>NC_136061.1:776887099-778128527 GCF_964261635.1 Lissotriton helveticus
CGCTCGACGCAACGTCCGAACGTAAAAAGAGCGCGTTTCCCGAACCAGGAAGTACGATCCGTGTAGACCACACTCCGTACGGCTCTTTTTCTACGAGAGCTCAAAACTACCGTAAAACCACACTCCGGCACGAACCGCACCCCGGTACGCGACAAGCAGGACATGAACGCCATCGTCCGTCTCATCCCTATCATGTACGGCCACCACCTCGTACTTAGAAACCGACGACGGCGCAGAAGGTGAGTACAACAAAATCCTACATACCTGTACATGTTTCCACATGCGCACATCTCCATTGCACGACTGTCATCTCTGGGTACGTTGGTCCACACACTCCCGCACTTCACCAGTGTCATACGTGCAGCATGTACGCCATCCAGCTGGGGTACGGTACGTCAACGACCTCGGGGTACGGTATGTCACCGCACAACACCAGTGCAATACGGAGGCGTGCCGCACCTACGTCATCGAAGTACGTCACCGCACTAAACCAGTGTCATACGTGCAGCATGTACGCCATCCAGCTGGGGTACGGTACGTCAACGACCTCGGGGTACGGTACGTCACCGCACAACACCAGTGTAATACGGAGGCGTGCCGCACCTACGTCATCGAAGTATGTCACCGCACTTCACCAGTGTCATACGTGCAGCATGTACGCCATCCAGCTGGGGTACGGTACGTCAACGACCTCGGGGTACGGTGCGTCACCGCACAACACTAGTGCAATACGGAGGCGTGCCGCACCTACGTCATCGAAGTACGTCACCGCACTTCACCAGTGTCATACGTGCAGCATGTACGCCATCCAGCTGGGGTACGGTACGTCAACGACCTCGGGGTACGGTACGTCACCGCACAACACCAGTGTAATACGGAGGCGTGCTGCACCTACGTCATCAAAGTACGTCACCGCACTTCACCAGTGTCATACGTGCAGCATGTACGCCATCCAGCTGGGGTACGGTACGTCAACGACCTCGGGGTACGGTACGTCACCGCACAACACCAGTGCAATACGGAGGCGTGCTGCACCTACGTCATCGAAGTACGTCACCGCACTTCACCAGTGTCATACGTGCAGCATGTACGCCATCCAGCTGGGGTACGGTACGTCAACGACCTCGGGGTACGGTACGTCACCGCACAACACCAGTGTAATACGGAGGCGTGCCGCACCTACGTCATTGAAGTACGTCACCGCACTTCACCAGTGTCATACGTGCAGCATGTACGCCATCCAGCTGGGGTACGGTACGTTAACGACCTCGGGGTACGGTACGTCTCCGCACAACACCAGTGCAATACGGAGGCGTGCCGCACCTACGTCATCGAAGTACGTCACTGCACTTCACCAGTGTCATATGTGCAGCATGTACGCCATCCAGCTGGGGTACGGTACGTCAACGACCTCGGGGTACGGTACGTCACCGCACAACACCAGTGCAATACGGAGGCGTGCTGCACCTACGTCATCGAAGTACGTCACCGCATTTCACCAGTGTCATACGTGCAGCATGTACGCCATCCAGCTGGGGTACGGTACGTCAACGACCTCGGGGTACGGTACGTCACCGCACAACACCAGTGCCCAGCATCAGAGTGTGTGCGTGGCTAGGACCAGCAGTGCCCAGCAGCATAGGGTGTGTGTGTCTAGGACCCCCACCACTGCCCACCAGTGCCCACCAGTGCCCAGCATCAGAGTGTGTGTGTGGCTGAGACCCCCACCAGTGCCCACCAGTGCCCAGCATCAGAGTGTGTGTATGGCTGAGACCCCCACCAGTGCCCACCAGTGCCCACCAGTGCCCAGCATCAGAGTGTGTGTGTGTCTAAGACCCCCACCAGTTCCCACCAGTGCCAACCAGTTCCCAGCACCAGAGTGTGTGTGTGGCTAAGACCCCCACCAGTGCCCACCAGTGCCCAGCATCAGAGTGTGTGTGTGGCTGAGACTCCCACCAGTGCCCACCAGTGCCCAGCATCAGAGTGTGTGTGTGTCTAAGACCCCCACCAGTGCCCACCAGTGCCCAGCATCAGAGTGTGTGTGTGGCTGAGACCCCCACCAGTGCCCACCAGTGCCCAGCATCAGAGTGTGTGTGTGGCTGAGACCCCCACCAGTGCCCACCAGTGCCCACCAGTGCCCAGCATCAGAGTGTGTGTGTGTCTAAGACCCCCACAGTGCCCACCAGTGCCCAGCATCAGAGTGTGTGTGTGGCTGAGACCCCCAGCAGTGCCCAGCAGTGCCCAGCAGCATAGGGTGTGTGTGTCTAAGACCCCCACCACTGCCCACCAGTGCCCACCAGTGCCCAGCATCAGAGTGTGTGTGTGTCTAAGACCCCCACCAGTGCCCACCAGTGCCCAGCATCAGAGTGTGTGTGTGGCTGAGACCCCCAGCAGTGCCCAGCAGTGCCCAGCAGCATAGGGTGTGTGTGTCTAAGACCCCCACCACTGCCCACCAGTGCCCACCAGTGCCCACCAGTGCAGAGCATCAGAGTGTGTGAGTGGCTAAGACCCCCACCACTGCCCACCACTGCCCAGCATCAGAGTGTGTGTGTGGCTAAGACCCCCACCAGTGCCCACCAGTGCCCAGCATCAGAGTGTGTGTGTGGCTGAGACCCCCACCAGTGCCCAGCAGCATAGGGTGTGTGTGTGTCTAAGACCCCCACCACTTCCCACCAGTGCCCACCAGTGCCCAGCATCAGAGTGTGTGTGTGGCTAAGACCAGCAGTGCCCACCAGTGCCCAGCATCAGAGTGTGTGTGTGGCTGAGACCCCTAGCAGTGCCCAGCAGTGCCCAGCAGCATAGGGTGTGTGTGTCTAAGACCCCCACCACTGCCCACCAGTGCCCAGCATCAGAGTGTGTGTGTGTCTAAGACCCCCACCAGTGCCCACTAGTGCCCACCAGTGCCCAGCACCAGAGTGTGTGTGTGGCTGAGACCCCCACCAGTGCCCACCAGTGCCCACCAGTGCCCACCAGTGCCCAGCATCAGAGTGTGTGTGTGGCTAAGACCCCCACCACTGCCCACCAGTGCCCAGCATCAGAGTGTGTGTGTGTGGCTGAGACCCCCACCACTGCCCACCAGTGCCCAGCATCAGAGTGTGTGTGTGGCTAAGACCCCCACCAGTGCCCACCAGTGCCCAGCACCAGAGTGTGTGTGTGGCTAAGACCAGCAGTGCCCAGCAGTGCCCAGCATCAGAGTGTGTGTGTGTCTAAAACCCCCACCACTGCCCACCAGTGCCCACCAGTGCCCACCAGTGCCCAGCATCAGAGTGTGTGTGTGGCTAAGACCCCCACCAGTGCCCACCAGTGCCCAGCACCAGAGTGTGTTTGTGGCTGAGACCCCCACCAGTGCCCACCAGTGCCCACTAGTGCCCAGCATCAGAGTGTGTGTGTGTGGCTAAGACCAGCAGTGCCCAGCAGTGCCCAGCACCAGAGTGTGTGTGTGGCTAAGACCCCCACCACTGCCCACCAGTGCCCAGCATCAGAGTGTGTGTGGCTAAGACCCCCACCAGTGCCCACCAGTGCCCAGCATCAGAGTGTGTGTGTGGCTGAGACCCCCACCAGTGCCCACCAGTGCCCAGCATCAGAGTGTGTGTGTATAACACCCCCCCACTGCCCAACAGTGGCCAGCCATTACAACATATAGCTAACATTCTTAACCACATTACCACCAGGAGATTGACACATGTCAACATAACTATATTTTAACATCATACCACCTCCCAGGCACACAGCAGTCACAGACTTTTCCACACAAACTCAAGTTCAGAAAAGGAAAATAATAGCTTTATTCAGCTGGTTCCAAATATAAAAGCAAATAAGAGTCCTCGCTCATTAAAGGCCAATGGCCAGTCCAAAGATGTCTCTGCAACAGTCTGTGCCTCCATGGGTGTGCACACACCCAAACTTGCCTGCACATGGCGTTTAATCAGCTGTGGTAACTATGGGGGCACCATCTGTGGAATCCTCCGGCATCGCATGGACAGGAGAGGGAAGGACAGGTGGAGTGGGTGCAGGTGTAGTGGATTCATCCACACTGGTTGGGGCATCGCCAAAAGTAGATTCAAAAACCTGGCTGCACACCGCAGCCAGTGCAGAAAAACTAGCACCTGAACCCGGGGACACATTGGGGGTGGAGGTACAGGGCTGTGAGTCAGATCTACTGGGTGTGTGGATGCGTGTGTGAGGTGTCTCCCCTCTCCCTGGGTGTGTGCCTACATCCCCTTGAGAATGGGTGCGTGGATCTTTGAGCTTCTTATGCTGTGTGTGTGAGCTGGGTGTGCCTGACCTGTGGCGTGTGCGAGTATGCTGTGTAGGTATGTGAGAGGCAGAGGTGGATGGGTCTGAAGGAAGGGGGGGACAGATGCTGCTGGGCATACAGAGCTGCCGTCAGTGTTGACTTCATGGCAGCCACACTCCGACGTAGATCAGACATGGCCGATGACATGCCCTCCATGAACGACACCACCTGTGTAAGCAGTTGTGTATGTCCATGGAGGACAGTCAGCATGGATGTCTGACCTACTGCAATCTGCCGGAGTAGGTCCACAGTCTCAGCACTGAGGGCAGCAGGGGACACAGGGGCAGGGGCTGCGGTGCCGGGAACAAAGGAGACACGGGGTCTAGCACGGACCCTAGGGACAGTAACGACTGGGAGGGTGGAGATGGTACTGGAGGAGGGGAGGGCAGACAAAGAAGAAGATGTGACCATTGCTGCATATTCCCCCTCCTCCTGAGAGTCAGACTCGGAGTTGTCGGCATGGTAAGATGTGTCAGTCACATGTCATCCGGCCTGCAGACTCTCCTCACCCTCCGTGCCACTGCCTCCCTCTGACTCCTCAAAGCAGGTGGCACTGTCGCTGGGTCCCTCTGCCTGGTCCGCGCCTGTGTCTCCTTCAGATTCAGATGCTGCTGCTGTGGGCAAGGAGAACAACAAAAAAATATCAGTCACCTGTACACATCGGACATATAAGCTACAATACATTTTGCCTCATTTCTAAACATGGCATGCATTATGAGTCACATTACACAGAACACTGCACAATGCAAAGTCTAGTTGTGGCCAATTGTGAGAGACACAACGCTCAATGTATAGTAGGATACAAGCAACAGCCAAGGAAAACACTAGTATGAGAGACACAATGATGATCCACAGCCTGACAACAGGATAGCTGATCATGCATCCCAGCTCATTTTCGCACCCTGCCACCCAAACCCAGACCTGGACATGTTTGAATTGCTTACACCTTGTGCCACATGGGAAAAGTCCTGCCTGAACTGAAATATGATGCCATCCTTGGACCTGAACCAAGTGTAACAACACCTCACACTGGCATCACAGCTGTTGACACCCAAGGCCTAATTGTGTGGCTGACCATCATTATTAGTCAGAAACAACATTCTACTTATTTGGCGAATATGCACACACGCACTGCCAAGTGTGAGTATGCATAAGCCCAAAATGTTGCACATTAACATTGTGCACCTGTAGTCAACACATGACAATTCGAAAGAGTACCATGGACAAAGGCCACTGAGGCTGACTCCTGCAGAAAACACATGTTGACACTCAAGATCAGTGCCAAAATATTAAGAATGGCAGACACAGTGCACATGGGGTGCTACATGTAATGTACCAACAGGTGTCACAGACCCTCTCCAACATGATGATGTGCAAAGGAATATGCATACTGAGACATTGCACCATAGGAGTACATGTGAAAAACAAACATCAGCCAAAGCGCAGGCCTAATGTGGAGTAGGGCAAGGCATGTAAAGTAGCAGCTGCAGAAACTGGGACATTCTAATGCCAATGCATGGAGTGCCTGTCTGACCACACCACTCAAACTATGGGAGTGTTACCATGCCTTGGAGCACTGCAGGGAGCATGTGACACACATGACAACAAACAGACATGCACCTACCCCCTACTTGCTGCTGTCCCTCCTGCAACTGCCTATGGAGGTCTGGGAACACCACTTCCAGGACTCGGAGCATGTGGGGGGTGAGGTGGCGGGTGCCGCCATGCCGGCGTGGAGCTTCCAGATGCAGCTGGACTCTGGCGATGCGGCGGGTCCAGCACCGGATGTCCTGCCACCTCTTCTTGATGTTTCTGAGCCTCCTGCGAGGCCCCCCCCCTCACTCCTGACAGCCCTGGCGATGTCCAGCCAGATTTCACCCTTCTCATAGGTAGATACCTGAAACAAATGTAAAGTAAAAGAGCATCAGTACACCTGGTCCATGTCCAAAAGACAAACATATGTGGACAAAATACTTTTTGACGACAGGGCATCGTAGCGTCCACACATTTGCATCATTGTCCAGGAGTATGTGGCCTGTGAGCAAACACTGCTGCAGTACATGCCATTGAAAGGCTACAGATGACATGACGTGTGCTAAACACTCTTAGAGCATGGCACTCACAGAGCAATGTATGCTACATCTGGATGCACTGCAGCCCCTGACACACTGACACACACCCCACTACACGAAATAACCCTCTTGACACAACACTGTACACCCTGGCATTCACTCCCAACAACATTGCATCTAAACACCATACATACACAGTGGCCATTATGTCACACACACAACATGTGCACACTCCAAGGTATTGCACACATCACTCACCTGATCCCCTGGTCTCCCATACAGCTTGTTGTAGTTTGGCAGGAGGGCATCCAGCAGGGCCTTGTTCTCAGCATCAGTGAATGCAGGTGCCCTCTCCATGCTCAGCTAATCAGGGTCCAGAGGATTCAGAGACAGCAGCTGTGGTTACCACACCAATGTTGTGCAGGCAAGTGCCCTCACACAGCCACATGCTGCCTTATATCTGTGCTGCAGAGGGTCTGTGAGTCCAAGGAGTAGTGTGTGATAGGCCACCATAGTTAGTATCCTATGTTCCATCCAATCACATCACACATAAGGCCATGACACACATATGCATGGTTTGAAAACTGAGCCTGAGCTGAACAACAACATTTGCAACATTGTATACTTTTGCCCAACTGAATTTCCTACAACACCTCTAGGAGCCTCACAAAACTCTGTATCCATGACAACCTGGTTGCATTTTGATCAGTACACTGTTCCCCTAGATGTTGGCTATGTATTTATTCAAATTCACACACAAGTACGGTGACATTGCCGTTGCGTATGCAACCCATCCAATGGTGTTACGAGGCGTACACACGCACGTACCATTGGGGTATGCTTGGCTCGCGTATGGCTGAAATGCAATAGGGAAACGAGGCGTACACACGCACGTACCATTGGGGTACGCTTGGCTCGCGTATGGCTGAAATGCAATAGGGAAACGAGGCCTACACACGCACGTACCATTGGGGTACGCTTGGCTCGCGTATGGCTGAAATGCAATAGGGAAACGAGGCGTACACACGCACGTACCATTGGGGTACGCTTGGCTCGCGTATGGCTGAAATGCAATAGGGAAACGAGGCCTACACACGCACGTACCATTGGGGTACGCTTGGCTCACGTATGGCTGAAATGCAATAGGGAAACGAGGCGTACACACGCACGTACCATTGGGGTACGCTTGGCTCGCGTATGGCTGAAATGCAAAAGGGAATTGAGGCGTACACACGCACGTACCATTGGGGTACGCTTGGCTCGCGTATGGCTGAAATGCAATAGGGAAACGAGGCCTACACACGCACGTACCATTGGGGTACGCTTGGCTCGCGTATGGCTGAAATGCAATAGGGAAACGAGGCCTACACACGCACGTACCATTGGGGTACGCTTGGCTCGCGTATGGCTGAAATGCAATAGGGAAATGAGGCGTACACACGCACGTACCATTGGGGTACGTTTGGCTCGCGTATGGCTGAAATGCAATAGGGAAACGAGGCGTACACACGCACGTACCATTGGGGTACGCTTGGCTCGCGTATGGCTGAAATGCAATAGGGAAACGAGGCATACACACGCACGTACCATTGGGATACAGTGCGTCAGACATGCTCGAGTGTACGATTGTGTAGGCTGCATCCCTGTCCTACCCAATGTTACCATTGGGAGAGTGAGTCCAGGAAATCACATAGCAGGGATGTAGTCTACACTCATGTCTAGGATGTGGATGCATACATCAGCATGGCATCCATACATCAGCATGCCCAAGGTGTGGCAGACATAGAAGAAGCACAGGGACTGTGACTTTGTGACTCAGTTGATGTGTGAAGAGCTGGCGAGACATGTCATCAACCATATTTCACATGTGCATCACATGCATTCAACACTTCACACCGGAGTTAACGACTCATATTGGTGACTGACCCTCACCGTTGCTGTCTCCACTGTTTTCACGTCAAGCACAACAACAAGAGCTGCTCAAACTGCTGGGAATCCAGGTGTGATTGGACCCACAAGCCGCTCAGACTCCAGCAGTTGGCCCTGCACCAATATAGCTCATGGTCTGGACGTAGGACGAGTGTCTGGGCGTGGGTGTTGAGACATCAGAGCCCCTGAATTACACATCAGTCCTCCAGGGCTGAGTCGTCACGTATCCCAAATGAGTCAAAGATATGTCATCGCACTTCAAAATCCCCACAATGCACGTGCAATGCTGCATGTGATCCGGGTGACACCGGCCATGCGGCTCTGTCAGATTAGCTGCCGTTGTAGCCTGCACCACGACCTCCGGGCCCTGCCCTGCATGTGAAGCAGGAGGAGTCAGTGCACTTCCTTATGTCCATGATGTCCCTCAAACCAACAACGGCCTCCGCGTCGGCTCCTGTCCCAGCGGACCCGTCTGGGGGCACGAGCACGTCTGGTGAATTGCCCCTGACGCCATCTCTCGCTTTGTCCCTGACGCAGGCGGCGCATATGTCCCGGAACCACTGGGACAGACAGGATGTGAATGGTCACCCTGGTCCTCGCTGGTTCACCTCACAACCTCACTGGCAACAGTCCCCCAGGTGTCAGCCTTGGTGCCGTTCTTGGGTGGTGCTGTCCCCAATACCACACACTGTACGGCTCCAGCGTGGAGACTGTGCGGCTGAACACCGCTATAAATGCTGCATGGGGAGTAAAACTTCAATGAGCCTGCCACAGCTCATTACAATGGGTGTTAATGGGTATTTGTAGGGTAATGAAGACCCAGTGGCACGTGAGTGTCAGTCCCAAGACGACAGGGCAGGTGGACTGGGGGATGCGAGTGGTCTGGACACCTAGCCTGACACTGGTGATGTCTCGACTCCAAACGTGTTTCTGGATGAGTGGGCAACGTACAGTGTAGTGTTTACGTGGGTGGCCGGAGCCTTGCCCCTTCATCTCCCCGTTGCCGCCGTGAGGACCAACCTCCTCACTTTGATCCTTCAACTCCACTCACGCTCCGCTGTGCCTCTGCAGGCCTATCTTCAGGTATGTACTGTATCTATATTGGCCTGCATGTACAGGCACGCTGCATGTTTGGCTGTAGATAGGCACGTTGTCAGACGACCACTCCCCTCCCCGGACTGACCATGTTCCCTGTCCTCCCACCCCACCCCAGGGAGCAGGGGCATCCATGCCCCCAAATCACAGACCATATTCCCGTTAGCTCCGCTGTAGAGGGTGTCCAAGAGGTATGAGCACTACGGAAACATGTCTTCATCCTCCCTGAGTCTGGGAGTGGGCTCTTCCTACATCACATGCCTCTTTGTCTGGTACCCACACTCTCTGTGGGACATGGTTGTGTAACTGCTGGCAGAGTGTGCGTTGTAGGTATGGGCAATACTTGGTCACGCCCTTGTAGGATGCCAATCACCCACACTGTCTTTTTTCCAATGTGGCCTGGATAGCCCCGACTCACTGGGCAGATTGATGGCATCCAGGGAGGCATATTTGTCAAAAGCTTGTCATGTATTCAAAGTCGGGATTATGCGAATAACTACTGTTCCTTACTGATATCTTGTTACAAAACGTAAGTAACTCGTCCATACAGTTCAGTACATGTGCTGTAGGAGCATCTATGTTGTGTCCTTTGCGTGATGACCTGGTTTGTAATGTACACACACCATGCCCCGTGTGTTAATTACCCACTCATATGTGTGATGGCAGCACATACCATTTGTCACAAATCAAAGATTTATGATGTATGATGATGGTCATGTAATACTTTGGGAATGTAAACACCGCAACATTACTAAGTCAGAACTGTGCAAATGATGGCACATGTGGTGTGTGTGTGTATTGCTGTCAGCTGTCTGGATGTGCAGACAAGCTGCTACTCACATTCACATGACGTGTGTCACTGACATGATACATTGTCATGCCCTCTAAGACCTTTCCATCAGATCATTTGTATGCATGTCATATCCATTCCACACACCACAAGTCTTTTACTTTTCACGGAGGAGTGGCTGGGTGCTGGCACATGTTACATTAGTGTGTATCCCACGCCACACTCCAAATTGTCTAGATTATTTGAAGCAGTGTTGCTTGTGCCATGTACATTGTAGTTGTCTTAGTCAGACCGTTGAAGACATTTCCTATAAATTGTGTATTGCATGGCACCCCCTCTGGAAAGGCCGTTGCCTGACTTGGAAGCCATGAGGGAGCGCAATTGCATCCGTCGGTATCGCTTCGACCGACAGATGATCAAGGACCTGACGGACAGGCTGGAGGCTCACCTACAACCACGCCACAGGTATCCAACTGCGCTGACACCCAAGGTAAAGGTGATGGCAGCCCTCCATTTCTTTGCCACAGGTACGTTCCAATTCACCATAGCTGATGTGGGAGGGATGTCTCAGACTATGTTTAGCCGGGTATTGGGTGATGTATTGGCAGCTATGTTGCTGCACCTGGATGAATTCATTACATTCCCTACTCCAGAAGAGTTGACAGATGTCAAGGGGGAATTCTATGCCCTGGGCCGCATGCAACATGTAATTGGTGCAATTGATGGTACACATGTTACTCTAGTGCCACCACAGGCTCAGGAGCAAGGGTATCGCAACAGGAAACTACCACTCGATAAATGCCCTGGTGGTGTGTCTTGCCAACATGATTATCTCACATGTTTGTGCACGTTTTCCAGGATCGTGCCACGATGCTTTCATCATGAGGCGTAGCAGGATACCACAGATGATGCTGCAGCTGCACAACCACCGGGCATGTCTTGTTGGTGAGTATACCCTGTCAGCTATGTATGTCAGTATGTCACAACTTCATGATCTGCATCATATTACACACTCATTTCCATGATGTCAATTTGCAGGAGACGCAGGATATCCAAACATGCCGTGGTTAATGACTCCACTATGCAACCCCAGGACAGCTGCAGACCAGCGGTACAATAATGCTCATGGGAAGACCAAGCGGGTGATCGAGCGAACTTTTGGACTCCTGAAGAGCCGGTTCAGGTGCCTGGACAAGACAGGCGGAGCCCTCCAATACAGCCCACGCAAGGTGTGTGACATCTTCACCGTGTGCTGCATGCTACACAACAGGGCAGTGGAGAAGGCCGTGCCACTCTACCTTGATCCTGATGAGCTGGAACATCCGCCCGTTGAGGATGAAGGCCTTGCCCAGGATGCCAGCGACGAGGAGGGTGAAGATGATATCCGGAGTCACCTCATCCGCAACTTCTTTTCATGATGGTGAGTCATATCAGCTGTAATCTGAAACATCTACAATAGAGTTGCATGGGTAGCATGCTGTGTATGCAACAGACTGTATGCAAGGTCACTTGGATGTTTGTTGTGCAGTGTCACACAGGTGCAGATGTAATGCAACACACATACGTGCTATGTGTGTACTTGGAATGTACAGGTGTACTACAACATCTGGATATTCAACAGGACATTGTCAAAATGACATGAAACAGAACTTGACCCCTTGTGTGCCACTCTCACCCACAGCTCACCCTGCCTGTTGTTCGTTGGGGTCATCGTGGTCATCCTGCTATTGCTCATCATGATTGCAACGTCTGCCAAATCAACGGAGCATGCATGGACATGTGGAGAGGTCAATTTGGGTAAGGACTCATATGAGGCTGTTTAGCGTTGGTATGTTTTGAAACGTGTGGTACATGTTCATGTGCATGTAGTAAGAACATGGATACATGCAACTACAAAATGTTACTTATTACATGTATGCCCACTCCCATGACAGGATAGTCACCCCATCTGACTGTCATCTGTTGTAGTTAGAGACTCTGGTGAAATCATCCATGTGTGTAGACATTGACACTGCTACATTGCATATACCATGGCTTTACATTGTGTCAGAGGTCACAACCACAGACTCTGTGGGGGATTGCAGCCTCACTGTGTGCATTAGAATGTGACTGGATCCTCTCCTCCAGCTTGTGGGCCAGTTCCGTTTGTTTACCATCAAACCATGTGGTGTAGGTGTGGCACAGTCTATGTTCCACATGTTGAGATAACTGTCCTGTCATTCTGTTTACATGGATGCATTGCCCCTTGTAGCAGTATATCATGTCACTGTCATGTCGTTACCACAGTGCAGCTAGAAAATACAGCTACACCAGCCTTCACAGTGAGTAGCAGTTCTGTTTTGATTCACATGATGCCATTAATGTTTAGCATGGGAAATGACAATGTTTGGGTGATGCATATGTGATTTATTGTGTAGCACCAGTGGAGTGTGGTCATTCCCATGAATCTCTAGTCCCGTGCAGCATTACTGGGCAATGCTAGGGTCTCATTATGTGGCTTGAATCAATATCACTTGCACTTTAAATTTATTAAACCTGCGTATCATGTTTAGCATAGTAATGCACACTTGACAGATCAAAAGACTGGCTACTGAGTGCCTTCATTGCATGTAGATCATTCGCTTCGTCATCATATGTGATACTTACAGCTGTTGTGGGTCAAGTCAAGTTGGGGTACATGGCCCTTATGGGTACCCATAATCACATGCAGACATTACAGTTAGCGTAAGTAGCATTGCCATATGTCTCCATGAGTTTGTAAGGTCAACCTCATCTGAGCCAGTGAATGATTTGTAACAACATAGATCTCATTGCATGGTAGCTCACTTGAGTGTGTAACACATGACTCGAATGGATGACAGACTGTCCTAGGTTTTATGTGTCTGTCATAGCATCGGATCTCATGTGATACCATGAATACTCAAATAAAATTGTCTACAGTCAGTAAACTTCACAGGTGTGACTGGTACAGTGTAGCTAATTATGTTTTTGTATTGTCTGTGACATGAGAATGTACTCCTAATGGTTATGTACCTCTGTTTCAGGTCTCCCTCCCAGCAGTTCCCATCCTCTCCTTCCCTCGCCTGATCTCCCTTTTGTGTCTGTCGTTTGTACTCAGACCAAGGGGCTATTTGGAGGTGGAACCCTTTGAGCATCACACCACACTGATGAAGTAAGGTACGGCCAGTCCTTGACAGGCTTGTCGCCAATAGTACTGCTGCATTACAGGTGACATCATTAATAGTGTTATTTGGAGTTCTTGCCAATGCTCATGTATGTTAGATAATGCTCTATGGGCTCCCAATGTAAATAATCATGTTGTGCATGACGTCTGACTTCTACAGATAAATGTGCCACCTTGATTTCAACGCACATGTCCTTCTATTGTGCATGTATACTATCTAGCATGAAGTTAGCTTATGCTTGTTATGTGTTTACCTGTAAAGTGACCACACGCATGGTGTGGGGGAGGCTAGAATACTATGTTGTGTGTGAGGTAGATGGCTTTGTAGTTGCTTTTTGGCTTTGAACACACTAGCTGTAGTGTACACCTGCTGACGATGTGTGTCTTGTGCCCCACTTGTGCGTAAGGGCCCTGATCCAGTGGCTGTGATCTTTGGTGATTACTGTGCCATTTTATTTGCTGTGACCCTGAGTGAGACAGACACTCCTGCCTTCACATACACATGTCACTTTGTGGCTTGCAAATGCCCTTGTGGTATGTGCTTGTTTTGCAAGTTGTCACACCCCTCCTGCCAGCATGTCTTCACTCATTGCTGCTGCTGCATATACAGCCACCATGCCGCACACATTATCCAGGGACACAGAGACCTACAGGATGACCCTCCTTCCATCCATTTATAGAGCATGCTCCTGCCACCCTACACACAGACTACCCCAGACATTCACCCACCTGCTATCACAATGCTTCTAACTCAGCCATTGCAGCTGCTATGCCTGTGTGTGCAACACATACTGGCACGACTATGGCAGATTCACATGACATTGGGTCTATGTACCACCAGGTCATGTGCCGTGTACAGCACACACACACCTTCCATAGGCACAATATTGTACAGTGTTACCTTGTCAACGCCACATCAGCAAAAACATAGCTGTCACTGTCAGTCAAGTAGCCACAGGGGAGACAAACCATGACGACGTCTCTTGGGTGTGGTGTGATTTCCCCATTCTGGTGTAGGTATTTGTCAGATGTGGGTAGTAGTTCTGTATGCGTTGCTCCCATTACAGTAGTATAGTACTTGTAGCTACATAGGGGTAGGTCACCTATTCAGGTGTGCTTGTGTAGAGTGCTACAGCCCGTTGCCCACAGTCTGTCCTGTCAACCTTGTCCTGTACGCCATTCATCACATCCACAGTACTGTTTCATGCCGACGATAGTTCACATACCTGGGGACACAGTTGTAGGTACTCCCTACGTGGCCAACTACTTTTGTCACACTGATCTGTACACCTCAAAGTGACTCTCCTGGGCCTGCCTGTGATAGCAGTTTTGGGCTCCAAACCCCCCTCCAGCATTTACTATCCCACACAGGTGTGTCTTTCCATCCATGTATCTAGTTGTTAGGATTTCCACCCCAATGTGTGTCCACACTCAGATTCTGATCCAAGTGTGTGGTAGGCTGCTGTTTGTCGGATACCCTTCCATTTCATACATTTGCACACACATATCTATTTATGCTGTGGTTCAAAGATAACTCACCACATGCGTATGAGGATTAGTATATTTATTGGGAGATCTTGTGCAGGGAACGTGAATAAGTGCTGTACAGAAAGGGGTGGAATCCAAAGTTCACTGCCGGAGATGAGATGCCTTACAGTTTCAGTCAACAGAGTCAAGGCCACAGTGCTTGGCATCATTGGGCAGACTGTGACTAGCATGTCCATGTGGGAGAGTCTCATAGGGGATGCTGTTGCACCCAGGGGCAATATGCCAGGTCCAGTGTCCTGGGAGATGTGCATGGCCCACTGCCTCTCAACGTCTTAGCCGTGGACGACCCACCTTCCTTGGGGGACCCTCAGGTGCAGGCCTGGACGATGCATGGGATGCTACGTCAGAGAGTACCTCCTCCTCCTCCTCCTCCCTCCCTGCGGCTGGTGTCACACTTTGCCGTGATGTTGCTGGCCTTGTGACACAGGGAGGGTGCTGCATGTTGGCAGCTATCTGACGTAGCGATTGGCTCATTTCCCGATGCACCGTCAAGAGCTGAGCCAGACTTGCCTCCACCCGTCCATAATGTAGGTCTTGCCTGGCTATTTGCTCTGCCTGCTGTTCTTTCACCTGGTTGAGGGTCTCCGCAAGCTGGCCTATCTCCCTGGTGTCCTGCCGGTATGCCTCCAGGATGTTAGCGAGTTCTGGCATACCGGATGCTGCAGCTGACTGGCCAGAATCTCGCCTCCTCCTTCCGCCACTCCCACCACCCTGACCCACACGAACACGGCCTGCGCTCGTGGGCACATTCAATCGACGGGCCCCCCGAGTGCTGCCAGGGTGGAGGTCGTCAGCAACCTCAGGGGCGCCCGACAAAGGGTGTCCCTCATTTTCAGACTGGCTCGATTGTGGATCATGGGCAGGGCTGTGACCTGTCTGCTGGGATGTGGTGGGAATGGGTCCGGTGGTTGGCTGAGATGTAGCTGGTACAGTTGCTGCAGGTGTTTAGGTTCCAGAGGAGCCAGGTTGGTTGGGGTCATCCACAGTGCGTTGAGTGGCGTCGCTGTCGGTGGGGTCTGGGTCCTGCTGAGCCTGGGACTGGGATCCTTCTCCCCCCTGGTTGGGGGGGGGCACACGTTCCCTTGTGTGTGGGAGAGACAGACACTGTTAAGGCACTATCATGTGACATCTTGTTTAGTTATCCATTATGAGCATCATAGTTCCACAAGCTTCACATTGTTGACATTGTTCTGTTGTGTATGTAGTGGTAGTAATTTGACATGTACTCAGGGGTATTTTCACTATTCCATTATCTTGACAATAACTGACACAGCCATTGCTGTGTCTTGTATTGGCGGCACAACACATGTAAGGCATTGGTCATGTTCAGGCAACATCCAGGATACGGTGTAAATCCTTATGTCTGCGTCAAGCATGCACAGAGTTTAGATACAGCATGTTGATGTTAGAGACAGAGCATCATTAATTTGCATGACATCTACTACTTTGGATGTCTTTTGCTGTACCGTGATGGCCAAACAATGCCAACACCCCTGGACCTGTACACACACTTATAGATCATGGATTTATAACTTGGCACTTCTGTAAGACGCATTACCTTTTCAATACCCATGTCCATGTGGGTACTTCAGTGCATCCACAACGTTCATGAGATGGGGCACGTGCATTGTTTGAGCGCCATAATGGACTTGAGCATCTGCAATGTGCATGTATGAGTAGTATGCATTTTCATAGGAGTGAGTGTTTTGTTGTGGTACATGACAATTGGGACAGTGTTGCCTCCAAAGCCTGTCCCCAGGGGATGAGTTTCTGTAAGGCGGATGTAGGATAGGCCATGGTAGTAGTTTGTGTGTGATTTGCAAGCGTCCATCGTTCAAGATTTGGCTGCCCCTTATGTTGCATGCTGGCATATTGGTGGTTTTGTCTTCATGCACAGGGTGTGTGACCTTGTCCTGGTGTTTGTGTTTTCAGTGATCACAGGAGGGACTTGTGCTGCCTACACCTGTGGCCATTGTGTACTACAGAGGTTTACGATATGTGTGTCCTGACACAGTACAGTGTTGGCTGGAAATGGTGTGTGTGTTGCAGGCACTTAGTGGATGACTGCTGGTAATTAGGAGACATCCCTACACATTCTGCTCTATGGTGTTTGTAAGGCCTGTGCAGTGCTTGGGTGCAACTGTGTGTGTGCCCAGGGAGATGCGGTAAGGTGACAGTGGGAGGGAGGGCGACAGTGGGAGGGAGGGCGACAGAGGGATAGGGCGACAGTGGGAGAGTGTGACAGTGGGAGGGAGGGGGACAGAGGGAGAGGGCGACAGTGGGAGAGGGCAACAGAAGGAGAGGGCGACAGAGGGAGAGGGCGACAGAAGGAGAGGGCGACAGAAGGAGAGGGCGACAGAGGGAGAGCGCGACAGAGGGAGAGGGCGACAGAGGGAGAGGGCGACAGAAGGAGAGGGCGACAGAGGGAGAGGGCGACAGTAGGAGAGGGCGACAGAGGGAGAGGGCGACAGAGGGAGAGGGCGACAGAGGGAGAGTGTGGCAGTGGGAGGGAGGGCGACAGAGGGAGAGGGCGACAGAGGGAGAGGGCGACAGAAGGAGAGGGCAACAGAGGGAGAGGGCGACAGTGGGAGAGGGCAACAGAAGGAGAGGGCGACAGAGGGAGAGGGCGACAGAAGGAGAGGGCGACAGAAGGAGATGGCGACAGTGGGAGAGGGCAACAGAAGGAGAAGGCGACAGAGGGAGAGGGCGACAGAAGGAGAGGGCGACAGAAGGAGAGGGCGACAGAGGGAGAGGGCGACAGAAGGAGAGGGCGACAGAGGGAGAGGGCGACAGAAGGAGAGGGCGACAGAGGGAGAGTGTGACAGAGGGAGAGTGTGACAGAGGGAGGAAGGGCGACAGAGGGAGAGGGCAACAGTGGGAGAGGGCAACAGAAGGAGAGGGCGACAGAAGGAGAGGGCGACAGAAGGAGAGGGCGACAGAGGGAGAGGGCGACAGAGGGAGAGGGCGACAGAGGGAGAGGGCGACAGAAGGAGAGGGCGACAGAGGGAGAGGGCGACAGAAGGAGAGGGCGACAGAGGAGAGGGCGACAGAGGGAGAGTGTGAGAGTGGGAGGGAGGGCGACAGTGGGAGAGGGCAACAGAGGGAGAGTGTGGCAGTGGGAGGGAGGGCGACAGAGGGAGAGGGCGACAGAGGGAGAGGGCGACAGAAGGAGAGGGCGACAGAGGGAGAGGGCGACAGTGGGAGAGGGCAACAGAAGGAGAGGGAGACAGAGGGAGAGGGCGACAGAAGGAGAGGGCGACAGAAGGAGAGGGCGACAGAGGGAGAGGGCGACAGAAGGAGAGGGCGACAGAGGGAGAGTGTGACAGAGGGAGAGTGTGACAGAGGGAGGGAGGGCGACAGAGGGAGAGGGCAACAGTGGGAGGGGGAGACAGGGTTGGAGGCAGGTTGTTTGTGCTTGTTCACTTGCTACACTGCCTTACTGTGTCACAAAATATTGTATCTCTGGAAGGTGTGTACACAACATGATATTGTTTAGGAGCTGTGGTCTACTATCTTGTGTGATATTTCCCTATCCCTGTACATTGGGCATGGTGCCTGGGTGAGGCCCTGGGGCATATGGGATGAGAGCAGCCTCCTACCCTCCACCTTCCACCCTTTGTGGGTCCCACTTGCAACAAACCACTTTTAGTTGTGTCCCGCTAGGACTCATGGCCACCCACCCCATGCTGCTGGGCACTGTTGTAAGTCCACCCATATAACATGTATTTTGTGTACACTCACCAGACTTAACGGCTCCTTGTATTCCATGTACTCCCGCCAGTGGCAGCAGGGCCATGACTTTCTCCTCCCAGGGCTGGTATACAGGAGGTCTGCGGGGACCACCACCTCCAGTGTGGTGTGCAGAGGCGTAGTCCTGGTCCATTTTCTTCTTGACCATCCTCCGCAGATCATACCACCTGGCCTGGCATTCTCCCTTGGTGCGCCGGATGGGTGCAACAGCATTGACCCGGTCTACGATCCTCTCCCACAGGCATGTTTTTTCTGCCATGCTGGTCTGTCTGACCAATGCGCCAAACAGCTGTGCCTCGACTCTGATGACTTCATCTGTAAGTATCTCCATCTCCGGGTTAGTGAACTTTGGATTCTTGGGTGTGGTCTTGGTGTGGGGTGTATGTGATTGAGGGGGTGATGGTGTGTATGGATGAGGGTGTGTGGTTGTGATTGTGAAGGGGGTGGTGTGGGTGTAGATGTGATAGGGTGTATGTGTGAAGGTATGTGGCTGCTATAGTTGGTGTGCTCTCTGTTTCGTTGCAAGAATGGGTATGTTGCAAAGGATGATGGGTTGTATGTGTGGAGCCTTTTATTGGTCAAATAGTGGGTGTGGCTTAATTTGAATTGGTTGTGTGTGTGTTATATGGGGTGGGTGTTAGTGTTGACCTCTGTTTGGCTGTGACCAGGACATTGATTCTCTATGGTCTGTACACAGGAGACATGTTCAGTGTTGTTGTGCCACTTGTTTGCAAAGTCCTTGTGCTGGTTTGGGTGTTGGCCTTATGTGTGCGTGTCGTACTTGTGCGTGCGAGTGAGTGGTATGGGCCGTTGGCGGGTGGGGGTGTTCGCGTAGGCTTGTTGGGGGGTGTGCGTGTCGTACTTGTGCGTGCGAGTGAGTGGTACGGGCCGTTGGCGGGTGGGGGTGTTCGCGTAAGCTTGTTGGGGGGTGTGCGTGTCGTACTTGTGCGTGCGAGTGAGTGGTACGGGCCGTTGGCGGGTGGGGGTGTTCGCGTAGGCTTGTTTGGGGGGTGTGCGTGTCGTACTTGTGCGTGCGAGTGAGTGGTACGGGCCGTTGGCGGGTGGGGGTGTTCGCGTAGGCTTGTTGGGGGGGTGTGCGTGTCGTACTTGTGCGTGCGAGTGAGTGGTACGGGCCGTTGGCGGGTGGGGGTGTTCGCATAAGCTTGTTGGGGGGGTGTGCGTGTTGTACTTGTGCGTGCGAGTGAGTGGTACGGGCCGTTGGCGGGTGGGGGTGTTCGCGTAGGCTTGTTGGGGGGGTGTGCGTGTCGTACTTGTGCGTGAGCGAGGGGTACGCGTGTGGTATGTGTTGACGCTGCTAGATGCGAGCCACATATTGCCGTACGGATCATTATTCAAGTGCGATAACTTAGTTCCGTACGAATCGCTGTCAGGCTTCTCGTACAGGATCGTACTTGTGTGTTTGTACGAGCTGTTTACGAATCGTACGGTAGGATTCCCGATGCTTGGTCGTACGGATCACCGACTGTGATTCGGACGGGTCGGTGATAATCGTACGGAAATAGACGGGAACGGATCGGAATTCGCAGGTTGGACGTAAAGTTCACATTCGTACGGAATCGGATACGGATGCGAGTCGTACCGCTGTATTTTTTACCGGATCGGAATCGACCCCTAAGTGTTACAAATTTGTACTGATTATTCAGAGCATCAAATTGTTTATAATTTCGCTGACTTTCATTGTCTAGTTCAATTGAACTATCAATTGACCAATTTCCATTGTGAGTCCGTTTTTTATTGTGAAAGAACTTCATCTGCTAACATGGGTGCTTCTTCACTGTTTATTTAATTATGTAAGAAAAAGCAATTGACCACGCTGTGAGTGCATATGATTAAGACTCTTGAGGGGGGCGTGGCTTGGCCGCTGAAGAAAATGGACGCTCTGAGCTCCGTAACGGCCTTCCCCAATTATCCTGCTATACCTTCTCCTGTTGGCCCTACTGAGTTGGGCTTGACCACATCCCCACCCGCGGACATTGCGGTTCGATCTGGGGCGGTGAGGTTGACCCGGCGGTGGTGTAGAGACGCACCGCACCCGGGCTCTCACGGATAGCGCCGGCCATCTTTTGCAGCCTGTGCACCCTGCTTCATCCCCGGCATCAATTACGCGGGTGGCCAGCAGGTGATAGGACTAAACGTCTCCTGTGGCTGCGGAGGCCTGCCGAACACGGGCTCGGGGAGACTCCCTGCTCGTGCTCTGGGAACGAGGGGCGGCCTTGATCCTGCAGTACCTCACTGAAAGTGCTTTGCTAGCACTGGCCAATTGTCCTGAGGAGCTGGGGTGCCCTACCGACGACGGGAGGCCTGACGGGTCGGCACTGCGGGCCCCTGGAGCAACCGGATCCCGAGGAGCCTTACCGGTTGCTGCTGGCGTGGGGAGCTGGGGCCTGGACGGGGTGCCCGAGAACATAGTGAGGCCTGGTCCCGGGGGGCAGCTCTTTCCTGGCGTGCGGAGACATCGACCCCCCCTGGCTGGGACCGGAGCCACCTACCGCTGGCATCGTCGCACCGCGGAGGACGCACTGATTGCCACATACCAGTTCTCCTGCTCCTGGATCCAGGGGGGCGGCTCGACCTCGGGCCTGCTCGCGACATCTGCCCCGGGCTGCGTGGCGCGCCTGCCCGGTGCTGGGAGTGAGGTGCTGGACCTGGGGAGTGACCCCTGGGATCGCAGGATTGTGTTCTGGCCCGCCTGCACAATGTGAACTCCTGGTGGATCTGATTGGGGGAACACCCAGCACCTGCTGACCGAGGGCTGAGACCAGCTGCCGCCATGGGGAAGCGCCTGAAGCCTCCTCCAGACCCTGCGGAGGAATCGGCGAGCGGTCAGGACTCTGCGCTGGCCGGTGGGTCGGCGGCGGGCCTTCCACAGAGCCAACTGGAGCAGATCTTGAAGGCCATCACCGACACCAGAGAAGCCTTGCACCACGACATCGCTCAGGTGTCCACGAGTCTGGGGCTCCTGCGGGCGGACCATGGCAAACTGGCGGACCGGATCAAGCAGGCTGAAGTTCGGATGGACTCACTGGAACCCACGGTCAAGGCATCTGAGGCTTCTCTGGGGGAGCTGCAACAATGGGTGCACTTGCTGGAGCAGAGGACGGAGGATGCGGAGGGCTGCAATCGCCGCAATAATATACGCGTGGTTGGCCTGCCTGAAAAAATTGAAGGGTCGGACATGTTGGGCTATCTGGAGACCTGGCTGCGTGACGTGGTGGTCCCGGAGGGGCTGACGCCGTTTTACACCTTGGAGCGCGCCCACCGGGTGCCGGCCCGGCCCCCGGCTGTAGGTCGGCCTCCTCGGCCGGTGGTGGCGCACTTGCTGCACTACAGGGACCGAGACATTATCCTGCAGAAGGCGCGCGCACTGGGGCCCTATCAAGTGGACAATGCCCATGTTTCCATCTACCCGGACTACTCTCTTGAGGTTCAGAGGCTGCGCTCAACTTTCCTGGCAGTCAAGAAGGCTCTTCGTGAGGAGGGTATCCGATATTCCCTCTTGTTCCCAGCCCGCCTGTGGATCATGATGGAGGGCAAATCCTCCTTCTACAATTCTCCTGACGAGGTGTGGGACTGGCTGGAATTATACAGGGCTGGTGCGGATGCTCATCTGACATCTGGGGAGCCGCGGAGCGCTGCACCGAGACCTAGGCGGAACAGGAGACCCAAGAGACGACCACCAAATGCTCGGACCCCCTCCGTGTCACAAACTGAGCTGGAACGCAAAGAGGCCCTCCGGGCGGTCTCTACCATTTCCAAGACAGTGGAGTCGACATCGGCGATGGAGTCGGGCTCCCACAGGGGCTCTGAGGATGCGGCGTCGGAGGGTTCGGGCGGTGCCGGCCCTGTGCCGCCCCATGTCAGTCCTGGGACTGCAGATGACTTGCTAGACGAATGATCTTACTGTCCCCCCAGGAGTGGTATTGTATATGCTGATGTGTTCCTGCTCTGTATTTGGGGTGGAGACAGGTACCCGGGCGGGCAGGGAACTGTCGTTGTTGGGCGGCTGCCTCGGGCGCTTTGTGGCTCCTGCCATCGACGAGGTGGGGATGTGGGACACCTAGGACATACTGGGGCGGGCCGGTCGGGCGGCATATGTAGCTCGCGGTCTGTTGGAAGTAGCGACGAGCACCCCCCCTATCTCACACCTATTGTGAGACTCTGGCAGTTACCAGAGACTGTTCTTCTTGGGAGTTTGGCTTTTGGATGGGTTTCTACAGTTTGGGGCCTATTCTGGGGATGGGTGGGACATGGGTTTGTTGGGTGGTCTTAGCGCTCAGGTTTTTGGGGTGTTGTCAGTGTGCCTTGGATTTTTTCTTTACTCAGAACTGTACTTGCTATTGTGAATGGGAACCTTACCTGAGCTGAAGTGTGTGACTTGGAATGTGCGGAGACTGAATTCCATGCTGAAACGTCACAAGGTGCATGCCTATCTTGTTCGTAGGGGGATCCAGGTAGCCTTCCTGCAGGAAACCCATATTGACCAGACGGAGGGGCGGGCTCTGCAGCGCAGGTGGCGGGGACAGCTGTTTTATACTGTGTACTCTGCCTTTGCAAGGGGAGTTTTGATCTGGGTGCGAGCGGGGGTACCCTTTCAACCCTTGGTGTCAGTGGTAGATCCTGAGGGGAGGTTTGTGGCTGTACAGGGCCGCCTGGATGGGAGGGACGTGACGCTCTGCAGCGTCTACGCCCCGAATGTGGAGCAGCCTGCCTTTTTCACGCGATTATCCGGGAAACTGGCAGCTGTCCTGGCTAATACGGTCCTACTAGGGGGGGACTTTAACTCTGTATTGGATGTGGAATTAGACAGGTCTCACCCACCATTGGCGCAGGCGGCAGCTCACAGGCTAGCGAAGAGTAGAGGAGAGTGGCAAAGCAGCTGGGGCCTGGTCGATGCATGGCGTACTCAACACCCTACTGAGAGGGATTTTTCCTTTTACTCCCCCCCACATGCTCTGCATGTTCGCCTTGACAGCATTCTCTGCTCGCCGGACGCTCAGTGTTTGATCCGCCACAGCGAATACCTGGCTAAAACGGTATCCGATCATAACCCTTGCTTGGTAGTGGTCCAATGGACGCGGCAACGCCAAGCTATCCCGATGTGGCGGTTGAACCCATTGGCCCTGGAGGATGCGGTGTTTAAGGCTGAAATACGCACTGGGGTGGAAGGTTATTTCGCTGCTAATGAGGGCACAGCATCGAGTAGGGCACTGGAGTGGGACGCCTTTCAGGCGGTAGTTCGGGGAGTCTGTATTTCGGCTACTGCAGGAGTCCGTAAGACCCTCCTGCAGGACGTCGCGCTAAGCGAGGATCGCTTGCGTGCAGAGGAACGACGTAGTCACACGACTCCTGAGGCTCACGGAGCGGTTTCGACCCCGCGGGAGGAAGTTGCGTCAGCGATGGAGAAGCTACGCTGCTTTGACTATAAGGAGTTCCTTGTTAGAGCTCATGCTGAACGTGACAAGGTGGGCTCCCTGCTGGCCTGGCTGGCTAATCCTGGGACCCGAGGCACTCCGATTGTAGCTTTGGCTACCCCGGAGGGCCGCATGGTTTACACTCAATCGGAGATCAACGCCCAATGCTTGGCATATTATGCACACCTTTATAGGAGCGAGATGTTAAGCGCGCCTGAGGAGCTCGATGAATTCCTATTAACGGTGCGGCTCCCCCAGCTCGACCCGGAGCACGTGGACCACTTGGGCGGGGATATCTCCGAAGGAGAGATACGTGTGGCTATTAAGCAAATGGCTCACCACAAGACCCCTGGCGCGGATGGGCTACCGATTTAATTTTACGCAGCCTACGCGGATGTGTTGATACCGCGGTTGCAGGTGGTTTACCGGGAGGCCTGGGACGCCGGGGCTTTACCTGCAAACACTCACGAGGCTTTGGTGATACCCTTACTGAAGCGTGGCGGCGATGCTAGCTCTCGCTCGGCCTACCGACCGCTATCCATGCTCACGACGGACTACAAGATTCTGAGCAAGGTTCTCACGACGCGGCTACTGGCTCACATGCACACTTTGGTGCACTCCGACCAGGCGGGCTTTATTCCCCAGCGCACCACCGCCACCTGTGTGCGCCGGCTGCTTCGGGTCATGGGGGGCAATGCTGATGGCCTCCCTGATGCCGCTGTCCTTTCAATCGCGATCGAGAAGGCCTTTGACAGCGTTGAGTGGCCCTATCTGCTCCGGGTACTGGGGGCCTTTGGACTGGGTGAGCGGTTTGTGAAGTGGACTGCCTTGCTTTATGCTGCGGCCACTGCTCGAGTCAGGACGGGTGCTACCATCTCCACCTCGTCCGCGGTTGGTCGGGGGACATGACAGGAATGCTCCTTGTCCCCTCTACTATTCGCGCTCGCTATAGAGCCTTTGGCTGCTCACGCCCATATGGGCCGAGCTTATGAAGGCCTTCCTCTGAGAGGTGACACCCATTACATCTCCCTCTATGCGGACGACTGTTTGCTCTTTTTGGCAGACACTGACGATTCCCTGCGTGGGGCCGAACGCTTGCTCTTAGATTTTGGCCACCTTTCGAGCCTACGAGTCAACTGGGGGAAATCTTGCCTCTTCCCGCTGGCACCAAGGGCGGATGACTCCCAACCGGAGGGCACACTGCGGTGGGAGTACCGTTGTCTCCCTTATCTAGGTACACACATCTATCATTCGTCGCCGGCCCTCCTAGAGGGTAACATCGACAGAGCGATCCGGAGTCTGCAAGGCTGCATGGAATTCTGGCGGACACTGCCTCTATCGATCGCGGGGCGGGTGGCATTGCTGAAAATTGTAGCACTTCCCCGTTTATTGTATCTGTTTCGCACTCGACCAATATGGATCCCGGCATCGGTTTTTAGCAGACTCCGCTCCTTAATCTCCGGATTCATCTGGGGATCGGGTAGACGGCGCGTTGCGCTGGCCACGTTGATGCGTCCCAGGGCAGATGGGGGTCTTGCGGTCCCGGATTTTGAGTGGTATTACCTGGCGGCGCAGCTGTAGTGGCTTACCCAGGCGGTGGCCTTAGAATACCGGGGCCCGGAGGGGGTACAGGGCAGACTGTTTCCCAGACATGTCATCTCCTTTATAATCCTGGGCCAGAAGCTGGACCTTACCCAGCTAACCTGGAGGAACGTACACTTCGTAGCTGTTGGCTTCGTTGCCATAGGCGCTCCGGCACCACTCACCCATATGCCCCTGAGATCCCGCTAGAGATGTGCACGGCCTTCCCGCATGGAGGTGACTGGTCTGCGCTGGCGACCTGGGAAGAGCTCAGTTTGCAAGTGCTCGGTGATCTTTACAAAGATGGTTCGCTGCTCACATTCCAAGAGCTGCAGGACGCTTACAACCTCCCAAGAGGTGACTACCTGCTGCACGCCGCACTGGTGGCCAGTATTCGGAGACACTGGAAGGGAGGGCTCGCCGAGCCACTGACATCCAAGTGCTGCCAATATGTGGTCATGGCGGCTGGTACTTACAAGGCCGTCACCTGCCTCTACCGGAGGCTGTCGACTGAAGCCCTACAGCCCATGGATGGGCTGAGAGCCAAGTGGGTAGGTGATCTTGGGCGACCGATTCCTGAATCGACGTGGCCACAGCTAGTGCGGCGGGCGTGGAAGGGCACTAGGAACGCCAGGTTCCAATTGATCCAGTTCTTTACTCTACATCGCGCGTACCTAACGCCAGTTAAGATTTTGTACTATTTTGAGGGTGCATCATCGCTCTGTCCTAGATGTGGGACGGCGGACGCGGACTTCGCACATATGTTTTGGTCCTGCGGTGACCTGACTGGTTACTGGGAAGCGGTGATGGCCTGCCTGAATGCTGTCACGGATCGGCAGATAGCCGTGGATATGGGTGCCTGCTTATTGTTATGGTTCCCTCACACCCCCCGTACTCGCGTCACTAGTAAGTTTTGTGATTTGGGCCTGATTCTGGCCAAACGAGAGATCACCATGCACTGGAAATTTAGCCAGGGACCCAGCTACTTGCGTTGGAGGGCCGCTCTGATACGATGGGCGAAGGCGGAGAGCGCGTTGCGGCTGTGACAGGCCAGGCGCCTAGACAATGACAAAACCTTAGAGGTGGCTAGAGCGTGGGAGGCCCTGGTGATAGCGCTCCAGCTGCCTGAAAGTGAATTGAATGAAGATGAGGGAGCAGCAGCACCGTAGGAATGATATCTTAGGGGATACCCCACTTCCGACGAAGCACACAGTTACCACAAGTAAGACAGGGGTTCTGAGAGGTCGGATCCCCCATTGACACGCACTACTTACCCCCTTTTTCCTATTACTCTTATCAGGGAAGTGACTCTCGGTTGGTTGACAGCTTGTTGAGAGAGGACAAAGGCACACTGACAGGGGGGGTGGGACACGGGGCGGGAACTGTTTAGGGGATTGTTCTCTATAAAAGGCTTCATGTGAGAGATGTATAATCAACCTGAATTGTCATTTATTGTTGCATTATTTTGCTGACTGTACTGATCTACAATCAAACGTGATTGCCAATAAAAATTGTTTTTACAAAAAAAAAATGATTAAGACTCTTGAGGAGTCGAAACATGTTATTTATGTTATGTTAACAGTACTAATAGTGAGCACAGCTACTCTAGCGAGTGTCCCGGAGCGCGTGCATGCTGCACCTACTGCCATTATTAAAATTCTGTCACTAATAATCAGCTGGTGGACTTGCTTTCACGCTACTGGAGGTGGAGTGTGTGTATTTTTTTGTGGAAATATTGAGCGAGAGACGTTCTTTGACAAGCTCCGACTTGACAGGCTGGGCCCTTCCTGAACGGCAGCTGTCAGATGAAAACCATATATATGTACCACTGCCAGGTGCAGCCCGTGACTGCTCGAGGAGCCACAATCACTGTATTGTCGACTCATGGCCGAGCGGACGCCAATACATGAGGTTGGAGTATTAAGGGAACATAAGGGAGCCTGAGACTTTCATTTTTACCGGGACACTCCATTTGAATTTGCCGCGCCTTTTCCCTGAACAGTGACCCCTTTTCCACGCAGCATCCACTTGGGCGCAATGCTTGCTGGGACATGAAGTGCCACTTTGGACTACATTTCTGAAAACAAGATCAGGTGATTAGGGGTCGGAACTTACCTTCCAATGAGGGCAATGCAGGACACTCAAAAGGCGTGGGTGGAGGTTCATCACGGTAACAGCAGCATCTGAGGAAGGTTATGAGTACCGAAATGCATTATGCTTTGCTGTCTTAATTAAACGGCTCCCGAAGGTTTCCATGTGTGGCCTCTTTCCTTTTCCTATCGGAGGGGTTTGCTGTTTATATTCAATTTGCGTGCAAGCCAGAGGCGCGCAAGAGGCTCTGCTCCATCAAGTGGCAGGAGAATGCTGGCATCTGCTGTTTTTCGGCATTCTTCACTTCTTCGAGGTATCGAATTACTCCTGCCCACCTCAAGTGTGGAAAAAGCTATGGACCACTGCCAGGTGCAGCCCTTGACTGCACGAGGAGCCACAATCACTGTATTGTCGACTCATGGCCGAGCGGACGCCAATACATGAGGTTGGAGTATTAAGGGAACATAAGGGAGCCTGAGACTTTCATTTTTACTGGGACACTCCATTTGAATTTGCCGCGCCTTTTCCCTGAACAGTGACCCCTTTTCCACGCAGCATCCACTTGGGCACAATGCTTGCTGGGACATAAAGTGCCACTTTGGACTACATTTCTGAAAACAAGATCAGGTGATTAGGGGTCGGAACTTACCTTCCAATGAGGGCAATGCAGGACACTCAAAAGGTGTGGGTGGAGTTTCATCACGGTAACAGCAGCATCTGAGGAAGGTTATGAGTACCGAAATGCATTATGCTTTGCTGTCTTAATTAAACGGCTCCTGAAGGTTTCCATGTGTGGCCTCTTTCCTTTTCCTATCGGAGGGGTGTGCTGTTTATATATATATATAAATATATATATATATATATACACACACACACACACACATATATATATATATATATATGTATAGCGCCCCTTCCTCCTTGAAAGCTTCCAAGGACGGCGACCACACACACAGGTGGGATTCAAAATGTCCTTTATATGTTGATTCCAAACAACGCAGCAATAGGAAAAGTGTAGCACTTCAGAGGGGTCAAATGTACTTTCCCACTTCAAACAGGGCAATATCAGGAGGGAGGATATTGGATTTCAGAGGGGTAACATCTAGTATCCCCATTCCAGTCAGCCCAATAGTAAGGAAAGACTTGAACTTTGGAGGGGTAGAATTTAACCATTCCCACAACAGTGTCTTCGAACATGGAGAAAGTGTTGGATTTCAGAGGGGTTGAATTTACTATACCTAATCCAAACAGAGAAACAGTAGAGAAATGAGTTGAACTTTGGAGGGGTAGAATTTACTATTCCCACCCAAGTCTGTGTAACAGCAACGAAAGTGTTGGATTTTGAAGCGGTGAGATTTACTATTCCCACTCCAGTCAGCACAACAGTAGGGAAAGTGTTGGACTTTGGAGGAGGGCAATTTACTATTTCCACTCCAGTGTCTGTAACAGTATGGAAAGCACTGGGTTTTGGATGGGTGATATTTACTATTCCCAATCAAAACAGAGCAACAGTAAGGAAAGTGTTGAACTGCAGAGAGGTTAATTTTACTATTTCTACTGCAATCTAAGCAAGAGTAGGAAAAATACTTCACTTCAAAAACATTACATATTTGAGTAACCCCTTTAATGTAGAAAAATATTAAACTCATAAAAAAGCATTAATTAACATAAATATATATATGTGTGTATGTATATGCAATGAAAAACAATGAATCAGTTTACATAGTTAACATTCAATAAATAAATTTCAGTTTTTAAAACTGTTGTATTCAATAATGTATTAATTAACTTCCCACTCTGTACCCCTACAAACCTAGCAGCCTGCACCTAAAATGCAACTAAAAAATAACTATTCCACAACTTACATATTTAAAATAAATGAAATGTTTAATTACCAATTAATCATTCTATGTGAATTAGTAATTATTCAATTACCGTAGACCCCTACAAATCTAGCATCTCCCAACTAAAATAAAATGAAATTATGTATGTATTCCAAAATTTATATATTTAAAATTCAATTAAATAATAAATTTGCAAATAATAAATAGTAAAATAATGAGTGCTTAAATAACTTTCCATTCTATACTCCTACACACCTAGCATCTTACAACTAAAATACAAGTAAAGTAAAACAGTATTCCATATTTTACATAATTAATAATCAATTATAAAACAACACAATAAAATAAATGTTTAACTTAAAACCCTGTACACACGCAAACCTAGCAAGTATCCTTTACTACTAAAAATTAAAAAATCACTTAAAATTACAAGCTGCATTTTAAAAATAAATAATAGCATTAATATAAATAAAAGAACTACCTAAAATTAATATAGCAACTACAACACCTAAAAATAATTTTTAACTACTATATTAGTGAAAATGATATTAAAAACATCAATATTATTACACTGATATCACTTACCTCAAAAAACAATATTCAGGTTAATGAAATTTGTGCATCATGACATTTTTGTGTTATGATATTTAATTTCGGATATTTCTGTCGCCCAGTATATTTAAAATAGCATTTTGTCCCAACACCATTTTATTTATTAAAATGTACACTATTTATCTAAATTAGTTTGAGAATTTTGTTTTGTTGTATTTTCTATTTATTACTGTTTATATGCTGCATACGTATTTAACACAATGCCACTAAGCTAAGCCTGACTGCTTTGTGCAAAGCTACAGGAGGATTGAGCACAGGTTAATTAAGCACTTTTTGTGGCTCACCCGGAAAAGGATTCCACCTCTCTCAACCAATAACCCAAGATCTTTCAGTTTCTCATTCTGCCTTCTAGTTTGCAAATGCCAAACGGGATGGGAGATCAGGTTTACATGCCAAACCCAAAACTTTGATAGAACCAAATTGGGCTTGGTTAGGTCAGGAGTTGTTGATATTGCTGTGTTTTGGCTTTTGAAAATATTGAGGCGGATGGCGGTGGTACAAGAGAAGCCAGAATAGAGGAGATTTTCGCTTCCTCAGTTTCACTCTTGACATGAACAAATGCATTCCAACAGTACTTTCTGGTACCTACCTTCTGCATTGCCTTCTAGGACAGGGCCCAGGGACTTTCATGGCACAGGAGATGGAGAAAAACATGATGTGATGACAAAAGAGCAAGTACAACAATCTGCTGCGCAGGAATCACAACATCCAGCTCAATATAACATGCAACTTTCTACTCTGCTCCTACAACAGGAGGCTCAGGTGCAATGGACTCTAGGTCCTGTTGTGTTTGCTGGGAAGATTGTTTGCTAGGACAATTCCAATTCAGACTTACCACAAGTATGAATTATGACTGGCACCACTACAAAACTGAGAGAAGTGGGCTTACTTTTAGGTTTTGGTAACATGGACCCAGAAGTGCTTTCAGCATCTTCTTGCTCAGAAGAAAGCAAATAAGGTACTCTGTGTTTCACAACTTTGTGGAAAAGGGAAGCAGGATTTATACTAACAGTGCAGTGCTGATACTCTTTTCAGCAAGGTCATGCTTGTTTTCATTGGCCACTTTCTTGGTAGTGATGGAGCGTAAAAGTTTAATGACGTTTGCCTCTATCAATTCTTACCATTAAAAGAGGTTTACGAAAATAATTTTTGATGAAAACGTGTAAAATGATGACTGAAATTAAAAACATGAGCTTTCCTACTGCATCGTAAAAGTATGCAGAAATGTTTCGAAAAATGGGAATGTAGAAACGTAAATAGAGAGAAAAAAGTTTATTTACTTATGTAAGTATTCACATGTTTGAAAAACTAAACATAGATAACATAGAAAATGTGCTGATGTTGGCTTCTAAAATGTGACAAATTAAATTAATGCATAGATAATGAAACCCTTGAAACAGTTTAATTGTTTTTAAGGATGCTTGATAATATGAAGATTCTCAATTTTGCCTTTAGTATTGTGTGATACAAACGTGAATATCAAAAATCACAATTATATTCATTTGTTTGAAAATGAATAACATGCTAAACATATTTTTTTAGTACGACCTAATATTGGCATGTAACTTTTAAGGGAAGAATAATGAGTGAATTAACTAAGAAAACTGACATATTCATGTTAATGTGTGTTTTATATTAGTTAATAAATGGTTATGATTCAGCAAGTTTTCATGTAGGCCTCAGATGCTTCTCTTTTCTCATTCGAAAGGCAGAATCTAGCTGAAGTAGTCCTTTTAGACGCTGTGAGAACTTTTCATGAAGTTTCTTTCTTGTGCTCGCAAACAAAGGACACTTTTTTGATTCAGCAACACTTTTGACAGAAATGTATTGATACAATTGCAAACCCAGAGAGAGCATCTAGGAATGGACAGACAGTGAACAAAGTGAATTTTCCTACTTCTGAGGAAAGGATGTAACTATAAAGTTATTGGATGTAATGATTTTGCAAAAGGATTACTTAATGCTGCTGGATTTCTTAGTGAGGTTTTGATCACACCATGAGCAACCCACTGTGGACAACCAATGGAAACCGTATGGAGAGATTCTAAGGATAGTTGGTGGGCGTAAACTGAGAACTTTTGGAAGTATAATTGTCTCCAGCAGGAGAAGTCAGGGGCTGGTTGTCATTTTCAATTTCCCTGCCTGGCATGCTGTCAGACTGAACTCTGATTTCCCTATTCTATGCCAAACCCATTTGAACTGAACTCTCCAAGCTGACTCAAGCCTGTACTTTACCGGCTGGTAAAGTGTGCTGATATAACTCTTTAACTGAAGAGTTCATGGACTCATTCCTGTGACTCATTGCGCTTCAACTCTGCATATTTTGTTTGTATAACCAAAATGCTGAATCTAAATTTTTCCTATGTTTTTCTCTCTCACACTTCTTTGTCCTAGGTGACCAGCAAATGTGTTTCTTGTTGAATCTGTATGGCATTGAGTGACAAATTGTACTATATGATTTTCTTATTAAATCTGATTATAAAATGTGATTTATGTTCTTGACCATTCGCATTGAGGCTTAGATAAATGGTTTACATGAGCAAACTTTATCGTATTTGAGTTCTTTTTGGAGTGAATTTTCTTTTCATAAGTCTTATCATTAACGGAGTCTGAGAAAAGGTTGTTTGTTGTTAGAATGTATTTGGCATTTTCTTATTCTGGGTCCTCGTAAGGAATGGCCTCACATTCTCTGAATATCCGAGTTCCTGTTAGTTCACATAAAAGATACATTGGAGGACAAAAGGCAGTTAAGTGATATGTTATGGGCCCAGAGCGCATTTGAGTTTTATATTGGGTGAACTTGACCTGCAGATATCAGGTATGAGAGCACTTTACACAAGCACCAGTTTTGTTACAGGTGAATTCATTCATTTCTGTTAGGGGTGGGGAGATTAGGTGATTTGCCCAGAATCACAGGATGTTGAGCATCCCTGCTGAGACTCGAATACATTTTACCAGCTTCGAGGTAGACCGCTCTAGCCGTAAGGCTACATCCTCCACTAAGACTGTTGCAGCTTTCCGTTGCAACAGTTTTCTGGTAGGAGAGGATAATTAGTTTGACTAATTAAAGTAAGATATGAAGAGATGTGATTAAAGAGTGTTGTTTTTTTAGTGGTTTAGAGAACAGTAGGGTTCTGACGGATGATGACGTTTTGACATTGACAAAAAGTTAAAATGGACTTGTGATCACAGAAAATTGTGAAAATCGTATGTCAATATTGTATTGAATTAGGTCTGTCAAGGCCTAAGTTAATACGGGTTGTCGAGGCCTATGATCCCGGGATAAGCCGACAGGCAGTGTTAGTGTGGCATACACTTAGTTTGTTTGTCTGCTGTTTTGTGAGTACTGTGCATGAGACGTCGATGCTGGTACTGAGAAAGGGAACTTGATGCCTGTCTGCAAGAGAAACCTGTCTGCAAGAGATTTGGTTATGTGACAAAAGCCCTACTTTCAAAGGTTACCTACAACTAAACCGACCAGCGAAGAAAAAAAGATTTGGACGTCCATCGGGGGGAATTATGACTCTCATATCGACAAAAGTAATAAGAAATGCAACCTTGCTAAAAGTGAAATGTAAATGGTTATTGGCATGTAGATTAGTTATCCTGACCCAGGACAAGAAATATGAAAATGTGACTGTTATAAATGTATATATGCATTGGGACAATGTGGCAGAGTATGGAATTGAGATGGGGTATTTCAAAGAGGATATAGACTCTTTATTAGAAAAGCATGCTTTAGACGTGTTTCTCATTCTGGGGGATTTTAACCATAAGCTGAACCCAAAGAAGGTTGACCTCTGGCACAGGGAATTGTTGGATACCTATGGAATAAAGCATGCCAGATTTCCAGTTTGTGAATCCTCGAAACAGGACTTAGACTTGGTAAACTATCTAGGGACGAAGGGTCTCTTCTGCCTGAACGGCAGATTTAAAACAGACTGCCCTGCAAAGAAGACCTTAAAATAGTCTCACAAAATTGTCCAATTGATTATGTTTTTATGCCAGCCTGGAATTTCCCACTAGTTTGGGAATTTAAGATACCCCAAAGTGAAGGCAGCAACCACAACCCGTTGCAATTGAATGGATATGGGGGAAGGAGGGAACATAGAGAGAAAGTGATCCCACAAGAAACTGATTACCCCAAGCGAGTGACAACAAGACTGACAGAAGAGTATCTGAAAAAATTAAAGTCCTTTCAGTATAAGGTTGAACTGGGGGAATTAGGGAGTACAAATCTGGAATGGTACGAGGAGACAATAGTCCAAGTAGTACAGTGTCTCCGGATAGAACTAAAAAAAGAAAGGGTACAATTATCCCGGTCAGCCGACTGAAATGGTTCTCCGTCGACTGCCAAACTAAATAGAGGGAGATAAGGACAGTATCAAGAAACTTAAGGAAAAAGTTCAACCAAGAGAGGCAAAATTGTCTTATTAAGCTGAAAAATGAGTTTAAAAAGATGGTTACTGATGCAAAAAGGTTGTATAAAGAGAAATGATGGGTAAATCTGCTAGAATCAATTGAAGCAAAAAATCCAAGACAATTTTGGAATATGGTAAAAGCAGCATCCGTTCCCACAGCAGGAGAAATGAAATGTGTCGTTAGCGAGGCAGCCTGGGAGAAGTATCTAGGGGAACTGTATGGACCTCGAGAATATCCAGGAGTCATGGAGCCCCAGCCTTGGCAGGCAATAACGGAGGCAATAACGGAAGAATTTAAATTAGACTTCACCAAACAGAAGGTAGAAAGCACAATAAGGAATCTGAAATTAACCCGAGCGGCAGGGCCAGACAATCTCCCAGCAATAATATTAAGGTCACAAATAAAGTGGTGGGCAAGATTCCTTTCTCAATTGTTCCAAATAATATTAGCAGAAGGTAGAATGCCAATGAATTGGAAGGGTGCTGTAATCAGGCCAATCCATAAAAAAGGTAGCATGGATGCGCCACAAAACTATAGATTGATCAATCTTCTAGATATAGGAGAAAAGGTATTCTCAAAAATAGCGTTGAATAGGCTAAATGTTTGGGTCAACGAGTTCTCAATCGTACCTACTGAACAGGGAGGCTTCAGAGAAGGGCATTCCACGATAGATCATTGCTTGGCACTAGGGGCAATGGCACGAAAGTCAACAGAACAAAATGGTAAGCTTTGCTGTTGTTGCGTTGACTTTCAGGCAGCGTTTGATTCAGTAGATCGGAACTGTCTTTGGGAAATCCTTTTAAATAAAAACATACCAAAAGACCTGCTGGCTATAATAAAAGAACTACACCGAGGTAATTGGGCACAAGTAATTAAGGATACTGAGGGGTCATTGATGCCAAAAATACCCATTGAAAATGGCCTGAGACAGGGCTGCGTCTTGGCCCCACAGCTATTCTCTATATTTTTATCTGATTTACCTGCCTATCTAGAAGTTGAAGGTAGTGCAAGCCCAAGAATGGATGGGAAAAAGGTGCCCTGTCTTCTATACGCGGACAACCTGGTAATATTAGACCAGACTGAATTGGGCCTCCAACGAAAGTTGAGATCTTTTAGTCAATATTGTGCAAGGACATTTTTAACAGTAAACTTGGACAAGACAAAAATGTTATGCTTTGAAAAAATGGTAATTAAGTTTAATTGGTTCTTAGGTGACCTCAAACTGGAATCTGTTAATGAATATCCCTACCTAGGGATGTGGTTTGATAAGTCCCTAAAGTGGCAAACGCATCTGGAAGCTCAACAAGCGAAAGTCCATACATCAATTTCTGGACTAAAAATTTGTAACCGTGATTCTGGGGTTATGTCTCAACGATCGTCGCTAAAGGCATTCAGTGCAATGATACCTCCACAAGTACTCTACGGCGCAGAAATCCTTTATTTGAGCGATAAAGGAGTCTGGGACCTGGAGGAAGGAAAATGCCTGAAAACCCTTTTGTCCCTGCCCCCATCATCAATGGTCCAAGCAATAAGAACTGAATTAGGAATAACAGCCTGGGGGGTCCAATCACAAATAGCAGTGATTAAATTCTAGAAACGCCTGGAAAATGAAAAAAGCCAGAAAGTAGCACAATGGTGTAGAAAAGAGATTCAATCTAGTAATCTAAAATGGGCAAAAACAAGTAGGAAGAAAATGGTGCAGGCCTGTGAGTGTATAAAGGTGGTCATCTGCCAAGAATCCCTACGAGTAGAATGCACTAAAAGTGATTTGAAGTTTCACGGGCAAGAAGTGTCTAGAAGAACTGACATGGAATACCTGGCAAAGAAAAAATCCGTAGTGTATATGATGAACTCTTAATCTAAGGAAAACTGGTTCCCTTATCTGGATATCTTACTGAATATTGGTATAGATAGGAGATATTAAGAATGCGAATTGGGATTAACCCGTGGTTGGTAAACAAAACTTAAAATCAAAAATGTTGGACCACAAAGGGTGTTGCAAGTGTAGGCTGGACACAAAAGGTGATTTAGTGCACATCCTGTTAGATTGTATAACTATTTTAGAACAGCGTAAACTATGTCTTCGTCCAATATTTTTAAAATCTGATATAAGAACGCGGACACAGGCGGTCAACCTCCTTACGGAAATGCCTTCTATCGAAATTGCAATTGCTCTAGGGAATTATATAAAGGTAGTACAAATATTCCTAAAAATATATGAGTAACAATTTTAGAACCTTTATAAATGAATGAATTGTATAGCTTGTCTAAGAGAAAAGGTTGATTATAACTGATAATAATTTTTAAAGGGTAGGGCCACCCAAAGAAAGTGGTGCTTTTATTGGTACCTTCTTTTAAGCTACATATTCATTGTCTGAATGTTTATAAATATTGTTGTAGAACAATTTTACCTGTAATTAGTTTTCTGTATTGTTGTAGAATATTTTAAACCTGTAAATTATTTCTCTGCACTTGCTTAAAGACTATGATCTAAATAAACATAACTTTGACTGACTGACAAGTAACTTCAGCCTACTCCCTGGAACTTGATGCATGACAAGTTGGAATTGTTGAGATTTCTTCAGAAAGTGCACCAGAGGACATCTTAAGGATTTTTACTTAATGAGAGTGAAATTGCGCTGGCCGAGGATTTCACTGGAAGTTAATGGAATTTTCTGAATGAGTGGGTATTGATAATTATTTTATTTGTGCAGACAAAATTGTTTCATGTTGTATTGTTTTAATGAAGTTTGTTTTAAAAGGACGAAAGAAAAGACCATGAACAAATTGTGAAGGGAGGGTCAGTTGCAGTGAGGAGTTAGACTGATGTCATAAAGTGCCGTGCTGGTATTGATGGTTGGTGTGAAGCTGCGCTTGTATTGGTGGACGAGCACGAACAGTGATTGGAGGTAGAAGTAATAATATGGAAGAGAAGTTAGAGGTTAAATGGGAATGAGTTCCTGTGGTTCTGGAATCTACACCTGCCTTGCAGATGACATTAGAGAGAGGATATCACACTTGTACATGGTTAGAGAACAGGATAAAATACACAGAGAAAAATGGTACCTTATCTTTTTCACAGTATGGGACATTTAATGTTAGAATTTTAGAAAATGTGAGAAGAAAGATGAATGACTTGAAACCTAGTCCTAGACCCATACAAGAGGAAGTTTGTTTTAAAAGGACGAAAGAAAAGACGATGAACAAATAGTTAAAGGAGGGTCAGTTACAGTGAGGAGTTAGACTGATGTCATAAAGTGCCGTGCTGGTATTGATGTTTGGTGTGAAGCTGCGCTAGTATTGGTGGACGAGCACGAACAGTGATTGGAGGAAGAAATAATAATATGGAAGAGAGGTTAGAGGTTAAATGGGAAAGAGTTCCTGTGGTTCTGGAATGTACATCTGCATTGCAGATGACATTAGAGAGAGGATATCACACTTGTACATGGTTAGAGAACAGGGTAAAATACACAGAGAAAGATGGTCCCTTCTCGTTTCCACAGTATGGGACATATAATGTTAGAATTTTAGAAAATTTGAGGAGACAGATGAATGACTTGAAACCTAGTCCTAGACCCATACAATATGAAGCCTGTGGGAGCACGAAGCACATCTGAGAGAAAAAGAGGAATGTCAGGAAAGATATAGAAATACATTGAATTGATATGCACAGGCAAAATGGGATTCCCAGAAAAAGTTACGGAGACAAGATGTTGCTTTGGAAGCCCGAATGTATCAGATAATGGTAGCAGAACAAAAGGAAGGAGAAAAATGTAAGGAGGAAAGGAAACAGGCAAAGGAGCCAAAAGTTCATGTGCTACTTATAGCACATGAGAATCTAGAAGATATAGATGATGAATTATTGAGTGAACTTTTACTGAATAGACTCCTTACACCTTATAATGAAGAACAGAATAATTCAAAGCCAAATCTGTTTGTAGGTGTAAGACCAGAAGCCCCACCTGCAGATTTAAATCCAGCTTAGAAAATAATTTTCCTAGATGACAATCAGACCCCTGGGAGAGCAGGATTTTCAAATGTATTCATAACAACTAATTCTGATGCATTATCAGGCCTGTAACTATTGGTCCGGTTGTTCCTCTTTATCAGACAGGGTGAGGAGTCTCACAAATCCATGCAATAGCAGTCCCAAATGAAACTGTAGGAGTACCTGGAGTGAGGGAGGTTGTGAATGATCAGGGAACAATGTGTACAGCAGTAAGAATGGAAACTCATAAGAGTAGGGTAGAGAGGTGTAATAGAATGAATTCCACCATGGTAGGGGGAATAGAGTAAATAATAGGTAATTCAGAGAAGACTCTTGAAATGCCAAGTAGAGGACAGCAAATTATTACTGGGAGAGTTGTGCAGATGGGTAGTCAGAAAGCAGATTCACAAATAATGCTGAAGCCAGGAGAGACAAGTGGAGATTTTCAGAGATCGGAGACGAGTACTTCGTTAGGGCCATCCCCTGAGGAACTTGATGATTGGATTAGAGACATAGTCCCTGCTGATAATGCATTGAGTAATGCAAATCGAAGCATGAATATAGATGTGAGCAAATTAAAAATGGAATTAGAAGAAATTATATTTGGAACAAATAGTCTGCAGAGACTATCAAGATATTATGATGAGAAATTATTATTCATGTTTACAGATATAACCAGGAAAGCGAGAAATACTTAGAAGTTTGCTGAGGTAGGACAGAAATATGGGGTGGATGTAGAAAAGTCCAAAGCCTTACAGAAAACCTATTTATTGTATTTTAGTGACAAAAATGTGGAGAATCTGAATCCATCTGGAAAAAGACTGCAAATTAGAGAGTTAAAAACAACCCTGGAGCAGTGGGGAGAAATAGAAAGTTGGGATGGCAGATGGCAGATGAGATAAAAAGACGGAAGATTCTACAGTGATACTGCCTCTCTACCCAATAATGGAAAAGGAAAAGAATGAGACAGATGCATTGGCCTTTCCTATGAGAGAAGTACTAGGAGAAGGGTATGTACATGTCACCTGGAGTAGACAAATGACTTCTTGAGATTCAGGGAAAAACCAGTTGAGTGGCATAAGCAAGTTGGAAAATTTGTGAAGGTTTCAAAAGTCTTAATAAAGGATTTGGATGTTTTGTTCAATATCGTGGTTCCTACAGATTTGTGGGTGGAATGTAAGATTGCGGTTGATGCAAAAACAGACGCGCCATCAACAGAGTTGATAAAAAAATATAATGAGTTCATTACGTAATTCAAAGAAAAGATTTTTCCGAAAAGAAACAGATTGGGTAAAAATAGAACTACCCAAAAACTAAAATAAACAGTACATGCCTATTAGGAGAGACTTTTGTAGGCATTCAAATAGTATAGTGAGATTGAAAATGTGTCCGAGAAAGATATGGGACGTTTTGTGTATCAATTTGTCTATGGGTTGAGGTCTCAGATTAGAGCCATGATTCAGCAGCATTTGATTTGTTGGTAGAGCAAGTCAATAGATGAAATACTGTGATATGCGAAGTGTTGTGGAGATGACATTGATATGCAATACAAGAAATTGAAAGAAAAGTTAATGTTGGCACAGATGAGGGCAGTCAAGAAAGGATATGTGGGTTTTGACTCAGATTTTACAGGCATGATACAGGGAAATGTTCAGACTACCAGTGGAATGAAAGGTGCGATGGTAAATCCCTTGCCAAGTTTTATACCTCAAGTGAGGGGACGTGGATCAAATATGGAATCTTTGAAAAAGACTTTCTCTTGTCACAGTTGCAGCAAGTTCGAGCATTTGAAGTGCGAGTGTAAGTCCAATTTGGCTCATCAGGTGAATGGACAGGCAATTGTGACAGATGCAGAGGGATTGGTACAATCACAGGTGGCCAGTGAAATCAGTCAATGTTAAATGTAGAGATACAATGTGTATATGGGTTTTCATACCAATGATCAAATAAATACAAATGTACACGTGGCCTCAGAATATTTATTTCAGATGGATGTCAGTGACTCAGATACTTCCCAATGACGGTGCCTTAAAGGGGAGGACAAATGCATGCTTGGCACATCCTTAGAATGGTCCGCATGTGGACGACAAGGTGAATGGAACACCTATTTCATTCCTTGTGGATACTGGTGCTACCTGATCCACTGTGAGAACTGTGGAAATTCCCATCCTACCCCTCTCGGGAGAAACAATCCAAGTAGTGGGAGTATTGAATCAATTTATCCCAACCCCAGTGAAAGAATCTGTGGAAGTACAGTTTGGAACATTTGAAGATATTCATAAGTTTGCTGTGTGTGTCACTGGTCCAGTAAATCTGTTGGGACAAGATGTATTGTACAAAATGAACTGTTTTATTTATTGTACACCTGAAGGAATAGCATTTCATACCAAGGATGGGGATGTAGTGTTTAAAATGCTAGACAAAATACAGAAGTTTGTATCCCTTACTTACTGAAAATGACTTACCTCCTGTGTTGAGAGAGACGGTCCTGCCTGAACTGTGGGATTTTTTGAGAAAAGATATTGGATTGATGAAAGGAGTAGCTCCAATTTGAATCATAGTAAACCCAAATGCAGAATACCCCAGCATATAATCTTAGTCCTGAAAGTATTGCTGGAATAACACCATGAATCGAGGAATTTTGAGAGAGATTTTGGGCAGTCCACGCAATTCACCTATCATGGGCACACAAAAACCGAATGGAAAATATAGAATAGTTCAGGTTTTGTGAAAAATTAATGAGATTGTGATACCATGCTGTCTAATAGTACCAAATCCTAATTTAATTCTATATCAGATTCCATGTGAAGCATAATGGTTTTCGAAGATTGACTTGTATCAAGAGGTTTTCTCCATTCTCTTGAAAACGGATAGCTAATACTTATTGGCATTCCGGTTCGGAAACCGTGTCTTGGCATGCCAAGTTCCACAAGGGTATACGGAAAGCCCCTCAATTTTGAAGAGAAATTTGAAGACATTAGAAATGCTGAATCACTCTGTGCTAGTGTGGTTAATTTATGATTTATTAGTTGAGTCTGGAACTAAAGAAGCCTGTGTTTCAAATACTGTGGCCCTACTGAATCACTTGGCAGAGAGGCGGCATAAGGTATCACTAGCACAAAACTGCAATTTTGCAAGAGAGAAGTTGTCTATTTGGGACAACACATTGAAAAAGGAGTCAGAAATGTGTGACAAGATGAACCACTGCTATATTTCAGATGAATCCACCGGGTACACAAAAGGAAGTTTGAATGTTCTTGGGAATGGTTGGCTACTGCAGGCAGCGGATACCAAATCTTTCTCAGATTGCCACGCCACTTCAGAGACTGACACACAAAGATGTGTCAGATTCTGTTTCCTGGGATGAGGATGCATGAGCTCTTTCCTTGAACTGCAAGACAGTTTGTGTCGAGCTCCAGCATTGGGAATGCCCGACGTTAACAAGAGTTTTATCTGTTTTGCAGGGAGCATGAAAGTTTTGCACTATCAGTTCTAACACAAATGCATGGAGCCCTGTTGCATATTTTTCAGCTACATTCGATCCTGTGGCTGCTGCTTTACCTGGATGTTTGAAAGCTGTTGCTGCAACAAGTGTGAGTCTGGAACAATGTGAGAGCATCCATTGAAAGTGTATGTGCCAAATTCACTTGAGATTTGTTTAACACAAACACGAACACAGCATCTCACGAGTAGTCGGTGAACAAAATAGGAGCAGGTAATTTTGGGTGCAGAGAATGTGACTGTGACGAGATGTACGAGTTTGAATCCAGCTGTCTTGATGCAGTTGCCAGGAAATGAAGTTGTGATGCAAGAAGCTGATCATGATTGTCTTGATGTGACTGATGTGAGTGTACCAAACTGCATCCTGACATACAAGATACACCGTTGCCAGAGTCAGACGAAGTACTGTTTGTGAATGGATCAGGTTTGAGAGATTAAGGAGGTACCTTGCGAGCTGCGTATGCGATCTGTACTGTAGTGAGTGTAGTTGAAGCATTGTGGTTGAAAGGAGTGTATTCAGCACAAGTGGTTGAATTGACGGTACTTACCAGGGCTTGCAACATTACCGAACAAATGAGAATAACCATATTCACGGTCAGTTCATATGGTTTTGGGTTGGAGCATCATTTTGGACAGTAGTGGTCTCATCGTGGGTGTATGACCTCTTTGGGTTCACCTATCTGACAGAGAGTGTGTAAAAAACCTATTGATGGCACTACAACATTCGGCTCGGATGGCGGTGATGAAGTGGTCCGCCCAACAAACTGGACATGATTATGTCACAGTTGGCAATCGTTACGATGATAAGACTGCAAGTTATTGCGCCCTAAGTTCTTATGTATTCAATGGGGAATCTTTAAAGGAACAGTCTGATGACACAGAATGCAGGTTGACATTTTCAGTTGATCTAACCTGGGAAGAAATAAGAGAATTACAAGATTCAGTACCGCAGGCAGAGAGAGCAGGGTGATTTAAAACCGTGTTTAATCGCAGACTGTAAGAAAAGGTTTGGTTATACATGGATGGGAGACCTGTGTTGCCGGATCGCCTTCTGTCACAAATGGCAAGGATTTGCCATGGACCTGCACATGTAGGTAGAGATGCTATGCTGCATTTCTTTCATCAAACTTAGTACAATCCACAATTTAGAGCCATTGCAGAGAACCTGTGTCAAAGATGTGTGATCTGTCAACAACAAAATGCAGGAAAAAAGACAGTGGTTACTAAGAGTCACTTGGAAAATCAGGAGGCACCTTTACCCACATGCAGCTTAACTTCATTGAGATACCCCCCTGTAATGGATTGAAATATGTCCTTGTGATTGAGTGTTTGTTTTCTCGTTGGGTTGAGGCTTACCCCACAAGGCTCAATAACAGCTTAATTGTTGCTAAACTGCTTCTTAGAGAGTTGATACTGAGATTTGGTTTTTCAGTCTTGTTAGAATCCAATAGAGGTACTCACTTTAATAATGAAGTAATACGAATGCTTTGTGCTGCACTACAAATTGAGTAAAGGATATACAGTGCTTATCAACCAGAGGCATATGGTGTGTTTGAACAGGTAGATGAAACCATTAAGTCCAGAGTAGCAAAGGTGTGTGCTTGACATCCCTGGAATGGCCTGATGTGTTGACTTTGGTGTTAATGCATTTACGAAGCATCCCAGACAGAAGAACTGGACTGTCCTCTCATGAGCTAATAGTGGGGAGGGCTATGAGGCAGCCTACAGTCCCAGAAAATCAGCTTGTGTATATTTCTGATATCTTGGTACTAGGTTATTGTAAAGAATTGGCTTTATGTGGTACGTTGTGTCTCATCAGGTTGGAGAAGTCGCAACTACCGTTCAATAGGAGCAGTGCCACGATCTGTGCCCAGTCCACTTGGTACTCGTTAAAAGGAATGTGCAAAAATCCTGTTTGGAACATCATTGGTGTGGGCCTTATCAAGTGATTCTTGTTACCACAACTGCTATTAAATGTGGTGGTCTATGTAATTGGGTGCATGCAGCCTACACTCATCGAGCCCCATGTCCTCTTGAAATTGCAGGGTCTGAAGTGGATGAACCGGTGGTAACAGAGAGAGGTTCTATTCAGACTGAGCACAAAATGAGAGGGCGCCAGCTACAGGGTCTTAAGACACTGTTGTAAATGAGAGTCAAAGAGTGTTGGTCCCAGTTGGTATCGAGCATCAGAGTGAAGGGGATCCAACTAGAAGAAGCGTTGACTCGAATGATGTGAGCAGTGTACTAGAGAACCAAGTGTGAAAAGGAGACCGTTGGCCCATAAAATCTGAATCAATCTGAGCAAAGTGACATTGACGGAGAAGAATCTACAGTCCGCAGAACAAAAAGAGCAAGGACACCAAGTCAAAGATACTCAGCCTTAGAGTGGACATATTTAGCTGCTGCAAACGACTGGGAAAAAGAGTTCTACGCGTTTTGCTCTAAAAATTGCAACTCATACAAGTTGTTGTGAAAAACGAGAAATGAAGAACATAAAGGCCAGAAGAGAAACTAAAGGATCAAGGTGTGACCAGATGCTGCCCAAAAACGACTGCACAAAGCCTATTGCTATAGTAGTCCAACCTATATTTTTCTATGCTTTTTTCTGCCACTCACATCTGCCCTGTAAAGTGCTCTGATACCCGCAAGGATCTTGTTCGCGCTATACAAAACCATCACAGTAAATAAATAAAAGAAAAGAAATAAATATAATAAAGAAAAGAAAAAAATGCCTCCAATCCTGAAATGTAAAATCGAAAACTAGTTTCTCCAAAACAGAAGCGTATGTGTGCTTGCTTTTTAACTGCTTGTGTTCTAATCCTTGTCTTGTTATTGATAATACTAAATCTACCTCATCATGTTTATTCAGGTAAAAATACTAATTTGCATGTGACGGCAACTACTGAAGTGACTAAAGTGCAAGAAAGAGGAGTAGTAGTAACTAGAGATTTAACAAGTGATGATTTACATTAGGATCGCTCAATTAAAGATTGCTCATTAAATGTGTTTACGAAATTGCTTTATGAATATGTTAATACCATGGATGTGAGAGATTGTTATGTGTGCATGCAATTACCTACTTCTGTATCTGAAGGGTTGACGTACCATCACCTTCCTTTAACATATTGCATATATCTTGTAGTGTCTGACAAATTTGTTTTATGGAAAAGGGCAATTTCAATATTACTATTCAAATTATTACTTGGCTTTCTCAGTTGTTCCAGTAAAGAAAAATCTGAAATAGTACCAGATGCACAAGATTCTGAGTGAATGGTAGAATTTTCTATCCTACATCTTCTATAGATACTGTATATGCGCATCAACATAATTCAGCCTGTGCTTTACAGAGTGTAGAATTTTTTTATAAATTCAGTTGAAGAAGACCGTAGGGATGAAATAAAAAGAAATCTGAAAAACAAATGAAAACACCTCCATGGGCTCATAGGGAAGGTGATTATAAAAAGGAGAGACATATGCTGCAATGACTTTAGATTGGCATCACAGAGGAAAGCTTTGCATACTAAGACGCAACACAGAGCATAATAATACACTCATTGGTTCCAGAGAATGTGAACTTCCTACTTATGGGAGGATGGGGATTATATTTGGCAGGATTGGATCCAGTATTTCCTAGAGTGTATTTTGTGTGTGGAAAAAACTCCTTATTACAAATTGCCTAAGCATCGGTATGGGAGTTTTTGTATGGGAAGTTTTTCCAAAAATGTAGTATGTAGATGAAAACAAAGGAATCAGTTAAAGAAAACCTGTACACTTTAGAAGAGGAATAAGTGCTGCTGAAATTATAGGGGATATTTTTGGAGCTATAATATCCTCAGTTGGGTTAATATTAAATGCTCACAAATTTCAAAAACTTTCAACAGTAGTAGATCTATTGTCAACAGATACTGCTGGTGGAGTTTTAGTAATTGATATGCAAATGGTTGCTAAAAGGTCTATGGTTTTGCAAAACTGACTTGCTTTAGATGTACTTTTAGCAAAAGAAGGCAGAGTCTGTCGCATGCTGAAAGTTCAACAATGTTGCACTTATTTACCAGACAAAAGTAACGATTTGGAGGGATATATAAGCAATATTACTAATTTAGAAAAATAACTAATAGCAGATGGTGCTTGGGAGAAAATTGGGAAATGATTTTCTTCTGTGGGAAATTAGTTTGCAGCACTTGTAAGACATTTTGTAGGGAAAATACTAACACCATTAATAACAATTGCTATTGGCTGACTCATATTATTATTAATGTATCGATATTGTAAACACAAGAGGAGTTCTAAAGAAACTAGAGGGCGAAAAATAAATAGAGCAGAAATAGATTTAGAAGATAGAAAAAGTAATTTTTATGATGAGATGAAACATTTGGATCAAATAAGATTGAAACAAATGACGACAACTTTTCTAATGTGACATCAGAATAAGATTAAACAATAAGATAAGATTGTGAGAGGGCTTGATTCACCATCAAGGGGAAATTGATGGAGTGTAGAAGGTTAATGATGGTTGCCTCTATCAATTATTACCATTAAAAGAGATTTACGACAATAATAGTTGATGAAAACGTGTATAATGACTAAAATGAAAAAACATGAGGTTTCCTACTGCATCGTAAAAGCATGCAGAAATGTTTCGGAACATGGAAATGTGAAAACATAAATAAAGAGAGAAGAAAGTTTATTTATTTATGCATGTAATCACGTGCTTGTGAAACTAAACATAGTTTACATAGCAAATGTGGCAAGTGAAAGTAATGCCTACATAATGAAAGCCTTGAAATGATTGAAATGATTATTTTAAGGATGCTTGATAATATGAAGTTTCACAATTTTACATTTAGTATTGTGTGATACAAATGTGAATATGAAATATGATACGTATCTTAATTTGTTTGAAAATTAATAACATGCGAACCAATTTTTTTAGTTGAATCTAATGTTGAGATGTAAATTTTAAGGGAAGAATAATGAATGAATTAACTAAAAAAAAATCATATTCATATTAATATGTGTTTTATATTAGTTAATATGTGATAATGAATCAGCAAGTTTTCATGTAGGCCTAAGATACTTCTCTCTTTCCTCATTTGAAAGGCAGAATCTGAAGTAATTTTAGACGCTGTGACAACTTTTTATGAAGTTTCTTTCTTGTGCTCGCAAACAAAAGACTCTCTTTTGATTTAGCAACACTTTTGACAGAAATGTATCAATATAATTGCAAACCCAGAGAGAGTGTCTGGGAATTGACAGACTGTGAACAAAGTGAATTTTCTTCCTTCAGAGGAAAGTATGGAAATATAAAGTTATTGAATTCAATGATTTTGCACAAGTATTACTTTAAGCTTCCTATTTCTTAGTGAGGTATTGATCATCACACCATGAGCAACCCACTGTGGACAACCAATGGAAACTATATGGAGTGATTCTAAGGATACTTTGTGGGCATAAACTGAGGACTTTTGGAAGTATAATTGCCCCTAGTCGTGTTGAAATATGTGTGATGTGAGTAAAAGTTACATTTTTACCCAGCTTCTGCTGCAAAGGTAGGCACAACTTCTTTAAGTGCCATTTTCTACTTTACTTCTTAATAGTAGAAAATAGTTAGCAAAAAGGTAACAACTACCCAGTTAGCATATTCATCATGAGGGGGGATGGGGTATCACCCTCTCTCTTTAAACACAGTTGTATCTACCTGCAGGCAATCAGAAATAAGATGGCAGCCGGTTAGACTTGGTTATTGAAGTGAATGAAATACATGACATAATAACAATTATTTCATGTGCACTATATACTAATAGTAGTTAGTAAATAGGAAAAACTGACTTCATGTTTTATAACTAATGAGGATAATAACCTACCCCCATGCACAAAGAGGTTTATGGTAAAGAGGAAGAGATGAGGTACCTGGTACAAAAACCAGCTACGCAAAGTGAAGTCTCTTTCTGAAGCAGAGAGGAGCACACACAGGCAGCAATAATATATGCATCCCTTATGAGAGAAACACTGCCCCAAAGTTTAGAAAAAAGAGCAATAATACCATCTGAGATGCTTCAGGGCCCAGGGGCCCCACATGAGAGTCTCAGGGAGGCTGACAAAAAATGATTAAATGAAATAAAAATAATAACCATGTCCACCAGATCCAAAACACAAAGCATAAACATTTGAAAAAAATACATACAATTGGCAATAATATCTTGGGTCAATTTAGGCCCAGAGGGCTCACAGGAAAGCATCAAAGTGGCAATCACAAATTATTACATTGATAAAATAACAATTAAGACCAACCAGTCTCAAAGCGCACCAGAAGACATGATTGAAATAATTAAAATTACTACCAGGCCCAAAACACAAGACCAGCAAATTAAGCAACATGTATCTATAAAATTACCAATCTTTTTTGTGGCCCTTCTAGGGAACATGGGACATACCTGAAATCATCGGGAGTATAGGCAAAAATGTATTAAACTGACATTTTTGCCATGGCCTACAGACTACTAAACCCCCCTAAACAAAATAGAATATTCAGAAAAAAAAGTTAAATAGTAAATTGAGCAAACATATCTGTGGGCTCAAATATGGTCTTATGCAAAAGAAATTCTGGCATAAAAAAATTACACACAGCCATAATTCAAACTTAAGTTTCAAATCACAGTAATTATAGGAATGTAATACTCATTCAATTATTGTTAGCAGAGAGAATATCATCATATAACTCAATACCACAGCAATGCCAAAGAGGACAAAATCTATTTGAAGTAGTATGGCTATAAGGGTTAAAGTGAAACCAATTTAATGCTGAAACAGAAAGACTTTAAACAGAAGGATGAAATAGTTAAATAGTCACTATTTTCAAATTCAGCAGATAATTCAAATAGTAAATTAATTGAAGAGAGAAGGTGAGAGTATTTGATAAAAGTGTTGAAAAATTATGGGTCCTATTATGATGTTGACAGTAGCGGGATGGAACCTGCCCGACTATTAGTCGCCCTAGAGGAAGTCAGAAACATAAATCTTTCTATTGCAGCTTGTGTGGTGGCCACAGCACAAGCTGCAAGCCAAAACATTTATGTTTGTAAACCTCTCTGCACGGTGTGGCAGGCACCATGCAGTGCTTGCCACATAGTGCAGGGACTGCCACCCGACGGGATCCATGAGCCTGTTGGAAGCAAAGCGTAATTTCCCTCTGACTGCCAGTATCGTAATACAGTGATCGTATGGAAACCCATGATGTTGGGCAGAAAGGCTCTGACGAGCTGTTGGATGGCTTTCCGTTCACATGATAATGAGGGCCTAAGTTTGGTATGAAAAGAACCGCTGCCCATGTACAACATCCTGCACATAAACTAGATTGCAATGGTGAAATATGATTATCAGAGTTGAAAACAAGAGATTTGAAAGTGTACAATCCTTTCTATATTTTCTTACAGTTAGGGCACAATTGCATTGGATAACAGACACAAGTAGGATTCAAGTGCTATTTTGATTGAGAAGAGGAGTAGCAAGAAAAGTCTACAAAGAAGGGAAGACACTTGATTCTAATTAAGCATTGCATTTAAGTAAAATATATCACATTAGTAGTGGGTAAATGGAGTTAGAGTGAAAAGAGATTTCCAGCTTGGCACATGATGTAAAAAAAATTATTTTAAGGTCTAATGCAATACAGTAAGCTGACAATTGGGATGGTGATAAAGCATCCACTGATGCAGCAGTAAATCAAGTAGATGAATGGAATGAATAGTTGTGCGGTGAGAAGAAAGAAACTGCGTCAACTTGTTGAATAAATAGTAAAGCATAAACGAATTACAAAAAGGAAAGGGGTCCACTGGAAGAGGTATCAGTAGATAGTTCGTAATCAAATCGAAGGTAATAAGCATTTGAAGAGCAAGAAAACATAAAAATAAAAAAAACCTTCATTTACAGTTATAGGTTCCTCTTAATGTGAAGACTGTCAAGACAAAAGAACAGCAAGATTGGTCAAAGATTTATATTTATGCTACAGTCATTGTTTCATTGATTGATGCCTGCCTAGAAATGACAAAAGGAAAGAACCATTGTTGTGAAGTCCCCTTTTTAGTTCCTATAAAGAATATACAATATATAAAGTATGCATGTTTGCATTTGTATTTATATTTATTAAGCGCAACATTCATCCCAAGGGAAAACAAAGCGCTATATGAAAGGGATAAAACTAAGGATTAAGTTGTAGCCTAAAAACCCAGAGACAAAAATTGTGCAAGCCAAGAATGTAGAGTAGATTACCCTATTACTTACTGTTAATCTTCATTAGCCCTATTTATAATCCTCCTCGTCCGAGCCCTAGCTTGTGATATGTTTCCGCCTCTGACAGAGATTTCCACACTAGGTATCCTAGCTTATCTATATGATAGAAGTAAAAAGCTCCTTCTCCTCAGTCCAAGAGAAGTTTGTGGAGGCACACAGGACATGTGGACTGGGAAAAGGAGGATTATGAATTGGGGTAATGAAGATTACTGGTACATTATAGGGACATTACCCCCTCATCTACATCCTCCTTGTTTCAGTCCTAACTTGTGAGGAGATACCAAGCAAGAAGTACACCAACACAGAATCAGATACAAATGCCTTTATTGAAAACAGCAATTATTTCATTGCACTGTGTAAAACAGATGTCCCAAAAGAACACTCAGCATACGGCAAATCAAGATGATAACGACGGGCAAAAGTCAGCTGTGAAGACATTACTGATCTGAATGGAGGATCAACTTGCTTCAGCCTAGTAAGCTCCCACTGCCCGAGTGGAACGCCCCTGGACATTGGACGGACGACACTCAGTCGCCAAGCTATAAGTCTGAATGATAGCCTGTCTGACCCATCTGTCTATAGTCTGGGAAGAAACCTTAGTACATTGATTGACTGAGCCAAATGAGACAAACAAACTCAACAATTTACTAAACTCCTTGGTACTAGACAGATAGATAAACAGTGTCCGACCTACATCCTGGGTAGATAGAATCCTTTTCACCTCAGAAAGAAACACTGCAAAGACAATCCCCTGGTTCAAGTGGAAAGAGGACCCTTGGAGTAAAAGTGAGATCTAGCCTGAGCACTAATTGGTCAAGAAAAAAGCGCAAGAAGGGAAAAGAGGAAATAAGTTCCCCTGGTTCATCCAGTCGCTAGCAGATGTGATGGCCACCAGAAAAGAAGTTTTAGTGACAGCCAGGACAGTGGACAGGATTCTAGGGGTTCAAAGGGAGCCAACTGGAGACCTTTGAGAACAATAGACAAATCCCAAGAAGGAACTGATATGGACAACAACACCTCTTAAATCTGAAGCTCCTTAGAAGTCGAGAAACCAAAGGTCAAACCTTGGAAAAATCTCCTTGAATACAAAAATCCCTATTGGCTGCCCACTGAGCACAAAGAGTGGAGGGATCCAGCCCCTTCAAGAAAACATCACGCAAAAAAATGCAGATTTTCCACAGTTTTAATGTAAAGAAAATCATGATTTTATTAAATAAGGCACGGAGGCTAATATTATGCATATCCCTTTTATTCCTGCCCAAACACAGCAGCAACAACACTATAGAACTTAGATTATTATCAAAACATTCCAGAACTTAGAACATGTATAAGACACCATGTCAAGCAGCCATCATCCTCTTTTGTGACTGCGAAAAACAACAAAAATAACAAGTCCAAAAAAGGTTTCACCGACTCCAAACTTCCTTTAACACCATTTCTCACTCTTCCTCTTCAAACTGGAACATCCTCTCCATTCACTTCTTCAGCTTCATCCTTCAAAATAAACCAAACAAAATTAATTACAGGGCGAGCACCGCGGAGGGATAATATTAGCCTCCGTGCCTTTTTTAATAAAATCATGATTTTCTTTACATTAAAACTGTGGAAAATCAGCATTTTATGTCAAAGGCCCGGAGGCCAACATTATGCATGTTCAAAGTTCTTTTAAAACCTTACTCAAAACATTTTCCACAGGCTTAAAGTAAAATGTTCGAAAAGTCGAATCATTTGACCAATCCGCAGCCTTTAAAATTCCACCCAAACTGAATCCTTTCACAAAGGCTTTACTAGCCATAGCCCCTCTCACTGAATGGGACCCGAAAACACTAATATCTACCCCTGCCTTGACCATCACATTTCTTACCCATCTCGCCAAAGTAGGAGTAGACACAGCCTTATACGGATTAACATAGGAAATCAACAACTGCTTACAATCCACTCTCCTCAAAGCAGAAGTCCTTCTCTCATATTCCTTCAGGCATTTAACCACACACAAAACACTCTCACCCTCTAAAAAAGGATAAAAAATTGTTCTTGACATAGTCTTTGTCCTCCTTTTAACTTCAAAACATACTCCCTCAGGTTGATAAAACCTAGAATTAACATCCAAAGCCCTAATATCTGATACTCTCCTAAAAGAAACCAGACATAACAGCATCGTCATCTTCCATGTCAAGAATTTCAAATCCAACTCTGAATTCGACCCCCAACTTTCAAGCTCTCTCAACACCAAAGTAACGTCCCAAAGTGAATCATACTTTGCCTTTGGCGGAATAACCACTCTTACACTTTTAACCAACCTCCTGACTAGAACATGCTATCCAACCGGAACTCCATCCACCAAACTATGCCCTGCTGAAATAGCAGACCTACTCAGATTAACTGAATTATACGCCAAACCACTACAAAAGAGACCTGGCAAATAATTTGCCACCTCTACCACAGGTGCTGAAATGGGATCCAAACCCCTCTCAACACACCAACCATTCCATTTTCTCCACGCTGACTCATACACCCTAGATGTCCCTTTAGACCATGACTTTAAGACAAGCTCCTCAGCCTCCTTTGATAATCCCTGCATTTGCCAAATTCTCCTGAAATCAACCATGCCATCAACTTCAGCTGCCCTGAGACCACAAGATCGTGAAAGTTTGCCTGAACATCCATCAATATTTCCCTGCAATCTGGCAAAATTACCGGATTCTCCACCAACAAATTCATCGCATCCGGGAACCATACCTGAGCTTTTCAAAAAGGAGTTATCAGGACCAACTCCAACTTCTCCCTTCTGACCTTGTTCAGAACCGTCTGAATCATAGAAAACGGGGGAAACGCATAACTCCTCCCCCCCCTCCAATTCTGCAGGAAAGCATCCACTCCCTTCGCCTCTGGATCCGGCCTCCAACTGTAAAACTCCTTCAACTGAGTGTTCAACCTGTCTGCAAACAGATCTACACTCAAAGGCCCCCACATTCTCTACAGATTCAAAAACACCTCTCTCTTCAACCTCCAACTGCTCGCATCCCTCAGGTATCTTGAATACCAATCCGCTTCTACGTTGCTCAACCCAGGTATGTACTGTGCCTGGACTACAATCTCCCTTTCCAGACAAAATTTCCAAAATTCCTTTGCAAGTTCCGCTAACCCTTTTGACCGTGGACCACCCATCTTGTTTACATATTGAACCGCTGACAAATTGTCCATCTTCAGAAGTACACAACATTGTACTCTGTCCTTCACAAAACTCTTTATTGCGAAGGAGCCCGCCAGCAACTCCAAACAATGTATGTGCATTAGTCCTTCCTCTTTCGACCATTGTCCCCCTGTTGAAGTCTCTCCACATCTCGCTCCCCATCCGTATAAACTCGCATCCGATTCTATCTCCACTTCTGGCATTGACCCAAATATCGCTCGTCCGTTCCAAGCTTCCAGACTCATCAACCACCACTCCAATTCCTCCTGTGATTCCTGATTTATCACAACCTTCTGAGAATACCTCACATCTCTTCTCAAATACTTTGCCTTCAACCTCTGTAACGCACGATAATGCAGGGGAGCAGGGAATATCGCCTGAATTGAAGAAGAAAGTAGACCCAACAGACGAGCTAACTGCCTCAAAGTAATCCAATCTGCCGACTTCACTCTCCTCACTTCTTTCCTGATCTTTCTCACCTTCTCCATAGGCAACCTCAACACACAATCCAATGTCCGTATCTGAAAACCTAAAAATGTCATCTCCTGTTTTGGGTCCACACAAGACTTCTCCTTGTTCACAACAAACCCCAACTCCTCTATTACTCTCACTGCAAACTCCGTATGATCCTTTGCGAATTTCCTCTCTTCTGCCATTATCAAAATATCGTCTAAATAGACTATCAGACGAATTCCTCTGGACCTCAACCAAGCCGCAATTGGTCTCAACACTTTGGTGAAGCACCACAGAGCCGACGTCAAACCGAAAGGGAGACTCTTGAACCTCCAGTGCCTTCCCAACCACCTGAACTGAAGGAAATCTCTTTGTTCTTGACACATCGGAATTGTTAAATAAGCATCCTTTAAATCCAGTCTCGTTAACCAATCCCCCTTTTTCAATAAATCTCTTAGCATATGTATCCCTTCCATTTTGAAATGGTTGTAAACAACCCAATCGTTCAATTCCTTCAAATTGATTACCGGTCTCATCTTTTTGTCTTTCTTCTCTACAAGAAATACGTTGCTTATGAAGCAACCCGGTACTTCCTCTGCAAGCTCTATTGCACCCTTTCTCTCCAACTCTAACACTTCCTTTGTTACCAAACTTTCCATCTCTTCTGAAAACCTTAATACCTTTGGAATCCTCACCTGAACCGGAGTACTGATAAAGTCTATCCTGTATCCAACCACAGTTTCCTAAACCCATGGATCCTGTGTTATTTACTGCCACCTGGAAACAAACTGTGCTAGTCTGCCGCCCAATTTTACTTCCATAAATAAAGGGTCTTGTAAGAAACTTACCTGAGACTCCTCTTGGCCTCCTATCCGATCTTGCACTTCTTCCTCTCCCCCTCTGTCTTTGCGGGAAGAAACTTCCTTGATCAGACCTCGTAAAACCATATCCTCCTCCACTTCCATAGCTAAATCCATATCCATAACCTGTTCCATAGGGTCTGTTACCTCTCCCATAAAATCCTCCTCTGGTAACTCCAAATCCTCGGCCGAACCAAAAACACGTCTCATATCCTTCTGCGCTTTCTGTAAAGAATTAAAAGTATCCACGTACTTTGCCATATCCTTTACAAAGTCGTCTCCGAACAGCAGCCCATCGCTCTGTTCACCCAACTCCTTGCCAGCCAAATCTGCAAGTTTTGGATCGATCTTAAACAAGATACTTTTTCTCCTCTCTTGACAGAGTGCTGCATTTGCATTCCCCAGCAACCAAATTGCACGTTGTACCCACTGGCGCATCTCACTTATGTCAACACCTGTATTATTGCTATGTGCTTCTTCGCACAAATCAAAAATCTTTGAAAAAGGACCTAGAATATCCAGCATTCGATCCTGGCACCCTTTCAAGCCTTTGTCCAAACCCCTTCTTGGGTCTCTTCCCCTTTTGTTATTAATAAATGTCAGCATCTTTTGATCCAATTCTGGAGTGAATGCCACTTTACTATTTAGGGTTGGTCCCGGGCACTCTGACCTCAACCGAGTTCTTATCTCTTTTGGCATCTCCTTTCTGATCCAATACCGAATGTATTTGGCAACATGCTCTACTGGGGACCACTGTGGTGACAGAGGATGTTGTATAAGTAATGGATCAAACATTTGATCCCCTTGAGGATAAACAAAATCCTCATATTCCAGTTTTATCTCCTCATCCAACTTCCTTCTTTTAACCTTAACCTGTTCCACATCCGAATCCTCCAAACCCGAGCTGCATGTAAGCTTCACATCTCCACTAGTTGAACTACTATCGCACGCTACAGTGTTATGTCCCTTTCTTTGTGCCTTTATGGCACTCACTTTGGTCTTTATAGCCTTCTCCTTTTGCTCTCTATTTTCCTTTTCCTTTGATGCCTTTCCTTTTATCACATTCTTCATTTTTTCCTTCCTTTTAGATGCCCCACAAGAAGTACCTGCCACTACTTGCACTTCTTCAGTGGTATAAAAACCATCCTCTTCTCCAGACCTTTGGCTTTTTTTGCCTTCTTTATTTCTCTTCCCCATAGTGCTTTCTATCCTTTTCTCTAAGGAAGCACTAAACTCGCCAAACATCTTCTCCATGTATCCTTTCATTCTTTCCTCGAAACCTAACTCCTCATTCTCCATCTTGATCTATATTTTTCTCAAGTATTTTAATTTTCCAAATCTAAATCTAATCAATACTCCTAACTTCAAAACAATCTATCTCTCCTCATAAACTCTTAACTCTTAAAACATCTCTACCTCAAAGCGACACACTCCACCTGAACTGACGAACTTCGTCTGACTGAAACTGACACGATCAGTCAGACGAAGTTAATCATCCCAAAATATGGCTGATCACGTTCCCAATGTGAAAACCCGACGTTTCCCAATGATTCAAAATGGCCGCCGCACGTTACGCACGTACGGCGGCCCCTTCAGCACACACTTCCTATCTTTCAATGTGCGTCTGACTTCGCGTTCGAACTCTCCTCATCTGCCATTCTACGCAGTCACCGCCTTCTCTTCTTAAAGCACTCGCGACTTCTGTCACGCGACGTATAAATCATACGCCATGCGCTCGTGGACTCACACGCTTTCTAACCGTCAACTCTACGAACCAGCAAACGGTAACTTTATATTCTTAATTATTGTAAAATAAAACACTCAAATCGTTAAAGAAACCATGCCATAAATTCAAATCTCCTTACAATAAACACTCGTTTTTCCTACCTCTAACAAGCATCACTTCACATATCAAAACCCATTTAAAAAATATTTTTCTTTAAATCCTTACTCTAAATAAAAGCCCAATATATATTTTAATTATCCTTGGCTAAATTAATTAATCAATTTCTTTTAAAATAGAATTCATAGAGTACTTATCTCATGTTCGAGTAGCAGCAAAAGAGGAAGATGTCTGCTTGACATGGTGTCTTATACATGTTCTAAGTTCTGGAATGTTTTGATAATATTCTAAGTTCTATAGTGTTGTTGCTGCTGTGTTTGGGCAGGAATAAAAGGGATATGCATAATGTTGGCCTCCGGGCCTTTGACATAAAATCTAGAATAGTAAAACTATTCAAGGTCAGGGGATCCAAATCTTTAGAAAGACTTCACTTAAAAAAAATTCTCTAGTGTGTGTTTTTGTATGACTTCAAGATAGAAGGTTTACAAGTCCCTTTAATGTCAAGAGCTACAATCTTAGACACCCAAGACCCATCAACCCTGTCCTTTCACTTCAAGGCCATCAGCTATAATTGGCATATGTGTGTTTCCGGAAGAGCTGGAAACTGGAGTGGAGAAGGCTGAAGAGACATAGGAAGATAGACCCCTTTTCGAAGAGACAACAGCAGTGGGAACCAGGGTCTCCGAGGCCAAAAAGGAGCAATCAGAATGGCTCTGGTCATCTCCTCCCGAATCTTCTGCAGCATTGTCGGTAGAAGGAAATGGGAAGGAACACACAGAGAATCCCCTTGGACCAAGGGACTGAAAGGGCATTGACCGCCCACACCTGGGGAGTGGGAGTCTCCGAACAAAGAAGAGGAAGGATTGCCCTTGTGTGGAGAGACAAGCAGATCCAGCCATGTAGCCCCAAACACTGCACACATCTAACTGAACTCCTGGCATGGGATGTGATACAACCCCGAAGATGGCATGTTCCTGCTCAGACTGTCGGCCTAAATATTGAGAGACCCCATAACATATACAGCAGAAAGAGCTAGAAAATGAGACTTTGCCCAAGCAATGATCTGAGCTGCAATGCCATTCAGACTTCTGCTTCTTGTCTCCCCTGTCGGTTCAAATAACACCTGGAAGCCTGGTTGTCCAAACAAACCACTACATTCAGTCCCATTAACTCAGCACACAATTTCAATAGGGCCTGCCAGATTGCTGACAATTTCCTCCAAATGGAGGCCTGAATTGCTTCTTAATCTGTCCAGGAACCCTTCCTCTCCTGATCCTTGAACACTGCCCGCAGCCCCACATACTGGCATCTGCTGTGAGAGACACAGTAGGGGGATCGCTGAACAATATGCCTAGCGACACATTAATCTCTGACTGTCTCCAACTCAAAGTCTCCCTGGCTGCAAGTGTCACCAAAGGCTTGAAATGAAACCATGCCCAAGGAACTACAACGTAGATGCTGCTATCAAGCCTTGAACATTTAGCCATGCACTTGCTGACATGCAGGTCTGCCGCAGCAGACAGACAGAAGAGGCAACCCCCGCATTGTCGAATTGGACTCCAATAATGACTTGGTTTGCTTTGCTTCCAACTGGGATTTTGCAAAGTTGATGAGAAAACTCAACTCCTGAAGTGTCCGAAGCACCAGCTTGATGTGTTCCTGAGCTTATACAAAACAGAAGGAACAGATAAGAGCCAGTCATAAAGATGTGAAAAATTAGAAATACATTGTAAGTGAAACAGTGCCACCATTGCGGCCAATACCTTGGTAAAGACTTTTAGAGAAGTTGCTAGACCAAAGGGCAAGACCTGGAATTGAAAGAATTGACCTCCAACAGCAAAGCGGAGACACTTTTGACCTATTGGATGGATAGGGACATGGAAGTATGCATCTTGAAAATCCGTGACCAAGTAGCCATTTAGAGCCAACAAAGGAAGAATAGACTGGACCAAAACCATCTTGAAATGTTCCACCTCCAGATCCCCGTTTAAAGTCTTGAGGTTGGCACTGGCCAAAGCCTACCATCATGTTTGGGAACCGAAAACAGAATAGAATAACACCCAGTATGGATTTGAGAAGAAGGTTCTCCTTTGTCCAAAAGAGACTGAACCTCTTGAATCATTGCCAGTCTTCTTAATTCTCCATTTGATAATAGGGTAGCAAGGAACTGATTCGGAGGAGTGGTTCCCCGAAATGGAATTTGGTTTCCATTACTGATGATCTGTATGACCCATTCTTCAAAAATTGAAGCTTACCAGTGCTGAAAAAAGTGATGAAGGCCTGTTCTAACCCTTTGATAGTCATTTGGATTGCTGTTCATTGTCAGATTGGAAGTTTGGCTGGCTTTCCCAGAAAATTCAGCCCCCCTGTTCCTGGGCCCGGCCTCAAAAGGGACACTTGTCAGGAGGGGACTTAGCCGGTTTCCTTTAAACAAATGGTTTACTACCCATCAACAACTGAAAAGGTTCAAACTGTTCTTTTCCTCTGCTGTTTTTTGTAAATGTTGATACAGTTCTGGACCTAAAATCTTCTGGCCAGTGAAGAGAAGCCTCCTTACCAGGGAATGCTGCCTAGACTCTAACTTCTATAACTTCATCCACAACAACCTCTGGCCAGGAATATAAACCCCTGTCGAAAAGGAAGCTGCCCACAAGTTATCAAACATAGGGGTTTATTACGATGGCGGCTGGATGAGCATCTAACTTCCATCACTGCGGGCAGGGGGCCACACGAGAAGATGTAAGCGGTCCCACCACCCAATGGCAATATGCCCACTGAGTTGGCAGGAGAAAAAGTGCTCAATAACACTGCCGCTTGGGCTGCAGCCCTTGAAAAGGCCATTGGTAGCCCATCCCTGAAGCGGAGACATGCAGCAGCATTTTGGAAGCTCCACCCCCTGCACAAACACCCAGCAGCAAGCACCTATCACCACAACTGTCTCCCAGGACCTTGAGGACCCACTTATAACATTTCAATGTCATGCTGTAGAGGTCCAGCAGGAGATGGCTGGTCAGGTGTGGTTGGGGATTGACAGCCTGGCAGCCAAACTAGATGGGGTCCGTGGGTGTCTCAGTCCCATTGGAGACCACCTAGAGTCCATCACATGCACCCACAGTCTGCTCCATGCTATTGGGCATTCCATGGCTGACATCGCTGGAGTACTAACTCAGAGACAAGAACAACTGTCCAGTCAAAGTGACTCCAGCAACATCACCAAGGAGTTGCGTGAAATGAGAAAGATCATGGAGAACATGGGGCGGATGCATGCCTCACACTTGGCAGCCATGGCTGCATAACACAGAGACGTTGCTGGTTCTAACAATCCCTGCAGCTTATCATCACTGCAGTGATGCCTCATGATTTTATACAGATGAATGCTGCTGCTACTTCCACATCCACCTCTTACCCCCCTGATGTGCCAAAGCCTCACAGTGCTCCAGCCAATACACCATCACACACACGGGAGACACATGACACATCAGAGGAGGAAGATGTGGATGAATCCACATTCCTGCAAAAACGTCAGCAGTAGCATTCATCTGGGCCCAATGGACAGTTTCTGCTTGGATCTGTGCCTTCATGCCTCCAAACACAAGCTTCCATTGTCCTACAAATTACTCTGCTACACTCACCTTGGGCTTCAATATGGACTGTCAATGTTGGCATTGTTCTCAATGACATTACACTTAGCCTGCTGACTGAAATCTGCCTCTTGCTCAACATGTCTCTGGACATGTTACCCCCAAAAGACCATGTCTGGCCCTCCACTGGTCATCTACAAAATGTGGGGGTTGTTTGGCCAGTCTTCTACCAATGTGAATGTACATTGTTAGAAATGGGGGCCTCTAGTTGGAAATGGTTTGCACCTTTGTCCAAATAGGGACCCTTGCTTCTAGTCAGGGAAAGGGGGGTACACTCCTAAAATAACCCCTGCTCAACCCCTTGGTTGCTTGGCCTGAGCAGACAGGCTTATCTCAGAGGCAGTGTGTAAAGTATTTGTGAACACATACAGTAATACAGTGAAAACACTACAATTGGACACCACATCTGTTTAGAAAAATAAGTAATCTTTAATAGACTTAACACAAGACCAAACGACAAAAATCCACAATATAGTATCAAGAATATGACTTTAAAATGATAGTAGTAACTTAGTTCAATGTAGATGGTAAACGCAACACTTTACTCTCAAAGTAACTTGGATGCGTAACGCAAAACAAACTAAAGGGTTGCAGGGAAGGTAATGCCTTGGTTCCTTGCTTCGGGAGAGGTGATGCGTTGGTTCCTTACTGCAGCACAAGGGAGGTGATGTGTTGGTTCCTTACCAGAGAGGAGGTGATGCGTCAGTTTCTTACTGTGTTCCGATTACGATGCGACAAGATGGCGCCTCAATGCATTGCGACGATCCGGTGCGACAACATGGCGTCTTTGATACAATGCGATAATGTGGATGCGATGCGTGCATGCCTGACGGCCATGCGGCAAAATCGAACTATGGAGCCGTGACAGACCCTGTGACACGCTTCTCTGGTGATGCGACGGCAACCTCTGTGGTGGCGGCACGCTTCTCCAGTGATGCAACACGCTTCCTCTGTGATGCAACGGTGAACAGTTGCGGCGGCGACACTCTTCGTCGATGCGATGGCAACTGCTGCGGCGGCAACGCGCTTCTTCCTTGTTGCGTCGCACTTCCAGCTCCCAGCGACACGCAGTCTTCAGAGGGCCCAAAACAACAGCAGGCACCTCACTGCAGGTAGAAATCCTAGTAAGGAAATTCAGGGGGAGTTGGTGGTGAAGTCTTTGTGTCCCTGAGACTTCAGAACAGGAGGCAAACTCAGTTTCATGCCCTTGGAGATCTTCCTCAAGATATTAAAAGTACACACACAGTTTCTTTTCTCCTATCCTTGTCAATAAGTAACCACTGCAGGCCAACCCCAAAGAGCAAACAGCACAGGAGCAGTCTCCTCCTTCAGCTGCCTTAGTTTCTCTCCTTGACAAAGGGTTCCTCTTGTTTCCCAGAAGTGATCTAAAGTTCTGGGGTCTGGGCCCCAATATTTATACTGCAAAATCCTTTGTCCTCTAAAGGCAGAGGGTATCTGTGCCCAGCCAAAACCAGTTCTGTACTCCCGGGCGCAGCTTCCTGGCAGGAGGTGGAGACAGCATAGTTGAAAGCAGACCTGGCCCAGGTAGCTGAAAGGAAATCTCCCCCCTATGTTATGTTCTATGAATGCTCAGGCAAGTGAAAGGAAATCTCCTCCACTTACTCTCTATTTGATGCAGGTCCTATTCAGCCCAGCTCTGCACCATCAGACTGCTGGAGCCAAGGTCATTTCCATGCCCCAGTCACTCACCAACCAGACATGGAATACACAAACCTAGCAAAGGCATACTGGGTGGTTAGGCAAGAAAATACCTACTTTCTAAACGTGGTATTTTCAAACACAGAATGTAAAAAAAACTCACACTAAAAAATGTGTTTTAACATTCTGAGTTCAGGCATACTAAATTCGTTTTTCTACCTTGTTCCCTGGGTCAGTTAGGGTTATTAGATGTTATAATCAAACTGCCCATTCTGGCCCATGGGAATAGGTAACCTTGCAATAGTGAAAAACAAAATTGCCTGTAATTCACTACCAGTACCTGCCACACACATCAGGGCCTGTCCTACCGTTTACATACAATGCACCCTGCCCTTGGGCCTACCTTTGGTGTGACTGACATGTAGAAAAGGGAAGGTTTAGGGACTGGCAAGTGGGTGCACTTGCCAAATCGACATGGCAGTCCCAGACTGCACAAATACTCTGCAATGGCAGGCCTGAGCCACATTTTACAAGCTGCTTCTGTGGGTAGCACAACCAGTGCTGCAAGTCAACCAGCAGCATTTGATTTACAGGCCCTCTGCACACATGGTGCGCTGTACTAGGGTTTGACAAGTAAATGAAATAGTCAATCATGGAGTCACTAATCCATTACAACAATTTACAATAAGGAGCACTTGCACTTTGGCACTGAATAGCAGTGGCAAAGAGCCCAAAGCATCTAGACCAGCACAAACATAGCAAAAAAACAGGAGGCAACAGTAAAAAATGGAAGGGAGACCCACTCCAATGGTGCCAGGTCTAACACACATGTAAATAAAAAACTTAAATCACAGAGATGTCTGTTGCCTATGACCATCAAGTATAGACATGTTAAAAAATGTATGATCAGTGAATACATCAAAACTTACACAGAGGGACATTTGATAAATGGTCATGTTGAGTCTGTGTCCCAGATAGGCAGTGAGATGACCGGGTATGTGTGAACTAGCCATGCCCTCATTGCTCAAATACAACATTCTTGCAAGAATTCAACATTGCCCTACGTAAGTGATGGGGATAGGCCCTTGCTGCAATATGTTCAAGTCAGTGTCATGCCACAAGAAGTGTCTTCAACTAGCATTGCTAACAATTCTTACTTGGCAGATCTGCTCATACTCAACAGTGTGGACAAATCTTGTTGTGATGGGTGTCATGATATGTCACATTTCAAGATAGAGCACACACCATATTCACAAAGATGAAGAAGCATAACGGCACATATTTACAAGCCTCTATTGGAACCACAATGTTACTTTCAGTGATGTTGTGTTGGCAATAGGGCCTTCTCCTAAAGTACAAGGCATCATTGAGCCACTTAAAGTGGCACAACAATGCCTTGTAAATAAGGAACCCTCTTGTGCTGTGCTCACTGTGAAAGGGGAGGGCAATGTGTCTGGCGGTGTGTAGTGCACTGCAATTAGCATATATTCAGATGCTGTACCACTATTTTAAGGGTGGCATCACTAGGAGGCAATGCCGAAAATAACACCTGTGAAAAATGGGTATGACACTGGCACTACAGGGAGAAATGCTTCATTTCCCCTCATGTGTGCTATTTAATTGTGTTCTACCTTGTGCAGCGCACATTTGAGCATCAAACTGACAACATTGTGCATGTGCAGGAAGGAGAGCCTTCCTGCACATTAACCTCCAATTTCACAAATGCAGACACCCATGCACTACTTAGCAAGAGTGCCTACGTTTGTGCTTGGCAGCTGGACTGCGTCAGGCAGATGTGAAATGCAGGGTGGTGCAGCATTCTTGGGAACACGGCGCATACATCCATTTTCATGATGGATAAGCTTTGCAATTTAAATGTTAGCTTAAGCTCATGTTTCTCTATTGTGTTGTAAATGTGTAACAATGTGGTGTACAACTCTGTAAGTTACTCATAAGATGATTAACATTTCAAAATAGTATCCCTATCCAAGGGCATAACTCATAATTGCCATCCTGAAATTCCTGCTTGTTTCCTGAACACAAAACAACTGTATCCTGGCACTATCTGTTCACTAAAATATCATGTCATGACCACACATACACATTCTAATGATTGTTGTGTGATTGAATAAGTTGTATACAATGTCAAAAGCACCACTCCATCAAATCACTTCTGACATAAGTGCAACTGCAATTCGAAAACAGTAACCATTTATTAAAATAAAACAACATTACCTACCCTAAACTAACACTAATCACTACAACTAACCTAATCTGAACTAACTGGTACTAACTAAATGTTACTCAAAACTATCAACCTTACTAATACTAAACACGCAACAACATATTTAAGACATCAACCCCTTGCCCTCCTTAAAGCACATCATCTGATGGAATAAATACATCTTAGCTAAACATGAACTAACTACACATGTATCCTACAGAAATACATTTTTTTTTCCATAAAACAAAAAATACATAAACCCCCCTACCCAAAGGAAAAGGAAACTTAGGGCCCTATGTAGGTGGACGAATACCGGTCGGTAACAGTGAAATTCGGTCAATTTCACCGTTATCGACCGGTATTTAGCCATTCCTGATGTAGGGATTGAATCTGTTATAAGGAATCAGTAAATACCGATTCCTTAATACCGATTCCTTATTGGCCTTGCATTTAAGGAATCGGTAATACCGATTCCTTGAATGCAATGTAGAAAGCAGATAAAAGAGTGATTTTGGGCATTAAGGAATCGGTAATTACCACCAACTTCAGGTTGGTGGTAATTACTGAATTCCTTTAAAAAAGCACATTCTTTTTATTGAAGTGCCAAGTGGCACACATCCATGCCCTTAGGGCATGCATGTGTGCCACATGTGCACACATGCACATTTCAGGGGTGCAACAGGGTGTCCCTTGGACACCCTGGCACCCTTGAAATACCTCCCGGTATTACCGATTCGGTAATACTGAATAGGTAATACCGAATGTCTTTACATTCATTCCTATGGGCCTCCAAGCCCATAGGAATGAATGGGTAGGTATTCGTTATTACCGAATCTCAATTACCGATTAAAGATTCAGTATTTTTTACCGAATTCTTACCTACATCTGAAATACCGATTTCTCAATACCGAATCGATAAAATTCGGTATTAAGAATTCGGTATTTCACTATTACCTACATCGGGCCCTTAGTCCATAACACTGCATTAAGGGCCCGATTCTCAAAAATAATCTGATACAAAATCCTAATTTTAGGACTTTCGGTATTCACAAGAGGCATTTATTAGTAGTAAATCCCTAACTTTACTACTACTAAATGCCTTTTGTGAATACCAAAAGTTGTAAAGTTAGGATTTTGTCTTAGATTACTGTTGTGAATCGGGCCCTAAGAGAATAAAACATTTAAAAAGTCACCTAAAAATTACTCTAACTGTGTCTACTCTACAACTACAGTACCTAACACTTGAAAATTCTACACTACTATAAAATAATTTGTAAAATAACCATTGGGGGACTGTCGAAAAGGGGGAAGGCTCATAACCTGGCCTGTGTGGTGTCTGTGCTTGAGTGGCAAATCGGTGTGCATGTCTGGACCCTCGCCTGATGTTAGAAGGGCCTGGTATGGCCTGTGTGTCCCTTATCAATATTTGCTGTGCAGCTTCAGGCAGAGACTTCCATCTCCCAGCTGCCCGGTCATCTCTGTACCTCTTAGCCATAGCACGATATCCCTTGGCCACCCGGCATATGTGCAGATATTGTTCTTTACGGGTATGGAATGTGTGTGCCTCCTCTGGCGACAAGTTGTCTGTAAAACAAAACAAATCACAATATGTGAGTCCTGATAATTATGTAAATGTTCTCCATTTAACTCAGAAACACAAGGACATGAAAACATGGCCCCTACACTCTATCCAAAGATTGTGACGTTCAAAAGTGACCTGAACAATGCAATGTGGAATTAAGGCTCAATTAAAACCTGATGGTGTCACTGGCCTAACAATGCATGGCATGGGTATGTCAAGAGCTGAGTACTGTCACAACATTTCAAGATTATCAGAGTCAAATGATGGTGCTGTCACATACTCAGTCTGAGTCTACTAGAGGAATGATGAGTAAATGTTGTGCTTGTAATATGCACCAACATGTCAAAAATACGACACCTCAGAGGAAAGACACTGACTATTGACAGTATTCCAAGGTTGGGACCTAACTATCCATTACAGTGATGTCGACACATCCAAAGGAGGTTTAACTCTGGATCCTGCATCAATAATTATTTAATCACGTACACCAGCTTTTCTATTGTGGATGTGACTGACTCTTTGTACTGGTACATGTAACTGACACCTGGTTCAAAAAGGAATTGATCATCATTGACAGTCATCTGAAATGAAATGAAATGAAAAGAAAATTTGTAAAGCGCGATAGCTACCCTGAGGCATCCTAGCGCTATCGTCTTGTGCATAGTGGGGGTCGGAGGTGAGGATTATTCAATTTGTGAGAAGAGCAGGGTTTTTAGATGCTTACGGAAGGAAAGGAGATTAGGTTCTACGCGCAGGTGATGGGGAAGGGAGTTCCAGAGCCTTGATGCGTTGTACGAAAAGGACCGGCCTCCGCATCTGACTCTCTTAATCCTAGGTACCATCACCAGAAGAGAGGATGATGATCTGAGGTGTCTGACGGGGCTATATGTAGTGATCAAGGAATGATTGATGGCAGCTCTGGTTTTCCATCTCAGCCAAGGATGTACACGCCTTCCATGTCTGGTCATAGCCATCACCAACATCACTCACATGCCTCCTCTCCTGTCTGTACGCTGTGTAATCCGCATGCATCGGCTGGAGTTAAATAACCCTTTGATATTTCTGGCCTGGGTATCACTGACTGGGGATGTGTGAAATTACATCAGGAAGTCAAATGCAGTGCTCAATGTCAATTTACTAAATTATTCATACTTCACACTTTTATGATCCATCATCACACTGGAGGCAAGGTGCAAGTGATACACAAACCAGACTGCATACAACTAAATACAGGATTTTACCCAAACCATCTTCCCATCTCACAATGACAATATTTAATGAAGGAACTCACCAGGGGCGTGTGGGTTCATGAAGGCATCGATGTCTCCATGAGTAATCAGTGGTCTGCCAGCTGTGAGACATGAAAAGAAATGTGTGTTGGTATCAGACGTGAATTCTCACATTTATCCTATTCAACCCCAGATTCATCTACATCCAAATAACTGCCCTGTAACAGCTCTGTCTCTGTTCAGGTTGCATACATGATTGCATCCGCTTTGCCTGTCGTACCCACAAAACATGACGAATGCTGAGTTGTGCAACACAAGACAATCCTGCGAGCAATTATGCTCATTTTGCATTACTTGCATGGCACATTCCCAGGGCCACGTTTCTCGCCACAACATCATGTTCTACATGGTCTGTAGACAATATTATATCTGCAGATCTCACAAGGGTGTTTTCAGACAATTTATGTTGTTTGCATATTTCTTCAAATGCTAATTTTCTAATCTCATCATACCTTACACAAAATCAGCCAAGTCAGAGAGTAAATGTGATTGTGTGACAGTGTTGCAGTCATGTGGTACTTCACATTGTGAAGTGTCAACAAATGATTAGACCCTTGCACAGTGGTGCCAGACATTTCTGTACATGAGGCAGTGTGTTTTGTCATGTATCTTGTATTGTGCAGCTCACATGGCCATCTCACTCACATTAAGGGTTCATATTCAAATCTCCTTATACACCATCTTAATAGGATGCACTGCGCAGCACACCTTGAACCTTGACACAGCACTTCGTTTTATGTGTTCAGGAGTGTACACATTCCTAAACATGGTCATATCTCATCATAAAAACTATCTCACTTGCACAATGCTGCAAGTTTGATTGTGTAGAAGCTGGCAGTTTTACTCTAAAGAACTGACTGACACCATCCTGTAGCGTTTCTCACATTGTGTTGCTGACTACATTTTTTATTTTGGAAAGGAGTCCAACATGTCACCTTCATGGCCCACGCAATACTGCCATCGGTGCTTCCATTGTTGGACAGTCCTGTCCACCCCAAAGATCCTCAGAATTTGACTGCGGACACGTTCCCACCTCACCTTACATACACGTACGGCATATCCCTGCAGGATCCTTCCCCCACTATCAACCATCCTGGGCATGTAGAGTTTCACAAGCCAGAGGAAGCCCCCTTTACCCCCTCTGACAGGCTGTCCTCCCTACCTACACCTAACATCTTCCAAAACACCCCGAAACCCACTAGGAATAAAGAAATGCCCAGAAATGTCCCCCTGCGACTAGTATTATTATGAAACTACCCATGGGACAGACATCTGACAAGATTTTGTACAAGACGCAAAAAACACGTAAGGACAAGTACACAATATTTCACAGAGACACTAGGGACAGTTCACAGAACACAACACCACTGTCTACTGTAAACAAACCAGCACACAACTCAAACCACCTCCAACACTCTCCACAGACACTAACAGTGTGCTCTAAAGAGAAAGTGAACATGTACAGTACTCCTCCATCACATAGGATGCATGCTACCATCACTTCCTATTGGCTTTTGCAGTAATTTTTAGTATTTTAAGATGTATATTGCGATTATTTTCTATGGCGGTTATGAAAATAATTATCGCTTTTGTGTTTAAGCGGCTACATTGTAGGCGCAAAGTGCAATTGTTCATCAGATGTAGAGGGTTTCATAAAAATGCATGACTGCTGACACCATTTGTTTATGTGATGTGATCTGTGTTGTGTCTGTGACTTCAGTCAATCAGAAATGTCAAGATTACAGTTATACATAGCTGTCTACATGCCCTTTGATCACACATTGCAGCCTATACACATTGATTCATGTGTGATTAGACATGCATTCATCAGTGGCATGGTATCATTATGTTTGGCATAGTTAGTATGTGTGACAACATAAGTGACTGTTAATATACTCATTCCTGTGATGTCTGTTACTGTTTGACAGGCTTGCAACACACATGTAAATAAATATCAGGCATCCAGTACTTGTCAAACATATGTGAATGCTTCAAACTTTGTGAAGGCTTGAACACAGATTCTAACTTGGTATTCTTCCGCCTAGATTAGCAGATCTGCACAATTTACACACTCAGCTGAAAAGTCAGTCATGTGCATGAATCAAGGTGGTTGTGGGACACAATGGGGATTTACATTATCTGATGATGTGAGCAAATTGTGTATATGTGACATTTGATTTCTCATTTCTGCTACATATATGCAATACATTCTTACATCTCATTCTAACCAATTTGTTGTCTGGCACAAATTCACATCAGTCTAGTGTGACAGTGCTACACAGCTTGGAGCAATATGATGCCTGGACAGGTGAAACACCGACCATTTTCATATGTGTCTGCAGTACGTCATGTATCAGACTTTGTACGCAGCATGAGCTTGTGGTAGCACCGCTGATGTTGTTGGCAGTAATATATGCACCAGAATGCAGAATGTGTCAGCTGTGTGCAAATTATGTAGAGGACAACAAAGCACTCAAAGCATTCTGGGAACATGTTGAAGAGCCAATGTCCAGGGTGGATATGCCATTGTTGGATGGCCACAACAAAGCAGCACTTTACACAGTACACTACTTACAACAGCATGACGTCCAATGCCAGTAAGCACACACAGTCCACATTGAATTGGCTCAACACTGTATCACTTGTATTTGACCCATATTGTCAGACACAGGTACTGCAGGGTGTATGCAAATTGCCTTTGACGGCTAGGCCTGCGTCTTCCACAGGCCTGTGTGCATTGACATCAACAACACTTAGCTGTTGGCAAACTCTGGCATGCCCGATGTAGACCCATTGTGGACTGAAGAATCAGGAATGGTGCACTGTGTAGGGGTGAACAATCAAGGAGCACATGATAATATACAAAGGGTACTGTGTATTGCATGGCACACAACAACACAACAATGGGTTTATAGTGGAGACATCCTATTTTGTCCTGCCGCTTTTCACATCATCATGCATGATGTTTTTGAGCAGAGCATTAGCTGGTGAAGGTGAGGCACCTGACCTTGTGAAATGTTTCATGTCAGGGCATCTGAGACTGTAACTTAGTGGCCACATTTGCATATTCAGCACCTGTGGTTTACACCAGCATACTCAGAGTGCCCCGCTGTACCCATGCTTGCGTACCCCAAGTTGGCCAAGGATTGAGTTTGGTGATTCACTGATTATTAAAGTACGTTGTGTTTAGAGGCCTTGTGTTGTTGAACATGGTTGTGAGATGGTTTTATATGGTGTAGATGAGGCAGAGCAATGTTATGTTCACCAGAAACATGTTCACACTTCTTGTACAACTATGACTTGCATGGGATATGTCTCACATTTAATTTGCTTTCTTAAGTTGTCACCCAGGAGACAACCTAGTATGTCTGCTTTTCATCATCACAAGTTATGATTCTCGTGTGTATGGTTGATTTACTTTGGTTCTGTCCAGAGATAGGTTTTGGTGTGGCATACTACAGATGACTGGATTTGAGGTACATGTTGCCCACGCAGGGCTGCAACAAATTACATATATGTTTTCTGGTTATCTTGACCAACATTGAATTCTACAGAGTATGCTGTACATTCCTGGAGTGACACAACAAAATGTGACATTGCCACATTTTGTGAGTTGAATATGTGTCTATGTTTTCAACTGTGACTGCAGGTGTGTGTATGTATATTTGTGTAGTTATAATAAATTACTAAATGACACACATTATGCAAATGACAATGGTAAGCTAGTATTGACCATCCCCAGACATTTTTGACAATGAAATGGTGCTACTATTTGTTGTCATGTCCATCTCACCCAAAACATTGTCCATTCATGATGTAATTGTTAGTATGTTGCGGGGAAACTTTAGCTGTCATCATTAGTTTTCCTGTAGCACTTCACTCATGTGTATCTCTGTTCTCTGTTCACTGAGGGACCATATACAAAACCAGAGGTACCCCTTAATAATTGATTGTGTGGTCAGGGAGAAAAGAGGAAAACAGAAATATATATATGTACACAACCTCCCACTCGACCAACATTTATTATACAATGGCTATATTAAGCTGACTTTAGTCAGGGGTTGCAGAGAGTCCAGTCTGCAGCAGCAAAACTGGTGCTAAATAGGCAACATAGAGCATCCACTACCCTGGCCTTGAGAGACCTACACTGGCTGCCCATCAAGGAAAGGGTCCATTTTAAATCACTTTGCTTGGTGCACAGAGCGGTACACGATCTGGGTCCAGTCCCATTGCGGGAAAAATTCACTTGGTACCAGCCCAAGAGGCAACTTCGCTCCTCTAGCGCCAGTCTGCTGGCGATTCCCTGATTCAAACATTCTAGGATGGGAGGGCACTTAATGTGGCTGGTGCCCATCTGTGGAATGAGTTACCCCAGAGTATCAGACAAATTAACTCCCTGATTGAGTTTAGAAAGAGTCTAAAAACCTGGCTCTTTCCGAGGGATTGATCTTCCTTTCCCTCCAATACCCTGATTTATTTTTACTCTGGTCAATTCTCTCAGTCTAAAGCGCCAGGATACCCGTAGGGTGGCAGTTTGCGCTATATAAGAACTCTTTCAATTCAATGTCCACTGCTATATGTGAGAGCTGTGTGGATCAGTTATTTGTTTACCTTTCACTTAACAGATATATGTACTTCTGCAGATATTAACCATGCATACAAGAATTTTGTGTAGCGATATTTTACTTCACAAAGTCAGATTATGTGACTTTTTCTTTAGATGTGATGGCATCTTTGTTTATTGTGATTATGTAAAAAAACCTGATTATTTGATCCCTCCTTGCTGTTCCAGCAGCAGAAGCTGTGGTGTGGCTAGCATCTGCCTCTTTGTCCTGGCCATCCGCTGTCCTGTTCCTCCTGGTCTTCATCCAATGGCGTGTATGTGCGTACACAAATATTGTGCAGACTGCAACATGCTATTATGATCTTGCATACAAGTTGAGGACTGTACAGGAGTCTGCCACCCGATATATCTAGGCACCGGAACCTGGATTTGAGGTCTCCAAATGTCTGTTTAACAATGCCCATTGTGCATCCCAGTGCAACGTTGTAGTCTCTCTGTGCCTGTGTGTGTGTCACTTTGATGGGCATCATCAGCCGTGGCAAGAGTGCATATCCTTAAACAGATAATGGAGAGATGTTTCCATTAGTATTCGTGCCTGCTGTGTTTGTAGAGTGTCTATTTTGGTGTGTGTGCATTGTCCAACTTTGGCCATTCTTGTTTGTCATGTGGAGATTCAGATAATTAATCAGCATCACTGAAATGAAATGAAATTGTCCATACTTGCCACCCTACACATCACCATGTTAGCATTATCTAGATCCTGTGATTACCTCCATGTAGTGACTGTCAGGATGTATGTTTCACCAGAAAACAGATTATAGTTTCTTTACAGGCCCGTTGCACAAACTGATCCTCTCCTATGCACATATTTTATGTGCACCATTCGCACATGTGCCTGCTGAAACATCCACCTTAACTTTATGATGATTATTATGTTGGAACATCATCTAGATACCGCATTGTGAGTGATTTTACTAAGGGTAGCTGAGTGCAAAATTCCTTGTCAGCTAAATGATGACTCATTGCAAGCTAATTACATCCACCTTGCCGCCAAGGTGGGTCAGTATTTAAGTGACAGTGGCACTGCTACCTGGTGCGATTAACTTACTGGGACATGAGATGACAACGTACATATGCATTGATGTCCTTGTGCATGAGTTGACTTAGACTCTGCATGTATGCATGTGTGAGTATTACCCATCAAGATTTCAGTGTGTCAGTTTACAATCGACTAACCCTGGGTGTAAAATCCACCCCGCTCATGGAGTTTGAGGATTTTTGGCAACTCCGTGTTCCGAGTAGAATAGGGAGTTACTGAAAACAACAGGCTCCACAGCGGAGCATAGTTTTTTTGTGTTTGCGATCTAAAAATGCGTTTTCATGCACGCATGAGCGACTAACCGGGATGCCTGCGATCGCCGACATGATTTCCCATCTGTTCAAGAGCGCCACCAGAATTGGTAGACGGCTGCATGTTGCCGCAAGAGTGTGCGATCACGAACATGTCATTCGGGCACGCCATCGGACTTCTGGCAGACATTTTGGAGAGATCGCAATCCCCAAAAAACAGAATTTAAAACCTGGAGAAGAATCTCTCTCGAGCAGCATCAAAACCTTCTCAAAACAGTGATTTGTATTAAAATTAATTCATCAGATTGACGTTTGGCTGTACTATTTTGTGCGTCCTTTTTCTTTTTTTTAACTTTTTTTAAGAGGAAGGAAGTGCCCCAGACTCTCGAACTTCCTGTTCCCGTCCCGCTGGCTCCTCCCAGTGCTTTGTCCATCTCCTGTTCACTTTTCATTTGGATTTGGAGCTGGAACGATCACTCTGTGTGGCGGCTGCATCATATCATTGGATTTGAGGACTTTTGAATCTGAGATTTCACAAGTAAGTTGGATAATTGGTGTTGTTTGTTTGATTGGGGCTTTGCAGCTACATTTTGTTTGTACTTTTCATCATTTAAAAAAAAAAATTATTGTAGTGGGTGGTCTGCATTTGAGTAGGAGCATAGATGTTTCTTTGTAAGTCATTTTTCATCTTTTATAAAGGAAACATGTTGTACAGTTCAATGTATTTTCTCCACATTTGGAAGTTAATTAATTTGCAATATTTATTTAATTCACTAGCCCAGTATTCTGTCAATACTATAGGCCTTTCTGCCCAGGCCCAGAGCCACTCATGGGTACATGAAACAACTGTTTCTGTGGTGTCTGTTGAATTTAAACTTCATTTAGGGCCTGGGTGGCATTGAATTGAATAGCAATATGTGTTTTTTGGGGTATTTCACTTTTTTCGTATGTGTTCAATAAATGCCTTTGTTGGATGTGTATGGTGTGGTTGTTGTGTAACTTACAAACCTTTTCTAGCCCTGTGGATTTTTGTTTTTGAAAAGTTGCATTAAAGCTGTGTTGTTTAGCATGCCTCCTTTGTATGGCCATATGGGGCCTGCTTAAGTTCATTGTTTTCCAGACCTCCTGTTGTGAATGATCTTGTGGCTGGTGGCCATTTTGTGGTGGTACTTAGTGTGCTGCTATTGCCATAGGTCTGCATGTCTTTCCTTTATTCCTCTTGACTTACGTCTTCTTGTTGTTGTGGCCTGGCCATGTGGCTGGTGGCCATTTTGTGAAGGCAGCCAGTATGCTTTTACTGTAGGTCTGCATTGTCTGTCTTCCCTTTCTTGTTGTTGTGGCCTAGCCATGTGGCTGGTAGCCATTTTGTGAATGCAGTCAGTGTGCTTTTGCCATAGGCCTGCATTGTCTGTCTTCCCTTTTTTGTTGTTGTGGTGGCCTGGTTGTGGGGCTGGTGGCCATTTTGTGAAGGCAACCAGTGTGCTTCTGCATTAGGCTTGCAAGCCTTCTTTGTGGTGCCCATGTTTTGTTGTTGATTTGCATGCAATTTTTCTTCTTTTATGTAGCAAAAAATGCATCACAGTTCACTAACTTTTCTAATACATTTGCAATAATATTGATTTGAATTGATTCCCTATGTGGCCTAGTCTGCCAATGGGTGTTCCGACCAATAGGCCCAGAGCTACTCATGGGTGCATGAAGCAAATGTTTCTGTGATGTCTATTGAATTTAAACATAATTTAGGGCATGGATTACATTGGATTGAATTGCAAAATGTGGTGTTTTGGGAGTATTTCATATTGTTCATGTGTGTTAATTAAATACCTTTGCTGGATGTGTGTGCTGTGGTTGTTTTGTAACTTGCAAACCTTTTTTTAGCCCTGTGGATTTTCGTTTTTGCATTTTTGCATTAAAGCTGTGTTGTTTAGCATGCCTCGTTTGTCTGGCCATATAGGCCTGCTTGAGTTCATTGTTTTTTAGGCCTCCTGCTTGTTGTGAGTGACCACGTGGCTGGTGGCCATTTTGTGGTGGTAGGTAGTGTGCTCCTTTTGCTGCCCCTAGGCCTGCATTTCTATCCTTTGTTCCTCTTGGCTTACTGCTTCCATCCCAATTGCCAGCTGCAGTACACAGTACACCATGAAAGCCCTTGTTGTCAAAGTCTCACAAATGGCAACATGTTATGTTTTTTTAATAACTGAATCTGAGTTAATGCAATTTTATATTAATAAAAACAGCACTAACAAATGTGAACACACACTGTTATATATTATTTTTGTTTGTTTGTACCAGTAGTAATTGAACCACAACAATAAATGTCTTCTTGCTTCTTCTTGCTTCTTTGCTTTTAGGTGCACAAACGAGGAGGAGACATCATCATCAGTGATCACCCATTGTATTGCCAGACAGAAGTCCAGCTGCTCACGACGCCACGTGATGTGTGACCACAGACGTCTCAACATCAAGCCCATCACAGGACACTCAGAATCAAAAGGAAAAAAACATGCATCCACATTTCATACTTCACTTTGCTAGCCCTACAAGCTACCTCCCATGCCCACACCTGATCCCAAATCTGCACAAACACGTTCTCTGTCTGCAGTGGACCTGGTGCCAGCCACAACTGCCCCAAAACCCCTTCAGAGGACTGTTTCGCCCAAAACCTCTGCTTCCACCCACCCCCTGTGAAGTGTGGACAAGAGAGCAAAGTGGGGAGAGTACCTCCACAACAGGGGAGGCAGGGGAAAAGGCCACCCCCACCCCAGCGTACCACCAGGTCTGAGAAATTCACACAGGAAGATCCACTACCACCTGCTACACTTTCTGGGAAGAGGGAGGCTGTTGGGGTCACCTCACTTGACACTTGTGGCAAGACACTTGGTGGATATCGGATCATCAAACAATTGAGACCCATCCCTCCACATGCACCATCAGTCACTGAGCCTCCACACAGGATGTCTCAGCCTCCCGTGCCATGACTCCACCCAGTCCAACCGGCCCTCAAGCTCCCACATCCACAGATCCCTCTACCTCAGCCAGTTCTAACCCTCCCAGGTCCAGTCCTCTGACTAGCCCAGACAGTCATCCCCCTCCCAGTTCAACTTCCACCCAATTTTGAAGCCAAGTCCACCTTCCCACCCCATTCCTCCCTGAGCGGTGCCTGGACTGCCCATTTGATGCCCCTATCCTGGGATGATTCCCATGGCAGTGGACTGTGTTGCAAGTTTGTTGCACACATTTTCATATACATGAAGTGCAATGTATGTGTATTTGTTCATCTGTTCCATGCTCTGATTGCCACATTCACAGTGGCATCTACTTGATTTGCTTTTGCAGAGGTTGCCAGAGGTTACATCAACTATTTTGCTTATAGACTAAGAGGCTTGATGGTGCCATGATGCTTGTTTGTGATGGTCTATTCTTGTCCTAATCATTCTTTTGTCAGGACTCTACTTTTGTACACATGTCATATTTGGATGCTGTACTACAACAGCAGCAAATTCTATTTACATGATGACTTGAGGGGTGGACAGGGTCCGTCATATCAGTGGAATCTGTCTTGATGTGTACACACCAGTGTAGATGTGTAGTCATCTTGTGTAGGTATGACTTCATAGTCACATGGGTAAATTTGAATGTGTGCACTTGTGTACTCATACAGTGTGATTGTCCTGTCATTAGCTGAAGTATTGATGTGTATGTGCCCTTGAGCATGACCCTTACACACGTGTATGATCCATTTGACGAGTGCCTGTTTGTTTACATGATCAGACACCTGCTGGAGGTTTTGTGCACATGTATGAGTTGTTTCCGGAGCAATGTGAAATCTGTCCGTGTGACCTCCCAGTCATAGGGTACACCTACTTTTTGTCCACATCATCTGTGAGTATGCATAGTGCGTCAAATCAATGTCTGTGTTTTGTGATCAACCATGGCTCTTGCTTACCTTTCTTCTCACTGTGCTGACTGGCTCTAGCAAACAAACATTGTATCTGACTTTTAACATGTCACTTTACACTTTATCTACTCCACTATGTGGTATTCAAAGTCATACCAGCCCCAAGAAGACCATTTGAGGCCTACACATTGTGAGTTAGTCCTCTATGTGTTTTTTCTCTGTACACTGCTCACCTGTACACTACTAATATACACACCACTTCAGTCAAAAACTGTTCCACTCCTTGCCATGTCAGTGTTTCACCCTCCCCACCATTCCATTGTCTGACACTATACTGTGGGGGGATGATCTGTGTCCAGAACCATTGTTCCCCTCAGCACTGTTTAACAAGTTATCATGTGCTATTTGAGTCTACTTGAATGCAGTAATAATTGCTCATGTACAGTAAGTATGGGCAAAATTTGCGAATTCGCGTTACGTGTATTCGCGCAAAAGCCAATTTGCGATCCGCAAAATTCGCTTGAAGTGCATCGACCGTGAAGTCACCCATGCGGTCATACATGGGCGCAGCCATCTTGTCCATGTTGCGTATTTCCGTTTCCGGGCACTATTTGCATGCCCGTATTGTGCGCGGGGCACGATTACGTGTGCTTTTTTGCGTGCTCGCGGGGGAAATATCGCGCAAACCTACCCACGCGGTCCTCAATGGGCTCGGCCATCCTGTTTTTCATTCATTGCTATGGTTCTGGGCATGCTTTTTCAATCCTCCCCTAATCTTTGCAATCCTTTGTTTCTATGAACTTTTTTAAAAATCTTTTTTACTCATTATCTATCCCTCTCTTTTTCTATATCTATATTTTGTGTTATTTTCTACTTTTGGTTACTTTGAAGCTACTTTTTTAAACTCTTTTCTTTTCTTTACTTTTTCCCTATTCTTTCCTATTTTTTTTTTCAGCTGTCCAGGACCATGGCATAGAGAGCCGGGAAGAGCAAGGGGAAGGGTCCTGAACCCCTTAACCGGCCCCCATGCGGGCCCCTATGGGGGGAAGCAGTAATAGCCCGGGAGATTTTCAGCACGGTGGAGGTGGCCGCACTGATTTTCTCAGTTCAGCGCCACCTCCCCAAAACCGTCGCGGCAGGCGGCAGGCTCGGTGCCGGTTACGGGCTCCGGGAGCGTCAAAGGCTATGGGGGAAGGTGTGCCGGGCCATGTATCGTGAGTCTGGTTTCCGGCGCACCTACAGCCAAGCAACGCAACGGTGGTCCGACGTCCTGGACCGGGAACACGACCTGCTCGACCTGCTAGGCGTCGAGATCCCTGGGCTTGGTGAGTAGTAGTAGCTATTTAACCACTACTCTGTTTTCTCCTGCTCTATGTTATCATATTGAAAATGTTTGCTTTTTCCGAAGAGCAAGAATGCTGCCGATTACATTGCAGGTAAATTATGTTTCAAAAGCTTCTGTGATTGCAGATGCTGGCTTGCTCACTGGCGGTGCTACTATGCTTACTTGTTTTCAATTTTGTGTTCATTTGTCCTGGGTGATGATTATGTATCAGTGTACTTTACAGAACTGCGTAATGCTAGACATTAGAGACTCGAGTCCAGTTCTTCCTTTGTACTCCTGCCACTAAGAAGAGATAGTGGTGGTGATCATGACAGACTGTGTCTGTCACTTCGCGTGCTGTGGAATGCTGCCTGCCAGTCCTAGTAAAACCTTTTTGTACTTGGTTTAGTGAGTAACATAACTTTCCAAGTAGACGGTCCGCGAATCCATCAAAATCCTAGTAGACCACATCAGATAGGTCAATATATTTAGTGCAATTGTTGTCTATTTCCCCAAAATAATTTGTTATTTGTTTTTTTTAATGTTTGATGTGGTTGACAACAATCATCCATGTTTGTGTCTTTATTTCATGTTGTACATCAGCTTCCCCAGGGGCAAGGGGACATAGGAGGAAGTAGCGGCGCCGGCGGAGCAGGGACAACAGCAGGAAGGCCAGGATCGGTCCAGCGAGGGATCCTCTGCTGGCCCCAGTAAGTTTTCCTGTTAATATTAATAATTATACTTCCCTATCTTTTACAGCACCTGTATCTTTTCCAAACATTCCTCATTCTATTTTTTCCTAAATCGTCTTTGATCTTCTTGTAGACTGTTTCTAAATTCTTATCCTGCCTCTAGTATGACTCCCTGTGGTACTACTAGATTATTATTAGTCTCTCTGTGTAGCTAACTAAGCTTGCACAGTTGGCAAAAGGTGTTAAACAAAACTCCTATTCTATTCAGCAATAGCTCTATGCACTGAGTGCAGTCCTCTGGGTTGTCCTTATTGTCTATTGAAGTCTTCTAAATGTTTATGCTTTGACAATTCCCAACAATAAAATGTCAATGGCCACCAAGAATAAGATACTAGTTTACTTTTTGATTGGATAGGAGGACAATCCATACTACTACTGTTGCAGGGACTATTCTGCACAAACAGAACTATGGACAAGAAATAGGGCATTGGTTATAAATTATAATAGGCACAGTTAGACTTTCCACATACCTCAGTCATAACAAAAGTTGAACCCCCAATCTCCTTACTGATTAGCTAGTGTGTCAGAGTCATTATTTAGCTCCCGAATGCAGCGATGATTGATCCCCAATGATTATACAACCCTGGACATAAGACTACGGAGTCAGAGTCCCGACCTCTCTGAGCCACGGACTCATGCTTGCAAATTGCAAACCCTTTTGCGCACTCACTCATGACCAAAAACCACAGAGTCTTTGTATGTTTTAAAGCTTTATTAAAAGTAAAAACATTTATTAAAATCAACTTCATCATATAAGATAAACGGTGAAGGATTCAGAACTGAAAAGTGGCTGATTTCACACATTAATTGTGGGAGAGCCCTCACCTGGTTGGAACTTCAAGTCTTCTTTGTGGGGATGAATCGTTGCTGACTCCAAGTGATGATGATCTGATTTTGCTCTTGTTCTTAGAAGGGAAGCTTCTGTTTGTTTTGAGAAAAATGGTGCTTGTTAAAAAGCAAGCATTCATCAGTTGTGCCAAAAAGTGTAGCAAGACATGTTACGGCTAAGCATAAATAAAAAAAAAACCTTCCCTGAAGAAAGGGAAATTTGTAGTTTAGAGACTAGAGAGTCACAAATTATTAAATTTGTTTATGTAGTACTAGTAACATTTTTTCATTCCTAGTCAAAATAGGGAGTGGTGTATATGGCATCTAAGAATATAAAATGTATTTTCTAGGCGGAACATCGGCACAGCCATCCATCATTGCCGGGGCCTGCTCAGAGGTGGGCACTCCTTGTTCAGAGGCGGTGCAACAGCCATCAGGAACTGCTGTGGGGGATGCCACGGTAGTGGCGGGCAGTGGTAAGCTATTATATTCCTTACTTATTGAGATTGCAGACTGCAGAGTGTGCTCTATGCACGGGTGTATATGTTGTACAGTACAAGTTCACTTTACTGTTAAGAAGACTTACAAATTTAGAAGTAAGTTTTTGTCAACCAGGTAGAAGACATTCACCCTTGACTTCGCATGAGCAATAGCATTAGCGGCGGGAGTTGACGAGTAACCAATGGCCTCCTCTAAATTTGACTTCAACTCAACTGTGAAAGTTTTATCGAGAACCCAAGTAAGATAAGAGATAAACTTGATGGATGGGATGAACGGAAAGGGAAAGAAGGGTGTAAGGAAGGACGAGCGAGTTAAAAGTAAGGACTGGCAAAGAATGATACGTGTTTTTGAATTCTGCCCGAGGTGGCTGGGAATATGATGCATGGCCAGTTGAAGGCTGAAGCAAGGATGGGTGGAAGGAGAAAGGGAAGAGGACTGCCTGGGTGGGAGAAACAGAAACTGTATGTGTGTGCAATATATCCTTTGGTTCAAATTCAAATGCAAGTCAAGCACGGATGCATGGCTGGTGGTTTCCAAAATAAAAAGAAAGGTTGTTATTCCGTGAGAAAAACTAAGGTTTGTCTAGTTGAGACATTAAGAAGAATGATTGACATTTACTTTGAATGGATAGATGCCTGGATCATGGTACTATCTTACTCATAGAAAGCATAGGTGTATGTAGACAGAGTAGATGGTCACTGGATGAAGTAAATGTTACTTTGAAGAGCATTTAAAACCGCACCCGCACGTCCGTTACAGTGTAGCAAAGGCGAGGAAAAGAAGTTGTAATTTTTCAGAATACTACCATGACTAGTAACAGTAAATTGCAAGCACAGCATATATCCTACCATTACGGGGACTCACTACCTTTGTTAATAATTTTATTACAACTCTGTCATTCATGTGTGGCCTATCAGTGTTCACCCAATAAAAAACTAAGCATCTCATAAGTAAGCAAAAATCCTGTGAAGGGATAGATAATCATATTATATATCTTCTTCATTTTCCTTTTCTAGTAGTCATTGGCACTGCAGGGTGAAAGTTAAATTAATTAAGCAGTAGCCCTTGTAACAGAGTATGGCCAGTGCCACCCGTAATAGAAAAGTAAGAGCTTCACCACCTGCATGTACTAGAGTGGTGTAGTAATGCAAGTGTGTGTCATCATGGCTTACGTCTGTTTTTCTCGGGTGCAAGTTGACTGCGCTGGCATTATGCCGGCTTCCAGAAGTTTACGTACCAATTTCGCTAAACAAGAGAGAAGAAGAAGAAGAAGACTGGTGTACTGTCTCAGTGTAAAGTAGTGAGTCCATATAGTGCTAGTAGAATTGATTTCTGAAACTCCCACTAATGTTAGAGCAGAGGCCGACGAAGTGGGAGGTTAGATAGATACAGGCCACAAATGTTATGTACTGTGCTTGCAAGTTGCTAGTGCTACTGTGACACAACTTTCTGCTGAATTATTTTGTGTTATTCTTAAAGAGCATTGGTTGCAGTATGTTTTCCTTTCTTCATATAGATGCTCCTTCCAAACCAACACAGAATGAGCTAGCTAGACGGGCCCTGCAAAGGAAGCTGGAGGCGATTGTCGCTGAATATCGGCGGCTAGTGGCCCAGGAGGAGGAGGACACGCAGTCTCAGTCCACAACATCTACCACGACAGCTGCATCCTCCTCCGCCCACCCTTGGTCAGCCAGTCAGCGCAAGCCTCCAGTGGTACGGAGCCGTGGTACCACAGCCACCTGCCACCGCCAAGCAGCCAAAAAATCAGCTGCCCCCCACAGCAGGTGCAAGGCACGCATCCACTGTCTAACTCTCAGGGTGTCCAACCTTGAGCAGGAGATGGAGAGAGTTAAAACCCTGCTCAAGAACCTCCGCAGGGAGCAACGGAACCACCTGGCCAAAGGACACCGCCGGCGGCAGTAAAGGAGGAGAGACTGTCCCTTGCCCCTTTTTTAAAGACTTTTGGGGGGTGGGAATTGGGAGTTGGGTTTTTGGGACTTTGGGGACTTTTTATTTCACAGCCATTCTTTGGGGTTAGGGAGGGGGGTGGGTCGGGTCTTGCGGGATAGTTTATTTTTGTTAGGGATAAAAATAATTATTTATTTTCAACTTAAACATAGCATACGCGTTTTTACTGTTTTGCGGGGGAGGCGGGGGGGTTAACTGTACGTTTTTTTTCCTGAAACTTAACTGGCTGCTTGATTCAAATTGTCTAAGTAATCGCCCAAATGTTTACAAAAGTAAGTGCCACTCACAGAGTTAATGAATTCAAGTGTCCTACTACTTTACTAGTACTACCGTCAGTCTCTAATCTCTCCTCCTACTCCATTATTCTTCCTCCCCCCAAACGCTTATCTTACCTGTGATTCGTGTTTGAGAATAGGGCTAGGCACAGGGCTGGCTGCATGGCAAATGGCGATTAAGGTTGGCAATCCTGGGCGGATGAAATGGCATCGTTGTGGTGGTAGTAGTGGTGGTACACAGTAGCAGTAGCAGCATATGAAAAAAAATAAAATGAAACCTTGAGTGGCCTAAGCGGAGCATTAGAACAGTACGATAGATAGCACAGTACACAAGAACAGTGCCATAATTTAGCGTAACAAATGCTAATGTATTCAAAGTATAACTACTAGTTGTGTGTAGTTTGGCTATGGCTACTACAAGAAATAGTACTGAAGGTGAAGGACACAGCAGCGTAATCATTCGCCACGTGTAGGAGGAGGATGTTCCTGATGATCAATCCAGTTGATGGCGCCCCAAAATAGCCCCCCAAAAACATGCAATACTGCTACGTCGCAGAGGCCTAAGTTAAAATCGTGCCAAAACGCACTCTGAAAGTAGGCCCAAAACACCCCTTTTCCACCATGGATTTTCTTCAAACCACTTGCAATCAAAATTAGACCTTCCCAGCAGTGCTCCCAGAGCCCTCAACCCACCCCCAAAAATCTAGAACACCCCCAAACAGCCCCCCAAAAACATGCAATACTGCTATCCCCAAAGAGGCCTAAGTTAAAATCGTGCCAAAACGCTCTCTGCAACTAGGCCCAAACCCCCCTTTTCCACCATGGATTTTCTTCAAACCACTTGCATTCAAAATGAGACCTTCCCAGCAGTGCTCCCAGATCCCTCAACCCACTCCCAAAATTCTAGAACACCCCCAAACAGCCCCCCAAAAACATGCAATACTGCTATCCCCAAAGAGGCCTAAGTTAAAATCGTGCCAAAATGCACTCTGAAAGTAGGCCCAAAACATCCCTTTTCACCATGGATTTTCTTCAAACCACTTGCAATCAAACTTAGACCTTCCCAGCAGTGCTCCAAGACCCCTCAACCCACTCTCAAAAATATAGAATACCCCCAACAGCCCCCCAAAAACATGCTAAAAAACACCCCTTTTCCACCATGGATTTTCTTCAAACCACTTGCAATCAAAATTAGACCTTCCCACGGTGCCTCCCAAACCCCTAAACCCACCCCCAAAAATCTAGAACACCCCCAAACAGCTCCCCAAAAACATGCAATACTGCTACCTCGCAGAGGACTAAGTTAAAATCGTGCCAAAATGCTCTCTGCAACTAGACCCAAACCCCCATTTTCCACCATGGATTTTCTACCACTTGCAATCAAAGTTAGACCTTCCCAGCAGTGCTCCCAAACCACTCAACCCACTCCCAAAAATCTAGAACACCCCTTTTCCACCATGAATTTTCTTCAAACCACTTGCAATCAAAATTATACCTCCCAGCAGTACTCCCAGACCCCTCAACCCACTCCCAAAAATCTACAACACCCCCAACCAGTCCCCCAAAAACATGTAATACTGCTATCCCCAAAGAGGCCTAAGTTAAAATCGTGACAAAACGCACTCTGAAACTAGGCCCAAACCCCCCTTTTCCACCATGGATTTTCTTCAAACGACTTGCAATCAAAACAAGACATTCCCAACTCTCATCCCAGCTAAGCAAATCCACTAAGAACCACCTGCAACACACTCCAATCGCACCCTAAAAACACGCAATAATCGAAAATTAACAGGGGCGCCTATGGCAGCAGTTTCCCTTACTCGACTTTGCCTAAACACACCCTTCCCATCAATCGATTAATCCCAAATTTCCTGGACAACCACCAATTCCCCCTCCCTACCACTCACAGAAGCCCCGTTCCCCTCGCTCAACTGGAACACCGCAAACACGCTTTCTCCTTGCGCCCCCAAACTGCCCATTGGATAACAAATCGCGCCTTGACAAAAATTGCTGTTTTCAGCACTTCGACTACTTCGATCCTCTTGAAACTTGTTCCAGCGATTCCCAAGAATCTCAGCAAGGCAGAACAAATGGATCCACTGGAAGGTGTACGACTTTTCACCCAAACACACACGCCCGCAAAACACCAAAAAAGGCCAAAATGCAGCCAATTCTGGACCAAAAAACGCCAAACCCCCCTAAAACCTTGCCAACATCATTATGAACGAGCCTGCATTGGCCCCTGAGCCCTAGACTCCGGGAACCCTACCAAATTCAACCCACAAACCCTAGTAAACTGCACTGAACCCCCAAAACAGCCCTAAACCCTAGATATGCTTTGTCTGTCTGTGTCAAAGAGCCTAGGTATGCTACATCAGGTTGCTTCACTCAGTGGTGCCTGCCTTGATTGTCTGCATGGCCATGCCGCAAGCATGGGCCAAAAATCCGTTCCACTCAAGAATTTGGGAATTTTTGGCAATTTCGCGAGATTCCCGGATTGCGAATTTGCCGGGCGAAAATCCGCAAATTTCGCGAGCGGACCGGATTTTTGGGCCATGCTTGCGGCAGAGCCATGCAGACGATCAAGGCAGGCACCACTGAGTTAAGCAACCTGATGTAGAATACCTAGGCTCTTTGTCACAGACAGACAAAGCATACCTAATTGTATGCAGCAAGCCACATAGCCCCAATTGTACATGAACTGTTGTCTGGACTCTGCCTGGCATAACAACAGTACACTGCCTCGACCACACCATACCACGACTAGACAGACATGTAGTTCTCCTGTAGTAGTTGTTGTAGACTGGTTTACCTGTTTGCCACTCACGAATTGGCCATAGTTCTTCCGTAAACCGACGCTGATGATCCATCCATCCCAGTGAGTGACTGTAAAGAAAAAAGATATATTATTTAATCAATCATCATGGTATATTGGCAAACATTGAGTCCAAGGACATTTTGCATATTGGAAAATGCAACGTAGTGGCCCCTGCAGTTGAAGTACAATTTGAATTAAACAAGGTAAAAAAAGCAGAGTAGACTTGAGTTACATTTAGTGTGTAAAATATTAAATAATAACAGAAGACATATGATTCATTTCATGCACAATAAACAAACAGCAATTGCTTTCATCAGAGCCAGACAGCCATTGCTGTCCACTGCATGCCATCTTCTCATTATTCATTACCTGTTCCACTTTTTGTCCGCATCTTCTTCTAAAATTGAGGGCCCACAGGGCAGCCTCTCCTGTCAATTTCAGAGGTAACTGTCAGCAATTAGCAAGCATGTAGTCAGTAATTTCAGTCCTACTTGAGGGGACTCGTCTACGAAGACAAAGTTTCTTGATTCTGCGTAATCCAGCCATCTGTCTTGAGGGAAATATATAGGGGGAGTCTGGAGGAGGAGGATAGAGGAGTATGATTGAGTTGTGAACTTGTTAACCTCAGGAATGCAGACTGCGGCACCTTCAAATCAATAAGGAAATAAGATGAAGACAGTGCTTCTGATGGACTTATTGTGATTAGGTGATTAGAGTTTTGTCGTGGTAAAAGTTGCAAAACAAAGAAAGACACACAGGAATAAAAGTGAAAAAGGCCAAAAAAGGAAGTTATTTTCAGGACTCGGTGTCAGGGAAGTAGAGCTCGTCCTCAAACTCTGTGAATTGAGACGGGAGTAGGTCAGCTAACAGGGAAGAACTTCTGTCACCTAAGTCGGTGTCCTCTTCTTCCTGCGTGCATTCACGTATTTTATAATCTGGTGGTATGAAGTGCTGATTCATCTTGATCATTGTTAACCTCTCCACATTTTTGCGCGAGAGGCGGGTCCTTTTTGAAGTTACAATGGCACCAGCAGCACTGAAAACACGTTCAGAAGACACGATTGTGCTGATACTCCATGAATTCCGCCTGTTTAAGGCGTAGTTGATGCTGCGCCGCCTCAGTAGGAGCTTGATCGTGTTGGGCCTGCAAAATGTCTAGGTGTCGCTCTAGTGTTACCAGGTCTTCCTGTACAGTCCGCCTGTGGCCTGTTATGGAGGCTATCACCTGGCCTCTTAGCACCGTTTTATATGCTTCCCATAGGACCCCAGGGGAGTCCACGGAAGTGACATTCTCTTGGAATTAACTTGCTGTAGTCGCAACTAGGTCTCGTCTAATTTTAGAAACCTGCAAATAGTGGGGTGAGATCAGGAAAATACACCTCCTGGTTTTTACATGTGAGGTGTACACCATAAGAAGCGGGGAATGATCAAAGATACCCCTCGGGCCTATCTTTACATCCAGTATGTGTGACAAACTGTCAGTAGAAACAAAGAAATGGTCAATACGAGAAAGACTATTGTGTACCCCTGAATAAAAGGTGTAACCACGCTCCCCGGGGTGTCTAAACCTCCATCCATCCGTAAGACCCATAGCTTCTACATAGCCTTTCAGCCTCGCCTTGTTCATCCCTGTCATCCTGTTGGGGTGGTGGTCAAGCCCTACATCAAGAATCGCATTAAAGTCTCTGCCTAATATGAGCTCGCCCTCCGGGAGCGCGAGCAGAAATGCACTGAGGGCGGGGAGAGCTATCGAGTGCAGGGCAGGGGGAATGTATACCGATACCACGTTAAATCTTTTCCCTTCCCATAGGCAGGAGATTGCTGCAAATTGCCCGCCTGCAACTTTCCACACCTGTTGCACTATCACGGGAGAACTCTTACGCATCAGGATTCCCACCCCCCCTAGAACCGGAGTAGAACTCAGAATGTATCACGATCGTGTAACCCCATCTATCCAAAGCCCTACAGGTCGACCCCACCAGATGTGTTTCCTGAAGTAGTACCAATGTTGGGGCTGCCCTACGCACATACTGCAACACCAGCCCCCTCTTGATTTTGTCCCCCAAACCTCGCACATTCCAGGTGAGCAGGGTCAGGGGGGTACCGGAGCCACAATCGGGGCATCATCATTCGTTATCCTATCAGCTAAGACCCCGTTCGCCATCATAATTAAAACATCCCTGAAAGCTCAGCAGCATTCCACCCATGCAATCACTTGCATCCTTGAAGTACAGTCCAAAACTAAAGCACAAAACAAAGTGCAACCAACCCTTCCCCCTCAAACAATTCAATCCGAATTTGTACATAATCATTAAAGTCATTTTCACCATTATCTCTGTAACATCTTACCCCTAGAATATCCCCCTGACTCCCCTCCACCCCCCTCCCTGCTCCCCTGACTGTGGACTGCAAATTGCCCACCCCCCAACCCGGCAGAGTGCCTATGCGCCCCCCGCCCGTACTAATTACGTAGAGGCGAGTCGTCCCCCCCCTCCCTCGGCATAATTATCTAATGAAGGTCATAGCAGTGCAGCCCACAATCAAGACTATTTGCCAATGAGAAATTGCCATAACATGTCTAAGTAAATACAGTTCACCACATTAAACACCCGGAATCACTACAGTCAAACACCTACTCCTAGTGGCACCTCCCATAACCAGCCCGACCCCCCCAGTACTTGCAAGTGGCCATCAAGGCAGTCCCTCAGTAGGTCTCCTGTGCCTCCCACTCCTGTTCCGAGAGGCCGCTGGCCCCCAGATCTTCTCCCAATGCTGTCGGCTCCGGTTCATCTCCAGGTACCCGCTCCGGCGCGTCGTCTACCCGGTTTGCCTTCAACTTTAGTCCATCCATCAAGCCAGTCCCAGGTCGCCTACGGCGAGTCGAAAAACCGAGATTCACCGTCCCTCTCGACTCTTAATTTCGCTGGAAAAAGCATTGCGTACTTGATGTCTCTGCCCCGCAGTTCTTGTTTCACTGCCTGGAAGCTGCGTCGCTGTGCCTCAACCTGAGCCGTGAAATCCGGGAAGAAGGAAACCTCGTAGTTGTCAATCTTTAGCGGGGGGCTCGCTCTGGCAGTTTGTAGAATATTGTCACGGTCCCGAAAATTAAAGACTCTGGCAATAATAGGTCTGGGGGGGGGCCCGACTTTAGGCCTCCCGCCCGGCACTCTATGGGCCCGTTCTATGGAGAAATATGCAGATAGCGACTTGGGCTTCAAATGCTTCGTGATTAACTCCTCCACATAAAGGTCAGCCGCCGGCCCCTCCGTTTTTTCCGGAGCGGTAGGGAGCGACAGTGGCAGTGTCTCCCTGACCCGCTTTACGCTTTGCAACAGACATTGGGCACGAATTGGGTGCTGCTGCCTAGATTCCCTGTGTTCCTGCATCTGATCTGATTTAATTAATCATTTTAAAGACCCACGTAATTTTTAAATTTGAAGTGCAGATTGCTTGCATTTCTATTGCACATACGCGCTGTGTTTTAACATCTTTTATATTTTCTGACACCATTTATGTGCTTGTGGGAAACGTAAGGGGCGCTGACACTTACATAGGAAGCCTGTGCTTGATGTTCCATCCTGCCCGCCTCGGTCCGACTCGGTAGTTAGTACCGTTGAGCGGAGGGTGGGGCAGGGAGAGCCAGGTGCTTCCGGCCACTGGAGCGGTTAGCGTTCTAGCTGCTAAACGGAAGGGCTATTTAGGCAGCGAGGAGTCGCGGCGTGTTGCGTAAGGGAGCGACAGTGGCAGTGTCTCCCCGACCCGCTTTACGCTTTGCAACAGACATTGGGCACGAATTGGGTGCTGCTGCCTAGATTCCCTGTGTTCCTGCATCTGATCTGATTTAATTAATCATTTTAAAGACCCACGTAATTTTTAAATATGAAGTGCAGATTGCTTGCATTTCTATTGCACATAAGCGCTGTGTTTTAACATCTTTTATATTTTCTGACACCATTTATGTGCTTGTGGGAAACGTAAGGGGCGCTGACACTTACATAGGAAGCCTGTGCTCGATGTTCCATCCTGCCCGCCCCGGTCCGACTCGGTAGTTAGTACCGTTGAGCGGAGGGCGGGGCAGGGAGAGCCAGGTGCTTCCGGCCACTGGAGCGGTTAGCGTTCTAGCTGCTAAACGTAAGGGCTATTTAGGCAGCTAGGAGTCGCGCCGTGTTGCGGTAGGGAGCGACAGTGGCAGTGTCTCCCCGACCCGCTTTTCGCTTTGCAACAGCCATTGGGCACGAATTGGGTGCTGCTGCCTAGATTCCCTGTGTTCCTGCATCTGATCTGATTTAATTAATCATTTTAAAGACCCACGTAATTTTTAAATATGAAGTGCAGATTGCTTGCATTTCTATTGCACATAACATCTTTTATATTTTCTGACACCATTTATGTGCTTGTGGGAAACGTAAGGGGCGCTGACACTTACATAGGAAGCCTGTGCTCGATGTTCCATCCTGCTCGCCCCGGTCCGACTCGGTAGTTAGTACCGTTGAGCGGAGGGCGGGGCAGGGAGAGCCAGGTGCTTCTGGCCACTGGAGCGGTTAGCGTTCTAGCTGCTAAACGGAAGGGCTATTTAGGCAGCGACGAGTCGCGGCGTGTTACGGTAGGGAGCGACAGTGGCAGTGTCTCCCCGACCCGCTTTACGCTTTGCAACAGACATTGGGCACGAATTGGGTGCGGCTGCCTAGATTCCCTGTGTTCCTGCATCTGATCTGATTTAATTAATCATTTTAAAGACCCACGTAATTTTTAAATTTGAAGTGCAGATTGCTTGCATTTCTATTGCACATACGCGCTGTGTTTTAACATCTTTTATATTTTCTGACACCATTTATGTGCTTGTGGGAAACGTAAGGGGCGCTGACACTTACATAGGAAGCCTGTGCTCGATGTTCCATCCTGCCCGCCCCGGTCCGATTCGGTAGTTAGTACCATTGAGCAAAGGGCGGGGCAGGGAGAGCCAGGTGCTTCCGGCCACTGGAGCGGTTAGCGTTCTAGCTGCTAAACGGAAGGGCTATTTAGCCCCCTCGTCGTCAGGAGCGCGCAGCGGTCGAGCGCAGGGGTGCGCCTGAGGACGCGCCTGAGACAAGCCAGAGAGAAGCCCGTCTGCGCCCGTCCGCGACTGGACGGGGCTAGGGGCCATATCGAATGACAGAGGCGGCTGTACGTCCAATCGGGTCAGTTACTCAGCCCAAACATTATTCGACCTACATTGTACTCCACATTTGGGCTGTGCTGGAAAGGTGGGGTTCCCCCCGGAAGGCCCATTTTCATGCTGGAACTGCCGATTTCAGGCGTATTATAATAATGATAACGATCATTATTCAGACAGAAAGATCCCTGGGGTGGGCTCCATTGTCCAACTGGGATGGAGTAATTTGCTCTGCAATGTGAGATCTTTACCCAACACTCTGTGGAGGTGTGGGACCTTATTTCCACGCAACTACCTGACCTATGTTTTTTAACTGAGACCTGGCTCAAACCCCACGCAGTCCCTGCTATTACTGTGGGGATCCCGGAGGGGAATAAAATGGTTAGGTTAGATCGCCCGATTAAGACAGGTGGTGGCATAGCCATAGTTTATAAATGTGGCATTAATGTCTCTATTCTGGAACAATGCTGCACCTCAGAAATGGAACTGATGGTTTTTAAAATTAGCGTCTCTTCCAGGACCACTTGGAAAGGAGCATTGGTATACGGCCCCCCCGGCCCGTGTGCTAACTTCCCTGTGTCATTGATGGAAATAGTGGCCCCTCATGTACTCCCAGGAAGGGATTTTTTACTTCTGGGTGATTTTAATATTCACAGCGATAGACAGGACAGTGCGGAAGCCCAGACATTACTGGCAGATCTCAGTCTCTTAGGTCTTATGCAACAAAATGTAGGTCCCAACCATCGGGCAGGGCATACTCTAGACCTTATTCTTACAAATTCATCAAAGGTCATATGCCACCTCCCTAGGCAGGTTCATTGGACAGACCATTCTGTTCTGGAATTTGTAATGTCCCATTCAGACAAACCTTCTAATCTACCAGTGACCCTCCCTCTGAGGCGGAGACAATGGCACAAAATGTCCCAGGAGACCTTCAAGGAGACGTTTGTAGAGCCAAATATTACATCTACTGAAAATATTGATTTTACCCTTTCCCAATATAATGATGCCATCCAGAAGGCGGTGAATTTAATTGCCCCCTTGAAACTATATAAACCACGCTCCGCACAAAGGCAGGAAATTTGGTTTTCAGAGCTTGGAGGCCGACAGAATTAGTTACTGGACGGCCCTGACCTCCTATCATAAGTCTATCAGAGTTGCTAGTAAAAAGCATATTTCCTTACAATTGGAGACAGCAGGCAATGCCCCCAAGGTGCAAACTTTCACAAAACCAGTGACCTGTGAAAGTCCCGATCTTTCATCACAACAATTATGTGATGATATCTCTCATTACTTTTCCAACAAAATAGACAAAATTTATGAGAAAATTGCTGTCTCTAATCTTTCCCCCGTCAGTACTCCTAGGACGTTACCGCAGTATAAAAACTCTGATAATTCCGTAACGCTCACTGGTTTCCCTGCTATTTCATTATCTGAGGTGGAGGAACATGTGGGTTAGATTAAGAGTGGCTGTCCATCAGACACTATTCCTGCCAGAGTCATGCCGGTGGTTGGCAAGGTGCTCGGTCCTACGATCCAGCGCCTTGTCAACCTCTCGCTTACCGAGGGCCATGTTCCATTGGAGTGGAAGAAGGCACTAGTGAGGCCCATTCGGAAGAAATCATCCATCCCATGGTCAGGTCTGTCCAACCTCAGGCCCATCTCTCTACTCCCGTACTTAAGTAAGCTTACGGAGAAGCACGTTAATAAACATCTTCCGAGCTTCATCGAATGTACGGGTAGCTTAGACCATTCTCAGTCCGGTTTCAGGCCATATTATAGTACTGAATCGACTCTGCTATCCGTAACAGACGATCTCCGAATGTACCAGGATAAAGGACACTCGGTAATCCTGGTACTATTGGACTTATCGGCAGCGTTCTATACCATATCCCACAACATCTTGCTCGAACGTCTTGCCAATATTGGGCTTACGAGTATGGCCCTGGCCTGGATCCGGAGTTTTTTGTTCGATCGAACCTAAAATGTCAACATGGGCTCGTTTCGTTCAGCAGAGGTAGAGATTACCAAGGGGGTGCCACAGGGCTCATGTCTGAGCCCCACTCTTTTTAACATATATGTGGCGCCCCTGGCCAGGATTATGAGAGCTTTTGGCTTCATCCCGGTGTCATACGTTGATGACACTCAGCTTCTCTTTCCCTTCAAATCTCTGACCTCTGAGACAATAAGATCATTCTCCGAAGGTATGAAGGTGGTCGCACTGTGGATGACCTCAAACTTCCTACAGTGCAATGTGGGGAAGACAGAGGTCATGCTGTTTGGTGACGCCAAAATACTATGGACCCTGGACTGGTGGCCTCACGATCTAGGCCCAGTTCCCCGCCGAAGCAGGTGGTAAATAATCTTGGGGTTCGATTGGACCAGAATCTGTCCTTTAAGGAGCATGTGAACAGTGTAGTGGGAACCTGTTTTCATGTTATAGGGCTTCTTCGCAAACTATTCCCTCTTCTTCCTGATTCAACTAGGAAAACTCTGGTGCAGGCCCTGGTGCTAAGCCGGTTGGATTATTGCAATGGGTTGCTTGCATCAGCCAGTGAGGGGATACTTGGCAGGCTTCAAGTGGTGCAGAATACTGCGGCAAGATTGGTCCTAAATGCACCCCCGAGATCTCCTTCAAAACCCCTATTAGCAAGATTACACTGGCTTTCCATCCGCCAAAGGGTTAAATTTAAGATCTGTTGTACTGTCCATAAAGGACTGCACGATCTAGGACCTTCCTACTTGGCCGAAAAATTCATTCCTTATAACCCCTCCCGTAATCTTAGATCCTCCAACCAGCTCCCACTTTAGGCACCCATTGTAAAGAAGTCTAGACAAGGCGGAAAAGCCGTGTCCTCTGTTGATCCAGCACTCTGGAACAAACTCCCCCTGGTGCTCAGGCAGTGCAGTGATCACTTAGCATTTAGGAAAAAGCTGAAAACCTTTTTATTCCAGTGTTAGCAGTTCCGAAATAAACTGTCCTCCTGTCTGTAGACCACTCCACAAGGCATATGGCGCGGAGATACTCCTTCGGGAGTTTGATTCTAGCGCGACATAAACTCAAAATAAATAAATAAATAAACCCCAAGAATCCGAATATTATTGCGGCGGGCCCTCCCTTAATAGTCATCGAGCTGCTGTGCCATACGAGCCTGTCGTTTTTCCATGTCCGACATTTGGCGTTGGAGCTCGGAAGTATCTTCCTGGAGTGCCGCCGTTACCACCTTGAGTTCATGCACTTTTTCATTCATCTGCTTGAAATCAGCACAGAGTAACGAAACCTCTGTCGTTACAGAGTCCATAGATGTGCGCATTTCCCCAATGGCTGCCAGAACATCATGGAGCGCGGGCTCCTTCGGCTGTGGAGATGACCCCTTCGCTCAGTCTTTGTCCGGTCTGGTCGAGTCGACCTTGTCTCCACCCTGCTGCCTCGCATACTTGGACAGCCTTGCTCGGGCGTTATTCTTGGAGCTCCTGTTTCCTGTCGCCATTGTCACCCCTCAGTGAGAGGCCAGCTGTTGAGACGTGGCAAGGGAGATGTGTCAGCGCGCTGCCACCGGCTTCCAGGACCGAAAAAAAATTATGCGTCGCGTCTCACTTCTGTAAGATCGCCGGCGGGCACACCTCTCACCCTCGGATCCTTTAGCGGCTTGACGCAGCCTCCAGCACCGCACAGTCCACTGAGGAGGGGGGGGGGAGGGAAGAGGTCAGGCAGTCCCCAGCCAACCAGTCCAGCCGGGACTGCCCTGAGCAAGGCGGAGAAGGAGAGGGCGACACAAGGGTCCCGTCCGTCGCCCAGCGGGTCCCAGTAGTCTCCCAATGTCGCAATATGTCCCAGGCACTGCCGATGCGTCGTCACTCCAAGCGCCGTCCCGATCCTGACGGAGCACTCCCAGAGGTCACCAGGAAGTCCTGGTCCATGCACGCTCTGCCGCTCGATATGTGGGCTGCGGGGGCAGCCCACTCCGTGCCGCCTCTCACCCCTGCCGTCGCGGCGCCTCGCCGCCGTCACTCCGCCCGACTGTCAGTAGGCCTGAAGCCCGGGCCCAGAGTTGCTCCTCGCTCCGGGGCCGGCACCCCCGCATCGACTAGCAGCGGCGAGCAGGTTGCCGCCTCTCTAGGGTGACCAGGTGTCCCCGCCTTGCCAGTACGGCCCCTGTTTTTAACCAGCTGTCCCAGCAAATCTCAAAAAAAAAATCCCATGTCCCTGTCCCTAGAGAGGGCCGACTGAAAACGGTGGGAGGCGTTCTTTTATGTTTCACAAAGCAGGGAGAGCTAGCAGTTGTTTCAAGAAAGCAATTCAAGCCACTGGGCCCAAAAATTGCATTCTATGTATGTTCTGACTGCCTGGTCTGGAATTCTCTGCCGATGAGCGCTCCCATTGCTTGTAATAAAACTGTAGTCCCTCTGCTGTGTTTGTGAAGGATCGCCCAGTCCGACGTGAATCAGGCCCCCACAACCAGTATTAATGCAGTGGAGAGATTGCTCCGTAAAGGGGACACGCAGTAGGCCGATATATTACAATTGGGAGGTGGGATTTTCTACCTCGCGTAGGGTGTGTCACGTTTCAGGCCCAAGAGCCCCCGGGCTCCATGTGTTGCTATTGTGTAGCACTTTGTCAGGGAGCACACGTAGCGAGGCGGCTCACCGACCGCCGACCCGCCGGGTCCTGCAATCGTACCCCTGTCTTCTGAGGGGTCGGGACCACACCAGAGCCCCTTCCGTGCACCGTCACAGGCCTCTGTCCGCTGCTAGGCCTCCGAGCCGGGGCCTTGATTTGCTCCCCGCCCCAAAGCCGACACCCCCACTCGTCCGGGAGCACAAGGCGTAGGAGGCCAGCTCCCTACACGCGGGAGCGTCGGTCTCGTCCCCCGCCTCACCGCTGTGTTAAGCCGATCAGGGCTGTGGGGTGCCTTCAGCCAGGGGGGTCCCAAGGTATAATCTGCGGCACAGTTTCCGTTCAGCACGCCTGTGTGCCCTCCCCCTTCTCAGCTCCCGGAGCCGTCCAGGCACTCAACGTCACCTTGGGGGGCACCGGTCCCGCAATGATCACACCGCAACCCCCACGGAGGTACCAGCTAGCTTTCCGGGCACTCAGGCACGGGTTGCTTCAGGTCTATGGGCTGTTTCAGGATAAATTCGCCAAGGACGAGGCAGAACTCGCTAAAGTAGCAGCCATCACCCTCGGCTGCTAGCCACGCCCCATAATTTTTAGTGTCACAAGTGCTCGAGTGGTGAAGCTGTATTTTATTGCCTTTCAAGGGATGCAGAATTGTATTTCCGGTGATTACGTTATTGCAATGGGTGCAATTTTCACATCTCATCATGCCTTTATGTGTTTTAATAATGGTTTTCTTCGTGTTCAATATTTCTTTAAGATTTTTCGATCGCCGAAATGCAAACGTAATTGGATCACAAAATAATCCTTGTCAATCCGGTTCATTGGTTATTAGTGGCCAATGATGAATAATAATGTTCTTTTGTTTGCCATGGTTGAAAACCTCAACAAGCAAACAGTTTTCTTTTCTGTTACTGATGTTTTTAATTCAAGTAAAGTTTCTCTTGCCATTAGGTTCACTTTTTTGATTGATTCATCTAGGATATCTTGGGGATTTCCCCGTGTATGATATTTCTTCATTTGATTGTCTATGGCATCAGGCAAATTTTCCGGATCCGAAATGATTCTTTTTATTCTGATGAATTGCGAGATTGGTAGATGCTTCTTAAGAGCCTCAGGATGAAAACTCTGGTACAGTAAGCAAGTGTTTCTATCTGTTTTCTCCGTGAACAATGTAGTGCTGAGTTTGTTGGCTTCTAAAGTGACTTGATTATCCAGGAAAGCAATTTGATGTTTTTTATTGGTGTGTGTAAATTTAATTCTTTCATGGATGGTGTTCATTTTTTCAATATTCCTGAGCAATTGCAATTTCTCACCTTTCCACGTGATTCGGGAATTTGAGGTTCGTATACTCACACCACATGATATTCTCGATTGGTAAATACGCAGCGGATTTGTTAGTGTTGAACATGTGACTTTCCGATTCAGGAAGAACATAGAAGTAATCCCGGAGTTTCCACCGAGCTCGTTGTTTTTCTACCGAAGTAAGTAGTTTAAGAGCGTGTCCCCGAAAGTTTTACTCAGCACGGGTAATCTTCCTGTAATTACGTTATGTTTTCACTTAGGGTGTAAGAGAAGATATAGTCGGTTGTTGCTTGCACTCTATGTCCTGAACGCTGGTTCTTTCACACGGACGTCTACTCACATACATTACATGGTGAAATGTAGAATTCGGATGCTGCTTTTTACATGCTCCAGGCGCAGGCTCTTGTTTATGCACGTTACTTGCACTATACGTTGTCTACGCTGGTTCTTTCACACGAACATTCTCTCACATTTATTGTCGGTTGTTGCTTATCACACGCTCCAAGTTTTCACGCACGTTCACTCACATTAATTGTTTGGCGAACTTTATAATGGCTGTTTGAATTAGTGCCCCCTAAGTTTACAGCCCATTTGTCTCCTTGCTAACGCACTTCATCATTTTGTAGAAGGCATTGTGCATAGTTCAAACTTGACTGTACGATAAAATGTAATGTTTTGATTTTATTGAGACTGATCTGGTCCCGTATTTTCCTTTTTATGCCCCTGAGGAAGGGTTGCGTTTTGATGACCCGAAATGCATTGGGTGTGGTTTGAAATACATCAATCAAGTTAATTAAAAAAAGACACATTTGAATTTCTATATGGATTTAATGAAAAGAAGAACAATTTAATAAAGAAATCTCTGAATGAAAAGAAGATGAACTTTAGAAAACTTTATTTCGAAATAACAGTATATTATTTGATGAAACTCTACAGTTTCACGTTAAATGTGCGCAAGCCTTCGTGTCAGGAAGATTCCTTTCACACACAGACCATATATGCAAGGGCATCGCTAGACACAGTGTGACAGGCTACAGCAGCACAACCAAGAACACTGAGAAAATTGAGTCAAGTTAAATAATTTAGTTTATATTGAGTGCAACGGGATATCAAACTTACATATTGTCTCTTCTGTCTACCCTTTCCCTGGACGCACCACTCAAGGATAATGCAACTCGACGATATAGCTGAAATAACCACAAATAAAGCCGAAACTTTTTCCTCGGAAGCAGCTGAGGAAATTTATGGTTTAGTACAGGAGACCAGAGAATTCAGCCCCCAAGCTACCACGGTAGCACAACTTGTACGTCAATTTGAATATGTTAGCAAGCGTGAAATCAACCAGAGGCTCCATGCCACAACGTTAATTCACTATCATAGAAATAAAAGAATTCCCAGGGGACTTAGAATAGCCCTGAAGCCAATGTTATGCCGGAACAATAAAAAATTCATTGAACGTTGGTACCAAATTTTGAATAAATGCTCACTAGACTTGATTCTTTTGATAGTAGAAGAACTGTCAACAGTACTTAAAGCTTTGGAAGAAGAAATAACTGGGATCAAGAAGGAACTCGATAAACATCCGGATCTACAAACTACTTTGGATGACATCAATGGTAAATTAGAAAGATATGCCAAAGAAGTGAACGAACGAAAAATCAGGAAGTATCGAAGAGATACTATAGACTCTAAACTCGAGGAAGTTTATACTTGGGTGGAGATTTGCAACCAAAAGAAATGGCAACAACCAAAATCTGGAAACAGTTCATCTCAAGAAAGCATAGCCACAGATGCAGACGTAGCTCAAACAAGAACATCGATTGCTGGCAAATCAGTTATACCAGAAAAACAAATTCTACTGAGCACATCAACAAAAATGGCTTTTTTAGACATAAGCCCAGCTGCCAACGCAGCACCACGATCCGAAAAACAAGGAGGGGCAAAAGAAAACGAAGAAGAAAGACAAATGAGGATCACAAGAAGCATGACAAAAGTAACCTAGTCATGAATATTTCGCGAAAGTCATTGACAAAAGCTTAAGTATCAGTTCTGAATAAAGGGACTACCTTTGTCCCGACCTACAAATCAAGTTTACCGGAAACTGAAGTGGCTCTATTTAAATTCTTCAGAGTATTAAAATTGAAATATTTCTTCAAGGATTCTCAAACAATTGTTGATACAGAGGATGAAACCACGACTAAAGAGTTTAAACCCAAAAGCAGTTTTTGTGCACCAACGTCACACAAAACAATTGAAGCCTTCGAGAGTACTGTACTAACGGATATTAAAAAAATAAATTATTCTAAAAACACTAAAACTAACTTTTCCAATTATGAATGGAGTACTCTACAAAATCTCATCAACGATCCAAGTCTGACCTTCCAAAGAACAGATAAAGGTGGCGCCTTAATTCTTATGGATACGGAGTTCTACGTAACTAGTGTCAATGAACATGTGAATAACACTGAAATTTATTTACCACTAGAACAAGATCCCACATTTGAATATCAAAAGACTTTGAAACAAATTTTAGATCATGCATTAGAGATGAAATGGATCAACGACAAAACATATACATTTTTAGATATCAAGTTTCCACGAAGACCAAGGTTATATAAGATACCGAAGGTACATAAGGATCCATGTAAACCTCCGTTTAGAGCCATCGTCTCGGCCTACAGCTCTATTTCTGAACCGATCGGCAAATATATTGATTGGTACTTGCAAACGTTGGTACAAAATTGTGACACATACATCAAAGATACCACAGCATTTTTGAATATTTTAAGGAATATCAAGACAAAAGACACAACAGACTGGTGGCTATGCACGATAGATCCCAGTTGAAATCGCCATTCTATCCTATCCTCAAGCTGGACCCACCGTTTATTATAAACAACTCTCTCCTCAAGCGATATCCAATCTACTACTACTAAAGCTCCTATCCCTCACTTGTTTATTTCTCACTCAGGTATTCTTCTAAATCTTTGTCTATCTCCTGTTGAGCTTGACCTATAAATAAATTGTTTACTAGGGTAATCATGTCGTTCTCCCTGCTAGTAATCATACAATCATAAATATAAAATCATGAGATTGAATTTACCATAAAAAAGTGTTATCAGATAAAATACAATTGGAATGGAGATAAAAAATGTGTCTCAAAAAAGTAACAGACAAATGTCCTGGAAAGTATAAAACCTGATAGATAAATGAATTCCAGCTATGTTATCATGTACCTTTTATTTATGTATAATAACGGACTTTAAATATATTGACCAAGGCCTAGGGTACTGAAGTATTTGAATGTTCTTTATTTGATATTAATTGGTATTTGTAATGTGATATTTACTTCTTTATGTTTTTTTAGTGATTATTTAATTGTTGTCCTGCCTGCAAATGACGGACTCCTGAAGAAGGCAATAGCCGAAACGCGCGTTGAGTTTTCATCTACCGCTTTGCTAACTTCATCTGCCCACTAATTACCATCGATTCATTTGGTGTTCTGTAATTCATTTCCCTCTATAATTTGTGTAAATTATTTGTTTATATTGTAATAATTCCATGTTTTTCACTGACTCAATTTTTGTAATGCAATTTTTTATACAAAAAAAGTATTCTAAATCAAAATGAAGAAAATAAGATAAATAAATCTATAAAAATATTTTTCTATATACATCAAGTTTGGTCTTGTTTAATCATGGTCACATGTCCTCCCCCGTTTTCACTTGTAATTGTGTTGTTTCCCTAGGTTCAGGCATTTGATCCATTGTTTTTCACTACTGTTAATTCTTTTCAAAAATATATGCACGATAGAGGTGACAGCTCTGTACACTTCGATTCCGCACAATGAAGGCCTTGAAGCGCTTGAATGATGTCTGTTAAAAGAAGAAAGTGAAGAAGTCAACAAAGTATTTTTACTAGAACTTATGCATTTTGCACTTTTCCATAGTTATTTCCAGTGGCAAGAGAATTTTTTCAGTCAATGCAATGGAACATCAATGGGCTTTGGGGGGGGGGGCGCCCTCGTAAGCCAATATATTCACCTCCAAATTTGAAACAGAACACATCCTTAGCAACCCAGAATGGAAAGATCATTTTATAATTTTTAAAAGATACATTGACGATATATTTCTCATATGGAAAGGTGAGAAAGTGCACTTGCTCAGGAATAATGAAAAAATGAACACCATCCATGAAATAATTAATTTTACACACACAATTGAAAAACATCAAATTGCTTTCCTGGATGTTCAAGTCACTTTAGAAGCCAACAAACTCAGCACTATATTGTTCACAAAGAAAACAGATAGAAACATTTGCTTACTGTACAAGAGTTTTCATCCTGAGGCTCTTAAGAAGCATCTACCAATCTCGCAATTCATCAGACTAAAAAGAATCACTTCGGAGCCAGAAAATTTGCCTGATGCCATAGACAATTAAATGAAGGAATATCATACACGGGGATATCCCCAAGATATCCTAGATGAATCAATCATAAAAGTGAACCTAATGGCAAGAGAAACTTTACTTGAATTAAAAACATCAGTAACAGAAAAGAAAACTGTTTGCGTGTTGAAGTTTTCAACCATGGCAAACAAAATCACGAACATTATTAATCATCATTGGCCCCTAATAACCAATTAACCGGATTGACAAGGATTATTTTGTGATTGAATTACCTTTGCATTTCAGAGATCTAAAAATCTTAAAGAAATATTAAACACAAAGAAAACCATTATTAACCAATATTGCACCCATTGCAATACCGTAATCACCGGAAATACTTTTCTGCATCCAATGAAAGGCAATAAAATACCACTTCACCACTCGAGCACTTGTGACACTAAACATTTTATTTATGCAATTAAATGCCCATGCAGAAAAATTTATGTAGGGCAAACCGAAAGGAAAATCGAAATAAGAATGACAGAGCATAAAAGTAACATCAGACTGAAGAACTTGAAATCAACAATCGCTACACATTGGATTGAAGCTAAACATCAAATTGCCCAAATCAAATTCACTATACTAGAAGTATTGCAACAGCGCTGCGACATGGACTCACACAAATCTCGTCTCATGGCTGAGTTTTACTGGATAAAAAAACTGAATTCCTTACATCCCGATGGATTAATGATGGAGTTGAATTTACATGTTTTCTATAAAGCTAGCAGACATTTTATGATGGACTATTACTTATCCCTACTGCAGTAATTTGTTGTTACACAATTTTAACAGATGTTGATTTACAATATTTTGCAATCTTTCAATTGGATGTTTACAGTACAAATATTGCACATAGCCCTTTTCCAGTTCGCAGTAACATCATTAAGAAATTCCATAGTATTTTTTCTTTTTTTCTATGTTACTAATTTCTCTTTATACTCCGTGATTAGATGTTCACACTGCTTTCAGTGGTGGCTTATTATTCTTTATTCTTTTTTTTCGCACAAGTGATTTATATAGTGGTTTTCTTGATATCACTTTCATCATTAGATTAGTGTATTTCACATCGGTAGTATCATTCTAACGTTGTTTATTTTAAGATGCTCATCACATGACTGACAACACCACTTCCTCGCACGTGTCACATGACACTAGTTCACGACGCCTGAATACGTTTCAGTATAGAGTAGAAAGGCAAAGTTTGTGATTGGTCACCCCCTCCATGTGATTCGGGAATTTGAGGTTCGTATACTCACACCACATGATATTCTCGATTGGTAAATACGCAGCGGATTGGTTAGTGTTGAACCTGTGACTTTCCGATTCAGGAAGAACATAGAAGTAATCCCGGAGTTTCCACCGAGCTTGTTGTTTTTCTACCGAAGTAAGTAGTTTAAGAGCGTGTCCCCGAAAGTTTGACTCAGCATGGGTAATCTTCCTGTAATTACGTTATGTTTTTACTTAGGGTGTAAGAGAAGATATAGTCGGTTGTTGCTTGCACTCTATGTCCTGAACGCTGGTTCTTTCACACGGACGTCTACTCACATTCATTACTTGGTGAAATGTAGAATTCGGATGCTGCCTATTACACGCTCCAAGCGCTGGCTCTTGTTTACGCACGTTACTTGCACTATACGTTGTCTACGCTGGTTCTTTCACATGAACGTTCTCTCACATTTATTGCCGTTTGTTGCTTATCACACGCTGTACGTTTTTACGCATGTTCACTCACATTAATTGTTTGGCGAACTTTATAACGGCTGATTGAATTAGTGCCCCGTAAGTTTACAGCCCATTTGTCTCCTTGCTAACGCACTTCATCATTTTGTAGAAGGCATTGTGCATAGTTCAAACTTGACTGTACAATAAAATGTAATGTTTTGATTTTATTGAGGCTAATCTGGTTCTGTATTTTCCTTTTTAGACCCCTGAGGAAGGGTCGCGTTTTGATGACCCGAAATGCATGGGGTGTGGTTTGAAATACATCAATCAAGTTAATTAAAAAAAGACACATTTGAATTTCTATATGGATTTAATGAAAAGAAGAACAATTTAATAAAGAAATCTCTGAATGAAAAGAAGATGAACTTTAGAAAACTTTATTTCTAAATAACAGTATATTATTTGAAGAAACTCTACAGTTTCAAGTTAAATGTGCGCAAGCCTTTGTGTCAGGAAGATTCCTTTCACACACAGACCTTAACTATGTTACTGCCATTATCTGTGAAAACATAACCAATCATGCGCTTTCTTGGATGCAGCCATTCATAGACCTTACTCTGAAACTCATCCAAAATGTTTTGTGCAGTATGAGATTTCTCCATGGCAAACATGGCTACTGTGCATGTTTCCGAGTAGCTTGAAAAACTGTGTCCGGGTCAACACCTGGTTTTAATTTGTCTCTAACCCCTTTAAAAGAGACCCAGTGTGCAGTGATGCACATGTAATCAAGGGCTTGGCAACTGGTCCACATGTCTGTTGTCAGGTGGATTGTGTGAACAGCACTCTTCTGCAAAGCTGCCCCAATCACCTCCAGCACATCTTGATGTAGTGCTGGAACCGCAACTCTGGCAAAATAGGACCAGCTAGGAACCTTTCATTTAGGGCAGACTGTTGCCACAAACTCTAGAAAACCCACCCCTTCCACGAAAGAAAAAGGGAGAAGGTCCAGCGCTAGCATTTTAGCCAGCTTTGCGTTATACAGACGTGCCGGCGGGTGGTTGCTTTCAAATGGCGCCTCCGAGCAAAACATGCTTCTAATGGTGGTCTGGACCGTTTTACGTGATGATGATGATGATGATGCAGACTTCTTCAAAACAGTTAGGCTCATTGATGTACTTTTTCGCATTGGTGTCTCTCCCAGACTCTTAGTGTGCCTCATACATGTTGCTGGAGTAGAGGGTGTGGGTGCTACCACTGCAGGGCTGCTGCCAGGGGTACTGGGTGTACCAGAAGAAATTTCTGTAGCTTCTTCACTTCCCCCCTGCACATTCAGCCCCTCATGATCATCAGATGCAATATGAATGGATACATTTGGATTTGTTGTACTTTTGTATTCCCGGATCTTCCTTAGGTGCGCCTCCCAAATGATAGTGTGGTGTTTTTGGAGATGACCTCTCTGGCCTCCGGTACCATAGTTGGTACCAAGCTTACCCCGACTAACTACACTTTTACAAATCGAACAAACGACCATGTTTTCCGCCTTTTTGCTAACACTAAAGAAGTCCCAAACTGGGGACTGGAGATGTCTGCTGGTGGTGCTACTTTCAATGCCAGATGAAGTGGAGGATGGGCGAGGCTGAATTTGACTCTGTTGTGCACTTACAGCACCACTACTTGAGGTAATGGAGGTCAAGCTGGATGGAGGTCCCTGCCGGTCCTTCTGACGAGAAAATATGGAAGCTGTAGGTCGTGTTGGTGTAGTAGTTAACTGCGTTGGTGCTGGTACCAGTGCCACGCTGCCCACATCTCGCTCAGCAGCACTTCGGGATAGGGTCAAAATGTCTGTCTGCATGCCCACTGGGGCTGGAGTGACAACTGTGATGACTGAGTCATCATCAGACTGTTCATCAGCAGCAGAAGACACCACTTCTTGTTCGTCGTCATCACCCATAAGTGGAAGCCTTGCGGGAACCTTCCTTTTAAGCTTAGCTACCTTTGTCGGCTCATGGCGTGCCTCACTCTCAGACTGCATTGCTGGGTTCCAATCAACATCAAGATCATCAGAAGGAAGGGTGCTTGAAGAAGAACTTGTATTAGTAGCCCTCCTTGACCTTTTTCTTGCTGGGAATCTGGAAGGCAATGGATCATCATCAGGAGGATAGGCTTCCTCGGATGATATCTCCGCTTGAATGTCGATTTCCTGATGTGCCCCTACTTCTGGAGGAACAAACATTGTGGGCAGTAGTGCTGCTCCATGCGCCTCTATTTGCGCCTCTCCATGCGCATGCGCCTCTCCTTGAGCATGTACTTGCGCTTGTACTTGCACTTGTACTAGTTGCACCTGTGGTTGTCGTTGTGGCTGTGGTTGTTGAACACTCGTCAGATGAGTTACACCATTCATTGATTGGATGCTACTTTCTTGCTAGTCGATGGTGATTGAGCAATTAGAGTGGCCGCCTCTGCAGCACTCATGGTCTTGGACCTAATTTGGCGTGGTGGCGCCTGAGCCCAATGAAGCGGAGGTTCTGCTCCCAGCTTGGTCCCCGGCGGACACCGCTGCTGCTGCAGGCGTGTTTTTTTTTTCCCAAAAAAAAGGTGTCTGTGGGCACACCAGTCTCCTTGGTAGGTGGTGCCACTTGCTTCTTCTGCTCCTTCTTACTGGCAGTGGCACTGGCAACTTTTTCCCTAGAGGCGCTACGGCCACCTTTCTTTGGGCCCATCTTCTTTAAATGTCAGAACAGCAGGCCACAGTTGCACGAGTTGCAGAGTTGTCTGTGGCCACACGTGACGTCACGTCACATTGTGCTACACACACCACTGCAGGACTTCTTCCTGGCACTGATGATGAATGATGACTGATGTGATTCTCTTGTGCACCTAAAAGCAACGGAATCCAGAGGAACATCAGTTAAATAAATGTTGCATATGTCGTGCTTCAATTAATATTTGCAACTAGGCATTGCATTTATTATTATTACAACAAAACACCCAAAAACGGAAAGACACAAAATAAAAAGTGCAATTCTAATCCAAAATGGATGTTTAAATTAATAGAAGAGAGACCACACAGAGAGAGTTGGTGCATGCACCACTGACTACCCCGGGGCCTAATGGATGAAAGCAAGCCAAACTGGGTGCAGGCCTGAGCACACTGCCTGGCTTCAAAATGGCCCCTTGACCCCCAGCCACATGGCCAGGCCCTGCCTGGATCAGGCCTCAAAATGGCCCCCACCCACATGGCCAGGCCCCAACAACACCCCATGAAGTCGAAAAACACACACAAATCACCACAATCCAATGCCATCCATGCCCTCAATGAGGTTTAAATTCAAGACACCCCACAGAAAGACTTGGTCCATGCATCACTGAGTACCACTGGGCCTAATGGATGAAAGCAAGGTAAACTGGGTGCAGGCCTGAGCACACGGCCTGGCTTCAAAATGGCCCCTTGACCCCCAGCCACATGGCCAGGCCCTGCCTGGACCAGGCCTCAAAATGGCTCCCACCCACATGGCCAGGCCCCATCAACACCCCAAGAAGTCGAAAAACACACATAAATCACCACAATCCAATGCCATCCATGCCCTCAATGATGTTTAAATTCTTTTTCTTTTTTTTTTTTTTTTTTTTTAAATATTTTTATTTTTGAAGGAAGCGACAAAAACCAGAAATGATACAGAAGTACAATTTCCACTGACCTTGAAAAACATAAATTTACAATCATTGTAATTTAAACGGTTAGATAGTGAGGATTTAAAGAGAGGAAAAGAAAAAGAAATAAAAACTAAAGACGAAGAAACTAGTAGAGGACAACCAAGAAGAGGGTAAAAATAATATAGAAAAACAATAGGTAGAGATATTACTTAGCACACTGATAAGCCTTTAGCAATCCCCATTTCTTATACTGCAAAAAAAAAATTCCAAATCTTTCCCTTTCTAGCAAGAGCTTTTGTTCCTCTATATTTGGCGAGTGTGAGTTCCATAGTTCTAATTTCGATCACCAATGCTAACCACTCAGCTACGGTTGGAGTATCCTTAGAAATCCATGCTCTTGCAATGATTAATCTGGCGCAGGCTAACAAAATTGTTATAAGATCTTGGTTGGGACAGTTGGTCTCGTATATATCTAATAAGACCAACTGAGGAGATAACTCAGGTAACTTTATCTGGCTGGCTTGAAGATGATCTATTATTCCTTTCCAGTAGCTAAAGAATACAGGACAGGAAAAGAGCATATGTTCTATGCCGGCAGCATAAGTATTACACTTCACACATTTAGTTTTGTCAGAAAATTGGTTCCCTTGCGTCCATGAGGAAATTCTCTGTGGAGTGTAATATAGCTCGGTGATAGTCCTATACAGTTGCAATCTTAGGTTAGAGGAGTGAACAACCTCACTTAAGTGCGTTAGAGCATTTCCAATCTGCCTTGAGTTTATGTCAAGGTTTAAACGACGAGACCACTTAGTTGCAATTTTTGTAGTGTTTTCGGATTTGTCCTTAATTAGAAGTTGGTATCCCAACTTTATGAGGGATTTGATTTTGTCAGAGTATATGCACTCTAAGATATCAGACTGAGTTACTATAGTTATTTTCATTTTGTTAACAAAAAAGTCTCTCAACTGGCGATATTTAAAGTGCATATCATTCGTTAAACCTTTTAATGTTTTCAAAGTTTCAAAATCAAGCATACCATTACTTCCAAATATATCACCTAATGTATTAATATCACAACTAATCCAACGATTCCCGGTCCCATCCGAAAAAATACCCGGAAGACCCGGATTGTTCCGTAGCCTAAGTTCAGTATTATACACTGAGCTCTGACTAATGTGCAAGATTTTATTCGCGATTTTTATGGCATGTTTAGTGGTCTTGAACTTAACCCGCTTGAAATAATTTGGATAAAGTATGCGAAGCAGGAATTGGTTAGAGTCAACACCCAGCAAATACTGATAAAAAAATAGGGAAGGCTCATTTTTAAGTAAGCTCCTTATTCGAGAAAAAAAGGTAGCCAAAAAGTATAAATTGAAATCCGGGAAAGCTAGTCCCCCTTTCGATACTGGCAGTGTCAAAAATTTAATAGCCCTGCGTGCCTTTTTATATCCCCAAATAAAACTACTACATATACCGTCTAGCTTTTTAAAGAAGAGTTGTTTCGGTTGTAGTGGTATGGCTCTAAACAAATAGAGTAATTTAGGTAGTATTTTCATCTTAATTAAATTAAGTCGGCCTAATAAACTAAGAGGGATTTTGTGCCACTTTTTAAGGGTTGAGGTGGTTTCTTTTAAAAATGTCTCATAATTTGTTTCCAGAATTTTCCCTACTTTAGCCATTAATTTGATGCCTAAGTAAGTAGCTTCTCTACAAATATCGTAAATGTGGATATCCGGAGTGTAATTAACTATAATTTGTGTTTTACTCACATTCAATTTATAGCCCGAGATTAGGCCGTATTTTTGTGCTTCATTGATAATTTCTGGCATAGCTTTATTAATGTCGGATGTATATATTGCTATGTCGTCAGCAAAAGCCGTTAGCTTAAGAGCTATGCCCCCATGATTCGCTGGTATAATATTAGCTTGATCATTTAGTGCATTTAAGAAAGGTTCTAAAGAAAGAGCGAAAAGTAATGGGGAAAGGGGGCAGCCTTGTCTTGTGCCTCTTGCTATTTTGAAATTAGCTGAATTTTTATCTCCATAGCTTATCAGGGCCAAAGGTTCATCATAGAGAGACATGACCCAATCCAAGTAGGGCCCGGAAAGCCCCAGTTTCTTTAATACTTCCCACAGATATTCCCACCCCACTCGGTCAAATGCCTTTTCCGCATCTAACATAATCATACCGAGCGGGGTGTGTGTTACTTCAGCTACATCAAAGGCTGTTATTGACGTATTAACGTGCGTGGTAGTATCCCTACCCATTACAAAACCATGTTGTTGGAGATTGACAATAAATGGCATGGTGGGAGCTAGCCGATTTGCAAGAATCTTAGAAATTTTTTTAGCATCAGAGTTAAGTAAAGAAATCGGTCGGTAAGACCCACATTCTTTTTCCGATTTCCCTTTTTTCAAAAAGAATATAATTTTCGCTATTTTCCATGAAGGAGGTGCTTGTTTGGAGACACTAATCGAGTTAATCAATTTCTCTAATAGGGGCAATAATTCATGGGCGCAGAGTTTATAGAGTTCAACTGGTAGACAGTCTTCTCCAACCGCCTTCCCTAAGGGTAAGTTATCTATGGCGCGTTTTATTTCATCTAGTGTTATTTCGGAGTTAAGTTGTTGAAGTGTTTCTGTACTTAGTGCTTGGGATGGGGCTAAATATTTGTCTAAATAGTGTATTATATCTATTTTTGCTGGTACAGTCTCTGGTGTATACAATTGTTGGTAAAATTTAGCAAACTGGCTGAGTATTTGATCCGTTCGGTCATATGTATTTGAATCAATTCCTACTATTTCTTTAATTTTTGTTTTAGCTTTCCTATCCGCGGTTTTAAAGGCCAGTAATTTCCCAATACGATCGCCACCTTCATATTGATCAAATTTATACTTTTGTAATTTGGAAATGTATCTTTCTCTCAAAGTCTTTATTAATCCAGCTTGTAGTTTCGTCAACTGTAGCCTAATCCCTTCAATATGGTTCTTTGCATAGCGTGATGCCTCTGCCAGGCGTATTTCCATATTCCGTATATTGGCTATTACTTGTTTATTCTTATAGTGGCGCTCAGCATTTTGCCTAAGTAAATATTGTTGGGCAAAGCCTCTAATGCTGCACTTACATGTGTCCCACACCACATTGATATTGGCCGAGTTGAAGTTAAATGAGATAAACTCTTGAATATGTTGTTTAAGTAAGGTGGTGAATCTTGTGTCTGCTAGTAAATGTCTCGGGAAAGTAAATTTTCGTGGTTCTTTTATTTGATTTTTAAATGTAATTTCAAGTAGCAAGGGATTGTGATCAGAGGTGATTTTAGGGCAAATGTCAATTGCACAATTGTCTATAGTTTGTTCAGAGGCCCAAATCATATCGATTCTTGAGCAAGATCTGTGTGGTACCGAATAGTAAGTGAAGCCTGCCTGCAAAGGGTATTTTGATCGCCATACATCTCTGACATTGTTCAATCTCGCTAATTCTAAGATTGCGGTTCTAACTTTAAGCATTCTTTTATGTTTGCTTTGCCCGGTAGAGTCTACTTTATAATCAATAGTGCAATTAAAATCCCCTGCTATTAAAATTTCTCCTTCCCATTCCAATAACTCTAGACTAAGTTCCTCGAAAACTCTTGGATCGTCGATATTTGGCCCATATACTACACATAATACTATTTTAACATTATCACACTGCATCTGCGCAATTGCCCACCTACCCCGGGCATCTGAAGAGGTTTCTATTGTTTCTAGTCGAGCACCTCGTTGTTTTAGAATAGCTACCCCTCTAATAGTCTCATTTAGAGTAGAGCATACCACCAACTCATAGCTCAATTGTGAAAGCAATTTGCGGTCTTGGTATTTTACATGTGTCTCTGAGAGCAAAACTAAATTCGGATTATACATTCTAATCTCTTCTTTTACTAAATTCCTTTTATTTTTACTATTTAAACCGTCAACATTCCAGCTTAATATACTTAGTTTAAACATATTGATAACATGATGGTCTTCCAATACAAATTTCTCCCCACTATCTTTGCCCTTTTCGTATTGATTAAGTTTTCCTTACTAAACATTAAGAAACGGTCGAATCCTGCAATCCATTTTTTCCCCACATTTAGTCCCCTCCCCTGACCAAAAGGGTCGAACCCTCCCCAGCAAGGACCCCAACCTGGCCCTCGCACCCACCCGTTCCTTAGGGGGGAGCACCCCTCTATCTTGAGCTGCCGCTGAAGTGGCAGCAGAGTAAAGATGCTAGCATGATAGTCTGCTCATGCCATAACTTAAGTTACTCCTTGTTAAATCATACCTCATACCTCCAATCTAGAACCATTGAGCCCATATATTTCTACTTAACCCATATATGTCTGCTTATTCTTTATCTTTTTCGTTCTGCGTATCCCTTGCATTTTCATTATCCCTAGAAAACTTTTCCAGAGCTTGTTCCGCGATTTCAGGATCTGTAAAGAAAACCACATGGCCGTTCCGTATGACCTTAAGACGGGCAGGCTCTTGGAGATAGGCCATGCATCCCAAATTTTTGAAAGCGTCTATCAACTTCCTAAGTTCCCAACGTTTGGTAGGGGAGGAGTCAAGATGGCGGGCTGACTCCGCCGAGTGAAGGACGCTACATGGTGCTGCTCTGCCAGAGGATCGCTTATTGCACCGATACGGAATAACGGACAACGGACAAACGTTTCCAATACCTGAACCAGTAATGCGAAACCGGCGAGGCTGAGCTGCGGTCCCCGGCAAACAACTCCAAATCCTCTTAAATCGCACTTACGAGCATGACTTTTGGCTGTGCCGATACTACCTCCCTGGGTCCCTGGGTTCCGACCCTGCTCCAGCTAGGGAGTTTGATCTGTCCGCCAGACCTTTAAAAACGCCCCCAATGCTACGGGCTTCGCTACAACTCTGCAGCGGGAATTTGTCTCGCGCTTGGCTTTACGCAGCGGTTCGCCCTGTCAGCACGCCAGGAGGGGAAGCCAGCTGGACGCGCTCGCCACAGCTGGTAGCTCACCTGAATCGGCATACAACCTTCACGAGAGTGTCGAGGACGCTGCAGAGAACAGGGGCGGAGACATCAGAAAAGCCGATGTCTGCTCGGCAGACTCGGACCACACGGAGCAGGAAGACCGCCCCGGCTGACAGACAATTAAACGCAAGTAAAATGGCAACAGCGGTCGCTGGGGTGGCGGCAGTGGGGGTGTCCGGCTGTAGTAAGGAAACTCAGCTTGCTCAGGGCACTAGTAACTCCGATAACAATGGGGCAGTGAAAGAGAGACTAAGAGATAAAGAGATAAGTACCAAACAGGTTGCTGTAGCGGAGGAAAAAACACGCTGGGAGGGGAAAAACGCACCTACTAATAGGGGGATGAACCATAAGGATAATAAAGATGAAGAAGGGAACATTCCATCTGAGAGGTACTTAGTATTAGCAGAAACCCTAGAGGAGAAAATCGACAAATCTGGGACTGAGACTAAGAACTATGATATGCATGGGTCAGACAAAGAGCCTTACGAAAACATTGACTCTGGCTCAGATTTGTTAAACACAGCTCTGGAAACTCAGCTAGGGAGCAGTGCTGTTACACCTAATGATGGCTATGCGACCACGAGAATTACAGAAGAAACAGAGGAAATGCAAAATATGGCTCAAAATCAAAAAAAAAGGGTGGATGAGTCAATTACAACAAATTCTGATCAAACCGACAAAAGGGAGAAGAGAATTGGTGACGGTTTAACGCACAAAATTACAGCTGTAGTTCCTGCTGATGAAGACCCTAATTTAGAGTACGAGGGGCTGACAGATGATGAGGAAGCTGTTGAAGCACTTAAAACTCTACCAAATAAGAGAACTGCCTCAAGGAAAACTAAGATGAAAGTTAAAGCCAAGCAAAAAAATATATTACTAAAGTCAGTCAACAAGGAACCCCTTGGAAATAAAAAAAGCCGCTTAATTGATGATAGTCCTCTGAGAAGATGGATGGAGGCTAAGGGAGGGGTTAAGAACATGGCTCTAAGACTGTCAGGCGCCAGCCCCAACGAGGGGTCTAGTACTCAGGGGGCTAACAAAACTAACCCCATAGATCTTACTTCTGATCATAACTTGGATGGCGTACATATAAATCAAGAGACTTCGCAACATGCGGCCTTGACCGATACAGAGTCGGCAACTGGGGCTTCCCCAACAAGCACAACTACCTCTCCCACTCATATCTATAATACTTCTTCTTCTACCCCAGCTACGTACAATAAAGAGGCGAATAAATCCGAAGATCAAGGTCTTGAATCTATCACCCTTGACTCTGATCTACTGAAAGAGAATACTGGATCTATAACTTCAAGTTTGAAAATAACCCAGATACCGCCAACAGGAACTTCCACTGAAAATATAGGCAATAGTTTTGAAGAAAACGACATAGAGCTGAGGTCAAACGACTCTATTAACGAAACTCAAGACACGTCAACAGGTCCCGGATTGCTATCTGAAGTAAGACTTCCACAATTGGTCTCTCAGGATTCTTCTAATCTCCCTAACTCACCCAATCCCCCTAACTCCTCTAACTTTCCAGATCAAACTAAGATATCTATGGAATCAATTATGCAGACTCTCCAAGAGCAAAGAGCAGAGATTCAACAGCAGTATTTGCAACTTAGAGAAGACAACACTAAGATGCAAGAAACTATGAGTGTAATTTGCCAAGGCCTGGGAGGAGTGACAAAGGAGATCGAAGATATCAAACAACGTATTGTTGAAGTGGAAGGAGACGTAAATAAGACCTCATCAACAGTAAAACAAAACACATCAAGAGTTTCTAGGTTAGAAGCCAAAGTGGAGGACTTGGAAAATCGCGCTCGAAGGCAGAACCTTAGATTATTTGGGATACCAGAAGGAATGGAGGGGTCCGATCCGAGGGCATTTGTGGTGAAACTTCTTCAGAGGGCCTTCTCAGATCTTGCTGATTGGGACTGGGACTCTCAGCTACAGAGAGTTCACAGATTGCCTTTGATACAAAGAAATACTAGCAGCAAATTCCCTCGACCATTTTTGATTCATTTTGGTAACTTTCTTTTGCGGCAAGCTGTTTCACTGAAAGCAAGGCCTAATAATCCCGTGACTGTGGACAACCTAACTTTTTTTGTGAAATCGGATTTAAGTAAGGGTACTATGATGTTTAAATTCAAGACACCCCACAGAAAGACTTGGTCAATGTACCACTGAGTACCCCTGGGCCTAATGGATGAAGGCAAGGCAAACTGGGTGCAGGCCTGAGCACACTGCCTGACTTCAAAACAGCCCCTTGACTCCCAGCCACATGGCCAGGCCCTGCCTGGACCAGGCCTCAAAATGGCCCCCACCCACATGGCCAGGCCCCAACAACACCCCAAGAAGTCGAAAAACACAGATAAATCACCACAATCCAATGCCACCCATGCCCTCAATGATGTTTAAATTCAAGACACCCCACAGAAAGACTTGGTCCATGCACCACTGAGTACCCCTGGGCCTAATGGATGAAAGCAAGGCAAACTGGGTGCATGCCTGAGCACACTGCCTGGCCTCAAAATGGCCTCTTGACCCCTCAGCCACATTGCCAGGCCCTGCCTGGACCAGGCCTCAAAATGGCCCCCACCCACATGGCCAGGCCCCAACAACACCCCAAAAAGTCGAAAAACACACAAAAATCACCACAATCCAATGCCATCCATGCCCTCAATGATGTTTAAATTCAAGATACCCCACAGAAAGACTTGGGCCATGCACCACTGAGTACCCCTGGGCCTAATGGATGAAAGCAAGGCAAACTGGGTGCAGACTGCCTGAGCACACTGCCTGGCTTCAAAATGATCCCTTGACCCCCAGCCACATGGCCAGGGCCTGCCTGGACCAAGCCTCAAAATGGCCTCCACCCACATGGCCAGGCCCCGACTACACCCCAACAAGTCAAAAAACACACAAAAATCACCACAATCCAATGCCATCCATGCCCTCAATGATGTTTAAATTCAAGACACCCCACAGAAAGACTTGGTCCATGCACCACTCACTACCCCTGGGCCTACTGGTTAGTGTGGCTTTACAGGCACCCCAAAATAAAAAATAAAAATTCCACTTATAGTGAGCTAAAATTCAATTACATAAATGAGATGTAAGTTCAACAAAACTCACAGAAACAGTTGTATCATGCACCCATGACTAACCCTGGGCCTACTGGATACTGTGGCTACCCACAATATATTTTTTTTAAAGTTGTGAAAAAGTTTTAAAATTGTAGTTGCAGCAACTGCAATGCCCCAAACAAACAACACCAACTTACTTGTAAAATCTCAAATCCAAAAGTGGTCCAAAACTCCAAAGTCCAAAAAGTCCTCAAATACAAATATCCAGCAGCAGCCACAAAAAGTAATCCTTCCAGCTCCAGATCCAAATGAAAAGTGAGCAGGAGATGGACAAAGCACTGGGAGGAGTCTGCTGGACAGGAACAGGAAGTTGGAGACTCTGGGGCTCTTCCTTCCTCCCACCCCCCCCCCAAAAATGGACTCCTGCACAAAAAAGTGCAGTCAAATCTCAATCTGAGGAGGTATTCTGATCAAAATCATCATTTTCAGAAGGTGTATGCTGCCTGTGGTGGATTTCTTGTGCAGAATTGCAATATTTGCAAGTTCGGGAAAGCGAGCTGTTCCAATCTCCCGCCGGAAGTCAGCTGCGCGCCGCATCTAAGTGTTCACAATTGTTTACTCCAGTGATACGTGATCGCGGGCCCTTATGATGTACTCGTGTTGTCAAACTCTCGCTGTGCAAGATAGCGGGCTGCGATGACGTGCACGCGGTCACGCAGCAAGATCCAAAATGGCGCAGCACACGCAAACCGGGAGAAAAACAACTCAGCTGACTCAGAATCACAGTAAGGCAATGCAGCGCACGCGATATTGTATTTTTCAAGCGCGACCAAGCAAAAAAATCCGCCAGCTTGCAAATAGCGGATTTTTGGGGAAATTTGCGCGATTCGCGGACCGCGAAATTGCCAAAAATCCCCAAATTCCGCGAGCGGATTGGATTTTACGCCCACGGTTAATGTACAGTACAGATGAGTTTCCAGCACAGTCCTCTAGACTTGGTCCATGCATATGTGTTTGCCTGAGTTCTGCAGCAGTAGGTGATAGCAGAAGTGTGTTTCTGTTTGCTGCGATACTGCTACCCATCCTGAGTGTGATGTGATCTGTGTATTGTGATGATTTGTGATGTTCAAGTTCAGAATGGCGAAATTAAATATATCTGATACTGGTTTTAGTGGTGTCCACACACTGCTTACTGTGCATGCACTGCTGGCAGTGGATGTTGCATTGTCCTTGCCAGGCGTGAGTCTCCCTGATGTCCAAATGAGATTGCTATGGCATGTGTTTGGATGTGCCTATGTTAAGAATGTGTTGTTTAGGGATACAGTCTTTGGCTTGTGTTGGCTCTTTCTACGGACAGGTCCATGTGTGCGTAATGTTATTTGAACTGGACATTGTGTGTGAGGTGTGTGTGTTTTTAGATGCATTCAGATGGGTGTTGTATTTGTACTGTGCATTTCTTGTGTGGATGTCACGTATAGCAATGTGAAGTATTGTTTAATAGATTATTTTGTGTGTACCATTGTGCTATGGCCTCCTAGCTCTGAACAGTGACTTGTCAAGATTGTGCGAGGGAATGCTTGTGCAACACACTGACACCATGCTCACTTTGTAAGCGGTGGAGTGTCTATTGCTGTATTGGCCAATGTGTCTGGATGTACACACTTCCATTGTGTCATTTGTTTCTTTTTATTTAGATTAGGTTGGATTATGCTGTCTGTGCAGTTTGCCAGAGGAGAATTTGTGTCTGTTCCAGGGTGGTCTGGGATCACATTGCCTATCCACTCTTTTGCTGCACATGTCCATGCTTGTTGGACTTCTTTTGGTGTGGTTTGTGATACATGTTTTAGCAATTGCATTGAGTTCAGCATTCAATCATACATCCTTAAGTGGACCTCAGACATTTCTAGATACACACTATGGTGTAGCATTGGGTACCAGAGAACTCATAGGAGCTTATTTTCCCCTTTACCAGAGATAGTCCCAGGTGTAGAGCAATAAAAGAGAAGATGGGTAGGTGAAGGGTATGTGTGAAGGTTATTGTTAGGTTTGACAGTCAGGGAATGTCACAGTGAGCCAAGAGTGTTGTGCTAGTAGGATACACATGTCATATTAATTAATACAGATGAGGGGCTGGTCACTGTATGGCTTATGAGAGGCCATCTCATTCTGGTCCAATGCATTACTTCCATTGCTGGATCACAGTGATACTGCATAGACAATAGCTTTCATACATTTGAACTGTCTGTGCCACACTAGTATTAATTGGTATACAAGATGTATTGTCATATGTGGTACCCCTTAAATTCAATGTACATATGTTGGCAGTCATTTCTCCATGCATTTCCTGGACTATGCCCTCCACTTTTGAATAGTGTACTTGTTATCATACAGTGCTGCTGACTTGAAATAACATGCAGACTGACCTGTTCCAAGGTTGGTAATCTGCACAGTTCATTTCTTCAAATACTCACATTTATTCACATGAGTGGAAGGCAGGTGTGAGGAAGAGGAGGGTTGTCATGAATCTCAGGTCAGAGTTTACTATCAAGATGGTCTCTTCCTGAAACTTTAGCATTCATTCAATACTTTATACTTTGTGATACCTTTGTTGAGGTTGAATTATGGTGTGGAGGTGTTCTGTGAAGCTGGCAGTGTAGTCAGTGTTGTTGATGTACAGGACATATTCACAGGGGGTAATTTCGTGCAGCAGTACACCAGTGAATCAAATGCACCCTGGTGCTTACTTGGAGTTTGCTGTTTGAGTCTGAAAAATTCTATAGCGTAGCATGTTATGGGCTGTCATTATGTGGTGTGGTCTGCATTGTATGTGATGAGCCTACCAATGTCTGCTTAGGTTGTGTGCTGAACTGTGATTATGTGGCAGTGGTGGCTATTTTCATATGTCATCTACCATGGCTCTCTGACTCATCCAACAACTTGTTGGACTACTGTTTACTCCTCATAATTACCCTAGTTGCTCTGCCCTCCTCTGTTCCACCTTGTATGTAGACTAACCGTCATTTGACTGCAATTATATCTATTTTCCCTTTAAAGGGAATCTTGCCTCATCCATAACTCCTGTTGTTATACATTTGGTAATGATCCTACTGAGATGTTACTATAGATAGTGTGCCTGCACATGACTCCTTGCAGCAGATATGTTGTGCTAACTGGAGGCTCTGTTATTTTTTTTGTGGGGTGGAGGTTGTTAGAAGGATTTTGTTAGCCTGGGACAATGTGCTGGACTTACTTCAGCAACAAGGTGGTCAGGTTTGTCTACTGCTTCACCGCTGCAGTGACTTGACCGCCATGACTGGGCTAGATGCCATAATTTCTATGGAGATGGGTGCCCCCTGATCTGAGGTGACAATGTGCCTACGTGCAAGAAATGGGTACTTTGAATACGGTATATGATCCTGTGTCCACCAGGGTGCCCCGATGTGGACAGGAAACATATCTCAGCACGAAATTTGTGTGTTGTTGCTGTACAGGGGTTGTATGTGGGGAGATTTTGTGCACTTGTCTCTTCTGTTGACTGCAACGGCGTCTTATCTGCTGATAGTTTATCAGGTACTGCAGTGGAAGGGCTTGTAGAGCAGGATCCATGATGGCAGGAACGTGTAGAGGTGTATGTGACTTGAGTTTCACTCTCTGCAGTTGTGCTTCCACCATCTCAGATGAGGTTGTCTTTCCACCGCCTACGGATGGGCTGTTTGACGCATCGTGATCTGGTTGGCGGTTCGGACGTCATTCCGCACGGTGGGCTTTCTCTATTGGCTCTCTCCGGCACCGTTGCATATTAACATTTCTGGCAGATCTGGAAACACCTTGACGGACGGAAAATGGCCTGTCTTTGCCCATTGTACTATGGCGGTCACAATCACCGCTTCCGGAGTAACTAAATGAACATTTTCCGCCACCATCAGCACCACGGAGGTGCCTACGACTGCCATTGTAATCAGCCCCTTTGTTCTTTTTTGATGGATTCGATTCGTTTGTGGAAAGTTGGTTGTATTCTTCCTATTGCGGCTTGGAAGGCATTATGCCATCCTTCCACTGCGTTATTAGTTGCAGCTTTTTATGCTTGGGTGCTTTTATGGACATTCCACCAGGGGATGTGGAATTTGGGTTGAATTAAGTGTCCTGATCTATGCAGTCCTCCTACCCATGTATCCTCAAAGTAGTCAAGCAAGAGTGTTAGTTTGGCTTCATTGGTTTGGTAAAAGGGACTTTCTCAGTAGATTTTAGTGGTTATCTACTTCTGTTGTTGGTACATAGGCCAGAGCTATTCGTTTTTTTGTTTGGTGTGAACAGTTGCTGTTATTTGTATATTCTATAATTAGGGGCCAATTACGATCTCATTAGGAAGGCCTCCAGATGGGTTCTGGAATGAGCAAATACGGTTCGGAGCCTATGTGTCTGACTGAATCTTCCCCCGTTCTGAATGCCCAAGTACGATGGGAAGATCGCGCCTGCGTCGAGCTATTCGTTTCCGAACCCGATTCTGTCAGTTTGATCCGTTCGCAGCCGAATCATGCTGCGCAATGGAGCCATCTTCCAAATGAGCGAGTACGATAAACGATTCGTTCAGCTGTATCGACTTAACGAGACAAAACAGCTGTGGAAATCAGACTACAGGGGGCTGTAGTGGGCCCGCCTTCACCCGGAGCCCTCCAAATTGGTCCTGTGGGGGTACCCATGAGTCCACCTGTTCCATGAATGCTCAGTGTGGTGGGCACCATGGGGTGCCCACCACAGTGTGTACGCGGTCCCCCAGTCACCCCTTTATGCTATTCACATTGTTTTAATTTTTGGATGTTGGTTTTGGTGGCAAAGATGATCATTCCATAAAGAGTGAATTTTTGATCTTTGTGTGTGACTGTGTATTCTGGTAGTATTTCCATATCTGAGAAAGATTTGGGGAGGGGTGGTGTTTGACTACTTGATCTTTTTGTTCTGGCTATGAGGTGTTTTAGGGTTGGGATGGAAAGTAATTGCCCAGTTATGTGCTCTGGAACATGGGTTAGAACATGTTTAAAGATTTCTGTGCTAGTTTTGTGTGAGCTGGTGTTTGCCTCTTTGATGTTTTCTAGAACGTCTCTAACCTCTATTTGTGTGACATTGGGGGAGTGGTTGTGTTCTTTAACATTAATTACGGTTGATTCCCTGGTGGTTGCTCTCTCATAGCTAGAATTGGAGATGTATTTAGTACATTTCCAATGTATTTTATTTTCCGTCAATTTTTCTTGTATATAACTGTAGCACTTGTAGCACAGTAGTAATTGTCCTTTTGGTGAGGAAATGAACTTAGCCCCTAATGTCATTTTCTTTGTGTTTCTGTGAATATATATATATTGTGAATGGGGCTCCTTGAGTCTCTTGAATAAAGCCCTTTAATATAAGCAACTGGACGTGTGCAGACATATTTATTATTGGTGAAAAGATTTCATGTAGGGATACGTTCATCCCTGCTGTCTGGCACCGACTGACAAGGTGTGCACCTTCTAAAGAACGTATTGGTGGCAAATATATATATATATATATATATATATGTATTCATTGAAAAAACCATAGGTTTCACGCACGTTATAGTTAGGAATTAGCATTTAAAAAACCATGCAAATTCATTGAAAAAACCCTAGTTTTCACACGTTATAGTGAGCTGAACATTTCTCTCATACAAAACCTTTGAAATTCCTCCGTTATAGTTAGCTCAGCTAACTATAATTTGCGCGCCCGCAATGCACTGCTGATGATGTCACATATAAAATCACTCATGACATGGTCAGTGACATCACTCATGACATCACTGATGACATCTCAAATGACATCACTGATGACATCACTGATGACATCATCCACTGAATGTGTGTCTTTCTGAAAAATAAATATTTTTATATATGTATATCTAAAGGTCGATGGAAGAATAAATGGGTAAATAAGTGTCTAAATGGATGTTTTTTGTAAATTTCATTGTATAACTGACTTAATAAGTGTATCTTAGTGAATACATGTATTAGCGAGTAATGTTTAAATATGTAAATATCTGTATCAGTGTCTCACTTTGTGCATAAGTGACTGCATGGGTTGGTGAGTAGCTACACGAGTGTCTATATGGGTCATTAGTTGGTTTTTTGAGTATCAGAATGAGTGTCTGTATGGTTTAGTGGCGGGTATTACTTAGGGCACAGATGCATGAATGACTGACTCACTATTTGTATGTGTTTTGAAGACAGCATGTGTGTAGGACTGCACGGGTGAATGAATGTGTGTATGGGTGTGCTAGTGAGTGAATGACTGCCTCAATAGTGTTTTTATGAGTAAGTACATATGTTTTGAACAAGTATGTGTGAGTATCGATGTATATAAGTAAGGATATATGACAGTGACAGATTCAAAAAGTTCCTGTATAAATAAGTATGTGTTCCTATCACTGATTGTTTAAGAGAGTAAGTATGTGTACGTTTCTGTAAAAGTAAGTGTAGTGGTGTGTGTATAGCTGTATATGCAAACAAATGGATGTTTGATAGTTTATTTGCATGTGTGAGTATGTGTGTGAGTAACTGTATGGATGAGTGTCGGTGTGTAACAGTATTTATAAGTATATGAGTACATATAATGAGTGAGTACATGTATAAGTGACTATATAGAACTGTTGGTGAATGAGTGCATGGGTATGTAGATGGCGGAATTACTGAATAGGTTGTTGGTAAGTGGTATTGATATCTCAAATTTTTTTTTTACTCTCTATTTCTGAAGGTGTGTATCAAAGGTTATATCACGTCAAAAGGAGGTCTGCCATTCTTTCACAAGGATGATATCATCAGTGATGTCATCAGTGATGTCATTTGAGATGTCATCAGTGATGTCATGAGTGATGTCACTGACCATGTCATGAGTGATGTTATATGTGACGTCATCAGCAGTGCATTGCGGGCGCGCAAGTTATAGTTTGCTGAGCTAACTATAATGGAGGAATTTTAAAGAAAGGTTTTGTATGAGAGGAATGTTCAGATAACTATAACGTGTGAAAACTAGGGTTTTTTCAATGAATTTGCATTTTTTTTCAATGCTAATTCATAACTATAAAGTGTGTGAAACCTATGGTTTTTTCAATGAATTTGCAAGGTTTTTTAAATGCTAATTCCTAACTATAACGTGTGTGAAACCTATGGTTTTTTCAATGAATTTGCAAGATTTTTTAAATGCTAATTCCTAACTATAACGTTTGTGAAACCTATGGTTTTTTGCAGTGAATTTCAAAGGTTTTGTAAATGATAAGTTATAAATTTATTAATTATTATGTATTTCTTTTTATACTAATTTCTTATATTTTTAATATAAATATGTATATGTATTTAATTTTTTAGATTATATTTCATATTCTTGTTATAAAATAATACCAAAACTACATTGCAAAGTAATTTTTGGATTAATTATTGCTTGACTTCGGATGCAAGTATAACACAACTCCAGCAATGCTCTGGGGCCCTATGCTCACAAAGCTGTATCAATCCTTACACCTGCTTCAAGCATGTGCAAGGTTTTGACGCAGCATAAGCTCAAAAGTGACTGAATGAAATGTTATACATTTCACTCAGTCACTTTTAGCAGGCGTTGCTGCACCCCCTTCTGCACAGGAAAGCCTCTTCTGGCGCAGGGCTTTACAATGTAATGCACCTTCTAGATGCGTCACATTGTTAATAGCACACACCATGGCACATCTTTTGCACCACCGCTGTGTCACAAAAGTGACGCAACGGCTGTGTAAAAGAGGCCCTTCTGGGATTGTAAATCTGCCCCTAACACATACAAATTCACCCAGGCAGTTTCACCAGCAGCGCAAATTGAAGCATAGACTTCTAACATATTTATGTACATATGTTACATTCAAGTGCTTCGCACATACTACAGTATACTATAGGTAAACACCTTATAGATTTATGCTGTAGCACTTCCTTATAGCTCTGCACTTTCACATTCTCCATACACTAGTAATATATTCTTTCATTCATTTATGTACTACACATTCATTCTGACAAACTTTTACACACTAACATAGAAATATAGTTCTTTCTTTGACCAATGAAGGTAGTTCTAAAAAGAACTGGGTTTTTTTTGTATTTTTTTTGTGTTTTCTCAACAAATTCCAAGCGGAACAAAAGAATGAAAAAAAGAACAACTAATGTCGAGGACAGCAATGATCCTGTATCTTGCGTTTCATCAGGTCTATAGACTGTTCCCCATAACTCAAAAGTTTATCGCAATAAATGCAAAGAATTTTAACTTTAGCAAAGTCAGAATCAATATGTGGGTGTGGACTGCTTGCTGAAAATGCTGCCACAGTTGATTGCTTGGTGTAGCAGCAGTTGGGTTCTCGTGCAACCTCCGTCTTTCAGATCGAGCAAAGTTCTTGGGGTGCAAGTTCTTCACGTGTCGCACCATATTTGCTATGCCAAAGGAGTATTTTTTACATGGATCACCCCTAGAAAGAGTTGTTTGGCAAATTTAACAGGTTTCTTTTGCAGCATTAACCTTTTTTTGACCTCTGGAAATGTGAAAAACTTCCAAATTAGAGCTTCTTTCCTCTTCTTTGGATCTTCTTCAGGAATTAAATGTTCCTCTGAAGAACTGCTGGAAGATGACTCCATTGCTCTTATTATGGTGATCTTCCTTCTATTTGAGAAGATTCTCACAACAAATGCTTCTTCTTAGAAAGTCAAAGTCGAATAATTATAATGGGACGGAACTTTCAACACTCGCAATAGGAAAAGTTACGAACCAATCAAATCTCTACTTTTAAAGTCACATGGCTTTGCGTACCCTTATGATGCGCTTGCGCAGCTCTTTCAATACGAGTACGCATGATGTTCTACCGCGATTTGTGTAATTCTTTTTAAAAGTAATATAGGATTATTAAAAGTATTTTAAAAAAATCATAGTTATCCCAAATGTCTGCCCTTAGTATTAAATACATGCATGTTTTAAACCAAGTAGAAACATTGCCTCCTTTCGCGTACAGAACGCTATACATGACGTCACACCGAAGCTTTAATGCGACGCGTAACGTCAAAGCATATTCGTACCGTATGCGCGGGCACACGCTGAGTATGATAAGCAGTACAAACTATGGTGCGTGAAACCTATGTTTTTTTCAGTGAATTTAATAGGTTTTTTAAATGCTAATTCCTAACTATAACTGGTGTGAAACCTATGGTTTTTTCAGTGAATTTCAATGGTTTTTTAATAGCAAATCTCTATAGGCATAAAAAGTAAAAAATGTTATAACGAATTTTCTGTTGTATAATTATGTAGTTTTCTTTTTTATTTTTTGCCCTGGGGCTCTCCCGGGGCGCGTACCGGTGAACGCACGGGTAAGCGCAATGTTACGGCGTGCCCCGGGGCGCGTACCGGGGAGCGTCCCGTTAGCGCTATTCTCGCGAACGAAAACAACATCGTGACGTTTAGCGTAACCGCGTGATGCGTCATATGACGCACTGCGTAAGCGCACCCGGAAGCACGCGAGCGCATACGATCGCGCAACGTCCTGACGCGCTTACGCTATGCACCCCCAGGCGCGCCCCGGAGCGCGACTACGGGCGCGCCCCAGGGCGCGTAGCGTAAGCGCGTCGGGTCATGTGATCTGAAAATAACACTTTTCATTGGTGCAGAACAGTTTTGGTTTCCAAATGATGAAAGCCTGGGTCATGTGACCTGAAAATAACACTTCTCATTGGTTCAGGACAGTTTCTTTTTTCCAAATGATGAAAGACCCCACCTTTTTTCCTTATTCTGACTTTGTCCTTTGACTGAGGAAGACCTGTTTCAACAATAAAGAGAATTATTTTGTACTTTCAAATGGCTACTGTAGCAGCAACAGCTGGAGCATCTGCACCACCACCACCACCACCAAGAGGACCACCACAACAGTACATTGGTGGTCAAGAAGAGGAGGAGAAGGAAAAGGCAGAGGAGGAGGGGAGAAGATGGCTGCCTGAAGACAATACCCCATACAAGCCAAGGCCACACATTGTATGGCAGTTTTTTTCAATCCCAGAGGGCAAGAAAAAAGTCAATGCGGCCAAGGTAACTTGCCTAATCTGTGGCATGGAACTCTCAAGGGGCAACCCAAACAAAGAATATTCTTTTGGTAATAATACCATGATTAGACATATGACCCGCAAGCATCCAAACAACTATTCTGCTGCAGAGATCAGGGAACTGGCCAGTAACCTCCCCCAGTCTTCAAGGACCACCTCCAAAAGAAAGCAACCCACTCCATCGGGACCAGAAACAACGGAGACGATGACTTGCATTCAACCACGATTTGAAGATTTTAGAATTACATGTATTCATTGTGGCAAGCTCATCTCCTATGGTGAAAAGAGCGTAAAGCTCGTCGTCCTTGCTGGTGACAATCACAATTGCCCCAAAAAACCCTAATTTTTTCAGTTTTTTGTTTTTTGCTCCAGTTGAGCCATTTTCAATTCCCTTTTTTTTGTTTCTCCCCATAAAAAATACAAAAAAAAATATAAAACTGTTTTGAAAAGCCAAAAAAAGTACAAAATGTTAAAAAACAATAACAAAAATATAAAACAACAAAAAGAAGAAAAAAAACAGTTCTTTTTAGAACTACCTTTAATTTATAAAAATAAACCTATATTTTTAAAGAATCTCTGTCATTTTTTTTTCCTTAGGGTACGCGTACCGGGGCGCGCACCCAAAAAAAAGAAAAAAAAAATAATGAAGGAGTTAGCATGAGGGAAGAACACAAAGAGAGTAATGTTGAGAGAAAGAGAGCTACAGGGAGAAACACAGAGGGATTGTTTATTACATAGTAAAAAACAGAGAAGGTGTAATAGGGTGAAAGTGAGAAAAGTAAAATGACTAAAGGAGCGAAAGAAAGGAAGAGGGAGGAAGAAGGCTAAAGTAGAAATAGTGGGAGAATGTGAGTGGCTGTTGAAAGAAAAAGAAAGGACACAAAAAAATGGGGAATGAAGGGTAGTGACGGAACCGGGATAAATGAACAACGGTGAGGGAGAGTGAGAAAAGAGCAGTGAGTGTAAGTAAAGAGGGGTGAAAGAGGGTGAAAAATTGAATTAGGATAAGAGATGGGGAGTGACAAAGAGAAAGGACAGAGAGAGTAAAGGAAACAGTGGCTGAATGGGTGTGAGTGAAACAGCAAAGAAAGGTAAGTAATGCAGTGTGTGTGACTTATAAGGAGTCAGTGGGTGTAGGTGGGGGTGTGGGTGTGTAAGGTGTGTCTGTGGGTGTGGGTGTGTGGGGTGTTTCGGTGTGAGTGGAGGTGAGGGTGTGTGAGATATGTGTGAGGGGTGTGTGGGTGTGGGGGGGTATGTGTGTGGGATGTACGTGTGTGTACAAAATGTGTGTGTGTGTGTGTGAGGAGTGTGTGTGGGGGGACGTGTGTGTGTATGAGGTGTGTGTGTGGTGTGTGTGTGGGGTGTATGTCAGAGGTGTGTGTATGTGTTGGGAGGGGGATGAGGTGTGTGTGTAGGAGTGAAGTAAATAATTAAGAAAAAGAGAATGAGTGAAGAAGTAAAGGAAAGGAACAGAGGGTAAGTGAAGTAAAGAATGGGAACTGAAAGAAGTTGAATATGAGAGGGGAAATAGGGAAAGGGGAGTAAACATGGAGAATAAGTGAGGGAAGCAGAGTAAAGAAACAGGAGTGAGGTTCGTTGAGAAAATATTAGTGAGGTTAAAGCAAAGGGTGATGACAAACTACATTTTTTTGTCACACTTACCATATAATTAATTTAAACTTAATTACATGTTTTTACTACACTTTGTATCTGTGAAAGAGAGAAGAAAAAATAAGTTATAATTAGTAAAATATGTATTTTAAATTAAAAGATACAAATGAAGAGGTTAAAAATCATAACAGTGTATTTAGAAATAAAGTAAGAGTGAAGGACACAGAAAGGGAAATAAAGTAAGGTAGAAGGACAAAAAGAGTGAAAAAGAAATAGAAGGAGAGCAAATTACTAAGAGTAAGGAATATAGATTCACTGACCGAGAGGAAGAGAAGAACAGAGAAATGAACTGAAGGTAAGAAAGATACTAAAACAATGTGAGTTAGTAAAACTAAATCAGGAAACAGTAGTAAGTAAAAAGATAATGACTGAGACAGAAAAGAGTCTAATTAAGGATGCATTTAGAAGAATGAGGAATAGAAGATAACTGAGAGTAAGTGAAGAACAGTCATAGAGTGAAGGGATGAAGGGAGAGAGGATAATATACAACGATTGAGGGAAATGGAGTGAGGAAGTTAGTAGACAGACACACTAAGAGAAAAACTGAGTGAGGTGGAGTACAATGAGTGAGTAAAGGAAATGAGTAAGGGAGCAAAAAAAGGAAAGAGAGGAGAAGACAACTAAAACAGTGGTACTGAGAGAAAATAATTTGGTGATGAAAGTAAAGAGAAGGATATTGAAAGAAAGGAAATGAGGGATAGTAATGGAACCAGAGTAAAAGAAATGGGATGAAGAACGATGAGAGAGGAGCAGTGAAGTTGTTGTAAAAGAAATGATAGAAGGTAGATAAACACAAGTGAACATAACACAAGGAGAGTGAGGCACTGAGTACATAGAGGTAGTGAACAAAAAATAGAGAGAAGAGGTCAAAAGAAAGGAGCAAACAAAGATAAGCGTGGGAGAGTGGGTGATTTATAGTGATAGAGTGCGATAATACTGCTGAGTGAGTAAACAGGAATTACTAAAAGAGCAAAGGAGGAAAATACGGAAAAGGGAAGTAAAGCAGAGAGACTGAAAGCTGAAAAGTTATGCAAGGGAGAGAGGGGATGCAGACAGTTGAAATGAGAATGAGGGGTTGTCAAAGAAGTGGAGTAAAGGAACGGGGGTTATAGAGAGTGAGAGAAAGACATTATAAGTGAGTAAAAAGAGCTGAAAGAGGATGGAAAACGGAAAGTGAGTGTCAGACAATGGGAATACAATTTAATTTACACAATCCAAAGTATAGAATAACTTGTATTACATGTTACATAGTTTATTTTTGCTGTTCTCAGAATATATTGAATTTCACTTAAAACAGTGAGTTCAAATTACTCATCATATGACAGCGGGAAAAAAAAACACAATCTAAAAGATTGTGTTTTAAAAAAAAACTTAGATACTGACAAATGACAAATGTACACTAATCTTTGATTGACTTACTTTTCCTTGAGGCCAAATAGTATATCATGGAGGTCCTTTTCTCGTTGCAAAGTACTCTGCTGTTCACTAAAAAATCCATTTCATCGACTTTCTAGAAGAAAAGCTCCAAGATTATCTGAAATATTTTCATTATTTTCATATACTCCTTTTTTTCAGTCATGACTCTTTACTCATTCCTGTACCTTTCCTTTTGGCCAAATAGTGTCAGATGTATGAGTATATTTTCAAATTAATTCTAAGAAACTCTGAAATTACCTTTTTTCTGACGTTCTGAAAGAAAGGCTCATACAACATTTTCACAATATTTAAGTATTTGTAAAACCATCTCTGACTCACTCATGTTCATCATTTTGTGTGACACTAATATCACTTACTGTGAGATCCACTTACAGTACCTATATGACAAGTCAATTTTTTATATTACCTGGATCACTTTTACTCAGAATATATTTTTAAACAGCAAAATAACCTTTATTAACTGCTCCCGTCTTCATAGGCCAATTACCTTTACTTAAATTTTGGTTCCAAAAACACTAGGTATGAATTTTTTAAGTCAAAAGGCGAACGTTGTTTGAAAGTCAAATGAGTGTCGTTACAGTGGGTCCAACCTTTACAACTTTTTAAATAGCATGTGTAATGCCCTGATGTTGTAGAAGGATCGTCATGATAAATAATAGCTACAGTTGCAAATGTTCTTCCTGATATTGATAACTGAGAAGCCACGAAATTTTTAATAGAAGTTGTCAATTTAGTTCCATCAGGTCTACATCGTTGGAACATTTAAATGACATACTGACCATAATTTTGTATAAATAATGTGGACAGCATTGCAGACTTACATTGGGTACACACCATATTGTGATCCGCTGCTTTAACTAGATTATTAAAAGGCACTGGTTTGCAGTCTGGGAAAGTCAAATATATAAATCTTTCAGTGTCTATTCTAGTAGTACTTGATAAAGTACAGTTGTCGCAGTCATGCTGCCATTGATAAGAAAGGCTAAAAAGATTTTTTATATGTACACCTTCATCTTCCAATACATCAAACATATACATTAAAAATTCCTGACAATCCTGCTGAATATTCTGTGAAAATTGATTTTGACCAGAACATATGTCTAGAAGATTTCGAATTTCTGAAACACTTTCTATTTTTGCTCTATCACTGCTACATTTCTCAAACATGGAATTCAACAAACAACAGAATCTTTGATCCCGATTTTCAACAATCTGTTCTTGTATATTCTGAAGAAAAAAACAACATTAACCACTACATTAGCATAGCAGTTGACACCAGAACTGTTTTCAAACTGAAATCCAACAACATCTTCAACAGAATCCTTTTTCTTTCTCCTTACAATTACAGTTTCATCTACTTTTTGTCTTTTTGCTACTACCTCACTGCAATTATTCTCATTTCTTCTTTTTCGGCATACCACACGTTTTTCAAACAGAGGATATTGAGGCAAATGTGGAGCATACTCTCTTCTTAACCTATTGTATTCTTTAACACAATCTAGATCTGCACAAATCTTTGTTTCATCACACTCAATCAAGTACAATCCTGATAAAGTTCTGACTCGTGATAATGCCACATATGCCATACCCTCTTTAACACAGAACTTCCAATGTTCACCAAAGCGCTATCTACACTTTAACCTTGGGATTTATGAATTGTCACTGCATGTGCCAAACAAATAGGAAACTGTTTTCGGCGAACATATAAGTCTTTCACAAGCAAAAATCTAGCTGAACAACGACAAATTTGTTCTATTTCGTCAATGCCATCAAATTTAATTTTTAAAATTTCAATTCCATCTCTATTTTTGTAATTCACAAAACCAACAACATGACCCATTGCTCCATTTACCAGACCTCTTTCAACATTTAAATTCCTTCTCATAATGATACGACAATTTCAGAGTCTTTTCAAAACCAGCAGTTTTAGATTTGGTCTTCTCTAATGAATCCAATTTTGATTTCAAATTTTCAGACAAAATAAGTGTTGCTCCCATATGTTCTATTTTATCTATAGCTTCCAGTTTCACTATCTCTTCATTTTCTAACTTTAACATTTTGTTGTTGAACATGGAACATTCTTTCAGAGTTGGCATCAAACATATGCCAGATTTCTTCTCGTTAATTTTCTTAAAAATATTCTCTGGAAGAATGTTTTCATTTGGGTACAAATTTGAAATTAATCGTCCATGTAAAGCTTCTTTCCCATGCTGACTTACTTTTCCGATTCTTACATCTTGTAGAATATTTTTATAATCTTCATCCTTTGCCTGACGCATATTTTGAAGCAGTTCTGCATATTTGAAGTTTAACCATATATTAACGTTTCCAATGCTTCCTAGGCACGTTCTGGTATCTTCATGCGTGAGCATTTTGAACACAGGTTGTCCTTTCACTTGAGTCAACTGCAGTAGATCTCCAAAAACAATAATATGTTTTCCTCCAAATAAGACATCATAGTCTGTTCTAAGAATTTCTTGCATTCTCAAATGCACAAAAGCAAGCATTATATTTGACACCATGCTTACTTCATCAATGATAAGAAGTTTCATTTTCTTCAGGACTCTCGAAACTTCGGAACACGCATCTCCAGATAGCTTGTGATATTGCAATTTGTTATCATGCTCCACTGGCAGCATCAGTAAACGATGTAAAGTAATCCCTTTAATATTATGTGCTGCCATCCCAGTTGGAGCGGTAACAACACAAGATAGCGGTGATTCAGTCCTTTTCTGCAGATAAGTTGCAATTGCTTTAATCAGAAAACTTTTTCCAGTTCCCGCTTCTCCACTTACGTGCAGTTGGACTGGTTTAAATGATGTACATGAGCACTCTTTTTTCTCATGAGTGAAACCATGTTCAATCTGTTCTGTGACTTCGTCATATATCTGTTTCTGCTCAAGGTTTAGTTGTTTCACCAAATCTTCTAAGTTAACTACATTATCTTGAGCTTGTTCCATAGCTCTTTCCACCTCATCCATGGCAGTGGCAGCTTCATTTTGAATAATTGGTCCTCCAAGTGGATCCTGACTCAATGAAGCAGACCTCTGACTGTCTTGAGAACTGTCTCTAGCAATTTCTGCAGCAATTGTGGCTTCTTGCTCTATTTCTTCGTTCAACATTTACAGATAATTTGGAAAAACAGGACATTCTATGGTATCCTTGGTTGCATTAAAAGAATCTTCATAACAGAGAAAATCTCCAAGTAGTTCCTCTTCTGTATGCCATGGCTTAAAGAGTTGCAAAAGAGCTAAATAGTAAAATTCCCTTTTCTCTGGATTTTCGCAACTCAATTTTCGATGATTAATCAAATGGCCTTTTCTCTGTCTCACTAGACATCCTTCACACCCAATGATAGCATATATTCCATTGTTGATATCTTGTCTGATGGTTGTCTTATAAATATAGTTTTGCAGAACTTCATACAAACAACTGTTCTCAAGATGACTACTTCTATTTGGATAGTATGTATCCAACATGTTTGTCTTCAAAATATCTGTACTTTCTGGTTCTTTCTCCGCCAAATACTCTATTTCTTGTACAGATTTCAAAACTCGATTTCGTGTTGCAGCAAGACCTAGACTCACCCAAATGATGGTTCTAGATTTGGCATAGAGACTTGCTGATGACAATCGATCAGAACATTCATATGCTCCAATTTCTCGATGCGACAACATCTTCAGACTGTAACTGTATAATTTCTTGCTTAGACTCTTTTCATGTGAAATGTCCTCCCACATTTCCTTCAGTTCTGTCTTTTCTTTTTTTGTGATGTAAGACGTCACATATCGAGCCACAGCAATAGAGTTGTCAGCAACGAACTGAATATCCATGTTAGCATTACACATGGACAAAATCACTGGGTTGTAGTCGTTGATGTACTTGGACTCTTCGTTTCTTTTTAAATTGTATGTATTTTTTGGTGATTTCCTCGTCACAGTATGTCGCAGAGAAGACATCAAATTATTTACTCTTCCTTTAGAAATCACTGGTCGTGGAAACGCGAAACGACATTTTGTATAGAACTTGTCCGTGTTTCTGAATTTTCGACGACAGTACTTTCCACAACGATGGGATTGAAAGCGTAAAACTTGTTGCCTTAAACTGTTTTGGTACTTTTCGGAACAGCACATGTTGAATACTCTTCAATGAACCTCATCACTGTCTCATCCGAATCTGTTCCAAATTTGGGTGCATCTTTAATCCACAACAACATATATATATGAGGAGCACCTCTCGCTTGATACTCCTTTCTCCAAAAGAAATCCAAAACCTCTCCAAGGGGAGGATTTTTTTTGTTGGTAATAAAAGACATCATAGCTTCAAATCTATGATTGAAATATCTGCATACATTCACTGGATCCAAAGAATCCAGTATATTTGCATTTGCCTCTCGTAGAAATTGAAGTAAGTCGTCCCATGCATACTCGGCACAGCTGAGAGTGAGGAACCATGTAGGAGTTCCTAAGTTTCTTAGCATACATTTCAATTCCCCATGACGAAGGTACCAATACTCATTTGTACCACGCTGACATGCCATGAGATTGATTAAATGAGATTCCAAAATATTATCTTGCAGATTCACTTTCTCCATAAAGTCCATTGCCGAAACATTTTGCAGATGTGCTCCACTTTTCAGTATATGGTATACTGCATAAGAAAGCCCAGACAAGTCACTTTCATACAGTAAATGAAACAAATAGGGAATGCATTGACGAAACCTTGGATCTTCAGCATATAATCTTACAGTTCGATATTCAGATGCAGGAATTTGAAGTGGTCGATCGTCATATCGTCCACCTCGACCTGTTGGAAATAGCTGTGGAAAACAACGAGCTTCCAAACTTTCTTCCCATACACTAATGGGACTTCCTTTTGCTGCTTTCATTTGAAACAATTCAATTGCATTCCCCATTAATTCTTTGGAATGCAAAGGATGAACAGTATAATGTTCATATATTTCTTCACTTCTAGACACATCAACTTTTTCAATTTGGCCGCCTGAACAATCACTGTCTTCATCTGCAGCTGTTTCCTTTGCTGCAACACATACATCTTTGTAATACTCATTGTTTTTGACTAAATACAACGTTGCCTTTTTGACTTTCCTAACATCCACTAAATCTTGCCTGATTTTCTTATTCTTTGTCGGAACCCCATTAACTAGAATAACTAAAGGTTCCTCTTCTACTTTTTCTATACCAATTGTATCAATATTTTTTTTTAAATCTAGAGGCAAATAAACAACTCTTCCCTTTAATCCTCTCTGCAAATCTGTAGGAGGCAATTTCCCTATCTTAGGCTCCATGCGAACATTTGCCTGAAAAGGATGGACACATTGAATCAAAATAGACTCATATGTATTTAAATCCATCAATTCACGGGGAATGTCTACCAACTCCAGATTATTATGAACAGCTCTAGCCGGCATTCTGTTTTGATTTAATTTATCATAACAATATTTACAAATACGCTGATCAGAACTCAAATCAAAACAATTCTCCACCCACAAATAAGTTGCAAAATCCTTCCACTCATAATTATTTATCTTTTCACTTTTTACGTATAAATCAACTAATCTAGTTTGATGCTTATAATGACTTCGTCGACAACACACACAAGTAAAATTCGGCCTTTCACTTGATTTCACCTTAAACCTGGTAATTTCCTGGTCAAACTTTTCTGTACTTGAAATCTGTACATTGTCTTCCACATTACCTTGAATTGCTGTGTCAATTTTTACACTGTCCTCTTTTTCACCAAAATAACACATCTCAATTTCTTCACAAATCTTCTTCACATCTAATTCAGTTCCATGCAAAAGAGCACTGTTTAATTGTTTAAGCTTAAGTGCTGGACTTTTTGCATAATACAACATTCTCACTAATTTCCTCATTTTGGTATGATGCACTGCTAACATCCTAAAATGATGAAAAACACTCTGACAGACTTTTCTAGAAAGACAAGCCAGTGAATGCCCTTGCAAACCTGTGTTTTCTCTCACTCTGCAAGGATCTAAGTCTTGCAACAACTTCACTTTCTGCTTTAGACTTTTCTTACTATATGTACGTATGAAATTACAAAACAAATCAATTGATTCCTGTCGCACAGTACAAATACGACTACACTTCCAAGTGTACACTGGACCCTTAGTACGTCTCCCTAAAACTTCATCAGTTAACACCTCTTCTGGTTCTCTAGGCACAAGTTTCTCTTTTTCAATCGGACAACCGTCTTTCACTTCATATGCTCGACCACTGGTGTCAACTGCATGCACTAAACCATTCTCCTGGAAGTAACTCTCCTCATTAAAAAATGGCTCACAACTTGAACTGTGCATCCATTCTCCTGAAAAAACCTTACAAAAATGAGTCCGATTAATTACTCTTTTCCATCTACTGTTTGATTTGAAAACATCAATTGTCTTGTTAAGTGTCCTAATTCTATTGATTATTAAAATAAATAATTTTTTCTTAACTTCAAAAGCCTGATCAACAATCTTCTCTACACTTTTCTTTTTCTTATAAAAAGCAGCTCTCTGTTTACCTTTCCTAATGTTTTTTATCAAATTTAAAACCACCCTATTGCGAAACATTCGTTTACGAATGTCTCTAAACTGATTCTGCCTTCTATTCCTATACATATTATTCTCTCCTGCTCCAGTTGTAAGATTTTTTGAGGGTCGCTCCTTCCTTTTCAAATTTACTCTCTTATTCTCTTTTTCTACATGCTGTCCAACATTTTTTTTTTATCTACATATGTTCCGTAAGAAAGACTGAGTTGTCTTACCAGGAGCTTTGTTCCTGTTTTTTGAAGTATTTGTTGTGGAAGAGTGCTGTAATTCCGTTGCGTTTTTGTTTTTTTGCGGTTATCATGTTTTCTTCTCCTTTGTCTTGAGGGCATCTTTCCTTACTCTTGAAATCTTGATTTCAATCTGTGTTAAAGAAAAAAATAGCACATTATAGGCCACTATTACCCAACAACAAAGCAATGACAAAAAGCTAACGGTCTATTCAGGGTTACAGATCAGGTGAGGATTCTCCACGGGTGCAGAAGAGGTGAGGCCTGTATTGAAGAGTGTAGTGGAAGAGAGCTCTGTCCACAGGTACAAAGAAGATGAGACCTGTGTCTAAGAGTGCAGTAGGGGATAGGCTTCATGAAGTCTAGTCCACTGCACTCTTACACAAAGGCTTCACCACCTATGCTTCCCAGGAAAGGCCTCTCTCCCACTACAGTCTTGAACATATGCCTCACCTCCTCTGTCCCTCTGGACATGCCTCACCTCATCTGCACAATCTACTTCCTAATCTGAAGTAACACAGGTGACATTATTGTGAAAGGATGAAATATATGTATTTAATCATGCAGACACTATTTATTCCTTCTCAAAAATCTAAAACTCATTGATTTGCACCAAAATAGTTTTTAAATAACATTTTAGACACACACTGCAGGTCCTATGTACAAGCATTCAGTGTCCATGAGTACAGTGGAGAGGACTGACCTCCTTTCACCCTTGGACAAGCCTTACCTCATCTGTGTCCTCTGGACAGGCCTCAATGTATTGAGTATAATTGATGGTAACTGGGTGCAGATGAGGTGACGCATGTCCAAGGGTGTAAATAAGCTGAGGCCTGTCTAAGGATACAGATTAGTCTATTCAGGGTTGCAGATGAGGTGAGGATTGTCTAGGGGTGCAGGAGAGGTGAGGTCTGTATTGATGAGTGTAGTGGAAGAAAGGTCTGTCCACGGGTACAAAGAAGGTGAGACCTGTGTTTAAGAGTGCAGTGGGGAATAGGCTTCATAAAGTCTAGTCCACTGCACTCTTAAATACAGGCCTCACCACCTATACTCCCCAGGAAAGGCCTCTCTCCCACTACAGTCTTGAACACAGACCTCACCTCCTCTGTCCCTCTGGACATGCCTCACCCCAACTGCACAATCTACTTCCTAATCTGAGGTAACACAGGTGACATTATTGTGAAAGGTTGAAATATATTTATTTAATCATGCAGACACTATTTATTCCTTCTCAAAAATCTAAAAGTCATTAATTTTCCCCAAAATCGTTTTTGACATCACATTTAAGAAACACAGCACAGCACCTATGTACAAGCATTCCATGTCACTACTAAAACTTCACAATTTTACAAAATACATTTCCTCTATGCAACAAACCTCAATGTGCTTCCAACACTGAGTTAACACAGGTAACATCATTGTAAAGAGTCAAATTGACGCCTGTGTCTAAGAGTGCAGTCGGGGATAGGCTTCATGAAGCCTAGTCCACTGCACTCTTAGACACAAGCCTCACCACCTATGCTCCCCAGGAAAGCCCTCTCTCCCACTACAGTCTTGAACAAAGGCCTCACCTCCTCTGTACCTCTGGACATGCCTCACCTCATCTGCACAATCTACTTCCTAATCTGAGGTAACACAGGTGACATCATTGTGAAAGGGGCAAATTTATTTCTTTAAGCATGCAGACACTCTTTATTCCTTCTCAAAAATGTAAAAGCCATTCATTTTCCCCAAAATCGTTTTTGACATCACATTTAAGAAACACAGCACAGGTCCTATGAACAAGCATTCCATGTCACTACTGAAACTTCACAATTTTACAAAATACAATTCCTCTATGCAAAGAAACTCAATGTGCTTCCTACACTGAGTTAACACAGGTAACATCATTGTGAAAAGGTCAAATTTATTTCTTTAAGCATGCAGACACTCTTTATTCCTTCTCAAAAATGTAAAAGCCATTCATTTTCCCCAAAATCGTTTTTGACATCACATTTAAGAAACACAGCACAGGTCCTATGAACAAGCATTCCATGTCACTACTGAAACTTCACAATTTTACAAAATACAATTCCTCTATGCAAAGAAACTCAATGTGCTTCCTACACTGAGTTAACACAGGTAACATCATTGTGAAAAGGTCAAATTTATTTCTTTAAGCATGCAGACACTATTTATTCCATCTCAAAAATGTAAAAGCCATTAATTTCCCCCCAAAAAGTTTTTGACATCACATTTAAGAAACACAGCACAGCACCTATGTACAAGCATTCCATGTCACTACTAAAACTTCACAATTTTACAAAATACATTTCCTCTATGCAACAAAACTCAATGGGCTTCCTACACTGAGTTAACACAGGTAACATCATTCTGAAAAGGTCAAATTTATTTCTTTCAGCATGCAAACACTATTTATTCCATCTCAAAAATGTAAAAGCCATTCATTTTCCCCAAAATCGTTTTTGACTTCACATTTAAGAAACACAGCACAGGTCCTATGTACAAGCATTCCATGTCATTACTGAAACCTCACTATTTTACAAAATACAATTCCTCTATGCAAACAAACTCAATGTGCTTCCTACACTGAGTTAACACAGGTAACATCATTGTAAAGAGTCAAATTGACACCTGTGTCTAAGAGTGCAGTCGGGGATAGGCTTCATGAAGCCTAGTCCACTGCACTCTTAGACAAAAGCCTCATCACCTATGCTCCCCAGGAAAGCCCTCTCTCCCACTACAGTCTTGAACAAAGGCCTCACCTCCTCTGTACCTCTGGACATGCCTCACCTTATCTGCACAATCTACTTTCTAATCTGAGGTAACACAGGTGACATCATTGTGAAAGGGGCAAATATATTTCTTTAAGCATGTAGACACTCTTTATTCCTTCTCAAAAATATAAAAGCCATTCATTTTCCCCAAAATCGTTTTTGACATCACATTTAAGAAACACAGCACAGGTCCTATGTACAAGCATTCAATTTCACTACTGAAATTCAACCATTATCAAAAAAAATGACACAAACCAACAGCAAAGAAACTCAATGTGCTTCCTACTCTGAGTTGACACAGGTAACATCATTGTGAAAAGGTCAAATTTATTTCTTTAAGCATGCAGACACTATTTATTCCATCTCAAAAATGTAAAAGCCATTAATTTCCCCAAAAATCGTTTTTGACATCACATTTAAGAAACACAGCACAGCACCTATGTACAAGCATTCCATGTCACTACTAAAACTTCACAATTTTACAAAATACATTTCCTCTATGCAACAAAACTCAATGGGCTTCCTACACTGAGTTAACACAGGTAACATCATTCTGAAAAGGTCAAATTTATTTCTTTCAGCATGCAAACACTATTTATTCCATCTCAAAAATGTAAAAGCCATTCATTTTCCCCAAAATCGTTTTTGACTTCACATTTAAGAAACACAGCACAGGTCCTATGTACAAGCATTCCATGTCATTACTGAAACCTCACTATTTTACAAAATACAATTCCTCAATGCAAACAAACTCAATGTGCTTCCTACACTGAGTTAACACAGGTAACATCATTGTAAAGAGCCAAATTGACGCCTGTGTCTAAGAGTGCAGTCGGGGATAGGCTTCATGAAGCCTAGTCCACTGCACTCTTAGACAAAAGCCTCATCACCTATGCTCCCCAGGAAAGCCCTCTCTCCCACTACAGTCTTGAACAAAGGCCTCACCTCCTCTGTACCTCTGGACATGCCTCACCTCATCTGCACAATCTACTTTCTAATCTGAGGTAACACAGGTGACATCATTGTGAAAGGGGCAAATTTATTTCTTTAAGCATGTAGACACTCTTTATTCCTTCTCAAAAATATAAAAGCTATTCATTTTCCCCCAAATCGTTTTTGACATCACATTTAAGAAACACAGCACAGGTCCTATGTACAAGCATTCAATTTCACTACTGAAATTCAACCATTATCCCAAAAAAATGACACAAAACAACAGCAAAGAAACTCAATGTGCTTCCTACTCTGAGTTAACACAGGTAACATCATTGTGAAAGGGTCAAATGTTTTTCTTTAAGCATGCAGACACTCTTTATTGCTTCTCAAAAAAGTAAAAGCCATTCATTTTCCCCAAAATCGTTTTTGACATCACATTTAAGAAACACAGCACAGGTCCTATGTACAAGCATTCAATTTCACTACTGAAATTCAACCATTATCAAAAAAATGACACAAACCAACAGCAACAAAACTCAATGTGCTTCCAACACTGAGTTAACACAGGTAACATCATTCTGAAAAGGTCAAATGTATTTCTTTCAGCATGCAAACACTATTTATTCCATCTCAAAAAAGTAAAAGCCTTTCATTTTCCCCAAAATCGTTTTTGACTTCACATTTAAGAAACACAGCACAGGTCCTATGTACAAGCATTCCATGTCATTACTGAAACCTCACTATTTTACAAAATACAATTCCTCTATGCAAACAAACTCAATGTGCTTCCTACACTGAGTTAACACAGGTAACATCATTGTAAAGAGTCAAATTGACGCCTGTGTCTAATAGTGCAGTCGGGGATAGGCTTCATGAAGCCTAGTCCACTGCACTCCTAGACACAAGCCTCACCACCTATGCTCCCCAGGAAAGCCCTCTCTCCCACTACAGTCTTGAACAAAGGCCTCACCTCCTCTGTACCTCTGGACATGCCTCACCTCATCTGCACAATCTACTTCCTAATCTGAGGTAACACAGGTGACATCATTGTGAAAGGGGCAAATGTATTTCTTTAAGCATGCAGACACTCTTTATTCCTTCTCAAAAATGTAAAAGCCATTCATTTTCCCCAAAATCGTTTTTGACATCACATTTAAGAAACACAGCACAGGTCCTATGTACAAGCATTCCATGTCACTACTGAAACTTCACAATTTTACAAAATACAATTCCTCTATGCAAAGAAACTCAATGTGCTTCCTACACTGAGTTAACACAGGTAACATCGTTGTGAAAAGGTCAAATTTAATTCTTTAAGCATCCAGACACTATTTATTCCTACTCAAAAATGTAAAAGCCATTCATTTTCCCCAAAATCGTTTTTGACATCACATTTAAGAAACACAGCACAGGTCCTATGTACAAGCATTCAATTTCACCACTGAAATTCAACCATTATCAAAAAAAATGACACAAACCAACAGCAAAGAAACTCAATGTGCTTCCTACTCTGAGTTAACACAGGTAACATCATTGTGAAAGGGTCAAATGTTTTTCTTTAAGCATGCAGACACTCTTTATTCCTACTCAAAAATGTAAAAGCCATTAATTTTCCCAAAAATCGTTTTTGACATCACATTTAAGAAACACAGCACAGCACCTATGTACAAGCATTCCATGTCACTACTAAAACTTCACAATTTTACAAAATACATTTCCTCTATGCAACAAAACTCAATGTGCTTCCTACACTGAGTTAACACAGGTAACATCATTGTGAAAGGGTCAAATGTTTTTCTTTAAGCATGCAGACACTCTTTATTCCTACTCAAAAATGTAAAAGCCATTCATTTTCCCCAAAATCGTTTTTGACATCACATTTAAGAAACACAGCACAGGTCCTATGTACAAGCATTCAATTTCACTACTGAAATTCAACCATTATCAAAAAAAATGACACAAACCAACAGCAAAGAAACTCAATGTGCTTCCTACTCTGAGTTAACACAGGTAACATCATTGTGAAAGGGTCAAATGTTTTTCTTTAAGCATGCAAACACTATTTATTCCATCTCAAAAATGTAAAAGCCATTCATTTTCCCCAAAATCGTTTTTGACTTCACATTTAAGAAACACAGCACAGGTCCTATGTACAAGCATTCCATGTCATTACTGAAACCTCACTATTTTACAAAATACAATTCCTCTGTGCAAACAAACTCAATGTGCTTCCTACACTGAGTTAACACAGGTAACATCATTGTAAAGAGTCAAATTGACGCCTGTGTCTAATAGTGCAGTCGGGGATAGGCTTCATGAAGCCTAGTCCACTGCACTCTTAGACAAAAGCCTCACCACCTATGCTCCCCAGGAAAGCCCTCTCTCCCACTACAGTCTTGAACAAAGGCCTCACCTCCTCTGTACCTCTGGACATGCCTCACCTCATCTGCACAATCTACTTCCTAATCTGAGGTAACACAGGTGACATCATTGTGAAAGGGGCAAATGTATTTCTTTAAGCATGCATACACTCTTTATTCCTTCTCAAAAATGTAAAAGCCATTAATTTTCCCCAAAATCGTTGTTGACATCACATTTAAGAAACACAGCACAGGTCCTATGAACAAGCATTCCATGTCACTACTGAAACTTCACAATTTTACAAAATACAATTCCTCTATGCAAAGAAACTCAATGTGCTTCCTACACTGAGTTAACACAGGTAACATCATTGTGAAAAGGTCAAATTTATTTCTTTAAGCATGCAGACACTATTTATTCCTACTCAAAAATGTAAAAGCCATTAATTTCCCCAAAAATCGTTTTTGACATCACATTTAAGAAACACAGCACCTATGTACAAGCATTCCATGTCACTACTAAAACTTCACAATTTTACAAAATACATTTCCTCTATGCAACAAAACTCAATGTGCTTCCTACACTGAGTTAACACAGGTAACATCATTCTGAAAAGGTCAAATTTATTTCTTTCAGCATGCAAACACTATTTATTCCATCTCAAAAATGTAAAAGCCATTCATTTTCCCCAAAATCGTTTTTGACTTCACATTTAAGAAACACAGCACAGGTCCTATGTACAAGCATTCCATGTCATTACTGAAACCTCACTATTTTACAAAATACAATTCCTCTATGCAAACAAACTCAATGTGCTTCCTACACTGAGTTAACACAGGTAACATCATTGTAAAGAGTCAAATTGACGCCTGTGTCTAAGAGTGCAGTCGGGGATAGGCTTCATGAAGCCTAGTCCACTGCACTCTTAGACAAAAGCCTCACCGCCTATGCTCCCCAGGAAAGCCCTCTCTCCCACTACAGTCTTGAACAAAGGCCTCACCTCCTCTGTACCTCTGGACATGCCTCACCTCATCTGCACAATCTACTTCCTAATCTGAGGTAACACAGGTGACATCATTGTGAAAGGGGCAAATGTATTTCTTTAAGCATGCAGACACTCTTTATTCCTTCTCAAAAATATAAAAGCCATTAATTTTCCCCAAAATCGTTTTTGACATCACATTTAAGAAACACAGCACAGGTCCTATGTACAAGCATTCAATTTCACTACTGAAATTCAACCATTATCAAAAAAAATGACACAAACCAACAGCAAAGAAACTCAATGTGCTTCCTACTCTGAGTTGACACAGGTAACATCATTGTGAAAAGGTCAAATTTATTTCTTTAAGCATGCAGACACTATTTATTCCATCTCAAAAATGTAAAAGCCATTAATTTCCCCAAAAATCGTTTTTGACATCACATTTAAGAAACACAGCACAGCACCTATGTACAAGCATTCCATGTCACTACTAAAACTTCACAATTTTACAAAATACATTTCCTCTATGCAACAAAACTCAATGGGCTTCCTACACTGAGTTAACACAGGTAACATCATTCTGAAAAGGTCAAATTTATTTCTTTCAGCATGCAAACACTATTTATTCCATCTCAAAAATGTAAAAGCCATTCATTTTCCCCAAAATCGTTTTTGACTTCACATTTAAGAAACACAGCACAGGTCCTATGTACAAGCATTCCATGTCATTACTGAAACCTCACTATTTTACAAAATACAATTCCTCAATGCAAACAAACTCAATGTGCTTCCTACACTGAGTTAACACAGGTAACATCATTGTAAAGAGCCAAATTGACGCCTGTGTCTAAGAGTGCAGTCGGGGATAGGCTTCATGAAGCCTAGTCCACTGCACTCTTAGACAAAAGCCTCATCACCTATGCTCCCCAGGAAAGCCCTCTCTCCCACTACAGTCTTGAACAAAGGCCTCACCTCCTCTGTACCTCTGGACATGCCTCACCTCATCTGCACAATCTACTTTCTAATCTGAGGTAACACAGGTGACATCATTGTGAAAGGGGCAAATTTATTTCTTTAAGCATTTAGACACTCTTTATTCCTTCTCAAAAATATAAAAGCTATTCATTTTCCCCCAAATCGTTTTTGACATCACATTTAAGAAACACAGCACAGGTCCTATGTACAAGCATTCAATTTCACTACTGAAATTCAACCATTATCCCAAAAAAAGACACAAAACAACAGCAAAGAAACTCAATGTGCTTCCTACTCTGAGTTAACACAGGTAACATCATTGTGAAAGGGTCAAATGTTTTTCTTTAAGCATGCAGACACTCTTTATTGCTTCTCAAAAAAGTAAAAGCCATTCATTTTCCCCAAAATCGTTTTTGACATCACATTTAAGAAACACAGCACAGGTCCTATGTACAAGCATTCAATTTCACTACTGAAATTCAACCATTATCAAAAAAATGACACAAACCAACAGCAACAAAACTCAATGTGCTTCCAACACTGAGTTAACACAGGTAACATCATTCTGAAAAGGTCAAATGTATTTCTTTCAGCATGCAAACACTATTTATTCCATCTCAAAAAAGTAAAAGCCTTTCATTTTCCCCAAAATCGTTTTTGACTTCACATTTAAGAAACACAGCACAGGTCCTATGTACAAGCATTCCATGTCATTACTGAAACCTCACTATTTTACAAAATACAATTCCTCTATGCAAACAAACTCAATGTGCTTCCTACACTGAGTTAACACAGGTAACATCATTGTAAAGAGTCAAATTGACGCCTGTGTCTAATAGTGCAGTCGGGGATAGGCTTCATGAAGCCTAGTCCACTGCACTCCTAGACACAAGCCTCACCACCTATGCTCCCCAGGAAAGCCCTCTCTCCCACTACAGTCTTGAACAAAGGCCTCACCTCCTCTGTACCTCTGGACATGCCTCACCTCATCTGCACAATCTACTTCCTAATCTGAGGTAACACAGGTGACATCATTGTGAAAGGGGCAAATGTATTTCTTTAAGCATGCAGACACTCTTTATTCCTTCTCAAAAATGTAAAAGCCATTCATTTTCCCCAAAATCGTTTTTGACATCACATTTAAGAAACACAGCACAGGTCCTATGTACAAGCATTCAATTTCACTACTGAAATTCAACCATTATCAAAAAAAATGACACAAACCAACAGCAAAGAAACTCAATGTGCTTCCTACTCTGAGTTGACACAGGTAACATCATTGTGAAAAGGTCAAATTTCTTTCTTTAAGCATGCAGACACTATTTATTCCATCTCAAAAATGTAAAAGCCATTAATTTCCCCAAAAATCGTTTTTGACATCACATTTAAGAAACACAGCACAGCACCTATGTACAAGCATTCCATGTCACTACTAAAACTTCACAATTTTACAAAATACATTTCCTCTATGCAACAAAACTCAATGGGCTTCCTACACTGAGTTAACACAGGTAACATCATTCTGAAAAGGTCAAATGTATTTCTTTCAGCATGCAAACACTATTTATTCCATCTCAAAAATGTAAAAGCCATTCATTTTCCCCAAAATCGTTTTTGACTTCACATTTAAGAAACACAGCACAGGTCCTATGTACAAGCATTCCATGTCATTACTGAAACCTCACTATTTTACAAAATACAATTCCTCAATGCAAACAAACTCAATGTGCTTCCTACACTGAGTTAACACAGGTAACATCATTGTAAAGAGCCAAATTGACGCCTGTGTCTAAGAGTGCAGTCGGGGATAGGCTTCATGAAGCCTAGTCCACTGCACTCTTAGACAAAAGCCTCATCACCTATGCTCCCCAGGAAAGCCCTCTCTCCCACTACAGTCTTGAACAAAGGCCTCACCTCCTCTGTACCTCTGGACATGCCTCACCTCATCTGCACAATCTACTTTCTAATCTGAGGTAACACAGGTGACATCATTGTGAAAGGGGCAAATTTATTTCTTTAAGCATGTAGACACTCTTTATTCCTTCTCAAAAATATAAAAGCTATTCATTTTCCCCCAAATCGTTTTTGACATCACATTTAAGAAACACAGCACAGGTCCTATGTACAAGCATTCAATTTCACTACTGAAATTCAACCATTATCCCAAAAAAATGACACAAAACAACAGCAAAGAAACTCAATGTGCTTCCTACTCTGAGTTAACACAGGTAACATCATTGTGAAAGGGTCAAATGTTTTTCTTTAAGCATGCAGACACTCTTTATTGCTTCTCAAAAAAGTAAAAGCCATTCATTTTCCCCAAAATCGTTTTTGACATCACATTTAAGAAACACAGCACAGGTCCTATGTACAAGCATTCAATTTCACTACTGAAATTCAACCATTATCAAAAAAATGACACAAACCAACAGCAACAAAACTCAATGTGCTTCCAACACTGAGTTAACACAGGTAACATCATTCTGAAAAGGTCAAATGTATTTCTTTCAGCATGCAAACACTATTTATTCCATCTCAAAAAAGTAAAAGCCTTTCATTTTCCCCAAAATCGTTTTTGACTTCACATTTAAGAAACACAGCACAGGTCCTATGTACAAGCATTCCATGTCATTACTGAAACCTCACTATTTTACAAAATACAATTCCTCTATGCAAACAAACTCAATGTGCTTCCTACACTGAGTTAACACAGGTAACATCATTGTAAAGAGTCAAATTGACGCCTGTGTCTAATAGTGCAGTCGGGGATAGGCTTCATGAAGCCTAGTCCACTGCACTCCTAGACACAAGCCTCACCACCTATGCTCCCCAGGAAAGCCCTCTCTCCCACTACAGTCTTGAACAAAGGCCTCACCTCCTCTGTACCTCTGGACATGCCTCACCTCATCTGCACAATCTACTTCCTAATCTGAGGTAACACAGGTGACATCATTGTGAAAGGGGCAAATGTATTTCTTTAAGCATGCAGACACTCTTTATTCCTTCTCAAAAATGTAAAAGCCATTCATTTTCCCCAAAATCGTTTTTGACATCACATTTAAGAAACACAGCACAGGTCCTATGTACAAGCATATCATGTCACTACTGAAACTTCACAATTTTACAAAATACAATTCCTCTATGCAAAGAAACTCAATGTGCTTCCTACACTGAGTTAACACAGGTAACATCGTTGTGAAAAGGTCAAATTTAATTCTTTAAGCATCCAGACACTATTTATTCCTACTCAAAAATGTAAAAGCCATTCATTTTCCCCAAAATCGTTTTTGACATCACATTTAAGAAACACAGCACAGGTCCTATGTACAAGCATTCAATTTCACCACTGAAATTCAACCATTATCAAAAAAAATGACACAAACCAACAGCAAAGAAACTCAATGTGCTTCCTACTCTGAGTTAACACAGGTAACATCATTGTGAAAGGGTCAAATGTTTTTCTTTAAGCATGCAGACACTCTTTATTCCTACTCAAAAATGTAAAAGCCATTAATTTCCCCAAAAATCGTTTTTGACATCACATTTAAGAAACACAGCACAGCACCTATGTACAAGCATTCCATGTCACTACTAAAACTTCACAATTTTACAAAATACATTTCCTCTATGCAACAAAACTCAATGTGCTTCCTACACTGAGTTAACACAGGTAACATCATTGTGAAAGGGTCAAATGTTTTTCTTTAAGCATGCAGACACTCTTTATTCCTACTCAAAAATGTAAAAGCCATTCATTTTCCCCAAAATCGTTTTTGACATCACATTTAAGAAACACAGCACAGGTCCTATGTACAAGCATTCAATTTCACTACTGAAATTCAACCATTATCAAAAAAAATGACACAAACCAACAGCAAAGAAACTCAATGTGCTTCCTACTCTGAGTTAACACAGGTAACATCATTGTGAAAGGGTCAAATGTTTTTCTTTAAGCATGCAAACACTATTTATTCCATCTCAAAAATGTAAAAGCCATTCATTTTCCCCAAAATCGTTTTTGACTTCACATTTAAGAAACACAGCACAGGTCCTATGTACAAGCATTCCATGTCATTACTGAAACCTCACTATTTTACAAAATACAATTCCTCTGTGCAAACAAACTCAATGTGCTTCCTACACTGAGTTAACACAGGTAACATCATTGTAAAGAGTCAAATTGACGCCTGTGTCTAATAGTGCAGTCGGGGATAGGCTTCATGAAGCCTAGTCCACTGCACTCTTAGACAAAAGCCTCACCACCTATGCTCCCCAGGAAAGCCCTCTCTCCCACTACAGTCTTGAACAAAGGCCTCACCTCCTCTGTACCTCTGGACATGCCTCACCTCATCTGCACAATCTACTTCCTAATCTGAGGTAACACAGGTGACATCATTGTGAAAGGGGCAAATGTATTTCTTTAAGCATGCATACACTCTTTATTCCTTCTCAAAAATGTAAAAGCCATTAATTTTCCCCAAAATCGTTGTTGACATCACATTTAAGAAACACAGCACAGGTCCTATGAACAAGCATTCCATGTCACTACTGAAACTTCACAATTTTACAAAATACAATTCCTCTATGCAAAGAAACTCAATGTGCTTCCTACACTGAGTTAACACAGGTAACATCATTGTGAAAAGGTCAAATTTATTTCTTTAAGCATGCAGACACTATTTATTCCTACTCAAAAATGTAAAAGCCATTAATTTCCCCAAAAATCGTTTTTGACATCACATTTAAGAAACACAGCACCTATGTACAAGCATTCCATGTCACTACTAAAACTTCACAATTTTACAAAATACATTTCCTCTATGCAACAAAACTCAATGTGCTTCCTACACTGAGTTAACACAGGTAACATCATTCTGAAAAGGTCAAATTTATTTCTTTCAGCATGCAAACACTATTTATTCCATCTCAAAAATGTAAAAGCCATTCATTTTCCCCAAAATCGTTTTTGACTTCACATTTAAGAAACACAGCACAGGTCCTATGTACAAGCATTCCATGTCATTACTGAAACCTCACTATTTTACAAAATACAATTCCTCTATGCAAACAAACTCAATGTGCTTCCTACACTGAGTTAACACAGGTAACATCATTGTAAAGAGTCAAATTGACGCCTGTGTCTAAGAGTGCAGTCGGGGATAGGCTTCATGAAGCCTAGTCCACTGCACTCTTAGACAAAAGCCTCACCGCCTATGCTCCCCAGGAAAGCCCTCTCTCCCACTACAGTCTTGAACAAAGGCCTCACCTCCTCTGTACCTCTGGACATGCCTCACCTCATCTGCACAATCTACTTCCTAATCTGAGGTAACACAGGTGACATCATTGTGAAAGGGGCAAATGTATTTCTTTAAGCATGCAGACACTCTTTATTCCTTCTCAAAAATATAAAAGCCATTAATTTTCCCCAAAATCGTTTTTGACATCACATTTAAGAAACACAGCACAGGTCCTATGTACAAGCATTCAATTTCACTACTGAAATTCAACCATTATCAAAAAAAATGACACAAACCAACAGCAAAGAAACTCAATGTGCTTCCTACTCTGAGTTGACACAGGTAACATCATTGTGAAAAGGTCAAATTTATTTCTTTAAGCATGCAGACACTATTTATTCCATCTCAAAAATGTAAAAGCCATTAATTTCCCCAAAAATCGTTTTTGACATCACATTTAAGAAACACAGCACAGCACCTATGTACAAGCATTCCATGTCACTACTAAAACTTCACAATTTTACAAAATACATTTCCTCTATGCAACAAAACTCAATGGGCTTCCTACACTGAGTTAACACAGGTAACATCATTCTGAAAAGGTCAAATTTATTTCTTTCAGCATGCAAACACTATTTATTCCATCTCAAAAATGTAAAAGCCATTCATTTTCCCCAAAATCGTTTTTGACTTCACATTTAAGAAACACAGCACAGGTCCTATGTACAAGCATTCCATGTCATTACTGAAACCTCACTATTTTACAAAATACAATTCCTCAATGCAAACAAACTCAATGTGCTTCCTACACTGAGTTAACACAGGTAACATCATTGTAAAGAGCCAAATTGACGCCTGTGTCTAAGAGTGCAGTCGGGGATAGGCTTCATGAAGCCTAGTCCACTGCACTCTTAGACAAAAGCCTCATCACCTATGCTCCCCAGGAAATCCCTCTCTCCCACTACAGTCTTGAACAAAGGCCTCACCTCCTCTGTACCTCTGGACATGCCTCACCTCATCTGCACAATCTACTTTCTAATCTGAGGTAACACAGGTGACATCATTGTGAAAGGGGCAAATTTATTTCTTTAAGCATGTAGACACTCTTTATTCCTTCTCAAAAATATAAAAGCCATTCATTTTCCCCCAAATCGTTTTTGACATCACATTTAAGAAACACAGCACAGGTCCTATGTACAAGCATTCAATTTCACTACTGAAATTCAACCATTATCCAAAAAAAATGACACAAAACAACAGCAAAGAAACTCAATGTGCTTCCTACTCTGAGTTAACACAGGTAACATCATTGTGAAAGGGTCAAATGTTTTTCTTTAAGCATGCAGACACTCTTTATTGCTTCTCAAAAAAGTAAAAGCCATTCATTTTCCCCAAAATCGTTTTTGACATCACATTTAAGAAACACAGCACAGGTCCTATGTACAAGCATTCAATTTCACTACTGAAATTCAACCATTATCAAAAAAATGACACAAACCAACAGCAACAAAACTCAATGTGCTTCCAACACTGAGTTAACACAGGTAACATCATTCTGAAAAGGTCAAATGTATTTCTTTCAGCATGCAAACACTATTTATTCCATCTCAAAAAAGTAAAAGCCTTTCATTTTCCCCAAAATCGTTTTTGACTTCACATTTAAGAAACACAGCACAGGTCCTATGTACAAGCATTCCATGTCATTACTGAAACCTCACTATTTTACAAAACACAATTCCTCTATGCAAACAAACTCAATGTGCTTCCTACACTGAGTTAACACAGGTAACATCATTGTAAAGAGTCAAATTGACGCCTGTGTCTAATAGTGCAGTCGGGGATAGGCTTCATGAAGCCTAGTCCACTGCACTCCTAGACACAAGCCTCACCACCTATGCTCCCCAGGAAAGCCCTCTCTCCCACTACAGTCTTGAACAAAGGCCTCACCTCCTCTGTACCTCTGGACATGCCTCACCTCATCTGCACAATCTACTTCCTAATCTGAGGTAACACAGGTGACATCATTGTGAAAGGGGCAAATGTATTTCTTTAAGCATGCAGACACTCTTTATTCCTTCTCAAAAATTTAAAAGCCATTCATTTTCCCCAAAATCGTTTTTGACATCACATTTAAGAAACACAGCACAGGTCCTATGTACAAGCATTCAATTTCACTACTGAAATTCAACCATTATCAAAAAAAAATGACACAAACCAACAGCAAAGAAACTCAATGTGCTTCCTACTCTGAGTTAACACAGGTAACATCATTGTGAAAGGGTCAAATGTTTTTCTTTAAGCATGCAGACACTCTTTATTGCTTCTCAAAAATGTAAAAGCCATTCATTTTCCCCAAAATCGTTTTTGACATCACATTTAAGAAACACAGCACAGGTCCTATGTACAAGCATTCCATGTCACTACTGAAACTTCACAATTTTACAAAATACAATTCCTCTATGCAAAGAAACTCAATGTGCTTCCTACACTGAGTTAACACAGGTAACATCGTTGTGAAAAGGTCAAATTTAATTCTTTAAGCATGCAGACACTATTTATTCCTACTCAAAAATGTAAAAGCCATTCATTTTCCCCAAAATCGTTTTTGACATCACATTTAAGAAACACAGCACAGGTCCTATGTACAAGCATTCAATTTCACTACTGAAATTCAACCATTATCAAAAAAAATGACACAAACCAACAGCAAAGAAACTCAATGTGCTTCCTACTCTGAGTTAACACAGGTAACATCATTGTGAAAGGGTCAAATGTTTTTCTTTAAGCATGCAGACACTCTTTATTCCTACTCAAAAATGTAAAAGCCATTAATTTTCCCAAAAATCGTTTTTGACATCACATTTAAGAAACACAGCACAGCACCTATGTACAAGCATTCCATGTCACTACTAAAACTTCACAATTTTACAAAATACATTTCCTCTATGCAACAAAACTCAATGTGCTTCCTACACTGAGTTAACACAGGTAACATCATTGTGAAAGGGTCAAATGTTTTTCTTTAAGCATGCAGACACTCTTTATTCCTACTCAAAAATGTAAAAGCCATTCATTTTCCCCAAAATCGTTTTTGACATCACATTTAAGAAACACAGCACAGGTCCTATGTACAAGCATTCAATTTCACTACTGAAATTCAACCATTATCAAAAAAAATGACACAAACCAACAGCAAAGAAACTCAATGTGCTTCCTACTCTGAGTTAACACAGGTAACATCATTCTGAAAAGGTCAAATGTATTTCTTTCAGCATGCAAACACTATTTATTCCATCTCAAAAATGTAAAAGCCATTCATTTTCCCCAAAATCGTTTTTGACTTCACATTTAAGAAACACAGCACAGGTCCTATGTACAAGCATTCCATGTCATTACTGAAACCTCACTATTTTACAAAATACAATTCCTCTATTCAAACAAACTCAATGTGCTTCCTACACTGAGTTAACACAGGTAACATCATTGTAAAGAGTCAAATTGACGCCTGTGTCTAATAGTGCAGTCGGGGATAGGCATCATGAAGCCTAGTCCACTGCACTCTTAGACAAAAGCCTCACCACCTATGCTCCCCAGGAAAGCCCTCTCTCCCACTACAGTCTTGAACAAAGGCCTCACCTCCTCTGTACCTCTGGACATGCCTCACCTCATCTGCACAATCTACTTCCTAATCTGAGGTAACACAGGTGACATCATTGTGAAAGGGGCAAATGTATTTCTTTAAGCATGCAGACACTCTTTATTCCTTCTCAAAAATATAAAAGCCATTAATTTTCCCCAAAATCGTTTTTGACATCACATTTAAGAAACACAGCACAGGTCCTATGTACAAGCATTCAATTTCACTACTGAAATTCAACCATTATCAAAAATAATGACACAAACCAACAGCAAAGAAACTCAATGTGCTTCCTACTCTGAGTTAACACAGGTAACATCATTGTGAAAGGGTCAAATGTTTTTCTTTAAGCATGCAGACACTCTTTATTGCTTCTCAAAAATGTAAAAGCCATTCATTTTCCCCAAAATCGTTTTTGACATCACATTTAAGAAACACAGCACAGGTCCTATGTACAAGCATTCCATGTCACTACTGAAACTTCACAATTTTACAAAATACAATTCCTCTATGCAAAGAAACTCAATGTGCTTCCTACACTGAGTTAACACAGGTAACATCATTGTGAAAAGGTCAAATTTAATTCTTTAAGCATGCAGACACTATTTATTCCTACTCAAAAATGTAAAAGCCATTCATTTTCCCCAAAATCGTTTTTGACATCACATTTAAGAAACACAGCACAGGTCCTATGTACAAGCATTCAATTTCACTACTGAAATTCAACCATTATCAAAAAAAAATGACACAAACCAACAGCAAAGAAACTCAATGTGCTTCCTACTCTGAGTTAACACAGGTAACATCATTGTGAAAGGGTCAAATGTTTTTCTTTAAGCATGCAGACACTCTTTATTGCTTCTCAAAAATGTAAAAGCCATTCATTTTCCCCAAAATCGTTTTTGACATCACATTTAAGAAACACAGCACAGGTCCTATGTACAAGCATTCCATGTCACTACTGAAACTTCACAATTTTACAAAATACAATTCCTCTATGCAAAGAAACTCAATGTGCTTCCTACACTGAGTTAACACAGGTAACATCGTTGTGAAAAGGTCAAATTTAATTCTTTAAGCATGCAGACACTATTTATTCCTACTCAAAAATGTAAAAGCCATTCATTTTCCCCAAAATCGTTTTTGACATCACATTTAAGAAACACAGCACAGGTCCTATGTACAAGCATTCAATTTCACTACTGAAATTCAACCATTATCAAAAAAAATGACACAAACCAACAGCAAAGAAACTCAATGTGCTTCCTACTCTGAGTTAACACAGGTAACATCATTGTGAAAGGGTCAAATGTTTTTCTTTAAGCATGCAGACACTCTTTATTCCTACTCAAAAATGTAAAAGCCATTAATTTTCCCAAAAATCGTTTTTGACATCACATTTAAGAAACACAGCACAGCACCTATGTACAAGCATTCCATGTCACTACTAAAACTTCACAATTTTACAAAATACATTTCCTCTATGCAACAAAACTCAATGTGCTTCCTACACTGAGTTAACACAGGTAACATCATTGTGAAAGGGTCAAATGTTTTTCTTTAAGCATGCAGACACTCTTTATTCCTACTCAAAAATGTAAAAGCCATTCATTTTCCCCAAAATCGTTTTTGACATCACATTTAAGAAACACAGCACAGGTCCTATGTACAAGCATTCAATTTCACTACTGAAATTCAACCATTATCAAAAAAAATGACACAAACCAACAGCAAAGAAACTCAATGTGCTTCCTACTCTGAGTTAACACAGGTAACATCATTCTGAAAAGGTCAAATTTATTTCTTTCAGCATGCAAACACTATTTATTCCATCTCAAAAATGTAAAAGCCATTCATTTTCCCCAAAATCGTTTTTGACTTCACATTTAAGAAACACAGCACAGGTCCTATGTACAAGCATTCCATGTCATTACTGAAACCTCACTATTTTACAAAATACAATTCCTCTATTCAAACAAACTCAATGTGCTTCCTACACTGAGTTAACACAGGTAACATCATTGTAAAGAGTCAAATTGACGCCTGTGTCTAATAGTGCAGTCGGGGATAGGCATCATGAAGCCTAGTCCACTGCACTCTTAGACAAAAGCCTCACCACCTATGCTCCCCAGGAAAGCCCTCTCTCCCACTACAGTCTTGAACAAAGGCCTCACCTCCTCTGTACCTCTGGACATGCCTCACCTCATCTGCACAATCTACTTCCTAATCTGAGGTAACACAGGTGACATCATTGTGAAAGGGGCAAATGTATTTCTTTAAGCATGCAGACACTCTTTATTCCTTCTCAAAAATATAAAAGCCATTAATTTTCCCCAAAATCGTTTTTGACATCACATTTAAGAAACACAGCACAGGTCCTATGTACAAGCATTCAATTTCACTACTGAAATTCAACCATTATCAAAAATAATGACACAAACCAACAGCAAAGAAACTCAATGTGCTTCCTACTCTGAGTTAACACAGGTAACATCATTGTGAAAGGGTCAAATGTTTTTCTTTAAGCATGCAGACACTCTTTATTGCTTCTCAAAAATGTAAAAGCCATTCATTTTCCCCAAAATCGTTTTTGACATCACATTTAAGAAACACAGCACAGGTCCTATGTACAAGCATTCAATTTCACTACTGAAATTCAACCATTATCAAAAAAAATGACACAAACCAACAGCAAAGAAACTCAATGTGCTTCCTACTCTGAGTTAACACAGGTAACATCATTGTGAAAGGGTCAAATGTTTTTCTTTAAGCATGCAGACACTCTTTATTGCTTCTCAAAAATGTAAAAGCCATTCATTTTCCCCAAAATCATTTTTGACATCACATTTAAGAAACACAGCACAGGTCCTATGTACAAGCATTCCATGTCACTACTGAAACTTCACAATTTTACAAAATACAATTCCTCTATGCAAAGAAACTCAATGTGCTTCCTACACTGAGTTAACACAGGTAATATCATTGTGAAAAGGTCAAATTTAATTCTTTAAGCATGCAGACACTATTTATTCCTACTCAAAAATGTAAAAGCCATTCATTTTCCCCAAAGTCGTTTTTGACATCACATTTAAGAAACACAGCACAGGTCCTATGTACAAGCATTCAATTTCACTACTGAAATTCAACCATTATCAAAAAAAATGACACAAACCAACAGCAAAGAAACTCAATGTGCTTCCTACTCTGAGTTAACACAGGTAACATCATTGTGAAAGGGTCAAATGTTTTTCTTTAAGCATGCAGACACTCTTTATTCCTACTCAAAAATGTAAAAGCCATTAATTTTCCCAAAAATCGTTTTTGACATCACATTTAAGAAACACAGCACAGCACCTATGTACAAGCATTCCATGTCACTACTAAAACTTCACAATTTTACAAAATACATTTCCTCTATGCAACAAAACTCAATGTGCTTCCTACACTGAGTTAACACAGGTAACATCATTCTGAAAAGGTCAAATTTATTTCTTTTAGCATGCAAACACTATTTATTCCATCTCAAAAATGTAAAAGCCATTCATTTTCCCCAAAATCGTTTTTGACTTCACATTTAAGAAACACAGCACAGATCCAATGTACAAGCATTCCATGTCATTACTGAAACCTCACTATTTTACAAAATACAATTCCTCTATGCAGACAAACTCAATGTGCTTCCTACACTGAGTTAACACAGGTAACATCATTGTAAAGAGTCAAATTGACGCCTGTGTCTAATAGTGCAGTCGGGGATAGGCTTCATGAAGCCTAGTCCACTGCACTCTTAGACAAAAGCCTCACCACCTATGCTCCCCAGGAAAGCCCTCTCTCCCACTACAGTCTTGAACAAAGGCCTCACCTCCTCTGTACCTCTGGACATGCATCACCTCATCTGCACAATCTACTTCCTAATCTGAGGTAACACAGGTGACATCATTGTGAAAGGGGCAAATGTATTTCTTTAAGCATGCAGACACTCTTTATTCCTTCTCAAAAATATAAAAGCCATTCATTTTCCCCAAAATCGTTTTTGACATCACATTTAAGAAACACAGCACAGGTCCTATGTACAAGCATTCAATTTCACTACTGAAATTCAACCATTACCAAAAAAAATGACACAAACCCACAGCAAAGAAACTCAATGTGCTTCCTACTCTGAGTTAACACAGGTAACATCATTGTGAAAGGGTCAAATGTTTTTCTTTAAGCATGCAGACACTCTTTATTGCTTCTCAAAAATGTAAAAGCCATTCATTTTCCCCAAAATCGTTTTTGACATCACATTTAAGAAACACAGCACAGGTCCTATGTACAAGCATTCCATGTCACTACTGAAACTTCACAATTTTACAAAATACAATTCCTCTATGCAAAGAAACTCAATGTGCTTCCTACACTGAGTTAACACAGGTAATATCATTGTGAAAAGGTCAAATTTATTTCTTTAAGCATGCAGACACTATTTATTCCTACTCAAAAATGTAAAAGCCATTCATTTTCCCCAAAATCGTTTTTGACATCACATTTAAGAAACACAGCACAGGTCCTATGTACAAGCATTCAATTTCACTACTGAAATTCAACCATTATCAAAAAAAATGACACAAACCAACAGCAAAGAAACTCAATGTGCTTCCTACTCTGAGTTAACACAGGTAACATCATTGTGAAAGGGTCAAATGTTTTTCTTTAAGCATGCAGACACTCTTTATTGCTTCTCAAAAATGTAAAAGCCATTCATTTTCCCCAAAATCGTTTTTGACATCACATTTAAGAAACACAGCACAGGTCCTATGTACAAGCATTCCATGTCACTACTGAAACTTCACAATTTTACAAAATACAATTCCTCTATGCAAAGAAACTCAATGTGCTTCCTACACTGAGTTAACACAGGTAACATCATTGTGAAAGGGTCAAATGTATTTCTTTAAGCATGCACACATTATTTATTCCTTCTAAAAAATGTAAAAGCCATTCATTTTCCCCAACATCGTTTTTGACATCACATTTAAGAAACACAGCACAGGTCCTATGTACAAGCATTCCATGTCACTACTGAAACTTCACAATTTTACAAAATACAATTCCTCTATGCAAAGAAACTCAATGTGCTTCCTACACTGAGTTAACACAGGTAACATCATTGTGAAAAGGTCAAATTTAATTCTTTAAGCATGCAGACACTATTTATTCCTACTCAAAAATGTAAAAGCCATTCATTTTCCCCAAAATCGTTTTTGACATCACATTTAAGAAACACAGCACAGGTCCTATGTACAAGCATTCAATTTCACTACTGAAATTCAACCATTATCAAAAAAAAATGACACAAACCAACAGCAAAGAAACTCAATGTGCTTCCTACTCTGAGTTAACACAGGTAACATCATTGTGAAAGGGTCAAATGTTTTTCTTTAAGCATGCAGACACTCTTTATTGCTTCTCAAAAATGTAAAAGCCATTCATTTCCCCCAAAATCGTTTTTGACATCACATTTAAGAAACACAGCACAGGTCCTATGTACAAGCATTCCATGTCACTACTGAAACTTCACAATTTTACAAAATACAATTCCTCTATGCAAAGAAACTCAATGTGCTTCCTACACTGAGTTAACACAGGTAACATCATTGTGAAAGGGTCAAATGTATTTCTTTAAGCATGCACACATTATTTATTCCTTCTAAAAAATGTAAAAGCCATTCATTTTCCCCAAAATCGTTTTTGACATCACATTTAAGAAACACAGCACAGGTCCTATGTACAAGAATTCAATGTCACTGCTGACACTTCACAATTTTACAAAATACAATTCCTCTATGCAGTAAAAACCTTTTACCAAGCATTATCAAAAAGCATGACACAAAGCAACATTAAAAAAACACAATTTGCTTCTAAATCTTCTCCATAGAGTATACAAGTCTCTATGTATATTAAATGAATCATTACTCACCTTTACAAATGCTTTAAGAGATTGAGAACAGTGTCAGACACACACACCAATATTTCTTTAGCAGAGCAAAAGGTATGTACTCCAGGCACTGCAACCATGAATGGCACAGAGAACCTCTAATTCTACACACATATTGCACATGGTAACCAATCAAAACTCTTCCCTCTCTATTTTCAAACCAAAACCCTTCCCCCCTCAGCCTTTTCTACCTGTTACCATAGCAACTCCCTCCTCACTGAGCTCTCAGGGTTAAAAGTTTATTCTACAATGTTGCAAATGAACTAAGCAAGGATGTTTGACCTCTCAATACACCAGCTTATCCGCTGCAATCTTTCTTTAAATGACTTTTTCTTAACCATTCAAATTGCTTCTTTCACAGAACAGAACCATGCACCCTAACTTCCAGTTTTCAACTATCTGAATCCACCAATCATTGCTTGTGATTGAAGAGCACTGAAACTCCACAGTTTTTTTTTTGCAAACTCATACTGTTCCAACTGCCATTTCATTCCCACACTTCATCTGACTGCACCAGAACCTCCTCTTACCATGTATTCTGTCTGGATTATTGGACATAGCTACATCCACTGGGCTCAAAGGTATGCAGCTACCAGAAATTTTCACAACCTTGACTTACCAAATGTAGACATAAAATGGATTGGCCAAAGAGGATTGAGATGTCATCAATTGATACCATTGGTGAAAATCTTTTTGCATCTGCCACACCCTAACCTCATAATTCTGCACTGTGGTGGAAATGACTTAGGCACTTTGACTGGGGTAGGTCTGGAAATGCTTTTAAAGGACACCTTTGAGCAATTGATGGCACTTTTTCCTCAAACTGCCTTGGTATATTCCAATATATGACAAAGACAGAAATGGAAGTGGTCCAACCAATTTTGTCCACAATTTGAGAAAGCACGGAAACATGTGGATAAATCTGTTTCTGCTTACATGAGAGACTATGGAATGGGTTCAATATACAACAACAACTTGCGTTACAACATGCAAGATATCTACAGAGGAGATGGTGTGCACTTCTCAGATGAGGGGAATAGAATATTCCTCCTGAATATAAGACTGTGCATTGAACCTACTTGTAGGTACCTAAATCATCCACAGAACCCAAAAGCTCTTTTCAGAGCTACCCTACCTCTGATCACGAAAAATGATTATCTTTCTCCAACTTTTTTCACTGTTTTTCACTAAAGTACGCTCCCCGGTACGCTTCCGGGTGCGCGTACCGGGCGCTCCCCCCGTGAAAATAAAAAAAAATGGGGTTTTTGGGCCTATATGGGCCTCCTAAGCCCCCCTCAGAAAACCTAGGGGGTCAGGGAGTGTCTACTGTGCCCCCTTTTACCCATTCCCAACGTTGTTTGTCCTCCATCTTGTGTCTCAAATCTACCGAAACACAAGATGGAGGACTCCCGTAGCGCTGCCGATACGCGTACCGGGGCGCGCCCCGGGAAGCACTCCCACATTTTTTTTAAAGTTAATTTACATAAAAATCACTGGAGACACTTTCACCAAATATAGAATAGGCCCTACTACATACCAATCCCTACCATTTTCCCAAATTTGGTGGAATTCCATTGAGCCATTTGAGCTGTAGCATTGTCTAAATATCCTGAGGTAAATTACACGACAAAAACACATCTGAAGTGTTAGAATTTACAACCAATTAAAATGTTACTTTCATTTTCTACTTTTTTTCCTGACATTGGATTGGTTATGTACATGAATATAAATGAAAAATGAGAGGGAAACACAGCCATTTTGACTACAACTACCTGAGGTACATCTTGAAAGGATTTTCACATTTTTTCTTCTTCACCTCTCTGTAAAGTAAGTTGTTAATTTGTAAGGGGCATTTTAAGTTCATTTGTAAAAACGTTTTCTGATAGTTATTTACTGTCCCTCTGCTACAGTTATAGATAGCGATAGGCTCCTCTGTTATATTTATGGATTGACTTAGGCTTCTCTGCTATAATTATGAATTTACTTACGCTTCTTCACAGGCACTTTTTTATATTTCTACTTCCTGCCTGTTACCATACACTGCCCAAAGTTAACTTCACTGTTAAAAAATCAGAACTACCTGTCTGAACTTAAACCCAACAGTGCCCTAACTCTACTGATATAGTTATTTTTTATGCAATTTACAGCAAAAAAATGGAAAGGGAGCAAGAAAACATCAATGTTTCCTTCGAGATTACATATGAGGAGATTCTTAATGAAGATTTTGTTGAAGAAGATTTTATGGATCAGTCTTTGGATCAACAATTTATTGAATGTTTACAAGATATAGAAACATGCATTTTTGAGGAGATTCCAGATGATCTAATGCTGGAAGTTTTATTGAACTATGAAAATTCTAACCAATACATTTTTATTTAATAATTAAAAATTGTTTGAGACATTATTCATTTTTATATCTAATTCATGAAGTGCTACCAAAATGATTCTGTTTATATTATAGTATAAAGTGAAACTTACAATATACTGTGCAATTTTAAAACATCATAAGGGAGCAGGGTAGACTACCCATGATCCCCTAGGTCTTCTCAGGGAGTACTTAAAGGATCTGTTTCTGCTTTCCTGACAGACTATGGTATGGATTCCATATACCACAATAACTTCCGTAACAACATGCAAGATATCTACAGAAAAAAAGGTGTACATTGAATTTAAGACTCTGCATTGGTACCTACATGTTGGTACTTAAATCACCCACACAACACAACAACTCTATTCAGAGCTACCCTACCTCTAAGCACTTTAAATTATTATTTTACTGTTTCAATGAGTTTTCCCCATGTGTGGGGGGGAAGGTGTGAGTGGGGGATGTGTGGGGTGTGTCTGTGAGGTGTGTGTGTGTGTGTGTCTGGGGGGTGAGGTGTATAGGTGTGTGTAGGTGTGTGGGGTATGTGGGTGTGGGTGGGGGTGTGGGTGTGTAAGGTGTGTGTGTGGGTGTGTGGGGTGTTTGAGTGTAGGTGTGGGTGTGTGAGGTGTGTGTGGGAGGTGTGTGGGTGTGGGGGGTATGTGTGTGTATGTGTGGGATGTGTGGGTGTGTCTGTGAGATGTGTGTGTGTGGGGGGGAGGGAGGTGTGGGATGTGTGGGGTGTGTCTGTGAGGTATCTGTGTGTGCATGTGTGTGTGTTGGGGGGGTGAGGTGTGTGTGTGTGGTTGTGTGGGGTGTGTGGGTGTGGGTGTGGATGTGTAAGGTGTCGGTGTGGGGGTGTGGGGTGTTTGGGTGTGGGTGGAGGTGTGCGTGTGTGAGGTATGTGTGGGGAGTGTGTGGCTGTGGGGGTGAGGGGTTGTGTGCGTGTGGGTGTGTGTGGGACGTACTTGTAGGTACCTAAAACAGCCACAGAACCCAAAAGCTCTTTTCAGAGCTACCCTACCTCTAATCACTCAAAATGATTTTTTTACACTACTATTTTCACTATTTTTCACCAAAGTACCCTCCCTGGTACGCTCCCCGGTGCGCGTACCGGGCGCTCCCCCTGCGAAAATCAAAAATATATATTTTTTTTTTTCACCCGCGGGACCCTTTTGTGGCCTCCACATCAAACCTAGGGGGTCAGGGGGGGTCTACCCTGCCCCCTTTTGGTTACTTCCCCCTTTGTTTTTGCCACCTCTTGTGTCTCGATCCTACCGAGACACAAGATGGCGGCCGCTCCGGACTGTTTGGAATGTTTACAGACACCCGAGAGCCAATCAGCTTTCCATGCGCAAGTCGCGTGGCGCGCCCGGAGCGCTCCCCGGTGCGCGTACCGGGGCGCGGCTATAGATATATATATTTTTTTAAACCTAAATTACTCAAAATCCACTGGAGCACATATCTTGAGACATAGCAAAGGCACATCGGGCTACCAGTCCCTACAATTTTGCCAAGTTTGGTGGGAATCCATTCAGCCGTTCGGGCTAAAAGTGAGTCCAACCGCCCTATGGAAATGAACATGGAGAAAACACGTTTTGGGACCCCCCTTTTATCTCGGCCCCCGCTTGACGAATCCCCCCCAAACTTTCAGGGAAGGAGCGGAGAGCCGCGAGGCAAATTTGAGGAAATTTTCAGGCACATTCCTCAACCGGCGCCAAAGTTATTCCCAATAGAATGTTGCGATTTCCCTATGGAAAACAATCCTAACTATAACTACCTACTGGCGACCGCCAGTAGGTAATATATATATATATATATATATATATATATATATATATATATATATATATATATATATATATATATATATATATATATATATATATATATATATATATATATTTATATATATATATATATTGTCAATTAGTGAAAAGTAAGCATTTTCGTATATATATTACATTTTTTGTCATACATATATGTTGCTTTTTTTTCTTTTTTTTATGCTTTTTCGAAGTTTGTTGGTGGTTTACTGGTTTAAATTTTTTTCTGTTGGTTGAAAAAAAAATGTTTTCGTTTTATTAAAGTGATACGTTTTATTTGTTAGTTGTGTTTAGGAAGTGCTTCTTTTTATTTAATTATTTTATGTTCTAAAAAATACTTACTATTTTTGGTTAATGTAGTTCTTTTTCTTGATGTTGTGTTTGAATTGGACACTTTGTAGCCTGTTGAAGGGAAATAAAATAAAAGTGTTCACTAGTTAACTTTTGTTTATTAGGATTGTTTTTAGGTCTATTAATTTAGGTTTTTTACAAATAGTTAAGATGTATACTTACTTGATTTTATGCATTTCGTTAATGTTGATTTTGTTCTTTCTTTTGGGAGGAAATGGTGGACTGGAAATTTTTATGTAGAGTAGAGATTTGGTGAAGTTTAGTCTTTAAAATATCAACATGAAAAAACAATTATTTTGTTTAGTAGGTTTATATGTTTAATACTTTTTTAGTTAAGGCTATTTATTTTAAAAGTTTTATACTTACCTTTAATTAGACTTTTTGCGTGCAGTATTATATGTAGATCTTTTTAGTTGGTTTGTCTGTCTGGCAAGGTTTTGATCTTCTCCAATGTTTGTCAGTTTTTAGGTAATTTGATGGTTAATTAATTGGTCACTTTTATAGTGTTAGTTTAATTAGTTGCAGCTTTCTATTGGTTTTTGTTGTTGTAGTTTATTTTTTGGAATAGCGTATGTGTGATTATTTTGGAAGTTATAATATAGTTTGTTTAATGTTTTCTGTATTTATTTAAAAGTGCTTTTTTATTTCATTTTATAATATAATTAGAATATATGTCTTAATATATGTTATATATATTTTTAAATACGTTGTATACATGATTGTTTATATTTGGTAGTGGTAATAATTATTTTATGTTTTAGAATTTGTGCATTTATTTTGATTTGATTTTTTAAGTTTATTAGTACTAGCTCTTCCTAATCTAGCTCAACTATTTACATGGTTCCAAGACTGATAGTGTGTATCTCTGCTCTCCTGTTCCCTAAGCCGTGTTGGTGCCCAATGGTATACTCACCTGCTCTATCCCTCCCTTAGACTCTTACATGGGCCATGATTGGGCATTTCTGGCTAGGAGCAGAACCCAGGTTGTGACTTAAAGATCTAAATTCCCTTAGTGACCCTTTCTCATTCCTCTCACTTTTCCCCCTACCTTCCTCATCCCCTTCCCACCCTTTCATCCTTAGGTATTGCAGCAAACACCCCAGCTTCAAGCCTGTGCTCTGGTGGGGTTATTGTCACTCTCTCATGTAGCTCCCATTTCTTACTTTACGTGACAGGTGTACTTTACTATTGTATCCTGCATCTTAGCTGTTCTTTTGGGGGTTGGACTAGCAGTTCAAATAACTGGTGCTAAATATCGGTTACCCCTCGCTTAGTGCAGGCACGCCGTTGAGGCGGTTGGCATTGTACTCCCTTAGAGCGGCACCACATTTCTCCCTAATGAACCCTTAAGAACAGTCTTCCATGAGGAGGACACTCATCCTGGCATTTAAACTTCATAGTCAGGGAGTGCCGTCCCAACACATCAAGTGCAAATGTTTCTTGCATTATCTGCATATAAAAAGCATTGAGATCGCCCTCCTACAACAAACTCACCCCTATCCTGAAAAATCCTGTAGTGAGGCCATAGAATTACCTGCAGATATTGCTAAGTTAGCATTGGTTAGTATATGCTTGGCAGCCATCTTGCCACTTTTACGCATGTTACTGCATGGCTTTATTCTCGTGAAATAAACTGTTGGTGCATTTGTGCATGAGAACTGTCTGCCCTTCACACATTTAGCTGTACACTGTGCTCCTAGTCTGCACAGCATGTTCAAGGTCGAAGAGCAATGTATGCTGTTTATTCACTTTGGTCAGTCCCGTGCCCATAGACACAACATAGAGCACAGCTGCACTACTGAAAGTCGAGTGCTTTTAATATGGCTTTGCATGCATGAAAAGGCACTTGGAGAGATTCATTTCAACGAAGAAGAGCTGTGCTTGTCCTGAGACGTGATTCCTTGCATCTACACTTAGAGGTATAGGGTCCCCCTGACAAAGCCTAGAAGTCTTCTATAATTATAATAAAATAGCTTATAGCATGGGGAGGGTGGTAAGGCGCTATAGCCCTGTTCCCAATTTAATTATAAGATGATTACCCCATGTGTGCTTTATGGAATTGTAACCATGCTGATTATATTGTTCTTATGCTTTTCACGGCTTGTGTTGGCTGGTATACAGCATTGTAGATCACGTTAGTTAAAATAAACATTTTAAACTATACTGTGTCTCTGTTTACTCACGTTGTGGAATGTATGAGTGTTTGACTGAAAGAGTGTTCTTTTTCCTGCGATGAGAGGAATGGAGGGACATTTTCTTGGCATTGGTAGCTTTGCTGTAGTACGGAGAACGAATGAGACACTATAGCTAGTCGGATTGGGTTTCTGGGTACTGAGGTGGGTTTTCTGGTACACCAATACACACCAAGGTCCTGGTTTCCTGTACATAGTTCTGTGTATGTGCAGAATCCCTACAACAATCCCTTATGTTGAAGCGGGAGTGGCTTGGCATGTTCATCAGTAGCAGGAGGCTGGTGGATGCTAATGGTGAGTTGTCTCCCTCCCGCAGCCCCTGGAATAGATGCAGAGTAGACATCCTGATTCACCATAGATTGCATGCTCCTTAAAACATGAACAGATTATGCAGGCTGATGAACCTTTAGGATACAGATACTAGATAAGACAGTGGTGGTTGGCTCAATTTATACCCCTACCACAGACAAGACCCAGTTCTTGGCTAGCATTTCTCAGCTCTCTACTGCTTTCTGACATGGAACCCTTGGTTTAGGGGATGACTGGAACTCAGCACTGGATCCGGTTATGAACAGAACTGGCAAACTTGAGGCCCATCATGGCTTGACAGAACATTTCACAAAGACCTTATGCCAGACCACAATCAACTTGACGTGTGGTGTCTGTTACACCTTCCTGACAAAGACTTCAACTTCCATCCTTGTCCACATGGCATCATGTCACGGGTTGAGTATTTCCTTTTTCACGGCCGATTACTCCCAGACATGACCATTTGTGATTTATTTATTTTATTTATTTTATTGAATTTATATTGCGCACAGCTACCCGCAATGGGTTTCCCGGCGCCAGGGACAGACTGGAGAGAGAAATCAGGTAGCACTAAAAGGAATCACAAAGAAAGAAAAAATTAAAATAAAAAAGTCTTCAACTTTTTTCGGAAGGCCAGAAGATTAGTTTCTGTTTTTAATGCCAATGGGAGGGCATTCCACATCTTTGGTCCAAGATATGCAAATGAACGGCCTCCCATTTTAGCCAGTCGAATTCTGGGGATCAGGAAATCGCCATTATTTGAAGACCTTAAGGAACGGCCAGGTAAATAAGGCTGAACAAGATTGTGCAGGTATGTGGGGGCAGAACCCTGACGGATCTTAAACAGAAAACACAGTGTTTTGAAGGTCACACGTTCAGAGATTCTCAACCAGTGTAGATCACGTAAGGCTTGCATTGCGGACGTTCTCTGTGGAACATTACGCAAGAGGCGAGCAGCTGAATTCTGTACCACTTGTAGTTTGTGGATTGTTGCTTTATCCGCTCCAAGATAAAGCACATTGCCATAGTCGATCCGTGACATCACAAGAGCCTGTACGACTGTTCTTCGGGTGGATTCGGGCAGCATCCATAAGATCTTCTGCAGCCATCGTAAGGTGTTAAAACAGACTGCAGCGACCTTAGTCACCTGCTGCCTCATCGAAAGTTTGTCGTCAAGCAAGATTCCGAGGTTACGAGCGACAGGCACGGGGGTAGGCAGAGGACCCATATCACATGGCCAATGTCTAGAGCCCCATAGATCTTTGTGCTTGCCTAATATAATAACCTCCGTTTTCTCGCCGTTTAGCTTCAGCAGATGGTCTTGCATCCAAGCTGCGACGCGAGATAGGCCAACTTTAAGGACGGAAGCTTCCTGAAACCTGCTGCTAGAAAGAGAAAACACTATCTGCGTGTCGTCAGCATATGAGTATATGGACAGACCGGCATCCTCTACGATGGAAGCAAGAGGTCGGATGTAAATATTAAACAACAATGGGCTTAATATAGACCCTTGGGGGACGCCGTAGGGTGAAGAGTAGATCGCAGATTCAGCCTTGTTTGAGAAAACCTGAAAGGTGCGCTCATTCAGAAATGAGGCCACCCAGGCAAGCGCAGATCCAGTAACACCAAGGGAGCGGAGGGACTCCAGAAGGATGGGATGAGACACGGTATCGAACGTCGCGCTTAAATCAAGAAGAATAAGCGCGAAGGTCTCACCGCGATCGATACCGTGTCGGAGTCGCTCGGTCACCCCAAGGAGTGCGGATTCGGTTGAATAATTAGCGCGAAAGCCTGATTGGGATGGATGGAGATATCCCACGTTTTCAACAAACTCATTGAGCTGAGTGTTAACATGACGTTCCAATATTTTGGAGCATGCTGGCAGCAGGGATATAGGCCTAAAGTTGGCAAGGTTTGTGATGTCGGCACCAGATTTCTTGAGCAAAGGAGCCACCATGGCATGTTTCCAGTCCTGTGCCACTTGAGATTCAGTGAGAGAGATGTTTAATAGCCTCATTAGGAATCTCCGTGGTTCAAGATCTAATTGTTTTAGTATCTTCATAGGAACTGGGTCCCGGGGGGAGCCAGACCTGATACTATGTAGACAGGACAGGAAGGAGGCGTCATCAGATAGTAACCAGTTGTCAATAAATACAGTGGGAGAGAAAAAGGCACTGCGGGAAGAATCAGGTTGAGGTGACTCAATTTTGTAAACACAAACTACCTTTATGAGGTATAGTCCAGATCGGTGAAGATCTTTTCTGTTTAATCTTGTCAGTGAGGCTAGTGATATAACGAGTCACATTCCACCCATCATATGCTTGCTTCTCATCCTTCGGAATTTTACTAATGTCAGCGATTTTTGCCTTATTACTATTCCCTTTATCAAAGGACTGTGGCTAAAATCTATTCCACCATTATAGGACCCACCAGGAGGATATCGAAGTTGATTCTGGTATGCATTAGAAAACATAGCCAGATAAGCCCAGGCAGAACCTTCATATGAAAATGGGAGAACTAAATACGGCATCCCTCTCTCTGTATTGTGGGGCATGTGCCCACAGACCCAACAGTCAGTAGTATTTACTACCAATTGATGCTGATGTAACAATTGGATAAATGAATTGTTGAGATATTCCGTTCTCCTCATCTGCTCATGGTCTGGTAGTGCATAGAATTTGTAGGGAGAAAAAATAGTAGAGAAAATCAAAGAGACAGGTGCTGGCTGCATAATGTGTACAATCCATCCTACACATGCTAATAAACTGCATAAACATACTAAAATGCATAATGCTACGCCACAACGACTAAACAGTAACTTCTTATAATGGTTTCTTTTCATCATTTTAATATCGCCCCCTTCCATTTCGTTATCCATTACTCTAAAGGCGTTGCTCACGATAATCTTCCTTAATCACTTGGCTGTGATTGTTAGCCGTCCTATGACACTGCAAGTCCTGTTGACCTAGTCACTATTCAGGTCACAGCCTAAGACTCCTACCATGACCCTGCAACTTGATGGATAATGGAAAAGGAATGTTTTTTAATAAAAACAAAATTGATAAAACACAAAGTTCAATTGTCCTTGGTCAACCTTGGTCGTAGGTTGTACTGCGTCTTGCCAGGTATCGTTTGGTCTTTAAACAAAGTCTTTGGATCTGACGTGTTCATACACAAGTGCGATGGTACAGCTTCCTGCAAAACGTTGTTGTCTTCTTTTTCAGAACTTGTCCAGTCCAGGCGTGCACTACTGAATGGTACAAATCTGGGTACTTTCTCACATTCGCTATAACCAACACCTTCTCGGACCCACTGGTCATAAGGTAACAGTAATGGTACCCTTTTGCAGTGCACGCCGTGGATCCAATTTTTCTTCCCAACAACCTTCACTGCTGTACAAGTGGTTAACAAAACTTGTCTCGGCGGCCCCCAACGAGGTTCCAGATTCTTTTTCCTCTGGAAGTTTTTCAGAAACACCCAGTCCCCAGGTTGGATGGAGTGTCCTGGATCTGAGGAGGCCTCCGGCAAAGCGTTTTGGACCTGTTGACGAATAACACATAATTTAGTGGTGAGGTCATGCAGATAGTCAACCAACAATGGATACAGAATGTCTGAGTATTTCTTGGGTCGAGGGACTCCCCAAACATTGGCTGGGAGTCCAAAAACAACTTCATATGGGCTAAGCCCCAAATGAGAATGAACTGTCGTTCTTGTTGAGAGGAGTGCCAAAGGCAAGGCATCAGGCCAGGAGAGGCCTGTGCGGGCCTGTATCTTTGACAACTTGAGCTTGAGAGTGCCATTATAACACTCTACCAAACCCGCTGACTGAGGGTGGTTTGCCGCATGGAATTTCTGTCTAATACCAAGACCCACACACACCTTCTGCATAATTTGGCCTACAAATTCACTCCCATTGTCACTCCAGACAATGCGCGGCAAACCAAACCTCGGGAAAAATTCCTTACAAAAGAACTTTGGCAGTGGACAAAGCAGTATTGTCCTTTAGGGGGTAGGCCTCTATCCATCTGGAAAAGGCACAAACCACCACCAGAACAGAAGGTTGTTAAAACGTTCCATGTGAATGTAATCTATTTGTAATACCTCAAAAGGATACATAGGGGGAGCAAAATGACCTGCCGGAGTTGGTGTTCCCTTTCCTGGATTGTGCATCAAACAGACAATACAATGCTTCACCACATTTTCTGCACATTTGGGAATACCTTCATTCTGCCATACTGGAGCCAGAACTTTACATATACCCCTTGCATTGATATGGACTGGTCCATGTGCCATAGTAACTACAGGTAGTACATACGCATCTGGTAACAACCACCGCTGATGCTCTGATAATTCTGTCCAACATCCCATCGTGTCCAACATTCCCGCACTCTCTCTCCACTAACTCAATTCTTTCTCAGTTGCTTCCTTCTGAATAATTTTCACGCTTTCCACTGTGTCTTCACACATACCTCCTTCTGCGACCCATCTTGTGGGGCCCGCAACATACATGTGACTTTCAACATCTTTCGCTGTTTCCCTCACTACTTCATCCAAAAATGCATCCCCTCGATCCACATCATCAGTAATCCTCTTATGCGCACTGCATTTCACAATCGCTACTTGAGCAGGCAAAACACGTGATTCAAGAAGGTCAGTTACCAACTGACCATGCTGTATTTTAGTGCCGTGGAAGGTAAAGAATCCTCTTTCCTTCCACAAACGGCCGAAACTATGAGCAACGCCAAAGGCATATTGGCTATCTGTGTAAATGGTCACTCTCTTTCCTTTCGCCAACACGCATGCTCTTGTTAATGCAATTAACTCTGCAGCTTGCGCTGAATTCTGTGTAATGCATGCAGTTTCTACTACTCTATGCAAAGTTGTAACAGCATAAGCTGCTGTCGTCTCGCCATTAGGAAGCTTAAAACAAGATCCATCTACCCACAGAATTCCATCCGGATCCGCAAGTGGTGTATCTTTTAAATCAACCCGACCTTTAGTTTCCTCTTCTATACGAGGAAAACAATCATGCTGGTCTTGTACATTTTTCTCATCTAAAACAGGTAACAATGTTGCTGGGTTCAAAACATTACATCTCTTGATATGTATGTGACTAGCTAAAAGCGTCAACTCATATCCAGACAAACGAGCACTCGTTAAATGCTGTGTCTTTTTCTGCTCAAAAGGGTATCTACTGCATGTGGCACCATAACATTAAGAGTATGATCTAACACTAGTCCAGCAGATTGACGAATGGAGATCGCCGCTGCTGCTGTTGCTCTGAGACAACTAGGTAATGCCTTGGCTACTGAATCCAAAGTAGCCGAAAAATAGGCACATGGCCTTTGTTTGTCTCCAAATTGTTGTGTCAAGACTGACAATGCGCAACCTTCTCTCTCATGAACATAGAGTGTGAAAGGCTTACTATAGTCTGGAGTACACCGGAGCAGAACACAAAGCAGTACGTAAATCAGAAAAACTCTTCTGACATTCATCAGTCCAAGGAAGAGGTTGGGGTGTATCTTTCAAAGTAAGTGCCAACAAAGGTTTGGCCAGCAAGGAAAAATTGTCTACAATAAGAGGTAATGCCTAAGAAAGCACGCACCTCTCTTTGTGTGGATGGCACAGACATTCGTGCAATTGCATGGATACGTTCTGGGGTCAATCGCCTTCCCTCCTTTGACAAGAGATGACCTAAATAGGTAACCTCTTGGCAACAATATTGTAACTTAGAAGGTGATACCTTATGATGTAAGTCAGACAAATGTTGCAGAATTAGCACAGTCACATTTTTACAAACATCTTCCGAATCGGCAGCCACTAACAAATCATCTACATATTGTATAAGAGTAGCACCTGGAGGCAAGGCAAAAGTGTCAAGCTGAGATTTCAAAGCCTGACTGTAGATGGAGGGACTTTCACAATAGCCTTGAGGTGCACGCTTAAATCGGAAGCTTCGGCCTCCGAGAGAGAAGCCAAAGAGATCCCTACCCTCCTCAGCAATAGGAATGCTAAAGAAAGCATTTTTGAGATCAATAACCGAAAACCAAGCTGCCGAAGCAGGAATCATAGTGAGCAGAGCAGTAATTTCCGGGACAACAGGAAACTGAGGGACAACAATTTTGTTGACCTCTCGAAGATCAATCACGAAATGATACACAGGTGGCTGAGAAGGATCAGTACGTTTAAGAACAGGCAGAACAGGACTATTGCAAACATTTCCTCTGGTCGCTTCGACCACACCCTTCTGAACTAAGTCATAAACAATGGCCAGCAAAGCTCTCTCACCATCATTAGAGATCTTATATTGAGGAATGTGTGGCAACTTAACATCAGGCTTGACAGTAATCACATAAGGTGGAATTTGAAGCAAACCAACATCATTCGGACCCGTAGCCCAAAGCGTAATAGGAAGTGAACGCAATTCGAGTGGCAGTTGATCTTGAGATACATACATTGGAGAAATCAATTTATCACCCAAAGTAAGATGTACACCAGAGGGGGAACAATACAATGTAGCATGCAAGCGTTTTAACAAATCCAAACCCAATAAATTCTCTCCGCAACCCGTCGTCAAAAGAAGTGGAGCTTCTAAATCATACAGACCAATGGAAATAGGCAAAGGACAAGAAATAGGGTTACTAACTGGGGCGCCAGAAAATCCTACAGAAACATTCGTTAAGCCAGACAAAGGTGCCCCAGGGAGTTTGGAATGTATAATAGAACTTCTCATTGCACCAGTATCCAAAAGAAATGGTTCTGTAACACCCAATGCTACAACATCAACATAAGGTCCATTCTGATCCCCTGGAACTGATACGACTCCCTTACATTGTCTACGGCTGTCCTAGCTGGAAATCGGGACTTTCACTCTCTACATAATAATCGTCATTGTAATATTGCGCAGACTGAGATTTTTGCTGATCAAAATAATTCATAGTATTCTGCGAAGGTAAGGAACGTTGTTCTTGAGACACCGCACCTCGCCCTCTACCTCTAGGTGCTGACTGGAAACCACCATGACCTCGTGGCACGGATTGTCCACCAGTACGTTGTTGTAAAATCGGGCAATTAATGTTAAAATGACCTTCCTCTTTACAATAGGCACATTGATTAGGACCCAACTGAGATCGCGGAACAAAAGGTGTAGGTTTCTGCAATAATCTTTGAAACTGTGGAGGCTGTTGCGATTGGGGCTGATCAGAACGAGGGGTTATAAGCCTGTTGCAAAAGAATCTTCGTTTTCAATTCTTTAGTCTTTTTCTTTGCTTTTTCCTTTTCTTCCTTATCCCTATTCTCATAATACTGAGCAGTAGCTAATATCTGGGCAGTTGATGAAACGGCCCATGAACTCTCTGATTGTTTCAATTTATGTGATAATTCTGGAAGCAAATTAAAAACAAATTTATCTACGAATAATTGCTGTCCACCTTCAGTACTCATATCTTGGCCACTATGATCGATGAAAGTTTCTTCGAAACGAGTAAAGAAATCGGAGACACTTTCATCCGTCTTTTGTTTGCACGCTGCCAACTTATCCCAGTTAACGCGTACAGCAGGCATCATCGTTTTCATAAGAGCTATTATTCTACTGGGTAATTCCGTGATCAAATCATCAGGTTTGGCACCACCTATTTGTCCTGCATCTGCGGCTACTATAGCAGCCCAAGCACCACCTAAAGCTTGATCATGGTCTTCCCTACGAATTTTAGCCCATATAGCCTGTGGGACTACATTGCCCATCAGTAAATTAATATCTGCCAAATTCATGATACATGCATCAACAGTCTGGGACAACTCTTTATAATACCCAGCAGGATTCTTACGAGGGTCCGGTAAAGACTGTTTAAGTGCCAACACTTCCGATCTTTTCCAAGGATCATGTACCCATATACGCTGAAAATGAGCCGGATTAGCATTTAGATCTGCATCTCTCCATATTGGAGGAACTTCTCGCATAGGATATTGTTTTATTCTACGCCGAACCGCAGGATCAGGTTCAAGAGGAGCTTGACAGAAAAAGGAAGATCAGAAAGTAACAAGCTTTTGAACAGCATGCTCTACATCAGGACCCACAATAAGTCCCATATCAAATTGATCCTGTATCTCGAACAAACCCTGTGGAGGTAAATCCAAATCCATATCTCCCCATGCTCTGATAATAGTATTGCACATAACATTAAAGACATACCTCTGCGTAGGCGCATTCCATTGAAGAAAAGTGTCTAAGATATCACGCACACTATACTGTAGACTACTCATGATCCAATTACGATCGAGAGAATTTAACTTAGTCTGTTCTTCCGGATCTGGAATCTGACTACGAGATTGCCTTCGAGATGATGCAGGAGAAAAAGAAAGAGGCCCAAGAAAAGGTGACAAGAGACCGGAAACAGTGTTAACTAATCGTTGTCGAGCTGTAGGGGAATCCGACACTAGAACAGGAGACAATGTATTCTGTATGGCAGGAGAAGAGCTAGTAGCAAAAGAAACTGATGGCAAAGAAGACTTAGGCATAGAAAACTGAGGTACAGAAGTCGGTGGCAAAGGAGGCGGAGGTGGAATCACTGGAAGAGGCAAATGTGCGGGAACCGGAATAACTGGATTAGCAGCAGGTTGTAATGGGGGTGATTAGTCCCTAATACATAAGGTGGAGGTAATGTCAATAGATGGGACATGAAAGGATCCTTGTCAGGACCCTTACTCTTTGAGGAAGTAGGCAACACAGGATAACACCTATCTATTGCCACACGATGCTGTCGTTCTGAAACTTCAATCAGCTGATCTGTCTCATCATTTTTAAACTGTTGGGCAGCCTGTAATATCGTCATGTCTTGCGCTTTTTTATCTTTCTTTGCTTGTTTAATTTCTTTCTGTTTGGCTTCCTTACGCCAGAGGCGGAAAGAGTCAAACATTGCCAGCAGGGCTTTTCTCTTAAACACAATTGCTTCCAAATTATTTAATATGTCAGGCTCAAAGCTACCATTTTGTGGCCACTGTAAAACACCATCTTTCTTTGTGTATCAGATCCATGTTTCATTAAAAATAATAGGACCAAGACCATGTTTGGAATAGAGCTCATAAGTGGGATTTCCAACCGGAGGAATCGGACAAGAATCCTCTAGCCGGGAATCCCTAGAACAACCAAAGCAACAGAATTTCCTAAACTTACTAAATCCAGGCATTTGGGAACGAACTGGATTTATTCCAAACGTCAAGAGGTTTTAAGACAATATAGTCACAGCACAAACGTACTTACCCCTTGGCTTCGATTAGTGCACTGATCGAATAACAAAAACAAAACAAAGAGTGGGCGCTACCCACGAATACTTAACTAAATATTTTCTCACTCCAACAGATGTCCGTCTAACGTCTCGCGCTACCAATCATCACCAGGTGGGCCAAGGCAGGGCGACAGTCAGGGTAGCGTCGTCAGCAGCCGTAGGAAAGGAGTAGCCGCGCTTCAAAAGACTTTCGGTCCACTTCGACATACAGGGGTCGCTCAGGTGGTTCGCGAATCCTCCAGAGTTTTCTTGCGAAGCTCCTCACGACCCTCGGGCTGAACCACTACCACTGAAGTCGCCCACACGTTGGGCCGCCAATTGGAGAACCGGGCCTTATGGGCCAAGCGGCGCAGGGCACGCCTAATATCTCCGGGTTCACCTGCCTTGTCGAACAGAGACACGAGACACTCTGTTGGGCGTAGAAAATCAGGTTTATTAGCTGCAGCTAAGCACAGTGGTCCTAGAAGTACACCAGTGGTAAATTCTCAGGAGACTGCCACTTAATTCTGTGGCGCACAATCTATTATAGTACACAGATTTACAATGCCCACTCCCAAATATACAAAACTGACGAATAGGAATAGTTCGAAAACAAGCTATCGAATGTCCAAAACACACCCTTCCTTCAGACCCCGTGTGCTCTCCTCCCCTCAAGTTAATCAACACTAGTGCCCGTAATTCAATTTGCAGGTGGTAGAACATCTTTGAATGCTTCAAAGGATAGTTTATGTAACAAGAGAATACACAAAGAGAATAGCGAAGGCCAGTCAAATAAGATAAAATCAGCAAGAATAGTGAGAGCCAAACAGTCAGTCGAGACAGGGATCAATCAGCCTAGACATGGATTAGTGGACTCGGCCAGACCCTGACATCGGTTTCGTAAACAAGGGCAGGGGGTTTACTCTTTAACAGACAAGACACATAGCAGCTGAAAAGGCAAAAACACCGTGTTCGCCGTGCTGCCTGAGTGAGGCAACACAAAATGGCGTCTGGACACAAAATGGCGGCTAGGTACGAAGCGGAGTCAAAAACTAGGTAACATCACAGAAAAAATGTCAGTTGCACCATGGTTCAGTTGTGGTCTTGGGATAATCCCCTTGCGGGTCCCAAATCTCCTTTTTTGGGGGAATAGAAGAAAATATGTGGTCTGGAGAGGTTGTGAACCAAGATTGTGGATGTCTAGATTATGGGCGGATACCACTGTTCGTTTTTTTTATCTAGCACATATAGCATCGCACGGTTTGGCATTTCATATTTCTCAGTTGTCCTTCTACTTCGGTGGTCCAAGAGATGCTTCAATCTGACTTCCAATTGAATTTCATCTTCTGCATTTATTTGAGAGTTTTATATAGCGCTGGCCAGACCTGAACATATTGGAGCACTTTACAACTTTTGTCATGTAACAATCAAGCACAAAGTATAACAGTAGTAAACACATTGATTCATGACGGGTCTTGTTCATGGGGGCATAGGTGCGAGTCAAGAGGTAGATGCTGCAAAAAGTTATTTTTAGCATAGTGACTGGATGGTCAGGTGGGCACAATTCTGCCTTGTGCGTCATCAATCACAACATAAGAGTTTGATTAACCCCTTAAGTGCTGCCGTCGGCCAACGGTCGTCACGGGCACTACCTCCCCAGTGCTGCGTGCGACCGCTGGACGTCCAGTTCAGCACCGGATAATGGACAGCGCAGCACTGGGGAGGTTTGTTTACTAGCTCCCAAGTGGTTAAGGAAGAGGACTTTGAGCTGGCTTTTGAATTTTTTGAAGGATTGGTTAGTCCTGATATGGACTGGGATTGCATTCCAAATTTTGGGCGCATTTCCAGAGAAGGAGCGTGATAAGGTCATGTGTTTGCAAGTTTTCGGAAGGATGAGAGGTAGAGTGTTGGTATTCCTGAAATTCTTTGTCTGCCAAGCTTTGTTTAGTTTGTAGGACAGATAGGCAGGTTTGACAGTGTGCAGAGCTTTGTGTGGGAGACAAGCAGTTCTGAAGTTGGCACACATTTCTATTGAGAGCCGGTTTAGCTCTCTGAGAAGGGGGGAGATCATATTTCTTTACTCTAGTCACCATTCTGGCTGCTGCATTTAGAGTTGATCTGAGAGGAGCAAGGTGCCTGTGAGGGTAGCGTTCCCGTAAACAAATCTGGATAGCACAAGGGATTGTGTGGCTTGCTTAAGGTAATTTGAAGGGATGAAGGGTTTGATTTTGTTGAGCAGTTTTAGGTTGCAGAGGGCACTCTTTGTGGTGTTATGATGTGTTTAAGCATGTCTAGGTTAGGGTCCAGAGGGATTCCCAGTGATTTAAGGGAGTAGGCCGGGATGAGAGTGCAGTTGAGTTCATCAATAGTTTTAACCTTTCTGTGATTTGGGTGGTCTGCTCTTTGTTGGCTATGAGGAGGGTTTCAGTTTTATCCTGGGTGAGTTTCAGGTGGTTGTGGGATAGCCATTGTTGGACTCCTCATTAAGTCTTTGCATGTCAGCCATGGAGGAAGTTTCTAGGTAGATCTGGGTGTCGTCATCATATAGGTGGAAGGGTATATTGTCTTTTTTGAGTATGGCGGTGAGGGGCTCCATGTAGATGTTGAATAGTGCGGGTGAGAGAACTGATCCTTGGGGGATGCCACTGCTTATGGGACGTAGGTCAGATGTGAAATTTCAGATTTTTATTCTTTGAGAGCGGTTCTGCAGAAATTAGGTGAACCACTGTAGGACCACCTCTCCTGCTCCAACCCTTTCACGGAGTACATTGATGAGCAGTTTGTGGTCAACCGTGTCGAAGGCTGCCGATAGGTCCAGGAGTCTGCGTAGACAGCAGCGGTCCTTGTCGAGTGATTTGTAGACATCATCTATGACATTCAGGATAGCTGTCTCTGTGCTGCAACTTTTTCTGAAACCCAATTGGTGAGGGTCTAGAAGTTTGTTGCATTGCCCCAACCTCTACCTCCTGGTCTGTTTCACAATTGCTATACATCCCATCTCAGAGTACCCTATTCTCCAGATGATGGTAGGTGAGTTGCACACTGTGCATAAGTTAGTTGCTACTGCTTTGCTTATAAACAAGGGGGCCCACTGTGGCACAACATGGCATTCTGTATAGCCAGCCGCCCCTTTTACTGGGCTAGATTAGTTGCTAGAGGGTGACTATTTTAAGTCATTCCAGGTGCTGAGTAGGAATTTGGTATTTCAACAATGGATCTCTGGAGATATTCCCAAATTACACATTACCTTAGAGCTGCACTGGTCCCGCTTCGGTGACCCCAATGATATTACCGCTCCTTTAACACCAGGGGGCCAGCTTAGTGGAGTTATTTCCGGGGTCTATGGTGTACCCATCAAAACACTGCACTCTGGCCCCTTAGTACGAACAGGCTACATTGGCAGATTTCTTTGTGTAACAACTACTAACCTGAGGACTGGTCAATGCTACTTTTAGATCACAATGGAGACCTCCGAGAGTCCAGACTGAAACTTCTGTACTGCAAGATTTTAAACAACTGTTACTGGACACCCTTGTAGTTGAAATGAGGACAGCTGCTGCCCCATAATCTATGGTGGCTATGTAAGGAGGAGGAGAGCAGCCAGTACCATGGGGCAGATTTATGTTAACTGGCGCATCCCCAGGGATGCGCCAGTTAACATGCGCCACAGTGCGCCACTGCTCCGCCACCCATGGTGCGCCGCATTTATGATGCGGCGCACCATGGGGCAAAAACGGCACAGATGCGTGACGCATCTGTGCCGTAAAGGTGGCGCATTGCTGGAGTAACGTCGCAAGCGCGACGCAGCTCCAGCAAGGCTCGGGGGTGCCCATCTTAACAATGCTGCGTCAAGACCTACGCCTGCCTCAAGCAGGCGCAGGCTTTTGACGCAGCATTGGCCTGAAAGTGACTGAGTGAAATCTCATAGATTTCACTCAGCCACTTTTGCGAGGCGCACCTGCCCCGGAACGCCCCCCCTGCGCCGGAACGCCCACAAGCGGCGCAGGGCTTTACAACGTGACGCATCTGCCTAGATGCGTCACGTTGTAAATCGTTCGTAGGGATGCGCCACGTTTACGCCGCCTTGCGTGACGCAACAGCGGCGTAAACGTGGCGCAAGGGCCTCATAAATCTGCCCCCATGTTTTTTAGTTCTATACAGTCCGGCAAACATTCTGTTCAGCAGTAAGGAGGTGTCTGCACCTCTACAGTTGTGTTACTCTGGGCCCAACGGCATACCTGGCCTTTTTACATGACACATAAAAATCGCAGACCTTGATACTCATTTGCACCGATGGCTAGCCACCGCGTTGGCGGTACAGAAACTCTGTATTTTCTGGCATTGGCACCGGTCCTCTACTCCCACAGTCCATGAATGACTCAAATAGCTTCAAGTGCACCACTTATAAAGTAAATTGGAAGTATTTGAAAGGGTGTTTGGAGCCTTTATGGCGGAGGCAAGAAGTGCAATTGAGTGCCTGATTTCATTGTGTTCCTGGCTCTCCAGACTCTGGGTTGCCCTTTAATTAAGATGAGGCCCATACTAGACTCTCTTCAGATTCTCCATGGGGCCTCTGCATGACATTAGGTACAAGCTTTAGGGATGCCTCCTCCAGAGACATAATACTTGTACTCTTACAGTGTTTGTGTGGGTTTGTAGCTAACTCTGTGTAGTATTCAAGTCGTATTGTTTAACTATGTGAATGCTCTGACATAGATAGGTCCACCACTATACGTTACTTTTGATGTTATTTTAAGTTTCTACATTACAGAAATGCTATGTTTCACTGGCTTCTGGCAGACTAAAGAAATTAGTGTTCTGCTAGCTACAAAAGCCCTTCTATTTGAAACCATACATGGTCTACTTCATCCGAGATTAATAGCATAAACCATAGTATAACCAAAACATTAAAATCGACTTACCACTAAGAGTAGCCTGCCATGTCAATCCAAAAAACAAACAAAAACTAATCCTAGAACTAGATCTATATGTTTTTCAATACCCTTTCCTAGGTAACTTAGCCTCTCCAGTCCACGTTTTTAACTTCAATTCTGGCCCCTACACTCCTATTAAACCGATGTTAAATTAGAAATTTTGCTTTCTTCTTTACATGCTGGGACATGTCCCAGCATGTAAAGAAGAAAGCAAATACTGGATAAGCAACTTAGAAATCCACATTACAACTTTTAAACTGCAAAATATATTTTCAGAAAAATATATTTAAAAAAATCTAAACTATACATATTGTAAACAGTATAATAATACTATTACTGAAACATACCCACACATTTGTAAAGAATACGAACTGTACACTACAGATATTTACCTTTTGTTATTAACTGGTACACCATTAAACAGTCAGCATATAAGCAACATAAAAAGTGCAACAAGCTAAAAATTGCACAAATTGCAGTGCAATATAAATCGGCTGAATGAAAGTGCTTTACTAACGTTGCAGATATTAGAAGTAGCGCATTCCTCAAAAGAACCGAATCCCCAAATTATATACAAAAAAATTGTAAAATGGGTTTGTAAAAAACAGAAAACTTAGGCCCACATGCATTGACAATGCCATTTGCGATTCCTTATTAGCGAAAAATAAGTATTTGCTAATAAGGAATTGCAAAAGGCTATGCATGAAGAAATCGCTAAAAAAATAGCGATTTCTTAAAATTCCTTAATTGCGACTCGCAAATTGCGAATCCCAATTAAGGAATACCTCCCCATTCATTCCTATGGGCCTGGAGGCCCATAGGAATGAATGGGAAGACATTCTCAATTTGCGATTCTCAATCGCAAATTGAGAATGCAATTTCAAGGGTGCCAGGGTGTCAAAAGGACACCCTGTTGCACCCCTGAAATCTGCCTATAAGTACATTTTGCACACACATGACATGTGTGTGTGTAAAATGGAACTTTGAAAAATGCACTTTAGTGCATTTTTCAAAGTTTTCGCAAAATACCATGAAGGTCAACTTCATGGTAATTTGCTCCCCCTATTAGCGAAATCGCTAATTTTTTAAGTTTGATGCATTGCATTTAAGGAATCTCAATTTGAGATTCCTTAACTGCAATCGCAATTTAAGTCATCGCAATTTTGCGATTTCTTAAATTGCGAAAAGTACAAAAAATATGATGCATCATAAATGATGAAATTGCATTCAGAAACGGGTGAATTTTGAGAATTTGCACCTTTTGCGAATGCAATTTTCAATGATGCATGTGCCCCTTAGATCCAGAAATAAAGTTCCATATCAAATCCAAAGAGACCACCCAAAACATACTCAAAAATACAGATAAAGCAGAAAATAGAAGAAAAATGTGAAAACATATAACATTTAAAAAAATTCAGCACATTCTTCTGAAAAACACAAAATAAAGTATTAATGAAAATTCAAAACGGAAGCGCTACTCAGCCTGCAACATTAAAACAGCACATGTACCCCACAGTTATCATAAAATAACTAAGCTCTACAAATACTATACAATTACTATATATACCTCAAATTTATTTCAACCACCATAATACAGATAGACCAATAACTCGGCACTCGCATATTGGTCTGATGCTAAATAACCAAATATGTACTAATGCACCATATAAATGCTGACCTAAATCTATAAATATCAAATTATGCTAAAACTAAATATAACCAACATATATATGTAAGCATTTAACTATTGAAATATTGGGGGACAAATTTACAAAAAAAGAACACTAACAAAAAAAAGAATAACATTAAATAAAATAAAAGAACCCTTCATTTACAGCAAAACAGAAAAACCTGAGTTTGTAAATATTTATCCATGCATGTACGTGTTGGATTTTATCCAGGTACAATTTTGTATCTCGCGATTTTTTTCCATATGCACATCTTGTTAAAATCTCTATGTATGCACCTCTTATATGTGGTCATGTACCTACATATTCATGTATTCTACTAGTCTCCACAAACCACATCAAAACACCATTCTCTGACTCATCCTCTTCCTCTTCCAAAATACCCCCTATCTCCACTCTCCGATTCCTCGCAAACCTCTTTTACTACTGTGAACACCCAAACAACTCTTTCCAAACTCTTTCCTCCTCTATCCATCCGTTATCCAATTCTTCCAACTAACAGGCTCTCTGACTCATCCTAAATCCCTTTTACTTCTATGAACTCCCAAATAATCCTTTCTTAACTCTTCTCTCCTCTGTCCATCCTCTATGCTATTAATCCAATTAATAGACTCACATGTCTACCACTTCCAATAGCAATTTATTTTCCCTTGTACTAATCCATCACAAATCCACCTTTGGGTTCTAGAGTAGCGTGCTAGTCACCGAAAAGCTCTTCAATGCCTCGTCTGGGGTAGTAAGCACTATTTACAATTGCACTACAGTTTATATGTTTATATAAACATCAAAATAGTCTTTTCTGACCTGATCCGATGAAACGGGAGCCCGAATCCACAATCCTGAAAGTCTGATGAGCAATGATATAAAAAAAAAGACCAGACAACATACTGAACCAAAAATACAGTGACAGAAAAGGAGGCTACATATACATTGAAGTCAATAAAAAAAATACAATTTTTCTTATTGATAAAAAAATGTGTCAAACTGTAGTAAATATAGTGTAATGTAGGATATATATATATATATATATATATATATATATATATATGTATATATATATATATATATATATATATATATGTGTATATATATATTACCTACTGGCGGTCGCCAGTAGGTATATATAGTTAGGATTTTTTCTCTATGGGATTTTTGAAAATTCTATGTCTAATAACTTTGGCGTTTGTGGACGGAATTGGCTGAAATTTTCAGGAAAATGGCACATTTTGTTTCTGAGCAGCCCTTGAAAATTTGGGGGGGGTTCGTCAAGGGGGGGCCGAGAAAAAAGGGGGGTCCCAAAACGTGTTTTTAACATTGAGTTTTCCATAGGGCGGTTGGCCTCACTTTTAGCCCGAACGGCTGAATGGATTTGCACGAAACTTGGCAAAATTGTAGGGACTGGTAGCCCGATGTGCCTTTGCTAGGTCTCAATATATGTGCTCCAGTGGATTTTGAGAAATTAACGTTCAAAAAAAGATATATATCTGTAACAGCGGACCGGGCAGCGCTCCGGTTCGCGGACTTTTCGCGGTACGGAGCTTTGTGAAGCGAAGCCGATTGGTTCTCCGGCGTCTGTGAACATTCCAAACAGTCCGTAGCGGCCGCCATCTTGTCTCTCGGTAGGATCGAGAGACAAGAGGAGGCCAAAGCGAAGGGGCAAATGACCATAAGGGGGCATAGTAGATCCTCGCTGACCCCCTAGGTTTGATGTGGAGGTTTTAAAAGGGTCCCGCGGGGCAAAAAAAAATAATAATAATAATAATCGAACGGCTGAATGGATTTGCACGAAACTTGGTAAAATATTAGGGACTGGTAGCCCGATGTGCCTTTGCTAGGTCTCAATATATGTGCTCCAGTGGATTTTGAGAAATTAACGTTCAAAAAAAGATATATATCTGTAACAGCGCTCCGCTTCGTGTAACGGAGGTTTGCGAAGCTGATTGGTTCTCCGGCGTCTGTAAACATTGCAAACAGTCCGTAGCGGCCGCCATCTTGTCTCTCGGTAGGATCGAGAGACAAGAGGAGGCCAAAGCGAAGGGGCAAATGACCATAAGGGGGCATAGTAGATCCTCCTTGACCTCTTAGGTTTGATGTGGAGGTTTTAAAAGGGCCCCGCGGGGCAACAAAAAAAATAATAATAATAATCGAACGGCTGAATGGATTTGCACGAAACTTGGCAAAATTGTAGGGACTGGTAGCTCGATGTGCCTTTGCTAGGTCTCAATATATGTGCTTCAGTGGATTTTGAGAAATTAACGTTCAAAAACAAGATATATATCTGTAACAGCGCTCCGCTTCGCGGAGATAAAATTATATCTGTATTACCTAGCTGTTGCTAACACCAGTTAGCGACGGCTAGTAGGAGATAGCGACCATCTTGGGCCCCACTTTGCATGTGAGTGATATTTATCACTAATGACATGCAAAGTGGGCATGCCAAGATGTTAGCGACTGGAAACAGTCGCTAACATCGCTATCTCCTATTATCAACTTTTGGAAATATTCGCGATAAGCGCGAATATCTCCAAAAGCTAGCACCTGCCCTGAGCAGTTCTTAGCCATGTTATCCAATGGGAGGTGGATAACATGGCTAAGAGCATTAGCTCGGTAATGCATGAATATCGCTGAGTTTTCAGCGATATTAATGCATTGCGGTAGTTTTTTATCGTATTTGCGATAAACCTTGATAATAGCAAGGTTTATCTGCGATAATTTCTGACGATGCTTAGCGGTAAAAAAATCGTTGCTAAGCATCGTTAGGGATAAATATCGCTTAACTTTGGTAATATGCCCCAACGTCTGTTAACGTTCGATTCGAAGGAAATCAGGAAGTGTTGAAAAACATTGTCTGCGCCATCTTGCCTTTTTTCAAATGCCACACTTTTGTCGTGCACGGCAGCCATTTTAGATGCGTTGACCAGACCCACTCTGTGCACGCTGTCGATCCTTAGCATGGCTCCCCACCCTCGCAAGCATCTCCCCCAGGCAGTGGTCACCTCCGCTCTCTGTCTTATGCATGGGTAATAAACCTCCCCCCATCTGCGCTGCTCTTCCCTGAGAATCACACCCTGTGCCCGCCCGACACCTCCCTTTCGCCCTATTCACTACCGCACCCTCTGACACTCCTTTTCCTCTGTGTCCGATTGTCCAGGCCGGTCCTAGGGTATCAGCTAGCCCTGCAGATGTAGTTTATGGCCCCAGCTGTAAAGAATCACCCCTCTTCAAAGGAGTTATAGTAGATCAAGGCCCACACTCGATGAGATCCGTCACAGCAGACGCGTTCCTATTATCTGAAAACCATCCTGTATTGTGATTGGGGAGGGGACCGAGCCTGAAGCGGAAGATTCCAGGGATGACTCTTTGTACATCAAAGATTTTACAATTATGTGTCACATTAAAAATATATAGCACTCCGACAAAGTAGTAAGATTTTATAAAACTTTAATAACTTATAAATATATACAAGAAAACAAAAACAGTAATAACATATAAACATTTTTAGGGAAAAACAACGAAGTAGTGGTCGGCTGTGCGAATAGTCCCAACTCAGCACAACGTCCAGATTTCCGGCGTGGGGCGTCGCGGGGGGTGGGTCATCAGTAGCAAACTGTTGTGCGAATAGTTCCAAGGCAGCAGAACGATGGCACCAAGGTGATGTCCAGTAAGTTGCCGCACTGGTTTTGGTATCCTACAATGCTGCTCCGAATAACGGCGTGGGGCGCCCCGGGGGAGGCGGCGTGAACGGGCCTCTCCAGGTGGAGTGTCATCTGTTGTAGTGGGGCGCCCCTTTACCGTTTCAGTTGCCATTCCGTCCGTTTTTGGTCCACTGTGTCAAAAGCCGCAATTCAGCTGAGTTGCGCCCACTCTTGCGGTGCAGCGATAGGCGGCTGTCACAGGACTCTCAAAATGGCGGCAGGCTGTTTCCTTTTTGGGCCTGGTCCACTGAAATGGCCCTGGGACACCTTGGAAATCGGACGCTTGTCTGCTAGGTCTTGGACCCCATTCTCGAAAGCGTCCCCTCCGCCTTGAGGATTCATCAAAAGTTTTGGGGGCCCCCGACTCCTGTAGGCTTCTGGTGGGGAGCGGCTGCCATGATTGCTCGCGGAATGACCACGACGGAGCTACGAGATGGTGGTGCTCTCATGCTGACGCCAGCTTCAGTCTGAAACATCCAGAAACAAGGTGGGGCTTTCATCGTTTGGGAAAAAAAAAAAGTTTTCATCCAATGAAAAGTGTTGTTTTTAGGTCATATGATCAAGCCTTCCATCATTAGGAAACCAAAAGTAAAATGAACCAATGAAAAGTTTTATAAACAAGTCACATGACCTGTTATGCGGCATAGGGTATAAAATGCGGAGAAAATACGTTGGCACGTGAGGCGGCGTCAGTAGCGGACCGATGTGCGAATAGGCCGAAGGCAATACAACGCGCCAAGATCCGGATGGCACCGAGGTGGTGTCCAGCAAGTTGCAGCACTGGTGTGGCCATCCTACAATGCTGAAAGTCGGCGTGGGGCGCCCCGTTGGCCTGTGAGTTTGCGTCAGTAGCGGACCGATGTGCGAATAGGCCGAAGGCAGCACAACGCGCCAAGATCCGGATGGCACCGAGGTGGTGTCTAGTAAGTTGCCGCACTGGTGTGGCCATCCTACAATGTTGAAAGTCGGCGTGGGGCGCCCCATTGGCCTGTGAGATGGCGGCAGTAGCGGACCGATGTGCGAATGGGGCCAAAGGCAGCGCAACAATATTTTAGGAATAGAAGACACCACAAGGCGCTGAGATGCCAAGATCCGGATGGCACCGAGGTGGTGTCTAGCAAGTTGCTGTACTGGTGTGGCCATCCTACAATGGTAAAAGTCGGCGTGGGGCGCCCTGTTGGCCTGTGAGATGGTGTCAGTTGCGGACCGATGTGCGAATGGGGCCAAAGGCAGCGCAACAATATTTTCTGTATGGAAGATACCACTAGGCGTTGAGATGCCAAGATCCGGATGGCACCGAGGTGATGTCTAGCAAGTTGCTGTACTGGTGTGGTCATCCTACAATGCTGAAACTCGGCGTGGGGCGCCCCATTAGCCTGTGAGATGGCGTCAGTAGTGGACCGATGTGTGAATAGGCCGGAACCAGCACAAGGCGCCAAGATCCGGATGTCACCGTGGTGGTTTCATAGTTGAGAGGCACTTCATCTGCAGTGGGGCGCCGAGATCCGGATGGCACCGAGGTGATGTCTAGCAAGTTGCTGTACTGGTGTGGTTGTGGTATATAAATAAATAATACCGGATCTATTTTTGACTGGATATAGTAATAACAAATAGCTCAATAAATAAGAGTCAAGATTCGAGGTAGTAGGAGTTTGCAGGTTTTAATACAGGATAAGGACAGGAACAGGACAACCTGCACAGGACTAGGATGGCAGCGCTGCCGGGGGCAGGATCGGTGTTGGCGTATAGGCGTAACTTTTAATAACAGTGCACAAGTATATATACTAAAACAATTGCATTACAATACATACAATAGGCGGAGCAGTGGGTGTGGTCAATAGCAGTCGCGAAAGATAAGGGTGAAAGTGGGTGTAACAGGAGGTGTGTACATAGACATGTGATGTAAACGTAACAGAATATGTCATAAATGGGGCGGAAACATGGAGGGGGCTACCTGAGGAGCCGGGACCTCTAACCTAGTGGTGCGCGCAAACTGACAATGACGTGTTACTAGGAGAAGCTGGGGGCTATGACTTCTGCGCTAGGAGCAGAGACTGAAGTCTGGAGAGTCAGGGCGACATGTACCTAAACATTATCTAGTATCTGATGTTTAGAGAACATGTTGATATAAACTAAAAGTTATCGGGGTAAAGGCTAACAGACACTAAGACTGGTGCATGCATTATTCTACATGTAGTGTGTGTTGAGGAATATTAAATGACCATTTAATACAGTATTTCTCTTACATAGAGACGTAAAGGCTAGACGATGACTGAAACTATTGATGCGATTCAGTAGCTTAGGAATGCAGAGAAGGAGGGCTGGACTGATAACTAGAAACATAACATTCTCTTGGCAGACTGAGAGGCAGGGCCAGGCCGAGCCGGGCACTGTGAGGCAGGAAGTAAGTGAAGGGTCAGGAATACAGGTGGGGGCTGTATCGCTCCTCAGCGAGGGCTCAGGAGACTGGAGCTGAATCTGGTGTCCGGGCCCTTTTGAGGCCTAGAAACGGGGACTTTTCAATGAAATAACGTGCACACTGAGAAACGTGGCAACGTAGCTTTACATAGGCCTAATACTCGTAGCTTTCACGAGAACTGGAAACTGGCATACTAGAGATGGACACAACTGTAAGTGCGTCTTTAATCAAACATGGGGGATACACATGCATATTAATCATGCACACATAACATAAGATGGGGGACACGTAGGGACACAGAACATGGCAAAATTTACTTTTCCACATTCCCTCCTTGTCACTACGTTTCCATCAGGAAACATCAATATTCATGATACCATCTATTATTTCATACAGTATCATTTGCTCGTCTCGAATTTTCTTGGAACTGGATTTAGAACGGGACTTGGGACTAGGAATACAGGATGTAGCACAAATGCCGCAAATCGCAGGGCCACATTGTATACAGAGGCAGCAACTGAATATGATCGCTACTGCAATACCTAGAAAGGACAACACTTTCCATCCCCAGGCGGATATTATATTCCAGAACCAACCAGACCATGTCCAGGTGCCTGGATTTTGGTGTAACAGATGGGCAATTTTATGGAGTCTGGTTATAGCTGAATAAACAGACGGCGCGTTATTAGGAATGAAAATGCAGCAACTAGATCCGATGACTCTACATGCCCCGCCCCTATCGGCCAGTATGACGTCAAGGACGAGACGATTCTGGAGCACGACAATTCTCATAAAGGATTGCTCTTCGGTTAAGTTACCTAGAGCAGAGGTAGTCTCAATCACTACTGCTTCAAGTGTTCTGGTTAATCTACGTATCAGTTTACTATTCACGACAGTACCTAAGTAGGGAAAGACACCTTTATTGATATCTATGTATTGTTCTAGAGCAGTTTCAGTATAATCGACAATCGGGAGGTCTCTCTTGTGTCTAGTATGTACTAGGTGGGAGTTCCTATGATAATCAGGTGGGGCTAGAAAAACTGGTGGCAGTAGGAAGGCAATGTAACAGGTTCCCTCCCAATCGAGGGGCAGACGAACATATGCGGTCTGACCACAAACAAAATAAGAATGACGTGAAGCTTTGAAAATAGATTTCCCACTGTCACTATACTTGACAATAGTAGTACAATCACTATGTCCTACATGTACGGAACCATTATTTCAGACACATAATTCACCTTTGACTGGTAGTACTGACATAGCAGGTAAGTCTGGAGTAGTATCAGACTGAACATTCAGGACCATGAAATTCGAAGAATAATTACCCAAATTATAAACTTCATTTTCTAGATCTAACCCTGTTCTGTGGGGAAGACCTTGCTTGTCTGGAAAACATGTACTGTTCAGAAAGGACATATCATTTGAGGATGACGTTAACGTGGACCATGCTCCACATGAACCGTTATGTGAAAATGGATAAGGAAACAGTGGCAGAACTCGCTTCGGTGTCTGGAAAGGGGGGAGTCGACCACACACCCAACAATTAGTGGCATTGCTGGTCTGGTGTGAATAATGTAACATGCGGATAAAGGAATTATTTCGCATAGCAAGACGATAAGATAGTTCATGAGGAGGCAGATCACTAAACGTATGCTCTACTGTAGTATTAGAAGACTTATTTACATGAGAAAGTGGAAAATATAAATACAATGCATAACTTATGCAGGTAATCATAAGGCTGAGATAAAGCAGAAAACATAAAATAATAATGCAACTTTTAGAGTTCTCACTAACTCTCTCTCTATGGGGGTCTATTTCATACATGTCAGAAACCGGTCTAACCGTTTCACCTAGGGGAGGACTTAGACAATCAAACTGGCTGACTTATTTTACTAGACCTTAATTTTAACTTATACTCCTGCTGCGGAGTTTTTTCTAACAGGGAGGGTTTCGTATCAATGTCATTTGCGGGACAGTCCTTGAGAATAGTACTTTGGCAGTCTTTAAAATCCTCGGAAATGTTCTTGGAAACAGTCTTTAGTCCATAAAATGTCTTTACATGCGACAAATGCACCCAGCCCTTCCTGCCTTCCAGCTTGACGGCAGTACGGGTGGCCAGGAGGACTTGCTTGGGCTCCTTCCAGCGGGGCTCCAGCGGACTTGAACGATCAAAGTTCCTTACGAGAACCAGATTTCCGGGAACGATTTCATGCGGTGCCACCTCGGTATTGTCTGGAAATGCGGCGGCAACCTGTGAACGACAAGAGTGTAGGGCAGACATCAAGGAAGTTAGGTAATCTGTCAGCATATTACTTGAAACATCTGTAATACTTCGAGGTCTAGGTGTACCCCACATATTAGGGGGGCGGCCGAATACGACCTCGTACGGGGACAGACCTGATCTGGAATGTGCGACCATGCGCATATAAAACAGAGCGACTGGCAGAGCAACTAACCAGTCTACACCTTTTTCCTGACAGACTTTAGCAATGCGTATTTTCAGGGTCTGGTTATGTCTCTCTACTAGACCGGCTGCTTCAGGATGGCGTACACAATGGAACTTCCACTGGTACCCTAACAACAGGGAAACATGTTTCATCAATTCAGATGAGAATGGCTGGCCGTTATCAGAATATACGACCCTAGGGAGTCCGTAGCGGGGGAAGAACTCACGAACCAACTGCTTGGCAGTGGTCGCGGCTGTGTAATCTGGGACTGGATATGCTTCTGTCCACCTGGACAAAGCGCATACAACTACAAGGACATACTTGAAACCTCGACATCGCTCCATTTGAATATAATCCATCTGGAGGACCTCAAAAGGGTGGTCGGGGGGCTGGAAACCACCTTGTTCCACCGGGACACTTTTACCTGGATTAAACTGGCAACATATCATACAGGTACGGACTTTCTGCTTGGCTGCAGCTCGTAAATGCTTGTTAAACCAAATGTTCTGGATACTGTCTAACATAGCTTTTTCTCCTAAATGTGCTGGACTATGTGCGGTATTGATAATGACTTGAACCATAGAGTCGGGGAGAAACCATGTGGCTTTTCCCTTCGTTACCCATCCCTGATCTGTCTGGACCCCTCCTTGTTCAGACCACTTCTTGATTTCATCGGGAGTAGCATGTGACTGGATATCTATGACATCTTGAGTAGGGTCCTTAACTATCATACAAGTAGTCGGATCTGGAATATGTGTCTGTGTCGGATTAACTGACATGTCTGGAGTCTGTGCTGTAAGCTTGGCTGTGCGATCTGCTAGATCATTACCTTGAGAAATAATGTCGGTAACTTTAGTATGTGCTTTGCATTTCATGATAGCAATAGATGTCGGTAAATGTATGGCATCTAACAGAGCTTGAATAAGGAGACCATACTGAATCTTGGTTCCATGAGAAGTCATGAAACCTCTCTCTTGCCAGAGCACTCCGAAGTCGTGTACAACTCCGAATGCGTAGCGTGAATCTGTGTAAACATTAACTTTCAGGTTCTTGGCGTGTATGCAGGCTTGGGTCAGAGCAACTAGCTCTGCTGCTTGAGCAGACAGGGTGTCAATACGGTGTGTTTCTATAACTTCAGTGTCAGTAGTCACTGCATACGCGACTACTAGTTCTCCTGTACTTGTTCTCATACATGAACCATCCACATAAAGTGTCAGGTCAGGATCTGGTAATGGAATATCTGTCAGATCTTGTCTTGGCTTAGTCATAGTATTAACTACTTCCACACAGTCATGTGTAGCAGAATTCGAAATAACTGACGGTAACATGTAGCAGGATTTAGGACGTTGCAGCGTCTGATTTCTATGTGTGGCTGGAACAGTGTCAGTTCATAACCTGTTAAACGTGCAATCGTCAAGTGCTGAGTCTGTGTTCGGTTTAAAAGAACTTCCACAGAGTGTGGAACTTGTACTGTCAAGGAATGTCCTAATACTATGGAATCACTTTGTCTGATAGCTAGTGCTGTGGCTGCAACTGACTTGAGGCACGCAGGCAGAGCCTGGGCTACTGGATCTAATGTGCTCGAAAAATAAGCACAGGGCTTGTATTGACCTGCTTGATCTTGTGTAAGAACAGATAATGCTGTACCTTCACGTTCTGTGACGAAAAGTGTAAAAGGCTTACTGTAGTTCGGTGTAGCTAGAACAGGAGCTTGACATAAAGCTTTCTTTAACTCATTGAAACTAAGTGTATGTTCAGATGTCCAAGGGAGGACAGTCGATACGGCTGCCTCCTGTGTCGTTAACTGTATCAGTGGCTTGGCTAGAAATGCATACTGAGGAATCCATTGTCTGCAATAAGAAGTAAGGCCGATAAAAGCACGTACCTCCTTCTGTGTCTTGGGCTGAGGAAGACTCGTTATTAACTGGATGCGGTCTGGTGTCAACTGCCTACCCCACTTGGACAGTAAGTGGCCTAAGTAGATCACTTGCTGGACACAGAATTGAAGCTTCGAAGGGGACACCTTGTGCCCCATCTCGGCAAGGAAATACAAGACTGTAAGTGATGCTCGCTCGCAAGCACGTTCAGAACGGGCTGTGATCAGTAGATCATCGACATACTGGAGCAGGGCAGTGTCAGCTGGCATGTGAATGTTGTCTAGTTGTCTCTTAAGTGCTTGACTATAAATACTAGGACTTTCTGTGAAACCTTGAGGAGCTCGTGTGAATTTATAGCTCCTTCCATTTAAACAAAATCCGAAAAGAAACTGGCTGTCTGGATGAATGGGGACACTGAAAAATGCGTTCTTGAGGTCTATGACTGTAAAAAATGAGGCTTCGGAATCAATGGCTGTCAATAGGGAAGAGATATCTGGGACAACTGGGTACTGGGGAATAATACATTTATTGAGTTCTCGAAGATCAATCACTAATCGATATACTGGGGGTGCATTTGGATCAGTACGTTTCATGACTGGAATGATAGGAGAATTACATACATTGGAGTCAGTTTCTACAACTACTCCTTGAGCCATGAGCTCGTCAATAATTTTGGATAAGGCTGCTACAGCCTCAGGTGGTAATCTGTACTGTCTGATTCGTGGTAACACTACACCTGGCTTGAGAGTCACACGATGGGGTGTGATTTGCATAAAACCAACATCAGTTGGACCTTGCGCCCATAGATGCTGCGGAACATTAGACAATCTCGGATCAAAATCTCGTAATACATAGTGACCCTTGAAGTCACGTAAAAACAAACGTATTCCCTCTGGGGAACAGCATATGACTGCACCTAATTCTTTCAGTGTCTTAATGCCTAACAAATTTTCTGGACATGACTTCGTAAGTAATAGATCAGTATTGCGGGACAATGGACCTACTTCTAAAGTAACTGGCTGAGATATCTCGTTTACAATAGGCTTTCCTGAAAATCCAAGGGAAACATTTCTAGAGCCTGAGAGCGGAGCCCCTGGAACTTCGGCGTGACTTATGGTAGTCCTACTTGCCCCTGTATCAATCAAAAACTTTCTGTCTTTCCCTAATACTTGACTGTGAACATAGGGACCTTCTTGATCTACAGGAATCTCGATGAGAGGCAAGCCTACCTCCCTCTCTAGGCTGTTTCATGAGTACTGTTGGTACTCTGGATACTCGGACTGTGCGTACTGGTACATCTGCTGTGTAACATGCTGTGTTGCAGCAATAGGCTGCGGTGCTGGAACTGTCTGTTGTGCATTCTGTGGCTGAGAAGTCTGTGAAACTTGTTCTTGTCTAGGCGGACGTGGTCTTTCTTTAGTCTTACCAGTGGCTATATTATGTTTCAGAACTGCACACTCGTTTATAAAATGACCTGGCTGTTTACAATAATTGCATGTCCCTTTAACGGGAGCTGCAGGATGACTGACTTGATTCGGACCCCTCTTCTGACTGTCTTGTGGAATAGATTGTGCAACTAGTACTTTCATTTTCGTGTCTTTCATACGTTTTCTCTCGTGTTCTTGCTCTTCTCTGATTCTATTCTGGTGGTACTGGAGCATCTGTAACATCTGGGACGGGGTACTAGCTTGCCATGTACTTTCGACTTTCAAAACTCGATTCTTAACTTGTGGACTTGAATTCTCGACTAATTTAGTAACAAAAAGATGAGGGTATGACTCGCTACTCGTCTTCAATCCACTGTTTATAATGAAACATTTCTCAAACCTAGAATAAAAATCACTAGTATCTTCGTCTTGTTTCTGTTTACAGGCTGAGATTGCATCCCAGTCTTCCTTTTAGTGGCTAACAATCTGGGCAAAACTTGTATTAACAGTTCTGGTAATTCTTTACATTTCTCTCCAAGACCGGTACCTGGTACTCGTATCTTATCTTCAGCTTCTAGAACTGCCCAATCGATCTTTTTCTCTCCCACCTCCCATTCTTTTTCCTTGAGTTTTTCATATACCCCTGCAGGCAACAGGACCTTTAACATTTTAATAATATCTGGATACGTATATTCTCCCATACGGAGCATGTCTTTTAATTCTCGGTGGAACCCTGCTGGATCTTTGTCATGACAAGGAATTAATTTCTTCATCTCTAAGAGTTCCATTTTTGTAATCGGGGTGTAAACAAATACTCGTTGCATTTCACCATCTGCTGTCCTGACTGGGTGTACTTCTCGTAACGGATTCTGTCTATCTATGTAAAACGTTTTACTTTCTGGAGGTGAGACATGAACAAAATGCGGGTTCAAAAACATACTATATTTATGGCGCTGTTCTAGAATGACACTAATTAAATCGGTACCTAAACCTTTCCATCTATACTGGAGTAACTCGTTCAGGACATCATGTAACGGACCTGGATCAGAATGTTGATCCTCATACAGTGTAATGAGGTGTTGGATCATATACATACCCACCAGTCGTTGCTCGGCTGGGGGCAATTTCAGAAACATTTGTGCCACTATTTCGTCTGGAAAAGTGGTAGAATCAGTAGTCCATCGGACTGCTGATCGGGCTAGTTCTTGTTCATGCATAGTACTTAATTCACTATAACCGATTCGTGATTTTAAAATGTGATCGGTAGCTTGAAATACTTGTTCTAGAGAACCTTGTTCTGGTGCTGGATGATGAAAGATTTTCTTGTGTTCTAGGCGTAAATGTCGGTCTGGAAATCTAGATTTTCCTACATACGCTATTCTGGCGGTATTCTCGTCCTCTACCTCTTCTGTAGGAGAGTCATTCTCTTTCTCGCTTACTTGTGCTGTTTTACGTTGTTCGTGTAACCTTATTATTTCTTTACGTATCTTCTTGTACATACTCTCTATACTACTGATGGTTCTGTGCTTACCCTCGGCTATATTATCACTCCACCTTGTCAGGGTTCTCATTTCGGCCGGATCTTTGGTCGGATAATCTTGTTCCCTTATTAAACAATTAATCAGAAACTTTAATATCATGAGCTGGATCTCAGCTTTCCTTTGAGACATGGCTTCGCCAATACTTTCTGGATCATTCCCTGTACGGATGAAACGATATATTCTGTCTAGATCTTCTTTCATATCCGGTAGGGTGTCCAAATACCCGGTCACCCGTCTTACACGTATGGAATAAATAACCGTACTATCATCGCCTGTGACTGGATCATAGCGGCATTCAGTAAGAGCTCGTCGGATGTCTGCAACGGACTTATATTTGGGCGTACGCTGTAACGCACGTTCATGTAACTCGACTAACGTTACACGTTGGTGTGGTGGCGGGGTACCAGGACGACCTCCTCCTGCGGCCCCTAAACTAGAATCGTCGACTGATACTCTTCGTGCTGTCAGAGTGGCTGATGTGGCGGGAAGTTGTACTATGGGCTGGACCGGGGGTACCGTAGCAGGTACTGCAAAAGGTGCCCCGGTGTCTGGAGGAGCAGGAATTACATGATTTACAGGAACTGGCGGAACAGGATTGGCATATTCTGGGACTGTGTCGTCCAAATAGGACGAAATAAAAATATCAGCTGCGGTCGGTTTGTGACGTAGCTTGGTCGGAACTAAGGGTGGCGGAAAATTACTGGATGCCTCTGGGGTTGCTTTTGGCAAGCCCTCGGCAAGAAGAGGATACATACCCTTAATAAGGGCATTCCTCTGTCTGTCTGACTGTTCGGTTTTAACTCGCTCACCTATCTCGATTAATTCCCTTTCTTGGACTCTTTCTAAGGATTCTCTACTTAATTCTGACTTTCTGATTTCTTTTTCGGTTCTTTTATGAGATTCTTTGCGCCATAACTCGATGGCATCTTTCTGTGACTGTCTGGCTTTCTTTTTCCATAATACTTCTTCTACTCGCATGATGCACTCGGCATCCCATGTGCCTGATACAGGCCATCTATATTTTTCTTCTAACTCTTTGGTGTACTCCACCCATAAATCTAGATATAATATGGCACTTATGCCATGCTTCTGATACATAAAATGACCTGGACTGTCCCTAGGCGGGACAGGAACTGCTTCTTCTAACAGACCTTTTCTAGTTCTTAACTGACGTAGTTTGGAAAACAACGGCATGACTGAACTGTAATCTAGACACAATACAATACACAATGAACACGATAATTACACCACTTTCATACCACGACATTAAAATACATGAATGACATTTTAAAATAACAGTTCGAACAGAATACTACCTGGAATACTGAAAACAGAATACAGAAATTCTCGAGGGCAGAACTGACTAGAACAGAGACTAGATGCACTGCTGAAACAGTACGAAACATACCGGTCTCATAAAGAGACACGTCAGGACCCGTATCCACCGGAGTGGACACTTCGTGTTGGGTCTGTGTACCACCAAACCCACGGACCAGAGTCAATTAGATTGACCCTGTCTAGATACTACCCCAGCAATGGTACTCACCGGGCAGCAAGAACGGAAGGCCTCGGACTGGACTGGACTGCTTCGACGCCGGACGGACACACTTCGGACTTCTGTTACGGGTGGGCCTCCGGATACCTCGGACCTTGGACTCTCGGCTTGGGCTCTGGTCGGGACTCGCCGCGTTCCTCCACCGCCTCGTCTGGATGCTGGACCGCAACCTCCGTCTCCTCCGTGGGCCTGAGGGATACTTGAAGCAGAAATATCTGCACGTGCACGGTATGGTTCCGTCACGGCTGCAGAGGGTCAGGGGGCATACGTGGCTTCACCGGTGCGTGGGGAAAGGGCAAGTCCCTGTTCGGGCGCCATTATGTGGTATATAAATAAATAATACCGGATCTATTTTTGACTGGATATAGTAATAACAAATAGCTCAATAAATAAGAGTCAAGATTCGAGGTAGTAGGAGTTTGCAGGTTTTAATACAGGATAAGGACAGGAACAGGACAACCTGCACAGGACTAGGATGGCAGCGCTGCCGGGGGCAGGATCGGTGTTGGCGTATAGGCGTAACTTTTAATAACAGTGCACAAGTATATATACTAAAACAATTGCATTACAATACATACAATAGGCGGAGCAGTGGGTGTGGTCAATAGCAGTCGCGAAAGATAAGGGTGAAAGTGGGTGTAACAGGAGGTGTGTACATAGACATGTGATGTAAACGTAACAGAATATGTCATAAATGGGGCGGAAACATGGAGGGGGCTACCTGAGGAGCCGGGACCTCTAACCTAGTGGTACGCGCAAACTGACAATGACGTGTTACTAGGAGAAGCTGGGGGCTATGACTTCTGCGCTAGGAGCAGAGACTGAAGTCTGGAGAGTCAGGGCGACATGTACCTAAACATTATCTAGTATCTGATGTTTAGAGAACATGTTGATATAAACTAAAAGTTATCGGGGTAAAGGCTAACAGACACTAAGACTGGTGCATGCATTATTCTACATGTAGTGTGTGTTGAGGAATATTAAATGACCATTTAATACAGTATTTCTCTTACATAGAGACGTAAAGGCTAGACGATGACTGAAACTATTGATGCGATTCAGTAGCTTAGGAATGCAGAGAAGGAGGGCTGGACTGATAACTAGAAACATAACATTCTCTTGGCAGACTGAGAGGCAGGGCCAGGCCGAGCCGGGCACTGTGAGGCAGGAAGTAAGTGAAGGGTCAGGAATACAGGTGGGGGCTGTATCGCTCCTCAGCGAGGGCTCAGGAGACTGGAGCTGAATCTGGTGTCCGGGCCCTTTTGAGGCCTAGAAACGGGGACTTTTCAATGAAATAACGTGCACACTGAGAAACGTGGCAACGTAGCTTTACATAGGCCTAATACTCGTAGCTTTCACGAGAACTGGAAACTGGCATACTAGAGATGGACACAACTGTAAGTGCGTCTTTAATCAAACATGGGGGATACACATGCATATTAATCATGCACACATAACATAAGATGGGGGACACGTAGGGACACAGAACATGGCAAAATTTACTTTTCCACATGGTCATCCTACAATGCTGAAACTCGGCGTGGGGCGCCCTATTAGCCTGTGAGATGGCGTCAGTAGCGGACCGATGTGTGAATGGGGCAAAGGTAGCGCAAGAATATTTTCTGAATAGAAGACACCACAAGGCGCTGAGATGCCAAGATCCGGATGGCACCGAGGTGGTGTCTAGTAAGGTGCACTGGTGTGGTCATCCTACAATGCTGAAACTCGGCGTGGGGCGCCCCATTAGTCTGTGAGATGGCGTCAGTAGCGGACCGATGTGCGAATAGGCCGAAGGCAGCACAACGCGCCAAGATCCGGATGTCACCGTGGTGGTTTCATAGTTGAGAGGCACTTCATCTGCAGTGGGGCGCCGAGATCCGGATGGCACCGAGGTGATGTCTAGCAAGTTGCTGTACTGGTGTGGTCATCCTACAATGCTGAAACTCGGCGTGGGGCGCCCCATTAGCCTGTGAGATGGCGTCAGTAGCGGACCGATGTGCGAATAGGCCGAAGGCAGCACAACGCGCCAAGATCCGGATGTCACCGTGGTGGTTTCATAGTTGAGAGGCACTTCATCTGCAGTGGGGCGCCGAGATCCGGATGGCACCGAGGTGATGTCTAGCAAGTTGCTGTACTGGTGTGGTCATCCTACAATGCTGAAACTCGGCATGGGGCGCCCCATCAGCCTGTGAGATGGCGTCAGTAGCGGACCGATGTGCGAATGGGGCCAAAGGCAGCGCAACAATTTTTTTGGAATAGAAGAGATCACAAGGCGCTGAGATCCGGATGGCACCGAGGTGGTGTCTAGCAAGCTATGCAGCTGAGTTGCGTGCGCACTTGCGGCGAATAGGTGGAAGGCAGCATTACAATGTTTTCTGAATAGAAGACACCACAAGGCGTTGAGATTCGGTTACCACCGAGGTGATGTCTAGCAAGTTGCCGCACTGGTGTGGCCATCCTACAATACTGCTCCGAATAACGGCGTGGGGTGCCCGAAGGGGGGGGGGGCGGCGTGAACGGGCCTTCCTAGGTGGAGGCTCGTCTGCTGTAGTGGGGCGCCCCTTTACCGTTTCAGTTGCCATTCAGCTGAGTTTCGGCTGCTCTTGATGCTACAGCGACAGGCGGCTGCAACAGGACTCTCAAAATGGCGGCCTGTTCTTTGGATTTGGGCCTGGTCCACTAAAATGGCCCTGGGACACCTTAGAACTCGGACGCTCGATTTTTTTTTCCTTTCCTGTACATGCAAAAAAAGGTAAATGCCCGGTACGTTACACGCTTCATCTGCCACGATGAACTCTCCAGAGGAACCGAAAAAAAATATAGTTATGGTAACTATACCATGCATCGTCATATGGAGAGGTGGCACCAATTAATTATAGTGCTGCATAAAAGAGAGATTTGGAGGAGAACCCCTGACCTGCTAGTACATTCATCAAAGAAGTGGCACTGACAGCATCAGAGGCAAGGGAAACGGTCCCAAATATTTAGAAGAACTTTGGAAAGATTAAAATGACATGTTTAGATTGTGGCAAATTAATTTCATGTGGACAGATGAGTGTTACTCTAATAAATACAGCATATGAACATCATCATAGTCGATGGTTGGTAGAGACATTTTGACTATATCCTGGACCTGCCCGTCCTCGCCCAAAATGGCGCCGGAATAAATGGGACTCGTAACTCCTTGTTGTGTACTGGTTGCAGAACCTTGAAATCACGAGATACGTATGCAGTTTTGAAGCACATGGCGGGCGGGGACGAGAATTGATTGAATATTTCGACATCCCTATTGATATTAAGTTCTGATGTGTTATTGATTACTGTACTATTGAAAGTTCGAATTAACGTCACCCATGGTACTTGCCCGCAAATGTATATCTAGATAATTTTATTGTAACTGGCCCTGTCGTATTTTAATTATAAAATGTACGTCCACCGATTCCGTAACTGTTAGACACCTTAGTTCTTGCAACCTAATGGCCCGCCCGTTACGTTCCTCTACAGTGTAAATGTCTACTCATCATATACGATTACAGTTTGCTCCGTGGCCGGCCCACGTGGTTATAGGCTCGTATTTGTATAATGAAATTTTCACAATAAAGGTTTTTAAAAGAAAACATGGTAGTAGTATATACATTGGTAAAGTTTTTAATAATAGTCACTGTTTTAGAATCATTAAAAGGCAAGTGAAATAAAGCAGACCAATTACATGAAGGGTAAAAGGTATAATACGAAGGAACGCAGTAAAGATAAATGGTCAAGGGCTGTTGTGTTTTCTATTCCTGCAACATAAAGTGATCGATAAGAATCTCATATTCAGGCGTATCGGCGACTAAGACAGCAGGTCGACCCTCTTTTGCTCAACGGCTCCGTCATGGGACGAAGAAACGCTCTTTTTCTCGAAAAAAGAATATATTTTACTTGCAGGACAGTTGTAAATTTTCCGGGAAAGTACATTAGCCTGGAACATTATAACATATATTTAAGAAAAAATAATGTTCGGAAGTAATAAAAAGCGTAATTTTTAGGTCATATGACCAAGCCTTTCATCATTAGAATAAGAAAAGTAAAATGAACCAATGAAAAGTTTTATTAACAAGTCACATGACTTGTTATGCTTACGTTACGCGCTGCGCGCCCCGGATGACTTCCGGATGCGCTAACGCGGCGCGTCATATGATGCATTACGCGACAACGCAGGTCCAGAATATAGTCAAAATGTCTCCACCAACCAGCGGTCGGAACACAACCCCTTTCAGCAGGCTAAATAGTTCTGTTAAATTACAACAGAAGGGACAGGCAACAAGAACCATCAGTCAAAGAGGGGAGGGCTAGTTCTTCTCTACCGGGTTACATTGGGGCGCTACCGGAACTGATCGAATTGGTAGTCTACAGTGTTTCTGGATGTTTCAGACTGAAGCTGGGGTTAGCATGAGAGCAGTACCATTTCGTAGCTCCGTCGTGGCCATTCCGCAACCAATCATGGCAGCCGCTCTTTATCGTTATTTTGGGCGGGGTGGGTGGCGGAGCCGAGCTGTTTTGCAGCCATCATTGTGTGGAGTTCAGTTCATTTCACTAGTTTTGTATTTGTCATGAGGGGTTGTTCCTAATGTTTCTATTTTAGCGAGGTCAAAAAGAGATCCCATTAGTGGCCTACTGATTTTGCTCGATTCCTTTTCTTTTTTTTTTACACGATTTTTCGTTATCTGCAAAGACTAAACAGAGTATTGCGACTCTGTGTTTGTTTGTAAATAGAGAATGAACCAAAGAGAACCAATTCTAAAACAGTAAATACTTGGATAACAATCAATCAAATGGAGAGAGAAGCAGGCACGACGTATTACAACGGGGGCAAAGGCCTGCGTTAACTACCCTTCACTATGTGCAAAGAGAGAGTACTCCTAATAGAAATGGGGGGGGGGCACCATTCAAAGCAGATCAGTGTGCATAAACACGAAAATGTTTTCACTTACCACGTACTTGACATTCGACAGCTTATGATATTTGCTATTAAAAAACCATTGAAATTCACTGAAAAAACCATAGGTTATAGACCATATATAGTTAGGAATTAGCATTTACAAAACCTTGAAAATTCACTGAAAAAACCATAGGTTATAGACCATATATAGTTAGGAATTAGCATTTAAAAAACCTTATTTTACTCACACAAAACCATTGAAATTCCATATATAGTTAGTTGCACTAACTATATATCGCGCACCCGCAATCCACTGCTGATGATGTCACATATTACATCATTCATGACATGGTCAGTGACATCACTGATGGCATCACTGATGACATCTCAAATGACATCACTGATGACATCACTGATGACATCTCATTTGACATCAATGACCACATCACTGATGATATCATTCATGTGACAATACAATGCATCTCCTCACATTTTAATATAACCTCTGTTTCACCCAGTGTTAAATACAGAGTATAATTTTTGAAACCATTGACACACCAATACTAGTTACTACATATGTACTCACTGATTCCTACGTCTACACACACATTCACTCATTCACCCATACAATCATTCATACATACAATCACTCATCTTTACAACACTATCATATGCACTCATACACCTATACAGACACTCACACTCTGCCACTCATCCATGGAGTTACTCACACACCTAGTCAGTCCTGTAAAGAATCAATCACACTTCCATTTTCTTGTCTATACAGTTAAACATAGAGCACCTTACATTTTCAAACATATACTAACACATACTTACCTTGTTATACAATCATTGATATAAGTACACATTGATCTGCACAGAGTCACACACCTCCCAGCCAGCCACACACACACACTCAGTCTCCCATACAAATACTTGGACAATCAATCAATAACCCATATAGTTACTCATATAGCTACTGATCAACACATGCAGCAGTTTACAGAACAACAGACATAATGATGCACAAATTAAGACAGTTTAGTCACTAACCCATGCACTCAGTGAGACACATTTAATCACTCACTCATACAGTCAGTCATGCACCTACTAAATCCTTCGTCCAGACACTTATACATCCACTCATTCTTCAATATGTAAGACATATTTAAACTTTACAGAAACATAAAATCACTGGATGTTGTTATCAGTGATGTCATCAGTGATGTCATTTGAGATGTCATCAGTGATGTCATCAGTGATGTCACTGACCATGTCATGAATGATGTAATATGTGACATCATCAGCAGTGGATTGCGGGTGCGCGATATATAGTTAGTGCAACTAACTATATATGGAATTTCAATGGTTTTGTGTGAGTAAAATAAGGTTTTTTAAATGCTAATTCCTAACTATATATGGTCTATAACCTATGGTTTTTTCAGTGAATATATATATATATATATATATACATATACGTATCTACATATTTTTTTAATGAACAACATACCTTTAAACAGTTAACAATATTGTTTTCGTTTTTACGTTCTTCATGCTGTTCAATTTCATTTTGCTGGACGTCGATGTAAAACAATGGGTCTGACTGGTAAATATTGCTTGGGTTCTGTAAATTCGTAAAATTAACCATAGAGATTTTTGTTTGCAAAGCTGATTTGATTTTTGGGAATGGTATCAGGGAAATATAGCACAATGTTTTCTCACTTGCCAGGTTTAGGCTTACGACTCACAAGGTGCTTCCTGCAGATAGTAGGTAGCATCGCCAAGTGGCAATTCTAATAATAGAAGTCCTAAAGTGTGTTGTGTGATGTGTCTGGAATGAGAAAAAAATCTAAGATTGAATATGTTTTATTTCGATACTGAAAATACCGCTACGTATTTAAACAACAACATATCGAACAAAAAATAATAAACAAACTTAACGAAGGTAACTAAGAAATACACATCTGTTAGGAGCAAGAATAATTTCTTTCAGGATAATTGCATGCTCGTGGAATGTGTATCAACGTTATAAGAATATATAACCTGCCGACACATACGCTGATAGAAGAGACATTATTCACTTTATATTAATATTGTATTTATCTTTTAAACTTGCAAATGTGATAGGTCTTCAAATGTCGTGTAGATTCACGGGGATCGTTTTCTAAACAGCGCGCATTTTCCTTGTAACATTCTACTCACTGCTGGATGCAATTAAGCTTTATGCACTTAATGAGGAATGCTGAACATTAATAGAGGCAAATAACGCTAATTTATAAAGACTGCGATTAAGAGTTGCGAGTTTTTAACAGCCAGAGACAGGGCATAGCCTGGTCAGTAAGACGGGGGATGTAAGCTTTACTTTTCCCAACAATCACGCTGGCATATCTTGTTATGAGAGCAGGGTACGAGGGGGTTTAAGAAGCTGTGGAAAGAGAGAGGAGCGCGGATTGTTAGGGGTACTTAAAACACAATCGTTTTCAAACTATCCAAGTTCAGGCAGAAACGCAGGAGAGTGTGTGATTGTGTATTTTTGTCAGTGGAGGCATGTAACAATCCTGAGTGAAATCTGACAGACATCTCACTATATCCAACTGAATGCACTTGTACCCAACAATTTGCTATAGAACACTTGTAAAGGGGGGGATGTAACACCGAGGAACGGAGAAGGAGAGAACGGAGTAGGGAAAGGAATAGAGTATTGACAATGAAAGAAGGTTTGAGAAATGAGAGTTGTAACGTAAGACGAAGAACATTGTTATTGTAGAGGAGGGAGAGGGGCAAGAATACTGCAAAGGAAAAGAAGAGGAAATAAAGGAACTGCAATCACAGGAAATGGATAAGTATATCATCAGTACACATATTTGTATATGAGCATGCAAGTATTATAGAGTATACATTCAGCTAGGAGCATGGGAATGCAGTATTCGAATGAGGGTACACTAACTGTTCGATGCCAGAAAGGGTTTGGTCATTTAGAAGAAGCTAGATGTTTTCTGAAGAGATATGACTTCAGTTTGTTCCAGCAGTGATGGAGGGAGGACCTTATCAGATATGTTGAGCTGGTGCTCCAGATCCTAGGTGCAAATCAGGGAAATCTTGTCATATTGACTTCTCCTTCTTGCACTTACATGTGTTAAGCCTCTCTGAAACCTTACGAGGACCAACCGAGATCCTGGTTGTGTGGCAGGTGTAGTTAGGTTCTTCCTGACTCAAAGATAAGTGAAGCAGCGGCCTATGTAGACTGTGCAGACAGGAAGAGAGTCAGTTCTCAAAGCACTGAGGTGATCTAGCAGTGTTTCCTGAGTCCCCTATTCAGGTGACGTTCAGTGTAGCAGACACACTTCTAGACAATCAAGTGGAAATGTTGGGCATAATTAAACAGGGCATTGCAAGAGGAGCAAAACTATGACGCCTCTTTTGAAGGTAACTTCTTGACATTTCAGAACAGGGATAAATGGTTCGATGCTTTCTGTGAAATGTTTTGATTTGCGTTCTGAAGCTGAGGTTGGTGTTGCAATGCAAGGCTTAAAAAAATTGATGTCATTTATTAGATGAGGAGTAAATCTAATCATGTTCCTTCTAGAGAGTCAGTCCTTAACTTGTTCTTATCTGCTATCACTGTTAATGTGCATATTCTCCATTTCTTCGGGATGAAAATTCAATAGGCCTTTGACATTTAGGCCTAGAGGGTGGCGAGGCAATGCTCCAGTAGCCACGCCTGCTCTGTAATGAAACTTTGGGTTATAGCAAGGTGTCATTCAGATGGGGGAAATTGACCTTCCTATCTGCCAGGAGTATTCAGAGGATCCACAGCCAATACTAAAAACACAGGAAGTTACGGTAGGCAACATTCTATGTCAGTACTGATGTTTCTCCCAGTGTTCCAGGGGCCCAACTTTGTTTCGCTCCAACTGGATAACCAAGTTGTCCAATGTAGGCACGTGGGAGAGTGAGCACAGAAGACTCATGTTAGTAGATTTTGGGTGTTAAAAACGTACATACGGTATCACAAAGTAATTTACGCTCAATAAGTCAATTGTCTAGTCATTTATTTAATTTCTAAGAAGAAAATGACGGTGGTTAACAAACATGTAAGTAAAACAGTTAAAAGTAGAATGTACGAAAAAGTTGAAGGCCCTAGTCCTGTTTGGAGGTGAGATACAGTCTCAGATTTTTACTTCTGTTGCTAGGCGCTAGAGTTACTAGAACATTGCCCTTATGGCAAATGATATACTATGTGGGCTGTGCTTGTGTTGATAAGGCTCTTTGGACTTCATCAGTTCCTTTGCTACTTTCAATGGCTGTCTCCCATAAAGGGATTTTGGTTTGTACAAGGGATACAGATGTGGGTTCAGTGGACCAAACTCCTATACTGGTACACGTTTGTACACCAAACAAGATAAGTAAGTGTATAAAGTCCAGCTGCTAAAGTTTCAGAACACCAGAAAAACAAATGGTGTCTCATAAAAAGATCCTAAACTCCAAAAACTCATCCTCTAAGGAAAAATGATTTATTCTTAATGAAGTCATTAGTGTAGCCCTAATGCTGAAATGGGGCTGCTGGAATCTCATTGTTCATAAGTGACATCATAAGTCTCTAATTAGCTGGGCCTTTTTCAGTTGTTCCTTGTATGGGGTTGGGGTTGGCTCCTTTGTAGATGCATTTCATCTCCACAAGCAGTCAGATTATCTCTTCATTTTTCCACAGGCCACACTAAAAATATTTCTCTGCAGGATTCCCAGATATATATCCAGTTAGGTAGATCATGGATTTGATCACTGATCTCTCAATGAGGTTTATCTACTGTGGGACACAATGTAAATGAAAGTCAGTTGGTTCAACGTGTTTTACAAAGCTCGAAGAGCAATGTTCATTATAAACATCTTTGTTATACAAAAGCATATTAATATACAATTGCCTGATGAAAACTCTTACCTAGACTACCACATTATAACTAAAAGTTTTAACATTGACGTTTATTAATAATTCATCCTCCTCTTTGGAATACCTTGTCCACTAGTCTTGTATCCTGGCATCACAAATAATTTCCAAGTGTGAAAAAAAGCTGTTCAATGTATCAGTAGATAAGACCCTCTGATGAGGTAGAGGATCATACCTCTAACAAAATCTCTAAATGTTCTAGGGCAAGGTCCTTCATTTTCAAAGTCCTCGAATACCTTCACATGAAAAATAATCTAATTGCAGGCAAGAAAGCTATTCATGTTCATGACATCAAGCAAACTCAATGTACATCCCATGAACATGCAAAAGGAACTGTAAACCAATGTGTAAAATGTATTTTTTTCTCGGATGTGGACTATGGGTTATGAGCTCCTGCGTTTCAAGTGCAACATGAAAGAGCCAAATTAGAGAATCACAAGACGCTAATGAATAGAAAGCATTCATCCTTGAAATTAAACGTTTCAAGGTCAAAACATCTTATTCTACGTAAATGAGGCTCTAGATTTCGTTGTCATAATAACTACAGTCATTAGATATTGGGCTGCGTAATATATTGTAAAATGTGTAACTGGAAATAGATCCACATCAGATGACCGAATTAACTTTTTCATCTACAAACTAATTGCATTTCAGACAAGAAATGTATTTTTCGATTGTTTTCTTGGTATATTATTCTCCTTGGTAATCCCTAGCAAGATTCCACATGCTAGCTTGCATTAAAAGCTTTTAAAAATGTGATATAGGATAAGGTAAGTGCATTTAGGCCTAGAAGGAGAGTGCTTCACAGGGAAGAGTGACAAGTGGGTTTATCTTTTTATGTAAGGCCCATACCCTCAGAGCTTGCACACTGTGCATTTAGGTATTGACACTAGGGGTGGGCAGAGTTTGCAGAGTGTTACTACGTGGAATTCCACAGAGTCGAAAAAGAACGCTGCCTCGTTCGCGGAGTTCCACCTGCAGGCAGAGGTTGCCGGCACGCCGGTTCACGATGCATTGGGAAGGCAAAGTGCATTGTATGCTCTAAAATCACGCATGAACGACACTACACGGTTCTCAAGTGTGTTCTCGCATTCTAAATTGCTGGCGAACAGCACCACGTGGTCCGCATGGGCACCCTATCTTGTTTTTAAGCTCTCTGTTATGGTGCTGGGCCTAAATTGTATCTGTCCTTAATCTTTGTAATCCTCTCCTTTGATTAATTTTCTACCCCGAATTTTTATTATTTATAATAGTGTGTCTTTGCGTTTGTGTATTTTACATTTTTGGGTAAATCTTTGTTGTGTTTTTGTGACTTTTTGACTTTATTTTCCCTTGTTTCCTTATTTCTTTCTTCTTTACTTTCTCTTCCTTTTCCTTTTTATTATTTCTACGCCACCCAGTGCCATGGCAGAGGGACGAAATGTGCAGCCCCGGGCGATATTTGGAGAGGAGGAGGTGGCAGCACTAGTTTTTTTTGTGCAACACCATCTCTCATCTTCACAGGCAGCAGGCAGCAGGCCTGGTAGCAGCTACCCCCTGTGGAAGTGTCTGCAGTGCTTGGGGATGGTGCACTGGTGCATGTGGTGCACCAGCCAGGTTCAGTGCACTGCCCAGCATCTGAATCACCGCTGGGTGGACATTCTGGACCGGTAACAGGACCTGCTCGACCAGCCAGGCGTTGAGATTCCTGGGCTTGTGAGTATTAAATATTTGTTGTGTTTATGTTCTACAATGCTTACATTTATTTTCCGAATAGCATGCTGCTCACACTCAGAGGTAAGTTATGTTTAGTTTATGCTGATATATTATTGTGAGATCCATTTTAGTTTCTGCTAGACAGGTGCTCAGAGCTACCTCATCGCACTCATCAGGTGCACGCTTTGGCTGATTAAGAAGCCATTGCAGACTATTCTCCTGTCACTCTAGTGAATCACTGAGTAGCTCGTTCTCCCTGTGACTTTGTTTATGTACCTCATACAGTTCCAGGTTATTTAATTCAATTTAATTAAATTTACAGTGATGTGAAGTATGCATCTATGCATTAAAAAATGGGGAATGGCCACAGCTTGAGACAGCTCTGACCGGCCGCCGCCAATTCACCCATCAATCCGACTAATTATACAAAGTGCACCACCAGTATAGGTTGCAGAAGCAAGGGAAGCAAGGGTGAGATCAGCGGTACCCATGTGAGCAGAGAGCAGCGGTGGAAAGCCACCGGGAAGAAAGTTAAGATGGTGGCCTGGCTGAGACCCCAATGCGACAAGCTGACGTAGAGGGCTGAGCCAACCAGAAGTGCGTGTACGTCGGCTGGGGCATAGACGCAAGTCCGTGGACTACTGGGCCTTGACTGGGAGTCTAGAGATGTCGGAGGAAGGTGGGAGACTGGTGCCGGCTGCCATCAACAATGAAGCCGGAGCTCTGAATCCCGTAAGTGAGGGATCTGCGGGGCTCGGAGGCAGCGGAGGTCCCCTGGGACCGGGTGAGATTGACTGGCTTTCAGTGCCAGAGGTGGTGGCCTTAATAACACTCCCAGCCCATCCACCCCCTCCTTAGCTACTTCTGAATCACCGGAGGACTTGGAACTTTCCCCCTCCCCCTCCAGTGAGTGCAACAGTAGGGAAAGCGCTGGATAGCGGAGGGATAAAAATTACTATCCCCCCTCCAATGAGTGCAACAAAAGGGAAAGCGTAGGGGTAAAAATTACTATTCCCACTCCAGTGAGTGCAACAGTAGGAAAGCGCTGGATAGCGGGGGGGTAAATATTACTATTCCGACTCCAGTGAGTGCAACAGTAGGGAAAAATATGGATAGCGGAGGGGTAAAAATTACTATTCCCTCTCCAGTGAGTGCAACAGTAGGGAAAGCATTGGATAGCGTAGGGGTAACAATTACCATTCCCACTCCAGTGAGTGCAACAGCAGGGCAAGCGCTGGATAGAGGAGGGGTAAACATTAATATTCCCACTCCAGTGAGTGCAACAGTAGGAAAAGCGCTGGATAGAGGAGGGGTAAAGTTACTATCCCCACTCCAGTGAGTGCTAAAGGTGGAAAACGTTGGATAGCATAAGGGGAAAAATTACTATTCCCTCTCCAGTGATTGCAACAATAGGGAAAGCATTGGATAACGGAGGGGTAAAAATTACTATTCCCACTAAAGTGAGTGCAACAGTAGGGAAAGCGCTGGATCCCAAAATGATAAAAAACAAATCCATCAACATTTTAATTACATTTAATTTCCAATATTAACATAATTAATATATACATTTAAATATATTATTATTAACAAAGATAATAAAAAATAATTTATTACACACTATTTAACACTATAATATCCATAACACACACCTAAAAATAATAACACAATTAAATTTAACAATTACTAATTAGGTAATGAAAGTGAATTTATTATTATTTATTATATTACTTACCACCTTTCACACCATTTACATATATAAACACTACAAAGCACACCTAAAATTAATTACACAATTGAAATTACTAATTACTAATTATTTTATTTAAAAATATGTAATAATTAATTAAAAATGAATTACTTACCACCCTTCACACCATTTACACATATAAACACCACAACACACACCTAAAATTAATTAAACAATTAAAATATTTAATTATTAAGTGACTAATTGAAATTAATTAACAACTTCTTATTAAACTATTATTATTCAATCAATTAACACATTAATTAATACATTTTATATAACGAAATTATTTCCCACCCTATTCCCCTATAAACCCACAACTCGCTACGGAACTAAAAACGTGGAATTAAACTTAAAATAAATTAATAACTAGTAAAATCTAAAACATATAATAAAATGACAAACAATTCTCATTAAAAACACTAAAATACATAATGTTATTATTAAACCAATTCTTTTGTAAACTATATTTTTGTAAACAATATTTATTACAATGATATTTTTGTAATCGCTATTACTTACCTGTCAGTCGATATTCATGTCAACTATATTTTTGTTGTCGATATTTCTTCCCCATGAAATTTTTGCGGCAACATTTATGTCCCACAATATATCTCTGTCGATATTCCTGCTCTGCACCAGCAGGAGTCCAGCCTGTACTCTCCAGAGGATGTCAACTCCGTGTAGATGAAAAGGGGTTCCAATGTTTGGGCATATATAGCACTAAAGATCATAAGAGCTTCTATGAGGAAAATTTAGCCCCTCTTTTGCACCTTCTGCAAAGTGACATCCAACACTGCCAATCGCTACCACTCTCCCTCCTGGGTAGAGCGGCACTTTTTAAAATGATGGCTTTGCCCAGATTCCTCAATGTGCTCCACAATACTCTTTACACAGTGCCCTCGCTGTATTTTCAGCAAACAGACGCATCAATACAGCAGCTGTTGTGGGATGGGGGAGCGGCTAGAATCTCGTTAAGAAAATTGACCAGGGGATGGTACAATGGGGGTATTTGACTACTCTTTTGCACTACTACTTGGCGGCCCCACTCAAAGTCATTAATCACTGGGTATAACAATCCTATAGTGAGCCTGCATATAGGATGGACTGTCACAACATGCAACGGGGAGGATACCTCCGGCGCTGTATGGGGAAGGTGCGGTGGATTCCTTTTACCCCTCGACTACTACTATGCTTGGCGGGAAGGTTCAAAGGCGCTGGGTTAGCGGGGTAAAATTACTTTGATGACTCCCCTGTGGAATTCGAAGAGACTAGGCCTGCTGGAGCTTAGGGCAAGCTTTACTTGATGGGACATGATTGGGATTTCGAAAATGGGCAACCTCTGGAAAGAAGGAGACATTAACACCTTTCTGGCGCTGCAGAAGGCATATCAGAGGCCACAATCTGAAACTTTTAGGTATCTCCAAATCACACATGTGCTAAGAGCAGCAATACCCAAAGGGACTGTACTGCCGGAGGCCTCCCCACTAGAAGACAGGTTATTAGATGGCTATTTAGACACAAAAGCGATATCACTGGTCTATCGGAAACGTATAAATAATTTGCCAGACCCCTTGACATTGCTGCGGAATAGGTGGGAGATATACCTAGGTGCGTTGGACGATGAAGAGTGGGTGGAAGCAAAGGCCTCGCCGAGCGAGGTGCCATAAGACTGCTCTTTAGATTGGTACAACTTAAGATTCTTCACAAAGTTTATTATGCATGTAACACACAGGTAAAAATGGGGATACTCACCTCGCTATTGTGCCCGAGTCAGTACCTTCCTCCACCTAATGTAGGTGTGTCCACCACTTCAACAGTATTGGACACCACTATAGAGGACTATGAGGGAGGCCTATAGGGTGGAGGAGGACAAATCCCCACGACTATGTTTGCTAAATATCTTGGGAGATTCAGACCTTACAAATGCTGAGTGCACATGGGTAACATTCGGGTTTATGATTGCAATATCGCAAAGAAATGAAGAGTGCAAGATGCCCCAAAGTTGAAAGAGTGGGAAATGGATCTGGACTGGTGTGTTCAGGCAGAAAGAATGATTTATGAGAATAGAGGCTACCTGAAAAAATAGACAAAGATTTGGGGGAGGTTGAATAGTTATTGGGGAATGTTGTGTACCCCAGTGTTCGAACAAGATCAAGAGCGGGAGATAATGTAATTGACTGATGTGCTTGGGTAGGGGTCGGGGGTCTTTCTGAGTGTTTTTCATGCAATATAATACAATTGTTGTCAATTTATTGATTGGTACGGAATTGTCAGAACTACTGCAGTACCGATCCGTTAAAGAGATGGCATGTTTTTGATTTGATAATTTATAAATAAAATTTTAAAAAATAAACAAAAAAGGGAAACTGGGTTGGCTCATCAAGGCTGTTGAGAAATGGGAATAAATAGATTCAAAGATCCTTCACTGCATTACATTCGTTCCAAATGTAGTTTTTGTTAAGGAAATTTGGAATATAGATGTAACAACAGTCAATAGTTTTGAGTCAAAACTAGTAGTACTATAAGTGATCTGTTCTAGCAACTGTGTTTGCTTTTCATAAAACATTTTGAGAAGATTATTTACTGAAGCACTAATGTATTGCTATTTATTTTCTTATTTTTTTTTCATCAGCACCCAAGGACAATAAGAGGGATGATTCTGAGGGTCCAGGAGAAGCTGGTCAGCTGACACTGACTACCAGCGCTGAGGCCGAGGGTTCTGCTGATCCCAGTAAGTGCTTTAATGATTGTTGTGGACTTCTTAGGGTAATCTTCTTGGGGTATTGGAATGTTGGTGCTGTCTATTGTGATGATTCAGATAGCAGATTCAGGTAAGCTAGTATTTTAAATAAAATTCACCATGTTTAGTTGTTGAGAAAGCTTTCCTTTTCCTGCTTATGAGTAGCTCTAACACAATTCAGTTCACGAGACGGTGACCATGGTCATCATGGACCACCTTCCTCCCCCATAGTAGGGTGCTGCAGACTTGTTCATTTATGGTTATGGTATACCAGCAGTTTCCCATGACAGTGCAGAAATGCTGGACAAAATGTATGAGGTCCCACTCCAATTGCATTTGCCAACCAACACCATATGTCTTTCATTCACATTTATTCCATGCCTGGCTTGTGTAACTTTGTCAACCAGCTATTCAAATGCCCAGAGTGAGATTTGGAAGAGACTGACATGCTAACTAAGCTGTAGTGCTGCATTGCAGTTGCATTTGGGGTTGCGGATCTGGGTTCTAAATTATGTGTAATGTTTTATTCTAGCCACACCAAACATCTGTAATACTGGCTCCAGTGCTGCTGCAGAAGGAGACGGTTCAATTGAAGGGAGGGGAGTGGCAGCAGGGACGGGCACTAGTAAGTCGCATAGTTTCTTGCAATTACTATGCTCACTAGCTCTTACCATGGTGTCACTCGTCATCATCAAACATGAATGTGGAGTGAACCCTCCCCAGATTTACCAGCCATAGCGGTGATTGAGTTATTTTGGCCTCTGCTATCTGCAACACAGAAAAATTTCACATAAAGAGCTTTGACGGCTTGAGGGAGACATGAAAAATGGAAGGTAACTTGAAATAAAGGACATGGTATGTGAGTGAAAGGGTGGGTGTGTGGGTGAAAGGTTGTGCAGGTGGGTAAAGGGATGGATGGGCAAAAGGATGGTTTGAAGAAAGGGTTACTATTGAATGAGTGGATAATATATAGGCAATTTGGGGGAAGAATGGATGGGAGACAAAGCTTAATCATGGTGGCTATTGATGAATTAGAATGAAAGGATGAATGAATATTTGGAATGTTTGGATGAATAAGCAAGGCAGATCTTCTTCTCATGAGGAGCATGCTGCTTCCCTACTTTGCTTATTTGGTTTATGTATGGTTATCAATACTATTCAAAGCTATGGTTCTAAGTGGGGGGTTGTTTATTTTTATTCTTTCTTCTACTCCTTTGACTCGCTGTATTTGTTAAGTGAGCCAGATCTATACTACCTATCATTCATCAACCCCCCCTCCCCGCCCATGGCATTTTTGTCAACTATGACCAAAGTGGAGTATGGGTTAATCAATTTGGGACTACAGTGTTGGCTGTCTAATTTGCATCTGCTTCAGTTAATGCGTCATTTATAATGTACTCATTGGATAGCAAACCAAACACACAAGGTGTGTTGTCCCTTCGCCCACTCAGTCAACTCTTAGTACTTCACTCCTTTATTTTTTCTCAAGTTCTTCCATCTCAGTCTACCAAATCGGAAAATCCATTCTTGGCATGTGCCACCTTTAATGCGATACCCATATGAAGTGATTCCAGAATATTTTTCATGGGTTCGCATAACAGATTTAATTTACACAGATTTTTCCCTTTTGAATTGTACTTTGACTGAATATATCAAAGGTGATGAATTGATTATCAATGTAGTTGCCCCTCTAATATATATATTTTTAAAAAGCTCTACCCTACCTGTCTAATTCTTCTACGCTACCCCATGCAGCAGTTTTCTTTCCTTGGTTACTGCCCAGCAAATACATTTGTTGAAAGTACGTAGTGGTGGGCGAGGCCAAAGAGTAAAGTGGGAGTAAGCACATGATTGGATGCCAAGGTTGGTATATGGGATACATAGTGATGAATGTGCCAAATAAAATCTATATAGCCCATACCTGTAGCGCATTCCATTAGATTAATTTTCCTCAACATCTACTTACGGTAGACAGGATAGTTTATTAATATCCGCATTTCATACATGAGGTGTGTGATGTAGTATCGTATTTATTATTTATCTGCCTCTTTGGAAACAGGGTAGAAAGAGAAATGTATTTGGGGAAGAACAGGGCCATTGGAATTAAAAATAGATAATTGTCAACTACAATTGCAGAGAGTTGCAAACTAGCCGAGGTGTTGAATAGCAATGAGATGGCTTCATTATTTTAGCACCACACAAAACTTTTACTCCATATAGTCATTTATTTTTCAACTCAGAGTGTCTGACTCTGTTTATAGTTATTTCAAAAGACTTTAGAAGAACAACACTAATCAAATCACCACACAGTCAATTTTTTTTAATGTTTGGCAAAATGTGTGGGTAAAACAGAAAATTGGCCTTGTGACTCTCCTCATAATAATCACATAAAATAAATTCCAATGGTCCTAAGAGACTAGCAATGTATTGCTACTGTGCCACCCAATAATTTAAAGCAATTTTTTGCACAGAACATTATTTACAATTTGACTTTTTTGTTTTTCTCAATATGGCTGCTCCTGCTGGTCCAGCTGGTCCAGCTGAACCACCCAACGCAGGAGGTAGTGGCCTGTTTGCGGGGGCAGAGGCTGGTGTGTTTCCAACTGGAATACCAGTGGCTACTGGTCCGGGAAGAGGACGAGGAGGAAATTAACTCACAACAGCCGGGCCACACTGCATCCGGTGCCCCTCCGCCTTCAGCCTCCCGGCCATCCCATTTCCAGTGCCGCCGCCAGCTACCTGCTGCAACCCCCCACCACACTGACAACAGGCCATTGCTGTGCTGCATCCTACAGTGGCCAAACACCATCAAGGGCCAGCTCCCCACAATAGAGCATAGCCTGGACCAGATCATGACTGACATCCATAATGCCCTCTTCTATCTCTTTTAAAAAAAACTGTGTTTTGGTGGGGGGGGATTTGTTGTTTTTTGAGCTGGGTGGAGAGGGTGGGAAGGGAGTTGGGACTGGATAGACTTTTTCTTGGACATTTTGAGTTATGGGGCTTGGGTCAGTTTTGTTTGGGGTTGAGGGGGAGGCATGTTGTTTGGGTGGAGGGGTGGGTTTCTTTGTAAATAAATAAAGGGGGAAACTATTTATAAATCTAAATTTATACCTGAGTAGTCTTTTAATTTTACTTTGCACTGCTGCCTTCAAGTACTTTTATGCAGCCTGATTATGTGCTTGTAAATTAAGAGAGAGCGTAGTTATAGAGTCTATGTCAGATTCCAGCTCCAGACCCCAGGATAGACCTAATGCCTCACCACCTGACCTGCCACCCAAAGAAAAACTCCTAGGTCACAGCTGAAGTAGGGGGGAAAGGGGAAGAGGGAGAAACAGCCTCCGTGCCGGAGAACCGGAGTCCTCACTTGCTTCGGGCCGATGTGGTGGAGAACGTCTTCTAACTGCACCTGTGAGGGAACGACATTGATAAACTACTACAACCTTGTAATGTTAGGTCAATATACTGCTGCTTTTGATTTATCTATAATTACCCCATTGACCAAAGGCTTTTGCTGCTCTCTAATTGGTAGTGTTGGAGATGTTTAACATTACCACACCTGCAGGGGCGACAAGAAAACATGAACAACCTGTATTCCTAAATTGCGGTTCTAAATCTATTTCTAGGTTAGTGTTTACTTCACAATACTACAAAATATTCCTCAAAAAATCCTTGTGTTCAACTTCAGTAGCAATTGTCTTTTTTACAACTCTTTAGCGTACTTTCTGAGCTACCAGTTGGTAACTGGAATGAGCTTAGTCTCTGATAAGAGTTCACAGCATTAAGTTCTAACAGGAAAAGAGATTCTCTGTACCTTGTCTTGTCACTTTGAACACACAGCTTAAAACAGGACTAAATTCTGAAACGTTTTCTGGCTGAGAGCCGCTTAGGTTACCTCAAGTAATTAAGGAATGACACTAAGCGGTCGTTGCCCTTCAGTTCGTTTCCTTTAGTTTTCTCCACTGCAACACTCCCACGTTGCGCGTGCATTATCAACCTCAATTGGACCGTAAATAGGAAACTAATCTCAAATCAATAAATGCTACTTGCGTCTCCCAAACAAGCTCGGAATTTGCCCCAGAAAGACTGTGCGCTGAGGAGACACTATCGCCGCGCACGGTCACAGTTGAAGTGCGCAGTTCCTTTGTGGAACATGCGCATTGAGGGCACAGCGGGACGCGCGAGCTGGAGCACTAGACTGCAACCCTGAAAACAAACGATCCTTGCCAGGACTGCCATTTTCCAAGTAAGATTTTTTATCATTCTCACACAATGTTTTATTGCGAGTTTTGAACCCAATTGCTGTCTAATCCAACAAGGGTATTTCCGTACCTCCAACAAATGTGAATTCTTGTTTTTTTTGTGCATTGTCCACTCGCCCCATTGTTATGGTGGTCTTGACAGTCAAGGTTTATACTTCTCTAACTATCTTGAAGATTATGCTGAATACGTCCATGATGACCTATATTTTGTACAACTATCTAGATATAAAGCAGTAGCAGTCAAAATATTTCTTACTAAATTACATGTCATCCATGCTAGTTGTCTTATCTGAATATACATGCAGCAATACCAGGAGAGGCATCGCAACTTCATGAGCGAGGTCCTACTTCCAGTTCTACCCAGCTAAGCTCCAACTGTAGGATTGATCGGAATGATTGATTGATTATCCATCGTAGGCAACTAAATGGAAGTAGAAAGACTGAATAAGTGAGTTATATATTTATCAAAGATTTACTAAGAATTGACACCACCTTAGTACTACATGATGACATAATGAGAATGCCTTATTGTGCTAAAAGAGAGAAAATAGCAAAACTAGTAAGATTTGGCTAATGTGAAGCTAGCAGTATTATTTGTGAAATCTTCAAGTTATCAAACATGTACTCAATTCTGGAGTGGAGAAACTTAGGTTAGGCATTTATGGATAGACAATACAAGGCCTGAATGATGGTGCTGAAGACTGATGTCCTTCATTCTATATCTAAAATATGGATCATTTTTAATGTCTGGGTTGGTACTGGGCTATTGTGGGCTACTGCTTAGAAGGATCTACAATAATCTCTTGTTGCTTTCACCACACCAGCCCCACCAAGTGTTTGATCCATTGATGGTGTAATTTAGGCCACACCTCAATAAATCATGCAGCTCAGGGGAAGCGGGTTAGGGGTTTGATGAATGGATGTGCATTGGGATTTGGGTAAAGGTTTGACAAAGACAAACACTACAACAAATGCCAAACATTCATCTGAGCAATAAGCAGCAGCACATCACAATTTGCCATCAAGCTGTTGTTAGGAAACAAAGCACTGAGTATGACAGTACAGCCCAATTTATCAGATATCTAAATATTCTGTCTTCTGAGTTGGGGAGTGAACCCACCCACCCACTTCTCTTAGTTAATATAATTGTTAAAAGAAAAATGATACTGAATTGTGAAATTGGGTGGTGCATCTGCATTCTCTTAGGGAATGTCCACTCTCTGGGGCCTGTCTGCGCTAGTCCGGTAGATAAGTAGGAATATTGTTGAGCTCAGCATGCTTTCGCCTTTCGTTCATGAAAGGGATTAGAAGAAGAGAAGACCTTCAGATTGTAAAAGAGAAACTGTATTTTAGAGTCAAGGAGAAGGACAGAAGGAAGGTAAGCTTCAAGAGGAGTGTATCAAGAAGACTCAGAGGCGGAGTACAAAATAAAAGGTACTCAGAGTATCACGTTTGCCACAGGGCCAACACACACACACACACACACACACACACAGAGCAGCATTTCACAAATACACCTCTCTCTATTCCACACAGCTGAGTACTAGGCCTCAGACTTTTGGTTTATCTTTGAACTGAAGTTGATACTCAATAACTTCTTGCTTCTAGAGGTAGCTTGATGAGGTAGTCCTGCATCTCCCACACTTTGTCCTTCCATGATACCCCTCTTGACTCTGAGTAACGCCGTCCCAGACCAGTCATCATCATCATGAATCACTATGACCAGAGCAAGATAGACGTGGAGTGCACTGCTGTTGAAGAACAAGTAGAGAAATAGAGCTGCAGTATTTTGCATAGTTTTTTGTTGGTTAACTAAAGTGACTGTTCTGGTCTCTGAAGAACCAGAAAAAAGAAGAACACACTACAAATAAATCTTGCTAAGTGTGAAAGGGCGGATCACCTACAGGGAGAAAAATGAGTACCTATCACTCAAGCCCCAAACAATGCAAATCAATAATCATCTCAATAAATTTCCCATATAACAGTTCAACATACCCTGCCCCACTTTCAGCCTCCACATCAATCATCACTCACACTCACTTGATAATATGATCACTTATTGGTCCAATGGTTACCTGTTCCAATCCAAACATGATGGTAGGTACACATTCTCCCCTTCCATACAAGCAACAGATCTGGGGCAACCATCTTAGATGATGAAAAAATTTGAAGGATCATAGGACCGGACTATGCAGGTTAATTCAGTATTGCTAAGTAAGTTTGTGATGGCCAATCACTCCCGGGGGAAAAATGATTGCCCACCCTTCAGGCCCCAAACATTGCAAATCTTTCATAGCATGCAATTTCACACATTACAGTTCAACGACCTCCCTCACTGTCTGCCACCACAGGAAAAATGATCGCCCATTCCTCAGGCCCCAGACATTGCAAATCAGTCATCTCATGCAAGTTCCCACATTACTGTTCAGCACCATTCCTCACTTTCTGTCACTATGTGAATCATCAATCAACTTAAATCATCACTCATGCAATCAGTCGCTCACAGTTGCAATAGTTGATGTCACCTGATCCAATGCAAGCATGAGTAGTTCAGTTATTAGGTATTCAATCATCTTTGATGCAGGTAACACATTGGAATTTGGTATTGGCAGGCAGTCTTGTAAATAATAAATGATTTTATGGGGCTGCCCTTGTAGTGCTAAGTGATAGCAATAGGCATGCAAGGGGGGGCAGGCATTATCCCCAAAGTCATGAAAGAATTGTGGAGGCTACTTCAATGAACACTGGTAAACTGTAATCCGGAAATATATATGTGACTAATAAAAAAGATGGGGCAGAATCAATCAGACACAAAAATAATAATGTTCTTCTAGCTAATTTGTTTTGGTTTTTTTGCAAAGAAAGAACTAAGTTCAACAAGAAAACAATTCTGCCCTCTCTGGAAGTTGAAGGGGGCACCCCAGAACTGTAGGGTGGGATTTAAAGTTGCAGACATTCTTCTTCTAAGTCTCCGGCTTGCTCTACAATCCACCTCTTGTATTTTAAAACATCCTCTTCAGAAAAAGGAATGAAAGTGGGTAGAATTGTTTTGTACCATGGATCAAGTAGTGGGGCACACATGTACTCTTTGGGATCAATGATGCCATGTTGCAGCTCTATATTAGAAGCCAAGTAAAGGACTAAGGTCTGAACCAAGGCATGCCCTTCTGTGTTTTCATTCACACCTGCGGGGACAAATCTTTCACACACCTTCTTTACATGGTATTGTAGGAGATACAACAATGGGATAGTTTGGCCCATCATACTGACCTCCTTGCTAACTTCCTGTGTGAAAACCTCAAAAGGGAGTAGCGTCTGTGTCAGGCATTTGACTAGGCCCGTTTGTCCACATCAATGGCTTCTTGCACACATAAAACAACCCCAATGGCCAGTTTGAGAAGAACATCCACTCCAACTGCCTCTCAGATGCATTCTCAGCACTAAGAAAACTAGATTGCACCTTCGCGGCCAGAAGCTGCGCGAGTGAGTGCAAAGTCTTGCTGGAGGTCGCTAGTGGTGTGAGAAGTCTTGCAAGCGTTTGCAAGTGGCTCGAGACTCTTGGCACTTGCGGTTGAACGGCAAACGAAAACCCGCCTGGATTTAATTGACACCATGATATTCATGGTTTCCATGTATCACATGAGGTTAAACAGATCAATGGCTGCTTCCGGGGAAACCTATGTGGGGATGAATCTCACAGACCCTTATTATGGAATGCAAATAACCCAAGTAAGCATGCTAAAGTCTGAGAGTTCCTGAAATTAAAAGGGGGGCCCACATACATGTCCTAACAGCAGACAATTTCGGTTATTCTGTTAGAAAAATCCATTAAGGCAATATTTTTGAACGAGCAATTTGATAAACATGAGATATCTGACAAATATCGCTTCACAAGTTTCATTTAATTAATATATACCTCTAAAGTGATTCTGAAATTTGGTAGAAGAATCAAAAGTTCTTGTTGGGTAATAAAACACATTATAATTGTTGTGGGAGTATTATAGACAATTTGGTGATGTTAAAAATGATTATCTCCTCTGAGGGCTCACTGAAATCTCAAATTTCACTGGAGTCTTTTCAACTGTAAAATTCTGGAGTCTTCAGCATCTCCCCAGGAGGTACTTTACCTCTATTTGTAGGGACATAATTCTTTTTAAAATGTTAAATATATTTATGTTCCTTCCAGATGGACAGTGGTTCTCACCACTAAGAATCTTGTAGTGTATGTTTTGGTGATAAGTCCCATACCATCCAAATTCAGAACTCAACCAGTGCTCACGAAATAATAAGTAAATGTCTGCATGTCTTTGGTCCATCAAATTGTGGAAACCGGTAGAAATTGCATAGTGCATCCTAATATATTTGTACACCTTCATATATGAATCTGATCTCTTGAACCTGCACACTGCGGACTGTCCTTGCTCTAAAGACACGCTCACATAATTTCTTCATAAGGGCATGCGTTTTGCTTTCATGGTGTGGGGCTGAAATGGCACTTCATTCTTCTTTAGAAGGGGTCCTAATGTCCCTCTGAGGTATACTATGCCCACATTGTATTGAAAGTATACACTGTGTGCACTTTGGGCCGGATTCACAAAGCTAAAGCAAAGCAAACTTAGATGTTTGGTCTAAACTTGGACCAAATGTTTCAGTTTATGACTTTGAGAATTCACAAGGGGCATCTACAAGTATTATCTTTATGTTCACACTCGGGGCGTAGATCCACTCTGAGTGCAGACATTAAGATAGTACTTGTAAATGCTTTTTGTGAATTCACAAAGTCATAAACTTAGACGTTTGGTCTAAGTTCAGACCACATTTTTAAGTTGACCTCTGTGAATCATTTCCCATATTTCATATAATTATAAGGAACAACAGTCCTTACAGGAAGGGTATATAAACACAATAGGGCACAGCTCTGGAATGAGCCCTATGATGATGCTCTCCAATGGAGATAACGTATATTTATTAAACATAAAATAATTGAAGAACACACAAACAAAACTATGTACAGAATTACGTGGGTCAAAGGTTGGAAGTCATTAGATGTCCAAACCTCAGGCATTAAAAGTACAAGGTGACTTTTTGAAGGAATACAAATATCAGACGTTACATTTAAGCAAGCATCTTTTGCTCCATATGAAATTCAAGTAAGGCAGTTTGGACTCAAGATGCAACAGTCTACGACGTTTCGATCCCCACTAGAATGGGGGGATCATCATCAGGACATAAGATATATTGTCCGAGTGATAACCTTGGGCGGGCGCTGCAGGGTCAAGGACCAGAGAGATGGGGCGAAAAATCATTGCAAGGAGATGTATAAAAGTGATGAGTGGTGAGGATGGGGACAATCCGCCCTGGTAAATGTATCCTGAATCGGAGCCCCAACAGGATACGAGGACAATGAGTTGTGACCATGCAATGGCAGTGAAGAAGGGGACAATGTCCACCTTGGCAGTATTCTCCTGAATCGGAGCCCCAATCAGGGTGACGAATGAAAAGCTGTTAATGCACAATGGCGTGAAGAAAAGAGTTCCCACATCCACCAGAGTCTGGTTAGATGCCAGACAAGGGAAGTCAAATATATTTTCATGCAGCATTTGGCATTCATAGCAGTCAAAGAGGAATATTTTCTTGTTGGGAACTATATTCAGTCCATGCATTTGAATTATTTCAAATGCAAGGTCTGAATTATTGTAATATCAGATGATAGCAAAGGTTAAGAGCGTCCTGTTTGTTGGTCGGCAAATCAGACACTGTATTATTCTGAAATGAACTGCTATTACATGCAGTCAATTGTGGATGTTGGTGCAGCTCCTATTGCAATATGTGTCCACTTTCTAAGTGCCAAGCGTATCCAATATTAACCCTAACAGACAACTGGCAAGGTTAGCCAATTAGGTTTGCATAGCTCTATTAGGTATGCTGCATAACCACTATCGAGCATATTCTGCTGATGTTCAATTTAGCCCACATTTTACATCCCCTCAAACCATCATTTTGCAATGTAACCTACTGTTTGTGATTCTTGATTTGTGGTTTCTATGCATGGCTATTGAGTCCTCCCAAAAGCAATAGAAAATCTTGCCATCAAGGTACCAGTGGTAAGTGAGTTGGTGCCTATACATAAAAGGCTCCTCCCTCTTGAACCCCATTCCTTTGCCTCTTCTCTTGGTAAACAGTGAATATATGAATATTAACCCCTTCTATTAAGGTTTTGGATGGAAAAGACTTTTTCAATTCTACTTGTTGTCTCAGGTCCAGTCATTAAAAAAACATGTGAAGGCTATCAGATTGGTCTGTACCACAATGCATACATTTACCCTCATTTTGACCCCCCACTGCACAATTTTGGCAGGCGTGTAATAAAAATTAAATATAGTTTTATAATGTTGCGATTTGAGTCTAGAGGAAACCAAAAGCTTTTCTGACAATACAATTGACTCTCGTAGAACATTCCCACACTGATTTAATTCATTATTCAACTTGAGATTATGTATTTCAAGATCATACCCTTGCAGTTCCATAAGATTCTGCTATAAAAAGCCAATCCTCCCATGTTTGCTGATTGCCTCCAACAGGTTACTTCTTTTAGCCAAATTCGGTACATCTACTCTTTTTTGTAAGCAATAAAGAATTTGTAGATATTTTAAAAGATCAGTTTTGGGGAGATCATATTCCGATACCAGTGAGGAATAAGTCTTAATACCAGTGCAATGAATTAAGTCCCCCAGAGTCATAAGTCCCTTCCATCTCCATCTACCCATAGTATTATCAGAAAAAGTAAGGAGGGTAGTGCTAAGGAGGAAGTGGGTGTATAAAAATTAAACTTACCAAGCTTCAAATATTTTCGAACCTGTAGCCATACTTTATAGGTAGCTTGAAGCAGCTTGAATCGCGTTTTTTTGTATATTAGCTGGGCTCTAAGTTTAGGAAGAGATTCCTCTCTGTTTTTGAGCCCAACAACATCTGATAGTTATTCAGTAACCCTTCTACCTTTCCCTATCCTTCCCCGACCAAACGAATGCCCATTTGTTAAAGCAAACACTCCCAATAATAAAATAAGAAATTAGGAACATCCTCATGATCAAGGCAAGGTCATGTACCTCATTGCTCGCTGGGGCTTGCCTTTCGGCCACAGGAAGCTACTACAAATAGATTGTAATATCTGAAGTTGCTTTACCGTGAGTTCCAAGGGAACACACCTAAAATAATACAACACTTTGGGCAGAAAGTCCATCTTTGAAACATTACATCTCCCAACTATTGATAGGTATAGGCCTCTATTCTGTCCAAATCTTTTTTATTTTCCTCTGTAACCCTGGAATCATTAATACATACTTGTTCAGTGCAGATTATTTGCGTTTTTGTTATATTAAACTTAAATCTAGATCTTTCCCCAAATGCAGCTGCAAATTGTTCTATCTCTTTCAAGGTTTTGATTGGATCTGGTGAGATAACCGCAATATCATCTGCATATGCTATTATGTTAACCTACAATCCAGGTCTCGCCCACAAAGCATTTTGCCTAGGTTCCAATAAATTCAATAAAGGATTAATATAAAGGGCAAATAATAAAGGGGAACATGGACACCCTTGTCGGTTACCTCTAAATATTGTAACAAAATTTGACTACAAACACAAAGCACATATTTTTGCCTTAGGTGATCGGTACATAGTCTGAAGAGCTTGAATAAACCCAGATCCAAAACTTTGCCATTGCATCGTTGCCCATAAAAACTCCCATGAGACACAATCAAATGCTTTCTCCGCATCGAGTAGCACCACACCGTACAGTACGTTCCGTATATTTGCAGAGTCCAACATGGTGACTACCCAGCTAACGTGATTGACCGTGCCTCTTCCTGGAATGAAGCCATGCTGTCGGACAGAAACGATGGGAGTTAATCCTTGGGAGAGACGTGTTGCCAACATTTTCGCATATATCTTCCCATCACAGTTTAAAATCGAAATGGGTTGATACGATCCCGGCAACATAGATGACTTCTCTTTTTTTTTTAAACTATACTTGCTCCGTCCCATGACGCTGGAGCGTGCCCTTTCTGTGCCTCTCGAAGGACCGTAAGCATGACTACTTGTATCTCGATTAGAAATTTTTTATAGAATTTGAGCGGATTCTTATCAGGCCCAGCGGCTTTCCCTGTTGCTAGTGATCTAAGCACCTCTTTGAATTCTGCCAGGGTTATAGGTTCTTCTAAATGCGCACTATCTACCACACTTAGGGACCGGTATTTGGACATTGAGATGTAGGTCACCCAAAATTCACAGAATCGGTAAAAATACCGAATCGGTAGATTACCGGCTCAGAAATATTTCCGAATCGGTAATATTACCGAATCGGAAAAGTTACCGATTTGGAAAATATACCGAGTCAGCAAATGTTCCGAATCGGTAAAATTACCGATTCGGAAATTATACCGAGTCGGTAAATGTACCGAATCGGTAAAATGACTGAATCGGAAAATAAGAAATGGAAAAAACAACACCATTGAGATGTAGGTGACCCATAAATTACCGAATTTCACGAAAATTCGGTATTTATGAATCGGTACTTAACATGGATGGAAAGCAGGTGGTAATCAGGTGCAGCCTATAAAAAAGGGCCCCAAAATGCAACACTGGAACCAGAATGGCGGCTTTCTATGTCATAGCAAGACGGCTAAGGCTACAGGCAGCAGGTGAGAGGGAATGGAGAAGGGAGGAGCAGGTCTACAGGCAGAGGATTACACTCTTCCAATTGACAGAGCCAGAGATACTGCAAAGATACAGACTGCACCCCCAAACCATCATGGACCTGATCAGGGACCTGCACCCACACCTGGACCACCCAAAACCAAGGGCCCACGCCATCCCACCCCATGTGCAGGTGCTCTGTAGCATACACCTGCTTGCATCTTGGAGTTACCAGAGTGTTGTTGCTGTGGTAGGTTGGGTGTCCCAGAGCTGCCTGTTGCGTATCTTCAGAAAGTTCCTGGATGCCATGATGCAAAGAATGGAGCATTACATCCACTTCCCAGACACTGATGCGGACTTGCTCAGGACCAAGACTGACCTTTACCTCATGGCAAATTTCCCACACGTGATTGGCTGCATTGATGGGACCCACATCCAAATATGCCCCCCAGCTGCCACTGAGCACATATACAGGAACAGGAAGTCGTCACACACAATTAATGTACAAGTAATCTGTGATGCCAAGTACATGATCACAGATATAGTGGCCAGGTACCCAGGAAGCACCCACGACTCATATATATTCCAAAACAGTGGGATCTACACCCGCCTGACAGCGGGTGAATTCGGGGAAGGATACCTGCTAGGTAAATTACTGTGTGACACTCCCTTGATAGATGATGCAGATGTATGTCAATGTGTGCCTGTGAGTGTAGGAGAGTAGGGTCTGCTATCCTATGGTCACCCCAAATTTTTGCTTTTTGCTTCACTGGTTTATGACTTAATGTGGCTGTGGGCCTGCTAATCAGACCCACAGCCTGCTGTTCTCTCTCTAAATTGTTACCCATGCACTTTAGGTGCATAACGACATTGGAACTGGTTCACCCTATTGGCCCCTGTAACAGTATACCCAGGTACCCAGGGCATAGGTGTTTCCAAGGCCTACCAGGGGCTGCAGCATGTATTGTGCCACCCCTGGCCTGGCCTCCATATTTGACACAACTGGCTGATCACTCAGCTGGGGTAAGTCGGTGTAATCACCCCTTACTTAGATGTAGTATGCCTATACCTGACCTAAAATGGACACATATGTCCCTATCAGCCACTCCTATGGAAGGCCTCATCAATCCTTTAGGCAGAGTGCTTGGGAATATGTGAGATAGTGCTCTGGCATGAGCTGAGCCTGTCTGCAGCTTTCGGAACCATGTCCTTTAGCTGTTTCATGATACTGCCATACCATATACTCTTAAGTGCATTATGAACCTCGCGGTTAAATGCTATCTTTGGTTTGGCTTTATCAAAACATGTTGAGTAGGGTGTCATACGAATTGGAATACTACCCCCTCGCCAGTTCTGGCAACGGGGGTAGCATTCCACCCTTCTAGAGGGACACGACATGTACCTAGCCTGAACCCCGGTTAAAGTTAAACAGAGCCTCAGCATCACAAAATGGATGCTGCCACCACAGACACAAGTCTGACCTCCTGCTGCTGGGAGTCCTTCCAGCGAGGGCAGGTTGGACAAAGGGTTTCCTGCCTTGGGAGGTGCTAGCACCACCCCAGACAGGATTTTGTGTATTGGGTAAGACAGGGCTGAATAGAATCAGACATGCCTGGGGCACACAAGGTGTCCCTGTGCATAGGCCAGTTAAAACCGGTGCTGGGGCCTTCCAGCCCCAGCCCTGGCGCGAAACTGGACAAAGGAAAGGGGTTGTAACCACCCCCCTTCCTGGTCCCACCCAGAGGAGGGACCTAGTAGGTGATCCGGCCCCCCAGATTCGAATAAGAGTGGGAGCTGTGTCCTGAGAATTCAGATCATCCTGAATCAACTTGAAACTAAGAAGACGACTGGACTTCGACATTCTGCTGCACAGAAGACTGCAGAGCATCTCCCTTGTGGCCTAGGAGTGGCCACCCTGTGAACACAGGCACCATCCAGCAACTCGACGTCTGCTTTGCCGCCGCCTCCCGCCGGAGCCCGAGCCCAGAGCCTGACAAGACTCAGACTCCCAGACTTTCCACAGCCCGATCCACAGTCCCTGCAAAGAAGGGACTCGTGGAGGCACCGAGAGACGTGGGACCGGACCTCTTGAAACACCCCCGAGAAGCTGACTGCGCAGCACCCGAGGCACCCTCGATGCTGTGCTTTGGGCTTTGAGAAGCCCCAACCTTGAGCAGCTCTTGCACCAAAGATCAGCCCCCCAGCATCTCCACGATCTGCGTGGGGCCCTTTTGCACTGTGCCACTCGATGCACCATCCCAGCCACTTGCCACGTGGCTAGCGGCCATCTTGGCGATGAAAACGACGAACTACACTGCTGGTCTGGTTGCTCCAGACTGGCCCTTGCTCCCCTGAAAAGGAGCAGCCGCTCTGACCTTGCTGGTCCGAGTGAGAAGCTTGAATCACTTCCTGCGTGGCTTGCTTTAGCCAAGGCCTGTTTGCTCCAATCAAGTTGCCAACACCGCCATCAGCAAGACCCTACGTGGGACAGCTCGTGACCGACTCCTGGACGTCCTTGACCTCTTCGTGTCTACGTGGCTGCAGAGATAATCTTCACGACATCACCTGTTTGCGCCCAACATCGCCTGGTTCCTTCCTGGTTCCACGGTAGTCACTGGCTAGTGACTTTTAACATTTTCCCCTCTGCTTTCAGGTCTTCACCTCTTCAGATCCACCCTTGGATCCACCGGAACTCTTCACATTGAGCCGCCTGCAGCATCTTCAGCTGCAAGCACCATCGACCTGCTTGACGAAACCCGACACTACTTCGACCCTGTGCACCCGCTTCCTGTGGGTGAGGTAACTCAGCAACGCCGGTGTTCCCACACTGGTACACACCTCTAGTGTCTGTGTCTAAAGTTTCATCCTTCTAGGTCACTCGGAAGGTTCCTTAATAACTAACTTTGTAACTTTTACGCACCATTGACATTGCATTGGCATTGCGTGCACTTTCTGCACTGCACCCGAGTCCCGCGGGCCTTTCCCGACTTCTTCACTGCTAGTCCCGAACAGCTCCAGCGATTCCCCAGGCCCTAGGCCTCTTCACTTTCCCCATAGTGGTTCTTATACCACTATTTTAGTATATGGTTTAGGTGGCCCCTAGGGCTCATCCAAAATTGTGCAACCTTTGTATATTTAAACTGTGTTTTGTTTTAACGCATTGGCTTCTGTGCTCATAAAGAGTATCAGTGTTATTTGTAGAAATAAATCTATATATATTTTCAATATATATCTGTGTGGTGTCCTTTCATTTGGTATTCAAGGGATTGTGTATGGTAAACAGCTTGCTTCACATGCCTTTACAGAGTTTAGCCTAAGACTGCTTAGTCCATGCTACCCCTAGGATAGCTTGTCTATAAGGTTGACTTTACAACCTGCACCAAGGGGGTTGCTTGGCATGGTACAAGGTGATCACTAGAACTAGTGAGCATCATATACCAGGCCAACTTCTCACAGTGAGTAATGTATTTTTCTCTCTCACATTAGGGGATAGTGCATATGCACTCCGTTCCTTTGTCCTGACACCCTACCTCAACCCCACAACCCCCAGCCAGAGACGATACAATGTGGCACATAAATCCTCCCGGAACATCGTGGAGCGCACCTTTGGGCTCCTGAAGAGCCGGTTCCGCTGCCTCCACAAAAGCGATGGGGCACGGCAGTACTCACCAGTAACATGCTGTAAGATCATTGCAACCTGTGCAATGTTGCACAACCTCGCAACTAAGAAGGGCACAGAGGTGGAATTGGAGGACTATGAAGACCATGACGATGAGCAGGCACTACCAGCAGCAAACACAGTAGGAGTACCTACACCCACAGACGGAAGACAGAGATGGGCAGAGACCACACACAACTACTTTTGAGTAAGTATAGAGACAAAACACGTGTTGTACTGCAATGCACGTAGTTTATTTGGCACTACGTTAAATGTCTGAAGACACAATTGTAACATACTAGTGTGCCTAGCACTACTGGGTGGACGGGGGTTACCTCCCCCTCACATGTCCAACTGAATTTGGCTGACTCACTGCTTGCGCCCATGACCAGCACTGCGTGATGAGTGAGGTTGGCTTTGTTCCAAGTCTGCTGTAGCAGCGCCAGTAGTCTGGCGTCTGCTGCTCCTCCGTATTTCTGGGATAGGGGTGCTGCTCCTGCTACTGGAAATATCTGTCTCCGTCAGACCTTCTGCTCCTGTGGTGGCTGCCTGGTTTGTCAGCAGCACCTCCATTGCTGTAGTGACTCTCCCCATCCCCCTCATGAGATCAGTACAGCAGTGCACCAGCCCCTCCTGCATCGCAACTGGACGGCAACACAGCAGTGAAGTCGTAGTTGCAAGACAGTGCATGCCCCATGTCTGCTGCTGCATGCAATGCCTCGCACTGCGCCTTTGGACGCGGTCCTCACGTAGTTCCTCACAGAGTGACATCACACACTGTGACATGTCCATGACTACTTCGGCCATGTCCCTCATGCTGTCCACCTTTGCTGTTATTCCCTTGTTCATGTTGTCCAGATTTGTGTTCACATGGTGCATTTGTCTGTGCACTGCACTAATACCTTTTGCTTGCAGGCGCTGCACCTTGACCATTGTGGTCTTAAGACCACGGAATACACCCTCATCACAGCCAGTCACGCTTGCATCCCGGACCCTACGAAGTCTTGTGCCACCGGATCGACTGACAGGAGTGGATGTAAGACCTGGTGCATTTCCTGCAATTGCCTCAATTGACTCCTCACCCTCCCTTTCCTCATCGGAGGATGTTTGAAGGATCCTTAGCGGGGGAACGTCTTGCCTCCTGGGCCTGCAGATGTCTGACACCTCTGTGTCTGCTGGTGTGTCAAGTAGTTGTGACTCATTTTGTGGAGAGTCTAGGAGCACAGGAGATGCTTCAAGTAGCATGGTGTCTGCCTCTGGTGTGGCAGCTGCTTGTGTGCAGGGTGCTGTAGGTGTTGCAGTGCTGGGCCCTGCATCCCTGCCTTCTTGCTCACTCCTATTCCTGTGGGGATATGTCTTCTCCCTCTCCTGCATTGACTTGCGTGATGTCTCTCCTGTGGACAGATATGTCAGATATGTCTTAGTGGTGCTTTCACCGTGTAAATCACTATTAAATCACATTGTGATATCACTATTTCCTGCTCCTCCCATGTCTCTATTTGTATTGTGTGGCATACCTGACATTATTTCATGTTTACTGCTCTGATGGGTATTCTTATGCCTACCACTCCCATAATGCATTGCAGGTGAATACTGAAGTCTGTACTGGATTTCCTCAACACACAGCCACATTGGGGGAGGGACACAGGCAAGGGGTGAGGAATGATGGACATGTCCCTTACCTTTCTTTGATGCAGCTCGGGCTGAGCTGTCTGCATCACCAATCCCCAAAACGCACTCTGGCTCCAGTGTGGACTCCACCAGCTCTTCCAGATCCGTGAGAGCAGGTGCCCTGTTCTTCCCTCCACCTGTAGCATTGGCCTCTTTACTCCTTGCTGCCAATTTCTTCTTGGTTATAATCCTTAGATCATACCATCTCTTCTTGAGATCGTCCACTTCTCTGGTTGTCACTCCTATTGCATTGACTTTGGTTTGGATCCCCAGCCAGGTGTTCCTCTTCACAGCCTCTGGTACCTGCAGAGACTGCTTTCCAAAGATTTTGGGGTAGTGCTTGACAACCTCCTCCACCAGCACCTGAAGTTCACCTGTGCTAAACTTCATCTTCCTCTTCCTGTCTCCACCTTCCCTCTGGGAGTCTTGAGGATCCATTTGTTTGTCCTGCAGAGCTCAGCTTCGCAACAGCCTGTCTCTGTGTAACTGCTCTCCTGTGTGATCAGGTACTCTGCACCTGCATGGGAGTGGCCACTTCCTGGTTGTGGGGTAGGGTGGATGCACAGGATTGGTAGATTGCTCTGTTGGTTGGCTGAGGGGCGTGGTGGAGGCTCCTGATTGGTTGATACATCAACTGCCTGATATTTTGTATCCCCGACTCGGTATTTACCGATTCGGTATTTACCGATTCGGTAAATACCGATTCGGTAACTTCAATTCATTCCTATGGGCATCCAGGCCCATAGGTTTGAATGTGTATTTCCGAATCGGTATTTGCCGAATCGGTAAATACCGAATCGGTAAATAACGGGTCGGGGTTTCCGAATTTTACCGATTCGTAATTTTTTACCGATTTTTTACCTACATATCATTTCCCTTTTCTTAAATACCGATTCGGTAAAAATCGGTATTTAAGAATCGGTAAAAATGTGTTACTTACATCGGGCCCCTAGTATCTTCCTATTTGGGTCCTTATAAAATTCTTTAGATATATCCTGATTCGCATACTCTTCTGTCTATAATCTCTCAGAGAAAGCTCTAATAACTTCTAGGATCTCTGCCGGTGTTTCTACCATTTTTCCATGAGCATCTTTAATTGCAGTAATTACATCTTTTATCTCTCTACTCCTGATTTTCTTAGCCAAGCACTTTCCTGTCTTCTCCCCATACTCATAGCACTCTCTTCTAAATGTTTGATATTTACTAGCATAGTCTTTATCCCATCCCTCAATTATTTTAGCCTTATATCGTTCTACCTCGGTTTGTGCCTGAGAACTATCCACCTTCTCCCTCACAACATGCAATAACGCGTATTATGCTTGTTTAAGGTTATCATACAATCCCTGAATAAACTGTCCCTGCTGTTTTTGAGCATACAGTCCAAAGCTCAAAATTTCCCCTTTGCGTGCGGCCTTTAGCGTGTCCCACATAATACAACTGTTAGTAGAGTTCTGATTTATGGCAAGAAATTGTTTTAACCATTGCCGTATATGACTAACAAACTGATCGTTTAGCAATAGTTTTTGATCAAAAGAGAAGATCCCCGGGTTCAAACTACTCCTTGCACTTTAATATTTAATAGTAGTGGATTATGATCCAAAATAATTCTTGGAAAATCCTGTATTTTTGCTTCAGATAAAAGTGTTTCAGTGACCAGGAAGTAATCGAGCTTGCTAACTTCTGATGTGGACAAGGAAAGAGCGTGTATCCAGGATTTTATTGATTTGGACTAGGCTAGGCATCATCCAACCCTTGCTCATATATAATTTACTGTAGAGCTTTATAAACCTTGGGTGTTTGACCAAAGAATTTTTCTCCAAAGGGACCCAGATTAATTTTTTCCAGCTGAATATTATGATCCCCACATAGTATCGGGGAGATACCCAAGAAGCTAATTCTATGTTCAGGTAATCTAGTATCTGAGCTTCATCATGGTTTGATCCATATACCAAGCATATTGTAAACTTTTTATTAGCAACAACACATTCGACAATTACCCAGCGCCCATATTTATCCGACAAGCATTTCCCTAACATTAAATTACTTCTTTTAGCCAAAATGGCCATCCCTCTGGTTGTAGTCCCTTGTGAGGTAGAAGCCAATAACTCATACACTAGCTCTGTAAGTACCTTATGCTTAACCCAAGGGATATGAGTCTCTTGAAGGCATAGCACATCGGGGGACAAGTTTTTAATTTCATGCGCTACCCACCCAACCATGGAGGCTGCAAGACCAAAGAGTCTTGGAAGATGGAGAGCCCTGCCGCAGCGCTGACAGCCCCTCTCTCCCACAGTTGCCCCCACCAATGTGCTAATAAATCAATACTCTGGCAAATTCCAACCAGTATTTAAAAAAAAAAACAAAGATGAGAAACATAGTCAAAGCATATACGTATACTTATAGACTTTTTCACATGCAATTAGTACATAAATATAGAAACCTTCTATTGTAAATTCAAACTTAGGGTTTAATAGCCTCAAGATATTCTTTAGCCTTTATTGAAGATGTGAAGAACCTGGTACTAACCTTATGTATGACCTTGAGTTTGGCAGGATTCAGGAGGAATACTTGGGCACCTTTGACCTGAAATGGGGAAATTAATTGCCGGAGCTACCACCTCTTTTCCACTGTTTGGTGACAGTAATCATGGCGCACAAATAATTCAAACCCATCTGGCTAGGCCCTATCTGGCATAGCCAGATCATACAAAGCCTGCCTAGATAGAAAGTTAGATAGAGTAATGAGAATTGCTCTGGGTTGAGTAGATTTGCTGGCCTCCTGATTAAAATGTTGCCGAAAGGGGAACTGATGGACCTGTTGCACCTCATTGTCCCGTGCCCAATGTGTCAACTCCGGGAAGAATTCTGTAGGCAGCCCTACCACAAACTTCTGTGGATCAGACCCTCAGTGCCTTCAGAGATTCCCAAAATTCTCAAGTTATTTCGATGGAGTCTAATTTCCAAGTCTTCGAGTTTCCAAGCCATATCGCTACGCTGCGTTTTTAAGTCATCTGTCGCTGCCTTCTGAGTGGTCATTTGATCCCCAAGAGTGGAAATCCTGTTCTCAGCTTCTGTTATCCGCTCGGCAAATTCAGAGCAGGACTTGGCCACTTGTCGAAGCGAATTTTGTAACTTTTGGCACTCTCCCTGCGTTTTCTGACTCTCAGCCAGGGTTTCCTCTCTATGTGACATTGTTGTCTCATAAATGACAGCCAAAGAGATTTCTTCTGTGAAATCCAATGTGTTATGTTAATCTTGTCGCAGTCCCTCTGGTGACACAGTTGGACCTAACTTAAGCAGAGAAGGCTGTATCTGATTAGTCACGGTCGCTGCCCCACCCGCTTTTCGAGATGTTGCTGTTATTTTTTTTCCATATGGTATCTAAGCCAGACGTCCTAGTCCAATTCCCCGGGGTCTCATCTTGATATATACTGCTAGTCTCACCCCATTATCCACCTGGCGAGCCAGAAGGACCATCAGACAACTGCTCAGATTCATCACCATATGAGTTAGAGTGATCAGAAGGTGAGAAAAAATGTTCACCCAGGTCCATTTGAGGCGGATCTTGAGATTTGCTCTGATCTACCTGATTGCCTATAGGCTGCGTGTCACAGGCTCTTTTAACCATCTCTGGAATGTCATTGTCTATTCTTGCCACATTTGTACCGTGTTCTGGCCCCTCCAAAATATGGGTAAACCGTACTTTCCCCCCTTGACCCATCATGGACTCTGGGGTATGGATTACAGGGTCACCAACCCCTTGCCCTCCTTGATTCAGTTTGTTTATTGCTGCTCCACATAACAGTCAGAGGGGCCTGTATTTCCCCCGCTCCCCTCGTCTTGATGTATAGCTACATCTGCCTCTTTCGTCACTGATCCATCCGAGTTAGAGTTCTTTCCTTTAATGGCAATAAGAAAAATAGCAGGCATAACTTTCTTTCCTGGCCCCGTAGTTCGACTGTTCCTGGGTTGCAATTTACTTCCTAGGTCAGCTGTAACCGCTCCCTGTTGTTGTTTCCCTTGGGTGTTTTCTGTCTGCTTTGAAGAAGTTTGTAATAACTCGCATGGGACAGAAGTGTTTCACAGATAAAGCTTTATTTACAGTTTCCACAGGCACGTCTATTCGATGGCAAGGTGCACATAAAAATGGCCGTAACGCCACCAACTGTCACAGTCTCACGAGTCCCAACGGGGAGCGCAAGACACACTCTACAGGCATCGCGCGCGGGGCGCGCGAGACAGACAAGCCCACTACATATCTCCTTTCCCTAAAACAAGGAGAAGCGGAAGCGAGAGGGAGAGAGATAGAGAGAGAGAAAGAGAGAGAGAGAGAGAGAGAGAGAGACAGAGAGAGAGAGAGAGAGAATGAAAGAAAGAAAGAAAGAAAGAAAGAAGGAAAGAAAGAAAGAAAGAAAGAAAGAAAGAAAGGAAGGAAGGAAGGAAGAAAGGAAGAAAGAGAACGGGAAAAGAGCACAGTAGGGAAAAAGGACCTAACGTCGGTATCTAACCGGAATTCTGATTACTCTGGCGCTCCTCCTGACAGTAGAGGGTAGTGGAGGAGAACCCTGAACACTGAGGTCACATTGAGGAATGACATGTGAAACATCTTTTACATCAAGAGAACTCTTGGTATCATTTTGAACATTTTTGACTTTCACCACCTTGTTGACATTCCACCAGTTTTTCCCTTTGACCCGGACAGCACTTCCACACACTTTATCAACCACGACAGTTTCCCCAAATTTGGATTCACCTTTTTTTACAAAACCTTGTTTCTTTATCCTGACACAATCACCCACTGCAAACTCTCTGTTTTTAACCCGCTTCCTTTCATCAAAGTATTCTTTTTGTTTGGACTGGACTTTTGCATTCCTGTTCCTTACTTTTCATCCATTCTTGGGGAGTGGAATTAGATCTAAACCGCTTAGACATCCAAGCGGGCCTAAATTCTGTACAAGGTTTTCTGCCTCTCAATAGTTCGAAAGGAGACACTCCTGTGGAAGAATGGGGGGTGGTCCTATAGAACCACAACATCGTCCTGACACATTGGGGAACAGCCTTGTTGTGTTCTATAGCCCATTTGACACAGTCACCTATAACTCTATTGAGTCTCTCCACCAAACCATTAGTTTGTGGATGGTAGAGAGAACTTCTGAGATGAACGATGACTGATTCTTTAAGAAACTCTTCCACCTCAACTGACACAAATTGCACTCCATTATCGGAAATAATGGAATGGGGAAACCATTCTCTCATGAATATTTCTTTCATGAAGTCAATGATTTCTTTGGAGTCGACCTTTGATACGAACTTGGCTTCTGGCCACTTGGTGTAGTAATCCACCATCACAATAGCAAATTTGCATTGTTGAGGTAGACTATGGAAGGGTCCTAACACATCAATGCCAAGTTTTTCCCATGGACCACCAGGAAGGGGAATGGGCGTGAGTGGGGAACAAGCTGTGCGAAGACTTTTGTCACTGGAAGAACAGACCGTGCACTCTTGCACCATAGCATCAATGTCTCTGTCCATCTGTGGCCACCAAAAGTACTCTCTTACTCTGCGCTTGGTAAGTGTAGCTCCAAGGTGCCCCTCATGAGCTTTGGCTAGAAGAGTGGATCTGATGTTCTCTGGTGGAACAAGTTTCTCCAACCTGAATACCAGACCGTCTTCAATTGAAAGCTCTTCATCCACTTTCACATAGGGTTGTAAAGCCACTTCCACATTCTTTTCCCTAGGCCACCCTTGGGTAATATACTTTATCACCTCTTTCAAAACCTCATCACTTGCTAGTGTCTCCCTCCAACCCTCCTGTCCTACTGTACATACATTTGTCAATTCCACACTTGCTATGATATAATCCTCTTTTTCGTCATAACCACAGTCATCAAAACATTGCATGTCCTGACTGGTTGTTGCGGGCAAACGTGACAATGCGTCAGCCCTAACATTTTTCCCCCAGAAATGTGTACTACTTCAAAGTTAAATTGTAGAAGTTTTGATGCTAGACGTGCAATGCGAGGTGTAGAACTGCGGCTGTTGGTGTTACCTAATATTGCAACCAACGGTTTGTGGTCCGTTTGAGGTGTAAACTTACGCCCCCACAGGTAATTTTTATAATTGCTCAATGGCCTACCAGCATGCTAGTAGCTCTTTTTCGATAACTGAGTAATGTGTCTCTGCCTCTCTGAGTACCCTGGATGCATATCCTACAGTGTGTTCGCTTTGACCAACCATCTGTGTCAGGACAGCCCCTAAACCATAGCTGCTGGCATCCACAGTCAGAGTGCATGGGACATCCTGTACAAATGGCTTCAAAGCTTTGACAGTACTCAGTTGTTCTTTAATCCAAAGGAAAGCACGCTTGCATTCATCATCCCACACAAATTCACTTTTGTCTTGTAACAATCTCGATATTGGGCGTATCTTCGTAGCATAGTCTTGGATAAAGCGGGCATAGAATTCAGTAAGACCTAAAAGAGATTTTACACCAGCTTTGTCTTTGGGTGCAGAAGCATCAACAATGGCTTGAACCAAGCTCGGCTTAGGTGTGACTCCTTCGCTTGAGATGGTGTGACCCAGATATTCCACACTGTCTTTTGAGAACACACACTTGTCCCTTTTTACACCACACCATGTTCTTGGAAAATAGACAAGATTTTGCTCAACACCATGTCATGTTCCTGTTGATCTTTAGCGAATAACAGAACATCATCTTGGAATATGGCCACGTTTTTGATTCCCTTCAGCAGATTGACCATAACTCTCTGAAAGACAGAGGCTGCCGATGCCAGGCCAAAAGGCATACGACAGAATTGGAATAATCCTGATGGAGTATTGAACGCAGTGAAGTGACGTGAATCCTTGTCAAGTTCGATTTGATGATATGCTGAGGCCAAATCCAGTTTGGTGAAAACCTTTGCTCCTGCAACTACCCCCAACATTTCCGAAATATTAAGTAGAGGGTGCGAATCCACCCAAATCACCTTGTTTAAGCTGCGCAGGTCAATGCAGATTCTTAGTTCGTTGTTTTTCTTCCGGGCTACCACCAAAGCCGAAGACCAATCCGACGATTCAATGGGTTCAATAACCCCTCTTTTCTGCATAGACAAGAGTTCTTTTTCCAAGTCTTCTCTTATGCTGAAAGGAATACTTCTTATTTTGTGTTTTACAGGCACAGCATCACTCTTTATCTTAATTTTGTGCTTGAATCCTTTGATCTTCCCCAATTCTCCAGAAAATACTCTTGGGTATTTATTGAGTAATTCTTCCACATGAGATTGGTCGCGAACAACAAATATTTGTTCTTTTGCTCCCGGGCATAGCATCATGCTGAACAAACCTTGATGGAACCATCCTAATATGTCTAAACCATGCACGGCCACATATATTTTCCCATATATGTGTCTGTTTTTGAAAATCAGGATGCCTTCAAAATATCCTAGAAGGTCTATACTCCTCCCTTCATAGGATACAGGCTCTCGGTCTGGTGGTTGCAGAGGTCTATTTCCCCATTTTTCCCTGAATAAAGATTCATTGATCATTGTGATCCATGCTCCAGAGTCTACCAACAGTCTCAGCTTCTTTTCACCCACACTGATGATTGCGTAGGGATCTACACAGTCATTAGGATCACCACTTTTTATTTTTCCATCATTGACCACTAAAACCATGTCTTTAAGTTCACTGAGAGTGTCATCACTGTCACTACCACTAGAGTTCTTTGAGCATGCGACTTGGTTTGTATTTTTTTTATGAGTTTGGCATACTTTATCAAAGTGCCCTAATTTTCCACATTTCCGAAAAGTGGCATTCCTCGCAGGACAAGGTCTTCCAGTTTTAGCATGAGAGGGATATCCACATCTGAAGCAGATGTCAGTCCTTTTGAAGAAATTGTTCTGTTGATAATCTTTCCTTTTTACTAACTTTTTTATTCGCACAGGGGTAACCACCTCAGCATTTTTACTCTCTAACTCTTTGATGGAGGATTGTGAAGTTTCAATGCTCTTAGCTATACGGATGGATTCATCTAGAGACGGATTTTCCAAGGACAACAACTTTTGTCTTATGGTTTTATCAAGGCATTTGCTTATGAACTGGTCACGTATTAATTGTTCACTGAAGTTTTCAAACTCACACTCTGCCACCATCTTCCTCAAGGCGGTAATATACGTGTCAACATCTTCCTCCGTCTTCTGCGCTCTTTTAAAGAATTTATGTCTTGATACCACGACACTGGGTTGCTTGTCATATCTCACTTTCAATTTTCTCACTGTGTCTTGGTATTCATCAGTTTCTTCACCTACTTCACCTAAAACATCAGGTAAATGTTAGAGAGTTTCCCTTCCTTCAAACCCCAGTGAGTGAAGTAGTAAGAACCTTTTCCTTTCCGCTCTGAACCTATGTGCTCCAATTGCTCCCAAATAATTTTCAAACGCATCAAACCATTTCCTCCATGGTACAGGTGGTTCACCTGGTGTATCCAGAAAAGGAGGTGGAGGGTGGATAGACTGCATCATGTTTTTTTTTTGTTTTTTGTTTTTTGCGGACAAGATAAACTGAAGATAAGTGATTCTCCTTTTAACTTTATTTTCCTTTCTTTTTTTAACTGTGAATAGGAAAAAATTCAATTTCCCAGAATTTTCTTAAACAACAATAGGTAGCTCTTTTACCTTTCCCAAGAACACTAATACCAATAAGGGCTAGAATGGTTTATAATGTGTTTTTTTTTCCACATACTGCATCCTGGGAAAACACAAAGTGAATTATATGTTTATTTTTGCCTCTGACGTGCTACGTTTTTTCCCTTGCCAGATAGCGGTTTAATTTGTGCCCCAGAGGTGTCGTTGTCGAACTAATTTTTCACCCACAGTCTTTGTTTTGACGAATTTATTCGGTACTGACAAATGCCTTTAACTTCGTAGCTTCTCCTTTAAGAGCTGGGCGTGATGTAATTTACGAGCAAGCCCTGAGAGGATCACAAGGAAGGCGGGATAAATCGCGTCTAATACACGCCCACCAAAGAGCGTCCCACGACTTCTCACCTCAGCTTTCCTCCTGATACGGCGGCAAGCCGACAGGCATTAAATCACACATGCGCATAGCAGCCGATCACCTCTAGGCTCTTCAGCTCCGTCGCAGACCGCCTCTTGGTTCGTTCACCGGGTGATTCCTTTCCCGATCTGCCAAACCGTTCCAACTTGAGGTCTGCTACTTCCTTTCTTCGTTTACCAGGTAAACTCTTTCTTCATTTGTGGGTTCTTCGTGGGAACTGTCCTCGTCGCCATATTCCAGTGTAATGACTCGCATGGGACAGAAGCGTTTCACAGATAAAGCTTTATTTACAGTTCCCACAGGCACGTCTATTCGATGGCAAGGTGCACAAAAAAATGGCCGTAACGCCACCAACTGTCACAGTCTCACGAGTCCCAACGGGGAGCGCGAGACACACTCTACAGGCATCGCGCGCGGGGCGCGCGAGACAGACGAGCCCACTACAAAGTTGCTGTGGAGTCTCCACTAGGAGGCATCTTTACTCCCACAGCTCCACGCCAGCTCCCAGAGATGAGAACAACACCAGCCACAAAAACGGAATTCAGGGACCAAATAACGCCGAACACCGGTAATTAAATATACTCCAGAGCATCACAAATATTCACGTAATTTTAAGTTTCTAAAGTTCTTGAACCGCATCAGGTCAGTCATAATTTGGGGAGATATGGGAGGCGGTCAGCTACAGGTGCTCACTCGGCCACTGAAGAGGCGGCCATCTTACCTCGTCTCTTTTCACCACTGTTAGAAATTGAGTTTCTGGTTGGTGGAGGTATGCACCTGTCCAAGCAGAAACCACAATCCTTGTCAGGGTAAGTCAGATACACACCATAAAGTAACCTGTGCTCACTCTCTGGTAGTTTGGCACAGAGCAGGCAGGCTTTACTTAAGAGGCAAGGTGTAAAGTATTTCTGCAACACTTCAAACAGTAACACAGTGAAAACACCATAAAAAGACTCCACACTAGTTTAGAAAAACAAAGGTTATTTTTCTAAATATAGCAAACACAAGGCGATGATGGCCGGAGTGCTGAAACTTTTCAAACACTCACCCCCAGTCACAGATCTTGGTTAAATTAATCATCATTCTTTAGCTCACTTTGCCACCCCAGTACAGACACAGATATATACAAATCAGTCTTGACCCTGTGCCTCATGCGAACAGTCCAGACCGAACTGCCAAGCCATGTCTTCCCTGGACCGGAAACAAGCATCCTGGGACCGGCTTTGGACTAACAGTCCTCATCAGCCAGGCTAGCTTGAATCCAGTGGCAGAGTGAGCAAGGGACCCACGTCTGGGCATACCCTGCCAACTTAGGGCGAACAAAGCAAATACAAGAAGATGATGGATGGAGTGCTAAAACTTTTCAAACACTCACCCCCAGTCACAGATCTGGGTTGAATCCATCATCATTATTTAGCTCACTTTGCCACCCTAGTTCAGACACAGCTATATGCAAATCAGTCTTGAACCTGTGCCTCATGGGAGTGAGCTAAAGAATGATTATGGATTCAACCCAGATCTGTGACTGCGCTGAACTGAGAGGCATTGGTTCAGTAGACGATGTGCCGTATTTCTCCAGGCAGTCGAGGGGATGCATTGATCTTCCCACACTGCAGCACCGGCGATGCATTGGTTTTGCTACATGCAGACAGGAAATGAGTCGGTTCAATTGGAGCAAGCACCTGGGTCTACTTCCAAAAGACAAGGCACAGTAGCAGTGGGAGAAATTTCGATATCCCTGAGTCTTAGAACAGGAGGGGCTTAGTAGAGATGTCCTTATATATTACAGGGAGATAATCAGATCTCTGGGTGTTGCTGCATTTGAGTTATGATCGGCTGTCTTTTTATTTAGGCTCCAGCGTGGCCTTTAGGTGACTCCCTCAATTGCTCTTGACCATAGATAGCTTGTAGCTCCCATGGCACCAAATCCCACGGCTTCAATGTTGTTAAAAAATCCAATAATTGTGATGTTTGAAACTGAAGTTTGCCTGTCTAGGGCAGGAAATACCTCTTGCAGTTGTGCCTTTCCTTCTTCCATCCCCTGGCATTTCTGCAGATATTCCTGTCTGCCTTGGTAAATGTAATTGCTGGTTTAACTTGAACATTGCAATGGTGAATGTTTTTTAGGGTCACAGCAGTAACACAGTATCTCTATGCTCCAACAAAGAGTTCAAGATGAGGTACTGATCCTTCAAAGAGGGGTTCATGTGTGTGCAAAGTCTTTGATGATTTTTCATTCCTTGCCATGCAAATGGAAAGGTTGGAAGTAGTGCAATGTAAACTTTGAGCTGTGACTAAAACTCTTTTGGGACTCATGCCTTGGGCACTACACCACTGAACAAAATGTTGAAGCTATACTCACCAATATAGTGCAACAATTATATACCCTAGTATTCTGAAAGTATATGGACTCAATTAATAGTTTGGAGCATCACAGCAGAATTTTTGTTAAATTTCTTATCCTAAAAGTAGTGCAACATGAGGGTAACTTTAGTTGTAAGTTTCTACTGGCCAACCATTTCCTCTTAACCCAATGTTGCTCATTAGCTTTATACAGTTGATTCCACATGTCTATCCTTGTTTAACACCCCCAAATAGTTTGATTATCTCATATTTTCTTAAGATTGTGACTTGATTTATTGTATCGCAGCTCATTATTCCCATTGGCTGTGCCCTTCCTCAAAATGGGCATCCATGGCTTCACACAATCTGACTGTCTATATTGAATGACATTTTCAACTGTGTCCTGTAGTTCACTGCAGACATTGTCTGTCTTTGGTCAATTGTCCATCTCACATCCCATTGTGCTATCGCATAGACAGACTAGTAAATTGGACAAGCCTGCTCTTGTATACCTTTGATATGTGACGCATCATAGAGTAAGTTGAAGTGTTCTGTATGCTGACACTGTTGGTATTGTATACACTACAACCAATACCACCAATGTAATTTATAACAGCTTCTCTCTATTCAAATTGATGTAGGAAAGAGCTTGGTACAGGTTATAAGCCCACTTCTACTGCTTCAACCCTGTTGGTATCGGGTGGAGTCGTGCACTTGGGCACTGCTTTGCACTATGGTAGGTCCAGGTTTACTTTTTTTTGTACAAATCTCCTCTCCTACTAATGACTGTAGGTCCTTAATCCATGCTAAACGGTAAAGAACATAAATGCCACACCCAGACACAAAGCAGTAAATACTTGATTTCACCTTTATACAGTCACAAAAGATGTTTTACGCTTTCTCCTTCTCCATTTTTCGCCCCCTCTATCTCACCCTCTGTCTCATAAACCCCCCTCAAAACACTCAGCACACAGTGACCTGTTATAAAAAAAAGTTACATGAATTTCCAAACAAACCTTTTTGTAGAATATGAATTTATTTTAAAAATATGTTATTATTTTTCAACAACCCCACCTTCTCTAGCATTTTTATAATTACTTATTATTTAGAAACATTTATTAAAAATGATATGTGTTATTGTGTAATAAAATCAAATTAATTCCAATTGACTCGTTTGCAGCCAGAAATCTACACAACTGGGAAAACACATCACAAATGCCACCTGCAACCACCACATACACAGAAGATTTTAATGTTACATGCAGTGTAGATGTATGTACATATGTGTACAGTGCTATTTGTATAGTGCAAACACAGCTGGGTAAAAACCGAGTACTAAGCAGCAGTAAAGGCACCTCAAGCGCAATTCATTTAATGTACAGTGAAGGCAAGCAACAGGTAAGCTTTCTCCTATGGGAGAGGGGCCTGTCGGCTCCTCCTTGTGGGCGGAGGAGTGCCGCCCCGCTGCTTTCTCGCAGTACGAGAAGCAGTAACATAAAATGGTATAAGTACCACTTTATGTTGCTGCTTCTCACACTGTGAGAAAGCAGAAGGGTTTGTAAGGTTGGTCCCGCAACAGGGCAGGGCAGGCGAGGAGTGGCTAGCCCAATGTTGCGGGCCCTGACTGTTTGGCCGGCCTTCTGGGGCCGACCAAACCAGTCTTGTGCACTCTGCCATTTTCTCCATGAAGGCTGCATGCAGCCTACATGGAGAAAATGGCCTCCCCATAGGTGCCTGGCTGGGCGCCGTCCCCACCGATCACAATGCTGCCATTGCAGCATTGTCATTGGCTTAGAGGAGGGGAGGGAGGCTGCCCGCTTCCTGCGAGGAGCAGAGACAACGCAGAACCGAATTGGGCAGGTTTTGTTAAGGTATTTTATTTTTTATATAATTAAAATTAAACCTCCCTCCCCCATGTGACGCCCTCCCCGCACAACCCCTCCCCCCCACATCCGCAAGTTATGCCGGCCGCGACTGAAGAGGGGTAGTGCTCTTGAAGTGATGCATCATCAACTTACTTCTAAAGTTGATGGAGATACAATTCCAATCCCGCAAGGGTAGGGCCTGAATTTTGTTTTGGTTTTTTTCTTCACCCCCACTCTGATGATGTTCTGGCTCCTTTCATACCCGGTCAAGTTCTGGTTGTTATAAATTCGATGAACACTATAGGAGATGCATCTGAGATTGAAGAACTCAAGCTTAAGGGGAAGCTTTTGCAGTTATTGAACATTGAGTAAGACAGCATGGAGGGATGTGGTTGAACTTCTTAAAGCACTTCATGAAATGTTCCAAAGAGAGTCTGATGTTTTTCAGGGGTGCCAAAGTAGTGTATGAGAGGTCAGTTGTTGGAAATTAGGTTATTGGTTAAAGAGGTGAAACCCTAATCCAGCAGCAACCATAATTCTTGGTCAGGGTAAAACACAAGCAAACCTCAAATTAACCTCTGCTCAACCCTCTGGTAACTTGGCACAAAATCAGTCAGGCTTAACTTAGAGGTAATGTATAAGTATTTATGCAGCACTTCAAACAGTAATATAGTGAATGCGCAACACAATAAAAATCCCATGCCAATGTAGAAAAATAGATTGAAATTTGATAATTTATTTGATAACAAAATGACAGTAATTGAGTCAATAGAACCTGAGATATACAATTTCCAAGTTTTAAGTAATAATAATGCTGAAATGCACAAAGTGCCAACTGTGGCTATCTGGTCACGCTGGACCAGGACAAATTCACAAATTCAGGCAGACTGCGATGGAGCAAGGTAAGGGACCAAGTCAGGCCTCCTGAACAAAGTATCCTAAATCCTGGTTTGAGAAGCGGTGTGAGATCCAGCATTGAGGTTCCGTCATGCAGCGATGGTTCAGAGTAAACTGCAGTGCTACGATGCTCCTGTGCTCCTGCCGTGAGCCTCCAGTTATTTCAGCCCTGTTAGCGCAGAGTGCAGCAGCTTGCAACCAACATTTGTAGTGACTCCTTGTTCTCTGTTGTGTTCCTGCTGCTGTTATTTCAAGGTTTCTCTTTAAATCTGTTTCACTTTTTACTTGTAACCATTTTCCTGTTATTGGTTATTTGTAGTATCTATCTCTATCTCTTGTTTTCCTGCATCTCTGTTTCTGTGTTAGCCATTGATCATAGTCTCCTGTCTGCACTCTTCTTAATCTGCCCTGCTATTTGCAGGCTCCTTGCCTTGTTGTCTGCATTCCTATTTGTCTATATATTTCTGCCTTGCCTTGTTGGAGTATAGATCTTTCATAGCCTTGTTTTCAGTATTTCAGCTCTGTGTATTCCAGTCGTATTGCTTAACCTGATTCCAGTCCTGCTTTTCCTGAGACAAGTTTTGGTGTTCTTTGTTCTTTTTCCTGCTGTTCTGTCTTGTGGTTATATTGCAATTCTGATTGTCTTAGCTTCCAGTGAGACTTTGAGGCTTGTGCTCTAAGAACTAAATACCACTCTGCACTCCTTCTCCATAGGAGCTGATGTGTCTCCCAGAACTATGTGAGATTAACCTGCTCCTTGCTTTCATCACATAGGTAATTTCTGAGGAGCAGACAAGCTATCATTTTTGATAGTTTGTCTATCATCTCCCTGCTTAGCCTTCCTGTTGTTTATACTTGTGTTTTCCCTTCGGAATTCCATTTTCCTATTCACTGCCTGTTCTATACTGCTTTAGGCATCTGCTTCTGACCTGCTTCACTTCTAGCCTACAGGTACTTTCTTATTATGTATTTCCTTCAGAGATCATACATGAACCATGTAACCACTCTTGAACTGTCTCACCCAACTAGACCCCTGATAATCTTACCCTGCTAGACCCCATACAGTTGGAGTTTTTTTTGTCCTTGAGGCTCTGCTCATGAGGCCACACACTAGCCCTTGCAGTCACTCTGGTGGTCCCGGGTTCCAGATGTCAGTTCAGTCTTTCTCACTCAGGCAACAGGGCAGCAGAGCAGCGCAACAGTTCTTCTGAGTATTCTCCAGATCCAGAGGTTTACTTAAGAGTTGGATCGGAGGGTCCATTACTTATACCTGGTGCCACTTTGGAGTAGCCTTCCTGCCCTGGCCTACCTTCTTTGGGTGACAACTCCTCCCCTGCATCAAGTCAGATATGGCCCATCCTGCCAACACCTAACCCCCTTTGTCTCACTGTCTGGGAGCAATACTCAAAGACCAATTGCGAACTACACCTAGTCATGTGACTCTGGATACAGACTGCAGGCACCAAAAGGTTAGGAAAAGTAAACATCAACTTTCTAACAGAGCCATTTTCAGAATTGTGACTTAAAATCCAACTTTACCAATAAAAAAGCATTTTAAATTATAATTCTTTAGACACCAAACTCAACATTCCAACTTATTCCCAATTGAAAGTTATCACTTATTAAATGTAATAAGATAGCCAAATGTTATCCAGGGAGTTTTAAACTACAAAGACATGTAAATGTTAAAGGTATATGTCCAACTTTTTAGATACACCGCTCTGCAACGCTGAAGCACGCCGTACTTTACTGTGGACCCTGACCCCTTCCTGGCACGGAGCACTTTTGACATGCTCCTTGGGGGACCTGATAAGACTCCAGAGCCGGTCCCGCATCGCGGGAGACCTCTCTGAAACGCCGAAGAATGCCGCACTTTACTGTGGGCCCTGACCCCTTCCTGGCACAGAGAACTTTTTGAAAAAACACATGAAGTTAACTTTTTGAAAAAACACATGAAGAACTCCTTTGGTGAAAGACAGGAAAGATGGTTGTTTTGAGCAGTGACCCCTGACGAAGGGCCCGAGTGGCTTGAAATGCATTGAGTTTTTTAATAAACTGCTAATATGAACTTTGCGCTTGTACGTGTTCTTGCTCAGAGGTTCGGATGGCCCAACTTGAACATGAGAATCTTGGGAAAATGCAACTCCTTGCATGTGGATTTAAACAGCTTTGAACTGAATAATGTATGGATGATTTCTTGGAGAAGAATGAAAATGGTTACATGAATTGATGCAGAGGCGGAATTGGCTGTGCCAGTGGTTTGGAGTGAAATGTCGCCCCATTATAACAGAGAACTTTTGACACACTCCCTGGGGGACCTGATAAGACTTCAGAGCTGGTCACGCATCGCGGGAACGCGCGTGGGCTTAGCACGGGCGAAGACCGGGCCAAGACGGGCACGTCTTAGCCCATCATAGACCGGCAGGGGCTGGGCTTGGCCATAGCTCTTTCGCCTGTATTTCAAGGTACTGTGACTTGAACTGTCGTATATTAGTAACAAGGGCACTGTGCGCCCCAAGAAGTGAAGTACTGCAGTTACCTCTTACCTTTTGAAACTCATTTTGGCACTATATTTTTTACTTGTATTTCTGAGGGTGAAAAACATAGTATGGGTAAGAGGAAGACGATGAGTAATCAGAACAAGAAGGTAGTTAAACCAGGGGAGCAGTCCCGCCAGTCTCTACTCAGTTATCTTACGGGCGCTGTAGGCGCCATTGAATGGCAGATTACTACAGTCAAAGAGGCCCTAAAACCTGGAATAGATGAGGGTGTTCCACCGGAGGCTAGTTCTAATCAATCTGAGTCCCAGAGAAACATAGCGGGTACAAACGGCTGCGTAGTGAGCATATCAGATCACCCGTCAGGTAGTGACCATGAGCACGATTTGCAACTTCAGCCACCAAAAAAGCGAGGCAGAAATCCGGAAAATTGTCCTAGTATTTCTGAGGATCTAGACCCTTTAACTATGAGGCATACACCGAAAATCCGAAAAAATGCACTCAAAAGGCATAAACTTACATCAGTAAATAAATCTGAAAATTGGGAAAAATCTTTAATTAGTTCCAATATGCGCACACAGAGTGAGGTGGACAAATTAAAAATGAAGCTGGACGCTCTAGACACACTGATTAGAGAGAGTCTATGTACTTTGACAACTAGAATAGGCTTAATAGAGGCAATTTTAACTAAATGTTTAGGCATACTTCAGCCTCCAGTGCTTGACAGTATGTGTCTGCCTGCCAACGCGATTAATCACAACCGCCAAAGCAATAACATAAAGGCAAATATCAACGGACCCGCCATAGGTAATCACCACGCTTTAGGCCATAGGCCTCCGACCATAAAACAACATATTTCTATGGCCAACACTGAGGCTCAACAAACCACTGCAACATCAGCTGTGATTATGCCTGCACCTACCCCAATAACAGTACACTACAACCAAGAGTCCACGAATCAAAGGACACGACACACCACACACTTAGACTTACCACGAGCAGCTACTCCGTATGTTGTGGTGTTAGCGAACGTTCCCACACTAACAGATGAGTCGGTAGAATCCTGGGTGTACTTAAGGAATAAGTCCTTACAGTGGCTTGGTTCAAGGACAGGACTTAATGAGACTCTATTTGACAAGTTCAAGATGGCAAGAAGAGTAGGATGGTTAGGGAGAGGTTTAAAAAAACTTCAAGGGGATTGTGTAGTGTTGTCATTCAAAACTCCAAACCTAGTGAGACTAGTACTGAACAGAATTGGAAATAACCCTGTGGGTGACACGCATATTAGTGTTGTTCCTCTAGGATATTTTTACCAACCCCCACACAGTAATTATCCCCGGCCTATCTTGGAGAATCATACCCCGTTTCATAGAAGTCAGTACAATATCCCTACTCAAAACCGCTTCGATAGACTTAATTGTCTCAAGGAGGTGGACTGACTGAGCGCAGAAGATCTGGCTGAAGTTGTTATATTGAGAGATTTGGATGCTTCCGGTATTAAGGGTCGATCAAATATGACAAGACACAGAGCCACTATAGCTGAATTACCAGTGCAAGAACCCTTGCTTCTTGCTGAGGTATCCAACACCACTTACATAGACAAGGTAGTTGTCTTGGAACCATCTATTGCTCTCCAAAATGTATCTGGACTGACATCTGTGGAGGGAATTGGGGATAACACTGGTAGTAAAGAGAGGAATGCCAACTGCCAGATTATGTTTTTGGAACGTGGCTGGTTTAAAAACAAAAGTGTCGGATAAAGTGTGGGTGGAATTTGTGCAAAATTTTGAAATACTTAGTTTGCAAGTTTGCCTGGGTGGAGGATCCAATCCATCTGAGTGGTTTTAAAACATATCACACCCCAGCAATTAGTTCACCACATGGTAGAGCAAAAGGGGGTCTGTGTACTTACATCTACAATTATCTGAAGATACGGGAAATAGTACTAGTTGTTAGTAATCAATACTATCAAATCATTAGAATCCATATAGATCAAGTATCCTGTGTGGCAATATTGAATTTTTATAATAATGCGTCGTCGGATTCGAAGGAGGAACTATTGAGAAGCCTAAGCAGAGATGTGATTAACCTGAAAACCCAGTTATCTAAAGATGTTTTTGTCATATGGGGCGGGGATTTTAATTGTTTTTTATACCAACGTGGTGAAAAGGGGGTCTGTGGTATAAATTATGGAAAAGATACAAGCTTTCCGCATTTTATGCATACTCCACACAGAGATCTTTTAAATGACATCATGTTTTCATGTGATATGGGGTTTGCCAATAATATGTGTTCACCCGTAGCCCCATTTAGACCGACCTTTAATGGATGAGGTATTTTTTCAACAATAGATTTCACTTTGATTTCTTGCAGATATTCCACTCGTGTTAAGCACTTCTGTACTCATGATATCGCATTAAGCGATCACTTTCCATTAAGTATTGAGGTCACTATGCTTAACCAAAATTTGAATACTAAAGGCATATCCACGCAATTCCTTAAGAATATTAGTCTGAGCAGGCAAAACGGGTACGCCCTGAAGTGGGTGAAAATGGATCCGGAAGAATTCATTAGTAAGCTACTGACTGAGTGCATAAATATCTTTTATGTTTGTCTTGATGGAAATTCCTCCCATCCAGCACTTATTGAGAACTTTTTAGCAATTTCTGCTCAAGTTAAAGAAATTCTGTGGGTAAAAGCTAAAAGTAATGAAAAAAAAAGGGAAGGGTGGTTTCATTCAAATTGTACTAAGGCTCATACTAAACTTAAAAACGCATTGAAGGCCACAGTGAAGAATCAGGAGCAAATCAGGCAAGCTAGAAGAAATTACAAAAGGGTACAAGCCGTAAGGAAGCCTAGGTTAAAGGCGGAAGCATGGAACGCCTTGCATGAGTCATCGAATAATCGCGACCCTGTGGCTTTCTGGAAGGCGGTCAATGCCCCTTTTCTTGAGGATAATGATAAAGCTAGAATAGAAATCGCCATCTCAGAACCAGAGTGGGTAATACATTTCTCTAAGCTCTACTCCAATCAAACATTAGATGATCAAGGAATTTTGGAGTACGAGGATGACCACGAGTCTTCCCCCACTCCTCATAACATAATGATGGATTTTACACTGAGCGAGGTTACTGAGGCCATAACAGCTTGTTTCGGCGGTAAGTCCCCGGGCCCGGATAGTATTCCTGTTGACCTTTTTAAAAACAACTTGGTGCTGTGGGGTCCACTTTTAACCCAACTTTTTAATGCATGCTGCTCCAGTGAGTTTTTATCATCTTTTTTTAAAAGGGCGACAGGGTGAACCCAGCTTGTTATCACCCAATTTTACTATTGGATTCCACAGGTAAAAAAATAGGGTGTGTGGTTTTAGACAGACTGCAGACGTGGGCAGAGGAACATTCAATTTTAAGTAATTTGCAGTATGGTTTCCGAAAGGGCCTTGGCACCATTGACCAGGGTTTAAACCTAGATAAATATAATAAGCCAAAAGGGAAAGGCTGTTTTTAACTTTTGTTGATCTAACATCAGCCTTCGATTGTATCATTCATGAAAAGTTGTGGGTTATTTTTAGAGGGGCTAGGGGTGGACAAGTCGATAATCTGCTTTTTAAGACAATTGTACTCAAGGGCAAGGGCAAGGGTCCGTTTCAGACAGGATGGAGCCTGTACTAGGAATTTTAGGGTCTTGAAGGGCGTGAGACAAGGCTGTGTCCTTGCCCCATTACTCTTCATGTTATATCTAAATGACCATGAGTGCACTTTAATTAAGGAGTGCAAGGATTTCCCACTAGCAGCAACTCGCCCTATCCCTGCACTCCTTTATGCAGATGACGCGGTCCTGATGGCCCGCACTCCCCTTGGTCTCCAAAGGGTAGTATCCTCTTTTACTAAATTTATGACAAATTTAGGCCTTACAATTAATTGCTCAAAAACGTTCGCCATGAACTGTGGGAACGGGTCAAAAAAAATTAAAAGGGAAAAACCCATTTTTATTAACAACAAGGCAATAGAGTACACTAATACTTTCTCCTATCTAGGGATTCTAATCGATCAGTCAGGGTCTTGGAGCAGGGCAATAAAAGCGAGAAGTCTCCTCTACAGTAAATCATTGATGGCATTAACAAACTTTAGTAGAAAACTGGGCAGACGTTCTCCTGTTGAACTGTTGTGCATTTATAGGGCGACATGTGTAGCAATTGCTACTTATGGGGCAGGTATATGGGGATATGCAAATGTTAATTCTTTGCAAATAGCAGAAAACACCTTCCTCAGGTACCTTTTGGCAGTACCAGACAGCACGTCAACATTTATTTGTCACACCGAACTGGGCCTGCCATACCTGGAGGATGTGATTAGGATACAGTCTGTCCTTATGTGGCATCGGGTTTGGACCACTGAAGAACCCACTTTTAATCGCCATATTTTAAAGGATGCACTAGGAACAGAAGGGGTCAAACATAAAAGATGGCTAACATATGTCAAAACCTTTTTAACTCAAATTGGCCATGTAGAGTACTATGAAGACCCCTGTACGATGTGCCAGGTATCAAGGAAGGACCTCAAAGCTAGTTGTATGTGAACTGTTTAAGACAACGGTCCTAACACACCATCTCACTCTGACTTCTGTAACCATTCAACCATATATTTTGCTAACTACCAGAGATTATGACAGATTTCTGCTAACACGTTTTAGGTTGAGCATATTACATAGATCTCCGAGCTTCCCTGCAGTAAATTACTGGTCGAGAACACTTTGTAATTGCCCTTGCGACAACGTGTCAGCCCAGTCGTCCATGCATATATTGTTTTTTTGCACATTGTACTCTAAACCTAGAAAAAGATGGATTGTTCCCGTGTTAAAAAGGTTGGGTTTGAGACGATGTCGCCCCGCATTTCTTGCATTGTAATACCTGGACAATGTATTTACTATTGCCTCTGTCACTGCCTTCTTAAAAAAATAAAAAGTATTGTGTATCAATTGTAATATGATTCCTATATGTTTTTTAATCCTGCTTTTAATCCTTAATATATTTGTGGAACTAATGTGTGATTTATAAATTGTACTTTTATGGTTATTTTTGATACAATAACCGAATAAAGTTCTTTGATTGATTGATACACTGCACCCTGTCCTATGCGCTATTTAGTGCCCACCTTAAGGATGACTTATATGCATTAAAAAAGAAGGTTTAGGCCTGTCAAAAATTTATTTTACCTGGTCAAAATGGCAATTTAAAACTGCACAAACAGACTGCAATCACAGCCCTGAGACAAGTTTAAAGGGCTACTTAAATGGGTGGCACAATAAGTGCTGCAGACCTGTTAGTAGCATTTACTTTACAAGCCCTATGTACCTGTTGTAGCACTTTATTACAGACTTTCAAATAAATTAAATGTGCCAATTGGATGTAAGCTAATTTTACCATATTCATAGGAGTGAGCACAAGAAGTGGTTAGTAGTGGTAAAGTGCATAGAGCCCTAAGGTTGCGATTAGCAAAAATGGAGGAGTAAGGCAAGATGTTTGAGGCAAGACCACCTTAAGGCTGTCAGGTCTAACACCAATTATCAGAATATTGCTTCTTTCCAGATGGGAGAGAACTAGGGCTTTCAGAGTTGTTCTGGTTTCAGCTTCCAAAGGAAAGAGTTTCTATTGGAGCAAGAGTTGGTACCATGCTAAGTTGGATTTTTCTGGTGACGCGTAATGTGAAAGCAGCATTTACAGTGAAGCTGAATCCAAGTGATGTTACATTGTTATAATAGTTAGAGCTAAAGCCTTCAAGGTTGATGCCAATGAGCATGTGAATCTGTAGCTCATTGATACCATTGGCAACCAATGGAACTGAATCTTTATCAGGTTGAGCTTTAGACAGTTGTTCTACAGCCCTTTTTGAATGTATATGATGGGTTGCATGTAGATGTAAATGTTAAGGGTGGAGAGGACGAAGCCCTTTGACTGGAGTTCTTTTGCATCTTGTGGTTGCTATCTGTATGAGTTGATGATAAATGCAAAGGTAAGAGGTAAGCCATTACAAGACTATGTAATAGAAGCCACCACATTTTTCCTGGATATGGACCAATGTTTGCTGGTTAACTGTAGTTTACTCTGTTGAATGCTGCACAGATGGGTCTTTATACTGCCACTGATGATAAAGAGTGTTGTTGACTACTAGAAGAACAAACGCCTCCTTGCTTTAGTGTGATATAAAGCCAGACGGTTTCAAATGAAAGCACACACATACAAATGGCTTTTATTTGTTTTGTACTGGTTTAAATTAAACCATGCAAACATACTTCTTACTATCCTGATTGAACTCACGTAATCAATCAATCAATCAAGGTATTTATAAAGCACGCTACATACCCGTGAGGGTCTCAAGGTGCTGGATGGGGGGTGTGGGGGGGTGGGAGCTGTTACTGATCGAAGAGCCAGGTCTTGAGATGTCTTCTGAATGCCAGTAGGTCTTGGGTCTGTCATAGGTTGGGGGGAGGGTGTTCCAGGTCTTGGCAGCGAAGTGGGAGAAGGATCTGCCGCCGCCGGTTGTTCTTCGGATGTGGGGGACAGTGGCGAGGGCAATGCTGGCTGAGCAGAGGTTGTGGGTGGGGGTGTAGAAGCAGAGTCGTCTGTTGAGGTATGCTGGTCCGGTGTTATGGAGAGCTTTGTGTGCGTGGATGAGGAGCTTGAAGGTTATCCTCTTGTTGACGGGGAGCCAGTATAGGTGTCTCAGGTGGGGTGTGACGTGGCTGCGGCGGGGGATGTCGAGGATCAGTCATGCCGAGGCTTTCTGGATGCGTTGCAGCCGTCTCAGGAGCTTGAATGTTGTTCCTGCGTAGAGGGCATTTCCATAGTCCAGCCTGCTGGTGACGAGGGCCTGGGTGACAGTTCTTCTTGTTTCAGTGTGGATCCACTTGAAGATCCTGCGGAGCATTCGGAGGGTGTTGAAGCAAGATGAGGTGACAGCGTTGGCCTGCTTGGTCATGGAGAGGGTGGAGTCGAGAATGACTCCCACTTTGGGTGCGTGGTCAGTGGGTGTCGAGCTGTTCCCAGCGATGTTGGCCACCAGGAGTCATCCCAGGCTGAGGGGGTGGAGCAGAGGATGAGGACCTCATTCTTGTCAGAGTTCAGCTTCAGCCTGCTATCTTCATCCATTCTGCTACGGCCTTCATTCCTCTGCGGAGGTTGGCTTTGGAAGTGAGAGGGTCTTTGGTGAGGGAGATGATCAGTTGGGTGTCGTCGGCGAAGGAGATACTGTTGAGGCTGTGCTGTTGGGCGACGTGGGCGAGTGGTGCCATGTAGATATTGAACAACGTTGGGCTGAGTGAGGAGCCTTGTGGTACGCCGCAGATGATCTCGGTGGCCTTGGAACGGAAGGGTGGGAGGCGGATGCCCTCCCGGAGAGGAAGGATGTGGTCTAGTCCAGTGCCTTCTCTTGGATTCCGGCATCATGGAGGCGTGTTCTTAGAGTATGGTGGCAGACTGTGTCGAAAGCGGCTGACAGGTCCAGGAGGATGAGGGCTGCTGTTTCTCCGTTGTCCAGCAGGGTCCTGATGTCGTCGGTGGCGGCGATGAGGGCGATTTCGGTGCTGTGGTTGCTTCGGAAGCCGGACTGGGATGGGTCCAAGATGTTGTTGCCCTCGAGGTAGCGGGTCAGTTGCTTGTTAACGATTTTCTGAGAACGGGAGCAGGGAGATAGAACGGAAGTTCTTAAGGTCCTTGGGGTCTGCCTTGGGTTTCTTGATTAAGGCGTTGATCTCGGCGAGCTTCCAGCTTTCCGGGAAGCTTGCTTTCTCGAAGGAGATGTTGATTGCTCTCCGGAGATGGGGGACGATGACTGTGCTGGCCTTGTTGACTACGTGGTGGGGGCATGTATCAGACGGGGTTCCGGAGTGGACGGAGTTCATGATCTTGACAGTGTCATTGTAGCTGACGTTGGACCAGGAGATCAGACGGCTGGTACGGGGGTGGTCGTCAAGGTGGGGTACTCGGTGGTAGGTGGGGGAGTCAAGGCGTTGAAGCTGTTGTGGATGTCGGTGATCTTGCGGTGGAAGAAGGAAGCCAACGAGTCGCACTGGTACTGCGATGGGAGAATGACGTTGGTGTTGAAGCTGGGGTTGGAGAGTTCCTTCACGATGCAGAAGAGCTCTTTGCTGCTGTGAGCGTTGTTATCCAGGAGGTCCTTGAAAGCGGTCCTCTTGGCGTTTATGATGAGTTGATGGTGTCTGTGTGTGGCGTTCTTGTGGGCTATTTAGCTGTCTGGTGACTGTTCGCAGAGCCAGTTCTTCTCCAGTTTCCGGCATGTGCGCTTGGAGGCCTGGAGGTCTTTGGTGAACCAGGTAGCTTTCTTGCTGGTGCGGCTGATGGAGGGGGTCTTGAGTGGAGCGAGGGTGTTGGCGCAGTCGTCGATCCACTGTCTGAGGTTGTGGGCGGTAGGGTCGGTGGGGTCAGCGGGTGGGCTCTGGGCGAGGGTAGTGGTCAGCTGGTCTTTGGTGACTTTGCCCCAGCAGCGGCATGTCATCTGTTGGGTCTGGTGGTACGTGGTGGGTTTCCTGAAGGTGAAATGGACGCATTGATAGTCGGTCCAATGGGGTTCAGAGGTGTGGTTGAAGGAGATGTGGGGACGTGCGGAGAAGATGGGGTCAAGCGTGTGACGGGCAGCATGGGTGGGAGTCATCACGAGCTGTCTGAGTCCGAGATTGGTGAGGTTGGCAACTAGGGTGGTGGAGTTGGTATCGTTGTTGTTCTCGAGGTGGAAGTTCAGGTCCCCGAGGAGGATGTAGTCCATGGAGGTGAGGGCGTGGGTGCTGACGAAGTCGGCGATGGAGTCGCTGAACTGTGGTCGGGGTCCAGGGGTCTGTAGAGAAGGGTTCCTCTGAGGGTGGTGTTGGGGTCAGAGTGGATCTGGCAGTGCATGTGTTGGGCGATGTTGAGGGTGTCATCGGTGTTGGTCGAGACTCAGAGGGTGTTCTTGTGGACGGTGGTGATTCCACCTCCCACTCCGTTGGTGCGGGCTCGGCAGGAGATCTTGTAGCATTCCGGGATGGCTATGGCGATGTCTGGAGCTGAAGTGGTGTTCAGCCAAGTCTCCGTCAGGAAGGCGACGTGGGGTGGTTGAGTCGAGGAGGTCCCAGAGTTCAATGGCGTGTTTGCGAGCGGAGTGGGTGTTGAGAAGGAGGCATCGGAGGTGGTTGGGTTCTTTGGTTGACGGGTTGGCGGACCAGATGCTGGTGAAGCTGCAGTTCTGGCAGGTGAAAGGCCCTTGGGTGCGCTTCAGGGTGGCCCGGTAGCAGGTGTGTTCTCGTCCGGGTTTGAGTGCATGGAGGGTGCTGGCGTCGTAGTGCAGTCGGGTGTCATAGCGTCTCCGGGGTCCAGGGATTCTGGCTCTGGGTGCGATCCAGGCGCGGACAGGTGGCTTGCCTAAGGCGCGCCAGCGGCACGCCCGCTGCGCCCGGCCTCACAGCGGCCGCCATAAGAAGGGGAGGTGGGAGGGAGGAGCAGCTGGGTGGGGGAACGGTCCAATGGGAGCGAGGGGGCGGGGCTGCAGGGGACGCAGCGGCGGGAATCGGGACCGGCGAAGGGGGAAACAAGCATGGGCAAAGGCAACAGGCAATAAGCAACAAAGCGGGCAATAAAGAAACAAAGCAAGGCACTAAGCAAAAGGCAAAATTACAAAAGATACAGCACAAGCAACAGTGACGGACAGTAGTGCTGACAGAACACAAACCTACGGGCCAATCACTGGCCACCAGGGATGAGGCGCAGGTGGCAGCCTGCGGTTGGAGGCGGGCCTCGAAACACCCTCAGCAGAGCAGCTGGTCACATGAACACGGGCGCAGTCAGGTGGAGCTGCATGGCGTGGGGAGCGACCTACCTGGGAACAGGGTCAAGGGTCGCTCTCACTGCCACGCAGCGGCTGCCATAAGAAGGGAAGGTGGGAAGGAGGAGCAGCTGGGTGGGGGGAGCGGTCCAATGGGAGCGGGGGGCGGGCCACAGGAGACGCAGCGGTGGGAATGGGGACCGGCGAAGGGGGAAACAAGCACGGTCAAAGGCAAAAGGCAATAAGCAACAAAGCGGGCAACAAAGCAACAAAGCAAGGCACTAAGCAACAGGCACAATTGCAAAAGATACAGCACAAGCAACAGTGATGGAAACAGTAGCGCAGGCAGAACACAAACCTATGGGCCAACCACTGGCCACCAGGGATAAGGCGCAGGTGGCAGCCTACGGGTGGAGGCGGGCCTCGAACACCATCAGCAGAGCAGCTGGTCACAGGAACACGGGCGCAGTCAGGTGGAGCTGCGTGGCGTGGGAAGCGACCTGCCTGGGAACAGGGTCAAGGGTCGCTCTCACTGCCGCACAGCGACCGCCATAAGAAGGGGAGGTGGGAAGGAGGAGCAGCTGGGTGGGGGAAACGGTCCAATGGGAGCGGGGCGGGGCCGCAGGGTGCGCAGCGGTGGGAATCGGGACCGGCGAGGGGGAAATAAGCACGGGCAAAGGCAACAGGCAATAAGCTACAAAGCGGGCAACAAAGCAACAAAGCAAGGCACTAAGCAACAGGCACAATTACAAAAGATACAGCACAAGCAACAGTGATGGAAACAGTAGCGCGGGCAGAACACGAACCTATGGTCCAACCACTGGCCACCAGGGATGAGGCGCAGGTGGCAGCCTGCGGGTGGAGGCGGGCCTCGAACACCCTCAGCAGGGCAGCTGGTCACAGGAACATGGGCGCAGTCAGGTGGAGCTGCGTGGCCTGGGGAGCGACCTGACTGGGAACAGGGTCAAGGGTCGCTGACGTATTATCCTCAACACTCATCTATTATCAAGTGTACTAACTGCTCACTGTGCCACTGGAATCAAGCAACACCCGACTGAAGAGCCCCCATCAGAGTGAAACCTGTCCTAGGTTGCTTGTTTTCTGGTCCAGGGCTGTTCAGGCTGAACTGTTCCTATTGGAGCAAGGTCGAGAATGATTTCCATATGGCTGGGTCCAAACTGAATTGGTATGGTGAGCAAAAGAGCAATGGGTTGGAATGCTACTACGAGCGATTGCCAATGGTTAGACAAATTCCAAGTATTCCTCCCATCGCCTTTTGCATGTACGTCTCTACAGACTTAACCACTGGAACACCCTTCTCACTAGCATACTAAAAGCATACCTTGCTCCTCCGAAAACTGCCCTTGTGTCTGTAAAACCATTTCTATTACATCAATACTTTAATCATTTCACTTCAATATTTCCTGACTGAAATTAGGTGTAGCCTCAAAATGGCCTTAGTACTCTCAAAGATATGACTCACATCAACACACATTTCTGCAAACTCCTCTTCCATACCTTAATGCCCAGCTGGTCACAATTGGTTGCAGTGGTATGTGAAGGTTCAGGAAGGGCTCAGACACAGCTGTTAAAGAGGGCAAATGACATGATGAGAATATGGGGCATAGAGTATGAAAGAAAGAATTTGCAGTAGAAACTCAAATAAAGTGGGATGGTGAGAGTGAATGGAACATTGAAATGGCACGAAGGAATGGACAAAGAGACAGCTTAGAATAGGTCAATAAGGTAGACAGACATTGCTGGAAAATGGGGACAAAGGAGACAATAAAGTTTAAGTACTTTTCTCTATTCATCATCATGCAGCGAAAGGTCAAACAGGAGAATTATGAGATACTGTGCTCTAATCCTCAGCCAGTACATATTTTGCACCCTGAGCAATAAAATCAATGCCAATGTGCTTGCCACCGTAAAATATTAATGGTGAGTTGATCTAGATTCCCCAGGAGATGTACATTCCTGCAAACACACAAACTAAAAAATAGTTTGTACCCAGAAATTCATACACACACTCGAACATGCATATGTAATCCACCATATGATTAAATTAACAATTGAATACTTTGGGTAATGTAGGAATTGTATCACAGTTTCTGCTTATTATGATATTTATTAAAAAAGATATCACCTTATTTTCTCATATAGAATGTGCCGGTTACCACCACGTCCTATTGGCAAGGATAAAAAAGAAAACAGACTCGTGCCCAATACCGTTTTTACATCAACATAATTTGATTCATGAGAGAGATAGAGAAAGTAATCCAATGGACAATGAACTTGGAAATCAATTCAATTCTATATATTTTTCTTATCAAGAAAATACATAAATCAATAATTACTTTTTGGGTGCTCTAATTTATGTTGCTGTAAATACGTTACTGGGTACCGTGTCTGTTGTTTTTTTCTCCTTGCCAATAGGACCGATTGTTGTTTGTATCAAATTGTACCCAGGTCCTTTGGCCTTTTGGATTTACCCTTTAGTTTGTAATGTGCTACCACAACGTAACTTTCATTTAAGGATTTCCATTTTCCTTACACTCTCCAGTTAGCCCCTGTTTTAAGTAAAACACACAGACCATGACCCTTGCGTTAGAAGACCGAGCTTCTTCCTTTTATCTTGTGTTCTGTAAATGCATTTAATATTGCCCATGTTTTGTGCAGCATCAATTTTGAATTTGTGACACACTGAATATCAAAATGAACTGAACTCTATCAACCAAATTATTAGGTTTGGTATTTTTATATAGCCAAAGACATTTCAATTGTGGCAGGTGCAATTCTGTAAAATTTGTGATTTCTTATTCTAAACATAGGTTTTGGTATACAATTTGCTTGCATATATTCACAATGCAGATCACTGGGTACCATAAATATGTTGTATTTCAAATAAATTAAACATATTTTAAAGTGGGGAATTGTTATGAACATTGTGTTTTTCTGTTCTGGGCAATCTCCAGCTTGCGTTACATGTGCTAGTCAATAAATCATATTGTTGAATACATATGAGTCATATGATGTTAGTTTAGTTTATATTAATATGTTCTGCAATGTTATAATCAAGCAATGTATTTGCAGAATTTAATCAAAAATGCTGACTGCTTCATTTTACTTTCGCTTGTTATTGATTTCTAAGTGTTTCATGATGGTTGACAAATATATTTATAATTTTTTTGTTATTGAAAAGAACACAATCTCGCAGAAGGTACATAAGTGAAAGGGCGTTAGGCCACTTGCTGTTAATTGTTTCTGATAAGTTTTTAACAATGAGATTATGTTTAAAAGTCAAGCAAGTCTTCACATGGGAAGGATGTACTAAGCTTTACAGTCGCAAAGTGCCCAATTCACAGAATTACCGCGTTTGCGATCGCAAAAATTCCTTTTTGGATGTACAAACATCAAATTAGGATACAATAACTTGTGACTGAATCGCAATTTGCATTTGTGACTAAAGACCAATTCTGCATTTAGAAGGGGAATCCCTTCCTAATACTGAATTGGAATGATATGTATTAATGTTTTGCAACTGAATTCCGGTCTCAAAATATGAATAACTTACAGACTACAAACATGTAGTGGTAACCCATTCCCAAATGGGAAGGGGTCCCCTTGTTACCCCTTCCCTTTGGTGAATGTAAAAAAGGATTTGTGCAAAAGGAGGCAGTGGTAGATGGAACCCCTGCAACTTATTAAACAAAAATAAAAGAAAGAATACTTTCATTTTAAATGCAGTCCAGTTTCATATAAAAGAAATAGATAGAAGTTTAAAAAAATACTGCTTTATTAAAACATCACAGACATGGTGGTCTATTGACCCAAATAGGCCAGCATCCCCGTGATGGCGGCGATTCCTAGTGGGTCGCAAATTGCAATCCATCTCATTAATATTAATTGTATTAGGATCCACTAGGACTCATGAATTTAAAGTTTGATACGTTACAAATAGCAATTTGCTAATTGCTATCTGTGAAAAATCTCAATTTGAAAATCACTATTACCTGTATTAGTACATTTGGTCCCATATCTCCAGTTCCTATTGAAGGCTATCAGAACAGGGGGCACTTAGCCTATGTTCGCTGACTTATCAATGTAGCCAGCCTTGTGAGGAGAGAATAACAGATCTTGCCTTTTATCAAACATCAAACAGATATGCAGATGTGTACCTTGAATGAAACTGGCAATGGGTTTTATTCTTTGCTTTTCTAACATTAGATTAGTGCAGAGTAGGAGAAAAATGAGGGTAGGATTTCTACAGGTTAATAGAAGCAGTCATTTTGGAGTAGTATCTATTATTTATGGGTTTAGTAACTGTTGCTGCTGCCATATTATTTGTCTTCATTGTGGTTACAATTCATATTCTGTGTACTAGACTAGAATTTTGAATTTCTAAAATATTTGAAATATTTCTTTTGTGTTCTAGTGTTCTTGACTGTGTTATTCCTTAATGAAAGCGGGTTTTAAATCCAACGATTTTCCCTGTAACATTGCATTTGTTTGATCATTATCTAGAATGGACTTTGGACAAAATATCAAGTTTTATATATTGTGGGACATTAATGTTTATAAATATTGTTACTATCACAACATTGTGGGATAGAATATTTTTTATAGAATATTGTTTTGGGGAATTTGACTGTTTTTAATATTGTTTTATTTAATATAGTTGTAAAATATATTGGTTTTTGTTAATATGTTTAAGATAATATATTAATTTTAGGTGATACTATTGTTAGCATTTTTTTTAATTGTAATTTGAAGTGTGTTAGCAGATTAGTTTTAAAGGTAATTAGTTATTTATAGTGCCGCAGTGGGTTGTTGGGTTTGTAGGCTAATAGGGTGCAAAGTTAATTGAATTATAAAGAATGCAATGTTAATTGGGTTTTTGTTGTAAATTAATTAACTGAATAATTATGTTTATTGTTTCATTGTTATATTACATTGTGTTATTTTAAATTGTTGATTTGAATGTATATTTTAGCTTGATTATTAGTAATAGTATGTTATATTTCAGTAGCTGGTTGCTGGGTTTGTAGGGTAACAGGGTGGGAGGTTAGAATACAATGTGTTTTAATTAAATATGAAATTATTGTCTTATGTTAATTGTATATGCAATTGAATAATAACTATGTAAATGGCTTAATTTTATAAATATTTCATTTTTGACGTTTTACTTTTTTAAACCACATTTTAATTTAGATATGTTTATTTATGCATGTATTTTTAATACTGCTGTTTTTTCTGACAAACTAAAGTTATAATATTGTATCTAATATTTGTTTTTTATTTTCATGTGTAATGGATTTTTGATAACTGATTAAGTATAATTTTACTGTTGTAGTATATATGTTAATTAGTTTGTTTTATTTAAAGTATTAATTAATTCAATTGTGAGTTTTTTTCCAATGTTTTCTATGGAACGATTTCTGTTTGTATATTTTATATGTTTTTAATATTACATTGTTTTGACATTTGTTTTACATTTGTTTTCATTCATTTGTAGTTATGCAGGTGAATGTTCTTATAAGTATTGTTTGAAATTTTTTAATTCATATTTTAAAATGTGCTCATATTTTTCTTAAAAAATATATGATTTATTTTGTCTAGGTATTATAATTTATTTATGTTGTATTAGTTATAGAAGTCTTTTTAGTAAATGATCAGGACTTTTTATATGTAATCCTTTTAAAGTCCTACACTTTCTCCTAAATTTTTTAGACAGGGGCGGAAATATTAAACGTAACTTCTTTAAAGTCCGGCACTTTCTCTATTGTATCTTAAAATGGAGTGGGAATGGTAAATCAAACCCCTCGAAAGTCTAACACTTTCCCCAATGTTTTTTAGAGTGGATGTTTAATATTTGTAACATTGTTGCTTATTTCTTTTAAATATTTTGGGGTTAAGAAATCTTTATAATATTTTGTAGAATTTGTTTATGTTTGTTAATGTTTAAGTTGTTTTTACTATTAGTATTTAAAATTAAAATGATTCAAAAATGTGTTATTTAATGTTGTGAAATGTATATATATATATATATATACATATATATATCCAAACGAGTTTTCCCACACCTCTCTGATGCAACCCAGCCAGTAGCGCTCCAAAGGACGGGAAACGGACACCAAATGTCGTGGTAGAAGCAGGTCTTTATTAGCTTACAGCTAATGTCAGGTCAGACGCGTTTCGAATAACAAGGTATTCTTTTTCAATTGACTAAACACAGTCCGCTTTCTGTTTTTATACTCTGTTTTTTTGTATTTGTGATGCTTTCACCACCAGCATGTGATTAATGAACATAGAGGAAATACTATACAGGCATGAATGCTGTGCTTTTATGGATTGTAACACATTGTATTATCTGGCACACATATTTTGCAACATATCTCCAATATATGGCACATTTGTTGTTTTGCATGCACATATCACAAGGCAATATAGTTTGTAGCTTAAATGCTGTTGATAATTGCCCTTAACGAGCCTCTAAGTAGATAAGCTCAGTATCCTTTGGGTTTTTTTTGTTCGCCATAAGTTGGCAGGGTATGCTCAGACGTGAGTCCCTTGCTCACTTTGCCACTGGATTCAAGCAAGCCGGGCTGAAGAAGGCTGAAATGCCAGAAACCGGTCCTCGGTAGCTTGTTTTCGGTCCAGGGAAGGCATGGCTTGGCAGTTCGGGCTGAACTGTTCCCATGAGGCACAGGGTCAGACTGATTTGCATATGGCCATGTCTGATCTGGGGTGGCAGAGTGGGCTAAAGAACGGTGATGGAATAAACCCAGATCAGTTGACTGGGGGTGAGTGCTTGTATTGTCAACGCTCCGTCCATCATTTCCTTTGGTTTTTCTTTGATAAGCTCAGTATGAACTGCTTATATTGGATCGTTGTGCACATATGTATGTATATATATATATATATATATACCTTAATTCATAAATATAAATAAATAAATATGAGTAGATATATAGACACATTGGTATGTACATACAAAATTATATATATTTAAATAAATAAATATATGTATAAAACGAATAAATATCGTAAAAATTGTTGTAAAAATTGATAAAATGACTTAATATACATGTGTTGTAGTGCAAATTAAGATACCAGTCTGGCGGAATGAATTCCTGAACTGATTGATGGCCTAACTGGATAGATATCAATGTGGATAACAATCCTAGTTGTATGTGCAAATGGTAACAATGTGCAAAATTATGCCGTATGCAAGTGTAACGCACTAGCAGCTGTCTGTAATATTTCTTAGAAAAGTGCAATAAGTGAGTGCAAAGAAAGTTGTCTATGCAAAATGGGGCTCAGATAGGTTTTAAAGAGGTATGTTAAAAAATGCAAACAAAAATTATTATTGAAATTATTGGGAAGAGTTAAAAACAGATATTTTACAGTTGTAAGGAAAACATATACATAATCAAGAATTGTTAATAGTGACAGTATGGATGGTATGAGAGTACTAGGAAACACTTAATATACTGCCAAAGCTATTATGTTACATGAAATTGTGTAGGTCCTCCGTGTTGTTTAGTCCATTGGGGTGTTTGCTGTCTAGCTCAACTATGTATTTGGACTCTAATTGCCTTAAACTTTTCTCACGGTTGCCACCCCGGAGTGGTGCAGGGACAGCAGCAATTACAAAGTATTTCAAATGTTTGAGATCATTTCTGTGAACAGCCTTAAAATACCTGGCTACCGGGTATGCCGTGTCGTTGTTGACAATGGCCCGTAAATGCTGAAGTATCCGGACATGCACCTGTAGCTTGGTGCTTCCCACATATCTGAGGCCACAGGTGCATGTCAGGACATACACGGCATACTCGGTTTTGCAATCAACACATCCCTTGATTTTTGACTCATAGGGGCTGAATGGAGTGTTATATTTGGTGGTTGTAACACCAAATGTACAAGTCCTGCAGGATGAGCATTTGTAAAAACCCTCCCTTTGTTTTAGTCAAGTAGATTTGTTGCTTTTGACGGTTTCAGGGTTGCTACGGACTATTTGTGTTCTCTTTAGGGTGCCTCTACGGTATGTTATGGTGGGGCTAGTAGGTACCTCAGGTGCCATGACTGCATCCGTCAAAACAATCGGCCAATTTACATATATATATATATTACCTACTGGCAGTCGCCCGTAGGTAGTTATAGTTAGGACCTATTATCCATAGGAAAATCGTAACGTTCTTTTCCCAATAACTTTGGCTAATAACTTAGCAAAATTTTCAAAACGTATGGCCCGCTCCGGTCAGCTCCTATGTTCAAAATTTTGGGGTGATTCGGCAACCAGGGGCCGAGAAAAAAGGGGGGTCCCAAAACGTGTTTTCTCCATGTTAATTCCCATGGGAAACTTTAGACACGGCTTTAAGCCGAACTGCTGTACAGAATGACACCAAATTTTGCAAAAAGGTAGCTTTTGTTTCAGAAAGAACTCTTTTTGTTAAATGGTGTGAATCCGTTCAGTAGTTCTTGAGAAATAAAAGAAAAAGAGGTGAAAAAATGCATTTCGCATAGGAAACTTTAGACCCGGCTACAGCTGGAATTGCTGAACGGAATTACACCACATTTGGTGGAAAGGTAGTGCTTGGTTCAGAAAGCATTCTTTTTCTGGAATGGTGTAAATCCATTTAGTAATTGCTGAGAAAATAAAAAAATAAAGGTTTCGCTATTTAGAGGCACAGAGGATCCCCGGAACCTCCCGACCACGAGCCGCATTCTAATTGGCTGTCAACACTTCAAACCAGGAAGTGTTGGCAGCAATCTTGTGCCTCGGTAGAACCGAGGCACAAGAAAAGAGAAAAACAAAGGTGCAAAACAAGAAAAGGGGCAGGGTAGAAACACCCTGATGCCCTAGGCCTGCTCAGGGGATCCCACAAGGACCCCCAGGACCAAAAAAAGCATTTTTTTTAAAAAAACAAATCAGCTGAATTTGTGCTGGGTGCGCGAATCCGGCCACAAAAATAGAAAAAAGCAAAGCGTGGGCTACCGCACTTCGTTTAATTTAAGCCCCCGGGTGGGCCAGGTCCTGGGGCAGTGAAAAACATGTGTGCCAGGGCCCCAATCCCCCCCACACTGCCCCGGGGACTGCCATCCCTCCAGGGCTTTGTATAAATATTTGCGGGGTCGCGCGGTACCCCTGCAGCTTCGGGTACCTCCACCTCGGGGGTTAGTTTTTTTATAGTTTGGGGGGCCTCTAAGGCCCCACCAAGCCCTGTGGACCGCCACCCCATGGGGCTCTCATTAATTAAATATGCCGGGGCACACTGCCCCTGCTAAAGCTCAGGGGTCCGCCACCTCCCCAGGGCACTAATTATGTAAATTTGGGGGTCCATTACGGACCCCCAAGCCCCAGAGACCACCACCTCCCTGGAGCTTTGTCAATGTAATTGGAGGGAGGCTGCACAGCCCACCTCCTAGAGCCTGTGATGACCCTGGGGACCGCCACTCCCCAGGGCCAGCTCCTGCAGTGTCCCGAGGTGCAAGTTTGCACAGTGGTGAAGGGAGGGGGCGGGGCCTCAGGTGACTTGTGTGCAAACAGGCCCTGTGGTGCGTTTTAAGTTGGGGAATTAATTCTCCTTCAATCCTGAGGGCTCCTGGGGGCCAACTAGCCCACCAGGTACCTCTAGTAACTGCCAGAGACCTGCGTTGCAGAGATATGGTCCAGGCCACACACCTTTTTACACCTCTCTGCAACACAGCTCTGAGGCACTTACTGGAGGTGCCTGGTGGGCTAGTTGGACCCCAGGGACCCTCAGGATTGAAGGGGAATTAATTCCCCAACTTAAAACGCGCCACAGGGCGTATTTGCACACATGTCACCTCAGCCCCGACTCCTCCCTTTACCACTGTGCAAACGCACCCGTGGAGCATTTTAAGTTGGGGGATTAAGTCCCCTTCAAGTCTGAGGGTCCCTGGTGGCCAACTAGCCCTCCATGTACCTCCAGTAAGTACCACAGAGCTGCATTGCAGACAGGTGTAAAAAAAGGGGCATGGCCCGGATCACTTCTCTGCAATGCAGGCCTCTGGCACTTTTTGGAGGTACCTGATGGGCTAGTTGGCCCCCAGGGGCCTCAGGATTGAGGAGGGATTAATTCCCCAATTTAAGACGTGCCACAGGACGTGTTTGCATACATGTCACCTCAGGCCCCTCCCCCTCCCTTCACCACTGTGCAAACACACCTTGTGGCTCATTTTGAGTTGGGGGATTAAGTCCCATTGAATCCTGAGGGTCCCTGGGGTCCAACTAGCCCACCAGATACCTCCAGTAAGGGCCACAGAGCTGCATTGCAGAGAGGTGTAAAATGGGGCGTGGCCTGTACCACCTCTCTGCAACACAGGCCTCTGGTGCTTTTTGAAGGTACCTGATGGGCTAGTTGGCACCCAGGTGCCTTCAGGATTGAAGGGGACTTAATCCCCAACTTAAAACGCGCCACAGGGCGCATTTGCACAGTGGTGAAGGGAGGGGCGGTGCCTTTTTGCACCTCTGACTTAGATTCACTGAAAAAACCATAGGTTTCAGGGTCGGTATAGTTAGTTGGACATTTCACTCCTACAAAACCATAGAAATTCCCCGTTATAGTTAGTTCAGCTAACTATAACTCGCGCGCCCACAATGCACTGCTGATGACGTCACATATTACATCACTCATGACATGGTCAGTGACATAACTCATGACATCACTGATGACATCTCAAATGACATCACTGATGACATCACTGATGACATCATCCTTGTGATAGAGTGGCAGATCTCCTCTCACCCTAATCTAACCTTTGATGCACACACTCAAAAATACAAACAAACATTTTCAAAACAATGGAGATACCAATAGCAGTTACAACACACCTATTTAGTAATTCTAAGATCTACAAACACATCCACTCATTCACCAATAGTCCTATAAGTCTCTCATACATGTACTCACTCATACACCTATACATCCAGTTGCATACCGCCACTCATTCAAAGAGTTATTCACACACTTAGTCATACATGCAAACAAACTATCAAACATCCATTTAATTGCATATACAGTTATACACATACCAACACACTTACTTCTACAGAAATTTACACATACTTACTCTCTTAAACAATCACTTAAAGAAACACATATTTATACAGGAACTCTTCCAATCTCTCACTCTCACATATACTCACTTATATACACCAATACTCACATATACTAGTGTAAAACATATGTACTTACTCATATAGAAACTATTGAGGCAGTCATTCACTTACTAACCCACCCATGCACACACTCATCCATCCATACAGACCTGCACACATGCTGTCTTTAACACATACAAACAATGAGTCACTCTATACACTAAGTAATACCCCCACCGAACCATACAGACACTCAGACACTCCTACTGATACTCAAAAACCAACTAATAACCCATATAGACACTCATGTAGCTACTCAGCACCCCATCAGCCACTTATACACAAAGTGAGAGACTAATACAGATATTTACATATTTAAACATTGTTCACTAACCCATGTATTCACTAAGATACACTTAATCAAATCAATCAAATCAAAACAGCTTTATTCGGTGACAACACGGCAAACAGCATAAAAGCATACTAAAACGCATGTATCTAAAAGAAAATACATTCTGACTATTATTCAGGAGGGAAAATTAATTATGATAAAATATGTTCACATTTGGACTTCATGGGGAAAATAACACAATAAAATAACAAATCCATTTTCCAAAAGTTCATAAAATACAATCTGCCACTAGTTCATACAATAAAGTGCAAGTGCGATCAGTGCAAAAGAATGCGATTAAGGAATGGTATTACTCATCATCTTTTTCATACAGCAGAGCGTCCAAAAGTGCATAATCTTTTCTTTTTCTAGTTGATTGTTGTATGAAGCAGATTACAGGGCTAATAATTTTCATAGTGTCCAAGCTGCATATAAAATTAAACGCATCCTTATATTAAAAAAGCATATCTTTTAAAAAGAGTGGTTTCAATACAGTTTTTCGATTATCTATATAAAAAGGGCAAAAAAGAATAAAGTCCAGAGTGGACTGTGAGGTTTTACCATCACATGGGCAAAGGGGCAGAGTTCTGTGCCATTTCTCAGTTCTTGGGAAAGCAGTTAAATAATGTAAAGTGCTCATCCTTAGCCTGGTCAGATAAAATTTGTGCTGAACGTTCAGGACTAAGATAAGATATAACTGAGTACCCCTCATGTATGGACGTTCACAAAAGGCTGCCACTGTCTGTTTTTGCATAATTGTCTTATCCCTATCATGTTCCGTGGCAGTAATATATCTCGATTTCAGGTCGCTTTTACTATATTCTTGTATGCTTATGGGGTCGTCTGTGCTTATTTCACATTTTGTCAAAAGTTTAGAAATGTGACACAGCCATGGTATTTTCATACCATGGCTAACGGTAGACAATCTGTAATTATATCCTTAGAGAATTTTGTTTCTTCCTTTGTCCATAAGCTATGCCAGAGTGTAAGGACAGCTACATTGAGTGTACTTAAATATGTATTTATATATATTTAAATATATTTAAATATGTATTTATATATATGTACTTTAATATATTACTTAAATATGGGACAAACAATTCTTTGTGTACAATCATGTTTTCAGTTACACTAGGGACTGCCAATAGTCTTTTTAGGAACTTATTTTCGTTAATTTTGAAGGATTGTCGTTTTTGCTCTCCCCCATATGGCGGCTCCGTAATTAACTGCTGGAACACACTTACTCCAGTTTTGCTGCGAACCTAAAGATTCCCTCAGTCATTTTTTAATATTTCATTTTACATAATTCAATATGAGAGTTCCATGTGCCGTTATTGCAAAATAGCAACCCCTAATATAAAAAAGTCGGAGCTCTGCTTATAAAAACCCCGCCCATATGATGCTGTCTACACTTTTGTCTCTTGCCTCCACATGACATTACAAATGTTTTTTTTTAAGTTCAGCTGTAAGTCTATGTTAGTCATGTATTGGGGAAAATGTTCTATTAGGCATTGTAAGCCATTTGCAGTTCTGGACATTGGGACAGCATCATCTGCATATAATAACACAGGTGTGGGGCGAATTCCAACTTTTGGGGCATCTACAACCAATTCTTGTAAAAACGAGTCAACATTATTTATATACAAGGAAAATAAAAGGGGGGCTAATATGCATTCCTGTCTGATACCATGCTTTACTAGAAAGTCAGGCGTGCATTCCCCTAATTTTCCGTACTGTACCCTTGAGGTTAAATAGGTGTAAATTTGCTATTAAAAAAAGGATTATTTCTATGGGAGCACCAAGCCCTCTTAACGTTTGCCATAGTTTTTGATGATTGACTAAATTGAAGGCACTAGTCAAATCTACAAAACATAAGTGAAGGGTAACTTCTTTAGCTAAGGTGTACTTCCCAATTAACAGGTCTGAATTTAAACATTTCTCCACCGTCCCAATACCCCTTCTGAAACCATACAGTGCCTCTGTTAAGATGTCACTTTCGCTGGCCCAGTCTTCAAACCTTTCCAGCACAATTCGGCCGATGATCTTAGAAGAGGAATCAAGAAGGGATATTGGGCGGTAGAAATTTGCCTTTTCCCTGTCCCCTTTTTTAAATATGGGTACAATAATACTTTCAACCCATTTGATTGGCAAAGCTCCTCCCAAAGCAGCATTAAAAACTGTCACTAATATTGGTGTCCAGAAATCCAGGTCATACTTAAAAACATCTATCGGCACACCATCTGGACCTGCTGCTTTCCCACTTGTACTTTTCTGAAGTGCAAGTTTCACTTCCTCGTGTGTGATTGATGAAGTTTTAACTGAATTTACCCTAATGCATTTTTCATTTTTCCAGTCTATGATTTTTATATCTTCTGGGATAAAAATACTCTTAAAATGTGACACTCAGTCTTCTGGTGGTACTACGGTATCAATCCTTACTGCATTATTATCTTTAAAGTATGGAAGATTACCTATCTTCCAGAAGAGGGCTGGGTCTTTCAGCTCTGCCGCCCGGTTTAGGCTTTCCCAAGCCTCATCACGGATCTCCCTTTTTCTTATTTCCAGTGTCTTTTTATAATCTCTCCCGGCGGCACTTATTTTTGGGGATCTAAAGGTTTTTGTTTAAGCGCAAATTTCAGTTCCCCATATAACCTTGTGCATTCATGGTTAAACCATCTTTGTGTTGGACTACACGTTTTTTTCCTTCTTATAGATTTTAAATCACCTGAGATTACTTTAGTGATGTTTGCGAAGGCATTAATAACCGCTGTATGTGTAGATGAACCATCCAAACAAATTTCTAGATCTTTTGGTGTTTTCCCTTTAAGGGTTTCCATAAATAGGGAATGATTAACACCTGTCCATTTTATAAAAACACCATTATTACCTCGGGTGTCGATATCAGCGTTCGCGTTCTTACCCCTTTGTTTTGTTAACAAGTTTACCTCCAAAATCAAACTTAGGGAATGATGGTCACTAAACATACTGATATTTATCAGGACTACCTTGGCCAAATCATTGGCATTCGATGATATTATGACATGGTCTATATTTGAGGATGATCTTGTTCCCACAAAGGTATGCAGATTTTCTTCCCTGTCTGAGGTAATTGGTTCTAAAATTATTAAATCATATTTGTGTATTTCATTATTAATGGCTTCCCTTTATCTATCATGTTCAAAATGTGTGATCTTTTTGCCAGAATGGTCACAGTACCCGCATGGCTTGCCAGCTTCGATATCACATGTAACACAGTTGAAATCCCCAGCCCAAATTAAAACATAAAACCCTACAATTCCCTTCATAAAACAATCTAAATCCCTTTCTAGTGAATCAATTATGGCGCTCCTTGAATTGTCAAAGACGTTATTATAAAAGTTTAAGACAACAAAGATCTGATTTTCATTAGAAATTAATTTTAAAAACTGATAATATTATGATTCAGTAAAGGTTTTCCCTATGATCAGAGGGAAGGCAACTGGAATTAAAGTTGTCAGACCTCCCTTCGCCCTTCCCTTTCTGGATGGCATTGCACTTGTGCCAATGCTTTGGTACCCATTTTTGCAGAGAGTTTCAGGGCACCAAGTTTATTGTAATAAAACGACCCCCAGTCACTCCAGTGTATTTTGCCAGTTGGCATCATTGATCTTGTTTTTGATGCCAGCTATATTCCATGTTGTAATTTTTAGGATGTTTATCGTGTTTCAGCATCAGCTATCAGGGAGTTAACGGGTTTGTCACTATAATTATGCTCAAGTGCATCCTCTATCTCTCTTTCACAAGTATCTATTACGGTAACCTTTCTCACATTCGTTTTGGGATTGCCATTTCTTATATTAGTGCTTGTAGTACAATATTAATCAATTCCCTCCACAATAAGGGGGTTACCCAAATTTGTCCCAATCACTTTGGCCTCCCCTGATGTTAACTGATAGGAAAAAGGAGTTAGACAGTCCTGATTTTTGTGTGTATTTGGCTGATATTTATAATGCTGTATTAGATAATTTCCCAATTTACTCCTAACGTCTGCTTTAGATCCCACAATTTGAGACCCCTGTGATCTATCAGGTGGCTGTGAGCAATCATTTACAGTAAAGGCCGAAGGGGATATGGTCCCTCTACTCTCATTTGGATTTAACAATACTACCTGTACACTGTCTCCAATGGAAGGGACTATTGGGGGATGGCTTGTACTTTTACAAGGTAATCCAATTCTACTGGGTGTAGTCAATCACATGCTTCTAAATCGGATAGGGGGGCAAATCTATGTTCACAGTTTAGATTGTAAACCATGGGTGGACGTCTATGGACCGCCCAGGTCTGTCTCCCCGACATCAAGCATGGTCGAATGGTCCCTCACTTAATTACAGTTATACAATCAATTTTACAAAAACAAAATTATCAATTTAGACACTTAATACCCATGTATTCTTCCATCGACCTTGAGATATAATTATATATAAAATATATTTAATTTTCTGAACAGCACACATTCACTGGATGATGTCATCAGTGATGTCATTAGTGATGTAATTTGAGATGTCATCAGTGATGTCATGAGTGATGTCACTGACCATGTCATGAGTGATGCAATATGTGACGTCTTCAGCAGTGCATTGCAGGTGCGATAGTAGAATTTCTATGGTTTTGTATGAGTAAAATGTCCAGCTAAGTATAACGTCCCTGAAACCTATGTTTTTTTCAGTGGATATATATATATATATATGTATATATATATATATATATATATATATATATATATATATATATATATATATATATATGTATATATATATATATATATATATATATATATATATATATATATATATCTGCTTATTCCAATCTAGTAAGCACGTCCCTCAGTTTCAGAACGCAGCAAAGAAGAAGGAACGGAAGACCCAGGATGCAGGTGAGTTTTTTATTTTGAATCGCACCTTGTCAGCATAACGTTTCTGCCTTCACAGAGGCCTTGGTCACATGACGCCATGAAAGAAGCGGACAGTTTTTAAAGTGTTAGTGCCAGAAAATCAGTGCATTGCATTGGTTGACCTGACCAAAAGGCGGGGTATGTAAGAATAAGCATAGAAAACATACTGATTGGAAATACATAATGGGATAATCATCGAAAGTATCAAACAATCACTAGTCAATTAATCAATTAATAAATAATTGAATCAATAAATGACGATATTAATTAATATCTACAATAATAAATGTAAAATACTCTGAATAATCAATGCGTCATAGTATTTACAAACTGTATAATTGTGAGACATTCGGGTTAAAAACCACAAGTGAATCAGTCACCTACATACAACAGTCTATTGATGTTAACATAAATGTTAAGTGGTATTCGTGTTGGCTGTATAAACTCAAAATCAGACCACACTTTCCCTTTTTAGAGAATTCGATTCTATGCTGTCAGATGGATCACCACCTTGTCACTTACCCCATTTATTGGAACGTCTAAATTAGAACGTCCAGACCCGCTAAGGACAACCAACTCAATGTGAAAATGTGAAAGACTAAATAGTTAAAATCAAGTAATACCAGATGTTTCATGTAGGTTAGTCCTAACCTACCACAAATACTCAAGGTGACACCCATGGTGTAAGAACCGGAAGACAATATATTTATACTGACCATCCAAGCTGGAAGTACATTTTAAATTGGTCTGGCAGAAACAGTATAAGCAACCATTAGATGAAGTCAAGAAGAACCAGGCAAAATGGACAACAATATTGAGGTCCCCACATATTAGAGGCAAGTATGGAAATCTTCTGTGGAATTAAGACCCCTCGGGGTCTTGCTGTCCATTTCTAGAATATACCTAGTTTCTAGTGATCTTAATTTGCCCTCTCTATCACCACCTCTTCTCAGAGGACCCACTGTGTCAATGGCATAATAACTAAGGAGTCCACTGTTGTTATTGTGGCACTCCTTAAAATGTCTGGCAGCCGGGTACGTGGCGTCATTGGTGTTGATCGCCCTGATCGCCGCTCAAAATTCGAGCAAACAGTTATATCAGGTGGTTAAAAAATTAGCCAATCCACCAGCTCTTGCCACCACAGAGCCATCTCAAATTTTCTGCAATAAGGTAGCGGAATTTTTTAAGGCAAAGGTCAAAGACATCTTTAACAATTTTACTAAAAAAACTATCACTGATTCAGCCTGCTTGGAGATCCCTCTTTCGTCCCCTAAGCCAACCTTTGACGCTTTTTCCCCACTATCCCAACAGGCCATGAAAGAACTTATGAACTCTATTAAGTCAGGATCACCTTTGGATCCATGTCCCCCATTTATCCTCAAACCATTATTCAATCTGATAGCCCCGGTGCTCACTAACATCTGTAATGCCATGTTTCGGACAGGGGACTACCCCTTAATTTGGAAAAATGCCACTATAAAACCTCTCTTCAAACAAATGGACCCTAAATCCATCAGAGCCTAAAAGCTATCGCCCTATTGCCTCGCTCCCCTATCCATCAAAATGTTTTGAAAACTTACAGTTGTCGGAATATATTGATCAGAACGATCTGCTGGATGACACCCAGTTTGGGTTCAGGAAGGGCCACGGGACCGAGACTGCTCTGATAAAGGCAGCAGAGGAGGTCAGGATAATCATGGACCAGGGTGGTGCAGCGGTCCTAATACTGTTGGATTTGTCTGCAGCCTTCGACACGGTCGATCATACCATCTTGATCGACCGTGTCGCTGCAACAGGCATTCAGGGCAAAGCCATGCACTCCTGGCATCCTTCCTGGCTGATAGAGAGCAGTCTGTGAAGATGGGGAGTTATTACTCTCCTGATTTCACTTTGCCTTGTGGAGTTCCCCAAGGCTCCTCGCTAAGTCCGACACTTTTTAACATCTACGTGTCGGACTTGGCGAGGGTGATCAAGCCATTTGGTATTGGACTGACCTCATACGCTGATGACACCCAGCTGGTCCTGGCGATCCACAAAAATGGAGGAGCAGTGGCCGTTAACTTCCAGGAGGGTATGAGAGCCATCAGTACCTGGATGGATCAGAATTGTCTAAAGTTAAATTCTGACAAGACTGAGGTCATGGTATTTGGTGAGCTGACCCCGTCTTGGTCCCCAGTTTGGTGGCCTTCGGAGTTAGGAACCCCTCCATCACCAGTATCCAAAGTTAGGAATCTGGGGGTTCTATTCGACAACAAGCTAGCTTTTGTCAGCCATGCCAACGCAGTGGTCTCAGCCTCCTTTTTTACCCTAAGAATGGTAAAGAAATTGCTTCCATTTCTTCCCCCAAATGCAGGCAAGACCCTAATGTCCACTTTGGTATTGTCTAAGGTGGACTATTGTAATGGCCTATTGTTGAACGCGCAGGAGCAAGTTTTGAACAAACTACAGCTTGTTCAAAATGCTGCCGCAAGGATTCTAACCGGCACACCGAAGTATTCATCTATTTCTCCCATCATTCGTCAACTACATTGGTTGCAGGTTAGAAGCCGTACGAAGTTTAAGGCCTTGTGTATCACATATAAGGCATTGAACAACATTGGACCAGAATTTTTTAAAAAGGCTATTTGTGTTTACACGCCTAGTCGAACATTACGTTCATCTGTAGCCCAACAGCTTCAAATCCCACGTACAAAAAAAGCCACATAAGGAGACAAACGCTTTGTGGTTGCCGCTTCTAAACTGTGGAACCTGCTCCCTCCCTACATTAAACTTAGCCCATCACTGCTAACATTCCGAAAGCATCTTAAAACCTGGCTTTTTAATCAGTAAACTCCCAATAGGAACCCTTTTGCAATCTGTAAGCTCTAGCGCCGAGACACCGGAAGGTATTTGTGCGCTATAGAAATTTTATAAATAAATAAATAAATAAATGTCCTGGAGTATCCTTTTGTGGACCTGCAACTTGGTACTACCAACATATTGCAGGCCACACGGACACTCCAGCACATACACCACGTACTCGCTCTTACAGGTCAGTTGTTTATATATATATATTGCAAAACGAACTCCCGACTCCACCGCTGCAGAGCGGCTCGAAATCAGGACGCGGACCACACGGCAAGTTGAATTTAAAGTGCTTTATTTCTCCCTTTAGGCAAACATGACGCGTTTCGTCCGGTAACCCCCGGACTTGACATGTCGGGACCACCATCATGAATAAATACTGATTCACAAGAGTACCAGCCCCTCCCCTTCCTTGATGGACCTAGAAAACAGACTTTCCGATATTTGACAAATCATGGTAATTTAATTTTTTACAATTTTTTTCATTTTCTTCAATAATGCTTGTTTTCCAAAAAATGAAACTTACAGTTTACATACAGTTTATATATATATATCGCCAAAGCTCACGGAACAACAAACAGCACCAGCATTCACAGGAACGTAGATTTCCCAGATTTCATTGGGCTTCTTTTCACACGACCAGACTGCCGCCTTTGTCAATAGTGGCTGGCACTGACATAAAGCAGACTTAAATACTCATCAACTGTTAAACAAAAACAAAGGACACCCGACTTCCTTCAGTCTAAGGTGTCAGCCATTTGTAAACATGTATATGGTTTGTTAGCAACACAGTGGGATCACACAACAACAGCAACAACAAAATCATGCCCTGGATGGGCTTTTCCTATAGTGTTGCATTTGCCTAACCCAATATTTAAATCATACAGAAATCTTGCCCTTGATGGGCTTTTGTTCTCCATATTCTCACTCTACCCAATCTGGATAGTACATAACAAGCCACAATTCATGAGCACAACAACATTCTCGACATTACTAGTTAATAGCAGTAAGTTTGGGTTCACATGCAGCAGGTATATACACATTAAAGTTTATAAAGATGTTATAAATGCACAGCCATCTCTTCACCACTCTTTAGCCCTCCCAGTCGTTTGGTTGTCGATAATATGTCTGGACTCCAATCTGCGTAGTTGCAGTTGCCTATCACCACCTCTCACACTGATGGGCACCTGGTCAATACAGAAGAAACTCAACAAGTCCCTGTTGCTTTGATGTAACATCTCAAAATGCCTTGCCACTTGATAGGTGGCTTGCTTGTTTTGAATGGCCCTAAGATGTTCCAAAATTCGTATTTTAGTTAGGTGGATCATACTTCCAATGTTACGCCAGCCACACGGACACACTGAGCAGTATACCGTGTGGCTTGTATTACAGTTCATAAGACTCTTGATTTTCTTAGGTTCCCTCATCCCGGGAATTGCATACTCCAACACCTTCTTACTGTTTTTGCAGGCCCTGCATTTAAGACATGGATAGAACCCAGCTAGCCTCCCAAATGATGGTACTTTGTTCTCATAAACACAGTAGCTTTGGACTAGACTACTGCGTAGTGGTCTTGCTCTCCTAAATGTCAAGAGAGGTGCTTTAGGCAATGCTTTCCCTATTATTGGGTCAGATTTCAGAATGTGCCAGTTCTTTGCAAAGATTCTTCTAATGTTTGAAGCATCACTAGAATACTCCATGATCATCCTCAGATTATTTGATTTTACATCTTTCTCCTTATTTACACTAAGGTCACTACTACTTATCAGCTCCATTCTGGGCTTTCTGTCTACCTTGGATTTGGCTTCCTCTAAGGTCTCCTTCCGATAGCCTCTGACCTCAAATCTCTTAATGCTTTCAGTCGCTGCTGCCTTGAAATCACAGGTACGCAGGCAATTTTATTGTATTTTTAATAATTCACCATACGGGATACTTGTTATCGTCTTCCCAGGATGGCAACTGCTCGCGTGTAGCAAGGAATTCCCTGTGTCGGTTTTCTGTGCAAGCAATTGCACAGTCTGCCATCCGCAGGGAAAACCATGAGATCCAAAAAGTTAAAAGTTACCTTACTGACTTTTCCTCTGAATTTTAAATTGAGGTCATTCGTGTTAAGCACACTGATGTATTCTCTGGCAGATTGCTCTGTGCCTCTGTAAATAATAAACAAGTCGTCTATGTAGCTATTGCAGCTTAATACCCTGCGGGTCCAATTTTCATTGTTTGCTGCCCAGGCCAAACGTCTTCTCCCACCAGCCCACAAAGAGATTTGCGTAGCTGGGGGCGAAGCAGGTGCCCATCGCAGTACCACGTACTTGTTTGAACAATTGTTACTGAAATAGAAAGATATTGTTACATAAACAGAAATCCACAAATTCTAACAGCATCTTGTTATGTTCAGCCAGGTTGATAGATCTTGTTCCTAGGAAAAATCTGACAGCTTTAGTTCCCTGCAAGGGATCAATACTCGTATTGAGACTCGAAATGTCTAATGTTATCATCACCAAGTCCTCATCCCAACTCAAATTCTCCACTCGTGTCAAAAAATCTTTGGTGACTCTGATGTACGAAACCAGTTTTTTCACAAAATCAAAAAGGAAATAGTCCACAAACCTGGACATATGCTCTGTTAGGCTCCCCAGGGACGACACAATAGGGCGACCGGGAGGACATGTTGCATCTTTGTGCAGTTTCGGAAGGTGATAAAAGGTAGGTAGACGTGGATGTTTACGTTCCAAAAAGGCATATTCTTCCTTGCTTAACATGCCTCTGTGGTACCATTTATTGAGGAGAGCCCGGTATGCATAAGTGCTCCCCTCGAATATCTTCTTTGTCACTTTCTTGTAGCTCAACTCATCATTGAGCTGGACCAGGGCCTCTTTTTTGTAATAGTCACTCGTCATTAGGACTTTATTCCCACCCTTATCGTACGGCTTACAGACGGTAGTCTTGTCCTCTTGTAAATCAGCAAGCGCCTTCCTCTGCATCTCAGTAATGTTCCTCCCACCTTTCCTTCTATTACTGGAACTGCGAAGTTCTAGCAGTTCTTTGGTCACTGTTTCAGTGAAGACACCTATGGAATTGACTGGCATTAGGGGAATAAACTTCGATTTGGGCTTGAAAGGGCTGCCAGGATTTATTTGTGTAATCCCTGTCTGATCTTTCTTTAGCACCGATGATGGAATTAGTGATATCGGATCCCCTTCATTTGCCAGGTCCTCCAATACTGCCAGAGTTTCCACATCCCCCACTGTGAGATTATCCGTGTCACTAACGTCAGCTTTAGCTTGTCCATGATTTAAAACACTTGAACAGCTTGTATATATATATATGTATATATAGATTTTTAAAAATTAATACATATATGTATATATACATACACAATTATTTTTTTAAAATACATTACATTAAATGCACTACTTTAATGTCGATATTTATTACGAAATCAATATTTTTACCTGTTTCTGATTGATATTCTTGAAAAAAATCTTTTTGACACAATATTTTTGGGGCTTTCATTATAATGATGGCCCTAATATATTTTTGTCAATGATACTTTTTGTACAGTATTTCTGTCACTCAATATTAATTTTCATAATATTACGACACTTAATCCCTTGAACACATCTCACTCCAATTTTACTCAGTGGGCTGTGGAAAGGTTACAGTACAACTGAACAAGTTGGTGCATTAAGTAAGTCCTTGGTACAAGCGAGTCTAAAAATTCCACCTCTGTGAGTCCCAATAAATCTAGAGAAGATGTCAGAGAGTGCATTTTGTCACATAATGGCCATAATTTCAAGTTAATATTTTTTACTCGTACTTCTCTTCGAACCACTGCTAATTTAGTCATTCCTATGCCTTTATTTTAAGAAGACATAACCTAAGTATGTAAAGCTCTTAATTATTGTATTTTCTCCTACAGACTTTTTTTGCCACATTAAGCCAATTGTGCTAAGTCCCCATTCTATCGCAAGAGCTAGCTAAAATTACAAAACATAGATCATCAGCCTTCAATAGATTTCTTTACTTTGATTAGGTGTTTCTAAAACATATTTAGTCTATTTGTCTATCATACTTTTCTAGAATAACAGTTAAAACTTTTGAGGGATAATTGCTTATCAGAAGTGTTAGATTTGGGGGTCTCTAGTTGGCAGAGGTAGGCACCTTTCACCAAATAGGGACCCTTGCGTCTAGTCTGGGTAAGGGGGTACACTCTTAAAATAACCCCTGCTCACCCCCTTGGTAGCTTGGCACGAGCAGGCAGGCTTAGCTCAGAGGCAGTGCGTAAAGCATTTGTGAACACATACAATAACGCAGTGACAACACTATAGATGGACACCACAAAAGTTGCAATAAGTACTTTCATATAGACTTAACACAAGACCACAAACAACAAAGAAATCTTCTATACTGTGCTTTAAAAATGGTAGAAATAGGTTAGTTTTCTTTAGATGTAAAATGCAACACTTCCAGGGAAGGTGATGCGTCAGTTCCTTACATGCAAGACCGGTGATGCGTCGGGTCCTTACTGCTGCGTAGGGGATTCGTGGGTTCTTCTCCGATGTTGGGAGGTGATGTGTTGGTTTCTTACTGCGCGTCTGTGGCGATGCGACCAGCAGCGCCGTGATGTGATGAAGATCCGGTGCAATGAAACAAAAATGGCGTCTTCTTCTTGATGCGACACGATGTGTGCATGCCCGAAGGCCGTGCAGTGACTCATCGCTTCTTCTGAGCCACGACAGGCTCTGCGACACGCTTCTCTGGTGATGCAACAGCGTCTGCTGCGACGGCTACACTCTTCTCTGGTGATGCGAGGCGCTTCAGTTGATGCAATGGTGGCGGCACGCTTCTCCGGTGATGTGATGGCTTTTGCTGCGACGGCGACTCTCTTCTCTGGTAATGCGACTACAACGGCTTCGACGGCGACACGCTTCTTAGTCTTGAGCCACGCTTCCTGCTCCCAGTGAGACGTAGTCTCTAGAAGGCCCAGCTCAACAGCAGGCACTTCAATTCCCAGCAAGGGAAGGAAGGGGAGCTGGTTGGTGAAGTCTGTTGTCGCTGAGACTTCAGCAGGAGGCAAGCTCTATCTTAAGCCCTTGGATATCCTTGTCAAGTTGTTTTGAAAGTAGCACAGAGTCCTTTCTCCTTTCTTTGGCAGTCAGGCAACCACTGCAGGCCAATCCCCCAAACAGCACTCAGTTTAGGGATAGTCTCCTCTTCAGTTTCTCTGGTTCCTCTCCTCGGCAAAGGTTCTCCTTGTTTCCCAAAAGTGATCTAGAATTCTTGGGTCTGGGTTCCAATATTTATACTAGCAAATCCTTTGTCATCTGAAGGCAGAGGGTTCTGTACCCAGCTCAAACCAGTACTGTGCAGTCCGGAGCACTTTGCTGACAAGACTCCTTCTTTCCTTTGACAGTGTGGGCCAGGAACATCAGACGCACAACAGGAGGTGGAGCCAGCATTGTGGAAGGTAGGCACAGCCCTATTCAGGTCCCAGGTGCACTCCTCCCACCGATCTACATGCAGATAGCTCTATTCAGCCCTGTGCTGACTCACCCTGTCTCCTGGAATCCTCCAGCCCCTGTCACTCAAACTCCAGACAAGGAATACACAACCTAGCAGAGGCAGGCTTGGATAGTTAGGCAACAAAATACCTACTTTCTAAAAGTGGTATTTTCAAACACAGAATGTTAAAACCAGATTCACTAAAAGATGTAGGCATACTGAACTCGAATTTCTACCTCGTTCCCGGAGTCAGTTAGGATTAAAAGGTGTTATAATCAAACTGCCCATTCTGGCCACTGGGGAACAGGTAGCCTTGCAATAGTGAAAAACAAAAATGGCTGCCCTCGGGCCTACCATAGGGGTGACTAATATGCAGAAAAGAGAAAGTTTAGGGACTGGCAAGTGGGTGCCCTTGCCCAGCCAACATGGTAGTACCAGACTGCACACAGGCTCTGCATTGGCAGATCTGAGACACACTTTTCCTGGCTGCTTCTTTGTGTGGCACAACCAGTGCTGCAAGCCCACCAGCAGCATTTGGTTTACAAGCCCTGGGCACACTCTGTGCAATGTGCTAGGGTCTGACAAGTAAACCAAGCAAGTCAATCATGGAGTCACTAATCCATACATCAATTTAACATAGAGAGAATATCCACTTTAGCACTGATCAGCAGTGGTAAAGGGCCCAGAGTCATATAACAGCCAACAGCAGGTCAGAAAAAATACAGGAGGAAGGCAAAAAGTTCAGGGAAGACCCTGCATGACCCTGCAAAAAGTGCCAGACCCTGCAAAAAGGGATAAGTCCAACAACAAGTCACTGACCAGTGCCAAGGGCATGATTAATAATTCTTTATATGCCCCAACACGTGACAGATTCTCTGTTCATTTGTGGTGGCAACAATTACGCATATATAAACGTACATGTTAACAATTTTGAACAAAGGTAATTGGACAACTCCAGGGTGCAAGTTGTCACTTTGCAGAGCATATCTGTAAAGGGTACAGCTGAAATAAATTAAACTCCATCTGCCACAAAAGGGCACATTTCGAAAAAGCCAACATTTTATTACTCTAATTATTTAATGGAGAAGTGTTAAAGACATCGCATGTCTAGCGGCTTTTCATGATTTTCTCCAAATAAACTTCACAAATGATGGTAACCTCTTTGTTGCCTCCTTCTTTTCTCATAGTTTTAAATTGTACTTTTTTCACTCTTCCATGCTCGCTATATCTGACCTGGATCGCAACACAAAAGCAATGAGGCATGTACGCCAGTTTGGCAGTCCTGGGTGTTCAAAAACCTGTCTAATGGCTCTGCCTTTCTGTGGAGGAGCACACCTTTTTGCTCCCCCTCGTTGGGCTCAGCTTCACCATCCATGCAAGCAAAATGCCTCCTGTGGACTTGAATATGACCACCCAACCTGACATGTTCCTCAGCCTTCATAACACATCATAACACTGTTCATCTTATTGATTTCAATTAGCTCATCCTTGGATAGTTCAAAAGTTAAGAGGCATGAAGAAGGCAGAACAGAATTTATATATAAAGAGATATATATATATATATATATCTATATATATATATATATACATACAAACTGTGTGTGGAAAACAAAGAAAGCACAGTTTCACGGAGAGAATAAAGTTACAAATTTCTGGTGTTGTACCTAAAACACTGGAAAAAGAGACCAACACAGAACACATCTCAGTCAAAAATCCACAGTAGCTATGTCACACCACAATCAACAAATATTCTGAAGACTTGAATACTGAAGCCCAAAACTGTTTAATTGCTCTGAAACTGAGCTTGAACACAGAACCCATATATCTGGGATTCAGAAATGCTTAAAAATGAACTATTCCACCTAGCCTTTGACTAAAGGCCTTATTACAACTTTGGCGGTCTTACAGGAGATGGTGCAATGGACCATCTGCTGTAGGACCGCCAAAGGCTTGGTGCAACTGCCCACCAGATTAGGAGATAAATCCTGGTCTGGCGGGCAATCCTGCGGTGGTCTGACAATAGTGGTCTCATAGGCTCATAGAAGAGTCTAACATGCAGACCGCCGTTCTCAGAACGCCAACTGCACCTTCCCGCACAGTGTGACAGACATGCCGCACCATGCAGGAACTGGCAGTGCAAAACCAGGCGGGCACTACATATGCTCCCCGCATGGACCCCCAGGCCCAGGAGCAGCCTCTCTGCCACCAATTTCATTGTGGGCTCACTGCCATGAAAAGAACGGTGAACAGGTGACTCCTAATATGCTTTGTGGGGCCGCAGCAACACTACTAGCATATCAGTGCTCCTGACCTCTGCATGACCGCCACAGGATCCTTTATTACAGGCAGTGGAAGCCGTCCAGTGGCAGCCCAACGCCACACGCATAATACTGAGGTGCTGCCCCTAGTGTGGCGGTGGTCGGACCGCACCACAGGTTCATAATAAGGCTCTAAGTGAGTAAGATATACTAAGAGATACTAATTGACAGATGCCTTTCAATTGACATGCTTGAAAGTGGCAAAGGGATGATCCAATTAATTTAAATGTGCCTGACTGTGGAGGTCTTAGACATATTGCAAATATATGCATGTATAGTTTCCCTTAACAAAATAGGTCAAGGCAAATAAACGCCAGAAGTGTTTGATGGCAGGACGAGAGAATAACAGTTTCAGCTGTTTTGAAGTAAACACATGGATACCCCCCTACTTAAGGCATGCTGCATTAGAAATGAAAATATATGAGGTATTTCTGCATCTGTATGTGACACTTCGGTTGATATCATCCACTAAATCAGAGTTGCCAGATTTCTCTCTAAAACTAATTACCTCACATGTTCTGTTTGAGTGTTGGTGATTAGTGTATATGTAACGCAGTCAAAATATGCCAAATATACTTACTTCCACATAAGAGATACATGGAAATAAATACATGGGCAACTTTGCTCATTAAACTATTCCAACATGAGAGAGGTAAGCCAGTTGAAATTGAGACATAAAACACACACCCTTTTCAAAGGGAGGTTGGGAAGTCACTTGTGGTCAATCACAAATGTTTCTTCTCCTGATTGAAAAATATAAAAGTTGGATATATTTTGCAAGTGTCTTTGAGTTGATATTTGCCTGGAAAGGAGAAAACCAAGGGATTCCTTTCTAAAATCACATGCAGGTAACGTTTGTGGCAGTCAAGCTGATAAGGCCCTAAATCCATTGCAAAACAGTTCACGTGTGGCTTAATTACATGAGTGGGACAAGGAAAATGAATACCTGACTTCAGCTTCAAACATGACAGCTTCCTGGTGGAAAGCTACCAAACAAAATACTCTGTTTCTTTCAAGCAATGTAAAAATCAGACATACTTTTTCCCCTATGGTGTGTAGTCTTGCTGGTCAGTCTTGAACATACTTTGTTTAAAGCAACTCACCCGAGCTGGGTAAAGGAATTCTACAGGAATCAAAACTACTATGGGCCTAATTACGAGTTTTGGCTGTGCTGGAGCGGACGGCATGTCACCGCCCTGCTCCTGCACTGGCCAACCTAATCACCGTCCACCCGCCAGATTATGAGTACAAACGAGTGGTCTGGCTATCAGGCGGCATGGCGGGCCTGCGGTGGTGCAGTTTAATGGCTCATATGTGAGCCTTAAACTGCACTGCTGTGGGGGCGCCAGTGCACATTCCTATGCAGTCCATGCTGTGCACGAATGGGGTGCATGAACACGGGGGGCACAATGTATGCCCCCCCCTGCATGCACCCCAGGCACACAGGGGTAACAGGAGGCCCCCTCTATTCCTCACCATCAGAGGTTTCATGTACTTAGAACCTCCATTACACCACTGGCGGTGAGAAAAGTCGTAAAATGCTTGGCGGTGCTATGAAAATCTGAAATAATCTTTGTTAGCATGAGCTGAAGCCATTTTGGTTGTGGCATCCATTTTGTTAGCTATGTAATTCTTCCGTCATCACTGTTGCTTGCCCTTCTATTCTTCTTGAGTCATCAGCTTTGGTTAACTCCTTCTGTACTGGGCCAAAGAAATGCATGTGCTGAGCAAAGGCCTGTAGCTGCTGAAATGCATGTGGTTAAAGATGTAACTGTCAACTTTTTTCTGCTGTTGTCAACAGTTATGTTCCCCCACCGACTTTGCTGACTAAGTGATCTCCCATCTGCCCATGTTTGTCAGTAACTATTCCTGTGTAGGCCTATACCTCCTATTTGTATCTACATGCTTACTCTGGGACAGAGTGTGTATATAAGCACCATGGCTGTGTATTCAATGTACTACCTCCTGGAACAATTAAGGGTGTTGAATGGGCGTAGTCCCACTCATGAGTGATTAATAAATTTGTTATTTGAATTCCAGATTCAGTGCCAATCTCTATTTTGTTGGTCTACGGAACCCTGGACAGAGAAGGGTGACCCCTGCACCGGTGTGCCCATAAAAAAGGCACATTTCCAGAGTTGGCGCCCGACACGTGGCGGAGACACGGCCATCCAAAGGAGTGGTCTTGACAGAAAAGTGGAATATTACTGAGGAGACGTCTTGCATGAGGAGTGCCTTGTCTTTGCAGACCAAAGTGACTTTTCAGGTTTTTTCGATTTGACCGTCCAGTTGGTGGTTGGTCCCGACTGAGGTATCCTTTGGCGTAATTTTTTTAGCAGTGACCATTAGGTCGACCAAGAGATTGGCCGTTGGAAGTTGGATGCTCTTGTTTGGTAAGGTCGCTGAAGCGACACTCTTGATTTTCTTGGCCAAGATTTTGGTTTTGTTTGTTCGATTTATTTTTTGCAAAAGATAAAGGCAGGTAATGTGGAGATTTTTCTTTACTTTTGAATATTTTGGAAAAGTAATATTTTACAAAAAATTGGTAGCATGCCTGTTTCCAGCACACTCCATAAGCTGTGTTGCTGTCTTGGTGGTACCAAAACAGATTTAGAAAGAAGTCAGCCGGCTCCCCCAGAAGGGACACCTAATAGACATATGTATGTTAAGTATGGTATTTCTTCTATAATGTATAGTACACTGTGGAACAAATATACAAAAAGGATCCTGGTCTACAATGGCCAGTAAATGGGTCATTTGACTTGAAGAAGTCGACAAGATATGTTTGATTGTGTACAAATGTGGGAGAAAGAAGTGCAAGAGAGAGTGAGAAAAGAAGAAGCTGTAGCAGAAAAAGGACAGCGAAAAACGTTATATCAAAAAGCATTGGAATTAAAAAATAAAGAGATGAAGGCAATAAAAGAAAAAGAGGAAAGGGAGCGTCATTTAGAGGTAACCGGCCAATACCCCATTAGGCGCCCCATTGATCCCATACTTAATAAACCTCAGGATGATTCCATCTTGTTAGATCGACCTCTGCCCCGAATAAGTTTCCCCCTACCCCTGATAATGATTTTCTGATGAAGAGCGATAAAGACATTGATAAGCAAGATGGGTGACACACTCGCTCTGCTTTGTCTACTGACGAAAAGGCCATGATCAGATACACTGCTCGCCAAGAAGTTTGTGGGACTACTTTTGTTCCAGACCTTGTAGCGATTGTTCAGCAGTGGAAAGATTTAGAGCAGTTATAATTTGCCGAAAATATCACCTGGGAAGTAATACTTCCTTTTAGAACCATTTCTAAAAGCCTAGAGCCCATTGATATAAATTCTTATTATAAACAATTAAGTGATGGAACTTTCCTTCTTTCAAATATACCTGGTCTAATTAGGCAAGTGGTTAACTTACGAGAAGATACACTACATTTAAAAGTGGAGCAAAAATCAGTTAGTAAAGTTAAACTTGAGCAAACAGTTCAGACCCCAGCGAAAAAAGAAGAAGTTACGGGGAAAGACAATGACCCTAAGGATACAGTAGTTACTGTGAGACCGATGCATCAAGCTGCGCCTCTATATGTTCCTCCGAGGGGTGCGGGCACAAATGATGATAAAACTTCAGATGATGCAAAGGGATATTTTGTTTATAATTAGGTCTATACTCCTTGGGGTAGAGCAGATGTTATGGCTGTTAAGGCTGCTTTGCCCGATCCGTGGAAAAATCCGGCAGCTTTCTATGAAGAATTCGAAGGAGCTATTAGCTCCTGTACTATGACCTTGCCAGATATCGATATGTTTTTTGCCCTCTAATATGTGGAGAACAATTCGGAAAATAGATTATAATATAGCATATGATGATACTTGGGTGCATTTAGAAGAAATAGATGCGGCTAGGGAACCTGCACAGAAACCACAATATGAGATATTAGATCTTCCCAAAGCTATTGTGACTAAGTTGACAACTTTCATACCTCTAAGAAAATAGATTGGACAACATTAGCGTCTTGTAAACAGAAAGTGGATGAGTCAGTTTATAATTTCTTTACACGATTTGAAGAGACATTCCATGACTTTAGTGGGCAGTCATTGACGGTGACAGGGGTAAGCATCTGTCCATCGACAAATTTGTTCTTAATATGTTGCCAATAATAGCTAGTCACCTCAAGGCCAGCAAGAGTTTGTAGACTACGTATTGCCCAGTGTCCCTTTTGACTATGGCCCAGTATTATGAGCGTCAGGAATTGGAAGCAAAAGGCAAAGAGGATAAGAAGGTTAAGTATTTAAAGACGAAAGTTATGTTGGCTCAAGTATATGGTCCACCATTCAGAGGTGGTGGTAGAGGGGGACGTGCAGTATAATGCCCCTGGTGTACCCCCTTTCTCTCTATCAACGTTGTCTTCTGATCAGAGATTCTGATAATGGCAGATTATTCGACTGATGGTCTTAAGGAGTCTTATTATGCATAGGAATGCCTAGGATGGGGTAAGGAACAGGGTTGAGGTCCCAGTACATCAGAAAGGTCCTTATGTTGATGCAAATGTTTTGGGCTCTACTGATCTGTTTCTGGTTGATACGGGGGCTACTCGTAGTGCTCTGTCTAAAAAATGGTTTCTAGGGCTCCCCTGTGTGGCGCAATGATAATATCGATAGGATTCGATGGGACTGCTACATCTAGCCCACTGTTACAGCCACTTGCATTTAGTCTGGATAAATTCACTGCAGCATGTCCATTTTTGCTTTCCCCTACCACGCCAGATAATATCGTGGGCATTGATATGCTTAAATATTTTCGTGCTACAATACGTTGTTCCCCAGAAGGTGTGCATCTTATTTTAAATGATAACTATCCAATGGTTGAGAGGTCTTGTCTCATTAAAGAAGATATTGCTCTGGCATCGTTACCTAGTACTTTGTGGGATACATTAGATACTGATGTGGGACAATGGTTATTCCACCAGTGCATATTCAAGTGAAGGAAGAGGATTAATTGCCTCAGCTGCCCCAATATGAAATGTCTCGGGAAGGTGAAGAAGCATTGACGCACATTGTTCAGGATTTGATCATGGTGGGGGTCATGGAAGAAGTACCTTATAACATTTGTAATAGCCCTATCCTTCCTATTTTGAAAAGAGACACTGATACTAAAATGTACAGATTCATTATTGATTTACGAGAGGTAAACAAAATTGTGGTGCCCCAATACCCGGTAGTCTCTGACAGCACAACACTTCTTACTATGGTTACTCCTACTGCCACTACATTTAGTGTCATTGATTTAAAGAATGCATTTCTTTCAATACCTATTCACCCTGTCAGCTGTTATTTGTTTGGCTTCACTTTGAATAATAGATCATACAGATTCTGTAGAGCTCCACAAGGTATACAGAGAGCCCTAGCATTTATAGTCAGGCATTGAAAAGGAAACTTGATTCTTTTCCTGTGCCGAAAGGGGTGGTTCTTATTCGACAACATCTTCATGGCTGCTGATACCCCTGAACAGTGTAAAGAAGGAACACTGTCTTTATTATCATTTCGTTCCTCACATCATTACTAAGTCTCTCAGAAGAAATTGCAATTTTGTAGACAGCATGTTACCTATTTAGGTCTATGGAAGGACATGCACTCACACGCATTCAGACCATTATAGATACTCCTGTGCTCTGTACTCAGAAGGATGTTTGTGCGTTGATTGGCCTTACTTCTTTTTGTAGGCAGTGGATCCCTAGATTTTCGTACATTATTAAACCCTTGTTGGCCCTTTTGACTAAAGACACTCCAATGCCTCTCCCGTGGACTACTAAATGCCAGAATGTCATCCAACAGCTACATCAAGCTCTTTGTTCGGCACCAGTATTAGGATCTCCAGACTACACTAAGACTTTCATATTTCATGTACACGAGAGAGAAGGTTGTTCCCTCTAGGTTTTAACACAGACACACATTGATAAACAACATCCTTGTGCATATTTTTCGTCTGTCTTTGATCCAGTTGCCCGCGCGCTGCCTGATTGTTTTCGAGCGGCTGTGTCCATACGTCAGAGTGAGGGAATAGTCTTGTCACATAGATTGTTTGTGTTAGTACCTTATTCAGTTGATTCCTTGCTACATCAATCAAAAATACAGCCTCTGACTAGTGCCAGCTTGACAGGATATAAATTGACACTTCTGCCCCTCATATCACGTTGAAAAGATGTTTGACTTTGAAACCTGCTACAATATTTCCACTTCCAGCTACTCAGTCTCAGTCACAAGAGTTCATGATTATATGTCTCTTACTGAAGAACACACAAAAGGTTGTGATGACCTACAAGATACACCTCTTTTTAGTGTTGATGGAGAATTGTGGGTCGATGGATTTCGCCTGATGGCACTGCATCTGTTGCTTATGCAATTACAACACTTCAGACAGTAGTTGAGACGACTCGTATCCCACAGAAGTCAGGTCAGCACTGACAAGAGCATGTGAGCTTAGTACAGATTTGCTTGTTAACATTTACACTGATAATCAATATGCCTTCGGCGTGGTATATACCTTCAGGCAGCTTTGGAAAGAAAGAGGCTTTCTCACTTCACATGGGACACACATAGTGCCTGGGGAATTAGTACATAATCTCCTTACTGCCTTGAACTATCCTAAGAAAGTGGCAATTGTAAAATGTAACGCACACAAGAAAGTGACCGATAAAATAGGATCAGGTAACGCCTTTGCAGATTACACAGCTCGGGAGACCACAATGCAGCGAAGTACCACATCTATGTTTGTAGTTAAATCACAGGCTAAACGATGGCATGATGCCAGGCATGAGGTGCTGGACATGCAACAATCTGCCTCTGTTAATGAGTTAGCCAATGGTCCAACGAGGGAGGATTGGATGATGAGGGCTGTTGGAGAAATGAAGTAATGACAAAATGGAAGTTGCCCTCAGCCTATTTACACCCTATGATTTACATGACACATGGGCCGGCACATGTTGGAGCATCCTCAATAGCAAAGCAACTTATACAAGTTTAGCATCATCCAGATATTGTCAGTACGGCTAAGAAAAAAGTCCAATCCTGTTCGATTTGTCTCCAGTATAATCCTGGAAAGGGAACACGAACTCCAACTTGCAAGACCTACTGCACCTTTTGAGGTCCTGCAAATGGACTACATACAGTTTGAGCCATGCTACAACCTAAAGTATGTCCTGGTAGATGTTTGTGCCTTCAGTAAATGGGTGGAGGCATACGCTAAGAATGATAATACAGCTCTTACTACAGCAAAGGTGCTCCTAAAGGAATTTTTTCCATGATTTGGCATTTGTCGAGTTTTGTGGAGTAACAAGGGACCCCATTTTATTGGGCAAGTAGTTGAGTATCTCATGAAAGGGTTGGGAATTAAGCAGAAGTTTCATGCTGCTTTTCACCCACTATCAGCAGGGCTAGTGGAGTGTTACAACGCTAACCTAAAATTTAAATTGGCTAAGATACATGCTTCCACATCTTTGAAATGGCCTGATGCACTGCCTCTAGCATTGCTATCTATTAGATAGATACCACATACACGATCTGACCTCACACCATATGAAGTGGTTTTTGGAAGGCCAATGAATATTTGGGGGATTCCTAGGCCACGTCCTATAGATGATGTACCCTATGTATTTGATGAATGACTATTTGTCCCAGTTGACTGACAGTTTGTCTTCTATTTATCAACAGGTTCGGGAGACTCTCCCAGACCTTTTGCAAGGTGAGGACCACTGCTTGTGTCCTGGTGACCATGTTATGATTAAATCCTTCCAGAGGGCCAGCTCCCTAGCACTGAGCTGGCGAGGTCCCGAACAAGTGCTGCTGGCTACCAGGACTACCGGAAAAACTGGGTCCATGCGACACACCGTCAAAAAGCATTGCAAGACCTAGTGAGCCCAGCTGCATTGGCAGATCACTGCGATATCCTGGTCACCGAGAATGGACAAGCTGTGTCACCTGAAGGATCTGTGGAAGTCTTTCTGGACCACACGATTCCTGGTACATCCCAATATCAGCTGCGACCTAGGAAGAAAGACACTTCGTTGCTGAAAAAGACTGTTTGAGCCACTGTCCTGGGTGGGTAAAGACTAACTTCAAAAGGCGGTCACCTTTTAGTGACTTTTCGTCTCAATGTTAGTGAAGAAACCAACACCTGCCAAGACCTTGGGGCACCATCTGTTTTGTTGTTTGTCGACGAAATGAATATGCCTAAGGAAAAGAAACCAACTGTTGCAAGAGTTTGCAGCAAAAGAACAATGATTGTTATTCAATTTTCAAGATGCATAAAATAGCCTCTGAAATCCATCAGGATTCTGGCACTTGGAATTTGACTGGATGGCTATGGAACATGTTTACTGTATGGGGTTGGAAACTATTGTCAGCCCTATGTAGACTTCTTGCTATTCTTTTCACTTGTTGCCCATGTATTCAATGAAGCCAATGCTTTGTTCCCTTTGTGTTTCTACTTGTACTTTGTGTATACAGACTAAACAAAATGTTAAGAATGTAAATACCCGACTAGCAAATGATCAAGAAATTAATGAAATGATGCAGATTGACATGAACAATATTTTTCGTTTTCCCTCAAAAGCATAGGGAAGTGTCTTCAGCTTATGCTAAAAGGGCCAAAGCAATGTATGTGGTGAGCAAAGGCCTGTAGCTGCTGAAATGCATGTGGTTAAAGATGTAACTGTCAACTATTTTCTGCTGTTGTAAACAGTTCTGTTCCCCTTACCACTTTACTGACTAAGTGATCTCCCTTCTGCCTATGTTTGTCGGTAACTATTTCTGTGTAGGCCTGTACCTTCTATTTGTATCTACATGCTTACTCTGCAACAAAGTGTGTATATAAGCACCCTGGTCTGTGTATTCAATTTACTGCCTCCTGGAACACTTGAAGGTGTTGTATGGACATAGTCCCACTCACGAGTGATTAATAAACTTGTTATTTGAATTCCAGCTTTAGTGCCAATCTCTATTTTGTTGGTTCACGGACCAGTGGAGAGAGAAGGGTGACACCTGCACCGGTGTGCTCATTAAAAGGCATATTTCCACAGTGCCTCCGGGCACCACCAAGCATTTTGCGGTCCTCAGACCACCAAGCCACCCCGGTGCAGCGTTGCATTCTGGACCAGCCGAGCCAATTCTTTAGGTACTTAGGCATGCCTGAGTAAAGACTGTTCCCATAGTCAAGGTGTGAGATAATCATGGCTTGAGTCTCTTGTTGTCTGGCCATCAAGGACAATAGGAACAGAAAATTCTGAAGGAGTCGCGGGAGGGTAAAGCAGGTGCCCACTACCGAGTTTACTTGGGTATGGAATAGCAATTGGCTGTCAAATTTAAAGTCCACGTTTTTCACCACCTGATTTTTGAGGTGGAGGGGGCTCCGATGGCCAAAAGGACTTAAAGGGTGTCTCTGCATCTAAACAAAAAAAGCAGCTCCGTCTTTCCTGCATTACAATTAAGTTGGTTCACGGAAAACCACCCAAATACTGGTGAGAGGCAATTAAAAATTTTCTGGCCTGAGAAGTGCTCATTGTTCTTCCACGAGAACAGCAGCTGGGTGTCATCTGCATAAGACACAATTTTTGCCCCTAAGCCTTCTGGCACAGTAGCCAAAGGCTTGAGGTAAATATTGAACAAAGTGGGGCTCAGGACAGAGCTCTGAGGAACACCAACATTCAGCTTGCAGGAATTGGCTGAGTATGGGTGGCACCATGCCTCTTGCCCCTCCCCTCAAGGAAGGATGCCACCCATTTCCATACCTGCACCCCAATGCCTATCAAGTGGAGATGGGCCAGGAGTATATGGTGAGAGATCGTATCAGAAGCGGGTGATAGATCTAACAGGACCAGCAGCGACCTGTCACCCACTTCCAGACCAATTTGGATGGAGTTAACAACCTCCAACAGTGCTGTTTTGATACTGTGATTAGGATGAAAGCCCGATTGGCTGGCATTTAGTAGGCAATTTCTTACAGGATATGATGATATCTGATGTTTCACATGTTTCTCTACTACTTTAGAGAAAACAGAAAAGAGGGAAATGTGTCTATAGATGGACTGGTCAGAGGGATATGCCTGGGTTTTTTTAAGCAACAGGATAACCTTTGCTTGTTTCCATTTGGGAGATACAGTGGCTGATGAGAGAGAGGTATTCAGTACCTTATTCACCAGCGGGTTAATAGACTCTGGCCCGAGCAAGAAAAAAGGAGGGTGCAGGGTCCAATAGGGAACCTGATTTGAGGCCTTTTAAGGCACGCAGGAAATAATCCAGGGGGATAGGAGAGAAAGAGTTCAGAAAACAAGCTTCATCATTGATGATTGGATCATGGCCAGGCTCTTCCCTATTTCCTATCATATTTAGGGCAACAGCATCAGTGCCAGATTTTAGTATCTCATCTCCTGCACTGGCAGGTGGGAGGCTTGCCTGAATAGTATCTACTTTTTCTCAAAAGAACAAGAAAAAGGTCTCACCCTATTCCACTGATGGAAGTGTTCTGTTAGAGCCTACTTTGGGAGAGGAAAAAGATTTATCAATTTTAAAGATTTCTATGGAGTGGTTTCCCTCCTTTAGAATTTTTGACTCAAAGCAGGCTTTTTTGGCTAATTTTATTTCTTTATAAAACTTCCCTAATTGTGCTATATATACAGATTTTGCTTTTTGACAGTAGTTTACCCTCTATGGCCTCTCTTTGTGTTTACAGGCTAGCTTTGTCTTTTTGAGAGAAAGGGTGAACCAAGAGCTGGGCACTTTTGAGCAACGTTGATGGGTGCTACTTTCTGGTGCCAAGGGTAGGCCTACATCTTCATTGATATGGCCTACATCTTCATTGATATTGCCGGTGAGAAAGGGCTTATCCACATCGAGTCTCTTGCCTAATATTTGCGCATTAATTTTGTGAAAAGCTCTTACCATACGGGATAAGTTGCTTTTCGTAGGAGGGGCCTTACTAAGCTATGCCCATCTAAACCTGAGCATTTAGTGGTCAGTCCAAACCAGAGGAATAGGAGAATGAACTTCGAGAGGTATCAAAGTGAAGATTTGGTCTAACGTGTGACCAGCCAGATGAGTAGGGCCAAGAATAGTTTGAGTAAGGCCCATAGCTGATAGGTTCTCCAGCAGTTTTAGGCTTTCTTTTGCATAATCACAATCCATGTGTAAGTTAAAGCCCTCAACAGGATACAATGTGCGTATCTGAGCATCAGAGGAGAGAACACTTCACATACAGATGATACAAATTCTCCAGAATGGCCAGTAGGTCTGTATATAAGAGCCTCAGATATAGATTGTTTAGATGAGAGGGAGAGGGTAAACCCTAATATCTCAGCCCTCTCCAATTCCGTATGGGGCAGCTGGGTCAGGGTAAAACATTTCTTAAAGATAATGGCAAGCCCTTTCCCTATGCCCTTATCTCTGTCTTTTGTTACAATTTTAAACCCCTCCAGGACTGCTGACCAGATGTCAGGGCCAGAAGAATCAGTAAGCCACATCTCCTATACAAACAACGTGTCAAAAGATTTGCAACTGCAGAGCCTGTGTGTGCAGTTTTAAACAGCCATTTTGACCTGCCAGGTTCACCTACTTGCCAGGCCAAAATAATTCCCTTCCATTACATATAAGTCACCCCTGAGGTAGGCCCTGGAAAGCGCAATGGCAGGGTGCAGTATATGTAAAAGGTAGGACATGTACTTTTGAGTTTTACATGTCCTGATAGTGAAAAACTGCTACATTTGTTTCGCACTACCGAAAGGCCTATCTCTCCCATAGTTTAACATTGGGATTGCCTTAAAACATCTTACAAGTATAATTTCCAGTTGGGAAGGGATAGAGATTTGAAGTTTGGGGTCTTTGGACTTACAGTGTAAAATCACAACTTATGCTGAAGTCGATTTTAAATTGCAAGTCTTAAAATGCCACTTTTAGAAAATCTGCATTATCTTACTTTAACTATTCGGTGCCTCTGGCTGTCTCTAAATATATGTCTGGGTTGGTTGACAGCTGGGCTTTACGCATTCCTTCTAGACAGTCACACTAATGGCGCTGAGGTGTGATTTTTGTATCCTTATGGCCCATCACCAGGCTGATGGTCCTTCCGGAAGTAGATTGGAAGGGAGCAGCGGACACTTGCACCTGAATAGGGCTGTACCTGTACCCACACAAAGAGCTGCACACCCCTCTGCAGTGAGTCTGGAGCCAGAGCAGGAAAGGCAGGGTCCCTGTGATCTTCCAAGTCTTTGAAGTCTCCCCCATTTTATATGCACATTGGTTATAAGTACTGGACCCCTGACACCACCAAATCAGAATATTCCCAGAACCAAGGACATTCTGTCTTGAAGAGAAGCTGCTGTGCTTTAGGAGGGCCTGCCATTTTGCTACCTGCTGTGCTGTGATGGCCTGCTGCTTCTTGCCTGGCAGTGAGAAGGACTGGACCTTTTCTCTACATCCTTGAGCCCAAACGTCTGCAAAGGCTTGTTGGCTTGCCTCTTGTTCTCTGAAGTGTCAAGACTTCTTGCAACTCTACTGGTGCTGCCGGAGTCCACAATTTGTGAGTCATAAACTTGCCTGCAGTGCACCCTCCAGTCCTGGGCATCAGAAGTGGGTTCTGCATCTGTCTCTGCAAAAATTGATGCATCATCACCACTGCGCCAATCGGAACCGACGCAGTGCCTTCTGACGCAGTGCCGAACCCAGGACATCCCTGGGCAGCTCGACGATGATGCATCGACCTGTCTGTCAGATTCAACAATGACACAGCGTAGATGCAAGGTCCTGACTGTGTTAGTCGGAAGTGACCAATAGAGTCTCCAATGTTGACGCTTTCTCCATACAAGGTACTTTTTCAGTGGGCCCTGCGTGGGTCCTGTAGCCAGCCTGCCCTCCAAGACATAAGCCTGCACTTTGGATTTAGCCCATTCTAGCCCGACCTGAAGTAACCTTTTAGCACTATTGGCTTTTAGGCACTGTTTTTGGATTTAATCTTTAGAAATTCATGTGTTGACTTCCACTTATTGGATATTTGTCATTTTAGTCTTGTTTTACTAAGATACACATTCTCTACTTTTCTAAACTGGTGTGGAGTCTTTTGTGGTGTTTGCACTCTGTTACTGTAATTTAAGTGTTGCACAAACACTTTACACGTTGCCTCTTAAGAATAGTCTTACTGCTTTGTGCCAAGCTACCACAGGGTGAGCACAGGTTAATTGAGGTTGTGTATCTGACTTAGTCGGACATGATTGTGGCTCCTGCTTGGACAGGGTGCATACTCTGCCAACCATAAACCTCAATTGCTAACAATTATCATCAAGTCACACAATGCCATGTATGGCAGTATGTGTCCCTCTTCATACCCATTCTATCAGTCCTCCAAGGACTTTTGAATCTTCTGCATTCTGCGGAGACAATGAGCCAGATAATGATGCATCATCCAGAGGCAAAACTTTAATTCCAGAAGGAAAGCATCTTCTCCTGAAGATAGCCATATCACGAGTTCTCAACATTGCACTGGATGAGGAGATTGTTAGCCCTACACCGGATGAACACTTCAGTGCCAGGACACTAGTCTTCCTTGGTGATATACCTTCATAAACTCAAGGACCAAGGTGTTTGATGCTTGTCCTGGCTATGCAGGACACACAAATTCCCACCAACCTCCTCATATGCCCCCATGATACATCCCCTGTTACACCCTTCTATCCAGGTTCAACTTCAATGATATCTCTATCATCACCCAAACAGGTTTCTCAAGGTGAGAAGTGGGTTGCAATTATACACCACTCCTCATATTGCATTGCCCAGAGAGCACCACTGCATACCCTATTCAATATGGCTGCAGAGTAAGATTGCCACACGTGTGAGCTTTTGCCTTGGATAAGGTTTACTTTCTGGGAAAAGAACAGGATTTAGCCAGTCACACTCTATGTGATGTGGTATTGATAACATGGATGTATCCATGAACTCAAGATGCACCTAGAAAGCACAAATGATTACCTGCTAGACAAAAATGTGTGATGGAGAGGCACAACCAGCTCCTGGAGAAATGGAAACATAGTTGCCAGGATTTCTTGCGTTAAGTAAGGAGCATCTTTCCTTGGAGAGTGAAGAGTAGGCCAGAATGATATGTTGAAGTGCAGCAATTTGGACCCTTGCTGACACCACCCCTGTCAATTCAGGAAGCCCAAGTCATGTATGTGGTACATCTTGCAATTAGATAGCACTATGTGGAAACCAACCCCTACCACTATGAGCATGTCAAAACCATTTACCATCACCACAGGCAGTCACAACACCTATTTCAGAATATCCACCTATCACAAACACATACTTTTTCTCATTATAACTTTGTCTTTCTCTCCTCAACATCAGCTACAGCGAGTGCACAGGGCCCTCGAAGACTGCCCCCTTATGGATCCCTCTCCAGACCATTGGAGCTTTGCCTCCTGAACTTCAAGGACAAAGAGATTATACTGAAAGTGGTCCATGGTGCAGGTCCACAACAATATGAGAATTCCTGCATCTATATCTTTCTGGACTATACCTAGGAAGCAATGCGCCAGGATATGGCATGATTGGGTGAAGACATGCTCTCATGCTGAAGGGGCGCCCTCATTGGAACAAATACAAGACCGTCAGCAACGCACTGTCGGATGTGTCGCTTCTGTCAATGGTGCCATGTTGTCCCCCTCCCAATGGATTTACTGATGACTCAAAGTCAGATACTAGATCACTTATTTTGCCAGGTAGCACTGCCTCACTTATTCTGCCGAATGTCACCCCACAGACTGTGTCTCTCACTGTTATTTTGTTGGTAGCATTGCTGTTAATGAGGAATTGGTTCATGCTGACAAACTCCTGTTTACCTGTATAAATGCTGGGTAATATTATTAATTTAACTGCAGAATGTTGATACTATAATGAATCAGGCTACACTGGTCACCCCCCCTCTGCACTAGGGACCTTGTATGAGGCCATGGAACTTCATACAAAATAGTTGGTTCAAAGTTTGGATGACTTACCCTGGGAGGGGAGTTGGGGATTTTGTATTTCATGGTTATGCAGGGCATGATGCAGTTACACATGGCCACATGTCCTTATGCCAGCGCCGCATATTAACAAAAATATGACAAGACTCACTTTGAACATAAAGGGGATGGGGACAGCACGTAAGCGCGTCTGGTTCTGCAAACCTGAGCAGGCGAGATGCACATGTCTTGCTACTCCAGAAGACACACATAATGGGTGGGGAGGATGTCTATTTTTAAAAGGAAATGGTGAATGCAGTGCTATAGCACTATATATTCCAGATTTGCTAGGGAAGCACTATTAGGGATCTATTCAGTGGTCCCCTTTCAGTACCTGGCAGTGAAAATTGACCCTGCGGGACGTTATGTATTTGTAGAGGGACAACTAGACCGTCATCTGATATTGTTGGGGAGTATGAATGCCCTGAACCTAGTAAGGCCAGCCTTTCTGGCCCATCTTACTGTCCTCCCTTCGAGGTCGTAACACATCCCAGCCCATTATGCGCCAGAAACATGGCTGGATGAAAGTAACTCTCCTGACATTGCTACCGCCCTACCTATAAATTACAAAATCTTAAAACAAAATAGGCAGGGACGGAAAGGAGGGGGTCTGGCCATACTTTTTAAAGACCACCTCACCTGCCTCCATGTCGCAGTGGCACAAGCTGGGAAGGCTCTACCATTTCAAGTGGCAAGACAGGACCACATATTGCTCGGAGGAGCTGTAATCTACAATCCCCCGGGACATCAATCAGAACTTAGCGCCCATCTACTGGTATTTAGTCCCATGTTTGTCTTTCTTCTTCCTCTTTTTTCGCGTGAATCACGCTCATTTATCACTGGTCTTGTTTCTAACCATCATTTCCTAGAAGGAACAAGATATGATCAGGAAATGAAGAAAACAAAGAACCTGTAAAATGTCACAATAATGATCGCACCGCACCAAGCCTCAGTGAACAATCACAACCAGACATTAGTAAAAAACCATTAAAAGTGCTTACTTACCACTGTACGGGTGGGTTCGCACTATCGTGCCCAGGGTGGGATAATCCTCGCCTTCGTGTCCTTAATAGAATTGGAACTTACCGTCACCCTGCTTGGCAAATTCCGATTCTATGTCAGGACCGGAGGCTTCAGATTATGCTAGTTTAAAGCTTACTTACCACCAACTGAGCCACATCCACCACTGGTTTAAAATAAAACCTTTTAAAAGTAGAGTCGGAAGACCAATCTGCTGCTCGCATCAAATCCTCTTTCGCGCTCCCAACGCAAACACCTTAGAGGCCATGGCTCCTCTAGTGGAATGAGCACCAAACTGTCTCGTATCAATGCACGCTTCATTCATGACCCAGCGCACCCATCTTGCAATTGTAGGAGAAGACACCGCCTTGTGCGGTTTCCTGAGTGCTATCAAAAGTTGTTGTTCACCCAGAGGACGAAATTCTAGGGTCAAGTCTTCTTAGGTTTTAAGACAATCTACCACACACAACTTCGGAGTATCCCGAAAAGCCAGGTATGACACTGTGCGAGTGTGAGACTTAGTACGGCCTCCGAGTGTAAAAACTACTCCCTCAGGCGAGAAAGTCCTTGCCGAAATGGCCAACGCACGGACATCCGAAACTCTCCTGCAGGAAATCAAACACAGCAGCATAGCTAATTTCACGGATAATTCCTTCAAAGAAAGGTATTTATTAGGCTGCTAAGATGAAACGAGGTTCAAAACCAAAATTGACATCCCAAAGGGTCGAATACCGAGGCTCCGGAGGTAAAGACAACCGGATACAATGTAAGACTCTACAGACCAAAGGATGCTCCCCAATTGGCTTCCCCTCAAGCGGGGAATGGCCTGCAGAAATCACCGACCGAACCGCATTAATTGAGTGGTACTCCAGTCCATCAGACGTCATCTCTGCCAGAAAATTCAAGACGTGAACAACATCCGCGACCACGGGATCCAAATACCTTCGAACACACCAATGAAGCCACCGTGTCCAAGCGGGCCTATAACGTTTCGTGGTGCTGTCCGCCCAAGCCTTTGATAAGAGGGTCGCAGCTGGTTCCGAAAGGCCTGGCAGCGACCAACGCTGCCGGAAAGCCGCCACGCCATGAGACGGAGCTGTCCCTGCATGATCAGATGGTGAGACATTCCGTCCGGGTTCAGAAGCAGGTGAGGAAATTGGGGGAGTAGGATTGGAAAATCCCAAGAAAGTTCCAGAAGAATAGGAAACAAAACTTGAGACCTCCAACAAGGTGTTACCATGATCACTTCCGCCCCTTGCCGACGGATTTTAGCGGCCGCTATTGTGACCATCAAAAAAGGGGGAAACGCATACCCGACTTCCGTGGTCCAAGCCTGGAGGAAGGCATCCGTGGCCACTGCCATCGGATCCAGTCTCCAACTGAAGAACCAGAAAACCTGATTGTCCAAGCAGGAGGCAAAGAGGTCCACTGAGAATGGGCCCCACAGAGACTGGATAAACTGAAAGATCTGGGGATCCAATTTCCATAAACTGGAATCGTACAAGTTGTGTGAATGCCAGTCCGCGATCTGATTGGTCAGCCCCGGAAGATATTACGCTGTGACTGAAATGTGGTGATCTAGACAGAAAGTCCAGAAATCTTTCACCAAGTTCACCAGAGCACACAAACAGGAGTCTCCCAAACGATTGACGTACTGGACGGCGGAAACGTTGTCCATCTTCAGAAGGACACAGGATTGCACTCTGTCTCTGGTCCAACAGCGGACTTCAAAGGACCCCGCTAAGAGTTCCAGTAAATTGATCTGCAGACTCTGCTTGTCGGCAGACCACACTCCTTTGGTGGAGAATTTCCCGCATCGTGCGCCACAGCCAGAACGACTGGCGTCGGACTCTATGACCAGGTGCGGAATCGAGCCGAAAATCGCCCGCCCGTTCCAGGTCTCCATGTGGGACAACCACCACGTTATTTTCTCTCGGGCTTCTTCTGAGAGGGGAACCATATGGTCATAAGATCTCCCTCTTCGCAGATGAAACGCCTTGAGGCTCTGGAGTGCCCGGTAATGTAGAGGTCCCGGGAAGATCGCTTGAATTGAAGAGGAAAGTAGGCCCACCACACAGGCCAGGTGGCGTAGAAAATGTGGGACTTTAAAATCGTTTGGCGCAACACATGACGAATCTTTGCCATTTTCCGAGTTGGAAGACTCAGATTCTTTGAGACAGAGTCTATCACAAACCCAAAAAAGTTATCGTCTGAGAAGGCTGCAGGACCGATTTGGCCTCATAGATCACAAACCCCAGACCTTGCAACAGGCACACCGTCTGCTGGAGTTGGTAGGCGAGAATTCGAGGACACTGCGCCATGAGCAACAGATCATCCAAATAAATGATCATCCGGATGCCCTGAACTCGGAGGAACTCCACCGCTAGGGGAAGCACCTTGGTAAAACACCATGGTGCTGAGGACAGGCCGAACGGAAGAGCGGTGAATTCGAACACCAAGTCCTTCCAGCAGAACTGCAAAAAACGACAATGTGGCAGATGGATAGGCACTACCAGATAGGCATCCTTCAAGTAGAGGCGCACCACCCAATCGGCTGGTAAGAGAATGTCGCGGAGGAGGTGGATCCCCTCCATTTTGAAATGATGATACACCAACCAGCTGATGAAGTCCCTGAGGTTGATAACAGGACGTCGGCCACCGTCGCTCTTGTCTCCCAAGAAAATATTGCTTAGGAAACCATGAGAATGAAGTGTTGATCGGCGAATGGCCCCTTTGTGAAGGAGTTCGGAAACCTCTTCGTCGATCAACTGAGAATCGTGGATGCTGAAAGAAATCGGGCGAGGAAGAGTCTCTTGTCGTGGAACCCCGTGGAACTCTTTATAAAAGCCTTGAATGGTCTGGAGAACCCAAGGATCTGAAGTTATGTCTTCCCAAGTGCCCAGAAATTCCGCTAGTCGCCCCCCAATGCGCACATGAGTCGCTGGTAGAACACTTACCGTTTCAATTGCCGCCAGAGTTGGTTTTGAATCCTCCGCATCCTCTGAATCTTTGTCCTCGCGTTGGGTAGAAATTATTGTAGGTTGCGGAAGTATTATATTGTCTGTGGCAAGAGCCTTGTCCCCTGTCTGAGGGTTGCTGGAATACGCGGCCGGGAGAGCGGCCCCTGCCTTGCCTGGTCCCACGAAAAACACGCTGGTTAAAGATCTTTTTGATACTGGACTGGTCCTTGTCCAGTGAAGTAAAAGTTGCGACGAACTTCCCCAGCTCTTTAATAATGGGGTCGCTGAAAAGGCCTCTTTGCGCCACAGCTCCTGCCTCCGAGAAGGCCAGATCTCCTAGTTTGGGATCTAGTTTAATCAAAAGAGATCTCCGACGCTCGGTGGACAGAGTGCAATTTACGTTGCCCATAAAAATAATAGCCCGCTGGGCCCAATTAGAGAGAACTTCAGGGGAAATGGACCCTGAAACTTTCGCCTCTTCGGCCATGCCAAGTATTTTAGTCATTGGCCCAATGGCATCAAGTAACTTATCTTGACAGGATCTCCAGGACCTGTCACTACCTTTCCTGGGATCCTTCGTGTACTTTGCCATGAATGTGGCCATTTTTGGATCTAGCTTCGGAGTAAAGACAATCTTATTCTCCAAAGAGAGTCTGGGGCATTCTGCATGCAGACAGCCTTGAGCCTCCTTCTCCAAGGGCTTTCGGGGCCTACTAGCCACAAACATGGCCACCTTATTGCCAGGAACCCAAGCCGCCAAACAAGGGTGCATGATCTCATCGGGGTTGAGCATGTCAGAATCCTCCTGAGCTGTAGCGGCGGAGGTTGACAGAGTCGCCGACGGAAGCCAAGGCCGTGAAGACCTCGCCTCATCATCGGTATCACCCTGTGTTCCATCATCATCCGTCTCGGAGGAAGGAGGTTCCAGGGGTTCTTGCAGGGCGTCCGCCGAGGGAGACAGGGGAACAAAGGGAGCCCCAGACGCAATAAAAACGGATTTAAGGCACGCAAAAGCCTCCACATCCACCCCTTCGGGGCGCTGTTTTTTAGCAGGTGGATGGTTCTCCCCAGACTGTTAGCCAGACTCCGCAGAGGGGTCCGTCCTCGCCGCCGCAAGTTTTGCACATTCCTGGACAATTTTCTCTGAGAGGCGCTGTACCATTGGACCAATGACCTAATTGACCACCCTATAAATTGAGGTGTCCACCTCCTCAAAGAATTCATCGTCCCATGGCAAATAACCCTGCATCTTCTCCTCATAATATTCAAAGTGGCCTTCCATAGTTTCACCAAAGACAATGCCCAAATGGCTTTACAATAAAATGCAGGGTAACCACAACTCCGTGTCACACTAAAATCACCCACAATGTATGAGCCACACTAGGAAGTACTGAGCACAGAAAATCAATAGAGGGCTTAAAAACCCCACTAAGATTAGGCAGGCAAGTTGGCTGCACAAATTGACTGGTAAACCAAAGGATTACAATGGGGGCAGCACTTACTCCCACACGCCCACGGCCCTCAGCAGAAACTGACTGGGCCTTCTGCCTCCCGATGCGCGTTCCGCGAGATGTGTGAGGTATGGCAGGCGCGATCGCGTGTGAACAAAAACAGTGGGACTCGTGCAAGCTACAACGCTCAGACGAGCGCGTCAATCAAGCGTTTGATTCGCTAGGAATACGGATCCCCGCCGGAGCGTACAAATGGTCAAAAAGCAGGGAAATACAACCCGATGGACTCGGGAGTCACGGTGGGGCAGGCAGGGACAGGCTCACAATCCCTACTCACGCCGCGCGACTCCTCTATAAGGAGCGACGTTACGAGAGCAACGAGAGGGCCGTGTCCCGCACCAGCAGGGGGTCAGCCGCGTGAGGAGCGGAATAAACGCACCTGCGGCAGGGAATTTGAAATGCCAAAAGAAACAAGGAATACACAAAAAACTACAGGCAGGCAATAGATAGAGCCATAAAACACATCAGATAGTACAACAAGGCCTCAAAATAGAAAAGAGAGCAGCAGCACTTATCTGGCTGTCAAAGCAGCGAAGAAAGAGGAAGAAGAAAGACAAAATAGGACTAAATACCAGGAGTGCTGGAAATGGTGGAAAGACTATGGACTTTCTTGCCTCCCTGGTTGTAGGGAGTTGTAGTTTTTCTTTGTTGATGAAAAATCGTTTATCTTTTGTGGCTGCTGTGTTTGGAATGCTAAATTTTTTTTGTTCATTTTTTGAAAAAAACAAATTAAATACAAAATTGTTCATAATAATAAAAAATACAATAGAAAAAAGAAGAGGAAAAAAGTTCTTATAAGAACTACCTTATCTGGTGATAGAAAGAACTATCATTTCAAGGTAATGTGTGAAAGTTTGGTTGAATATATGTATACAGCATGATTGACTGAAAGAATGCATTAGTAGTGTATGGTGAATTTATAGGTGAAGCTTTATGAGGAAGTACTGCAGCGTGACACTGCAAGCTCTTTAGCTGCACTGCACTGTGGCACTTCCGAAGCACAGGGATATTAAATATGTACATGAATATATGTTGCAACTCTGTGCTTCCCTCTGCACTGCTGCACAAACTGCAGCCATGCGGTGACACAGGCACCCTTGCACCATGGTGCAAGGATGTCTGTGTCATGCGGAGATTGTTTTTGTGCAGGAAGGGATGTCTTCCTGCACAAAAACAATCAGTAAAGGCATTTTCCTCTTTCAATGTATGCTGTGGAATGCAGCAAGCATTGAAAGAGGAAACAATTAGGAGAAATGAAAACAATTCTCCTCGTTGCGCCTTGCTACACCAACTCTAGGATGGCGCAGCATTCACACACATCTCCAGATTTACAATTTCTCATAAATCTAGAGATGTGTTTTGTTCTATGGGTGTTGCGTGGGAACACTCACAGCAACACCTATGGAACGCCCCTTCAATGCAAAGTTCTGTGTATGAAGGGGTCATATTTACAAGGAGAGGAAAACCAGGAGTGCTGGAAATGGTGGAAAGAATATGGACTTTCTTGCATCCTTGGTTGTAGGGAGTTGTAGTTTTTCTTTGTTGATGAAAAATCGTTTATCTTTTCTGGCTGCTGTGTTTGGAATGTTAAATAAAGCGAAGAGAGAATAAGCATAATCTGAAGCCTCCGGTCCTGACATAGAATTTGCCTTCCTCGAGCAACACTGCGTGAAGTGTAAGAAACTTATATGCTCTGGTGAGCTGTCGGTGGATGCCGTTTGTGCTGCTAAACGCAACCATCGTTGTTAATTTGTTAATTATTTTTTTGTTGAATGATAAGTAATTCCAAAAGTTTCCTGTTTTATTCGTTCTTTTTTTGTTCATTTTTTGAAAAAACACCAAATTAAATACAAAATTGTTCAAAATAATAAAAAATACAATAGAAAAAAGAAGAGGAAAAAAGTTCTTACAGAACTACCTTATCTGGTGATAGAAAGAACTATAATTTCAAGGTAATGTGTGAAAGTTTGGTTGAATATATGTATACAGCATGATTGACTGAAAGAATGCATTAGTAGTGTATGGTGAATTTATAGGTGAAGCTTTATGAGGAAGTACTGCAGGGTGACACTGCAAGCTCTTTAGCTGCACTGCACTGTGGCACTTCCGAAGCACAGGGATATTAAATATGTACATGAATATATGTTGCAACTCTGTGCTCCCCTTTGCACTGCTGCACAAACTGCAGCCATGCGGTGACACAGGCACCCTTGCACCATGGTGCAAGGATGTCTGTGTCATGCGGAGATTGTTTTTGTGCAGGAAGGGACGTCTTCCTGCACAAAAACAATCAGTAAAGGCATTTTCCTCTTTCAATGTATGCTGTGGAATGCAGCAAGCATTGAAAGAGGAAACAATTAGGAGAAATGAAAACAATTCTCCTCGTTGCGCCTCGCTACACCAACTCTAGGATGGCGCAGCATTCACACACATCTCCAGATTTACAATTTCTCATAAATCTAGAGATGTGTTTTTTTCTATGGGTGTTGCGTGGGAACACTCACAGCAACACCTATGGAACGCCCCTTCAATGCAAAGTTCTGTGTATGAAGGGGTCGTATTTACAAGGAGAGGAAAACCCACGCAGTGTGGCTTTTCCTTTCCTTGTAAATATAAGAAGTGCCTGGCGCCATCATTAGGTTACAAACAGTGACGTACTGGTGGCACAGGGTGCTTGTAAATCTTCCCCATAAGTGCTTAGGTATTGGCAGACTGATACAATAAGAACATAGTGCTGGATGGGTGATTGATGATTTGCATGAGACTGGCAGGAGGTATCCTACGCTGCATGGGTACTACTTAAGTATTTAATGGAGTGGACCAATAGTATGTATCTGCTTAGAGATTTGTAGGGATTATGCACAGAATATTTTGTGTGTACTTTTGTTGGTGCCTAGGTCATTTTATAAGAATACCACTAGTAACTAGAATGATGACAGTGCCACAAACATAGTAAACACTTTATTTATAAGTGCTTACGTATCGGTGGAGTGATAGGATAGTGATAGATAAGTGATTAAAGAAGTGCATGGGACAGACTGGACGATTCCTACACTGCATAAGTACTAACTGGGTATTTAGAAGAGTGTATCAAAAGTATGTAGCTAGTTAGAGGTCTGCTTGGATAGTGCACAACATATTATAGCTGTACTTGTGTTAGTTGCTAGGCCATTCCATAAGTTCATGACTAGTAACTAGAATAATTACAGTATTACAAACAGAGTGTATAGTGAATTTATAAGTGCTTAGGTATTGCTGGAGTAATAGAATAAGTAGATAGTACTAGATGGGTGATTGGAGAAGTGCATGGGACAGACAGGAGGATTCCTACACTGCATAGGTACAAACTGGGTATTACAAAGAGTGTATCAATAGCATGTAGCTGGTTAGAGGTGTGCATGCATAGTGTACAAAAATATTGTACCTGCACTTGTGTTAGTGACTACGCCATTCATTAAGTATTCGACTAATAACTGGAGTGATTTCAGTGCTGCAAAGAGAGTGCATGGTAAATTTATTAGTGCTTAGGTATTGGCAGAGTGATAGGATACGTAGATAGTGCTGGATGGTTGAATGGAGAAGTGCATGGGACAGGCAGAAGGATTCCTAGGCTGCATAGGTACTAACTGAGTATTTAGAAGACTGCATCAATGCTATGTAGCTGATTAGAGGTCTGCATGCATAGTACACAGAATATTGTAGCTGTACTAGTTTTACTGGCTAGGCCATTCCTTAGGTACATGACTAGTAACTAGAATATTGTCAGTGCTGCAAAGAGAGTACATGTTGAATTTATAAGTGCTTAGGTATTGCGGAGTGATAGGACACGTAGATAGTGCTGGATGGGTGATTGGAGAAGTGCATGGGACAGACAGGAGGATTCCTAGGTTGCATGGTTAGTACTTTACTAAGTAGCAGGTTAGAGGTTTATATACATAGTGCACAGCTGAATGTAGTTGTGCATTGATTACTTAATCTTACCTTGACAGAGTACATATCAAAAAATGCTAAACATTTTTTTCAGTTATTATAAGTGCTTAGGTATTGGTGGAGTAATAGGATAAGTAGCTAGTGCTGGATGGGTGATTGAAGAAATGCATGGGAAAGACAGGAGGATTCCTAAACTGCATAGGTATAAACTGGATATTTAGAACAGCACATCAATAGTATGTAGCTGGTTAAAGGTCTGCCTGCATAGTGTACACAATATTGTACCTGCACTTGTATTAGTGGCTAGACCATTCTTTAGGTATATGACTAATAACTGGAGTAATTTCAGTGCTGCAAAGAGAGTGCATGCTCAATTTATACGTGCTTAGGTATTGGTGAAGTGATAGGATGCGTAGATAGTGCTGGATGGATGAATGGAGATCTGCATGGGACAGACAGAAGGATTCATAGACTGTATAGGTACTAACTGAGTATTTAAAAGACTGTATCAATGCTATTTAGCTGATTAGAGGTCTGTATGCATAGTGCACAGAATATTGTAGCTGTACTAGTTTTTCTGGCTAGGCGATTCCTTTGGTACATGACTAGTAACTAGAATAATTTCAGTGCAGCAAAGAGAGTACATGTTGAATTTATAAGGGCTTAGGTATTGGCGGAGTGATAGGATATGTAGATAGTGCTGGATGGGTGATTGGAGAAATACATGGCACAGACAGAAGGATTCCAACACTGCATAGGTATTAACTGGGTATTTAGAAGAGCGTATTAATAGTATGTAGCTTGTTAGAGATCTGCATGCATAGTGTACAAAACATAGTACCTGTACTTGAGTTAGTGGCTAGGCCATTCCTTAAGTATATGACTAATAACTGGAGTAATTTCAGTGCTGCAAAGAGAGTGCATGCTAAATTTATAAGTGCTTAGGTATTGGCCGAGTGATAGGATATATACATAGTGCTTGCTGGGTGAATGGACACGTTCATGGGACAGACAGAAGGATTCCTAGACTGCATAGGTACTAACTGAGTATTTAAAAGACTGTATCAATGCTATTTAGCTGATTAGAGGTCTGCATGCATAGTGCACAGAATATTGTAGCTTTACTAGTATTGGTGTGTCTATGGTTTTGAGAATGGTAGTCTGTATTTTAGGGTGTGAGGAGGTGCATCAGATGATCACGTGGATGATGTCATCAGTGAAGTCATTTGAGATGTCATCAGTGATGTCATCAGTGATGTCACTGACCATGTCATGAGTGATGTCATATTTGACATCATCAGCAGTGAATTGCAGGGGCACGCAATGACGACGGCCGTCTTTGGGTAGAGCTCCGATCCGAGCTCTCCTTGCTCAGGCCATATCTCCGTCACACTTATCCTAATCCAGCCTAAACTACTGGCGGCGTGGCATTGGGGTTCCAGCAGCTGCCCTGGGAAGTTTGGTGCCGATCAGCCGTCGCTGGCCGCACCGGGGCCGCCGCGAGTGTTGCTGCGGCACAGGTGGTGCCCAGCCCGGCGTGGCAGTCTACGAGGAGCCGGGGATTGGCTCCGCCACAAGGCCCTGATACCGCGGCACACGGAACGGAGCGGTAGCGAGGGCATGAAGACACGGTCGCCGGCACAGGAGACCGGCGCTGAAGGGGAGATGGCGAATTGGAGCCAAATGCATCCCCAGTGAGGACACCCAGTGAGAGTGCCCCTCCACGGACCGGGATAATACCTTCGCTGAGGGTTGTGCCGGAGAGTGCGCTGCGGCCACCAAGGGGCGGATGTCCCAGCCTACCATTCCGGCGAGGAGGTGATAAACTAGTGCGCTGTGCAATCTGGAGGCGCTTGGACGTTGCTGGCCGCACTGCAATTGGCGCGCAGTTTGCCGACGCCCTCGTGATACATGGGTCAGCCTGCAAATCTACGCGGTGCCGAGGATCAGCTCCACCCACAAGGCCCTGATACTGCAACCTCCGTGGTGGAGCGGAGGCGGGAGCTCGCGGTGGCTGTCGCCAGCGGGGGAAGCCTGGCACTGTGGTAGAGGTGGCACATTGAGGCTGGGACACGAGCACAGCGGACACCTAACAGGTATGCCTCCCCTGGTCTTGTGGTAAATAAATAAATAATACCCTATTTTTGACTAGACTTATAGCATAACAGATAGCTCAATAAAATAAGAGTCAAGATTCGAGGTAGTAGGAGTTTCTGCAGGTTTATTACAGCATAAGGACAGGATCAGGACAACCTGCATGGGAATAGGACAATAAGGCCCGGCAGCTGCCGGGGCTGGGTCTAGGATGAGCGCGCTAACATTCAATAACAAAACATTGACTTATATACATAGCGCAAACACATAGCATTACATTGCAGTAGGCGTAGCAGTGGGTGGAGCAGAAGGCGTGACGCGTAGCAGTCGCGAGAGATAACAGTAAAAGTAGGTGTAACTGGGCGTATACATAGACATGTGGTGCAAACGTAACAGAATATGTCATGAATGGGCGGAAACTTTGGAGGGGGCTACCTAAGGAGCCGGGACCTCTAACCTAATGGTGCGCGAAAACTGGCAATGACGTGTTACTAGGAGAAGCTGGGGGCTATGAACTCTGTGCTAGGAGCAGAGACTAGAGTCTGAAGGGTCGGAGCGACATGTACCTAAACCCTATCTGGTATCTGATGTTTAGGGAACATGTTGATATAAACTAGAAGTCATGAGGGGAAAAGCTAACTTGATTCTAAGACTGGACCATGCATTATTCTACATGTAGTGCGTGATGAAGAATATTAAATGACCATTAAATACAGTATTTCTCTAACATGGAGACGAGAAGGCTAGACAATGACGGAAACTATTGATGCAGTTCAGTAGCTTAGGAATGCAGAGGAGGAGGACTGAACTGATAACTGGAACTATAACATACTTTTGGCAGACTCAGAGGCAGAGCCAAGCTGCACCGGGCACTGCGAGGCAGGAAGTAAGTGAAGGGTCGAGGATACAGGTGGGGGCTGTATCGCTCTTTAGCGAGGCTTTCAGGAGACAGGAGCTGAATCTGTGGTCTGGGCCCTTTTGAGGCCTAGAAACGGGGATTTTATAATGGAATAACGTGCACACTAAGAAACGTGGCAACATTATTTTACATAGGCCTGATATTCGTAGTATTCACGAGGACTGGAAACTGACATATCAGAGGTGGACACAACTGTAATTGCGTCATTAATCGGACATGGGGAATAACATATGCATATTGGTCATGCACACATAACATATGATGGATGAGGCGTAGGGACACAGAACATGGCAAAATTTACTTTTCCACATTCCCTCCTTGTCACTACGTTTCCATCAGGAAACATCAATTTTCATGATACCATCTATCATTTCATACAGTACCATTTGCTCGTCTCGAATTGTCTTGGAACGGGATTTAGAACAGGGCTTGGGACTAGGAATACAAGAGGTAGCACACATGCTGCAAATCGCAGGGCCACATTGTATACAGAGGCAGCAGCTAAATATGATCGCTACTGCAATACCTAAAAAGGACAGGATTTTCCATCCCCATGCGGAAATTATATTCCAGAACCAACCGGACCATGTCCAGGTGCCTGGATCTTGGTGTAACAGATGGGCAATTTTATGGAGTCTGGTTATAGCTGAATAAACAGACGGCGCGTTATTTGGAATGAAAATGCAGCAACTAGATCCGATGACTCTACAGGCCCCGCCCCTATCGGCCAGTATGACGTCAAGGACGAGACGATTTTGCAAAACAACAAATCTCATAGCAGATTGTTCTTCGGTTAGGTTACCTAGAGCAGAGGCAGTCTCATTAACTACAGCTTCAAGGGTTCTTGTTAACCTACGGATCAGTTTACTATTCTGGACAGGTCCTACAAAGAAGAAGAAACCTTTATTGAAATCTGTATACTGTTCTAGAGTAGTTTCAGTATAATCGACAATTGGGGACTCCCTTCTATGTCTAATGTGTACTAGATGTGTGTTTCTGTGATAATCAGATGGGGCTAGAAAAACAGGTGGCAGTAGGAAGGCAATGTAACAGGTTCCCTCCCAATCGAGGGGCAGACGGACATATGCAGTTTGACCACAAATAAAATAAGAATGACGTGAAGCTTTGAAAATAGATTTCCCACTGTCACTATATTTGACAACAGTAGTACATTCACTATGACCTATGTGTACAGAACCATAACTACGGACACATAATTCGCCTTTGACAGGTAGTACTGAAATAGCAGGTAAGTCTGGAGTAGTATCAGACTGAACATTCAGGACCATGAAATTCGACGAATAATTACCTAAATTATATACTTCATTTTCTAGATCTAAACCTGTTCTGTGGGGAAGACCTTGCTTGTCTGGAAAACATGTACTGTTAAGAAAAGACATATCTGTTGAGGATGACGTTAACGTGGACCATGCTCCACACGAACCATTGTGTGAGAATGGATAAGGAAAAAGTGGCAGAACTCCCTTCGGTGTCTGGAAAGGGGGGAGTCGACCACACACCCAACAATTAGTGGCATTGCTGGTCTGGTGTGAATAATGTAACATACGGATAAATGTGTTGTTGCGCATAGCGAGGCGGTAAGAATATTCGTGAGGAGGCAGATCACTAAACGTGTGCTCTACTGTAGCATTAGCAGACATATTTACATGAGGAACTGGAAAACACAGGAAAAGTGCGTAACTAGTGCAGGAAATCATTATGCTGAGAAATAATATGAAACTCAGAAAAACGATACATTGAAGTGAACTTCGACTGACTCTCTCACTATGGGGGTCTATTTTATACATGTCAGAAACAATTTAACCGTTTCACCTAGGGGAGGACTTATACAATCAAACTGACTGACTTATTTTACTAGACCTGAGCTTTAACTTATACTCCTGCTGCGGAGTTTTCTCTAACAAGGGAGGGGTTGTAATAATGTCTTGTGCGGGACAGTCCTTAAGAGCAATATTTTGGCAGTCTTTCGAATCCTGGAAAATGTTTTTAGACGCTGGTTTCAATGGATTGAAAAGTTTTACATGAGAAAGGTGGACCCACCCCTTCCTGCCTTCCAACTTGACGGCAGTTCGGGTGGTCAAGAGGACCTGACGTGGCTCCTTCCAACGTGGTTCCAGCGGACTTGATCTGTCAAAATTTCTGATCATCACAAGGGAGCCTGGAACGATCTCGTGCGGTGCCACCTCGGTATTGTCTGGAAATGCGGCAGCAACCTGTGAACGACATGAGTTGAGGGCAGACATCAAGGAAGCTAGGTAATCTGTCAGCATATTACATGAAACATCGGTAATACTTCGGGGTCTAGGAGTACCCCACATGTTAGGGGGCGGCCGAATACGACCTCATACGGGGACAGACCTGATCTGGAATGTGCGACCATACGCATATAAAATAAAGCGACTGGCAGAGCTATTAACCAGTCCACACCTTTGTCCTTACAGACTTTTGCAATGCGGATTTTCAGAGTCTGATTATGCCTTTCGACTAGTCCAGCTGCTTCTGGATGGCGTACACAATGAAACTTCCACTGGTACCCTAACAACAGGGAAACGTGCTTCATGAGCTCGGATGAGAATGGCTGGCCGTTATCAGAATATACGACTCTAGGGAGTCCGTATCTAGGGAAAAATTCACGAACCAACTGCTTGGCAGTGGTCGCGGCTGTGTAATCTGGGACTGGATATGCTTCTGTCCACCTGGACAAAGCGCATACAACTACAAGGACATACTTGAAACCTCGACATCGCTCCATCTGAATATAATCCATCTGGAGGACCTCAAAAGGGTGGTCAGGGGGCTGGAAACCACCTTGTTCCACCGGGACACTTTTACCTGGATTAAACTGACAACATATCATACAGGTACGGACTTTCTGCTTGGCTGCAGCTCGTAAATGCTTGTTGAACCAAATGTTCTGGATACTGTCTAACATAGCTTTTTCTCCTAAATGTGCTGGACTATGTGCGGTATTGATAATGACTTGAACCATAGAATCGGGGAGAAACCATGTGGCTCTACCCTTCGTTAACCATCCTTGATCTGTCTGGACCCCTCCTTGTTCAGACCATTTCTTGATTTCATCGGGAGTAGCATGTAACTGTATATCTATGACATCTTGTGTAGGGTCCTTGACTGTCATGCATGTAATCGGATCTGGAGTATGTGTCATATTAACTGGAATGTCTGGAGTCTGTGCTGTAAGCTTGGCTGTGCGGTCCGCTAGATCATTACCTTGGGAAATAATGTCAGTGACTTTCGTATGTGCCTTGCATTTCATGATAGCAATAGATGTCGGTAAATGTATGGCATCTAACAGGGCTTGAATAAGGAGACCATGCTGAATCTTGGTTCCATGAGAAGTCATGAAACCTCTCTCCTGCCAGAGCACTCCGAAGTCGTGTACAACTCCGAATGCGTAACGTGAATCTGTGTAAACATTAACTTTCAGGTTCTTGGCATGTATACAGGCTTGTGTCAGAGCGACTAGCTCTGCTGCTTGAGCGGACAGGGTATCAATACGGTGTGTTTCAATAACTTCAGTGTCAGTAGTCACTGCATACGCGGCGACTAGTTCTCCTGTACTAGTTCTCATACATGAACCATCCACATAAAGTGTCAGGTCAGGATCTGGTAACGGAATGTCTGTCAGGTCTTGTCTTGGCTTTGTCGTAATGTTAACTACTTCCACACAGTCATGTGTGTCTGGATTTGAATTAACTGATGGTAACAGTGTAGCAGGATTCAGAACGTTGCAGCGTCTAATTTCTATGTGTGGCTGGAACAGTGTCAATTCATAACCTGTTAAACGTGCAATTGTCAAGTGCTGAGTTTGTGTTCGGTTTAAAAGAACTTCTACTGAATGTGGAACTTGTACTGTCAAGGAATGTCCTAAAACTATGGAATCACTTTGTCTGATAGCTAGTGCTGTGGCTGCAACTGACTTGAGGCACGCAGGCAACGCCTGGGCGACTGGGTCTAATGTGCTCGAAAAATAAGCACAGGGCTTGTATTGTCCTGCTTGATCTTGTGTGAGAACAGATAATGCTGTACCTTCGCGTTCAGTAACGAAAAGTGTAAAAGGCTTACTGTAGTTCGGTGTAGCTAGAACTGGAGCTTGACATAGGGCTTTCTTTAATTCGTTAAAACTAAGTGTATGGTCAGATGTCCAAGGGAGGACAGTCGATACGGCTGCCTCCTGTGTCGTTAACTGTATCAGTGGCTTGGCTAGAAATGCATACTGGGGAATCCATTGTCTACAATAAGAAGTAAGGCCGATAAAAGCACGTACCTCCTTCTGGGTTCTGGGCTGGGGAAGACTCGCTATTAACTGGATACGGTCGGGTGTCAACTGCCTACCCCTCTTGGACAGCAAGTGTCCTAAGTATACCACTTGCTGGACACAGAATTGAAGCTTCGAAGGTGACACCTTGTGCCCCATCTCAGCTAGAAAATACAGAACTGTAAGGGATGCTCGCTCGCAAGCACGTTCAGAACGGGCTGTGATCAGTAGATCATCGACATACTGGAGCAGGGCAGTGTCAGTTGGCATGTGAATATTGTCTAGTTGTCTCTTGAGTGCCTGACTGTAAATACTAGGACTTTCTGTGAAACCTTGAGGAGCGCGTGTGAACATATAGCTCCTTCCATTTAAACAAAATCCGAAAAGAAACTGGCTGTCTGGATGAATTGGAACACTGAAAAATGCATTCTTGAGGTCTATGACAGTGAAAAACATGGCTTCGGAATCAATGGCTGTTAACAGGGAAGAAATATCTGGGACAACTGGGTACTGAGGAATAATACATTTATTAAGCTCTCGTAAATCAATCACTAATCGATATACTGGGGGTGCATTTGGATCAGTACGTTTCATGACTGGAATGATCGGAGAATTACATACATTGGAGTCAGTTTCTACAACTACTCCTTGAGCCATGAGCTCGTCAATAATTTTGGATAAGGCTGCTACAGCCTCAGGTGGCAATCTGTACTGTCTGATTCGGGGTAACACTACACCTGGTTTGAGAGTCACACGATGGGGTGTGATTTGCATGTAACCTACATCAGTTGGACCTTGCGCCCATAAATGCTGTGGAACATTAGACAATCTTGAATCAAAATCTCGTAACACATAGTGACCCTTAAAGTCACGTAGGAACAGACGTATTCCCTCTGGGGAACAGCAAATAACTGCACCTAACTCTTTCAGTGTCTTAATACCTAATAGATTTTCTGGACATGACTTAGTAAGTAACAGATCAGTAGTACGGGACAATGGACCTACTTCTAGAGTAACTGGCTTAGATATTTCATTAACTATTGGCTTTCCTGAAAATCCAAGGGAAACATTTCTTGAGCCTGAGAGCGGAGCCCCTGGAACTTCGGCATGACTAATTGTGGTCCTACTTGCCCCTGTATCAATCAAAAACTTTCTGTCTTTCCCTAATACTTGACTGTGAACATAGGGACCTTCTTGGTCTACAGGTATCTCGATGAGAGGCAAGCCTACCTCCCTCTCTAGGCTGTTTCATGAATATGACTGGTACTCTGGATACTCAGACTGTGCATACTGGTACATCTGTGACGTAACATGCTGTGTTGCAGCTATAGGCTGCGGTGCGGGAACTGTCTGTTGTGCATTCTGTAGCTGAGGAATCTGTGAAACTTGTTCTTGTCTAGGCGGACGTGGTCTTTCTTTAGTCTTACCAGTAGCTATGTTGTGTTTCAGAACTGCACACTCGTTTATAAAATGACCTGGCTGTTTACAATAATTGCAGTTCCCTTTAACGGGAGCTGCAGGATGACTGGCTTGATTCGGACCCCTCTTCTGACTGTCTTGAGGAATAGATTGTGCAACTAGCACTTTCATTTTCGTGTCTTTCATACGTTTTCTCTCGTGTTCTTGCTCTTCCCTGATTCTATTCTGGTGATACTGGAGCATCTGGAGCATCTGGGACGGAGTATTTGCTTGCCAGGTGCTTTCGACTTTCAAAACTCGATTTTTAATTTGCGGACTTGAATTCTCGACTAATTTGGTAACGAAAAGATGAGGGTATGACTCACTACTTGTCTTGAGACCACTGTTGATACTGAAACATTTTTCAAATCTAGAATAAAAATCGCTAATATCCTCGTCTTGTTTCTGTTTACAGGCTGAGATTGCATCCCAGTCTTCTTTCCTAGTTGTCAATAATCTGGGTAAAACTTGAATCAATAATTCTGGTAAATCTTTACATTTATCTCCAAGACCGGTACCTGGTACTCGTGCCTTGTCTTCAGCTTCTAGAGCTGCCCAATCGATCTTTTTCTCTCCCACCTCCCATTCTTTTTCCTTTAACTTTTCATACACCCCTGCGGGTAACAGGACCTTTAACATTTTAATGATATCTGGGTAAGTGTATTCTCCCATACGGAGCATGTCTTTTAATTCTCTATGGAACCCTGCTGGATCTTTGTCATGACAGGGAATTAATTTCTTCATTTCAAGAAGTTCCATCTTTGATATTGGAGTGTATACAAACACTCGTTGCATTTCGCCACCCGCCCCTTGGACTGGGTGGACTTCTCGTAACGGATTCTGTCTGTCTATGTAGAATGGCTTATTTTCTGGGGGTGAGACATGAACAAAATGCGGGTTCAGAAACGTTCTATATTTGTGGCGCTGTTCTAGAATGACACTAATTAAATCGGTACCTAGACCTCTCCATCTATACTGGAGTAACTCGTTCAGGATATCGTGCAACGGGCCTGGATCAGAATGTTGACCCTCATACTGAGTAATGAGGTGCTGGATCATATACATACCCACCAGTCGTTGCTCGGCTGGGGGCAATTTCAGAAACATTTGTGCCACTATTTCGTCTGGAAAAGTGGTAGAATCAGTAATCCATCGGACTGCTGATCGGGCTAGTTCTTGTTCATGCATAGTACTTAGTTCACTGTAACCGACTCGTGATTTCAGAATGTGATCGGTAGCTTGAAATACTTGTTCTAGAGAACCTTGTTCTGGTGCTGGATGAAAAATAGGCTTGGGTTCTAGGCGTAAATGGCGATCTGGAAATCTAGATTTTCCTACATACGCTATTCTGGCGGGATTCTCGTTCTCTTCCTCTTCAGGATCAGAGATACTTTCTTTCTCGCTTACTTGTGCTGCTTTACGTTGTTCGTGTAACCTTATTATTTCTTTACGAATTTTCTTGTACATACTCTCCATGGCACTGACGGTCTTGTGCTTACCCTCGGCTATATTATCACTCCACCTTGTCAGGATTCTCATTTCGGCGGGATCTTTAGACGGGTAATCTTGTTCTCTTATTAGACAATTGATCAGGAACTTTAATATCATGAGCTGAATCTCGGCTTTCCTTTGAGACATAATCTCGCCAATACTTTCTGGATCATCCCCTGTACGGATGAAACGATATATTCTGTCTAGATCTTCTTTCATATTCGGCAAGGTGACTAGATACTCGGTCACTCTCCTTACACGTAAAGAATATAAAACCATAGTATATTCGCCTGGGACTGGATCATAGACACATTCGTTAAGGGCTTGTCTGATTTCTGTAACAGACTTATTACTTTTAGGAGTACGCTGTGATGCTTGAGCATGTAATTCGAGTGCTGATAAACGCTTGTGTGGCGGCGGGGTTTGAGGAGTAGCTCCTCCTGCGGCCCCTAGACTGGAGTCGTCTACTGAGGCTCTACGTCCTGGCAGAGTGGGAAATGGAACTATAGGCTGGACCGGGGGTACCGTAACAGGTACTCCGGTGTCTGGAGGAACATGAATTACCTGGTTTACAGGGACTGGCGGAGCGCGAACAGGATTGGCATATTCGGGGACTGTGTCGTCCAAATAGGACGAAATAAAAATATCAGCTGCGGTCGGTTTGTGACGTAGCTTGGTCGGAACTAATGGCGGCGGGAAATTACTGGATGCCTCTGGGGTCGCTTTTGGCAAACCTTCGGCAAGGAGAGGATACATACCCTTAATGAGGGCATGCCTCTGTCTGTCTGACTGTTCGGCTTTGACTTGTTCACCTATCTCGATTAACTCCCTTTCTTGGGCTCGTTCTTGGGATTCTCTACTTAACTCTGACTTTCTGACTTCCTTTTCCGTTCTTTTATGAGCTTCCTTGCGCCATAACTCGATGGCATCTTTCTGTGACTGTCTGGCTTTCTTTTTCCATAATGCTTCTTCTACTCGCATGATACATTCGGCATCCCATGTACCCGATACGGGCCATCTATACTTTTCTTCTAACTGTTTGGTATACTCTACCCATAAATCTAGATACATTATGGCGCTTATGCCATGTTTCTGATACATAAAATGACCTGGACTGTCCCTAGGCGGGACAGGAACTGCTTCCTCTAACAGACCCTTTCTAGTTTTTAACTGACGTAACTTGGAAAAGAGCGGCATTCTAAACTTGAATCGGAACACAATACAATACACGAAAAACAATAACAATTGGGAAAATAATTCAGGCATACCACGACATTGGAAATACATTAAACAATATCATAACATAACAGTTCGAACAGAATACTACCTGAAAATACTGAAAACAGAAACAGAACAGAATTCTCGAGAACGGAACAGACTAGAGTTACTGGATGCACTGCTGTAACAGTACGGAACATACCGGTCCCATAAAGGAACGCATCAAGACCCGTATCCACCTAGGTGAACACTTCGTTTGTGGGCTTGGGTACCACCAACCCACGGACCAGGAGTCAATTTAGATTGGTCCTGTCTAGATACTACCCCAGCAATGGTACTCACCGGGCAGCACGGAACGGAAGGCCTCGAACGGGACTGGACTACGACGGACTTCGGACTTCGGACTTTAGTTACGGGTGGGCCTCCGGATACCTCGGACCTTGGACTCTCGGCTTGGGCTCTGGTCGGGACTCGCCGCGTTCCTCCACCGTCTCGTTTGGATGCTGGACCGCCTCCTCCGTCTCCTCCGTGGGCCTGAGGGATACTTGGAGCAGAAATATCTGCCAGTGCACGGTATGGTTCCGTCACGACTGCAGAGGGTCAGGGGGTCGGCGTGGCTTCACCGACGCGTGGGGAAAGGGCAAGTCCCTATTCGGGCGCCATTATGTGGTAAATAAATAAATAATACCCTATTTTTGACTAGACTTATAGCATAACAGATAGCTCAATAAAATAAGAGTCAAGATTCGAGGTAGTAGGAGTTTCTGCAGGTTTATTACAGCATAAGGACAGGATCAGGACAACCTGCATGGGAATAGGACAATAAGGCCCGGCAGCTGCCGGGGCTGGGTCTAGGATGAGCGCGCTAACATTCAATAACAAAACATTGACTTATATACATAGCGCAAACACATAGCATTACATTGCAGTAGGCGTAGCAGTGGGTGGAGCAGAAGGCGTGACGCGTAGCAGTCGCGAGAGATAACAGTAAAAGTAGGTGTAACTGGGCGTATACATAGACATGTGGTGCAAACGTAACAGAATATGTCATGAATGGGCGGAAACTTTGGAGGGGGCTACCTAAGGAGCCGGGACCTCTAACCTAATGGTGCGCGAAAACTGGCAATGACGTGTTACTAGGAGAAGCTGGGGGCTATGAACTCTGTGCTAGGAGCAGAGACTAGAGTCTGAAGGGTCGGAGCGACATGTACCTAAACCCTATCTGGTATCTGATGTTTAGGGAACATGTTGATATAAACTAGAAGTCATGAGGGGAAAAGCTAACTTGATTCTAAGACTGGACCATGCATTATTCTACATGTAGTGCGTGATGAAGAATATTAAATGACCATTAAATACAGTATTTCTCTAACATGGAGACGAGAAGGCTAGACAATGACGGAAACTATTGATGCAGTTCAGTAGCTTAGGAATGCAGAGGAGGAGGACTGAACTGATAACTGGAACTATAACATACTTTTGGCAGACTCAGAGGCAGAGCCAAGCTGCACCGGGCACTGCGAGGCAGGAAGTAAGTGAAGGGTCGAGGATACAGGTGGGGGCTGTATCGCTCTTTAGCGAGGCTTTCAGGAGACAGGAGCTGAATCTGTGGTCTGGGCCCTTTTGAGGCCTAGAAACGGGGATTTTATAATGGAATAACGTGCACACTAAGAAACGTGGCAACATTATTTTACATAGGCCTGATATTCGTAGTATTCACGAGGACTGGAAACTGACATATCAGAGGTGGACACAACTGTAATTGCGTCATTAATCGGACATGGGGAATAACATATGCATATTGGTCATGCACACATAACATATGATGGATGAGGCGTAGGGACACAGAACATGGCAAAATTTACTTTTCCACAGTCTGAGAGGCCGCCTTGTTGATAGGGACACTTGGGCATTGCGAAACACTGCCACCACCACACGGCCTTGACATTGCCAAAAGGCTTACGCACCCCAGAGACTTGCCTGCGCAGACAGCGGGGGGGCTATACCACAGCACTCGCTAGTGCGCCATCTGTGCGAGGCTGCTGGCCTCTGCCTCCTGGAGATACCTGCCAGGTCCCGGACGAAGACTCATGCGGAGTGCTGCTCGGCACCCTTGCTGCGCTGGAGGGCAGCGATTGCTAACTCTTCACCCCCCGCTGATATAACATCTCCTTGCGGACTATTCGACTGCGGCCTCCTTGTGCTTGTGGGCCCCGCTTTGTAGCAGTGAAGCCCCGTGCCTCCTGCCTTCCTGGCGCCTATGGCTGCCGCTCATCTCTGGGACAGTCCGGATCAGTGTAGGCCATTGGCATTTTACAAGCGCGCCACCTGCACGCAGCTTGTCTCGCTGCTCATGTCTGGGGGCACCAGAACTAGACCTGGCGCTGGCAGCACGCAGACAAAGGGGAAGATGGACAAGTTAATGAAATCGGCGGATTTGGACCAGACGGCTTCCAAATTGGACACGATGCTGGCGGCTATGGAGCGCCTAGAAGAGTTGGTACAACTCACCCGCACCTCCCTGGAAACCAAAATAGATGGCGTTGCCATTGACCTCACGCACCTGCGGGCTGATCATAAGAAACTGGCAGAACGCACCACCACCCTGGAGAATGCTATGGTTGATATTACCCCCCGAGTCACGCAGGCGGATAAGCAAGTACAGGACCTCCTCACCAGAGTAGAATTTTTAGAAGACCGCGCTGAGGATGCAGAAGGGAGTGCGCGAAGAAACAACGTACTACTCGTAGGAGTACTGGAGCACTGGGAGGGCAGGGATCCTGCGGCACGCAAAGAAGCTTGGTTGCGAAACCTCCTATCACCTGCACATTGTCACCACACTTTGTCGTGGAGCGTGCGCACCGAGTGCCGACCAGGCCACCTCCGGCGGGCTCTAACCCCCGCCCAATGCTCCTCAGAATCCTGAACTATAGGGACCGCGACTCCATATTGCGGGAAGCACAGAAGCAACAGGAGATTCGAATTGAAAATACTAAAATCATGTTCTTCCCCGAATATACGATTCAAGTGCAACGCCAAAGTCACTCCTTCCTCGTTGTTAAGCAACGGCTCCGTCAACTGGGCTTGAAATATTCCCTTCTCTTCCCCGCGCGTTTGATAGTGGTGGCACAGGACAAAACCCACTTCTTTGCCACTCCGGAAGAAGTCGAGACCTGGCTAGATGCTGGGATGGCCGCGGACTCCCGAACGACGCAGTCATCATCCCCTCTACCGAGAATTAGAGGGCCCCGGCAACGCCGCAGGAACAGGCTGTCACTAGCGCGACGGGTTCGCACAGCGGCAGAGATTAGACCCCCAGCGGAGCTGATCCATAGTGAACAACAAGATGCCCTCCGGATGGTGGCAAAACTCAGTGGCTCCCTGGACACAGATGCCGGGATGACGAGAACATTTATGGACTTCCGGACTCGCAAATGTCCACGGAGCCCCCCGACGTCACTCCACAAATGGCTGATCTGATTCACTGATTGTGTAGCAGACTATTATCAAGTGGCTTCTTGTTGCGGAGAGTTTATTGGCGCCCCTGCTGACCCGGACGGCTGAGGGACTCTCCTCAATGGCGACACTCGGAGACCAGTTGTGGACTACGCTCTGCGATGACGTTGTGTTGAGCAGTAAGTACTGATATGGGCTTGGGGTGACCTCTCCGGGTAATTGCCGACACACCTAATAGTGCAATATTTACATGTTATGGGAAATGGCTCTCATGTGGTACACTGGCTCGCACAGGCGCTCCTCACTCATACACAGTTTTCTTCCCAGAAACTGCGGGACAAATGGGCAGAGGACAGGGGGCGAGCGTGGACAGATAAGGAATGGGCAGTGGTGTTGGCCGGCGCCACGAATGTTCCGCGCAACTCCCGCTTCAAGCTTATACAGTTCTATATCATTCAACGCGCGTATTTGTCACCCGATAAGAATAATCGTTATTTCCAACTTACAACATCTGCATGCCCATGATGTACGCTTGTAGCTGCAGACCTCTTACACATGCTATGGTCATGCCCCTTGCTGCAAACATACTGGCGCAAAGTGACGGCTTCTCTGGCGGAGAGTGTCGGGGGTATTGCAGCACACCTGGGAGGTATGCATATTGGGCGTAACCAGAAGGACGAAACAGACGAAAGTCTCTGCCAGGTTTTGGGATCTTGGGCTCATTAAGGCGAAAAGATTAATCACCGAGCGCTGGAAAAATAGTGAGCCCCCCCGAGTGGCACAGTGGCACAGCTCCTTTGACAACTGGGCGAGAGCGGAGAGCACAACACTGCACAGGGCAGAAACAGCGGGATTAAGGAAATACCCCAGAGCACAGTCCTGGGATGACACTCTGAAGGCCTTTCACCATGCATGTCATAGGCTCAGCATTCCATAATCACACCATAGCCGAACCTACCGGAGAGGCAGTGCTGGTGACGGTGGCCCCCGAGTGACCCCTACATGTTCCGCATCCATATGCGAGCCGCCTCTATTAGGTCATGCTGGAGAGCCGCTATTCCGAGTTCCGGACGCTCTGCTCCCGATATGCCGCAGGCAAGACATAGTCGTGGCATGAGCTATTGTCCCTTCCACCTCCCATGCTAGTCCTGCCTTTGCGATGTCTACACACCTCCTAGCCCCCACACGGTACATACCACATGAGCGATGTCTTGCACTAACGATAGCACATGATTGAATTTTCAATTATGGACTCACTTTTTATTTTATGTTTTGATCTTCTTTTTTATTTAGTGTCCCACTGTTGTTTCGTTGGGAAATTGGTTTCAATGTTCTGAGTATCGAGATGTGCATATCTTATCTCTTGCCTTTACTTGGCTGTTGCTGCTGCATATTATCAATATTCCGAATTAAAACTGTAAAATGATGTAGTTTGCTGAAGACGCGTAAGCAGGATAATTCCTTTGATGTCGTACCACCCAACGCTGTGGCGGATAGAAGGATTAGACACATTAACATATAGCCACTACAGTTTATGAGGCTTCATGTAGCTCCTTGTTGGCACTGCACCTTGGACTTTCCAATACTGCATTGATCCTGGACAAGTCTTTCACACTTTTTCTTTTTATTTGCTATTTTCCTTTTCTTCCCCTTCCCCGGAGGAGCAGGTCACTTTTCTGATGAGTGACTTCTCAGAGGGTGCGCCCTCAGATAAGCATCTGCTGGACACAATAGAAAGCATGTAGATATGCGCTGTGGCTAACTGTCGTCCATACGAATGTTCTAATATGGTTATGTGATGTAATGCTATAATGTAATTTTGGATGTTATATATTGTGAGCAACATACCAGGAAAAGCAATAAAAGATATTCAAACAAAAAATCTGCAGTGAATTGCGGGGGCGCGAGTTATAGTTAGCACAACTAACTATAACAGATGAATTTCTCTTGTTTTATACAAGTGAAATGTCCAACAAACTATGACGTCCATGAAACCTGTGTTTTCTGTGAATTTCTGAGGTTTTTTAAATGCTAATTTTTAACTATAATGTCCCTGATACTTGTGGTTTTTTCAGTGAATTTTATATATATGTATTTAATCTCCTCTCACTCTTACAAGGAAGGAATCAGCACTCAGGTTGTAGTTTGGAAGTATTTAATCTGCAAAGGACGTGATCCACGTGTATCGGCTTGTCCGAACCTTGATAACGATACAAGACGTCATTGTAGTATCCTTATTTAAATGTAAAAATGCCTCCAGTTGCCAACATTAACAAAAGACTACATATTACTTTAATCCAAAAAGCTGGCGGCCATATTGGCCTGGTGACGATGTGAAAATTCAGGAATTGATACAATAAAGAAAAGAAAACAAGTGTTAATATGCACACAATGTCATTTTAGCATATCTCGCCCCGTGACCGCCATACCTGTATGTTCATCAATGTGACTTATTTATAATAAACATACTTAGACATCAACATAAACATGGACTACACATTACATTAAAGTGAAAGGCTATCAGCCATATTAATCAGGGCACGCTGCGGTTCTTACACAAAAGAAAAGAAAAAAAAGGGGTGTTACACACACTATCCCTAAATAAAGTTCTAGTGATTATAGTTCCATTCCATTCACAGCTCATTTGAAATGTCATGAGTGATATCATGAGTGATGTAACTGACCATGTCATGAATGATGTAAAGTCTGAGGTCATTACCAGTACATTGCGGGGGCGTAAGTTACAGTTAGTTCAGGCAACCAGAACTGCTGAATATCACTGGTTGTGTATGAGTGAAATCTGAGTCTAACTATACCGTCCCTATAATCTTTGTTTTTTTCAGAAAATTTCAACATTTTTTTTTAATGTTAAGTAAGATGCATATCACAATGGATGGTGGGGGGTAGGAAGCAGGGCCTGGCATTGTGCTGCCCCCACCCAAGCTTGCTGCTCCCGCCTTCCCTCCTCCCAGCCATCTATTGTCCAAGTCCATGTCCCTGCTCCCTTATTACAGCCCTGTGTGGCAGTTGTTCTGCCACTGGCCTTCCCGCCTTCTCTGAATAGTTAGCTTGCTGCCCCATCACCTCCTCCCTATCCTCTGTTGTTTGAATCCATGGTCTAGCTTCCTCCTTCCTGCCATGTATGGTCTGATGCGCTGCCACTGCCCTCCATTTAGCATGATGTATCAGTCCACTCCTCCTGCCCTCCATTGTCCAATTCTATGCCCCATCATTGATCTCCTGCGCAGCCTCTGTGCTTAGCTTGCTGACCCTATTCTCCTCCCCCCTGCCCTCCGATGTCTGTGCGCATGCCCCTGCTCCATCCTTTTTGCCCACCATGTTCCTTGGACCTGCCACTCCTATCTACTCTGAGTGTTCTGTTGAGCTGCCACTCCCCTCCCACCTGCCTAGCATTGTCAGATGTAAATTGTAAATTGATACTTGTATAGCGCACTACTCACCCGCAAGGGTCTCAAGGCGCTTATACGAATACCGCTGTGGAACCCATCCTGGCTTTCCCTGTGAGGTGTCCACTCCTGGGCACCCCCAAGGTGGAGGCCAGGCATCCTTAGCGTTGTGGGGGCCGTTGTGGAGAGTATGCAAGCTATTGCCCAGAGTTGCAAAGTGGGACTCCATGATTGGAATAGGCACCGAGGCGAGAATTATCAGGTCCGTGGAATTTTTTAGCCCAAGACCCGCCGAGGCGGGGAATTGAGCCCTGGTCCCGGGCTAGACCTCTGCATCAGGGTCTGCCACTCTAACCATTGAGCCACACTTCTCCACCAGATGACTGTAACTTGTCCCTGCCATCTCCACGCTGCCTGTCCACATTCCATGCCCCTATCCCCTTCCTCCTGTCGTCCATGGTCCATTTGGCTGCCACACCCTTCTGCCCTCCCTGGTCTGTTGTGCTGCAACTGCTCCTCCTGCCTGCCCCGCGTGGTCTGTTGTGAACTCCTTCCCCTGAACTCTCTTGTCTGTGCCCAGGTCCTGACCCTCCCTTCTATCCTCCATGGTCCTTTGTGCAGGCCCCTGCACCCTCCTTCTTGCCCATCATAGTCATTGTGCAGCCACTAACCCTCCCGCTTACCATGCATGGTCTTCTGTGCTGCCATGGCCCCTCCCACCTTCCCTGTGTGGTCAGCCAGCTGCCCCTGACCCCCTCCAACCTTCCCTCCATGGTCTGTGTGTATGCCATTATAGTCTCACTGTTGCTCTCCATGGTGTGTCTTGCTTCTAGTGCCCATCCTGCCTGACCTCCATGGTCATCTTGCTGCTCCTGCCCTGCCCCCTTGCCCCCAGCCCTCTATTTCCATGTGCAGACTCCTATTCCCTCCCTCCTGGCTTGTCTGTTCCATTGTAATGCCCCTGATCCGTCCCTCATGCCCTTTATGGTCCATTAATTGCAGCTGTCTCTCCTGTCTGTCCATTATAGTCAGCTAGCTACCATTGCCTCTTTCCCCTCTGTTCTCTGTTGTCCATGTGCATGGTCCTGTCCCCTCCCTGTTGCTTTCTATGGATTGTTGTGCTGCACTCCCGCCTCACATGCCCTGTGTGGTGTATTGTGTTGCCACAAACCCTGATGCCTGCCCTGTAAGGTCAGTTTGTTGCACCTCTCCATGTCCCTCCTGTCCTCTGTTATCCGAGTCCATGTCTCCACCCCAATACCTCCTGCTTTCCTATCTAATGTACCATACTTGCGAACATTTTGAACTTGGTAAGAGGGAGATGGTGAAAAAAACTGGGGTATTGATTTTCTGGTTTGACTTACATTGAAAAAGAGGAGATTGTAGACAGGAGACAGATCAAATAAAGCCCATTTGAGCTTAAAAACATTGGACGTTTTAGGTCTGTTGGCATGTATGGTGGTACTACCACTGCCTCTTCCTTCTGCCCAAAATGGTCTATTATATTGCCACAGCCTCTCTTGCCAGTCCTGTATTGTTGGTTTGTTGCCCCTGCCCCCTTTCCACTGCCCTCCATCATCTGTTGTGCTGCCACTGCCCTTTCTGTCTGCCCAGTGTGGTCAAATTGTTGCCTCTGCACCCTCCTACCTGCCTTCAATTTTCAGAGTCCGTGCCCCTGGCCGCTGCCTCCCAAAAGTATTCTAATGAACAACTAGATTGCTAACATTCTATATTTATTACAAAAGTGTAGAACGCCTGACGTCATCTTGATGTAATCAAATTGTAATACCTAGAGCATTTCCTTTAGAAATTACATATATGAGAGGGTCTTATTTGCATCACAATTATGGCTAGTGCTCTAAAAAACTAAAATGAGGACATATTTTCTGATTTTTCAAATAGCGACAAAGCACTTTTAAATTATTTGTTATCTTTATTTTTTTATCCAGTTGACCACTTGATTAAATGTTGCACTCAGGAGAGAGGATGTGGTGTTACTTCCAGAACTGCAGACTTTGCAACTGGGGAACCAGGTTGGAGTTTCTGCTTCAGCTCGACATTCTGGTCAAATCACTTAATCTCCCCATGTTATGTTATGTTAAACACACTTATATAGCGCACGACTCACCCGGAGGCATCTCGGCGCTTACTTAGTGTTGAGAGGTATGGAAAAACAGGGGGGAATTATGTTAACTAGAAGAGAAATGCTTTTAACTGTTTCCTAAAGATATTATAGGAAGGACATTCTCGCAAAGCAAGGGGCAAAGAGTTCCAGTATCGTGGGGCGAGAAAGGAAAAAGCCATGCCTCCGATACGACTGAGACGTATCCTGGGGACTTTTAAAAGGGCCAAGGAATTGGATCTGAGTGCCCTGTTCGAAGTATGTTTGATCAGCTTCTTTCTCAGGTAGTCAGGACCTTTACCTCTAAGCGAGTTGAAGGTTAGACAGCATATCTTAAAATTAGATCGCTTTCTTATTGGGAGCCAATGAAGCTCTTTCAGTAAGGTGTTCGATGGTGAGCCAGCAGGACGATTCAAGATCATTCTTGCTGCCGTATTTTGAATAACCTGTAGTTTGGCAAGCTGCGTAATTCCGACTTCGGCCAGAAGAGAGTTTCCTTAGTCGAGGCGACTAGTCACCAAGGCCTGGACCAGGATTCTGCAATGTTTAGTCGGTAAGTAGGGTAAAATCTTACACAGAAGACGGAGACTGTATTAGCATGAGCTGATTATGGCCGAAATCTGATCTTTCATCATTAAGGAGTGGTCCAGAATTATTCCCAGGCTCTTTACCGATTGTTTTGGGATGGGGGCCAAACCAAGCTCGGATGGCCACCAGTCATCTGTCCAGAACATTGATGCTTTCCCCATCAACATTACCTCCGTCTTACTTGGATTCAATTGGAGGCAATTCTCAGACATCCAGTTTGAAATGGTGACCATGCCTGCCACAAAGCAAGCTTTCTCCGATTCTATATTAGAACCAATTGTGAACGTAAGCTGGGTGTCATCCGGGAATGAAATTATTTCGAACCCTAAATGTTCCACAATTTTTGCCAGGGGGGCCATATAAACATTAAATAAAGTTGGGCTCAGACAGGGTCCCTGAGGTACACCTCTGTCCAAACGGGTTTTCTTAGAGAGAAAGGGTCCCAACATGATCGTTTGATGTCAATCGGTCAGGAAATTCTGAAGCCATTTTAGGGTCGTGCCCTGGATACCACAGGAGTGGAGTCTCCCCACAAGCTTTAGATGTGAAATAGTATCTAAAGCCGCGGAGAGATCCAGGAGGATCAGAACAAGTCATCCTCTGGCGTCCACTACCTGCCTCAAGGAGTCAGTCACTGCTAAAATGACAGTTTCCGTGCTAAAACCAGGGCGAAAGCCAGATTGTGAGGGGTCTAGATGATTATTGATTTCAAGATAATGGCTTAATTGGCTGTTGATGGCAGTTTCCTGTTTCTTGCCCAGTACGGGGAGTAACGAGATGGGACGGTAGTTACCAAGTACCTGGGGGTCCGCTGTTGGCTTTTTCAATATTGGGCGGACATAAGCTTCTTTCCATGGAATGGGAATTAGGCCTGTTTGGATTGAGCAATTGAACAGTTCTTGAATCTCCAAAGCACATACAGGGGCTAGCCGAGCTATTATTCTGGCTGGACAAAGGTCCTTAGGCGAGCCCGATTTGGCAGAAAGTAATAAGTTGGTGGTGTCTTGAAGTGAGATCAGTTCGAACTGTTCCAGGGAGCTTGCTATCGGCACATCTACTGGAATACTAAAAGAGTCAGAGTTCAGAGAGCTCGAATTAGCAAAGTATATCTGTTCAATTTTATCATAGAAGTAATCCGCTAATGCGTTGCTTGTCTACAGGCTTTAGGGGATACAAAGTCCTTCACTATGGTAAACAGAGCTTTAGATGAATTACTGGCCTGGTCAATTTGGCTCATAATGAAATTTTTCCTAGTAAGTTTAATATTTCGATGGTATTTGGACAGCGCTAATTTGTAGGTCTGTCTGTCTGGAATATTTTTACTAGTTCTCCATAGTCTCTCCAAAGATTTACACTTGGATTTTTCAAGTTTAAGTTCCAGCGTGTACCAGGGGGCTGATTGGCGTTGTTGTACCGAAAAACATTTTTTTGGGGGTACTAAGGAGTTGAAAGCGGTCTCTAGGGCAGAGTTGAAGCCTGCTAGCCGTTGGGATGGCTCAGAGACAGCTAGGGTATTCTCAGCTGGAAATGGGCGGAATGCCTCTTTAAAGGATTCAAGGGATAAGTTATTCCAGGGCCTACGTAGCTCTGTAATTCGACTTGATTTCCCAAACGAGAGGTCACTGATCTGGCTTTAGATGGAAAACAAGATTAAGGAATGGTCAGTACATGTTAAAGGGAGGGGGGGGTCACATATCAGATGGTCTATATTAGTGAAGATCATGTCCAAGACGTGCCCCACCCTATTGGTGGGATCTAGGACCTTTTGGGACGGACCCATCAGATTAAGGCTAGTTATAAGCTTATTGACCTCCGGGTCGGAAAGGTCTTCGCCGTGGAAATTAAAATCCCCCAGCAAGATGAATTTGCTAGAGGCTAGGGCCTGCAAAGCTATCTGTTCCGTCAGAATGTTGGGGAAGTTGACTCTAGATCCCGGTGGGCGGTAGATTAGGGCTCCATTCCAGCTATCCGTTGGTGATTTAATAACGTTAAAAATGCCCAGTTCTAAACTGTCGCAGGTCATAGTGGAAGTCCATTTCACCTTGAGATTTTCTCTAATATCTATGGCAATACCACCACCAATTTTTCCCTCCCTATCTAGATGGATACATTTGTAGCCATCAGGAATGGTGAGGTTAATCTGTGGGTGGTTAGTTGGTTTTAGCCAAGTTTCGGTGAAGAAGCAGAGTTCTGGGGAATGCTTTGTGATCAAATCCCAGATTTCAAATGGGTGTTTGGCTAGCGATCTAACATTGCACAAAATGTGCTTGGGGCTAGAGTTTTCTTGCTTGGGATTGTTATTTAAATGTGATGAGCTGGTCATGGTAAGATCTTTTTGGAAGGAACAGGACTTGCGTGCTACCGGGCCATCTTAAAAAAAGGGAAACTTACTTGGGCAGCAGATGGTAGGTGCTAAATTATGTTGTTCCTTGAATCTGGTGGTTAGCAAGGTTTTGAGAGAGTAGGTGAGTCTGGTCTGAGGGGAGGCATGAGCTCTAATTTGAGCAGAGCTTCCTGCCCCTACCCCCATTCAGGCTCGGACGGGCGCAGACGGGCTTGCCTTAGGCACGCCTTCGGCGCGCCCGCTGCGCAAACACTCAACAGCTGCCATTTATGCAGGGAGGGCAAAAGAAACTAGCCCGCTGCCTGCTTGATAGCCCCAAGATGTCTGCCACTTTGGGAATTACTGCCTCCCGGTTCACCACGTTACCCTTCCTGACAGCGCCTAATCGGCTGTCAAATGGGTAAGAAGGATATTGGTGCAATTTAAAAATTGTAACAGGTACAAGTACAAATTTCGGCGCGAGTGCAAGTGCAAAGTACCAGGATTTTAAATCTCCCGCCTTCCGTCTCAGGAGCCAACTAAGTGCTGCGCAGGCGTTGTGATGCTGCCTTTATGCAGGGAGGGTAAAAGAAACTAGCCCGCTGCCTGCTTGATAGCCCCAAGATGTCTGCCACTTCGGGAATTACTGCCTCCCGGTTTACCACGTTACCCCTCCTGACAGTGCCTAATCGGCTGTCAAATGGGTAAGAAGGATGTTGGTGCAATTTAAAAATTGTAACAGGTACAAGTACAAATTTTGGCGCGAGTGCAAGTGCAAAGTACAAGGATTTTAAAACTCCCGGCTTCCGCCTCAGGAGCCAACTAAGTGCTGCGCAGGCATTGTGACGCTGCCTTTATGCAGGGAGGGCAGAAGAAACAAGCCCGCTGCCTGCTTTATAGCCCCAAGATGTCTACCACTTCGGGAATTACTGCCTCCCGGTTCACCACGTTACCCCTCCTGACAGTGCCTAATCGGCTGTCAAATGGGTAAGAAGGATGTTGGTGCAATTTAAAAATTGTAACAGGTACAAGTACAAATTTCGGCGCGAGTGCAAGTGCAAAGTACAAGGATTTTAAAACTCCCGGCTTCCGCCTCAGGAGCCAACTAAGTGCTGCGCAGGCGTTGTGACGCTGCCTTTATGCAGGGAGGGCAAAAGAAACTAGCCTGCTGCCTGCTTGATAGCCCCAAGATGTCTGCCACTTCGGGAATTACTGCCTCCCGGTTCACCACGTTACCCCTCCTGACAGCGCCTAATCGGCAGTCAAATGGTTAAGAAGGATGTTGGTGCAATTTAAAAATTGTAACAGGTACAAGTACAAATTTTGGCGCGAGTGCAAGTGCAAAGTACAAGGATTTTAAAACTCCCCGCTTCCGTCTACAACCAAACTGAATCTGTTCTTGTGTGATGTAACCAATGCTCATGTAAATCATTCCAATACTTGACAAGTCTGCACTATATAGACCTGCAAAAACACAAAAAATAAAAAGTGTTGTGCACACTTCTATCATTGGGCTACATGTGGGATTCATCTGGGTGATATGTGTGCTACATTTGGGCTCTTTTGTCTCTGGTGGCCATCTTGGGAGACTTATTTGTTATGAAGTTTCCTCACTTCCTCATTTACTGCAGTCTCCTCAGTAGGAAATACTTTCAGTTTTTTACTTTGGTTCCATCAAGAAGGCATTCAGATGTGTCACACATTTGCCATAAATTCTGAATGTTAGCACTCTAGTTGCTGCTCATTAGATCAATGTTGTAAAGCTTCTGCTCACCAGGGAAGTCTGATGCTGGTATTCAAAGTGCATGTTTCAGTCTAGTCTAGTCTGGATATTTATATTGCGCAGACATATCACATCCCGTGAGGTAGTCTCATGGCGCATGCGGACAGTCCCAGAAAAAAAATGGTGAATGATCCTATAAAGAAGGCCTAGCTAAAAAGCCATGTTTTCAACAACTTTCGGAAACTCATGTGTTCAATAGTAGCACGGATATTTAGAGGAAGTTTGTTCCATAGAAATGGTGCCATATGGGAGAAAGCACGTCCACCATTTCTAGCTGTTTGAACTCTAGATGGCGTGAGTTGGAACTTAGAGCTAGATCTCAGTTCTCGGCCAGGCTGGTACCATGTCAATTTTCGGTTCCAGTATTTTGGTCCTGTGCCGTGCATATGTTTATGCACTAGACACATGGTTTTAAAAATGGCTCTTTTTTTTATAGGGAGCCAGTGTAGACTTTTTAGGCATGGCAGGGAAGGGGATCGTTTTGGTAGTCCCAAGATCAGACGAGCAGCAGTGTTTTGAACAACTTGTAATTTCTTAATATGGCACTCATTTATGGCAAGCAAAAGGGAGTTACCATAGTCTAACCTATTTATTATGAGGCCCTGAACTAGAACTCTGCGTGCTTCTTTTGGTATCCATTTGAAAGCTCTGCGTAAGCTTCGCATGATTCCAAAACAGGTCCCAACAGTGTGGTTTACATGGTCCTTCATGGATAATTTATTATCCATGTGGATTCCAAGGTTGCGGACGGATTCTTTTGGGACAGGACATTCCCCCATTTCCGGGGCCACCAGTCCTGGGTCCAGGGTACACTGGCTTGACCGAATGTCATTATTTCAGATTTAGCACCATTCAGTTGTAGGTGATTCAGACTCATCCAGTCTTTTACCTCTATCAAACATTTTTTGAAACGCTTTTTGGTATCATTTATGTCATGGTCAAGGGTGACTAGTATTTGCGTGTCATCCGCATATGATAACACGTCAAATCCATGTGCCCTAATAAGATTGGCCAAATGGGCCATATAAACATTAAAAAGCGAAGGGCTGAGGATAGAGCCCTGAGGCACACCCCTTGTAACTGGCTGTGTGCTGGCTAAGGTTTCATCTGTTTGCAGTGTGGTTGTTCGATTTGACAGATAGCTGATAAACCACCTTAAAACCTGCCCTTTGACACCATACTCCCACAGCCGTCTGACCAAGATGTGATGGGAGATGGTGTCAAAGGCAGCCGATAGGTCTAAAAGTACCAGAATGCATGACTGACGTTTGTCAAGGGCAGATCTGATGTTGTCAGTAACCTCGATCAGGGCTGTCTCCGTGCTGTGGGCAGCACGGAAACCTGACTGAGAGGTATCGAGTAGATTGTTCCTCTCGAGATAGCCTATCAGCTGCTCATTTACAAATGCCTCCAACACTTTCCCAGAGAAGGGTAACAAGGAAATGGGGCGGTAGTTTGAGAAGGTGTTTACATCCGCACCGGGCTTTTTTAATAGTGGTTTTACTCTAGCCACTTTCCAGATTTTAGGAAATTCCGCTTCTATCAGGGATGTGTTTAGAAGGCAAGAGAGAGGATGGACCAACACTGGGGCAAGGGTGGAAAATAGTTTAGATGTTAGGTGATCGCAAGGAGAGCCTGATTTAATTTTCCGTCCTAGACGTATGGTTTTTTCGTTGTCCAACAACTCAAAAGTGGACCAGTTAAAAGAAGAGACATTTATATGTATATCTTGATTCGTGTGTAACTCTTTTTCCAGATGTTGAGAGATATATTTTCTGTTTTAAACGGTTGACATATTTTTGTAATTTTGTCGTCTAAAAACATAGAAAGGTCTTCCGTCCATTCCTTGGTTTTCGGGGTCTCTTGTGGACTTTTGAGGGAAGTAAGTTCTTTTAGAATGTGATGGAGCTCTTTGGACGAGTTTTCAGCTTTATTTATTCGTTCAGCTATATAAGTTCTTTTAGCTGCTTTGATTTCCCTCATATATTTGGTGTGTAGGGTTTGGTAAATTTTACGATCATTGGTGTTTTTAGTTTTCCGCCAGATTTTTTCGGCATTTCTTGTTTGAGTTTTAAGATGTTTTAGTTGGTCAGTAAACCATGGTGAGGTTTTTTCCCTACAGTACACCTTTCGTATAGGGGCTATCTTGTCCAGTGTCTTATAGATGGCAGACTCCAGGTGTATGGCTCCAAGATGTACATTTTCCTTAAGGTTTATATGATCTATTATGAAGTTTTCAGAAAAAGAGGCCAAAGTAATTTTTTTCATGTTTCTGCATGCTTTTTGTTTTTTATTTATTATGGTTTTGGATCTATGGCTACTTATAGAGAACTTCACGAGAAAATGGTCGGTCCATAATAATGGAATGGGGGTCATTAATATGACATTTGGCGAATTTGTAAATAAAAGATCAAGCGTGTGACCTGCTTGGTGGGTGGGGCCAGTGACCTTTTGTATCAGGTTGAGGGTGTTCATTGCAGAGATCAATTTTTCTGTATCAACATTGGACTGATCGTCCACGTGGTAGTTAAAATCACCTAATAATAGAAAATAGTCTGACGTCAGTACGTGCGAAGCGATAGTTTCTAATAGGGTATTGGCAAAATCTCCTTTGTTTCCTCGAGGGCGATATAATAAAGCCCCTTTCCAAATGTCTTCTTTTTCTGGCTCGCTAAATTTAAAAATTAGAATCTCTGAATCATTTACCGCTAGGCTATCTATAATTTGAACATTTATATTCTTTTTAGCTGCTATGAGTACTCCACCGCCTTTTCCTCCTATTCTATCACGTCTGATTATGGAGTATTGTGGGGGAAAGGCTATATGGAGATCAGGGGTCGCATGTTTGTGCAACCATATTTCCGTTATAAAACACAGTTCTGGTTCTTCAAAATTAAGAAGACTCCATATCTCCAAGGCATGTCTTGGAATAGATCTGGCATTTAAATATATAGCGGTATATTTTCCCAATATAGAACTAGGTTTGGTTAGGACACCAGCCGTCTTAATGCAGTCATTGGGAGCATTTAAGAGATCGGTTTTTAGTTTTTCTGATAGTACCAGGGGGGAGCAGTTAAAAGCCAGCAAATCGTGTCGTGCATACCTGATGGGGGTCGGGGTACATGAAGCCATTTTGGAACCAGGGAGAGTGTAGAGTAGAGTCCGGTATAGGCAGAGGATAGTGACCGGACAGCCGGCAGCGGTCTGGCACGGCCTTCGGCGCGCCGCCGGCGTGCCGCTGCGCGCGTCCGCGCCTCCCTTGCTATTAAGTAAGGAAAGGAGGCGGGTACACTAGCACGCTAACCTCTGCTTCCGTGAGTGAAAACCGGAAGTGAGTATACCTGCAGAGCGACCCTCCGCATCAAACGGCATAGGCCGCGGCGGACCGGGGTCTGGCAGAGTTACCAAAAGACACTTTTAAAATCAGTGGCGATAGCAACATAAACTACAATTTAAAATATGTACTTTCCACACTGTCAGTGTTGTGAGACAAAACAAACAAAGACCAAGGTGAAAAGTTTAAAAATCATGCAAGCGTTTTGGTAAATAGGTAAGCAGTTACATTTAAAACCTTCAGCAGTTTGATTTCGTTATGAAAGGGATAGCAGCCTTCCAAAAGTGACTCACCCTCTTAGTCAGGGTGCCGCTGCGCGCGTCCGCGCCTCCCTTGCTATTAAGTAGGGAAAGGAGCCGGGTACACTAGCACGCTAACCTCTGCTTACGTGAGTGAAAACCGGAAGTGAATATACCTGCCGAGCGACCCTCCGCATCAAACGGCATAGGCCGCGGCGGACCGGGGTCTGGCAGAGTTACCAAAAGACACTTAAAATCAGTGGCGATAGCAACATAAACTACAATTTTAAATATGTACTTTCCACACTGTCAGTGTTGTGAGACAAAACAAACAAAGACCAAGGTGAAAAGTTTAAAAATCATGCAGGCGTTTTGGTAAATAGGTCAGCAGTTACATTTAAAACCTTCAGCAGTTTGATTTCGTTATGAAAGGGATAGCAGCCTTCCAAAAGTGACTAACCCTCTTAGTCAGGGTGCCGCTGCGCGCGTCCGCGCCTCCCTTGCTATTAAGTAGGGAAAGGAGCCGGGTACACTAGCACGCTAACCTCTGCTTCCGTGAGTGAAAACCGGAAGTGAGTATACCTGCCGAGCGACCCTCCGCATCAAACGGCATAGGCCGCGGCGGACCGGTGTCTGGCAGAGTTACCAAAAGACACTTTTAAAATCAGTGGTGATAGCAACATAAACTACAATTTAAAATACGTACTTTCCACACTGTTAGTGTTGTGAGACAAAACAAACAAAGACCAAGGTGAAAAGTTTAAAAACCATGCAGGCGTTTTGGTAAATAGGTCAGCAGTTACATTTAAAACCTTCAGCAGTTTGATTTCGTTATGAAAGGGATAGCAGCCTTCCAAAAGTGACTCACCCTCTTAGTCAGGGTGCCGCTGCGCGCGTCCGCGTCTCCCTTGCTATTAAGTAGGGAAAGGAGCCGGGTACACTAGCACGCTAACCTCGGCTTCCGTGAGTGAAAACCGGAAGTGAGTATACCTGCCGAGCGACCCTCCGCATCAAACGGCATAGGCCGCGGCGGACCGGGGTCTGGCAGAGTTACCAAAAGACACTTTTAAAATCAGTGGCGATAGCAACATAAACTACAATTTAAAATATGTACTTTCCACACTGTCAGTGTTGTGAGACAAAACAAACAAAGACCAAGGTGAAAAGTTTAAAAATCATGCAGGCGTTTTGGTAAATAGGTCAGCAGTTACATTTAAAACCTTCAGCAGTTTGATTTCGTTATGAAAGGGATAGCAGCCTTCCAAAAGTGACTCACCCTCTTAGTCAGGGTGCCGCTGCCGCTTTCAGTCTGCATGTCAGAAATTTTTAATGAAATAGAAGGGGATTTGAGAAGTCAAAATGTGCCCTAATTTTTCTTTCTGCAGCACTAAACACAATTTCTATAGCAAAATGAACCCCCTCATTGTGTTCCTTTGCGAATTAAATGTTTTAAATGTTACCACTTTATTCTAATCAAGATGCCTTCAGTTGTGCCATACTTTTGTCATAATAAGACTGTTAGGTCTCTAGTTGTTCTTTAGACCACTCTGGGGCATTCTGTTATTGGGCTATACCTGGGCTACATCTGGGTGAAATTTGTGCTACATTTGGGCTCTTCTGTCTCTGGTGGCCATCTTGGGAGACTTATTTGTTATGAATTTTCCTAATTTCCTCATTTACTGTAGTCTCCTCAGTAAGAAATAAAAGTGCATGTTTCAGTCTGCATGTCAGAATTTTTTAATGAAATAGAAGAGGATTTGAGAAGTCACTCAAAATGTGCCCTAATTTTTGTTTGTGCAGCACTAATCATACTAATCATACTTCCTATGGCAAAATGAACCCCCTCATTTTGTTCCTTTTTAAATTAAATGTGTTAAGAGTTACCAGTTTATTCCAATCAAGATGGCTTTAGGTGTGCCATACTTCTGTCGTAAGTAGGACTGTTAAAGCTCTAGTTATTCTTTAGAACACTCTGGGAAGCTGCAGTAGAACACAAAGGAATCAACTGACAGTCTCTGCCCTTGTTGGATGTACATGTTTGACTGAGAATGTCAGACTTCATTCTCACATGACTGAGAAAGATAATGTGAATTTACAGAAAATAAGCTCTCAGTTTAGCTTATAGATCACCTTCCAAACCTCTGTGGGAAAACCATGAGAAAATAGTTTTCTCTCAAACATGAGTCATGATATCCCAGCAGAAGGCTTTTTCACAGGGGTAAAATCACCTTAGAACACACCACAGTTCCTAAAATGAGTATGGTACCATCAACAAATGATTTATAATGTAATTAAAGTCTTAAAACCTTCCATTAACTGCAATGCCTTTTTAATGAGGTGCTATCATGTATATTGGTCCCAGGACGGCTGCCAACACTTCTTGGATGAAGTGCTGACAGCCAATCAGATCTCACAAAGAGATGTGTTGTTAGGCTCCACCCACATATATATATTTATTTTTCCATTGATATTTTAAAAACTACTGAACGGATTTACACCATTTAAAAAAAGGTTGCTTTCTGAACCAAGTACTACCTTTTTGCCAAATTTGGTGTAATTCCGTTGAGCAGTTTGGGCTGTAGCCGTGTCTAAAGTTTCCTATTGAAAATAATATGGAGAAAACACGTTTTGGGACCCCCTTTTTCCTCGGCCCCCGCTTGTAGAATCACGCCAAAGCTTTCAGGATAGGAGCTGACCGGAACGCCCCACGAATTTTGGAAATATATATACATATATATATGTATATATATATTCAACCAAGTTGCCCTTCGCAAGTGAGAGGTCACACAGCAACACTCCGCCATCTGGCTCTGATATGCAGACAGCCTCTCCCAACATCAATTGCATTTCACTCGCCAACGCGTTTCAAGGCAGAAAGCCTCTTCTTCTCGGGCTGCCAATCACCACATTCAAGCTTCGCATTTTACCATTAACTGACTTCCTTTATTTTCATGACCCCCAATGGGCGTAGTTCACTGCTAAGTCCATCGTGCATTATGGGGCATGTAGTCATCGGTGAGAATTAACATTTACCACTTTAGTAAGTTTCAAAGTGATGACAAATTTAAGCATTTTAAAACCTTGGTAGGCAACGTTTTGAAAAGCTTGCTCCTCATGCATTGGAATGTTGCGCCCTTCGGGTTCCGAATGTTCAGAACCTGGCTCTCCCAGCTAGCAAGGGGTTCTGTCTTAGCTGGTGACGGTGCTCCTCTCGACGGCCGGGCCGCCGTAAGTGATATTTTCAACCAAGTTGCCCTTCGCAAATGAGAGGTCACACAGCAAAACTCTGCCATCTGGCTCTGATGTGCGGACAGCCTCTCCCAACATCAATTCCATTTCACTCGCCAACGCGTTTCAAGGCAGAAAGCCTCTTCTTCTCGGGCTGCCAATCACCACATTAAAGCTTCGCATTTGACCATTAACTGACTTCCTTTATTTTCATGACCCCCAATGGGCGTAGTTCACTGCTAAGTCCATCGTGCATTATGGGGCATGTAGTCATCGGTGCGAATCAACATTTACCACTTTAGTAAGTTTCAAAGTGATGACAAATTTAAGCATTTTAAAACCTTGGTAGGCGACGTTTTGAAAAGCTGGCTCCTCACGCATTGGAATGTTGCGCCCTTCGGGTTCCGAATGGTCAGAACCTGGCTCTCCCAGCTAACAAGGGTTTCTGTCTTAGCTGGTGACGGTGCTCCTCTCGACAGCCGGGCCGCCGTAAGTAATATTTTCAACCAAGTTGCCCTTCGCAAATGAGAGGTCACACAGCAAAACTCTGCCATCTGGCTCTGATGTGCGGACAGCCTCTCCCAACATCAATTGCATTTCACTCGCCAACGCGTTTCAAGGCAGAAAGCCTCTTCTTCTCGGGCTGCCAATCACCACATTAAAGCTTCGCATTTGACCATTAACTGACTTCCTTTATTTTCATGACCCCCAATGGGCGTAGTTCACTGCTAAGTCCATCGTGCATTATGGGGCATGTAGTCATCGGTGCGAATTAACATTTACCACTTTAGTAAGTTTCAAAGTGATGACAAATTTAAGCATTTTAAAACCTTGGTAGGCGATGTTTTGAAAAGCTGGCTCCTCACGCATTGGAATGTTGCGCCCTTCGGGTTCCGAATGGTCAGAACCTGGCTCTCCCAGCTAGCAAGGGTTTCTGTCTTAGCTGGTGACGGTGCTCCTCTCGACAGCCGGGCCGCCGTAAGTAATATTTTCAACCAAGTTGCCCTTCGCAAATGAGAGGTCACACAGCAACACTCCGCCATCTGGCTCTGATATGCAGACAGCCTCTCCCAACATCAATTGCATTTTACTCGCCAACGCGTTTCAAGGCAGAAAGCCTCTTCTTCTCGGGCTGCCAATCACCACATTAAAGCTTTGCATTTTACCATTAACTGACTACCTTTATTTTCATGACGCCCAATGGGCGTAGTTCACTGCTAAGTCCATCGTGCATTATGGGGCATGTAGTCATCGGTGCGAATCAACATTTACCACTTTAGTAAGTTTCAAAGTGATGACAAATTTAAGCATTTTAAAACCTTGGTAGGCGACGTTTTGAAAAGCTGGCTCCTCACGCATTGGAATGTTGCGCCCTTCGGGTTCCGAAGTTCAGAACCTGGCTCTCCCAGCTAGCAAGGGGTTCTGTCTTAGCTGGTGACGGTGCTCCTCTCGACGGCCGGGCCGCCGTAAGTGATATTTTTAACCAAGTTGCCCTTCGCAAATGTGAGGTCACACAGCAACACACCGCCATCTGGCTCTGATATGCAGACAGAATCTCCCAACATCAATTGCATTTCACTCGCCAGTTCAATAGCTCTCATCAAATAACAGCTGGTAAAAAATAGACAATCAATAAGAATATCAAAAAACAATCAACATTCTCAATAACAATAGAAAAAACGTAAATAAAACATATGTTAAATGTTTTTTTGAAGCAGCAATTTCCTACATGACTATGAGATATCTCAAAGAATCTTAAAATACCAAAACACTTTCAATAATTTTCAAACACTGTAAAGAAAGTTACTTTTACATATATGCAGAGAAAATAGACAACACATAGTCCTTAATAGTTTTATGCACTTTTCCTCATGGCCAAATAGTGTATCTCAAATTCTTAGTAAAGAACTTCCTCAATAGTAATCCTCAGCATCCGTCCCCCACCTTTCTGATCCAAAACCTCCAACATCATTTGCAACGTCCCCCAGGGATCATCCCTCAACTTGACGCTATTCAACATCTACATGGCACCCTTACACAAGTGGCCCACTATCACAACCTCAACATTATCTGCTAAGGCAAAGACACCCAACTCATCTTCTCCCTCACCAAGGAGCCACATACCACTGAAATATGTAACCAAATGCATCAGGATCAACTCTCTAAATCTCAACTCGAACAAACACCGACGAGTCCAATGAATCCAAAATACCTCCACCACCTGAGAGACCTATACTGGCTGCACGTCAACAAGAGGATCAACTTCAAACTGCTCACCCTCACTTACAAAGTACTCTACAACACCAGTCCAACCAACCTTAACAGCAGTAATCCTGAAAGGCCAACTTTTGTTCTTAAAATTTTGGCTTTAAAAATATTAGGTAAGAATTTGGTATCTCTTTAGGAAACGTTGTTTAAAAACCAATTGACTATCATTACAATGTATCCAACCTTTCGGACATTTTAAATAAACAGTGTAATGTCCAGATGTTGTAGAAGGTCCATCATGAAAAATAATTGCAACAGCTACAAAAGTTCTTCCAGATATTGATACTTGACCAGCTACAACATTTTTAATGAAAGTTTCCAATTTTCTTCTATCAGCTCTACAATGTTGCAGCATTAAAATTACATACTGTCCATATCTTTGTAGAAATAATGTTGATGACATTCCTGATTTACACTGTCTACACTCCATGTTTAGACTCGCTCCTCTAATTAGATTGTTAAAAGACACTGATTCACAGTCAGGTAAAGTCAAATATATGAACCTTTCACTGTCAATGTTACTGCGCACATGTAAACAAACAATTTTCACAGTTCTGTTCCATTTATAAGAAAGGCCAAAAAGATTTTCAATATCTATACCTTCATCTTTCAACACAACAAGCATATACATTAGAAATTCCTGACAATCTTGCTGAATATTCTGCACAAATTGAGTAGAACCAGAACATATGTCCAAAACATTTCGAATATCAGAAACACTTTCTATTTTACTTTTATCACTACTACATTTCCCATAAACAGAATACAACAACGAACAGAATCTTTCTTTTGGATTTTCAACAATTTGTTGTTGCAAACTTTCAAGAAAAAAACAACATTAACAACTACATTAGCATAGCAGTTGACACCAGACCTATTTTCAAACTGATAACCAACATTCTCTTCAACACTGTCCTTTTTCTTTTTGCCTCCAATCTTCAAACAAAACTTTATCTTGTTTTTTTTCTTTCTCTACAGCTTCACTACAGATATTCTCAAATCTTCTTTTTCTACCTATCACAAGCTTTTCAAATATTGGATATTGACCTAGATTGGGTGCATATTCTCTTCTTAACCTATTATAAGCTTTCACACAACTTGAATCTGCACTAATCTTTGTCTCATCAAAATCAATCAAGTACAATCCAGATAAAGTTCTCACTCGAGACAAAGCAGCATATGCCATACCCTCTCTAAACACAGTACTTCCAATATTCACTAAAACACATTCTACACGTAAACCTTGAGATTTATGAATGGTCACCGCATACGCCAAAGAAATAGGAAACTGTTTTCTGCGAACATACAAATCTTTTACAAGCAAAAACCGAGCTGAACAACGACTAAATTGTTGTACTTCATCAATTTCATCAAATTTGATTTTTAAAATTTCTATACCATCTCTATTTACATAATTAACAAAATCAACTATTTTACCTATTGCTTCATTTACTAAACCTTTTTCCACATGCAAATTACGTCGTAAAATTACCCTACAGTTTACACATGCATATAAATTATTTTCTAAACCAGCAGTTTTACTTATCAATTTCTCTAAAGAATCCAATTTCCTCTTCAACTTTTCAGTCAAAATAATAGTGATTCCTTCATGTTCTATTTTATCAATAGCTTCCAATTTTATAATTTCTTCATTTTCCAACTTTAACATTTATTCATTGAATATAGAACATTCACACAGTGTTGAGCATTAAGCAGATTACAGATTTGTTTTCTGCAATTCTCATATATATTTTCTCTGGGACAATATTTTCATTTGGAAACAAAGAAAGTAATCTTCTCTGTAAAGCTTCTTTGCCATATGTAGTCGCTTTTCCAATTCTTATATCTTAAAGAATAGTTCCATAATCCACATCATTTGCCTGTCGCATATTTGTAATAAGTTCCTTATACTCAAAATATGACCAAATGTTTACATTTCCAATGCTCCCCAAAGACATTCTGGTATCATCATGTGGCAGTGTTTTAAACACTGGTTCTGCTTTTACAGGAGTAAATTGTAGTAGATCTCCAAAAACTATGACGTGTTTTCCTCCAAATAATACGTCATGCATTCTTAAATGCACAAAGGCAAGCATTAAGTTTGATACCATGCTTACCTCATCAATAATGAGAAGTTTCATTTTCCTCAAGACTCTTAAAACTTCACAACAAGCTTCTCCAGATAGCTTGTGGTATTCTAATTTGTTTTCATGCTCTACTGGTAGCATTAATAAACGATGTAAAGTAATTCCTTTAATATTGTGGGCTGCTAATCCAGTTGGAGCAGTGACAACACAAGACAAATGCGTCTCTGTTGTTTTCTGTAGAAAAGTTGTGCTTACTTTAATTAAAAAACATTTGCCTGTTCCAGCTGTCCACTCACGTACATTCGGATAGGTTCAAATGATGAGCAAGAGCACTCTTTCTTCTCATGAAGTAATCCATGGTGAATCTGTTCTCTCACTTGCTCATATATTTGTTTCTGCTCTTGGTACTTTGCTGTTTCCACCTCTTCCATAGCAGTTGCTACTTCATTTTGAACAATTGGTTCTCCTAGTGGGTACTGACTCAACGGAGCAGAAGTTTGACTGTCTTGAGAACTGTCTCAGCTGCAATTGTAGCTTCTTGCTCAATTTCATTGTTCAACATTTTCACATAATTAGCAAAAACAGGACATTCTATAGTATCTTTACTTGCGTTGAAGGAATCTTCATAGCTCTCAAAATCTCTAAGTAATTCCAATTCTGAAAGCCACGGCTTGAAAAGTTGCAAAAGAGCTAAGTAGTAAAAATTCCCTTTTGTCAGGAGTTTCACAACTCAGTTTACGGTGATTAATCAAATGTCCCTTTCTTTGTTTCACCAAACATCCTTCAGAACCAACCACGACATATATACCATTATTGATGTTTTCTGAAATATGCCGTTTAAAAATATAGTTTTGAAGCACTTCATAGAGACACATGTTTTCAAGATGATGACTTCTATTCGAGAAAAGAGAACTATCATCAGTGAATGTCACAGCCAATCCAATACCCGGTGGGGTAGCATGGGACAAAACGGATTACGAAATCTATGGCCCGGTCGAGCTCTTGAAATATCCACACCAGTACAAGGTTTCATTAAGTGACTTTGTGAAAACAAGTACATTCTCTGATGATTGGGACTTTGAAAGTATTAATGATATAATGTCAGATTTAGTAATGTCAGCAAAATTTACAGAACATGATTACTTACAGGGTTCATCAAACTATGAAGAAATGTATTGTTATAATCACTTTGCACATCACTATTTGCATAAATCTGCTCAGCCTAGAAATGTTTTTAATTATAATCAATGGGAACATTGTGCAACTCCACCTAAAAGCAGTTCGAAAACATTTTACGGGAAATTCCCATATTTTTCAGGATTTAACACAAGTGATGCAGAAACGTTTTATTTCAAACTGTTAAATAAGACAGGGGTAAAAACAATGCTGACTAATACTAAATTGATCTATTCTGAAACATTTTATGAAAAAATGATTACATTTGGTTTTGATTTCTGGAAAAACAACATTGAAACAAAAACCATCTGGGGTACCAAAGATTGGCAGGTCCAAGGTTTAGAAGCATTATTTAGAGCCTGCATGATCCCAGATCAAATAATATTCTTGAATGATACCATTCAACAGACAACCTGTCTTGGCCTAGCCAAGATAAAAGAATTAAACAACCCGTCTATTCCAAAGCCAACACCTGACAGTAATAGCACTACAGATGTTGAAATAGACGTATCCCATATTTTTAACCAAAACAGAACACATCCTGATTGGAAAAAATGGTTGATCTGGCCCACAGACACAAATAACTGTCAAGATAGATTCCTGAACAAAACACAGGGGTTCAAAATGACCAGGCCAGACCCAAGATACTCCCAGAGACAACATCCAGGGATAGTTACAACATACAGTGTAGGGAAACTCTGCCTCGAATGGCTACAAAATCCACACTGGCTGAAATTAAGCAACACTTGACTTTACTTAAAGACGGTGCTGACTTGCGTGATTTCATAATGGGACCACGCAAACAGCGTCAAAAACGTTTCATAGCGGTCGGTATATACGCTGCGTACAACGAAGCTTGGAAAGTGATGCAAATTAAAACAGCAGAAAAAATACGAGAAATTGATCGTATTAATTTGGAAAAATCATTTTCTGTTGTGGACAATGGGTTAATGACTCTGTCCTCCAGAATATATTCACTGGACAGTATTGTATCCTCTGCTATTGATATAATAGAGCAGGACTTACTAATGTTACAACACTGTCAGTCCCAATTACGTTCTATTGTACAGCATGGCTGGACGTTGCAAAATCTGCGTTCAGGCTACGTGCCCTGGCGTTTAATCAACACAACGTCATTATTCTCTATCTTTAACCTTACTGATACACAAATCAGTTTGGCACAAAAAGGAGCAGACTATAATATTCTGAGCATTGAAAAACTTGAGAGATTACCATTGACAATGTCAGAAAGACCTTTCATTGAATGGATAATACATGGAATAATCACAATTCCGATAACAACTTTCCAATTTAAATACTGCCAAGAGTATATACCAGCGGGCCAGTATGAAAGGTTGGGTAAAGGGTACATTAAGTCATCATGGAAATTACCTTATAAACACACATGTTATAGTGAAAAGAAACAGAATGTATTTCTTAGTGGTAACAATTGTAAACGATCGCTAAGCGGTATACTTCTGTGTCAAGGTATTAACCTGCATGGGGCCTGTGAGGGGACTTCAAATAACCTTTCATGTCACCAGCACGGCACACCTGCAACACTAATAGAGCCATTCTTTAGACGGCTTTCTAACGGGAGTTATATTCTAATAGTGGACCACAGCTGTTGTGGCATGGTGCCAGGAAAAGCCTATCTCGTGAGCGTGAGTTCCATGGTCACTTGCTGTATGCAAGTATTGTATCCAAACAGCTCTCCAGATATGGAGGCAACAATTTGGCCTTCTTTGAATATCTCTTCTATTCGAATTGATACTTTAAGTAGAATAAAGTCTGTACTTTCACAGACAACTGTGCCCTTAACGTCATCAAAAGAAACGTATGATCTGCAAGTTGCAAGGACAACGGCAGAGATACATAGCCTTTTATCAACAAATTGCCCCGTGCATTTCGTAGAAATGCTAAGCCAAATTCTAAATATATCAGATACCAGTGGTATCCCACATATATTTAAGACAATTTTTTCGGGACTGTTAACACCCTTCGAAACAGTTCTGGGCATTTTTCCTAATTTTGTCCATTCTGTCTTTGGCGGCCTACCACTTCTGTTGGGACTCGTAGCAGGCATTTTATTTTTGATCCTACTGCTCCCATATGGCAGGCCAAGTCACAGACAAGACTCCAGCAACGATGGAAGAAACGATCCTAGCTATACGCTATCGGACCGCATAACTAAAGTCCTTGGATTAGCCCGGCTAAGAGATCTGAATATGACCTGGTTTCTTTAATTCAGACCCATCTGGCAGAATTGCATCTTACCTGTGCTTCGATGTATGCTATGCGGAGAAGAATGCATGTTGGACATCTGTCTTACACTACCATCAGCCGTACAATTGGATACAGATACTTTGCTAAGTCCTGTAACGGCTCATGCATCGTGTTGTCCCCAGCGGCTACCCATTCTGATGACGGCATTCGTTGAGACTTCACCACTATGATTAGGGGGTAGTGAAGTACGAGGTGAGAGCAGCATCACCCAGGTACGACCTTCTGTGAGCATTGCTGATCCTAACATCGATGATAGCAATCATTCTCACGACTGTACTGTTGCGGCATTTTCGAACTTAGTCGAACTTTCACCTGAAGCCGTAGACCAATTTTTTGAGAGTCTGTCTGAAATGATGTTCTCCCCTGAAAAGAAAGAATAACTTTTTAAGCAACAGACACACAGCGTTCCCTGAACTCTGAATTCGGCCTTCAGCTTTGATAAACAAAAGCTACTGAAAATATTTGGAACTATTTTTCCCCTGAAGCGAAATTATTTTTTTTCCACTTCCAAAATATTTACCTTTTTCGGGCACATGTACTCTGCTTAAAGTAGAACTATTCTTAGAGAACAGAGCTTCTATTTTTAGGAACTCTAGAGACAATATATTACCTCAGCCTCTAGCACATGTACAAGAATTTTTATTATTATGTGATGGAATGGTCTCGACCTTCTTTTCTGTATTAAGAGCCATTTTCATGTGTAAATTTTCGCAATTCATTCAGCTGATATATATATGCATTTTTTAACTGAATGATACCACTGCTTGAAAAATGTATAGTACCATTACTCATTTTCGTGTATTACCTTATACCATTTCAAATATGCAACTTTATGTATTTTGGGGTGGGTTGGAAAACACATGCATCATTATATGTTTACTATTGCTTAGTTTTAAGTAATGAGGGACATTAGATCGTGGTGTTGTAGTTCTATCTAGGACCCTAAATTTGATAGTCCTGATTTATGCCCTTATGTGGTTATAATGAATAATATCGTTATAAAGGCATAAGAATCATATCCATATTTAGTCATAGCCCATGCTGTCCAAATTAAGCAAGGCTACTTCCCCAGGCTCCTAGCAAGTACAACGAGTTCTGTAAACAAACCAAACCCCCAGCAACCTGGGAATTCCCCATTGCTTTTGTTTTGATTTCATCCTAGAACTCCTGTGAGCACTCTAAGAACGGCCAGTTCTTGGTGACATCTTCATTGACGTCTTATGTCCAACCTTACGTCAAACCCGGCACCTTTCAGGTATAAATATACCAACGCTGCCTTAAGCAAACACACGGTGGTGGTTTTGGAGAAGAGCAGCTATCTACTTGCCCGAGAGCCCAGCTGATGCGAGAGCCCAAGGACGCTGCCCCTCCCTTTTGACGCACTGAGAGAGACGCTGTCTTTTCTCCTGCCGAGAAATCCAGCTCCGGTGTTTCCAGATACCTTCGCGGGTTACTGGGATATCGAGTCCTGAGAGAGAGATACCAGACCTCCCGCTTTCTAATACCCAGGTACGGAGCTGACTAAACCCTTTAAGAGAATTCTTGAGTCAGATTCCTTGGCAAAACCAACTTAACTTAAACTGCTACTTACTTACTCCTTCCCACGTATTAGGCTTATGTCAGGTACACCGGGGTAGCCGTATTTAGAAGCACCAGTTGAGTATGTTAGTCAATGTATATAAGTATGTATATATTTTATCTATTTTATAGAAACATATGGCTAACAAACCATATCAATGCTTTTACAGTATTATTTTATAATACTCCTTTTACTGTACGCACTTTACTTTACTATGAGTATTGCAATTGTGGCAATTCATTTCTCTTGTATGAGAAAGAAGACTGCTCAATAAATAACATCTTTTATTGAAAACGCCCGTCTCTCTTTTCTCTGCACTCTGGTGAAACTAAGTATGCACACTTGACTGAGTGAAATAGCTGTCTATTGTTTTCACACGACTCTAGAGATACACTCTTATTCTGAGGGAGCAAAGTTGTCATGTTATATGGTTGTCAGAAGCTAATCCCTTCTTGTCTATCCAGGGAGGTTAAACTCCTCCTCGTTTATTCGAGAAAGTTTCTAGTGACCTCTGATCTAGCTGGCAAACCTTAAGTCTAATATAGTCAGTAGAGACCTAGTCGACTTCAGTCCTACGTCTACACTGCTGAATATATTATTCCAATGCGCAGAGCCTATTGGGAATATAGGAACTACACTACAAGGGAAAATGAAATAAAAACAACAAGATGCATTAGAATGTACCTATACATTAGACTAGTAAATAATGTGAATGATGAGAGCATTTAGCATTTTCACTTTTCACTGATATGTATTTTTCTATATATACAGAAAGGATACCTAAATTGGAAACAGTGACCCCCTTGAATTGTCCTGTCCTGAAGAAGGTGTTACTATATCAGTGGTACAACACCGAAACGTGTCGACGCATTGAAAAACAGAATCCAAATAGAGCCCCAGGGAATAACAGATATACAAAAATTTGGATACTGTAGTTCCTCTTAGAAAATACTGTAAGGCTATTGGATCAATATAATGTGTAGCGAGAACATTTGAAGCTATTGAGAGAAGGGGTAATGTTTGTGATTTCATAATGTACTGTGATTTTATAATATATTGTGATTAAGTGATAAATTGGTTGTGTCGATATAAAGAATTTTTTTTTTTTTTAAATACGTTGAAATTTTTTTTGTGTCTAATGAGATATTGGGAATATTTATTTTAATGTGATATACTGTACAAGTTTTTAATAATGTATGCTTTCAGAAGGTTTTTCTGAAATTTAATCTGTGATTTAAGGAAAGATTCCTCCTTATTTTTTATGCAAAATAAAAAGAGTGTAAACGTTACACTTTAGTGTGGGTGTTATACATAAAACGTTTTCTTTTCTACTAAGACTTTCTGGATGTATGAGATGCAGTAATATTGAAAATAGGATTGCTTTTCCAGGGATTTCCTTTGACTTTGAGTGTCGATAGTACCCTGTTCCCTGGAACTCAGTGGGGTCTTCTCTCTCTTAGAAACAAAAAAACTAAATCTGAATGTAAACAAAATAACAATTCGGCCCCCCGTCAAGTCTATACCGGAGAGGGTCGAGACCAATAATAAGAGTAGCGCTGATTTGCTCCAATTTGGGGAGTTTAGCAGCGAAGTGGAGCCGAGAGAAATGGGTACTGATTGTGATATTTGGGCCAAATTCCAGAGGTTAATAGACAGGGCCCTCAAGCCGCTATTGGAGAAACTAGAGTTCATTGAGGACAAACTTAGTGAACTGGGGATGTTGACCGACGAGAGGGGCATCGTCAATGGCGAAGGAAAGAGCCCCTATGAGGTGGAAGGTCAACAGCTCGACCTCGTCGGGCTGCTGCATCCTGGTACTGAAGAGTCACTGGTGGTAGGTGGGGTCGGGGAGACCCACGGAAGAATGTTAGGGTTAGTGTGGGCGTTGGTGGGCAGGGTAGGCGGGAGGGAGGAAAAAGCAGGGGTAAGGAACAGAGGGTTGGCATCAGCGAAGCACCTGAGGCGAGGGGTGTATGGCCTGCTCCCAAAACAACAAAGGGTGACGAGAGGGGGACCCCAGTGAGTAATTCAGAAGCCAGCAATTTTTTCCACCCGCTTCTAGCCCATATACGCTAGTTTTGGTCGGTGAGCCCACTGTGAAGGGGAATATTGCTGAACCCACAAGAATGTTGATTAACAAGGTAGCCCATTGGTTATCTAGATATGCAGGGTGTAGCATGCCAAACCATAGTCAGATTCTTATGGCCAGAAGAGTGGCTTGGATAGGTAAGGTAAGTAAGATCTTCGAGGGGGTCTGTATAGTTGTGAATTTTAGATTTCCTTGGCTCGTACAGGAGGCACTTCACTCTTTCAGGAGTCGATCATGGGCGGAGGGCTGCTCAAGTATCGGCCTGTTACCACTGGGGCTCTTTTACAGACAGGGTCCTAATGGCCCAGGGGGAGGAGAATGATACAGGGGGGTGTGGAATGCACACCTATTCTCACTGTCTTCAATTTAAGTTTATCTACACGTACTCCGATATGCGTGCAGCTTGGTCACAGTGTCATACCCTAGAGACACTGAAAGATTAATAACATTGAAAAATGGGACGTATCTCCGACCCAGATCAAATGCACAGCGAAATGTGCCTCATTGGCAATAATTGATTCCTTTTAAACCACTTTAAATCGTTTCATTCGTCCTTATTCTTATCTTTTTAATTTAACTCGCTTGAATTATTGTCCCCACTTAACTTTGTGCGCCATTTTCCACGTTTCTAATGTTCTGCCTGTGCCACTCCGGGCCTCTTGAAAGAACATGACTGATGCAAAGTTTCATAAAAGACAGTGTTTTATTAAATAGAACCCAATGCATTTTGGGCATGAAATGCCCTTCTTCGGGGATCACTGTGAATGAACAATAAAAATAACATCCCATCAATATACATCATACTGCATCATCAAGTTGTATCACTTAATCTAATATTAACTTTAACCCACAATAACATTTCTTTATGAAGCCATTTTATCTTTACCTGAACAGCACCCTCCATAATTATACTGTCTACCTCTCCCTGTTTTCAATGAATGTTTTTCACTCAAAAGGTAGCTTGCCCTCCCTCTCCTAGTTCAACAACCGGTGATCAGTCATGGCGGTAAAACTACATGTTCCACTTCAATTTGTCACTATATTCCTTAGCTCTCCCCGTGCTTAACTTATTAACTAACATTTTATTTTGCACGATATTTGCTTAACACTTTGTTCACACTCGTAGATATACACGTACCTGCTAAAAAATGTTTAAAAAACGCCCGTTCTCCTCTTCATTCTCAACAAACATTGTTCCTCCCACAATCCCTTGCGTTTTTAAACTCCTCCTGATCACTCAACTGTTTTAAATCTCCCTCATCAGAGTGAACTACAAAAATGGCTGTGCGTAAGCTAAATACTACAAATCCCATGATGCAGTGTAATCAACATAAACGTAGTATTACAGTCGCAATGTCCAACTGTAATGTACTGATGGTTTCAATGTATCCGCTATACTAGGCTTCAAAGTTCATTTCCTTCGAGATTTCACACTGACTCAAGAACAAACCTGATATTCCAAATGTCTTGTGGGGAACTAGATTTCCATCTTAATCATAGTCCTTTAGTTCTGCGGGTGCAATCCCACGGCTGGGCAGTCACTTACATGAATAATAGAGAGGGGTGTGGAATGCAAAACTATTCACACTGTCTTCAATTTAAAGTTTAATAAAACACTGCCTTGTATGAAACTTCGCATCAGTCATGTTCTTTCAAGGGGCCCGGAGTGGCACAGGCAGAACATTAGAAACGTGGCGCACAAAGTCAAGTGGGACAATATTTCAAGCGAGTAAATTAAAAAGATGAGAACAAGGACGAATGAAACGATTTAAAGTGGTTTAAAAGGAATCAATTATTTGTGACCTTACTTGTATTTGACTCTATTACCGACAATATTAGGGGGTTAAACCACTCAACTCTATTGAGTCTCCTATTAGCCACTTTTTAAGCAATTGGGACACCAATATAAAATCAATGAAGGAACTACAACCCCTTCCTTTAAATGTGGGGTTAACCGATTTATGAGGCACCACAGCCATTAGATCCATCGTATGTTCAAGGGCATGATCTTTCAACACCCAACTCAATTCCCTACCCTCCAGCGTGTGCTCGAAGTGCGGACCCTCCTCCAGCTACAAGAGGTCCAATCTTCTCTAATGGGTAACAGATTGGGACACAGATGACAGTTAAAGTCCCCAGCTATTAAAAGCATAGGTACCATTGTTCCCTGCTTCTGCCTCGTCAGCGAACTAAGTCTTTCATCTAACTCTCTCACTCTAGAACCTCCTGCATTATAAAAACTAATCACAATTATATTAAGGCCCCTGTTATTAAACCGGAGCCCCATCATATGGTCTGAGTTCCATTTTAAATCAGTCCATACACCCTCCAAACACAGATCTACAAATATTAGTAATCCTCCCCTCGCTATTCCGGCAACTGACTTACTTGCAGGGATCCAAAACAAATTATACCCAGCTAGGTGGAAATTGGTGCAATCTATCTCCCAGGTTTCCTGTAAGCAAATTATTTTAAATGTGTTGATAAATTGCAACCATTCCTGATTTTGAAACTTGGCTGACACTCCTGCTATGTTCCAGGAGACTAGTTTAAAAGAGCTCCCTAGGAGATTTGGAGAGGGGCAAATGCCTATAATAGGCCTATCACTACTTCGACAAACCTCTGTCCTAGGTTGCCTTATTTTACAAGAGGGGGGATGGGTCACATTCAAAACAGCCCATCTTGATTGGCCCTCAGTCTGTGGGATTAAGAGGAGGGGAGTGACAAACGTAGAGAAGGTATCGGATCAGGGAAGATGCTTAAAATGGTCTAGGATCAATGGTGAAAGTTTTTATAGGTCTCTTGTAAAAGAGGGAAAACAGTTTTTAGAGGAATTTTTAGATTTATCAGTGGAAGGAACAACTTAAGTGGAAGCATTCGAGGAAATAGGTTGCCTGATACATGGACTTTTGCAGACGACTGTGCAGGGCAAGCCCAATAATGATCCCAGATGTTTCCTTGCACAAATGGTCTAAAACTGCTCTAAGAACTAACCCAAGGGACAAAAGCAGGGTTATGCAATGCAGGATAACTTATAAGCAGGCAGTCATGCCTAGGAAGAGTCTACTCCAGTCACAAACCTGGGAGGATTTGAGTGAAGCTGCCGAAAGGGAAGACATGACTACCTTTTGGAAGATTGTTAATAATCCCTGTTTTCAGGATGCAAATAGCCCCTAGATTGGATCCAATTTTCTACCCGAACAGTGGCTAGAGCACTTTAGAGGGCTTTATAATTGTGGGGATAGTGAGGCACAGGTTAATGAGGGGGGGAGGGGAGGTGGATTGTTACAATAGAATTTACCCTGGAAGAGAACATTATTGGTATCCTGGGTCTCACCCGAAATAAGGCACCAGGACCGGATGGTATCCCCCCGGACCTTTTTCTAAGCAAGGTGGATCAAGGGGCCCCGATCCTAACAAGAGTAATAAATGCTGCCATAGCCACGGTGCTTCCCCGCTCGTGTTCATCAGCTATAATAGTCCCCTTTTTAAAAAAGGGAAACAGAGATAGCCCCCAGTGGTATCGCCCCATCTCCCTTATAGATGTAACTGCTAAAGTGCTGGGAGATGTTGTTTTAACCCGCCTGATGAATTTGGCGGAGGAACAACATATTATTACTGACGTCCAGTATGGATTTAGGGCTGGAAGATCAACAACTGACCAATGCCTAAATCTATACTTATTGGTGGCTAAATACACCATTGTCAATAATGAAGCGGTATATTTGGCCTTTATGGACCTTACCGCAGCATTTGATTGTGTCAATAGAGAGAAGCGGTGGGCTCTAATGAGTAACCTGGGGGTAGATCAAGATCTTATTAAGATTTTGAGAGCCCTACATTGGAACACCTCGGCTAAAGTCAGTTATAATTTAGAGGGTGGAACTACTGGGTCTTTTCTTTGCAGAAGTGGGGTGCGACAGGGGTGCATTTTGGCTCTGTTTTTGTTCTCCCTGTACATAAATGGTTTAGATCAAGCCCTACAAAATTTAAATTTAGATTCACCGAGAGTAGGTAGAAGAACAATTCCCGTCCTGCTTTACGCAGACAATGTGGTCCTGTTGGCACGTACCCGGCTGGGACTACAGCGTCTGATAGATGGCTTTGTGGATTTTATGAACAATTTAGATTTGTCTGCCAACTTGACCAAGTCGCATGTTATGGTGGCAGGGACTAAATCACAGAAGAATTTTTATTATAGAATAGGCACTTAGAGCCTGAGGAAGGTGCAGTCCTTCTCGTATCTGGGCATTTTATTTGATGGGTGTTTACATTTTAAAGCATTGATAGAGGAGCGCTGTAGTAAGTTAGCCACCAGCATAGGGGCAATTATGAACTTTAGCCGTAGACTTGGACGGTCGTCCCCTGAGCAAATGAGGAACTTGTATAACTCAATCTGCTGCTCTAAAGTGTTATATGGTGCGGAACTCTGGGGGTTCATTGACTCCGATAAGCTGAAGGTTGAGGAGAATAAATATTTGAGAAGGTTGCTCAAAGTTCCACCGAGTGTTCCCTCCTATATTGCTCACGAAGAACTGGGGATAGCATTTATAGGGGACAAGGTGCAGGTCAGGCTCTTGTTAGCATGGCTAAAGATTTGGGTTAATCCTGAGGCCTTGCTGACTAGGCCTATAATTATGGACTGCCTTGGTAGGGACAGGGGAATGAATATCCCATGGCTGAAGTTTATAAAGGCCGCTTTCGAAAGCATTGGCTGCAAGGACCTCTTCCTAAAGTTGACTGAAATGATTGGTCGGGATCTGGTAAAAGTGAAGGAGATGTTTTTTAATCATAAAATCTCATGCAGAGAAGAGAGGGAATGAGGTAAACACACAGTCAGAGCTCATGGTTTGCTGAGGACCTATGAGGGAATGGAACCTTATCTTGCCCTCACATATAACGCTCATGATAGATTTTTAATCACCCGTTTTAGGCTCAACCTTTTACATCATTTATTGGCCGATCTGGCTGGATTTACTAGTTCAGTTGAGCTCAAGGGTCCCTGCGACTGCGACCTTCGGTCTCCGCACAACACCCTTCATTTGTATTATTATTCCCTTTTTATTCACTACCCAGGCGCCGTTTTTTTAGTTAGTCTGCTGAAAAAGTCTAAATTCAAGCACGCTTAGGTGGCCTTATAATACTTACAATTGGCTCAAGATCCCTTGACCCTGCTCTGTATCACGAATTTCTTGAGGCTAGCAGTAAAATTGAGAGACAAGAGGGACCTGTTGAAGGGAGCCCTCCCAAATCATGTGTAATGTGTGGGGGTTTGATGGGGGCCCAATGAACTGGAATAGTTTTTGTATTTCTCTTTTAAATTGTGTATTATTGTCATTTTAAATTGTACTTCTTTGGTATTCTTGTAAAATGCCGAATAAAGTAACTAAATTGAAATTGAAATTGTATGTGTTGGAGTGCAAAACAGTGCTCCAACACTTACGGGCCATCAAAAAAAGTGATCAGTCCTACATGATGGCCTGACATTTTAATGGAATACATGGCGGTGACTGTAAGGATCTCAAATACTTTTTAATAGACAGTGATTCCATGAGCAAAAGAGGAGGGGACAGAGAAAAAGCCCTTTAAAAATTGGAAATGAGTCACATTTTAATTTTAGAAAGCATCCAACAGGGCTTAATGCTACTTAAGAATTGCACACCTGCTTATAATATGGGAATGTTTACATCTTTGCAGTTTTGTAACATAGGGAGAACTACCTAATATTTATGTAAAATAATAAAGATATGAATAAATTTAGAAATATACCAGATGAAATACCACCAAGGTTATGATGAATCTGCCGCAATTCCCTCTTTTTAATTTATACACTGGTAGTGGAGGTTTTTTACACAAATGTAGATTATTTATATCTTCTTTTCTCAGGATGTCTTATGTTTTTAACATGGGGATACCTGTATACACATTTTTTGCACATTTACACTGCACTAAGCACTTTCTAGAAACAAGTTCTTACAAAAAATGAGTAATGAATTTTAATTGCAAGTGAACCAATTTTGTGTAATATTGGCAAATGTACAAATATTGAGTACATATAGATGCTTAGCCTAAATTTAAACAATGATCAACTGGTATACATACCGGGACATCTTATAAAATTGCGATTTGCACTGAAATGATTTTGCACTGATCAATAGGTTTTTTTTACTCGTTTTAAATTTGACAGTTTATTTATTTATAAATTGAGGGCAAACTTCGTTGAGTAAGCCAACCTAAGAACGTATCCATGGCAATGGCCATTACTATTATTGACCATATGAATGGAATGTTTTAAATCATGAAGTATGAGGTATTTATACCATTATTTTTTAGATCATCAGCAAACAGCGATTTTTTATATCAAAGCTAGCACTAACGGTCTTTGACATTTTCGTGCCTGTCATTTGTTTCTATGCACTGACCTTACATGTTTTTATGCACTGTCACTATAAATATTTGAAAAAAAGCTGGTAAAAAATGTTTTAAAATGTACCTCCCCCATGATGTGCGCATCATGTGATCAAGAAACCAAGAGTGTCAAAACGCGTCTTGACTTCTGAGGTTGTTGCGATACCCAAATAAATATTGGAACTGCACTATATTGGCTTGTGCTTCACTTTTTGGCAAGTTGGAGAGTTCAAGGTGAAGTGAAACGCATATTTATTTATATATATATATATATATATATATATATATATATATATATATATATATTTTGGTGGCGGTCACCAAAGAAAGAGCTCTTTTGTCATGAATCATTTAACAAATCTGACCACAAACTAGTCTGAAAAAAAGTTCATTGATCTCAGCTTCTTCCTGCAAATTGATAGTTTGTCAAATAGGTTAATATAACAAAAATAAAACGTGGCAGGTCCAAATTATGAGCAGAGTCCTTACAGAGTTACACAGTACATAATTCCAATTTGCTCAAAAGGATAATGAGAAACAGCCACCCAACGTTTCAGGATTTGGAGACAAACACCCCCAAATGTCCTTACAAATAAGTCTTTATCCTGAGCAAATGTCCAAATCAAAGCAAGTCCATCAGTGTATTGCCATAGAAACTTCTTCACTTTATTTTCTGTGGCTGTAATATTGCTGACCTTGGAATGCAACACTGAAAATAAAGTGAAGAACTTTCTACGACAATACACTGATGGACTTGCTTTGAATTACACATTTGCTTAGAATAAAGCCTTGTTTGTCTGTCAAATGGGGGCTAAGAAAAAGGGGCGTCCCAAAACAGTTTTTTGCCATGAAATGTCCATATTGTATTTTAGACAATGATACAGAAAAAAACGGTACAACAGAACTCCACTAAATTTGGTAGAAAGCTACATCTTTACTCGACAAGTATGCTTTTTGTGATTTAGTGTAAGTTTGTGCTGCTTTTGAGAAGTTAAGGTTAAAAAAACATAGAAATAGCTAATGCTGCAGTACTTCCTCAAGAGTCCTGCAGTCCTGGGATTCAAAATAAAGCATTCTGACTGGTTAGTCCCGCAGGACCAAGATGTGTCCTGATACGAAAAGCTGTGGCTGGATGTCTGCAATATGAAGAGACTGTTGCATCTGCCATTATAGAAGTTGGGGACTCGGTCCAAGAGTCCCCCAAAATAATTTACAAAGCCATATAGTGGTGCTATGTGAGAGGGCTCGGGCAAACCTACTGGTGAAACCATTGACTCTTGGTGATAAACGTCTGTGAGGGAGATATATGAATTTCACGCCCAATAAAGTTCCTTCTTCAGCCAAATACTTTTGGTGCCTTCACCTTGTGGAGAGTTGTAGGTTCACAATTAGTCACTTTTTGGAGCTCAAACTACTCCAGCAGGGAAAGGCTGCACGCTACAGCCAAAGATGATCATCACAATCAAACGCCTTTGCTGTGAGGTCCCACTAAATCTGATTTGCTGCTGTGGTTATGCTCTAAACATGGTAAAACTGAATCTTCACACCAGCGGCAATTCACCTTCATTGGATCGGCTTGGCAGGTTTGCAATTTATCTTCCAGGGCTTTCGGCAGGGAAATGATAACTATGTAAAAGTCTCTTTTTCTTAATATTTATTAAAAGTCTGACTTCACCAGTGAATTGGGCTTTTAATAAATATTACAGAGTCCAAGAATGAAATATGTAAGTGTTTTCTAGCCTAAGAAAGCATTGTTACATTTAATATTGCATCCCAGTGTTTTCTGTGGCACAGCCAGCCTTGATACAGTCAAATAGATTTGGGGCAGAGTTCCCTATAAGAACTGGTGTAATATTAGGGGCTTGATTACAATGTGGGTTGGAGTTGCCTCAGATCAACACTGTGGCGGTCTCTGGACCGACAACTCTGGTCGACGGTCCCGACACCACAATTAAACTGCGACTGCACCTGGTGCCGTTGCATACACCCATTTCTCTATGGGAGCTTGTGCTGCGACCGTAAACCAGCCGTAGCACACGCTCCCATACAGAAATGGGAGATTGTGTTAATCCCTGCACCACGTGGCAGGCACATCAAGGTGCCTGCCACACGGTGCAGAGTTAACAGTAGGGAACCAAAGGTGCCCCCTCAACCAGAGGCCGCATGGAGAAGGGATCACTGATAGGGGTTCTTAAACTCACTTTCTGACTGGCATTGCCAGTCGGCAGGTGAACATCGTAATCCCTACGTCCGAAATGCCATCCATTGGGATTACAGGGTGGTCGCTGACTGGCCAACTGGCACATTATGTTTGTCAGAATCCAGCCATATTGACCAGCCGGTTTCGATTCTGACCACGTAGCTTGTAATTAGGTGGTCGAAATTAAAACCCCTGTAAGCCCCGGCAAGACTCAGACCTGCAGCCGGATGCTTTCCGGTCCTCATCGTTATAAGGCCCAAAATTCCTATCCTTCTTCTAAATGCCATGTGCCTGCCTTATTGACAGACTTAGGGGTGACTTATTTATATTTAAACAAAGGTTTAGACCTGTCAAAAGGGGTTATAGTGACAGGCTGAATTGCAGTTTGAAAGCTACTTCAGTCAGGCTACCCTGGTAGGCCTGAAGCCATGGGTTGCAATTTCATGGCAGTGGATGGGACAATGGGTGCTACAGTCCACCAGTGACATTTAACTTACACGCCCTGGGTACATTCTGAATTATATACTAGAGACTTTTAGGAAAGTTAAATATGCCAATTAAGGGTATATTAGTTGTATGTTGAAAAGAGTCACAGGGTTAAGGTGCACCAAGATCTACATCCAGCAACAACAGACAGGGCAAACATATGGTGGTACACCACGCAAAATATGGTCATTTCCTGCAGACCTGTTTGATTATTTCTACACGTTTGACACAGATAGTCATGACAATCAGGACAAACAAGAACACTAGTCACCATGGCATTCACCCTAACTATTTTAACTATTTTTTTCTGTGTGACTCACATTTACCATGCACACCATTGTGCAGTACTAAGTGGTGTTTTACCTCCTTAAAGTGAATAACTCTGTCTATAACGCCCATTAATGCTACAGCAATCTTCACTCAAAAACTTTCCAGCTTTGAAAAAGCCCCATGCTTTACTCCTGCCAATGGGAAACACATGCCGGTTGGACCACTGTGTAAAGACATGCTGCAATTTGTGAAACATGAGAAAGAAACGATATTACCACAACATATGTAAGCGAAGGAAAAAAAGAAAGATATTGTTATAAACATAACAAGGGGAATAAACACCGATTTTTACAAAATATTTGTGACATGTTTGTTAATGAATTTGTCAATGAAATATTGTGTGATTAACACTGGCATTCTATGGTGTACTACTGTCAGTGTGTTTTACATGTTCACAATGTGATCCGATGGAGGTTGTTACCGGTTCTACCTGAGTGCTACTAGCAGCTCAGTCTACCCTCTACAATTGGCTATCTCTCTGTAGGATCAGGGCAGCCAGGGCCGAGTGCTGCTTGCCACATTTGATCGTACTGGGCACCCCATTTGGACAAGCTTTTGGCCTCTTTGACTGCTCTCCCGCTGCCAGCAATAGACAAGCACTGTAACAAGTCAGGAGTCACAAATGTGAACCTCTTGTTTATGCACAGGCCGAGATTTAGCCCCCTACCTCACCTCAGCCGTACCTATGAGAGAGAGTGTCTTCTAGAAGCTGAATAAAGCTTCTTTGCGCATATATTGTTTAGCCTGTCATAGTCATTGGAACCCTCAAGCATGTTAATGATTATGTGTATTGTGAAATGAGGTCAAAGTCATATAATGTGTTCAGCACATCATATATGTGTCCCTTGGTGTGTGAGTTGCTTTGTCTGCATAGTTGTGTGGGTGCGTATGATCGAATGCGCGCGTTTGTGTGTATACATGAGCTTGTGAATGCTCGCGTGTATGTGCGAGCTCACGTGTGTGCATGAGTCTGTGCCTCGTATGCACAAACGTGTAAGCACGTGTGCGCATGTGTCCAGCATGCACACGACCCCCTTGCCCCCCAACGCACGTACATGGCGCACCGGTTCTACTGTGGTTATGTGTTTTGTCAGAATTAATGAGAAAAGTTCCATTGCCCTAGGGGTAATTAGTGTCCTTGGAGTTAAATAAGCTAATACTTAGACACCTCTGGCACAGGCAATTATGTTTGTGTATTGAATAATTGATTCAAAGTGGGGGGAAGGGTTGCTAATCAGATCTGAGCATAATGAATTGATTTAATTAACAGGGGGATCGGAGGATCCCTGGGAAATGTGTGCATTTATTCAACAGCAGGAGAGCGCAAAGCACATAAATTGAGGGGGGCGGGCAGCGAGCGAGCAGACCTTCCTTTCCGGAGTAGACTTGCATATTTTCTGACGCTGGAACAAATATAATTTTAGATTCAGAGGGAATTGAAGAGAAAAAGCACTTTAGACGCCTGAAAAGAGCTCCAGTCGCATCCGCCAGGGTTATAAGCCATCACATAATATTACATTAACTCGCATTTTTTTCGGAAAATTGAACGGTTTGGGGACCGGACCAAAGGACACCTTGCCTCCCCACCTTTTAAACCACAACTTTAATTCCTTTTGATGCCAGTCAAAAGCGCCCAAAAGGAAAAGAGATTGGGTCTGTATTAGTGAAGCGCTTCACTTCTGAGCGTAATTCTAGCTCGGAGCAATCTAGGTTAAAAGTCGTGCAATCGTGTAATTGTAGCCCGCTCGGTGGCTGGCAGAGGACGGTCTTCAGGCAGCCGTCGGTGTGCTGCACAGAGGGCTCGTCGTCTCCCGCGCTGCTGCCTCCACGGAATCCGCTCCTCTGGCTGCCGGGGGAGAAGGAGCGTCAACATCCGGACTGCCCTGCATCCCTGGGACCATGGTTCTGGACAAGGAGGACGGTAGGTGCCTGGCGTGCCTCCATCTCACACCTCGCGCTGCGCGAGACGCGCCTGCCGAATTCCCTCTGCTCTGACGGTGCCCCTGTGCAGCGCACAGTCCGGTGGTGCTGTGTCTGCCCTCTGAGCAGGTACGGTCCCGTGGATTGTTCTGTGTCTGCCCTCTGAGCGCTGCAGTCCGGAGTTGTGTGCTGTGTCTGCCCTCTGAGCAGACACAGTCCACTGGTGTGTGCTGCGGTGCCTTCTGAGCAGCATACTGTCCGGTGATGTGTGTAATGTCTGCCCTCTGAGCAGGTACAGTTCCGTGGTGTGTGCTGTGTCTGCCCTCTGAGCAGGTATTGTCCGGTAAAATGTGCCTTTTAAGCAGTTTGAAGTCCGGTGGTGTGTGCTGTGTCTCAGTTTCTGCCCTCTGAGCAGCATACTGTCCATTGATGTGTGCGGTGTCATCCCTCTGAGCAGGTGCACTCCGCGGGTGTGTGCCGTGTCTGCCCTCTGAGCAGGTGCACTCCGCGGGTGTGTGCCGTGTATGGCCTCTGTGCTGCCGGTGATGTCCGGTGATGTGTGCAGTGTCTGCCCTCTGAGCAGGTACAGTCCCGTGGTGTGTGCTGTGACTGACTGCCCTCTGAGCAGGTACAGTCCACTGGTGTGTGCTGTGCCTGCCCTCTAAGCAGGTGCAGTCCGGTGGTGTGTGCTGTGTCTGCCCTCTGAGCAGGTATTGTCCGGTGACATGTGCGGTGCCTGCCCTTTAAGCAGTTTAAAGTCCGGTGGTGTGTGCTGTGTCTCAGTGCCTGCCCTCTGAGCAGCATACTGTCCATTGTTGTGTGCGGTGTCATCCCTCTGAGCAGGTGCACTCCGCGGGTGTGTGACGTGTATGGCCTCTGTGCTGCATACTGTCCGGTGATGTGTGCAGTGTCTGCCCTCTGAGCAGGTACAGTCCCGTGGTGTGTGCTGTGACTGACTGCCCTCTGAGCCGGGTACAGTCCACTGGTGTGTGCTGTGACTGACTGCCCTCTAAGCAGGTGCAGTCCGGTGGTGTGTGTCTGCCCTCTGAGCAGGTGTGAACAGGTGTGTGCTGTGCCTGCCCTCTAAGCAGGTGCAGTCCGGTGGTGTGTGTCTGCCCTCTGAGCAGGTGTGAACAGGTGTGTGCTGTGACTGCTTGGCAGCGGTGTGTGCTTCTTATTCCGCCGTGGAGTCATTGTTAGCAGCGCAGTTCAGTGAAAAATCCCTCCTTCTGTTTCTGCAGGTAAGGAGTTTGTGTCACGTCGAAGCCGTTTCTTTCGTGAAACAAGCTTCTTTGCTGTGGGCATATCTTCAATTGGCTGGCATTTGATGGCTGGCATTTGATTTGTGTTTCTTTGGATGTGTGCGACTGGACGTTGTTTTATTGCACCGCCACTGCAGGGCATTTCATGTGTTTGGAAGTTGGTTGGGGATGAGTGTGATAGCTGCGGGTGTTCAGTGCTTTCTTGAAGACGTTCCTTGGATATGTTATTGTTTGGCGCCTCCTGCCTGTATTGTTTTCCTGCCTGCGTTCACCCATCTCTGCGCAGTACACCTCAGACCTGTGAGGAGGTGGTAGTTACAGGCATAAGCCGGCTTTGGACGGGTCTTGGGTTAGTTTTCATATAATGCCGACCTACTCTCCCGTCTTCAAATGACGGCCAGGAGTCAAGGAAAAGCAAGTTCAGACATTTGGTGAACTCCCTAACCCCACCATGATTGAATGCCGCCGATGTTGGCTGTGCGTGAGTCGGAAGGGCTTGGTGGTGCGCGTGAGCACTCTCTGAAATGAGCGGGCAGGCGGTGTTTACAAGTGCGTGGCAGCAGGGCTTCGCTTCACGTGAGCCCGTCGTGTCTTGTCAAATAAAGGGCAGGACGGTGTGTCCCCGGGGGAGCGGTATTGAAAGACTCATATGTGTCTAGAGCACACTCCCCCTGCCCTGACCCCGCTTTACACGTGAGAAGGAATAAGGGGCATTTCACTAAAGCAACAGAAGTTACACGATTATAAAACCATGCAACAGGTTTCCAAAACCTCTACCTATGCACAGACTGTGGCCAACTTTCTGCCGGTTAGCGCAGCATTTCTCAGACTACTGTTTCATTGGGTTTTTCCGATGGTTCTATTGTCAGACCACTTAATGTTCTTGAGTTTAAAGGACGTGCGTTTTAAAGCAACACACAGAATGAAGCACCCGCTTTGGTTTGCTGCTGCTAGGGGTGTGCCCAGCTGCTGGCCAGCTCGCGGAGTCATTGGTCATTTTGTGATTAAAATAGGGTGTTTGAAAGAACAGTAAAAGTTTTGCCAGACATTCTTCGGGGTGTTTGACACAGAATTGCGGTCCTAACTGGAATTCACCGAGGAAAGGGGTGAGAAAGAGGAGACTAGGTAGGGAAGGGCGTCTTCCCCCACACAACTCTTCAGAGAGGTTTCTTCTAACTCGAACATCAGCTTCAGAAGGGATCAGATTACACTATAAGTGCTCGAAGACTATACAGGCGCAGGAACCAAAGCACAGACTGGTGTAATGTTGGTGTGCGTTTGTGACAGCGGTAGAGTAACAAGTACATATCATCTTGAAGGTAACTTTACCCGTATCAATAGATCCAGGTGTTCATTGGCGTTCATCTGGACCCTAATGCTGAATGAAGTGTGGCCACCTTAGAGCATGAATGTGCACTATCTACCCTGGCTTATGTCCAACCCCTAGGCGGAGTGTGCCAATCGGTGTGCTTGGTGGGCACACTCGGTGTGGCGGTGGCTCCTGGCTCCTAGCTTTCATAGGGGCGCAGTACCTATCTGAGAGCGCCAAAAACATTCAGCCATAACAATGGCCATTAAAAATCAACCTTAAAGTACATTATACATCATTTAGTTTTTCGGATTCATAAATTATTAAAGAGCTTTGTACATTGGGTTAATGCAGATTTAAAACCTCATTAAATGACATTTGCCCAAATATATAAACTTAAAACAAATTATACACAATTATATATTTGGCACCCCTAGAGATTAGTGCTCATTAAAACTATTAGCATTCTCATCAGAGCTAAAATAAGCATCCTTATAAAGCATACCTCCTCCTCGGTTTTTAAGTGGAGAACATGTAGTTGAGGTCAGAGAAACAAATAGTAGGGGTTGCTAAACAATAAAAAAAATCAGTCTATTCTGAAACCCGAATTCCTCAAAGTTTGAGCAACAGGCTTGCTTGCACCTTCTAGTGATAGTGATTGACTAGGCTTGCTTTCACTTTCTAGTGACAGTGATTAATCTTCCTGCTTGTTTTGTTTTTATCCTTTCTTGATCTCTCTGTGCCCTTGTTTGGTCCACTCAGCCCTTGAGGACCAGTTCGTCTAGACTAGATGCCTCTTTCCCTAAATCATTGCCAATTACACTTCTTGTGAAGGTAAAGTGGCTACAAAGACGTGATTTTTGAATTGTGGTGGGGTAGGTTGAATTGGCGATTTTTACATGTTGTTCAAGATGGCGCAATTGATAAACATCTTACATTTAGGGACAAATATCAAAACATGAACCAGATTAAAAACAGTCTATTATTTGATTTATTTTATTGTTTCAGAATAGATACCTTACTGCTGGTCAGTGCAGCATAGGCAACTTCATAACCGCATATAGAGCCCCCAACGTTTGAAATCAGCTAAAATGGCAGATTCTCAAAATAACTATTATATATTTCTTGTAATGCTCAACAACACGCTAACATGCCCACTCTCAACAGCGCACTTAATGCTGGTCTTTGATTATGTGCAAAGACAACGTTCTTATGTCATTTCACAAACTAGTGACATTGTTTTTTACAGGAAGTAGGCCTTGTCACTTACCCATGGAAGATTCTAGGGGAAAGGAGAGACATGCACTGCTTTTATCTATTTTCATGTTTGAAGAAAATAAAAAGTCTATTCCTGAGAATAAAAGTTGTTCCTCGGTGTGCCTGTGTTCTTCCTTCCTTTCTTGCTGATAAGGCAGACCTTAGAAAAAGCAATCGAAATTGATTTGGTCATTGAATGCTGTTGCTTTACTCTGGTGTTTAAAGCCCCCTTTTAATCATAACAAACAGGGTGACATTTTCTTTAAGTCCTGCCAGAGGGTTCCTGGCAGCCCATATCTTTTCAATCTGATTGGCAAGCTAACAGCAGGATGCTTCCTGAGCAGCAGAAGTTAGTGAAGCAGGTGAGCTGAGAGGAAAGGCTGAGATCTGAGGAGAGTTTCCTAATAGGGGTGGAGTGGAATGTTTGGATTCTTTTAAGCATTGCAGGAGCTATCATTAAACGCACATCCTCAGTGAGAGCATGGCAGTGGTGTCTAAAAGCGAAACTGGCGCCCACCGTAATCAAGAGACTTCTCAGCGCCCTTCATCAGAGAAGCATGCAAACCAAAGGATGAAATGATAACCGTGCCAGTGGCTCACAAGGTGAATTTAGAAGCATATAAAAGAAATAATTATATGGTAGAGCATCTCCTTGACAGGACTTATTTTGTAATTGATTTGCATACTCGGTATTCCCTCATTTGAAAGTTTTCAAACCCACCACATAGATGTGCACCTTTCTTGTATCCCGCACATCTACCATGCAAATAACATTGGCCATGTGGAAAAGTTCCCAGAAATAAATGAACGTTTGAGTTGTCAGGGTTAGAATCCGTGGCTTCAATCATTATGCAGAGATTGCAGCTGGATCTTTAACAGTTTAAATGCTGGAAAGTTTTACTCACCAGTGCAAAGACATTGTTTGATGTTTCTACATATTCACTTTAAAACTATGGCACACATTTTTTTTCTGACATTTTTCCTGGGTCAGCATGACATCCTATTTTGAATCAAGATATTGATCAGTTGAAGAAACACGTTTGTGTTGTGATTTTATTTGAAATGTTTCCAAACAATCAAAATACATGACAATATTTCGCTTATGCCTTATTATTATAAATATAATTGTGTGATCTTAACTTAAAAAAATGAAACATTGACAGTTCCCAAATAAAACAAAGATTTGTACTTCCAAAATCACCATGGTTTAAGCTTTATAAAACAAGGGTTGTGTCAAACATAAATAATATTTATTTTAATAGGTGGTTATGTTTTCATTTCAGTTTGGATTGGGTGTGCTTGCGATTTTCAGTAAAATGGCAAGAAAGACTGTTGGAATCTACATTTCTGTACATTTCTAGAAAAAAACCATCATCTGAGTTTAGGGAGCGGTTATCCGTCTTAACGGCCTACATATTACATACCATGAAAATATGAATACTATGTCTATGCCTATCAATCAATGTATGCCACAAAACACTCAAGTTTTCTGCCTCTCAAAGTTAGGCTAAAGAAATCAGTTTCCAATGTTAATCTGAGTAATGTGCTCAAATTCGTTTCTCACTTAAACTTCACTTGCAGGATTTACAATACAAGCAATACATCGAACAACTAACATGGGTTGTACCTTTGGAGACAATTGAGAAACATGGTCTTTTGCTTTATGACAATAACACTCACAATTTCATGTGAATGTATGGAATATTTAGCTAAAACATTTTGTGATATTTGTACACAAAAATACCTCTAAACAAAGATGAAATTAGCTGCTAACGAGGAATACTTTTTCACTGTATATTCCCACTCCCCTTCACGTGGAACATAAGATTTAAAAAAAGGCGACCATTTCAGCTAATCTAAAGCAGTTTGCTGCACTCACAATTTTTATTCAGCTTTTACAATTAAGATGTTTCCTGTTTCTGGTCTAGTAAAACCCCGAAACGTATCAAGACTATGCCTTTCTGAGAATTAGTCATCTCTGTGACTCTAGAGAGTGGACACTCCAACTGATTGTTTATGCACATAAAGTCCTGGAATTGTAATACATTACATAAATACATGTTATGTACTTCGGGTCACACCTACAATTATATTGAAATACACAACTATCACCAAATATAATGTATCTCAACAATTGATTACTCATTCCAATAAAAATTATACCTTGCATGTCTGTATTAAGAAAGACCACACTCCTACCTTTAAAAACCTTAATTCAGTAAGAAGACAGCCTAAGCCATGAATAGCCTTCATATTGTAAACATGACACAAAAAACCAAACCATTTTCTCATGTTACTCTTGGAATCATAGTGAACTCCACTCATAAAAGTCAACATTACACCATTTTTGTGAGGATCAATACTATCAACCTATGCGACAAAGAGGTGGAAGTTTTGATGTGAACGGTGTGCAAGCTTAGGCGCTACTCACTTTACTCCCCTTGCAGTGGTATACCAGTTTCAATAAAAGTGCATTTAGCCTCACATTTGGTAGCTTGGACTGAGCAAAAGACTATGCTTAGAGAAAATGCATGGGGAACGGTAGCAACACAGGGGGAGCATTGAGGATCATAAAAGCAATTCAGGGAAGAGTGGGAGGTATGCAAAAGCAACACAGGCGAAGGCGGTGGTAACAGGGAGTTGGGGTTGGTGGGGAGGAACAAAGGAGAGAGGTGGGCTCGGGTAGGAGTAAGCAACATGGAGGACACAGCAGGCAATGAGAAGAAGCACATGGGTGAGCACAATAGGGAGGTTTGCGGGGAGAAGCTCTAGGATAACAGAGAGCAACACAATCGCATGGTGAGAAAAGTACACAAGGGAGATGGTTCGAAAACACATGCACTCGAAATGAGTGCATAAAAGAAAAAAAGTGGTACTCGAAATGCAAGCAGCATAAGCAGAGGTGTTAGTCAATCAAAGTGAAGGTAAACAGGAAACGTTGGATGGTAGGGATAAACAGAAGACTGATGTGCTGGGACACGAATAAAAAGCAGGCAAATTAGAGTGACAGGAAAGCCAATCAATTGTAACTAATGGGCTGGCTCCAAGCCACACAATGTTATTGGTACACCACAATATGCCTAGCAACAGACAGCGTATGTGCTTTTTAGTAGGCTAAACCTAAAGTAATTGGGAATATTAGTGTAGTCGATTATATAGTATAGGGTCAATTCACAAAGGTAAATACACAATTGTGTTTATTTACTCATGAAGGTCTTCTACTAAACCTAAAAGTAAATCCACTTTTTTGCTATTCACCATTTCTGAATGGAGATTTATATTTAAGTGTAGACTTCCATGTCTCTACAAACTCCAATGAAAGGGTGGAACCTCTTACAACAGAATATACAAGTGTGAAGTTACTGATAGTACCTTTTCATCTGTTGGTGACATCTCCACCACTCGGGTAGAGAGTTACTTTTGGAAATAATAGGGAAATATAATAATGTTTACCATTTGTACTTAAAAATAAAAAAGAAAAGAATTTGAGCTCCCGGTTTCATGGTATTTATTTGTCTGAAATGTATGAATGTATTAATCCATATTTCTTTTTTTGCTAATTTTACCTCTATTTATCCACATTTATTTTGGGGTTTGTGAAACATGAAGCTGAAACTTGTATATTTCCACAATTATTAAACCATCAACTGTTCACTCTTACTTCAATGCCCAACAGGGTTCAAAGGTGTGCACACACGCAGATAATAAATCAATGCACTTATATGAAAACATGCAAATGTTAGTATCAACTATGTGCATATATACTGCTGTTTAAGCCTCTTTACAGAAAACTCTTTATTTTCACCCCCTTACGTGTCAGTCCACAAAGCTATTCGCCTGGCAGTCTTGGCTGATAGCATGTAGAGTCTCTTAAAAATGTCTTAATTTCCATTTGTATCCATATCTAAAAAATACAGGAATGAAAATAAATGGGTTTCTGTCTGTATTTATCTGTAAAAATTAAAAAAAATGGAAAACAAGGAGGCTTAATTATAATGTATAATATAATTGTAAAACAATGAATAATTAATATTTATTGGGGACTAAAAAAAAAATGTTGCAGCAAATTAATTGTGTATTAAATAAGAAAATAAGTTAAATATATGACATGAATAAATACATATTATTTTTTAAACAACAATAAAAAATACTGCCTAACATTGTTAATTCATTTGTAGTAATTTAAGTAGAAATTAATGTTATTACATTAAAAAATACGTTAAAATGTTCAGTTTTTAAAATGTGTTTATTATTCAACTTAAATAATATAATCAATCAATACATATGCTTATTTCTTATCACACAAATATGAAAAACATTAACGGTTTGAACTAAAAAAGACACAGAAATTCACCAGTTATAGTTAGTAGAGCTAACTTGCACCGCTGCTATGCACTGCTTATGACCACACATATGACATCACTCTTGAAATGTTTTCTGACAGCAGTTAAGACATCACTGATGACATCTCAAATGACATCAATGATGACATCACCGATTCTGACATTATTATAGTAAAATATTTTTTGGGTTGTGACAAAACAGGATATGGTTCAAGCTTGCAAAATCTTTGTAACGTGTGTGAGTATTAAACAGAAAAATATTCAATAGAAATTGTTTATTTGCTCAGTTATTGTAACTCTGATATCAAGACATGTCACCAGCAAGTTTTTTTTGAGGTGTCATTATTCTTGCAATGATGGCTGTACATAGTAGGGCCTGTAGAGGGACTAGTTTCTCTGCTGGGACCTCTTTCTGTAATGATGAGTGTGCTTAGTAGGGTGTGGAGAGGGACACCCCTATCCATTCAGAACTCTCTCTCAGATGACATTGTACATAGTAGGGTGTGGGAAGAGACTGCCCTCTTCTTGTAGATCTCACTCTCAGATGACAGGTGTGCATAGTTGGTTATGTGAAGGGACTGGCCTCTCCTTTCATACCTCTCTCTCAGATGATGGGTGTGCATAATATTTTGTGTAGAGGGAGTGCCCTCTCCATTTAGACCTCTCTTTCAGATGACAGGTTTTCATAGTAGGATATATGGAGGGACTGGTCTCTCTGCAGAGACCTCTGTCTGTAATTATAGGTATAGTATGCTGTGGAGAGGGACTGGCTTCTCCTTTCAGACCTTTCTGTCAGATGACAGGTGTGTATGGAAAGGTGTGTGGATGGACTCACCTCTCTGATGAGACCTCTCTCTGTAATGATGTGTGTATGTAGTAGAATGTGGAAAGGGTCTGGCCTCGCCTTTCAGACCTCTAACTTAGATGATGGGTGTGCATAGTAGAGTGTGGGATGGGGCTGCCTTCTTCTTTCAGACCTCTTAGATGAGTGTGCGTAGTAGGATGTGCAGAGGGGTTGTCATCTCTGCTATAACCTCTTTCTGCAATGATAGGTGTGCATAGTAATGTGTGAGGAAGGACTGGGTTCTCCTTTCAGACAATATAGGGTGTGCATAGCAGAGTGTATTCAAACATAACCTACTCCTTCCTACTTTTCAAAAACTCGCTAGTGTCTCACAAGATCGTAACTTTAATATCAGCAATACTACTGAACAGAATTACACCAAACCACAAAAAGCATATTCAGCAAACCTAAATCTAGCTTCCTGCTGAATTTACTGTAATTTCGTTCAGCAGTTTTTGCTAAAACCTGTCTTAAAGAAGTTGATAGAAAATGCATTGAGATTTTGAGTTTTGGGACCCCTCTTGCTGGATCACGCCAGACTTTTCTAGAAGGAGCTGAGGTGGAAGAACCTTTTTTAGGAAAGTTTCTTGGAGATCTAACAAACGGGGCCAAAGTTATTAGCAAACCAAAAAACACTCTGTTGATGGAAAAGAAAACCTAACTATAACTATCTACTGTACTGGAACATCAGAGAGACGCGTTTCAGCAGTAACACTGCCTTTATCAATCTGATTGACTCTAGTGCCCGAGGTGACCTGACTTAATAAGCAAGTCTAATGCCCCTGACTTCGAGTGCCGGTTCCCTTTCTTGTAATGAAGTTTGGGGAGAACTTTTGCATATTTCCAGCACTGGCAGTGGCGCTGCTTTCCCATCACCACGAGCGATTTGGCTGCACACCAACATGCCCCAACCTTTTTCTCTTTGGATATAGATATATATATATATATTTCAGTCCAAAATTCCCGAAAGCTTAAAGAATGCACTCCCAGCAGTTTAAGCCAACAGCTTTATTCAAACGGAAAGCCAGCAACTTCATTTCAGGTAAAAAGATATTTGCCGACGCGTTTCAAGGACACAGCCTCTTCTTCATGGGCAGCTTAGTTGTGCACAGGTGATTCTAATTGGCGCTTTTAACTTCATCTGCGCAGTTCGTAGTTCATGTATTAGTACAGTTGCATGTTGGGACCTTGAGTCCCCAATTGGAAAATAGTTATTTCTCATAGTGAGTTCCGTGCACAACTACTTACAAAGCATTTCTTCACCCTCCAGTGGGCCCTCAAATGTCTTGCTGGTTAGAATTTTCCAAGAAACTGCTAGGCTGTTCGCGGCTACGGCAAAGTTCCAAGGGGCCGCGCAGCCTCTCTGATTTTCGAGACGGTGCACTCTTTCCCGGCAGGGCAGCCGGGTAATTTTATTTCAGTCCAAAATGCCCGAAAGCTTAAAGAATGCACTCCCAGCAGTTTAAGTCAACAGCTTTATTCAAACGGAAAGCCAGCAACTTCATTTCAGGTAAAAAGATATTTGCCGACGCGTTTCAAGGACACAGCCTCTTCTTCATGGGCAGCTTAGTTGTGCACAGGTGATTCTAATTGGCGCTTTTAACTTCATCTGCGCAGTTCGTAGTTCATGTATTAGTACAGTTGCATGTTGGGACCTTGAGTCCCCAATTGGAAAATAGTTATTTCTCATAGTGAGTTCCGTGCACAACTACTTACAAAGCATTTCTTCACCCTCCAGTGGGCCCTCAAATGTCTTGCTGGTTAGAATTTTCCAAGAAACTGCTAGGCTGTTCGCGGCTACGGCAAAGTTCCAAGGGGCCGCGCAGCCTCTCTGATTTTCGAGACGGTGCACTCTTTCCCGGCAGGGCAGCCGGGTAATTTTATTTCAGTCCAAAATGCCCGAAAGCTTAAAGAATGCACTCCCAGCAGTTTAAGCCAACAGCTTTATTCAAACGGAAAGCCAGCAACTTCATTTCAGGTAAAAAGATATTTGCCGACGCGTTTCAAGGACACAGCCTCTTCTTCATGGGCAGCTTAGTTGTGCACAGGTGATTCCAATTGGCGCTTTTAACTTCATCTGCGCAGTTCGTAGTTCATGTATTAGTACAGTTGCATGTTGGGACCTTGAGTCCCCAATTGGAAAATAGTTATTTCTCATAGTGAGTTCCGTGCACAACTACTTACAAAGCATTTCTTCACCCTCCAGTGGGCCATCAAATGTCTTGCTGGTTAGAATTTTCCAAGAAACTGCTAGGCTGTTCGCGGCTACGGCAAAGTTCCAAGGGGCCGCGCAGCCTCTCTGATTTTCGAGACGGTGCACTCTTTCCCGGCAGGGCAGCCGGGTAATTTTATTTCAGTCCAAAATGCCCGAAAGCTTAAAGAATGCACTCCCAGCAGTTTAAGCCAACATCTTTATTCAAACGGAAAGCCAGCAACTTCATTTCAGGTAAAAAGATATTTGCCGACGCGTTTCAAGGACACAGCCTCTTCTTCATGGGCAGCTTAGTTGTGCACAGGTGATTCCAATTGGCGCTTTTAACTTCATCTGCGCAGTTCGTAGTTCATGTATTAGTACAGTTGCATGTTGGGACCTTGAGTCCCCAATTGGAAAATAGTTATTTCTCATAGTGAGTTCCGTGCACAACTACTTACAAAGCATTTCTTCACCCTCCAGTGGGCCCTCAAATGTCTTGCTGGTTAGAATTTTCCAAGAAACTGCTAGGCTGTTCGCGGCTACGGCAAAGTTCCAAGGGGCCGCGCAGCCTCTCTGATTTTCGAGACGGTGCACTCTTTCCCGTTTGAATAAAGCTGTTGGCTTAAACTGCTGGGAGTGCATTCTTTAAGCTTTCGGGCATTTTGGACTGAAATATATATATATATATATATATATATATATATCCAGCTCCTTACAAAGTAAATAAGGACCAGCACTCTCGTCAGGTAAACCCACCCTCTGGATTTATTGCGATAAAGTTATTCGAACAAACGCGTTTTGGCGTTAGCCTTAGTCAACGCTAGACCGTTTGCACCCATTTGTGAGTGCGGAGATCACAGTAGAGACACGGAGCAGGAATATAAATATATATATATATATATCAATTTTTTTCACTTAAAAAAAACACAGGTTTCAGGGATGCTATAGTTAGTTGGACATTTCACTCATACAAAACAAGTGAAATTTGGCCGTTATAGTTAGTTCAGCTAACTATAACTCGCGCCCCCGCAATGCACTGCTGATGACATCACATATTACATCACTCATGACATGATCAGTGACATCACTGATGACACCACTGATGATATCTTGAATGACAGCCTAAATGACATCTCAAATGACATCACTGATTGACATCATCCAGTGACTGTGTGTTTCTGTAAAGTTTAAATATGTTTTATATATATATATAGGCCACGGTGTATTTAAGAATGAGTGGGTGTATGAGTGTCTGTATGGATGATTTAGTTGGTGCATGACTGACTGTATAAGTGAGTGATTAAACGTGTCTAAGTGAATGCAATGGGTTAGTGACTAAACTGTGTAAATGTCTGTATCAGTCTGTCAGTTGGCGTGTAATCGGTTTCATGGGTTGGTGAGTAGCTAAATGAGTGTCTATATGGGTTATTGATTGGTTGTCTGAGTATCTGTATGGGTGCCTCAGTGTCTGTGTGGGTGGGTGGGGGGGTATGTGACTCTGTGCATAGATATGTGAGTGGGTGATTTACTGGTTGTACGGGTTCAAGAGTGCATCTGTGAGGACTATATGGGTGGGTGAGTGTGTGTATGGGTGTGTTGGTCAGTGAATGGATGTCTCAGTGGTACATGTGTTAGTATCTACATATGTGAAAGGCAATATATGTGAGTGTTGGAGTACATAAATGACTATATGTGAGAGTGAGTGATTGTGAGAGTGGTTGTATGCAGGAGTGTATGCTTGTATTAGTGATTGTATAAGAGCTTAAATATGTGTTAGTATCTGTATGAGTAAGTGAGGTGGTGTGTGTATAACTGTATAGATGAGTAAATGGAAGTATGATGAATTATTTGCATGACTGACTAGGTAACTCCATGTATGAGTGGCAGTGTGTGAGTGTCTATATAGGTGTATGAGTGCATATGATAGTCATGTACTGATGAGTGATTGAACGTATGAGTGACTGTATGAAAGAGTGAGTGGATGGGTGTGTACACCTAGGAATCAGTGAGTGGGTATGTAGTTAATGGTTTTGCAGTGTCTATGTTTTTGAGAATGGCAGTCTGTAATTTAGAGTGGGTGTATCAAAGTTTATATTAGGGTGTGAGAAGATGCATCAAATTATGTGAATTATGTCATCAGTGATGTCATTTGAGATGTCATCCGTGATGTAATCAGTGATGTCACTGACCATGTCATAGGTGATGTAATATGTGACTTCATCAGCAGTGCATTGCGGGGATGCGAGTTATAGTTAGCCAAACTAACTATAACAGCCGAATTTCACTGGTTTTGTACGAGTGAAATGTTCAACTAACTATAATGTCCCTGAAACCTGTGGTTTTTTCAGTGAATTTCTAGGTTTTTTTAAATGCTAATTTCTAACTATAACATCCCTGAAACCTTTGTTTTTTTCAGTAAATTTCTAAGGTTTTTTAAAGGCTAATTTCTAACTATAACGTCCCTGAAACCTGTGTTTTTTTCAGTGAAACTCAAAGGTTTTTTGAATGCTAATTTCTAACTATAACGTCTCTGAAACCTATGTTTTTTTCAGTGAATTTCAAAGGTTTTTTAAATGCTAATTTCGAACTATAACTTCCCTGAAACCTGTGTTTTTTTTTAAGGATTTCACAGGTTTTTTAAATGCTAATTTCTAACTGTGCCTACAGAGGTAGAATATGTGCAGAAAGAGGGAAAAAGGTGCAATACAAGCAAGAGAAATGCAGAAAGAGGCAACAGAAGTCCAGCAAGACGAAGAAAAGTGCAGAAAGAGGCAAGAAATGTGCACAAAGAACCAACAGAGTAGCAGAAAGAGGACTTGTTGCAAAGTCATCTTGTGCACCCAACTTTTTGCTGACGGATACTGGTGGTAACTGACTCTGACTAACCCGGCTTAGAGCCAGTGCTATGCTAAAAGACACTTAGAATACAGTGAAAACAGCTACATTCACTAGGAAACACTATTCTTTGGGGTACCCCTGTGATTGGCATGACCTCCTCTGTAAGGCCCTAGTGCTTAATAGGGCAGGGGGATTAAAACTACTTCTAAGTCAGATGTGCAGAAAGATGCTTCTATAAGTTGTAATCACATTTGCAGAGTGAAGGAGAAAGGGTGCTGGGCCTCCGACCAGCGCTCAGGAATTCCGCTGCATAGGACTTAGAGGAGGTACCAAGAGAGCTTCTTGGCCCCCAAAGTCCCTCTGGAGTAAATTGGACTCCATCCCCAATCTCATAGTCTGCCAGGAGGCACGTTTGCAGAGTGTTGGAGAAAGAGGGGTATGTCCTCCTTAGACGTCTTAGCAATCCCACTGTGTGGGACTAACTGCATGTAAGAAGAGAGGTAGTTAGCCCCCAACGACAACCTTGGGGGCCAACTACACCTCAAATTACCTCCAGTAAGTCCCACACAGCAGGGTTGCAAAATTCTCATAGCAGGCCACGCCCCCTTTGCCCACCACTCTGCAAACGTGCTCCTTGGCGCGCTCTTGGATGGGGATTGAAGTCCCCTTCGCTGCTAGGGATCCTTTAGGGGCCAACAAGCCTACATCTTACCTTCAGTAAGCCCCACACAGTGGGATTGCTGAGAGGTGGACAAAGGCCATGCCCCCCTTTCCCCCACCACTCTGCAAACATGCCTCCTGGCGCATTCTAAGTTGGGGTATTAAGTCCCCTAATATCTGAGGGTCCCTGGGGGCCAACTAGCCCACCAGGTACCTCCAGTATGTGCCACGGAGCTGCATTACAGAGCGGTAGTCCAAGTTCACGCCACCTTTATACACCACTCTGCAAACGCAGCTCATGGCGCACTGTGCTCGGGGGATGAAGTCCACTTGTGTCCTGTGGTCCTCAGGATACAAGAGAACCTCATTGCCCCACCACCAGTGCACGAAGAGTCGTATTTGCAGAGTGGTGAAAAAAAGGGCGTGGACTCGGATCACATCTATGCAACGCAGCTCTGTGGCTCATACTGGAGGCACCCGGTGGGCTAGTTGGCCCCCAGGTACCCTCAGGATTGAAGGGGACTTAATATCCCAACTTATAATGCGTCCTGGGGCACATTTGCAGAGTGGTACAGGGAGGGGGTGGGGCCTCGTGTGAGAAGCCGGCTTTTTATTTATTTATTTATTTATTTTTAGAATGGTGGTTGTGTGGCCCCCCTTCTTTTACAAGATTTGGGGCCCTCGGGACCCCATCCCCCAGGGCCTGACCCATTTTTATTGAAAAAAAAAGGAAGGGGCCGCGTGGCCCCCCTCCCGAGGTAAATTTTGGCCCCAGGGACCCATTCCCCTGGGCAAGGCCACATATTTAATACTTTTGTAAGGAGGGGGCTGCGTGGCCCTCCTTCCCGAGGCAAATATTTGCCCTGGGGACCCCATTCCTTGGGGCTGTGCCTCTATTTTTTTATTTTATTTATTTATTTGTTTTAATCAGGGAGGGGGTGCGAGGCCCCCTTCCTGGGCCACTTCTGGCCCCCGGGATCCCAACCCCCAGGGCCGACCCTTTACGTTGGTCCCGCCGGCTCCCCGCCTCCTGCGGGAGCCGGCATTGCTTGAAGCAAGAGCAGGATTACCTGCTCTCGCTTCAATGAAGCAAAGCAGCAGAGTTTGCTATGGCAGGGTGTGAGCCGTGCTCCTGCTCCTGCCCTGCCATAGCAAACAGCAATGTCCCAGGGGAGGGCACCCCGGGACATTGCAGGAGCCAGCCCTGGGGGGTGGCGGTCCCAAGGACCTTCAAGGGCTCTAGGAGGGGGGCTTTGTGGCCCCCACTCCTTCATTTGCATAGGCCTGGGGAGGTGTTGGTCCCCGGGGTAGAGGGTCTGCAATGGACACCTGTATTTAAATATTCATTGCCTCTGGAGGTGGTGATCCCTGGGCAGTTTGGGGAGGGGCAGGAGCCCCCCAACACATTAAAAAAAAATTCAGCCCCTGGAAGTTGGCGGCTCCCGGGGCTAGGGGGGGGGCAGCAAGGCACCCCACGTTTTAAATTTGAATGCCCCAGGGAAGTGGCAGTCCCCGTGGCAGCGTGGGGGTGTTTGGGACCCCCCACTCATTTATAAACAAAGCCCCAGGGAGGTGGTGGTCCCCGAGGCTGTAGAGGGGCTACGTGCCCCCACATTCAAATTAATATGGGGGTCCCTGGGGCTGCAGGTACACCCGCAAATTAATCACTGATTGCCCCTGGGACCTGGCCCACCCGGGGGCTTTTTTAAAATGAAGCACAGGAGCCTGTGCTTTGTTTTTTCTTATTTGCTCAGCAGGAGATCCTTGTGGGACCCACTGAGCAGGTCTAGGGGGTCAGGGTGTTTCTACCCTGCCCCCTTTTCACCTTCTTTCTTTACCGAGCCACACAATGGCCCCCCCTTTTTTCTCAACCCCTGCTTCACAAATCACCCTGAAACTTTCAGTACAGGAGCTGACCTGAGTGAACCTGTTTTTGGAAAAATTTCGCAAAGATTCATCAAACGGCGCGAAAAATATTGGCAAATCAAAAAACGATTTCCTATGAAAACTAGGGGCCCCATTACGATGGCCGGTGGACTTTGTCGGTAAACAGGACCAACCGCCAGAGGTGCGGCAGTCCCACTAGGCCCATTAGGATGTGACCGCCACACTGGCGGTCGCATCCCACATATATTACATTGCGGCAGGTGGTGCTGTAAGCAGCACCCACCGCAATGTAAAATCTGAATGTTGTGCATTGGCATGCACAACATGACAGGCACCTGAATGGCAATGAAGGAGGGTACAATATGTATCTCCCAAGTACAGCCGCCCACTACCATGGGGGCCCGCAACGGGCCCCCAAAGCCATTTACCGCTTGCCTTTCCATGGCAGAGTCTCCGCCATGAAAAGGCAAACCAACTGCGCCATCCTAATATGGATGGTGGTGCCTGCAAGGCACCGCCACTATATTGTGTGTCTTTTCCACCCAGCCGGCAATCCGACCGGCAGAAAAGCGGCGGACGGTCTTTCTGTCCACCGCGGTGCCCCTCGCCATACTAATATGGCAGGGTGTGCAACAGGGACATTTGGCGGGCGGATCGCCACCGCTTGGCTGACGGTGGCGATCAGCCCGCAACCCTAATATGCCCCTAGGTCCTAACTATAACTACCTACTGGCGACCACCAGTAGGTAATATATATACATACATATACCCACACATGAGACAAACCAAGTAAACTGAAATTCCTACAATTCACGTTCCCATATTCGTATTGATAAAAGTAAATGTCCGTCAATAAGACTTCTTGATGGCCACAATATGGGAAAGAGCAAAAGTGCCTCTGTTTAACAAGTGTTTAGGACACCTGTTTTTCTGTCACATTTTACAGGTAGCGTGTTTGTATGTTCTGAATGAGGTCTGTCCAAAGAAAAACAACTGTGAGAAACTGGCATGACTGGGGTAGAAACAGTTGCTGAGCTCCCACCAAGTAAAGTAACCCAGCAGCCAAAAAAGCAGGTAGCTGTGGCTGAAAATAACAGTCCCTCTGAGAGCAAATATGAGGAAAGTATTTTATTAACCAAAACAATGTTGAACTTAAGAAAAGAAACAGGGAAAATTCCTAAAAGAATTTAGCAAGAAGGACGAAAATGTAATGATTAAAATTACACTAAAATGCTAAATGGTGGTAAAGAGAATACAAGTTATGAATGAGTTAAGAAAAGGCAAACACACATCCATAGGAAACAGCATGACCGGGCCAAGTTAATTCTCGATGACCGGGTGAGGATCCTTAGAGCTATGCTTCTTTTCAGGATAGTGAAGATAGAGCTCAATCGGGTAAAGCCTAGCATTTCACCCCGGCAAGTCATTTATGTTTAGTTTTAGTTTTTCTAATGGAAGTCAACATTTTTATGTGGAGCTAAGCAGTACACATTGGCCACTAATAACTTTACATGGCCGGATTTGTCAAATTCTGGGTCCAGCTAAAGCTCTGAATTTTAGTGCCAAATGCTCCAAGTTGGACAACTTTAAAAACTGTAGCTGATGTTGTCCTGTCAATGGTAGGATCACAGTTTCACCCTCTTGTGCTGTATGATTCGAATGAAAGCCCCATAATAAGTGAGCTGAAATTTCTGAATTAACCAATAACACGTTCTGTACTAAGATCTTTTATTAGCTTAAAGCTGGTGAATTTACCAGGTGGGGAAAAGACCAAAAATACAGAGTACGTGTGAGAGTCAGATGTGGTACACCTGGTACCCATGGGTTTTGCACATTTCTTGGGACACTTGTGGGGGGTCGATGTGTAAGTCAGAAAACTGCAGCATTTCTTACCTTTTGAAATTAATATTAATCTCAGTCTGGTAATTTCAAGAGTAGGAATACTTACACAGCATTCCAGATGCCATTCTAATGGAGCCCTAAATCACTTTTTTGGAGCCCAAAATCCTCCATCTGGCAAGGATAGAGGCTGCACCTGGACATGGCTCAATAAGGTGGGTTGAAGGCAAAAGGGGGACAACCATACAAAAGGATGCCAGGTTTAACACGGGGACTATGAAATATTGCACATCAAGACTGCACCACTGTCAAAAAAACATGAAATCTCTTACTGATGTTTCCGAGATTGAAAAAGTACTTTAGGTCCCTACTTTCCAAAAGTGAATAATTTAATTTCTTGGAAGCTGCAATGCTCTCAAACCTACACAAGCTCTATCCATTTGGACCAATGCCATGGATCCACTCCTTATTTCTCTGGGCCACAGTCAGAAATTCAGTTTCTTTGGGCTTACTGATACATTCTTCCTCTTCTTCATTCCCCTGTAAATGTCAGAAGCATTACACAAGAACTCAGGTAAGCCGAAAGTCCGGTAAGCTTACTGTCTTCTTCCCATCTGCATCTCAGCGTTCCATGCAATAGTCTGATTTCAAGGTTACGGGAGTATGAAAATATAGTGTTAACTCAGCAGTAGTTGGTGCAGGACCCTGAACCAATAGTCACACATTTCTGTGCCATACCATTTCCAACCCTGCACCATCTATCCATATAAATGGCACAATTCATTTCAGAAAGCAATTTCCTAGATTGTTTCTAACATTTATAATAAAGTACCTCCCTCTCTCCACCAATTGAAAACTTACTCAAACTGCCCCCGACTGCAAGGACAGCTCACGCTATATATAAACATGGGACTTGAAGTTGGGTTCTGTACTTTTTAATACCAGCATATGCCACCCAGCATATGCCACCATGACTATGGGTTCTATGTTGGAATGGTGGCATGTGGAATGGTCAGGAGCAGCAGTTGGTGCTGGTGTTTGCTCTGACCGGTTCTTTGTGCGAAGTGCAAAAAGAAAGGGCATTTTAGAAAGCATGCAAATCCAGACCAGCTAATGTCAAAACCTCAACTGCAAAGGTTGATACCATATCCAAAGTGGATTCTAACTCAGACAATGAGGATGGAAATCAAATTATGATGATATCTAATGCTGGTGAATCAAATTGTGAAGAGTCTTTGAATGTTTTATGTGATCCTCACAATACCTGTGTTACTGTAAAGGATCCAGAAGTGTTAAAGATTTAGCCTACCAGTGTTAGGTGCTGTATTGTCAAATTGGTATAAATGGTAACAATATTTCTATGATGGCCGATTCTGCTTCCTGTTTCACCCTAATTAGTCCAGAGGAATGGAGCAGAGTGGTCAATGCTCCCTTGAGGAAATTCCTGGTTAAAGCTGTAGCTTATGAAGGCAAGCCTGTTCAGGTCTTAGGGGAATTTGATTGCTCTCTAACATTTAAGGGGCACATTACTCCTGCCAAAGTGGCAAAAGATGGGTCTTTACTTCTTGGATGGTTGGAACAGGAAAACCTGGGCATCATTATAGATCCTAATAGTCCTGAGCAGGTTCTCCTCAAAGATGATCTTAAATCTGTTTTCACAGTGGGGGCACATGATTGGAAAGCATCTTTTCCACGAGATTTTTGCAAAAGACTTGGGAAAATAAAGGGATTTTCTCATCAGATAATTTTGAAGCAAGGAATTCAACCTATCATTCACAATACCAGACAGGCACCTCTTGCTATGAGGAAGAAATTATCCATTGAACTAGAATCCCTTTGCCGCCAAGGCATCCTCGAGCCCATAGAGAGCTCTGAGTGGTTATCCCCAGTGGTTTCAGCCAGAAAAGGGAATGGGGCCCTTAGAATGTGTATAGACTTGAGGGATCTTAATGATAGGATTTGAGTGGACAGACACCCTCTACCCAACATCACAGAGATGTTAAGTTAATTGAAAGATGCAAAAGTTTTTACCACTGTACACATGTCCTTCGCTTACCATCAGATCACACTTAAGAAAGAATGTCGTCATCTCACGTCTTTTGTGTGCCTCCTTTTGGTGCTTACAGATTCAAAAGAATGCCTTTTGGCCTTGCGCAAGCCTCAGCTGTATTTTAAAGGGTCATGAAGGCAATGTTTTCTAATGTTCCCAATGTCAAATGTTTTCAAGACAACATATTGGTTTACAGCAAAGATGTGGAATCTTACGACAAACTTTTGGCCATGGTGTTATCGATTCTAACTGACCGGGTTGCCACTGAGGGCAGAGAAATGTAAATTTGCAGTGGACGAGGTGGATTAACTAGGTTACAAATTGTCTGCTAAGTGCGTTGAACTGAAGAATGATTTGGGGATGGCTATAAAGGGTTTCCCCACTCCTCAGAACAAGGACCAGCCCCAATCCTTTTTTGGCATGTTAGGATTCTATGCCAGGTTTATTCCCAACTGCAGTGATAAGACTCATAACATGAGGTTGCTTATGAAGAAAAATCAACAATTTAAATGGTCCTCCAACCTAGAGAATGAATTCCATCTGATAAAATTAGAATTGAGTATTGCTATTCCTCTACAACCTTTTGAAACACATGATCAATCTATTGTAGTCACAGATGCTGGTTAGTATAGTTTGGGTGCCATGCTTCTCCAAAGAAGAGAGGGAAAGGAGGAAGTTGTGGCTTTTGCCTATCACAGTTTAAGAGGTGCAGAATCTACCTACTCTGTTGTTGAGCTTGAGGCCCTGGCTTGTTTGTGGGGTGTGGATTATTTCAGGCAATACTTATGGGGTTCGGAGATTGTCATCCGTGTGGACCACAAGCCTTTGGTTAATCTGTTCACCACTAAAGGAGCCAGCATGCCACTCCCCGCATTGCCAAGTGGCATTACAGGTTGATGGAATTCCATTTTCAGTTGGAATACATTCCTGGCGTTAAAAACATTTTTGCAGATTGTCTATCCAGGTTGCCTCTTTCTAATGAGCAAGCAGGGGAGCAGTTGGAGGATGAATTTTGTATTATGGCTTTGTTGGTGGATTCTGGTTTTGATTGCATTTCAGAGGAAGAGTAGAAGGTTGCAGTACAAGAATATAAAATGATTCAACTGGTTATTGACATGTTAAGTAGGGGTTGAGTACTTAAGGACGGTGAAGTAAGATCTTTCAAACATGTTTTTCCAGAGTGATGTATGCATTCAGGTGTTTTGAGAAGAATGGAGTTGTTGTTGGTTTTTTTGGTGGCCTGGGATGGATCATGCTGTTGAAGATTTTGTGAGAGTGTATTGCATGTGCTGTTAGTGACAAAACCCAAGTCACCTTTCCCAGTCCCATTGAGGCGGTGCCTGTTCCAGACAAACCATGGTTCAAGTTAGGTCTAGACATCATTGGACCAATGAATGTTTTGGATGGACGGAAAAAGTATGGTTTAGTTGTTGTGGATTATGGCTCTAGGTGACCTGAAGTGAAATTTGAGAAGTGCACCAACACTGAAGAAGTTATGGATTTTCTCCAGCCTGAGAGAAGGTGCTCCAATTGAACTCTTCACTATCAATGGGGTGCAGTTCATGTCTAAGGAATTTCAAGGGTATTTGTGCCGTTGGGGCATCAAACATATCACCACTTCTCTATATCATCCCCGCAGTAATGGTTTAGTGGAACACTGTAACAGGGTCAAAAAAAGACAGCATTCAATTTTCTGTGGCCAATGGATTAAATTGGAAGAAGGAACTGGTAGATTTGTTGTGGGCTTTGCGCACTACTCCCAATGCAGTTAACAACGTAGCTCCTTTTCCCCTATTAAAAGGTAGATTGGCTTCCACAAAGCTGGTGAGACCTTGGATGAGGTATTTAAATGTACCTAATGTGAAACCTGATTTAGTGAAAGATAATTGTGACAAAGCTCAAAGCATGTGTGTTACCAGTGTGCCAATCAGCGGAAGAAAACAGGCTCTTTTCAAAGCAGGGGATTGGGTTCAAATGAAAATTCCAAGTCTTGTTGCCAAAGGTCATTCCAAGTTTTCTTGTACTATGGAAATAATTGCACTAAGAGGCAGATCAGTCAAACTCAGTGATGGGAAGTGGTGGAACATGAAGAGGTTGTGCAAACAGAGATTTGATTGTGAGCATAGCATGAATTCCTCTGTGCAAAGGGAGCCCAGTTCCACCACTCAAAATGAACCCAGTTTCAATGCTTCTGCAAGAGATAGGAGACTTCCTTTGTTGGCTCAAGGACTTTGTTAAATCTTAATGTACGCTTTTAGTTCAGGAACTACATTGAATCTCAATGTATGTTTTTATTTTTATTTTGTTTGCTTTCTTTCCCTTTGTGTTTTTTTTTTTAAATTGTATGCATAGTTCATAATTGTTCTTTTCTCGTTATTGTAAGGGAAGAGATGTGTTGGGTTCTGTACCTTTTAATACCTACACATGCCACCATAACTATGGGTTCTACGCTGGAATGGTGGCATGCGGAATGTTCAGGAGAAGCTGTTGGTGCTGGTGCTTGCTCTGACCGGTCCTTTACCTTGGACTTCAATAAAGAAGAGTTGACTTACCTGCCGAGGCCTCTACTTCCATTCACCTTCCCTTCCTTCAAATTCTATATTAAGTGCAGGCGGATATTCCTGGGTGTGTGAGTTCCTTTAATTATATTTCTTTTGCCCTGTTGATATGAATCTCCCAGCAGAGAAGCTGTTCCAGGAAGTACATTTGTTGTATAGGCAGATCCTGACAATAGTCATTCACATCTTCCCATGGTCAGGGTTGGGGTGTGGGCAACAAGAGCTTAGGCAGAGATAAACAACTTGTCTAGAACTCATGTTGCTGACATTTGTACTACATTTATAAGTTTACCTCCAAATTAGATTTTTAAGAACTAGCAAAATCAAGTTAGGCATTTATAGATCTTATACATGAATCAGGAACCTGCTAGAAGGAGCCTGATTTAGTCTGCACGCAATTACTTTTGAATATTTTACTGCAGAGACACTTTCTAGCTATGCATATCTCACCTCTACACATAATTCCCCAAGGCCTCTTGGACTCCAGGAGATATCTATAAGTGACTTATTTAATGGTAGTAGTCGTGGTAATAGGATTTTGAACACATCAAACAAGTTTATTATGATATGGTTGCTGTAGTATGGCCGACAGCTGCTCAGGTCTCCTGGGGCGGCACAAATGCTAGGTTTTTAAACTCTCTCTTATGTAGGAGACCACAAGACAGCCAACATGCAACACTTGACCTCTTGACTTTTATGTCACATGTTCAGTTCTTGCCCATTTTTACTGTGACTTTACCTACTTGCCAAATTTTCCAGTTGTGATGAGTCAACTACTCACTATGTTTTAGAAGCCATAGCTCAAGCACTGGGAGGTGTTAAGTGACCTCTCATTCCAAAAGTCACAACATGCCGGCAAAGTCAGTAAGACACAAAAAACTGAATCATCAAAATGAAAATGAAATTATATAAAATAAGCAAACAAACTTTTGAGTTTGAACCCCCAGTACTGAAGAAAAATATTATTTACAAATAAATTGAACACTGAGCTATTGTTGCATCACAGTTGTCGCCATCTCTGCATTTATGGCAGCTGCAGGGATCACCAGCTACATGGAAGAGCAATGATCATCACATAGAGAAAAAAGAAACAGGAGGAGATTTGGAAGCGGCCAAGGACTCACGAAAAGTACAGATCCCTTCGCATCACTGCTTCCTTGAGGTGTAGTGTGTGTGAAAAATATGTTAACAAAATTGGATTTGTATGGGTGACAAAGTGTAGTGCCTACTCTCAAAATTTTGGGGAACATATTGTGAAAATAAGGAGGAAATAGATGGGGAGCCGCTGATGAAAATTCATGTAAGATAGTATATTTTCTATTAAAACACAATAATATTCAAATAAATAACAAAACAATTTTTAAATCTTTCTGAAGCAGAATAATAGAGAATAACAGCTTTGATTTCAATTGCATTCATTCTTCTGAATTGTCCCTTTAAAAACAAAAAAAACTCAATTCAGCAGGGCACTTATGACACTCTTCTGTATCTTATGATTTCTTTGAAATTATGGAGTTTCTGCATGTATCATTTCAACATTCTTCTCACTTGATTCAATCCTGGCTATCTATAGTTTCCTCCGTAGGTGTCAAGCCCCTTTCCACATCATTTGAATACTCTCTTAGTATTTTATTCTGATTTGTCTTTATCCTTCTACTTGAAAATGTTCAATAAACCACTAACATGCTATTTCTAACTTTCTTTCTTAAGAAATGTTGAAGATTTGTGTTCATTGAGGAGTTTCGTTTTGCTGTACTGCACTTGTTATTTCAAGACAAGACTGCAAAAAGGCAGTTCCTATTGGTCTTCCATATCTCACATGTACATTCGCATGTACATTTTACAACCAGGCTGTACTGTTACATCAATAAATGTATAATATAGGTTAAAGGAGGTTCATTGTGTTATATCACCCTGGCCAGTTAGTGAGGTAGGAGATAGCTAAAACTGCTGTATCCTGTTATTGACCGCTGGAGTACATATGATGTTTATTACACATACATTTGAGCACACTGTCCTAATTTTGGGATATATTGCCCAAGTTATCGTAACACTTTAGCATTCAGCTTGAAAATGGATAGATCACCCACAAGTCACTTGTCCTTTCCCATCCAATGCATCAGGCGGAGAAGATTCAGAGCCTCAGTATAGATATATAAAAAGGATGCCCCGTAAAAGTATTTTTCTGTGATTGGACACATATTTAATAACAAGCTCTCTCTGTGGTAACTCCTTTCCTATTCTTTCTTCTAAATGTTTAAACCATTGGACCATATTCATATTTTATTATGGTATTATTATTTTAGTTTGTGGAAAGCTCATCACTAGATTCTAAGATAAGTACATTAAAATAAGAATGGAGTGGAGGGGGGGCCTATCTGGCATTAGGGTGGCCGCCCAAACAGTCTTTCTGACCCCCTGGGAAGCAGATTGTGGAATCTATTACCAATCTGTCCCATCACCTAGCAGAAAGAACCACCCAACACCAGGGATTACTTTTATTATTATGATGGGTGGAAGGTTGCCCCTATTTCGATGAAATTGCACTCCTTCTCCATGGAGAGCCAGACCATCTTTGTACCTCCCATAGAGTCATATTGGGGAATTTATCCACAATCTGTGCATCTATGGGGTGGGAGAGCTCCACATTGGAGTCAGTCCACACCCGTCCTCCAGAGAGGTACATACTTACTTTCTGCTCCTCCTAGAAGACATATTGGGGGGTTTATCCCCTATTTGTTCACTCAGGGCAGGTCTGAAAGCACAAACGCAAACCAGTGATTCATTCATTTTCTTATGTTTCGGGTGGGAGGTAACCTACATTGGCATTGGTCTGCATCACCTCCTCCCAGGGGGGCCCACACAGTCTTTCTGCCCCTGGAGGGAAATTAATTTTGTGAGTTTGTCCCAAGCACAAATGGACACCACAAATTACTTTACTACTTTTTATTATATATGCCTTGTGGTTCTGAACATGACTTGCATTGGACTGGACCCTACAACTCCCATCCAAGACAGACTTACTGCACCCCCCTGGTGGGGAGGTTTTGAGGACTGTCTATTTACTCCATGGTGGGAACAAAGTCCACTAGAACACAATCACGGCTTACATGGCTCGTGGGTGGGGGCGTGGGTGCTGGGGATTGCGGGGGTCGTGGAGGAGGTTGCGGGGGGAAGGGAGAAAAAAAATCACCAACCTTGCCACCGCCGGGCCCCGCGTTTTCTCTGCTCTTGTTCTCCTGCTTCCAACACAGAAACAGAAATCAGGCAGCCAGGCTCCCTCCTCTAAGCCACTCACAATGCTGCAATCCAGCGTTGTGATTGCTCTGAGCGCTGTGACATGACGTTCAGCCAGGGTCTGGAGGGGTGGGCATGTTTTCCATGCAGGCTGTAATGCACCCTACACGGAGAAGGGGAAAGTGGGCATGACTGTTTTGGGCAGCCCGAGAGGGCCGACCAAACAGTCACTGTGCACTCAGGAGTGGGCAAACCACTCCTCCACTGCCCTGCTCACAGAGCAGCTATACCCACCCGCCCGCCCGCAAAGCAGCCCAAAACACATTAAATGATAATAATTAATAGTTTCATGATTTTGCTTCTCACACTGCTTGAAAGCAGTTGGGCAATGCTCCTCCGCCATAGCGGAGGAACCGCCCCTGCTAGATCATCAGTCTAAAAGATTTTTTAAAGTGTGGGCTGAGGGTTGGCTCCTCCTTGTGTTTTACTTTTCAGAAAGGCACAGCGTTGGTATAGTTGGTTGGTTGGTTCAGTTGGTGGGTTACGTGGGTGCTAACAGTCCCTGGACTCCAATACTGGAGCCATCCTCCATAGATAGTGATACGGATTTGGGTGATTTTAGGCATAGTACTGACCTTTCCTAAGGTATTCTGGGTAAGAAAATGTACTGAGGTCAACACGCCACACCACCCAGGGCATCATGGGTTTCAGTTTTCAAAAATGCCAGGGGTTGTAATGTTACCCAGGATACCTGCCAATCCCAGGAACAAACACCATAGCTGGTTGGAAGGACTTTTACAGAAATGTCCCATACATAAATGTTTTGATATTTTGTGATTTAAGTCAAAGTTTGAGGTTTGCAGGGTATTCTGGGTTAAAAACAAGTAGTGGGATCTATACAAGTAGGATACCCTTGCCCAGCTACCTTCATCGCCAGAAAGATTGATTACAACACAAAATCTTGATGTTTCCAGGCTTCATTTTTGGCTGTTCCCGTAACAGGCAATTGGCCCGCCTACCTAAGTGGGGTAATGTATTGATTGGGCGACATATGGGAATGCTGAGTGGTTCTATTTTTTGGCTCCTTGTAGAGCTTTATGTTCATAGGGCATTCTGGGTCATAAAAATAGTGAGATCCACACGAGACACATCATCAGTGTCTAGTTTTCAAACATGTATAGGTCGGGTAGGTTATCCTGGGTGCTTGCCAACCTCCGGCCTAAAGGATAAGTTTAACTATTTACTTGGAGATTGACATCCAGTCCTTTTTTAATTATTAACCACAATTTAGTCATGTTTCTACGTGCATAAAGCCCTTGTCTTCAATACGCATTATCCTCCGGAAAATGAGCTGGCAATATGCTACAAAAAAAGAACATTAAGGAAAAGTTTCATTTGCCTTTATTTCCCAAAATGAATAATTTACTTTGAAAAAAAAGAACTCATGGTGGAGGCTTCTTCAAAGGCACCTCATAACAAAACACAAATGAGCTGACGTTGCCATCCCTAGACATACCAGTCATGTGCTTGGTCAATGAGTTAGCCTTAAACTCAATACATGAAATTCTAAACCTTATTTTTTACTTTTCTACTTTAGGACATTAATTATTGAATTTGATTATTATTGCTTTCAACAATGTTTCTAAACCACTAACATCCTTCAATGTTTCATCAGTGAAGAAAGGAGTACAATCCTAGCTATGTCTGTACTTTGTAATATGCAGACCACCAACCACCCTCTCCTCTCTCCAAGTTAACATTGCTATTTTGATTATTCCATTTGTCTTTCAAAAACCACTAGATGGCACATCTACCTTAAAAATCATGTGAATTTTCTAGCAGAACTGCAGGAAAAAATATATTAACTAATTTTCTTTCAGAATATATGGTACTATCGTCAATCAGCTAAAAATTAATGAAATTTTGCTCCGCAGCAACAAGCCCGACCTCACAGCCTAAAGTGTACATTTGACATACTACTGCCCTATAGCTTCACTCTGTCACTCACATCCCTTTGAGGCCATTTATATGACACGGTGCTGTCGATGTTTTTATGTAATTAGGATTTCTCTGTTTTTCAAATAAAGGTAAACACATATAATATAATTCAAATATTTGCAATCTTCATGAATGCCGGACATTATATAGACTTGAGAACAAACAAAATCCAGCCGGAAAATAACTCTGAAAAACAGACTTCAGCAGGACATGTTAGGCAAGCTTATTTTAGTGATTCGGGTACAAGTACCTATTGCGCAATCAGATACATATAACTTAATCTTTGAATGCAAAATTAGAAATAGTAAATTATTAAAATGAAATAATTGGGACCTGTGGCGGCAGCGAACCCAGTTAGAAAGGAGTTACTGTCGGGTTCTGAGGATCGGCAGGGCAGTCGTCTTCTCTGTATTTATTTATGTGAGTGCGAACTAAGCAGTCAATGCATTTGCTCAATTGATTGTTTTGTCTCTTGCCAGGAATTGACCCATCAGCCTTGTTGCATCAGACACGTCTGTGAGCAAGTAAAACAACATTTCTTCATTTGTCTATTTGTTGTAATAAACGGAGTCTGGTGTAGCTCCATAGATGATTTATTTATCTGAGTTGCAGGTAAATGATAAGTTCCAATAATAAGCGCTATAGTAAGTCCCACCAGGAGCAGCCTCCCTGCTGCTCAACCCATACTCCAACTAACACACTCAACCTCACAGGCACCCAAGCATTTCAATGCATCACCATGCACACCAACATTCCACACAGCACATTCATACTGGCCAGCAAGAACAAGAGCACCAGGGAAGATGCATAGTACAAAACCAGATGTAACGCTCCTATTGTTCTGTTGCTGTTACTCGCGAGATCGTTTCTCCTCTGATTTTGAGGTTCAGTGAACATTTCAGGATAAAGTGGTATAGGTTTCCTTTCTGGCCACATGCACAATTGGCTGTGGAAGGTTTCTTTTGCTTCGATATGGGCCTAGCAGAAGGGGTCCACATCTGGACATGTCAAACAGTTTCCTCACTTTGGGATTTGTCATGTTCACCAGGTATGGCTGGGCATATTGTGAGACATCAAATATCACATTTTGACCTCTAGGATGAAAGTTGTCTATGATGCTCATTTTCCTTCTCGTTGAAGGTTTTTAAGCTGCTTTTTCACCTTGGTGTTTGCCAGGCCTGGCTCCAGGATTCGGGACCTGGGAGGGCCATGAAGAAGCATTGGTGGGCCGTGATGATGAATAGTTGCCACAGCATCTCCAGGGGCCCTGAGACCAGGATCTGGGAATGTTGGATGGTCTTGTAGGGGGATGAGCTGCATACTCTGTCTGCATACTGTGCGGAGTCGTACTTACTAGATTTAACTCAAATTGTAAGGATTTGTTCTGTATCTAAGTTCTTTATCTCTTTTGCTCTTTCTGTATCACTCGCCTTTCTCTACATCTCATCCTTCTTACGTTCCACCTCACCCTCCTCTGTCTCCACCTAACAGTGTACTTCTCACCCTCTACGTCCTCCTGTTGCATCATTGTCTCTCTTCATCACGTCCTCCTCTTTCTCTGCCCCACCCTCCTTACACCATCTCATCCTTCTGCCTCACTGCAGTGGCCTCCTCTTTCTCTGTCTCTCCACCTCACCCTAAAGTCTTTCTCACCTCACCCTCCTCCCTTTCTGCCTCAATCTCCTCTCTCTCTTTCCCTCACTATCAGCATCCCACTGGGCTTCCACGTCATTCTTCTCTCTCACTCATGCCATATTTTCACTCTCTCCCTCACCCGCTACCTTCTTCTCTTCAGCTCGCCACCCTCACTCTCTCTTACTCACTATCTTTCCTCTCTTTGCCTCACGTTTATTCTCATGCCCTCTCACACTCCTAGCCAGTGGTGTAACAATAGCCCCTGCAGCCCCCATGGTGTGGGGGCCTGAGCTTCAGTGGGCCCCCTCAGGCACTATGCACGGGTAGTGGGGCCCTGGCCTAAGAGCTCCTGACTGGGTCCAGAGCGTGGGGAGCCTTCTCCATGTGTTTTGCAGGGTGGCCCTCAAGTGTCATTATGCCCATGCTCCTGCCTATCTCTCTCTTTCAACATCTCCTTTTTGAAACATAACCTCCTGTCTCCCAGCTCATCTTTAACTCTCTCCATCTCACCCTCTTCTGTCAGCCTTACCTTCACTGCTGCTGCCTATGGGGTCATCATTTTGTGAATGCCAAGGAGGCTTAAACTGCTTCCCAACAAGAGGTGGTGCTTGTGTGGGTGTGTGTAAATGGGGACCTTGCCCTCCTGCTGCCCTGTACCTGTTCTCTACTGGCAGCGCTCAACATTTTAAAGAGCGGCAGCATCAAGGTCTGTATTATACACACTGTGTGTGTGTAGAAGATCTACAAAGACTATGGAACTCGCATTTCTAAAGAGGTTGCAAAAGGCTGTGTGACTTTTTGAACTTGTTGATAGTGACTATTGCTGTCCATTTTACTTCAAATGAGTGTAATAACAATTGAAAAAGCAATCACAGTTGGCAACTGGTCAAACATCATAAATGTTTGACCAGTACTCAGTACTTTACTCTTATTTCATCCATCTCTTTCCTTTCCATTCTTTTCCCTTATCCTTCTAGTTTTCCTTTGCCTCATCGTTTCTTCTGATGAAAGGACACCCCCACATCCACAGATGCGCCTTAATGGTTAGTTCATAGCATTAGTGGTCTAACCAGGTTATGTGATCTGCCTTTCAAAATACATCAAACACAATTATTTGAAGCTCAATTGACTGTGTTGTTTATCAGGGTTCTGGGACAAGTAAAGGCTCAAAATTGTTATTTTGATGACAGAACATACAAATGTTTTACAGCACCTCTTGTCCTAATTTTGGGTCAAAAATAAAAACTTAAGTAGCAATATTTGCACTTATGAACCCACTGATTGTAGGAACATAATTGGCAGCAAGCTCAATAGCCGAATATATCAACGTATTGGTTTAGAACCTAGGGGTTACCTCAGCCCGATCATTCATTTCTATCTATGTGGCATAAAGGAATAAATGTTTGGAGCAAATAAATGCATACTTCACTGCTTCCCAAAGGCTGCTGTCCATGCCTTAAGTTCCTTCCAATTAACTTAGACTCACCTAGCACCCCTGGAGATTGGAAGTAGGCAGTACAATGGCAGTGCATCTTGCAAGTGCTACCATACAATAGCTACAAATGCCGTTCTTTTTACAAGAGGAACTTCTACTGTACCACCCATGCTTATCAATGTTCTGTTAGTGAACCTTGGAAAAGTCTTTTCAATTCAGAAAAGTTCAAAAGTGTGGCATTAGCAGTGTGTTTTTTATATAGTACCACAAGTTAGGAATAGAGTAACAGCAGGAAGAAAATAAAACAAAACACTAATAAAATATAAATTGATTGTCCACATATATCAATTGACTTTTCTTGGGATGCCAAAATCCTATCAGATTGTTGCTGCCATATGCGTGGCCACTGTAATTATCAGCCATGGGAAGATCAAATTATGAAGAAGTGTTTACTAAATTATGCAACCAAAAAAGGCAAATCATGCGGGCTCATGTGGCATATTTTGAAACAGTATTCACAACTGTCTCATTTTTACACACGTTAACACTATATCAGCAAGCGTTTCACCTTATTGATATCAGTTTTACACCTAAATACAGCAATCCGCAACAGAGAGATGATCTGCCTCTTCTTGACAAAAGGCAGGCCACTGCGCGCACCAACAAATGTGGTAGTGATTTTAGTAACATTTGATACATTTGTGCTAGAAACAATTTTCTTATTAAAATCTGCAAAATATGCAGAAGATGAGAGAAGTGTGGCCAATCAATAATTATGCAGAAATCACTGCATCCACAGAATCACAAAAACCCAGTGGCTCTGGTCGTATGTATTCTCTTAAGTACTGTGTAACTGAAGATTGCAGGCCACGTTTGATAAAATAGATGTGTCACAGTTAGACCTGCTTTTCACGTCTACATGTTAATAGCCGCCATTCCCCTGGATTTTCTCCCGTCCCGAGGCACTTCAAAAGCCAACATATTGGTATTTGTCATAGAAGTTTAATATTTAGGCTCAGAAAGTGAGGCTGCAGGCCCACCTAAATCATCAAGAAAAAATACAAAATATGTTTATCAACTTGCAAATGGGCCTTGGCAGAGCCTGGTCCACTTGGCGTCTGTGATTGAACTCAGCCTAGTATTTCCTCTTTTTAGTTGCATGGGTCTCAAGCATAGCTCTAGCATCTCTGTTGCAAGGACATCCAATGAAGCTTCATTTTTCCAAGCTGATGTGTATTTGGAAGGTGGACATGGGGTAAAGTTCTTCTTCCAGGCTATATGGACTTGTTGATTTTCGGCAGACTTTCAGGGGCATATTACCAAGGGCCAGCGATACAATTAACACAACTTTAGCGTGATTTTTTGGGCGCAAAGCAGCGATAATTATATCGCATTATTTACAGGGAAACGCTAGCGCGTGTTTCCTTGACTTAGCTCCCGTTTTTCACACGCCTCGCCTCACATCGATAATGAGATGCAAAGTAGGAGTGGCTGTGAAAACAACATGGGAAAATATCACGAAAGTAGCTTCACGATATTAACAACGAGGCGTAGTGATAATTTAAATCGCGCTAACTCTGCCTTAACTCAGGAATTTATCATCTGTTAAATTCTTGACTAAGGCATACCTAACATAGGAGGTGGATTGTGGGGCTAAGGTCACAGGGCCTATCATCAAGCTTATCGCCGTTTTCCATGGAACATCGCTAGAAAACCAGCGATGTTCCATGGAAAACCCCGTATCGTTGGAATATTTATTGCCATAGCGCTGAGCGTTGATAATACAGCGCTAGTTTGGCGATATATTCCAGCGATAGCCGGCGATAATTAAAAACGCGCTAAGCGCGCTCAGCGATAATTATCGCTGGGGCTTGATAATATGCCCCTCAGTTTTTAGCTTATATTTTAAGGGTGACAAACAGCCTCTAAGAAGGATGGGGCTGTAGCTGGCATCAGATTGCAATGAATGGGTGAGGAGCCCTGCCAGGAGCATGAGCAGTATATTAAAAAAATTCCTTTCATTGGGTCTGATTTTAGGCGCACATTGCTCCAGGTCCCAGTATCCATTTGGGGTACGAGCAATGAGGATACAATTTTTGGCTTAGAGTAGCATTGGCACTTAAAAGTATTCACTGCAGAGAAGTCTTGAGAGGTTTGCAACATTTCTTTGTGAATGCAAGAGTGAAGTGAAGAGCCTTTTTTGGGAAAATAGACCTCTCTGAAGTGTCACCCCTTGCTTTTTGCCTTCCTTCTCCTCTTTTCCTGACCTACTTTTTGTTGACTTTAGGACTATGAGCACTTTACCACTGCTAACCAGTGCTAAAGTTCATGTGCTCTCTCCTTTACCCATGCTATAACTGGTTTACACCTGTGCCGCATATTGAATTGACTTGTAAGTCCCTAGTGGGGGCTGTTAGGATTAAGAAGAGAAATATGAAAAATAATTCTTCTACCATGGTTCTTTAATTAATGAAATTGAATATTGTCTATAATATAGGAAATGCATATTTTTATGAAATTGTTTTGTGTAACTGTAATTTGTATGTGATTATGATGCCCCATCTAACTGACCTCTTTTTATGGTATTTTAATCTATTTTTAACATGTATTTATAAAGGGAAATATTTTTTATACTTCAGTTTCTTATTGTGTGAATATTTGTTTAGTGCTTTTGTCTTTTTATGATATTGATTTATCGAAATAAAGTATTTTGACTGACGGACTGACTTGTAAGTCCCTTGTAAAATGGTATGCCACATAGCCTAGGGCCTGTAAATTAAATGCTACTAGTGGGCCTGCAACACTGATTATGCCACCCATACATGTAGCCTTTAAAAGCTTTTTCAGGTCAGGTCTGCAACTGCAGAGCCTATGTGTGCAGTTTACTGCCACTTCGACTTGGCCTTTGAAACCCTTCGCCAAGCCTTACACTCCCCTTTAATTATGCACAGGTCACCCCTAAGGTAGGTGTTATATTTCAAATGAAGGTCTGACAAGGTAGATTTGCATGTGTATTTATTGAGCATAAATACAATAAACCATTACATATAAGAGCCTGGGCCAACTGACTCAGAATGGATTATGAGTCATGTAGAACCCTGGCCAATGGTTCTACATGTCACCAATGGCCAGGATGCCACACATCCCCTTTCGTCAACACAAATATTGCAAGTTACATAGTTATCAAAAGAATAGTATAACACGTATATAATTGAACTATATACAACATCAGTAACACAATTAAATAACAGAAAAGATAAAAGATAAAAAAATATTCAGCTGAAATATTTGCAAAACATATACAATCCTAACAAAAAAATCAAATTAAGATGAACAGGAATTATGCCATGACAAAATCCTTACACCAAACTGGTTTGAATTTTAACCTTGAGTTGGCTTGATACTTGGTATCATTATGGTTTTGTTGATGTAGTGAAGTGGCCAGGATTCCACAGTAGGCCTTAGGTAGCCCATAGGGAAGGGTGCTGTGTAAGTAAAAGGTAGGACATGAACATACTCTTCCTGCTCTGTGTGTCTGCAACCTGTCTCCACTACATGTCTGGGATGGCTGACAGCTGCACATTGTGTATTCCCTCTAGGCACAAGCACAGGAAGGTTAGGTGTGTTTGATTACCCATCTGCATTCACCTGTATTCTGATGGCTCTTCCTGGGCAGGAAGGGAGGGAGGGACTGACACATCTGAATACGTAGTGGACAAAGGGCTGATTACCTCCACCAGATAGTCTGGAGCCAGAGATGAGGAAGAAAGGATATGTGTGCACTTCAAAGACCCCAAAGGCACATTTGGGTACAGGTACTGGGTCTCTGACCCCACCACATCAGACCCTTCTAGACCTACAACTGGACCCTGTCAGAAGAACTGCTGTGCCACATCAAGGACTGACACTCTACTGGACTGCTGACCTGGAAGTCTTGCTCTTTGTTGGGCTGCCCTGCTCCCTGCTGCTCTCTGATTCTGAGGAGAGCTGGAATCTGTCTTACCCTGAAGTGATCTCCAAGGGCATGTTGGCTTGCCTCCTGTTGCTTGCGACTCAGGGATATCAAAGTCAATACCCCTGCTCCTGTGCCTAGTTCACTGGCTGTGGACCCAGATACCTGCATTTCAAAAATCGGCAGAACTTCAGTCTGTGTGTGACAGATCTGACGCATCGACCCGTTTGTGGGTGTATCACTCTTGGAACCAATGCATTACCTCCAGATCCCGAATCATCTGAACCGTGTATCGCTGCCGCAGCAGTCTTCATAGGTCAATGCATACCTCAACTGCATGGGGAAACCCGGCGCAACGCCCTTCCGAACCAATGCATCTCGACTCTCCATCTTCAAAACTGATGCATCGCCTCCAATGTGTAAAGAAAGCTGATGCATCACCTCGCCTGCAGGATCAACATCGATGCATCGCTCGACTAGCGCATCGCGCTGTTGTGACCAGGATAAGGTATTTTGTTCACCCTGGGATGCGTGGGTCCCATAGATGGCCTATGCTCTAACACAGGCGGCTCGAACTTTTGAATTTGCTCCAGTCCCGCACGACCAGATAACCCACATAGGCACTTATTGCTAATAAGCACTAGAACTCTTCTTAATCTTTAAAAATTCACATCTTAACTTCTACTGATTGGATTTTTGTCATTTTGGTCTTGATTTATTTATAAAATGATTGTCTATTTTTCTAAACTTGTGTGGAGTCTTTATGTGGTGCTTTCACTGTGTTACTGTGTGTGTGTTGCACAAATACTTTACACATTGCCTCCTTAGATAAGCCTGATTGACAAGCTACCAGAGGGGGAGCACAGGTTATCTTTTAGTGTGTTTCTAGCGTACCCTAATTAGAATTATGGTTCCTGCTTGAACATGGTGCATACCTCTGCCAACCACAAACCCAATTTCTAACAGCTTTGTTTTACTCTCCTTCAGTTGCTACCTGTCTGCTGAGCACCCCCTTTGATCCTTGCTTGGCAGGTTGTACAGAATTCTTAGAAGCGATAGGAGAGCACGCTTGAGACCGATATTCTCTTGTTTACTCCATAGTTTATCTGCAGATCCCAGATTAAAGGCAGGCATAAAATCCAAGAATACTGTTTATAGCGGCGTTAATTTTGCTGTATTGTATTTATATTCTGTGTAAAAATTGATCTTGATGAAGAGAGGTGCTAGAATTTGAGCCCACCATTTTGGTTGATGTTTGAACACATAGGAGGTATGATCTTCAGGGGCAGAGCTTTCCCTTTGATACGCTCACTGATTGCCTTATTTACATTCTGGTCCATGCAGATGCCGTCGTAATTGCTTCTCAATTTGTGTTTCCAGGTGTGTTTACATTCTTTGAGGGGACTAATGGTGAAAACCCATTTTATGACTTACTGCATGATGTGTTTGCTGCTTTGAAAGCTTGGCAAAGAAAGTTATCTGGTTGTCTTCTGTTCACCGTTAGTACGTTCCCAGTACGTAGCACTTCTCCAATTTTCTAGATAAGGTATGGGGTCCTTTTTCATTGTGGCTTTCTCCAATGTATTCCAGTTCTTATGCATTGCTTCTTCTTTCTTTCTCTTGATTAAGGTTTCGTACCTCTTTTTGGCCATGTTGATTTTTTCTGAGCCTTCACCATTCTGAACTAGGCCTTTGAAGTCTTCCTTTACTTGAAACTGGCAAAATGCTGTGGTTATTTTGGGCACCTTGATCTTTTTTCTTCAGATAAAGTGTGACTGTGAGTTTCACTGAAGCTAGGGGGTTCTCATTGTTTGGGGGTCGGTTCTCATTGTTTGGGGGTCAGTTTCTCAACTGAGCAAATGCTTTGGTGAAATTTCATGGTATTACTTTCATTTCTATCTCGCTGCTCCATTCTTACAGTTTTGATCCCATGGTCTGCTAACAATGGACCCTATTCCAGAGTTGAGCTCCCATGTATTGTTCAGATAGTAGGGTTCATGTGTTTAATTCTCTACATTCCAATCTCCATGTTAGTCCAATGTTTTTGAATTGGTACAATTTTTTCCTCTTATTCTGATATAACTGATTACATCAAAGCTTCATGTTAATTTTAAAATGGGATTTCATGCCCCTTGTTTCATATAAGTTGCAAGTTCAGAACAGAACTTCATTTGTACTGTAAGATTTTAGGTGTTTTTGTTTTTTTGCATTTTTCCCCTCAAAGTTGGGGAGCAGAGAGTGGCACCAAGTGCATTATTCAGTCTAAGTGTCAACTCTGAGTCATTTCCCCATTCACCCAACTTGCTATTGAAGTCATTGCACACAGTAATAATAAAGAGTTTTGCAATGGCTACTTTCTTCATAGTATATGAAATGGCTTCAATTGGTTCATGTAGCAGTTCCTGTTAAAATACGGTTCTTTGAGGATCGACATTAATTTGTGGTGTGTGATCCAAGTCCAGTTAATCTACTTGAATGTGACTTATTATGCAAGCTTACTTGTTCTATCTATTGCACTCCAAAAGTTATAGAATCTTTTACCAATGATGACGATTTTATTTTTAAACTATCCCATGTGTGATCTGACAAGGGAATGTACCCTGTCTTGATGAAAGATGATTTGCCTATTGAATTGTGAGACACTGTTTTGCCTAAAGTCTGTGACTTTGCAGGTAACGATATCAGTCTAATCAAAGGTGTCGAACCAGTCTGTACCAGTATCAAACCAAATGCAGAATTTTCAAGAAACCCATAGTAAAGTTTGACCCTAGATATTATTGCTGGTATTACTTCTGTGATTGACTTAATGGTTGAGCAAGGGATCCTAAAGAAGATAGTGAGGAGTCCATGTACCCCTGCCATTATGGGCTTGTATAGTCCAATGGGCAAGTATCATATTGTTCAGTATTTGACCAAGAGGATAATTTGACCAAGTTTTCAGTTCGGGTCTTCAGCTCGGTCTCCACTATTTCGGCTCTGTGTCAGCCCAGGCTGAGGAGAGAGTTCCCCTCCAAGCCTTGGTTCACACCTGAGCGTAAGACCCTGAAACATACGTGTAAAATGTTGGAGAGAGCATGGCGGTCCGGGGGTTATGGTACCTTCGATAAAGTTGTTTTGCGAGCCAAACAAAAACTTTATTACACTGCCATTGGATTGGCCAAAGGCCAGTACTACGTGGCAAACATCGATCGGGCAAATAACAATGCAAAAGAAGTCTTTGTTATTGTACAGAATTTCCTGGCTCCTAGTGCCCTGGTGACTGGGGCTCCAACGTTGATAACCTGGTGTAATACTTTGGCTAAATTCTTCAAAGATAAAATCACCAGCATCCAAGAGACTTTTTCTACTCCGTCTTGGAAGCCTTTAGGCGGGCTGCGAGCCGGGTCGAAGGCTGACTCCGCCCCCACGTTTTCCACATTTAGGGGTCCATTAGGATGGCGGGTGGACTTAGTCCGCCCGCCATTCCCATCGGTAATCGGGACCTCCCGCCATAAGGGCGGGGTCCCGCGGGGGGTATTAGGATGCGTCCGCCACTGTGGTGGGCGCATCCTGTATTTTTATTATTGTGGTGGGCGGTGCTCTCAGCACCGCCCGCCACAATGCTAAAAATGCACTTTTACATTTGCATAAACAAAGGGGCAGGCACCGCGCAGTGCCTGCTGCTTGTTTATGCAAATACCCCCCGTGTGCACCCCTACCTCTCCTTCACTCTGGGGGCCCGCAGGGGGCCCCCAGAGTGAAGACCGCATGCCTTTGATGCCGCCACGGAATGGCATCTCCCTAAGCCCATTGTAATATGGCTGGCGGTGTCTAATAGACACCGCAACCATATTAATCCTTTTCCGCCCCGGCCGCAAGGCGACTGGGGCGGAAAAGCGGCGGACGGTCTTTCCGTCCGCCGAGGTCCCCCCGCCATACTAATATGGCGGGGGGGAATTCCAATGCGGATGTCGGGCGGATTACCACCGCCAGCCTGGCGGGGGCAATCCGCCCGACATCCTAATGGGCCCCTTAGTGTGGTGGATATGCCAAGCTCCCTCAGGATCTTGATGGCTCTTAAGTCAGGATCACTTAATGACCCTTGTGCTGCTAGGCTTCTGTCAGATGTGGCTGACTCCATTAATGCTGAAGTGAATTTAATGGTGAACCAGTCGCTCCGAGAGGCGTATGTTCCAAAGGTATGGAAGCAGGGATTTATTCTGCCTCTCCTCAAAAAGCTGTCTCTTAATCCTTTGCTTCCTGAGAACTACCGCCCTATTTCGCTCTTACCTAGCCTGGCCAAGGTTTGCGAAAAAGTTGTTACCTCCCAACTTACTAACTATGTTGAGACATCAGCTTTGCACCACCCACACACTATGGCTTCCGTGCTTCTCATAGCACGGAATCTGCCCTGCTTGAGGTGTCAGAGGCCATTCAGGAGTGTTTGGGTGCCAGCGGGAGGGCTGCATTGGTTATGCTAGATCTCTCGGCGGCATTCAACACTGTGCCCCACTCTCTGCTCCTTGATAGCCTGTCAGAGGTAGGTATTTCTGACTCAGCCCTGCGGTGGATCAGGTCCTTCTTGGAAGACCGGACACAGCAGGTCTGGCTTCCTCCCTGCTCCTTGGAGCCAATGCAGGATACCACCAGGGTACCACAGGGATCATCACTTAGGCCCCTACTCTTTAACATCTATGTGACTCCGCTGGTCTATCTTGCAGAGTCTCTTGGGGCTAAAGTGATGGCCTACCCGGATGACACCCAGCTCTTGTTTTCATGGCGCAGGGAGGATGATTTGGTAGTGGCGGCCCAACATTGTCTGGGTTTTCCAGTGGCTGGCTACTGCTCAGCTGAAATGCAGTGAAGGGAAATCGGAAGTGCTCCTTTATGGTTCATTCACTTTGGAATTTAAAGATAGGCTTTGGCGTTCTGGCTTTCCTCGTCCTATGGCAGACAAAAGTGCCGCAAAAAATCTGGGCATCTGGTTCGACGACAACCTGAATTTCTCTACACAAATAAAGAAGCTGGCGGGCACATGCTTTGGCACCTTGAAAATCTTGAAGTTTCTTCCCTTTTTGCCAGGTAGTGCCAGAGAAACAGTGGTCCGGGCTCTTATTCTGTCCTGGTTGGACTATGCCAATGCCCTTCTGGTAGACAGTATGGGCTATCTTATTAAGAAGTTGCAGGTTGTTCAAAACTCGGTGGCCAGATTGCTCTTTGGACTGACATCCAGGCACAGTGTGCGCCCTCATTTGCATTCCTTGCACTGGCTTCCAGCTGATTCGCGGTTGAAATTTAAGATGCTGACCATCACTCATAGGGCCCTTCATGGGCTTGGCCCCATCTATTTGCAGAGGAGGTTTGCTTTTTACACTCCAGGAAGACAGCTGCGCTCGTCTGCTCAGCGGCTGCTACAGACCCCCAGGTTCAACCACCAAAGACTGGGAGGTGTTTCGTTTGTGCGAAAAGCCAGTCTGGCTTGGAAAACGTTTCCCTGGTCTCTCAGGTGTATCCAGGATCCACTGCTTTTCAAGACAAAACTGAAAACATTGCTTTTCTAGTTGCTGTTTTGTGCTTATTCTGGTCCTTTCCTTCTGTTAGTGCCGGGACACTTTTGAGTATCTGTGCGCTGTATAATTTAATATAACATAACATAACAGTATTTACTGAAAGTGAATGCTATTGTTGTCCCTTGTTGTCTTGTGGTTCTCAACCCAGCTGTGAGACTGCTTCAGATTCCATGCAAGTCTGAATGGTTTTCAGTCATGGACTTGTGCCCGGCCTTTTTTCTCTATTCCTGTGAATGAAAATAGCCGGTTCCATTTTGCTTTCCATGTCAGTAATCATGTTTTTGCTTAGTGCCAAGTCTCACAGGGGTTTATGGAAAGCCTCTCAATATGCAATTAGATTCTCAAAAAGAATCTTGAGTCTCTGGTAATCCCAAATCATTCAGTGCTAGTACAGTATATTGATGACCTGCTGGTGGCGTCAAATACTAAGGAAACTAGTAAGATTGATATTGTTGCACTTTTAAATCATCTGGCTAAAAGTAGACATAAAGTATTCCCAGCTAAGATACAATTTTGCCAAACTGAAGTCCTGTAAGTCACCGCATTGAAAAAGGAGCAAGGAAAGTGTCACAAGATACAATCTCTACAATTCTTAATATGAGTCCTCCAACTACCCAAAAGGCATGTTTCTAGAAATGTTGAGTACTGTCAATAATGGATTGCAAATGTTTCCTTATCAGCAAAACCTTTTCAGTAGTTGACACACAAAGACCTGTCTGATCTGGTACCTTGTACTGCCTTCACTGAGCTGCGAGAATGCCTTTGTAGGGTACCAGCTCTGGAAATGCCTGATTATAATAAGTGCTTTGTGTTGTTCTGTAGTGAAAGGGAAGGTTGCACTCTTTCATTACAGTACAGTACAGTACACAAATGCATGGAAGTAGTCGCATGCCAATTGCCTATTTTTCAGTGACTCTTGACCCTGTTGCTGTGGCTTTGCCTTGATCTTTGAAAGAAGTGGCATTTGCATGTGTGAGTCTTGAACAGTGTGAAAGCATAGTCATGGGACATTCACTGACTGTATTTCTGCCCCATTCAGTGGAAATACAGTAGACTTACAAAACATGAGCAAATACTTTTGGGCACAGAGAATGAACCAATTCTAAATCCATCCACTCTGTTGCCACTGCCTAGAAATGAAACTGTAACTGATGAAGTTGAACATGATTGCTTGGATGTGAGTGAGTTATGCGCAAAACCCCGACTTGATATACAGGATGAACCTTCACCTGAGTCTGATCATGAGTTGTATGTCGATGGTGCCTGTTTGTGAGACAATGAAGGAAATCTGAACTCTGCCTATGCCTTTTGTACAGTTGGAGGTGTTGTTGAAGCTTTATGGTTGCAAGGAGTGTATTCCGCACAGGTTGCTAAATGTATTGCCTTGACTAGGGCTTACAGCATTTCAGAACAACTCAGGGTGACAACTTCGCCAAAAATCAGTATGGCTTTGGAGTCGTACACTACTTCTGGCAATTATGGTCACAGCATGGCTTAATGACTTCCTCAGGATCGCCTATATGAAATGGAGAAAGTGTGCAGAACTTTTTGTGGTCCCTACAATTGCCTGGCCAAATTTCAGTAGTTAAGTGCATAGTTCATAGGCAAGGCACTGACTATGTGACCTTTGGCAATAGATATGCTAACGAGATTGCCAAATATTGTGCATTAAATGCCTACACCTTTAATAAGGATTTAATCAACGAGACAAAACAAATTACAACCTGTTACTGACTGCTATAGACACATGGGATGAGATTAAGAGATTACAAGAAGAAGTGACAGAAACTGAACGGCAAAGTTGGGAGTGAGTTAGAGGCACCAAGATAGAAGATGAAGTTTGGATTTACACAGTTGGCAGACTTGTATTACCGGATATGTTTTTTACCAACTATAGCTAGACATTATAATAGTCCTGCACATGTAGGAAGAGATGCAATGAGCCATCTATTTTGACAGGTTTAGTTCAATCCCAGATTCAGATTGATTGCTGAGAATCTATGCCATCAATGTGCAGTGTGTCATCAGCAAAACGCTAAAACAAAATCAAAAGTTACAATGAGCCATGTAGAGGAGGTTCCTTTAACCAAATACAAATGGACTTTATAAAAATGCCCCTTTGCAATGTTTTGTGATATGCTTTGGTCAGTGTTTGCATTTTCTCAGAATGGGTGGAAGCTTATACAACACAAAGAAAAGATAGTCTCACAGTAGCTAAATTGTAGTTGAGGGAGTTGGTTCTAAGGTTTGGATTTCTGACTTCTCTTGAGTCAGACAAAGGGTCTAATTTTAACAATAAGGTCCTGAAAAGTTATGTGCGGCATTACAAGTTGAGCAGAAGCTCCACTGCAGTTAGTGTCCAGAGGCTTATGGACTTGTGGAGCAGATTATTGGCCCATTGAAACCCAGATTGGCAAAGGCCTGTGCGTCAATGTCTTTGAAGTGGCCCAATGCATTGCCTCTTGTGCTGATGAGTCTGAGAAGCACGCCAGATTGGAGGGCAGGATTGTCACTTCATGAAGACATCATGGGCAGAGTGATGATACAGCCAGTTGTTATTGCTGCAAACGCTCTTGTCAATACTACAGATTACTTAATATTAGACTACTGCAAAGGTTTAGCTGGTGTGGTACGTTCTGTGTCTCACAAGGTCAGAGAGGCTGTCATTGCAACTCAAAAGGAGCAGTGCCATGACCTCAGTCCTAGCGACTGGGTAATGGTGAAGAAGCATGTGCAAAGTTGTGCTTGGAACCCTGTTGGAGTGGACCCTACCAGGTGATCCTGGTCACCAACACTGCTGAGTAGTGTGGAGGTATTCTGAATTGAGACAAGCCACCCATAGTGGCAGAGTGCCATGTCACTTTGATGATAGAACAGCACCTGTTCTTGATGTGCTGATGGTTACAGTGAGACAGAGGGAGCAGTGTAGTCAAGCTGCTGGGGAGCAGCAAGCAGATGGGACAGCACTTGATTGGCCTGAGCGTGGTCTTGGAGAGTCAACTATTGTCAGTACCGAAGGGGCCCAGCCAGTGGAATCGACTATGAGAAACACAGATTCTAACCAAGGGCTTAGTACAGTAAGAAAGCGAGTTGTAACTGGAGACTGTTGTCCCAGAAGAGGTGAGATTCTGAGAATGGAAGTACAAGAACCACAAACCATTCCTGAAAGCTCTGAGCAGTCTGATCCGATTGACAGTGATGAAGAGTGAACAGATGCAAAGAGATCAAAAAGAGCAGGAGTACGCAGCCAAAAATACTCACCTCTTAAATGGACTTATCTGGCAGAAAATGAATGGGAGCGAGAATTCTCTGCCTTTTGCATTAACAATATGAGTCCACCTGAACCTCCTTGAAATGAACTTTGTTGTGGATTTGAATTTCAATCATGGTGCACCAATTATAGGAATGACACAATTTATCCTAAATATACTCAATAACTAATTTGATCTACATATTTTTCCATACTGAACAGAACCATTGACAAATGTCAAGGGTCCAATGATAACTGCTGCGGTGGGCCCCTACCGAATAACAAGGGACTGAAGACCATGGATGAAGATGGAGAGGACACTGCAGCAGTGTAAAGTGACACACATGAAAAACATGAAGCTATGGACAACAGGGGAAGAAGAGCAGACCACGGTGAGGGACAGGAATAGGGATCACGGAAGGTAAAGGAAGGAACTTGTCCGAGAAGAGTGAGCAAAAGGCCATAAAGACTGATTGGAGAAATGTGAGGATGGGGATAACGAAATATCTCACCATCTCTTATTCTCTCTCTCTCTCTCTCTCTGGTTTTCTTGCAACAAAGGGGGAGATGTAGTGACCTGGGTCAAAGGGGCACTAGGACCCTGTACCCGAGTGGTGGGAAGGGGACAGGAACCGGACACCACTTCTAGTCAGGGAGTGGGCAAGGCATTCTGGACATGAGGTTACAGGGGACAGACATGCATGTGGGCACAGCTGCAGCAAAAGGAAATAAAGAAGTGTATGTTCACTTACCTCTCTCCGCGTGTAGTACTTGGAAGACAAAACAGCCCTTAAGTTGGTTTTCCTTCTTGTGTAAAATGGTGCAGGCCCAGCAGCGAATTCCTTGGTTGAATTCACATTCCAATAGAAATACGTGACCACCACCACCACCCTAAATTGCATCAATGTAAAATGTGCACAAGTCCTTTGCCCATGACAGAAGGAGTCCTAAATCCACGACTTTGATGTAGAGTACCCCAGGAGCGCTACGTGAAGGCACAGTGCCTACTGTGTTTCCATAGCACTTCAGTAATACGGACCTAGGGGGTGCAATCGATGCCTTATTGTGACAGTAAACACGATTAGCAGCTCGGGTGGACCTTAGAGTTTCTTCATTAATAAAGAAAATTATAAGGAAAGAAAGGACTTAGAATCTGATGAAGTCTGGCAGTGATTTGGGCAAAGCTTTAAAAACGTTGTTACTCTATATATTGTGTCTGTTCATTTACAGTCACTTCTGATAACAGAAAGTCAAGTTCAAGAAAAGCTTGAAGCTCTTTAGAGAAAATGTATTGCTGAACACCCCATAATACTGCCAAATCTAGCCCGTTTGAGGCACTGGGAGCAAAGCGCCTGGGTAAAGAGGTGGGTGAAGAGCGATTGGAATACTGAAAACTAATGACTGAATGAAGTTTCATCGTGTTTCCAGAACCCCATTAGGACCTTCCTCTTGAACCCCTAGCCCTAGTAAATCTGCAACTACAGATGTATCACTTTTCTGATTATATCCTGATATATCATGATAGAATAAGCGATAGGTGAAGAAGGTAATTCCGAGGTCTGATTTGAAGTTATGCAGACACTACCAAGAAGCCAGTGAAACAAAAACCCTGAAATTCATAATAGTGATGCTTGTGCAATTCTCTTGCTCTTCGCCCATGTAAATATGTTTACTTAAAACTGAATGACAAGTTAGAAAAACTACAAAACTATGTGGTACCACCTCTTTCCCCTGGGTCCAGAACGCACACTATCGGACTAGGCAAGATAGCCTTACCAAGTTATTGCCGGTTCATAATAGCTAGGAAAATGGTTCAGATATTTGAGCATCTTTTGCTGACATCTGTGTGTGTGCATTAGGTCGCAGTTTCAGTTCCTGGTAGGCTAAATTAGCAGTTCATCCTTCCAAGACCATCATACAAAGTCAGCCTTGCCCCTGCCTCAAAAGATACAGTCAAATATGAACTGCTTTGTCCTGTCGTTTCTTAAACGAACAACCCCTCCTCCCCACCCCACCCCCGGGGGCTTTTCATTTCAATTGTGTGCCTGGTCTGTGAGGTGCAGCGAGAGCTCAAGCCACTGTAGTGTGACAAACGTGCAAACGCGTTGAAGGAAATGTCGAAATTAATTTGAATTAGTGAAAATTACTCTGGGTTCATTCAGTCATTTTAGCTCGTTTTTGCTGTTTCAGATAGGCAACAATTATATGCAAAACCGTTTTGTTCGTGACCCTAAATAGACATTCCTGCCACAAATCCCAAACTACTTGAACAGAAACACAATCGTGGCAGTTCTAATTGGAACTCATCTGTGAGGTGAACCTTGAGATCTATTGCACAGTTAATTTGGGGCCCACAACTCCTTAAATACGCATAAATAGCTCAAAGTAATTGACTGAAGTGCTTGATTTTATTTGAAGCACTGCATTCCATTATTTTATATTTTATCTCTCCCATTACAGACAACAACCAACCCTATCTTATTTATTTTATTGCGCAGAAGGAGCAGTTCAACAAGAAATGCTATACATATCAACAAAATAGCTCTACAAAGGCTGTTAAGATCTTGGGCGAGTGACAGATAATGTGGCAAAGTATGAAGGGTGATAAATGATAACTATATTAATAAAAACATGCATTTATCATTCATGCATATTTACTGGGCACATGGTTTGAAGCAGGGGAAACAGAAGCATGCGGCAGGAGGGTTAGAATATGATTAGTTATTGTTGCATTATGGGAGGAGGAGGTACATTCTGGTAAGGTCTTGGCTGCTGAAAGAGATGAGACTGAAGTGAGAACCAGTGGAAGTGGCAGTAAATTGCAGAACTAGAAGCTCATTACAGTGGAGTGATTAGGATGTTCTTACTGGATGAAGGAAAGTATGGTTTCAGAAAGGTTGCTTGGATAGAAAATGTACAAAATAACGTTAAGTACTAAGATCAATGATTGCGCAAGGTGTTGTGTAAGGCAGGTAGACAGGGGTTCCTATTCCAATAATATATATTTATTTTTTTTGCATTTTTATATAGCGATAACTCGACCCGGAAGTAACAGAGCACTTTACATGAGCACCAGTTGCATTACAGACAAACAGATATTTTTGTTTTTAGGCACTGGAAGATTAAGTGGCTTGCCCAGAATCACAGGATGCTTGAGCCTCGAATTTGGTTCCCCAACTTCAAAGTCTGCTTCTTAGGCCGTTAAGCCACTTCCTCATGTAAATAGGTGTGAGTCCCTCCTCAAATGTGACTGTCCTATGAAAACTTCTAGGCCAAGTCCCAAACACATGAAACTGCAGGGCCTGAATTACGTATTGGGTGCATTGCCCCCGTTTGCACCGTGGCACAATTTTAATTTGGTGCGCCACTCACAGACCAGGTAAGTGTGACCTATCGCAATAAATGTGCAGCCTCCAGCACAGCCGAAAACTTGTACTTCATTTCTTCATTGGTGAATCATTAAAGCAAAAGGGGTATACCCGTTTCTTCCCAAATGACCTGGGCCTTGCTGAAAACCATGAAGCAAAGAACTCGAAAATGGGTCAAATTAGAAATGTAAACTAATTCGGAGGCCAATAGATATACAATTTCCTATTGGTTTGCGGATTACTCACCAGTTAGTTAACTATATTCCTTCAAAAATGCTAACCATCAATTTCCATACATTGCTTTAATATATCTTTAGAAAAGGACATCATGTACAGGACAAACAATATCTTAGCATTGAATAATTTCTCCCTTATTCAACAGATTTCTAGACATATGAACATATATATATATATATATACATGCAAACACAAATTGTATAATACAATCTCTGTATAAATCTTCCCATTATACACATTATATGTCATGTCTTGTCTCTCAACGTTCTATTCTATGTCTTCATTGGTGCAATCTTCATTTCAAAATCTGATTCATCGGGAGGTAGTCAACAAGAAAGCAAAGCTTAATAATAAAAGGTAATCTGTCTGAAGGACTTCTGCCTTGCTGGAAATCAGTCTGAAACTCTTTTCAGTCCTTAGACTCCACCAGTTGATAAGGTGGACGCGTATCAGCCAGAAAAATGCATGGCCTCCTTAAGGCCAAAGAAAGACAAGTAATCTTGCATTGGGCATCCTATCAAAAAACTCTAAGCAGACCCTCAACTTTTAGGCCCATCGCCCATGGGGTATGCGACGGGCACAGGGTGCATGCATTATTTTTAATAATTAGGGCTTGCTGCCCGTGGGACATTTGGTCGACCCAGGGGGCATTTAAAAAAAAAAATGTTTCGGGCCCGCAGCCCAAAGGGTATGAAGCCGGCCCAGGGGGCATTTTTTTTTAATGGCAAGGGCCTGCCACCCACAGGATACGCAGCAGGCCCAGGGGGCAATTTTTTTAATGTCCTCAAAGCATGCAGTGGACCCAAGGGACATTTATTTTTATCAAGTTCCCCAAACCTTGATAGAAAAATACATGTTTGGTTCTGAAAGAATAGCAAAATAGAGTGCTGCAAAAATGCTGCAAAATTTCCATGTTTGTGCCGCAAAATGTGCTAATCCATGCCGCAATATCCTGGGGGGGGGTCTGTCTAAGCAACGTCTACATGTATGCAGGTGCATTCCATGTTGATTGGAACAAAGAAAATCTCCTGCAAAGTCTGGGGAACATTGCGGTGCACAATGTGGCTCCCGTAGCCGCTATGTGCTCCAAAAATAGTCTCGCCGTGCCTGAGACATCAGTGGTGCATCATTAGTGAATGCAGACCAGCTGCATGAAGCAGGTGGACCACTTGTCATTTTACAGTTAGCGACCCTACATGCATTACAAAGGGGGGCAGATATCACCCTGCAGGTGAGTCCAGCGGGTCCCTGGGACCTCCTCTTTCTCCTTTCAGGGGTCACCCTCGTACAGGTGCTCTGACTAAGCATTACCTCCTTGTGGAGCACCAATAGTGTGCCTCCTCACTGCTCATTTGCCTCAGCTTCTGAGTCTGTAATATGGCGCAGGCACAGAGTCAAAGTGTTTCATCATTTGCCACTGCTCCATGCAAATCAGGGAATGCATCCTTGAGATCTTGTTGGCACACATGTTGTGCCGGTATGATCAGTATAACAGAGCGAGCCTTACAGGTATCATCAACCCTTCAGTGATACCAAAGATCCCTAGGGGAGCAGAAAATGTGTGCACAAGCCCATTGCACCGCTGTGACACTTTGTGTAATGTGGCCCATGATTACTTTTGGCCTCATTGGCCTATCCAGTAAGGTGTGACATGAGTCTTACAAAACGCTGTGGTTATAACCCATATCTGGGAGTATCTATGCTAGTTAGGGTGACAGCACAAGTGTGAATGGTGAAAACCCTAAATGAGGCTCAGCTAGTGGAGTATTATTTACAGCAAAACAGAACAGCAGAAACATGCTTTCAGTACTAAGCAGCAAACAAGTTAAAATTCTGCATACTGCTTTTTTCTGAAGTGCCAGGCTAAAAAATAATTTATCATATAACATTTCATATTTAAAAAACACTTCACGCATTTATGATATCATCGCCTCCCTAATTTGAACTATTTTTTTATTGTTTATTTGTGACATTATAACGTGTATTTGCATAATATTTCTCATCAGGTATTGGCTTGCTTTAATAAAAGATGAATACACCATGATGCAAAAGTTCAAAATGTACTACAGCTGCAAGTAATTCTCTGCAAGAGAAGGCGATTCTTAAATCCTGGAGGAAAATGGCTGTGTGTAAAATGATATATTGAATATCAAGTGTGTTCAAGGACTGCTCGGATTAAGTATTCAAAATGAAGGGAAAGAGGTTCTATGAGATGAGGCCGAGGAATCTAATTAAACCTAGGTATTGAGAATAGAAATCTCCAGTGGAGTATCAGGTATTTAAAGTCTACTGTAGGCGCAGTCAAAAAAGTGAGTATGGTTATCACTAAATTGTCACCATAAAGTCATGTTTTTTAATATTAACATGAAAGAAATGGAAATTATACACACACACCCTGAAGGGGAAGGAAGATATTAGCTCATATTAGCTCCCAGCAACTGTTTTTCTGCACCTGTCTCCCAGCACCATGGAGACGCAGTAAACGCTAATCTCCCAAATCACTTTTCTAATTTTAAAGATGTTTAAAAATTATGTGTACCTTTTAGCATGCAAAGCGCACTAATTTCTGATGAGAACCTTCCCATAATCCACAGTGACAATAATGATTGTGAATAATTAAAGCAAACAGGGCGGCATTCGTATTATATTCAGGGTCTGTATTATGTACTGTAACATCTGGTGCAGTGTACTGTAAACAAGCTAAAATATGAAATGCGATAGTCATTAGCAGAGTATATTTGGGCAAAGCCTCTGAAGTAAATGGAAAACACATTAGGAAATTAACGCTCGTTCCAGGCTCTCTAGCCAAGAAACCGAATTGTTAATAAAACAAAACACAAAAAGGAGCCAGGGCATGCTGGGGTAAGTGTGGGATCTGTTAAGACATGGAAAAGGTGCGAGGATTTGCAGAAAAACAATCATACGTTGATCAATAATTGAACGGTTGTTCCAAGAAATTTGCATTTCAAATTATTTCTGCTTGAAGTTGAATATGAGTGACGTGATTTCTTGTGGGTGGAAAACAATGGATTTGATCGAAAACGTATTTTAAAATTGCACTTAAGCTTTGTGCACTTAAGCTTTGTGGGGCCTCTTGGAACCGTGTAAAAAACGACAAACACAATTTTTAAAAATCGGGAGAAACTTCTCTCCAATCTATTTGCCTCGCAATCAGAGGTCCTCTGGACAGAAAAGCTTGTCTGCATAGTCACCTGACTCTACCCCACAATCAGTGGTCAATTCTGAAAAGCACATCACCTCCTTGGTCCCAAAATAAAGATTGAGACCACCTTTAAGTATTTTTGCCCAATATCAATGTGCCCTTTCATGATCATACTGCGCCAGTGTGTTAGTGAATGTATAGCAGAGATTTAAAACCTCTTTTACTATGGCCTGAAACATGTGTTTTACAGATATTCAATCTTTGAAAACATCACAATGCAATAGAAATGCAAATAATGGATAACATGGTATCACGTTGCCAGAATTACTTCTTAGTATCCTGTTCATATGAGCAGGCAACTCCGCCACTAGTTACCTGATTTGTAACATCCTGTGATTGTGGGCAAATCACTTAATCTCCCCATGCCTAACAAAAATGAATGTGTCCTCATGTAATGCAACTGGTGCTATGTAAAGCGCTCTGATGCCCGATTCGGGTCAAGTTTGCGCTATATAAAACTCTGTAAAATAAAAAAAATTAAATTACAGATACCAAATATGCAAGGAAGGAAGGAAGCAAGCATTTTGCCCTGCCTCAATTGTAATGGTGCAGGCTCAACTAACTCTGCCCTGGGAAACATCCACCCCAGCAGCTCATCTGCCTCTGGACTGTCAGGTCAGTTAGAAGGCCTGGTCCGCTTATGTTAGCCCACCAACATACTTTTTTCTTGCCCCATACCCCCATGCAAGGCAGGGAGATCCTAAAAGTAAAATATAATCAGTGCCATGCCCCCCACAAGAAAACTCACTGCACATCAGAGTCATTGATCGTTCGGATCTCAGACACAAACCACAGATTTGGCGACTTCTTTCTGAGAAACAAAAATAATGCAAGGAGTCTCCATTGACATGGCAGCCCTTCTGCAATTATAGCTTCAATGAAAGTGTTCCCATTGTGTCAGTGGAAGCACTTTCACCAAAACAATCTCAAATCTGATCTGTAGGTCCTCCGCAAAGGTGGAAATAAAGTCCTCTGCCACAAATGAGGATTGACGGTCACTGTCCCATTTTTTAAGACCACCAGAGGGTGGAATTTAAGTTAGTTAAGATGCTTTATATAAGAGGAGGTATTTCTTGAGCAGTATTTTGAGCAATGAAAGAAGAGAGATATAATGCAGCACAGTTGGAAAGAAGCGTTGGACCCAATAAGTAGAATAATTGCATCTCCATGCTTCATGCTGAGGTTTGGGTGAGGATACGTGGGAGTTTTGAGTGTAAGCTGAGAGCTCAGACATATCTATTATAGATCCTCCATATGACTTACCTTGCCCTGGTTAGACTCCGGTGCGCAAACAAACTGCTGACCCCCACCTGCCCATGTTATCAAGTTGAGGAAGCACATTTGTTTCAAGTAGTTTGGGAATTTTCTAGGATACTGAGGGGAAATATTTTCAACTCTCACCCGTATGCTGGGCAACCTGGTGAATTTTTCCTCCATAGTCACATTGTTAGGTATAGTCAATGATTTTTGGGGTACCCGGGGAGACCGCACTCTAGTAAGCATTGGAACAATGCTAGCCAAGAGGGGGCTTGCAAAGCACTGGAACCCCCCCATTGGCTCCTTCTCTGCAGAACCGGCAGATCGCCATTAGCAGGGGTAATAAACTGGAAGAGACAATATATCGGTCCAGTGGATGCCCAAGGAAGCATGCCAAGGTGTGGGGAAAATGGTGGGGATATTACAGTCTTTAAGATGTTCAGATGTGGGTCTATACTTGGTACTTAATGTTTTCTGTAGTGGAAATGTCATGTGTGTGCTTGAAAACCAATAAAATCTGTTTATCAGAAAGAAAATATTTGTATATTTGTTAGGCAGATGCAGTTTTAGGATGTAACATTAATAGTTTTGAAAAGCAGATTCAATAGCTTGAAAAAGCTTATTTTTTAGCTGAGGGTTATCCGACTTGGTTACAATACTGAAAGACTGGAGTGTGCACGAAAAAGCTGTAAAAAGCCTTAGTAATTTAAAATCTTGTAGATTGATGTAAAATAATGTGGGAGAGACCTACAACTATACCCCTACAGTACTAGCGTTTGTTAAGAACTAATGTGGAGATCAGTGTCTTGGCTTTGTGAAATGAAATACTTGCTTGAAATTTCCATATGTTCTGTAGTTTAATTAGAGTTTTCCAGCTGTGTTTGTTATATTTGTTTCTGGCATCACTGAGGGCTTGAAGTGTACCCCAGAATTTCTAGCTGAAGATGTTGTTGTAATAATATCCGGGAGAAAATGGAGGGCTAATGCAGGGTTCTCCAAAGTCAGTCCAGGAGGGTCGGATCCATGCCAGTTGTTTAGCATATCCCCATTTAGACAAATGTAGTTATCTTGAACATCTGGCATGGATCAGGCCCACCAGGACCGACTTTGGAGAACCTTGGGTAACTTGGGGGTGGAGCGCATAGATGCAGCAGGAAAATAGATTATTTCTATTTTGAAAAGAAATTGACCAAATGAGCTGACTGTTTTCTAATATTTGCTGTGAAGCAATTTCTAATCCATATTTGGAGATGAGGAGTGAAGGACGAAAGACATATTTGTAAATCGTCTCCATAGATGTGATAGAAAAACCTGAACTAGGTGATGGAAATGTCAGGAGAGGGTGTGTCGGGGGAGGGGTGGGGAGAAGAACAGACCAGGGGCTATGCACTGTGGGGCGCTTACCAGTAGTAGAGGCAGTGGGGATGGAGAGAGAAAGAAAGATCTGATAGAAAGGCTGAAAACCATTTGAGTGCAGAATCAGTAATCTCTTGCTGAGCAATGATGAATACTAGAGAGAAGTGATCAAATGGCAAAGGGAAGTCAAGAGGTGTAAGACTAGAAGACTGGTGTCTTTAGTGAGTGAAGAAAGATGCACAAGTAAAGAAGGGGCCTCCAGCTGTTTAACACACATCAGCCTGACTGAAAGTGGTCAAATATGTTGAGAGGTTTGAGAAAAGAGGTGAGACCATTATAACCTAGTCATTCCAGATGTTTTACAATATTGGGACAAAGGGTGATAGTTGGCAGGGTCCGAAGTTGCACTAGTGGAGTTTAAACAAAGAGGTCAGTGAGAAGAGAGTGGCACTGGTTTGATGATTTAGGGACAAAAGGGACAGATGTGGCACACAAGGAGCTGACAGGCTGCTGGATGGGAAATTTCTTCATTGGGAGATGGGAGAGAAAGCAGGAAGTGTGGCAGAATCTAACGGAGGTGTTGGATAGCTGTAGGAGGATGGACATTCCTTGGCTGCATTTTTACTCGGTTGCTCGCAGTGTCTGAGATTTCCGGGGGAAAAAAAGTTTGAGCTAATTATTTTCACTAGAGAGGTAGGAATGATTAGTGGGGCAATGCATGGAGGATAGGCGAGTTTTCATGTCTTGGTGTGAAAGCATTTCCTTTAGAAGGGCCACCGTCTTTAGTCCTTTTAGTTTGGGTCATGGGTCCTGCTGTTATCTCCTAATTATCCCTTGTGTACCAGATTTCTGTTCCATGACACTTTTTTTTATACTTGCGCTATACACCACCCTGTCACCATCATTGGCTCTCCTCCTGTTTTGATGATTTTTCCCGTCAAATGTTTATATCCTATCCCTCCTCCCTCAACATCTCAACTTCATTTGGCCCCCCCTTCCACTGTTGCCATCTGTCCCCTCCTCCATCGTATCCTACCCTCGAGTGAGAACTGACACGGGAATCAGACCTCTGCAGACTTTTATTGATCCATCTGTTTGTGACTTCAATATTAGTGCAGTTCATTTGATTGAATATTTTGTTACCATTTCAACATTTCATCAGTTTGCCTTTTTCTCCTAGTAGGATGTTTGACAGTCCACAGGTCAACACTTGAAAGTTCCTAACATAAATTCACGATTTTAATTATTAATCACCTAATTTTAAGTTGTGGGTTGGCTTTTGCTCTAGCCATAATGCTTTGTTTTTGCATGTAGGAAATCTAGTTATAACTACGTATTCACACAGAAACAAACTTTTTAAAATGTGAATGAATAAGTGATTGCTTTGCCTCTCTGGATTAAGCACTTACATTCTGAACAGATTCTTTGAGTAATTCAATTTTGAGATGGAATCTAAAAAACAGTGCTTTCCAAGTTGCCCACATTCACAATTATAGTCACTTGAAAATAAAAATGGAAAATGAACACCAACTTTTGCAGACTAGTAGCCCACCATGAGCACTTTGTGCAGCTGGTAATCCGGGGAAAACCAACCACTCTTTTGACATATGGGGCCTCATTTAATGTATTTTGCACACAGCAGCCAGCAAGCCTTCCTGCTGTGCTGCCCTGCGTCAAATAAAAGGGCAGGAATGCGCCGTATCTACAAGTTACGGTGCATTATTTTCCTTCTTTGCTGCTCTGGCTCACAAAGAGCAGCCATGCACCATCGCAGACACCCTTGAGCCCTTTTCCAAGGGTGCTCCTGTTGCCGGGATGATTGTTTTTGTGCAGGAAGGGACATCTTCCTGCACAAAAACAATCATTGATGGCATTTTCCTCTTTCTATGCGTGTTGCAGAATGCAGCACTCATAGAAAGAGGAAAAATCAGGAGAAACGAAAGTATTTCTCCTCATTGCGCCACTCCTATGCCTTCCCCTGGGAGGCGTACGGTAATGACGCATTCCCAGCTTTACAAAACATTGTGAATCTGGGAATGTGTCAGTTCCAAGGATGCTGCGTGGGGACACCCACAGCAACACCCATGGAATGCCCCTTTTACGCAGAGTAATGCGTGAAAAGGGCCCATATTTACAAGGCCATGAAAAGTCATGCAGGGCGACTTTACGTGCTCTTTTAAATATGGCAAGCCCATTGCGCTACCAGTGCATCAAAAGAAAGTGACCCACCGGCGGCGCAATGGGCTTGTAAATGAGGCCCCATGGTATTTCAAAATAAGATTTTGTCATTTCACAACAGGGGACTTGACTCAATTGAATACACCATGCACAATTTTCTGAAGTACAAAAAACTGCACCTACGCTTTAGAAACAGATAGGTATTAAAAGTATTTGTGGCTACTACAATTTAAATGATTCTTGATGCAACAGTTCAGTGAGGGAGAGAAAAAAGTAGAAATACGTTGAAATACAGGAGGTGCACTTAATTCTCTCTTTGGTACTTTAAGTGACTCTGAAACAGTGTGGTTATCTCTGTAACAATGGTAAAACAACCCAATATCATTTCTGCCTTTGGTTACTAGCAATTTACAAAAGATTATGTTACTTACTATCTGATGCTTGTTGTATGTGCAAAAATAATCATAGGAAATTGGGAAATGGGAAACAGGAGTCGTGAGAGAGAAGAGGTTGTGGAGAGGGATGCCCAACGCTATTTCGCTTTCTAACGTTTAGAATTGTAAATTGTATTTATTATAAATGGTGCTGTAGCTCAGAAAAGAAAAGTTTGCTTAATAGTTGGCATTCTGATATTGTCATGGATCGTTATTGGGTATTTGTTATCGAATGTGCAGTTTCATTGTTTACAAATGGTACTTTAAGATTATATTTTCAACAGTCATACAAAAATAAATTCTTAATTTTAAAAAGAAATTTGTAGAAACATCTTAAGATAATAATGATGTCCTAAAGGGGAGGGAATTGAATCCATAGGTGCCTTTGAACATTGGAACTGAATGATAGCCAGTGCTTTCTATCTGGGTGCACCTGGTCTGAATTAAAGACATGCAAGCTGCAGGCTTATAATGACCACCAGCACTCCTGCACTATGATGTTTGTGAGAAATTGGGTTGTCAGTTGAGTGGGGTGTGATCCCTTTTCAGCAACAGTCTTTTTCAGGGTGAACCATATAAGCCGCTAAATTCACTTGTGCTTAACTCTATGTTAGCTTGGCAGAAAACCAGTCAGGCTTAACTCAGAGGCAATGTGTAAAGTATTTATGCAGCACTTTGAACATCAATAAACTGAAAAAACAACACAAAGAAAATCCCACACCAATTTAGAAAAATAAAGTAAAATGTAATAAATTATTAGACACCAAAACAGCAAAATTCCAACCAGTAGAACTTGAGATATGCTGTTTCAAATATTTACTCTAAGTACACCACCTAAAAGCACAAAGTGACACTTGTGGTTATCTGGTCGTGCGAGACCATGTGAAAGTCACAGGTTCAGGCCGACCACAATGGAGTGTGGGCCAGATATAATGACCAGGCAAGTCCCACTGAAAAAGTTACCGTCTCAAAGTCTTGTGCAAAGGGTTCAGTTTGTGATGGAGGAGACGCGTGGATCAGGGAGAGCATCACTAATGGTTGTCACTCTAGCACGAAGCTCAGGCCAGACATTGAAGGCAGTCATCATGGTAGCATGAGGTTCTTGTCAGGCATCAAGGATGGTCATTGCTGGAGGTTCATGTTGATGATCACCCCTGACTGTTGGTCGCTGTAGCAAGAAAAGTTTGGTACACTGGAGCTTTGCATTTGCGGTTGTTATGGGCAGCAAGAGTTTGGTGTCAACGGGCCCATTCGTGGTTGCGAACATCCCAAAACTTCAGGATTTCTCATTTTCTTTCCGGAGGAGCTCCACTGATGTCACATGAGGGTACAGGACCTGGGAGGAGCCTCTTGTGGATCAGGAATTCACTCCAGAAGGTCTCAGGCAGGTCCAGTGCAGCAGGTAGCTGGGCAGTTACAAAGATGCCTCTGGCGTTTGTTGTGTCCCTATAGCTCAGAACAGGAGATCAGCTAACCAGCCCTTGCAGTCACTCGGGTAGCTTGGGATGAAGGGAGCAGAAACAGTCTTCCTTCTCAGTCAGTAAGGCTGGCCTCAAGCAGCAGGGTAGTCTTCTAGCAGACGGGCAGTCCTTCTTCTGTAGTGCCAACAAGTCCAGGAGTGTACTGAAGAATGGGTGTCAGTGTCATATTTTTATACCTGGTGCTACTTTTAACATGGAAGAAACTTCTGGAGTTTCCCCCCACAGAAGTGTCTGGAATTTCCTACCTTCCTGCCCTGGTCCAAGGATGTCCTGAGTCACAACAGCCTGGTGTGAAGTTCTTTGTATCTGTAATGAAGCAGTGTCTTTGAAGTGCAAGTGGGGCTGTACACAGCTCTGTCCCCCCTATCTTGCTTGGATGGCCCAACCTGCCAACACCCAGCCCTGTGTGAGGCTGTCTGGGAGAAATACACAAGGTCAACTGTTAATACACATAGTCATGTGTCCCAAGAACAGGCTGTAGGCACCAACTATTCAGTACAAGAAAATATCAGCTATCAAACAGTACATTCACAGAATTGTGACTTAAAATCCGGCTTTAATAATTTAAGAGGATTTTTAAACTACAACTCCTTAGATGCTAAACATGACATACCTACCTATTCCCCCCAAAATGTTATCACTTATTGAAAGTACTAAGGTAACCCCATGCTATCCTATACAGTAGTGAAATATGAATTTGGGAGTTTTTCACTAACAGGCCATATAAAACTTATTGGTAGATGTCCAACTTTTTAAATACACTGCAACCTACTCTACGGGGTGATTTGGGACTATCTTAGGAGTGCATTATATGTATTAAAACTTTTTAGGCCTGACAAAAGGTTTATTCTGCAAGGTGGAAACGACAATTTAAAAGGTGAACAGCGTTTACTTCGCATGCGATACTTCGCATGCCATTACAACGCGGTCGTTATAACGACCGCGTTGTTAGTTCACATACCTTTACTACGCAAGTTGGACCAACGACTTGTGTTAGGGGGGGAGAAAGTGTTGGATTTAAAATCCAACACCTTCCCTAGTATCCGTACAGACTGGAGTTGGAATAGTAAATTATACTATTCCAACATCCAGCGAACCCAAATGCAATTCGTTGTTCCGAATTGCGTGGTAAAGGTATGCGAACTATCAAGGCGGTCGTACTAATGACCGCGTTGTAATGGCATGCGTACTAAATGCATGCTAAGTAACGAGTGCTATTCGTTCAAAACTGCATCCACAGGTTGCAATGGAAGACATGATATATGTTTAAAAGGCTACATAATTGAGTGACACAATAAGTGATACAGGCTCACTAGTAGCATTTAATTTACAGGTCCTGATTACATGGGTGTCATTTGGAGGAAGTCAGGGGTCACAGCTGTGACCTCTAGCTTGCACCCTGATACACCTGGCACTTCCTTTGTGACCACTGGTCTCAGAGGATGCAAACGTTTTGCCCCCTCTGAAAGCAGGGATCGCAAAGGAAGTGGCAGGAGTAGCAGGAAGCAAGCTAGTGGTCACAGCTGCGACCTCTGATTACCTTCAAATGAAGTCCTTGCTTGGGTACAGGTAGTGCTTCTTAACTAGGCAGTGAGTGCAAGACAATTTTGCCATGTTTTAAGGATTAAGCACAAGCACTTTAGCACTGGTTAACAGTGGTAAAAGGGCACCGAGTCCTAAAAGCCAATAAAACTGGTTCAGAAATCAGGATGGTTGCAGGCAAAAAATGTTGGGGTGACCCTGAAGAGAGGGCTAAATCTAACAATGTTTATCAGAATAGAGTGGAGTATGAAACATTTGTAATGGTGAACAACCTTTACAACGAAACTTTTACAACGCACTACCATTACAACGCGGTCATTACAACGCAAACCATTACAACGCATTGCGCTGGGGGCGCTATAGGATAGGGAATAAGTTTAATTTACTATCCAACACCTTCCCTAGTGTACACGGGGACTGGTGTTGGAATAGTAAATTAAACTTTTCACTATCCAGCACCCCAAAGCGCTATGCGTTGTAATGGATTGCGATGTAAAGACCGCGTTGTAAAGGCAGGCGTTGTAATAGCCTGCGTTGTAACGTCATACATCCATTTGTAATGCTTATATTGATATTGAATGGCATTTTCACAGATCCACTCCCGGTGAACACCTGCAAGTAATTTTATTGTTTGTTGGAGATGTAATGATGCTTTTTCTCATCATGTCATAAAGCGTTCTGACACCCCTTTGTATCTTTCATGTACTATACAAACACTCAAATGATGAAATTAATAACATGGTATTAAGTCATGGTATAAATACAGCTTACTGCCCGTGGTCCCTGGTGCAGATTGTTTTTTTCCTGATGCTAAAGGGATGATTTAATTAATTGTTTGTGGTAGAATCCTGGCTGGCACTAATTCACAAGACCGTTTTCCTCAATAAGGGCTGTATTTTGCTCATTAACCGTTATTTTAAGCCCCTTCGGCAATGCATGGCAAGCCTGAGACCAGCTTGTACTTTTCTACAACTCTAGATCCGCTGTGGTCGTCTTTGCAATGCATGCAACAATACCATGTTTATTATCTTGGGTAGTTGTCCTTCACTGAGCAATGGGTTGACCTGTTGTAGGCCGATGGGGCAAGCTGAGTTTGGAGCTTCTGACATAATTGTCTTCATGTAAATGTTATTTTGGTACTCCGTGAATGGATCCAAAATATGTGTTCTTTCTTGTGTATGGTCACAGAGGAGTTTGGCTGACTGAAGAAATATTTCCTTCACTCTTGTAGCAGTGGCACAGCCAGACTGAGAACAGCAACCAGCCCTGGCAATGGGCTCAACCAGCCCCAGGACCGGGGGGGTTCAAGGGGGTTGCTAGTGGGAAGCACTGCTTCCGCTTGTGTTACAGGGAGGCGATATTGCAGAACTACTGCAAAAACATTCCCCTTTCACAAAACCGGCCCCCACCCTTCCAGCCAACAGGGAAAATGCCGGGTGCCTGCTACAGCCGGTCCAGCCCTGAGCAGTGGTCCCTTTTATCTGCTATGCAGGATTTTCTCATCTTATGTGTTTAACGTGCTAGGATGGGGAACAATAAGCTCTTGGAACCTTTATTTGTAGGTCTGTCATCTACTAACTTCCTGGAAAATGTTATCTCTGTCTTTCAAACCTGGTATATTAGGATTAAATAGCTGGTTTCCTCGGTTGGCATCAGTATTCTCTCCTCTATTTTCATTTGTGTAGCACATGTCGACATATTTACGGCATCTCACAAACTCAAGTAACTCCATTTCACCCATCTTGCACTGGAAGGCCTTTATTCTGGATCTGCTGAACTGTGTTTTAAGTGTTCTGTTCTTGTGGCCAAAACTTCATTTTCTCATTTTAATGTGTTGAACTTTTTTCAATCACTGTCGCCAAAAGGGTAGTTTGTGCTTACTGTTTATGAGTCATACCGATTATCTTTTTTGGATTGTTTCCTGTCTACTGTGGCTGTGTTATATGTATTTCAATTTATCAAATTTATCCTCACATGGGATTTGTTTTACAGGGGATTCCACATTCGAGAACCTGCTTCAGGGAGACGTTTGTCTCTGTTCTTTTCATTAGATTCCAAAAATAAGGAACTAAATAAGTATGTCTACACCCATTTCTCTCACTTATTTGATATTATGTTATGGTATGGTATTTTATATGTTGTTGTGAAAAAATGTTATGCTATGTTTGTAGTGCTATGGTATGTTATGTTATGCAGTGCTATGCTATGCTATGTTATGCTATGTTACTGTTGGAAATGGGGGTCTCTAGTTGTCAGTGGTATGCACCCTGTTAGAGTAGGGACCCTTCCTTTCTAGTCAGGATAAGGTGATTACACAGCTAAGATGACCCCTACTCATCCCCTTGGTAGCTTGGCACTAGAAGTGAGGCTTACCTCAGAGGCAATGTGTAAAGTATTTTTACATAACAAACACAATAACACAGTGAAAACACTACAAATGGACACCACACCAGTTTAGAAAAATAGAGTATCTTGATCTAAACCAAACAATACCAAAACAACAAAAATCCAGCAAACACAACAAATATTATGACTTTTAAAAGGTTTCAAGCAATTCTGTCCAAAGAACTCTATGGATGCAGTGATTTTACACAAAGTACCTCAGGTACATCAAAGTCCACAACAGCCACAGAGGAGGGAAGCATTGGAAAACACAGCAATGCGTTGGTTCCTGGGTCCTCATGGATGCGATGCATAATTTGTGCTGCACGCAGGAGAAGTGTTGCATTGAATCTGGACTGTAGGGGGAAGTGACGCGTCAAAATCCAAGATGGTTCTGGTCTGCGGGGGATGCATCAGGAAACTTGTTGCACAGGTGTGATGTGTGGAAATTTTGACACACTGGAGATTGATGGGGCAGTGACAACCAGGCGCTGTGTTGGTGTCTTCAGGTACGGTCCCACAATGCGTCGATCTTGTGAGCTGCATAGCAGGGCCTGCATCGGAGTCAATGTGGGGGTCTCTCACATTGGAGATATGGTGCACTGAACTCGGACTGCGACTGGTCCTTCAGCTATGGACAGGTTCTGCGTTGATTTCTTTGGCCGCACAGCAGATGTGTGTGGAAATTTCTCCTGCTCAGCGGTGCTGCATCGGAAAAAGAGACGCTGGAAGGGTGATGTATTGATTTTGATGGTTTCAAGTAGATGTTTGCAGCAGGAACAATCTCCAAGGGCCCAGACCTTGATTAGGCACCACAAGCCAGTTCGGAACTCTCAACACTTGAGGTCAGGGAAGTTGCAGATGAACTATTGCATGGCCCTGAGACTTCCAACATGAGGCAATCACACACATGCCCTTGAAGAAACTTCACAAGCACGATACAAACCAAAGTCCAGTCCTTTTCCTCTCTAAAGCAGAAGCAGCAACTGCAGGCCAACTCAGCAAAGCAACACACACAAAGGGGCAGTACTCCTCCTCTTAGCTCTTAAGATCTTTTTGTTGGCAGAGGTCCCTCTTGACCCAGAAGTATTCTAAAAGTCTGGGGCTTTAGGTCCAATGCTTATACCCCTTTTGGCCTCTGAAGTAGACATTCTTCAAAGGATTGTCTTTGCAGTACTCAAGCTCTTGGCTTACTCCTGTCTGCTCTTGGCTCCAGACACACTCCACGGGGTTGAGACAGCATGGTGAGAGGCCAGACACAGCCCAATTCAGGTGCGGGTGACAGCTCCTTCCACCACTCTAGCTCAGAAAGGCCCAACAGCCCGGTGAGGGGCCATCAGGATATGCAGAGCACACCTCAACTCCTTTTGTGTGACTGTCTACAGCAAATGCACAACAGACACCTGTCAGTCTAAACCAAATGTTGAATCCACAGGCAGGCAGAGGCACAGGATGGTTGAACAAGAAAATCCCACTTTCAAAAAGTGCAATTTTCAAACACACAATTTGAAAAAACACCTTTCCTAAAACATGTGTTTTTAAATACTGCGCTCTGAGAGCCCAGACTTAAAATCTCTGGCTGTTCCCACTTGAAAGTTGCACTTGTAAAATTTTACAAGGAAGCTCCAATGATAGTCAATGTGAGAGCTGGTCCTGGCAATGGTGAGAAATTAAATTGGCAGTATTGGACATGTAAAACCCACCAGTGCATATCCTACCTTTCACATACACTGCACCCTGCCCATTGGGGGCACCTTGGGCTTACCTTATGGGTGTCTTACATATAGTTAGAAGAAAGGTTAAGGCCTGGCAAGTGGGTGCACTTACCAGGTAGACATGGTAATTGAAAATGGCAATCACAGACACTACAATGGGAAGCCTGAGGCAAGTTTATAGGGCTACTTATGTGGGTGGCACCACCGGTGCTGCGGGCTCACAATTAGCATTTTAATTACATGCCCTGGGCAACCCAAGTGCACTTTACTAGGGACTTACCAGTAAATCCAATATGCCAATCATGGAGAACCAATCAGAATTACAATTTATACAGAGAGCATATGCACTTTAGCACTTAACAACAGTGGTAAAGTCCCTAGAATCATAAAGGCAACAAAAAGAGGTCAGAAAAATAGGAGGCAACAAGCAAAAAGTCAGGGGATAAACCTGTAAAAAGGGCCAGGTCCAACAACAATTAGGACGCAAAAGTATATATAGATAGGTTCGTTGTGTTTGAGATCCAGGTATTTTAATTAGCTAAGAGTCGCTGGTTGATTCTGGGCCACCCACTGTTTATACAAACTGACTGGTAATATCTATTAAAGTCCATCTTCTACTTTTATGGGCCACAGCGAAAATAGTGCTATTCCAACAGACTGAATCTGTGAACTGTGTCTACTTTTAGGTCCCCCAAACTACACAGGAAGTACTTCAGTGGGGAAGGGACCAAAAGCACAACTGGAATATAAGTGATTTTACTATCTCTTCTAGCCATGGGGTTCTTCCTATGAGTATTCACGCACCGAGATGCACCGATACAACATTCTTTCAATGCAAAGGCTGCCCTCCGTTATCATTAACGCTTTTATTTTTTTTTACAGTATGAACCTGCAGAACGAGGCAGCATGTGGCGCACGTTTTAATAGCAGAATGGAAAATTCTAACGATTTGGCACGAAAAAACACAACAGTAGAGGAAAGAGTAAGTGATGGCAGTGGCAAAGGACAGGGCCGGCTCTAGGCTCACGGAGGCCCTGAGCAGGGAGTGTAGGTAGGGGGCCCGAGGCCGCCAAAACCCTGCCAGGGGCCGCCACGCAAATATGTATCTAAGGATATATATTGGCGTGGCGGCCCCTGGGGTTTGGCGGCCCTGTGCAGGTGCACAGCTTGCACATGCCTTAGGCCGGCCCTGCAAAGGAGATGTTGCAAATACGAAATTGAGACTTTTGCGGAAAATAAAACTCGCGTGAACATTTGTGTGCTGTACGAAGATGCCAGCTCGGATAACGTCGTAGACAATCGCCTTCGCTCTGCTACTAACACTCATGTCGTACATTTGCGAGAGTAACGGCAGATGGCGCTGGTGAGCTGGAAACTCTTGCATTTACCGTCAAACCTTGTCAGGAACGAGCGGGTTCTCTGGGAAATACGTGAATTTATTCTGTAGGAATAATGCACACGCTCAGAAATCGAGACTCGGAGGAAGAGCGGCAGCAGAGGGGAGTCGTGCATTGTGTGCCCTCGCTGAACATTTAGACAGAGAGACAGATTAGAACGAGGCTCGAAAGAAGCTTTAAAACTGTGTCGTTATAGCAGAGACCGAACAGATGCAATTACATTAAAACCGATTACACTGTGCAAATTGAACAATCTCGGAAGGTGAGAAGCGAGGACGCGCCTCCGATCTGATCCGTCTCCTCTAAAGTGCAGTTTTACTTCCTTTTTATTCCAAGGCACAAAAGTAGGTGACACTGCGTTTGATATCGCAAAGTGCTTCACTTGGGAGTGTAATTGTAGCTGAGTGCAATCTGGGTTAAAAGCCGGCCGAGCGGCGGGGTAATTAGAGCTCCCTCGCTGCTGCAGGACAATTTGGTCGGCTGTGGCTCACCGGAGCACGGGGGAGCCGGCACTGTTCTTCCGAGCAGCCCCCACCTCACCCCCGCCTGGAGTGGAGCGCCTGTTGGGGACCAAACATCGCCTGCCCCCGGAGATGATGGTGCTGGACAAGGAAGACGGTAGGTGCGCCTAGGCTGCCCGGCGCGTCCCGGCCTCCGTGCGGACATGTGTTACCTGAGTGGCTCTTGCCCGGTCCTGCATCCCCCCACCCCCCTTGCCCTCTTCCCCCATCTGGCGCCTGCCCCCCTCAACTGCATGTTTACTCTCCTCCGCGAGACCAGGGTGTCTATCATTTCCCGTCCTTAAGTGAATATGGATTGATTTTGTCCGCTTTTTGTTGCTAACCAGTGTAAATGCCGGAGTCGTTTACGTCGACTGACCTCGCATGTGGACCGAGGCTATTTATTTTCTTCTCAGGTGTTTAGAAACGCGTCTGTTTCTGGGCTTTACTTTATCGTACTTGCCACTGATTTTAGCTAAATGGTTAAGCTTGTTGGTTCTTTATCTGTTTCTGCTTTCTCTGCGAATGTAAATCTGCTTTTAGAGGCTCGCAGCTTGGCTAAAGTGCTTTACGGAGTGTGTCGGCTTATTGTAAGATCCTGTCCCCCAGCGTGGAAGCGACTGTAGGAAGGAGAGTGGACGCAGAGTGCTGCTTTACGCGTGCCATATGCTTGCTATTTTTTGAGGAGAGATAAAAAAAAAAGGCGTTTTGACTTGAATGTTGCTGAAAGTGTGTGCCTACATTGCTGACAGGGAGCCTAGGAAAGTTGGGACCTTGGCTTTAAATGTACTAAGTTCCTGTGCCTCCCGTTCTAACGAAGTGGTAACAAGTGTACAGTGCACCGCGCAGCGCTGTGCCATTTGCACGTTTTCACCAACTTTAGGGCTGCTGTGAGCTGGCTTCAGCGTGACTCCCCTCTCGCCTTCGAGGAAGTCCGACTATAACAGACATGTTCTATGCAACATTATTAACATGTATTCTAAGGCGCGTTACGGCTTCTAGGCATCGTGAATAACAGGTGCCCCCACTGCCTAATTTAACGGTACTCCAACGGCTCTTCTCCTCCTTGGAGCGAGGCCAGCAGAATGTCAATTAAGAAAAACATGATGAGCTCGTCTCCCTTGATGTGCTGCGTGTAATGACTGTTCCTGTGCGCTTTTAAGAGAAGAAATGCTGCGAGGCACCGGCTCTTTTCAAAGCCTGGCTAGGTTCTCTAACACCTTAATCTGCTGTTGCAGTTTTATTTCAAGTTACTCCAAAAAAGTCCCACCGTTTGCAAAAGCTGGTTTCAGATGCAAGGAGACGTGTTCTTCGGCTCAGACGGGGGGAGGTGGGGGTTGTATTATAGAAGGCCTGTCCTGCAGTGCCCACCGATGGAAGGCTGGACAGAATGTACACTCATCTCGCCCTTCCCATCAGGTCCAGGTAAAGGAGTTCTGTTGTTGAGGCCAGGCCACCATTGTTGTCGCCATGGAAGCGAGTGGTGCCTTCCTCTAATCACAGGTCTCCACAGAGCTCATGTGCAGGACCTCGGCAGCATTAGCCCATTGTTCATCAATGCAACAGCAAGGCAGAAAGTTCTGTTTCCTCTTCTAGCAAACACCCCCGTGGATGCCTTCACTCTTCCAGGGCGCTCAGATCCCGGCATGCTGCTGAATTCTAAGGCCGGGCTAGTGCCGTCTTTATCTACTACACATGCACAGAAGTAAAGCTGTCCGGAAGCTGTTTTGGACAGTGCAATAGTGCTGCACTGCACTAGCGTGGAAAGGAAGGCACGGGCCCTGGTGCAAGCATGGAAAATGGGCATTTCACTGCGGTAGGGGTGGTAAAATACAGCAATTAACAGGGTTCAGTGGGCTCTGGTGCCACTGCACCTGCTGCACCAAAGGTAGGTGCGCCCCTGCTTCACTGGAGAGATGAAGTTTCAATAGCCGCTGCAGCATCAGGATGTTTATCTGTTGGAGACATCCGTTTTACGTGGAGTTTAAGGAGATTGCACAAAGTGTATTTAGTGTGCCTGGGCAGATGGCATTGCAGCTACAAATTGCTTCATTTAAGTTTTGCATCATTTCTTTCAAAGGTCGAACTTGACTTTGATTTGTTTTTCCTGGTGATCTGCACTTGTTTTCAAACTTCCTCGGTGACCTGCGCTTTTCATATTATTTTAAACTTGCCTCGACTCTACCTGTAATGGGCCTTTAGGCCCTGCTTAGACATGGTGTGAGGCGTTCTCTTCACCCACCCCAGTCACCGGGTCACTGGATAGTGTTAGTTGGCACTTACAAGCACTTAGTCGGCCATTGTCATGGCAGCACAGCACTTGTGAGGATGCTACTAAAGAAGAAGGCAAATGATTCACTGAAAGGCAGAAAACTGTTTCAGACGCAGTGAACTGGGTGAGGACATCAGAACAACTGTGTTTTCGCCTTACACAGATTAAAATAGCATTTTGTGGGACTTCCTTTGAAACTAATTTTAGGATATTGACTGGAAGGGTCAAATTCTGAAACGCTCCCAGTAATACAATCAATGATAATGATTTCAAGTGGAGAGAGTGAGAACCCTTTAATGGGCTCAAAAACATTAACTGCCAGGTATGCAGCGAGAGCCTCTCTCCAACTCCCCACATATTCACAACAATGCCTTATGTTTCTGTCCACATTGATTGTTGGTTATCTATGTATCAAAATCGTCATACAGAACAAAGGCCACTAGTATCTGCTCTCACACAACTGGTAAATACAATTTGCGGTCAGTTCCAGTGCTAATACCAATTTGTTCTTTTAGAATGATGAATGTGGTGTGTTGTCCAATCCCTTGAAACTCTTTTATATATGGAACCTATGCTGACAACTGCAAGATCTTTGAGGTGAATAATATAACAAATATCAAGAATCCATTCTTAAACCTCAACGTAGTGCCCATATCCTGACATGCTTTGTAAGGCCTGTGACTGGAAAACAGGTGTGTATAATAGCAGTGAACATTAATTTGCCACTATTTTAACTAAATATCGTTTAAAAAAAAAATATTATATATATATAGGGTAAAATCGCCGCTAATCTTGTAAGAAAAAAACAAACTTTAAACCTAACTACTTTTCTCAATCATTAGACTCTCTAATATAAAAAAAAAAGTCGTTTCACATACCTGTCACAACTCCCGATAACAGCAGGTTCGTAAGGGTTTTGCTCACTGTGGGCAGTGCATAATGATCACCGACATTAGGAAGGGCTTGTGTGTAGATGGGAACGTCTCCGCTATGGCCAAGAAGCACATATTATTTTTCCCAGTTGTTGGTTGATCAGCGGCAAGTAGTTCTCAAGAATTGACGGCAATAATGTTTCAACGGTGGTTAAAATCTTACACAACTGACAAAATGCAATCATGCCAGGCTGAAATTAAAAAGAGTAGAGAGCATGTTTCCGGGGTGTTAAGGAGTGCAGAGAGGGAAGGATGACCTGTTGGGTGCAGTCTTCAGCTCTGCTGTTGTTGGAGAAGTGGCCTTGCAGAACCTGCACAGTTTGTTTTTCATTGGGGGGCAAAGCGGTTACCTGGCTATTACTGTTTAGAACTTGCAGTGAGGTTGATTGATTGACTGTTGCCAGCTTGAAGTGTCGGTGCCTTCGAAAGGGCGGGTCTTAGAGAATACACGTTCCAAACAAATGACTTGCATATAAGTAAATGAAAGGAGAGCGGAACCGCAGTCCGTCGTTTGTCTCTCACTGTTACAGGTGTGGCATCTGTGGCACGAGCAGACTTTAGCTGATACGGATCCCCTTATATTGATGCAAAGCACCTTCCATTGATGCACACAGCTGTTTGCTGACGCAGACCACCTTTACTGGTGTGCACTTCTGTTCGGTGATACAGACCCCCTTGCCCTGGTGTCAGTGCATACCTCTGCTCGCTCACGTCGACCACGTTGTAGTGATGCAGATCAGCTTGTATCCACGCACACCTGGTCACTTATGCATACCGCCTTTTATTGATGCACACCTCTGTTAGCTCGTACAGACTACTTTATGCTGACACAGGTCTACTTTCATTGTGGCACACCTCTTTAGGCATATCCAAGCTGCCTTTCATTGATGCACACCTGTTTCCAGATGAAGATCACCATTTATTGATGCGCACCAGTTCCCTGATGAAGACCACCTTTTATTGATGAGCATCTGTTTGTTCCCTGTTGAAGGCCACCGTTTATTGATGAGCACATGTTTCCCACTGAAGACCCCCATTTATTGATGCACACCTGTTTCCCAATGAAGACCACCATTTTTTGATGCACACCTGTTTCACGATGAAGACCACCTTTTATTGATGCTCCCCAGTTCCCTGATGAAGACCACCTTTTATTGATGCACACCTGTTCCCTGATGTAGGCAAACTTTTATTGGTGCACACCTGTACCCTGATGAAGACCACCTTTGATGGATGCACACCTGTTCCCTGAAGAAGACCACCGTTTATCGATGAGCACATGTTTCCCACTGAAGGCCACCATTTGTTGATGCACACCTGTTCCCTGATGAAGCCCACCTTTTATTGCTGCACACCTGTTTCCTGATGAAGACCATCATTTGTTGATGGACTCCTGTTTCTGATGAAGGCTACCTTTTATTGATACACACCTGTTCCCTAATGAAGACCTCCTTATATTAATGCATACCTGTTCCCTGATGATGACCACCTTTTATTGATGTGCACCTGTTCCCTAATGAAGACCTCCTTATATTAATGCACTCCTGTTCCCTGATGATGACCACCTTTTATTGATGTGCACGTACTTCCCAATGAAGACCACCATTTATTGATGCACACCTGTTCCCTGATGAAAACCACCTTTTATTGATGTGCACCTGTTCCCTAATGAAGACCTCCTTTTATTGATGCACACATATTTCCCAAAAAAGACCACTATTTATTGATACACACCTGTGTCACGATGAAACCCAACTTTTATTGATGCACACCTATTTCCCAATGAAGACCATCATTTGTTGATGCACACCTGTTACCTGATAAAGACCACCTTATATTGATACGCACCTGTTCCCTGATGAAAACCACCTTTTATTGATGCACACCTGTTGCCCGATGAAGATCACCTTTTATGGCTGCACACCTGTTTCCCGATGAAAACCACCTTTTATTGATGCACACCTATTTCCCAATGAAGATCACCATTTGTTGATGCGCACCTGTTTTACGATGAAAACCACCTTTTATTGATGCACACCTATTTCCCAATGAAGACCACTATTTGTTGATGCGCACCTGTTTCCTGATGAACACCACCTTTTTATTGATGCACACCTGTTCCCTGATGAAAACCACCTTTTATTGATGCGCACCTGTTCCCTGATGAAGACCACCTTTTATTGATGCACACCTGTTTCCTGATGAAGACCACCTTTTATTGGTGCACACCTTTTCCCTGAAGAAGAACACCTTTTATTGGTGCACACCTGTTCCCTGATGAAAACCACCTTTTATTGATGCACACCTGTTCCCTGATGAAAACCACCTTTTATTGATCCACACCTGTTCCCTGATAAAAAAAACACCTTTTATTTCTGCACATCTGTTTCCTGATGAAGGCCATCATTTGTTGATGGACTCCTGTTTCCTGATGAAGACCACCTTTTATTGAGGCACACCTGTTTCCTGATGAAGACCATCATTTGATGATGGACTCCTGGTCCTGATGAAGACCACCTTTTATTGCTGCACACCTGTTCCCTGATAAAACAACCTTTTATTGATGCACACCTGTTCCCTGATGAAAACCACCTTTTATTGATGTGCATCTGTTCCCTGATGAAAACCACCTTTTATTGCTGCACACCTGTTCCCTGATGAAAACCACCTTTTATTGCTGCACTCCTGTTTAATGATGACGACCATCATTTGTTGATGGACTCCTGTTTCCTGGTGAAGACCACCTTTTATTGATGCACACCTGTTCCCTGATGAAAACCACCTTTTATTGCTGCACACCTGTTCCCTGATGAAAACCACCTTTTATTGATGCACACCTGTTCCCTGATGAAAACCACCTTTTATTGCTGCACACCTGTTCCCTGATGAAAACCACCTTTTATTGCTGCACTCCTGTTTCCTGATGAAAGCCACCTTTTATTGCTGCACACCTGTTTCCCAATGAAGACCACCTTTCATTGAGGCACACCTATTTCCCAATGAAGAGCACCATTTGTTGATGCACACCCGTTTCCCATTGAAGACTATCTTTTATTGCTGCACACCTGTTTCCTGATGAAGACCTTCATTTGTTGATGGACTCCTGTTTCCTGATAAAGACCACCATTTATTGCTGCACACCACTGTTCGCAAATGCTGACCACCCTTTAATTGATGCACATTTCTATTCGCTGATGCAGGCCTCCACTTGCTGTTGGAGACCACCTGACACTGATGCAGAGCCACTGTTTTGATGCAGACTTCTTTTAGCCGATTCAGACCACCATATATTGATAGAGAATAACTTATATTGATCCACACCTCTGTTTGGTTGTGCAGACTACCTTTTATTAATGTACAGCTCTATTCGATTATCACAGCAACATTTATTTATGTACACCTTTGTTCGCTGATGCAGACCACCTTTTATTGATACTTACCTCTGTTCACTTATGCAGACCGCCTTTTATTTATGCAGACCAATGTTCACTGATGTCGACTACCTTCTATTGATGCACACCTTTGTTCGGTTATGCAGAACAACATTTATTGATGCACAGCCCTGTTCGTTGATGCAGACCTCCTTTTATGAGGCACACCTCAGTTCGCTGATATAGTTCACTTTGTATTGAGGCGCACCTCTGTTTGCTGATATAGATCACTTTGTATTGAGGTGCACCTCTGTTCGCTGACAAAGATCACTTTGTATTGAGGCACACCCCTGTTCGCTGATATAGATAACTTTTTATTGAGCTGCACCCCTGTTTGCTGACGTAGATCACTTTGTATTGAGGCGCACCTATGTTCACTGACATAGATCACTTTGTATTGAGGCGCACCTCTATTCGCTGATATAGATCACTTTGTATTGGGGCGCACCTCTGTTCGCTGACATAGATCACTTTGTATTGAGGCGCACCTCTGTTCGCTGACATAGATCACTTTGTAGTGAGGCGCACCTCTGTTCGCTGATATAGATCACTTTGTATTGAGGTGCACCTCTGTTCCCTGACAAAGATCACTTTGTATTGAGGCGCACCTCTGTTCGCTGACATAGATCACTTTGTATTGAGGTGCACCTCTGTTCGCTGACATAGATCACTTTGTATTGAGGCGCACCTCTGTTCGCTGATATAGATCACTTTGTATTGAGATGCACCTCTGTCCCTGACAAAGATCACTTTGTATTGAGGCGCACCTCTGTTCGCTGACATAGATCACTTTGTATTGAGGTGCACCTCTGTTCGCTGACATAGATCACTTTGTATTGAGGCGTACCTCTGTTCGCTGACATAGATCACTTTGTATTGAGGTGCACCTCTGTTCACTGATATAGATCACTTTTTTTAATGCACACCTCTGTTCATCGATGCAGAGCACTTTATATTGAGCACACCTCTGTTCACTGATGTAGAGCACATTTTATTGATGCTCACCTCTGTTCACTGATGCAGACAACCATCTATTGATGCACACCTCTAGTCGCTGATGCATACAACCTTCTAATGATGCACACATCTAGTCACTGTTGCACACTTTTATTCGCTGATGTAGAGCACATTTCATTGATGCACACATCTGTTCGCTGTTGCAGACAACTGTCTATCAATGCACACCTCTGTTCACTGATGCATAGCACTTTTTATTGAACACACATCTGATCACTGATGTAGAGCACTTTTCATTGAGCACACCTCTGTTCACTGATGTAGACCACCTTTTATTGATAAACACCTCTTTTCACTGATGCACACCTCTGTTCATCGATTCAGAGCACTTTTTATTGTTGATGCACACCTCTGTTTACTTATGCAGAGCACTTTTATTTGATGCTCACCTCTGTTCACTGATGCAGACAACCGCCTATTGATGCACACCTCTGTTCATCAATGCATACCACCCCTGATACTATATCTTGAGCCTGGTGGACCTTATCTGCACTCAGACTCTAAGTATCTACGTCCTATTCTGAAGGCTTAATATGCCTGTTATTTTGCTTCAATGTTCACTGATGCAGACAACCGTCTATTGATCCACATCTGTTCACTGATGCACACCTGTTCACTGATGTAGAGCACTTTTAATTGATGCACACATCTGTTCGCTGATGCAGACAGCCGTCTATTGATGCACACCTCTCTTCACTGATGCAGAGCACTTTTTATTGAACACACATCTGTTCACTGATGCAGTGCTTTTTTTATTGAACAAGTATCTGTTCACTGATGTAGAGCACTTTTTATTGAGCACACCTCTCTTCACTGGTGATGTAGACCACCTTTTATTGATAGACACATCTCTTCACTGATGCACACCTCTGTTCATCGATGCAGAGCACTTTTTATTGATGCTCACCTCTGTTCACTGATGCAGACAGCCGTCTATTGATGCTCACCTCTGTTCGTCGATGCATGCCACCCCTGATGCTATTACTTGAGCCTGGTGGACCTTATCTGCACTCAGACTCTAAGTATCTACGTCCTATTCTGAAGGCTTAATATGCCTGTTATTTTTGCTTTACGTATGAATCAATCTGCCAGCAAGCTAAGAGTTGGAAAAATGGATCTGTTCTTACATGGATTTAAGTGATATCCCCATCTGCAAATATGTCATAAAAGACGGATCGTACTCTGGCATTAGGACAAGTGCAGCTTAATAAACAGATTTCAAAAACAATTCGCTGCCTCGGCTTACGACAAACTCTTGACATGTTTAGCTCCTTTAGACTACAAATGTGTCCAGTGAAACATATATCCGATAAGCGCTTAGAACTTCAAGCGCGTGCCAGATGAGTGCCCTTTAAAGGGACAATCGCCCTCGTAGTTATCTTAACACGCTCCTGGCATTCATATTGCTATCTGTTTTTTCTTGATTTGCTGCCTCCGTAGCTATCTGCATGTATTGCTACCACTGTGACTGACAATAGTTACCCTGTGAGAACTATTTAACTGAGAAAAGACTTTAATTAGTGTCAATGTTATGTTATGTTAATTAAACTTTTAGACCGCAACGGTTACCCTAGTGTGTCCTGGCGCTGAGCACTACCTGCTGGTTATTATGGTTATTATGGTTGGAGGGTGCTACAGGGTAAAAAGCCGTGTTTTCAGTCCCTTTCTGAAGGAGAGGGGACCTACTGAGTTCCTCAGGTGGAATGGAAGATCATTCCTGGCCTTAGAGGCCCAGGTGAAAAAACTCCTACCTCCCCAACTGGCTTTTTTGATCGGAGGAACTAGGACTTGTTTTGCTCCTGTGGAGCAGAGGGTCCTTCTAGGGACATACCACTCACTTTTTTTTCCTCAAGTGGTTGGGGCCTACTCCCTTGAGGGCTTTAAAAACAGTGAAAAGGGCTTTAAAACGCACCCTTTGTTTTAAGGGAAGCCATTGAAGTTGTTTAATTCTTTCTTGACCGAGACATATTTCGGTATCCCTGTCAGCAATCTGGCCGCCGCATTCTGCGCGATTTGAAGCCAATCGCATTGTCAAATTCACCAGGGGTGTAGGATATTTTATTATGGTGTTATGCTATACATTTTCAGTCTAGGTAATTTTGCTCATATTTAGCTGCCCATTGAAGAAAGCGTTAAGCGAGTGTGAATTCTAGTGAAACACTTTAAGGGGCTTATTACGACCTTTGGGGTGCAGCGCCGGGTCCGTCCCGCTGCAGCACCGCTAATGCCAGGGTCGGGAAGCCCACCAAATTCAGAGTTTCCTTATGTCTGGTGGGCTTCATTTGGGCTTCCCACAGCGGTGCCTCTAAAAACAGGCACCACAATGAGAATGCCAACAACAGTTCCTGCATGGCAATGACTGGAAAGTCCATGCCATGCAGGAACTGGTGTGCACGCACACAGGGGGGCACATATTGTGACCTCCTCTGTGCTTCCACAGCCTTACAGATGCACCAGGGGGCCCTGTAAGGCCCCCTTTGCTTCCTCTCTGTCAGTGTTTTCATAGAGGAAGAACCCCCATAAAAACCCTGGAGGAGAGGGAACTCCCAACATGCTTAGCGGGACCATGGCAGTCACACCATGCATATTGATGCTTCTACACAGCTGTAACACTGCCAGGGAATGGCAGTTCCCTGGTGGCAGTGAAAGGGGTTGTCGTCCATATTATAACCACCGTGACCCGCGAATCTAGTGATCCGTAGACCGCCAAACTCGTAATCGGGTCCTAAATGTTCTCTTAATTTGTGTTGACTGACTTTATACATTTCTTGTGCTTTAACTGATTGCATCACTTGAGCAAGCTGCAGTTGATCTGCTGAATGACTCCCTGGAAGGCAGGTGTCTCTGAAAGAACACCCTGGGTCTTCATGCAAATCCGATGCTGTGCCCTTCCGGCAGCACAGTCTTTAGACCACTAGCGCCACCCAAGTGAGCAAGGATGCTTGACCAAAACACCACTCACTGCGTCCAGTAAATGACTGCACACTTTTATTTTTAATACTTTAATCTCAGTGTTGAATCATTGCACGTACAGAGCACAATAAGATGACTGCACTCTTTAAATTAAATAATCCAACACGTGACAAATTATGTCGTCCTTCGAGTGCAACGTTGTGTCCTGGAACATCTCTGCACTGAAAGCAGATGTTGGAAAGCAGGGCTACCTCTCATCCATACCAGGGTTGTGGTGCATCGAATCCAAGGGGCCTATGATACTTCTGTAGACACTTCTGCATTTTGCCTTTTGTGCTTTACATACTGGAATTCTCATGGCAGTGGCCTGACTAAAGTGCCTTACAATCGGGGGCAATATGAAAATAGTTAATCTATGACACTTTACATGCTGTGAAAACGACCCTGGCTGTGGTGGTTTGTATATTAGGCATTGCGAAATCCTACCCAGATGATGGTGTTGTTGTCCTTATTTGGGGCTGAGAGGCACTGACCTTATTAATTAGCGTGTTTAAATACTGAACAACCATTGATAATGGGCTGGATATGGTTCTGCTTTGCATGCTGGTGCATCGTGCAAAGAGGCGAGACAGCATTGAAAATGGCGTCAAGACATTACCTGTAAACTGCTGCATAGTTCTATAACTTTAGAAATCTGAGTGCTATTAGTAAATTGAATCACCTTGACCAAAAGCGCCAGCAACATGAATAGCCACTTAGCCACGTTTATTGACCCATTGAGCATCCTTAGCCTATTTGAACTTCAATGACCCCTCTTGACAATTTGCATGAAAAGCAGACGGCCAGAATACTACACTAGTCCCTTAACAGTATTGGCCATGCCCAGGAATACCCTTGAACAGCTCAGCATCGCTCAGCTACACATAAGTATATAAGTGACCATTTTTTATTTTCTACCCATACTCTTGGATAGACTGTTGACGAGAAGCAGGAGGCGCAGGTAAGCGGGGTGGGGCGGGGCAGGGTGCGGCGGGGAGTACAAATCGACAGATGATGGAATAAGTATTATTTATTTATTTAACTACACCTATTCAGCCAACTGTAGACATCCTCCCTCCCACCCCCCCACCCACCCCACTGTGTTTACTTGTTCTGGCCGCTGCTGGAATTATGTGGCAGGAGAAGAACAAATTATGTGGCAAGGTTGAGTAAATTATGCAGCAAGGAAAGGCAAAATATACAGCAAAATGCAGCACATTTTGGGATACTATTTGTAATAAATTAGTTTACTGGTTGACTGGGGTGTGAGCCCTGGTCAAGCAGCAACCACAATCCTTGTCAGGGTAAAGAACAAGTAAACCGCAAATTAATCTCTGCACAACCGCCTTGTGGCTTGGCACAGAGCAATAAGGCTTAACGTAGAGGCAATGAGTAAAGTATTTGTGTAACACTCCAAACAGTAAAACAGTGAAAACACCACACAAAAGAGGGCTCCGCACAAGGTTAGGAAAAAAGAGCAAAATGTAGTATATAAAACAAGTAAAATGACAAAAAATCCAATTAGTAGAACCATAGGTAGTGAATTTTTAAGTTCTTAGTAATAATAGCGCCAAGAGGTGTTAAGTGGCAACTGTAGATATCTGGTTGTGCTGGACGGGGACAAAGCCACAAGTTCAGTCGAACAGCGATGGAGCGCTACATGGACCTAGTTAGATTTGCTGAAAAAAAGTACCTTAAATACTGGGTTGCGGAGCATTGTGTAGATCCACGCTGAAGAAGAGTCACGCAGCCGAAGTAATGCATCGTTTCAGAGATGCGGCGAGTCTGCGGTATGAGAGCGTACACATCGAGGATCCCATCAATGGAGCATGCGATGTGAAGTACAGTGCTGTTAATGCATCGGCAGTGGCAGTTCCAAATTCCCGGTTGTGGCAGCAATTCGGGTCTTTTGCGATTGATCCAATCCACGCAGCAGTGGAGATGCGTCAGTTCTGTTTAGGGTTGTGCTGTGCAGCAGAGGAGATGAGTTGGTCCTGTTGGATCCAACTAGAATGGTAAAGCCCCTTAAGCCCACTTCCAAGGGCCCGGACTAAGGTGGCACCACGTGGCAAGGTAGATTCACAGACATTCAAGTCCAGGTGCAGTAGCAAGGCTCTCAGAGTCACTCTGAGTTCAGGGTTCAATAGATGCAGGTCCAGTCATTCTCACCCAGGCAAGAGGGCAGCAGGCAGTGGGGGCAGCACAGCAAAGTCCAGCAGAGTGGCAGTCCGTCAGCAGCACAGCAGCCCTTCTCCCTAGCAGGCTGTACACAGTACTAGATGTTTACTGAAGTGGTGGTGGCTGAGGTCCAGTATTTGCATCCAGTTGTGTCTTTGAAGTAGGGGAGATACTTCAAGGGGTTTCCCTTTGAAGTCCCCAAGCATCCTGCCTTCACTGTCATGGCTCCAAACTTACTACAAGGGGCATGCAGCTTTTTGTGTGAAGAGAGGACACAGCCTACTCAGGTTTAAGTGGGGCTGTGCCCAGCTCCTCCCGCCCATCTTGGCAGTGATGGCCCATCCAAGCACACCTAATCTCCCTATTGTGTGTGGCTGTAAAGGAGGAATATACACAGTTCAACTGTCAGCTATTCTCAGTCATGTGACCAGAGACAGGCTAGAGGCACTAAATGGCAAAGGCAAGAAAACTCCAACTTATAAAATGCAATAATGTAATTCAATGTTAACCTATGGAAGAGTTAGGCCACACTTTAATAAAAAACAAAATTTAAGAGTTTTTCAATATCAGGACATATAAAACGTAAAAGTACATATCGTAATTTTCAAATACATGTCACCCTGCCCTCTAGGCTGTCCAGGGCCTACCCTATAAATGACTTATATGAATTAAAAACGGTGGTTTGGGCCTGGAAAAATATTTATTTTGGCAGGGCAAAATGGCTGTTTAAAGCTTCACACACAGGCTCTGCAATGGTGGGTGTGAGTCATGTTTAAAGGGCTACTAAAGTGTGTGGCACAACTAGTGCTGCAGGCCCACTAGTAGCATTTACTTTAAAGGTTCTAGGTGCATGTAGCACCACTTTACTAGGGACTTATAAGTAAATTAAATGTGCCAATTGGAGGAAAGCCAATGTTACTATATTTAGAGGATAGACCACTAGCACTTTAGCACTGGTTAGCAGTGGTAAAGTGCACAAAGTCCTAAGGCCAGCAAAGACAAGGTCAAGTAAAAATGGAGGAGCAAGGCAAAACGTTGGGGGTAAGACTACCCTAAGGCTGACAGTTCTAACAATATTACTTCATTATTTTGTCATGTTCACACTTGTTAACACTGTCTTGGCATTGGTTGTTCCTCATTAGTACCAGTCTAACTTCAAACTATAGAAACAAGCAACAGAAAGATGACTAGTCAACTTTTGCAAAGGGCCTTCCACTGCGTGGCAACATGCGTCACTTCATTTTTTAGTAAATGTTGAGCTGATTGAGCTAGAACAAAAATTCTGGTGTTAAAATCTGCAGATTTTGCAGCAGATGAGGGTTTGTGTGACAACTACTGCAAATCTATAATGATGCGAGAAACACTGCAGCCACACAATCAGCGCAGAATTTTGCTATTTCACTTGGCAAACAATTTTCAATGATCATTTTTAATGGGGCGTGGGCATTCAACTTCTGATATGCTCTGCTTCTCTTGTGGCACACATTTGGCTGATGTGCATCACATGTTTTGGATCACTACATAATTGTTGGAGCAGCCCACATCACTTGTTGTAGCTTAGTCATAGTACTTCTGAATGCAGTGCCAGAATCGTGGGTCCTGCAGGTTCCTTTTGTGCCAACGTATTTGAAACCTAATAATGTAAAATATACATTTTGGGGCTCTTTTTAATAAAAAATTCTTTGGCGTCAACCCACAGCTTAAATTTCCCTGGAGAGTGTTATGCTTAACGATATAGATACATGCTTGCTGACAGCTATTTTGTACATTGTGAGCTGTATTGCTTTTTTATAAAAGATTTTTAAAGAGTAGCACAATGGTTTCAGCGTTTCCCCAGAAATAGTCAGGTGATGTTACTTCGCTATATGCTTATGTGAGTTTACAGTTCTACCAGCAACCAGTATTGTACAGTGCTACATTTCTGATCTTTCAGAGTGATGCAAATAACAGGTGTTAACAAATTCAAATCCAGTGGTACAAGATTGATTTTCAAGACAAATTTGAAATGTGATGTTGAGTTAAGCCTGTCAAGATTCATATATGTTATTGACAGGTTAAACCGATTTCTGCAAATAACTTGATATTTTCTTGAGGTCTCTTACATAGATGTATTAAATTATTATACAGACAATAGACTACTTGAATATTATATTTTCCTAGTCTAATACGTAGTAAGAAAATAGTAACATATCTGCTAAGTTGATTGCTAAATTTCAGTTGCAGCTATCCAGGTATCCTCAGTTAGAGGAAAAGAACATTCTGAGATTTTTCAAAAGTAAACTGAATATATGACTCGCTCTTCCGGCACTAGTTTCATGCATGTAACTTTTACCAAAACTTAAACATTGGGCTATATAATTACTTTTCACATTTCTTAAGGATTGACCGCGAGGTTTATGTTTGTTAATGGCATTGAAGAGAATTCAGCACATTGTTCACATTTGGGTATTTCTTTACGGGTAAAAAAAAAATCTGACCTATTTTCGGAATCATTAGCTTTTTTAGTGTTGGAAACATTGTACACCTTGATGTTTTAATGCATGGACAAGGGGGCCAACTTCCCAGGGTACCCACTATCTAAGGGGGCCACTGGAAAAGTGAACTCACATCAATCTATTTCTCCATCTTAACCTTTTAATGTATTATGCAATAGTGTTTGGCGTCGTTGAACCTGAATTAGCAAAAAAATGGGTGGTAAAATGCAAAGCTTTTCCGGAGAGGCGCCCCTATAACATATCTTGCCCATGGTCCCCAAAGCGTTAAGGTGATGCTGATTGTGCAATCACTACAAATAAAGTAACATTGGTACGAGTGCAAAACTGGTTAAAAAAACTTTGAAATGATCAGTTCCTTTCCAGATGGTACAGAGGTCCTCAGGCCACCACCCTTTGGATGTAGCACACGTGTCCATTAGCAGCTTTGAGAACTTATTAGTGCATTCCAAAGGTGAAGAAGACCTGTCAGTTTTATTGTTTATTTTTCATATATGTTTCAGTTGAGGGCATGAAAGATGATGGTTTAAGGCCCAAAATCATGGTCTGTTGTGGGAATGATTCTTAGTCCCCCAATATGGATATGTCCAACTCCCTCTAACTGATGCAGAAAATAAGCAGCACCATTGGAATTGTGAGATGTGCACATAAAAATAGATTATTCCCACTTTCCATATAATCAATCATCAGCTGCAGAAATGCCGATTTTTATCTTTAAAAAGATTCATGCACAAAATGCCCAAAAATTGAAAGTGCCACATCTGCCAGAGAGCTCTTTAGAGTAGTGCAACAAATCTCAAACCCTCCGGGTACTGGAGAACTGAAGGGCTCTCAACTATTTTGCAAACAGCTGCAAACTTTTTTTCAATCTAAGAGTTTAGATATCCATAAAGGATTAAAAGCAGATCCTAACATACCCATGCAGCCAATCCCTTCCAGAAGGCCACATCCTGCTTCTCAGAAGACCTTTGCTCAAACAGACTAGGAGACCAATTCATTGTCTGTCTTTCCACCTCTCACTACTAAGTTGGTGGCACAATACCTTCTTAACACAAATTCAGGGTCTCCCCTTGAAGCCTGCCCACCTTCAGTTATCCACCTGGCAGCTAGTACCATAGCCCAACCTCTTTTCAAATTAATGAACCATACCCGGACATTACTTCCGGAGATGGAAGGAAGCAATCATCAGGCCCTTCTTTAAGAAAAATAACTTGGATAACATGGACTGCAAAAACCGTCATCCTATCTCACTGCTTCCCTGTCCAGCAAATATTTTTGAAAAACATCACATTAACCACCTGAGGGAATTTGTGGAACAGCAGGACAGACTAAAAAATTCTCAGTTCGGGTTCAGGAAACATCATGGAAAAGAAACTGTGGTGATTTCAGCCGGCGTCTAGTGGATGAAGGACAGGGGGTAGCATTGATACTCCTCGATCTATCAGCAGCATTTGATACCATCTCGCCTTTGCTACTGATGGATCGCCTTCAAGACCAGGGTATCATTCATCAAGCTTTAGCCGCTCTGTCCTCCTTCCTTTCAGATCGTACAGAAAGAGTGAAACTACAATACTTCTATTCAGAGGTTTTCTCTCTGCTATGCGGAGTGCCGCAGAGCTCATCAGTGAGCCCCACACTCTTTAACCTTCAATTCACCACTTTGGCGACTATAATTCAGGCATTTGGGCTGGAGGTACTCTCGTACACAGACGATACACAGATTATTGGGTCAATTCCCAAGAACTCGCGATCTACAGCAGATAATGTTTCATTATGCATGTCAGCAGGATGGATGGGCCAAAACGTTTTAAAACTGAATGGGAAAAACTGAGGTGCTTCTGTTTGGCACGGGCTTTCAGCTGGAATAACAGCTGGTGGCCAAACACACTAGGCATCTGTCCTAGTCCAGGGAAGAATGCCAAAAGCCTTGGAGTTCTTCTAGATATGGGACTCCAACTCAAGGCCCAGGCTAATTGCACGGTGGCAACCTGCATCTGGATTATTAGGATGCTCAGGAAAATCTTCACGGTCATTCAGCAGGCAGCACGTAGGCAAGTCGCTTTTGCCCTAGTCATGTCCAGACCAGATTACTGCAACTCGCTATATTTAAATGCTAGTATGAGCACCCAGCACAAACTCCAAGTGGTACAAAATACACTGGTCGGAGTGATCCTTGATATTCCTATGCATCAGGCAGCTACGAGGGGACTACAGGCCTTTTCCTTTTCTCCCCATCTGAAAACACATTATGTTCGAATCTCTCTGCATAGTTCATATGGCCATGTTCCTTCCCGGTCCAGCAAGAATCAAAAATGTGTTCCGCTGGTACCATCCAGGAAGAATCCTGCAATCAGTACATACAAATCAGCTCATGGTACCTAGAACACAAAAAAAAAAGAAGAAATGGGGGGACAGAGCATTCTCAACGGCGGCAAGCAGACTTTGGAAATCCCTCCTGCAAAGCCTGAGGGCTATCCCCCAGCTGTTGCCGTTCAGGAAAGCACGTTAGACCTTGCTGTACATGCTATAGACTTCCCCCAGAATTTGATAGGCTAAGATTGGTTATCCGGACAGCCCACTACAGCGCCTTGATGCCCATAGGTAATTGTTACGCTCTAGAAATTGTAAACCAAATCAAGCAAATCAAATGTTTCTAAAATAAGGCGAAACACAGAGCCGGACACTTTGCTGACATCATTGTTCACCTGCCATGTGTCAAATTCTAGTGATAGCACTTTAAAAAAGCATCCCTCATTTCTTGCATTATTAAACAATGATTGGGGTAGAAAGCCACCAGCAAGTTTACGAAAATTAATAAAAATAAGTTACAAAAAGTCAACAGGAGGTAAAGAAGCTCGCTAGTGCAACGCAGTCACCTATAAAATGGTGAAAACTGTATTGAAAAATTGGTTTCTGCCTCTAATTTATTTTCAGTTGCATTTAATTGTTCCCTACAATAGCTCACCTCTTGCAAACGTATTGCTTTACAACGAAAATTACTACATTGGCAAAAGATTTTTAAACGGCAATGTAGAGCTGCTTTTCAGAAAATGACAACTCTGCCAAGTTTAGAGCTAAATGTTTCAGGTATCACTTCATCAGTTGATATGCTTTTACTTATGCAGGGAACGTCCATTTGACTTGATTTTCCAAAATATATCCCTTTTAAAGACGTTTGAATAAGTTGCCTCATTTTTAATGAAATGCCACAAGGAAATATTTTGAGCATTTGTATCCTATACACATTTTTTATTAGGCAATTTTACGAGATTTTTCCATAAAATAAAATCCGAAATCGTAGTTTACCATTACTCTTCAAATGTTTCACTGCAATCCAGGCTCCCACGTTTGATGTATCCATGCACAGTATTTCGAAGAGCATGCCCTGTACCTAAGGATCTCTGAACTACAAAGAATTTAACCATTGAGCATTCACATAACATTACATCTAAAAATAAGGCACATGTGTACCTATTTCCCAAACATGTATATACTTTTTGCATTCACCTTTGTTACTTCATTTCATTGCTTTCCTTTTTTGGTATAGTTGCAGAAGCGAACACTGCAAGATAGTGGAGGGGCTAAAAATGAAAGGAGCATTAATGTTGCACATTTATGTGGCCTGACTATCTCAAAGCACTATAGAGAACATCATGGGTCAGGCTCAGCAGATGCAGTTATGGCCTGCTCTTGGCTCCACCAACCTGCCGGACCCTACTGTGCAGGAACATACTCAATGGACGTAGGAGTTTGTTTTCGTATATATCCAACACATGTCAAACCGGTCCTTCACCCCCCCCCACACCGACTGAGTGAAATGAAGTTGACAGACAGTTGCTAGAGTGCAATGCAAAAATGTGATATGTGCCCATCAAACTGTTGATGCATGATTTTCACATAAAACAATTGCCCTAGTGGAGGCTATGTGGCAATATCAATCTTGAACAGATTACAAAATGGACGAAAATACATGGCAGGAGCTTTAATACAATGCTAGGCCATAGGCCATACAACCAAATGTACAGTTTGTAGCTTTTTTGTATATGTATTTTCAATAATTGTATTTAGGATCCCTTGAAAAATGTGAAGCATAAAGTGTCAGTATCCTGTGGGTGCCAGGTAAATCACAGTCCCTACCCTATCTTGCACACCCGCGCTGCTGCAACTCTCCAGTAGGGCCACAAATATATATGTATGTCTGTAGCATCAATCTGTGACTTGCTCTGATCCAATACTAGGTGTCATCAGCATGAAGCAATTTATTGGAAAAATGTGACAACAGTGGCGAAGCTGCACTATTCAATGGTCACTACCAGCACGAGCCAAGTAGTGCTGTGCAGATGTTTGAACAGCCAATGAATTTGAATTTTGCTGAAAAGGAACACACCTGAAAGCATTCAAAATGCAAGATTTTAAATTTCTGTGTCTTCCTTGAAAGAAATAATTGGTTTTTCCTCTCCACCACTGTACAAGAGCTGTCTAGTGAACAACAACATATGTTGTTTTACTCTGCCTCTTTTGAATTTAGTTACGAGTTCTTATCCTGTATGTTTTTGACACAACGATATTTGTTTAGTTCAAATGGAAACCACTAATACTATATTTCGTTAGGAAAATGAAGGGGAGCACATCATCAACCTGGAAACCATCTAGATTAAAGGTGTAAAAAGATTCGCAATTTGTTTCTATCCTACTCTACCGAGGCAGAGAGACAATAAACAAGTACCTACTGGCAAAATTAAGCATCACACAAAACAATAACGTTGCCTTTGTTCATTAAATGGTAGCACCAAAGGATCTTAGTAAAATCTGGCCCACAGACAGAAGTGCTAATAAAATGTGTAATTGCATTTAAAGTTTATTGCATTTAAAGTTTATTGCATTTAGAGTTTCCCAAACAGTGTTTCTCAAAGGAAAAGTAATATCAGGGGTTTGAACACTTTCCCAACTTATTCCAGGCCAGATGTACGAATCTATTGAGCAGGCATAGGCCCTGTGATTCGCAAAACTGGAGTATATAATTGCAAAATGGAGTTGGATTATGTAATAAACCCCTGTATGAGTCAGAAAATCCTTTCTGACTTGCAAAAGTATTCGAAATTAGAAGTGACAGAAAAGAGGCATTCACTCCCAGTTGAGAATTGCAGTGGAATGAATCAATGGTTACCGGTCGCATTTGTGGCCAGAAAACATTGAAACGTTACTGACATCTTAAAGTGAGGTTTGCAAACCATTACAAATCAAAATATGGAGTGGGCGAGAAAGAGGTATTCATGCCTAATTGTGATTTGCAGTGGTGTGCATCAGTAGATTCCAACAGCAATTCTACTCATAAATGATTGAAACATTATTGACACCTCAAAAAACGTTATGAGAAGCATTAGGAATCACAATTAGGAAGCAGGGGTGAGAAAGTGTCATTCCCTCCTAAATGCAGTTTGGAATGGCATATATCAGTGATATCTGACAGCAATTGTGGTTGCAAACCATTGAAAAGTTCCCAACATCTCCAAGGAGGTGGTAAGCCATTTGAAAGGGGGATGCTGTTTTGGGACCGCTTCCTTTTTGAGGATCAAGTCAGGCTCTGATAGGAGGAGGGGCAGACGCTTATCAAGGGGATCAATGGATGCTCCTCCCAGCTTGTCACCAATTGGGAAACATATATATTTTTAAAACAGCACCTTTACTTTTAATGAGCATGCTGTGCTTTAAAAAACAGTCTGGTTTGGAAAGCAAAGACAAAGATTTTTGTTCACAGTCTCTTGCAGACCTTCATCCCTGCATTTGCAACCATTTATAGAAATTTGCAAATTGTGACCCAACTAATTAATATTCATTAGGCAGGTCATTATTTAACCCTCTGTCAGTGTACAGTTTGTGATGTGACCAATTAGATCACGTTGCAAATGTCATTCCTATTCATAAACTAGTGAGTGTTCAAACTACATATCCTGGTTTGTGAATCAGTCTTGGTACATGATGCAGAATGTTTTTTTTACTCCTATATCTAAAAAATAGGCAGAAGACAAGCTGGCTCATTCTTTGTAATTTCCGAGGAAAAAAATGCTTTGTTCTAATAGGGTTAACTGAGACGTGTTTCAACATTAAGTCCTGGCACCTAGATATTGGAGTGTTTTTACGTCTTTTGTAGCCAGGAACTTTTTTCTCACTTAAAAGCAAGCTGATCTTACATGTTTCTGGTGCTATTTGCGGCATACACATTCTTGCATGAAGTAGGGCTATAAATGTGAAGCTAATATTTCATAGATATCTGAATCTCTTATCACATATTGAAATGGCCTACGCATGGCTTAAATTATCCCTTGTCCTGCAGCAATTCCGAAAAACTGTTAGAGTCCACAAAAAACTGTAGGAAAAATTAGCGACCACAATAAAACCCCTTTAATAAGTAGGTGTTATAAAACATAAAACCAAACAAACTTAGCTTTTATCCTTATAGACGTACTACTCACTCATTGTTTACTGATAGTTAATACACTTTGAGAGGTTATATACATTTTTTCCATCTAGACCATACGTTCATTACGTCCTAACTTCATTCTTTGCCTTTGTTGTTTTTCAAACTCAACACTTCTTGCAGGGGCAAGCCTGGAGCTCAGCCATGGTGTCCAAGGCACTGGCAAGTGGTATTATAAACAACCTTTGGCTGGCCCAAGTTCATGAATAGCCAGCGTTCAGTTTTTTTTTAGCATCTTTTCATCCCCGATCTCTATTCTTTCTTTAGCCTGCCAGTGAATAGCTCTTATCTGCAGATAAATAGTGTCTACAAAATTAGAAGTCCAATTGTCAGTCTAATTTTACTGAATACCTTTGTGATGTTTTATCAGTTAACATCGGCTTCTCTGTTGACGGTCTCAGGTACAACATCGGCATTAATGTTGGGCAGGGCATAAGTCCTAAAAAAAGAAGTGGGGGGACGCTGACGTCACAACAGGTAGTGACGTCATGAAAGGTGGCTTGCACCATCAGACTCATTCCCTCCCCTCGCTCACCCCTAGATGCAATTGCATAAGAGAAGCCAGGACCTGAGCAGCATTCTGAATCAGCTCCCATCTCGCCCCAGAGAGGCCAAAGAGTGAATGTGTGGCTCCATTTGCTCCGGTTATCGAGCTCCTTGTAAAATAAGTGGGGGGACGACGCCCACCCGCGTGGTACCCCGACTCGAGCCCCGATGTTGGGCCTGAGTCTCCACCTACCTTACTCAAATCACATGACCACTTTTGTTGCTTCATGATGTCTCACAAGGGTCTGTGACATTCAGTTAGATACAGCATCTTGATTTGTAACTCTTCCCACAATACAAATTTTCCATTCTGTTATGAGAGCCGGAAGCTGTACATGAATAATTCATATAGGCCTAATAATTGAGCAAACACTTTACTTTTGTGTTCTTTAAAAAAAAATTAAATTGGGGTATTCTCTGTGATAATTTACCAGCACCACCGACACACTACCTAACTATATACTTAGGTTCTCCAACTCTATCAGTTTAATCTCTTCTCTCTACCTTTTTCTCCCTCTTGTCTCGCTTAATACATAATCATTGTTGGTGCCAGAAAAATGTTGAAGGAGATCTTAGAATGCCACATTCATGAGTTAAACCAAAGTTAATACATTCTAGGGATAATTTGAAGTTGGACATAACTTCTTTGCTTGTGCAGCTGTAATGCTTATCCCTGGTCAGTTGCAAACACTGCCACATTTTCAACATGTATCCATTCTTACTACCCACTTGTTTGAGCATGGAGAGCGTCCAGCATAACCGTTGCTTATTCGCATTATCATTCAACCGGAATGCAAAATGTTACCTTGGATCCCAGGAGTGTGAGCACTCCTTACTCATTGTGGGATAGTTTACCGAGTGTCCCACGTGGGGGTACACGGTGCAAAGTGAATGCGACGCAGTTTAAAAAAGCGCACCCAAAGCACTTCTGACAAACAGCAGCAGGCATCATTTTATCAAACAAGCATTTAGGTCAAATCTTGAGATGTTGGTGCTTCTTTGTGGGCTTGTTTTCATTATTCAAGTGAAGAAATGGATTATGCTGGAGAGCTTTTTTATCTTTTATAAAAGCATAGATAGAAAATACAACGGGAATAGCAAATGTAGCCGTGCTGTAAATTGTTAATGATGGAGTTGTGGTCTTGATGTCGCTACAGCAAAGCAGTTAAAAGCAATAGGCTTGTGACAAATTCCTTCCCTTGCTCTTAACTTGCCAGTGAAATACCTTTTTAGATAAAAATGTGTCTTTATTTATACATGGCATTTCAATATAGGCACAATGCTTTTACATTTCTTTCCTTTCTGTTTTTGACAGGCACTTTTAGTGATGGCCTGGCCATTTCTTTGGCAAATGAAAGAGCTCCATGTGCTGTGTTTCATATGTAATTAAACAAAGTGCAGGAGTCCAAAGTGCTTTTTAGCAGCCCGTGGGTGGTGTGATAGAATTCTGATGTGCCCAATACCAAGGCTATCTATTGTTGATTCTTCCTCCTGCCTGTTTGATCCACTACCCTACACGTAATAATGTCTCTCACTGGTTCTTTTTCATCAGTTTGTCACTGTTTTTTGTCTGTCTCTTTCTAACTATCCCTTTCTACCTTTCTACCTCTTGCTTGCAGGAGAAAGTGATAACTAAAAGTAAGTTCCTGTTCCACTGACCACAACCCAGGGGTGGCGCCTCTGCTTAGGCGTAGGAGTGTCGACCCACTGCTCTGTGAGCAGGTCAAAAAGGAAAAAATGTAATGAAAATTACACGTTATTATTATTTTATTTTTTCGTAGTTGGTTAGCGGCGGGTCTGGGCTAACACAGAGCAGCTGGGGGAGGGCGGTGAGCACTCTCTTAAGTGTGCATGATGATTTGGCCGGCCGCCTTGGGCTGGCCAACCAGTCATATGCACTTTGCATGTTCTCCACCAGGCTTTATTGTACATCCTAGGTGGAGAACAAGAACAGGCTCCGACTCCCTGTCTGAGCGCCGAACCACAGCTCTTGGATCAATCACAATGTTCCTGTAACGCAGCATCGTGATTGGCTAAGGGAGCATGGGAGCCTGTGTGCCTTCTGCCCCTGGATTTCTGGAACCTGGCGAAGAGCACCAAGAGGTGGCAGCTGGTTGACAGGTAAGTGATTTAAAAAAAATGTTTTTATCCCCGCCCCCGTGTGATCAACCCCCCACCACCATTAAGTAGCAGCCGCCCCTGCACCAACTGGCAACAATTGGCACAAGCCAAATACTGGTTAAGTGCATATAACCGCTTCCATGTTCTGTTCCGATCTATAGCATTTCATTTCTGATCCTCTGTCTGCCATCCCTTCAACTAGAATATTGGAAGAGTTAACATGCACTATTGGCAAACGTTTCCTTCCAACCTAATTCTTTTTTGAAACAATGCCTGAAAGGCAATAATTTTACATCCAGGAAGTGAAAATTGTACACATTTCTGGGCTTGTATTTTTTTAATCCCATAGCCATATTGAATTAAGCAATATTGCTCACATCTTTTTATAGATGACACAAATAGGTCTATAAATTAGACTTTTCCTAAGTTGTAAATAATATATTCTGTGGGAAAATTGCCACCTCGATATTAACAGCTGTAGCCAATATCTTCACCAAAGTTCCAAGTTCTGTCCAGTTTTTAATCTAAACATTCCGCAGATGTGTTAAAAAGGTGCATATCTAGCAGTTCTTCACCCTTGGAGAGTAATAGCCATTAAAATGAATGACACCTCCATCCTACAAAAACATTGTTCCAGAATGACTGAGATGTAAATGCTTCTTTTGAACACTGCAAAATGCATTCCATTAAACTACAAAGTAATGTATGGAAATCTGCACCTGTTAATATATGTCTTTGCAGTTGTAAGCAAAGTTGGCTTATTAGTATTTGTGTAGGAATTTCTGGTTTCTCGGGGCTGCCATCAGTCTGGGAGTGTCCTTCCCCACGGTTCTGGGGTTTTCTTATTGTTCCATCTAATTTCCTCAGTACTCAATACACCATTATCTCTGCTTGTTGGAAGGTTGACCAGGTATCTCCACTCCATGCATGTATTGATGTGCACGTTATTTTGCAGAAGTGAGATTACAGATTCATTTTGTACACTAGGTGCCCTATCGTGGCGCTATATAGATGTTAGATATTTTTGCCAAAATTATCCCTGGTATCGATGCTTGTTTTGCTTTTTATTACTCTGTTCATAATTGTTGTGATTTAACCGTATCTAGGAATCAGAACCATTACCCTATCCTTGTACACACTATTACATTCTCTGCAATCCCTATAATGAAAATCATTTTACTCACAGCAGATGTGTTGAACATAAGTGCACATTTTACCTTCATAGATTTAGTAGGGGGTTGTCTGTTGCGGTTAGAGCTTGCTGTAGTTTAACACGTGCGATGTTCACAGAATAGCTGTAAATTTAAATGCACTCTGATGGTCACATGGTGGAATTTCTGTAATTTTGTTAGCTGTTAGTGGTGTCACTTCTTCTACCTCTGAGATTTTGGTGACATGACATGACGTGAATGCTTTCTTTTCATTTTATCTGATGGTGGTAGCACTATTATAATTTGCGTTTGTTTATGCATGCTCGTGGAGCACTTTATAATTCTATTCTGATGACAGGGTTGAGCAAATACATCCTTTGCACAGTACAGCAACCTATTTTTCTAAACATGAAACCAGTACACATGGCCAGCGTCACAATGCATGCACATAGATGTATTTTGTATACAATAGGGGCATTTTCAGCTTAAGGGGCTGTTATGAAGGACTGGAAAAGGGACTAATTTTCACCCTTGCCCTCTCCAGGAGTTACCTATACTGTGGGTATGGATGATTCCGGGGTGATGGGAGTAATGCAGCGCCATGAATTGGTCCCTGAGGGTTCGCAGCGAAATGGAGAATTATTATGGGAAATCCAAACAACCCATTCAGAGCCCAGGATTATTACCCATTCTCCCCACAGACATTGCACGCAGTCATTTCACTTGTTTTCAAGAGGCGGGGTGTCCGGGTGGTACATCCCTGACCTGAGGGACTTGTAATTCCAATGGGGCTGGTAACTCCCATCACCAAGCCCGTCAGGATTAAAGGGTGATTCTTAATAAGGACCTAAACCTACACTTGAAAGGCTTTATTCTGAGTACCTGGGTACTTGGGCACCAGGTAGATACCAAGTCCACAGGGTGTAGTGTTTTTCAGGTGTGATATTACTGCCACCTTAAACGTTCTACAGTTTGACATGGGGCAAACACCATAATAGCCAAGGTTAGATTGGGATTAAAAATCGTCCCGGGCCCATCAAAAAACAAGTGGCCCACATTTGCGTATTGCCTTTCCGCAAAACACTGCTTCAGCTACGTTTTATGAAAAGAAAGGGGGTGGGGGCGTGTTTTATTAACTTCACTTAGATGCACAGATTAGTTCACACTGCTGAGCCACACATTAATGCAAGTGAGACCACTTCTGCTCAGGCCCCCTTCCCCCGCTCAATCAGCATCCATTAATGGGCCGACCCAGCGAGAGAAAAGGAGTGGCACCTCTGCCCATCTTCCTCTAGAAAGGCCACTCAGGCACCCACGGGCTGCTGGCGGCATCCTAGCAGCACACACAGACCCCAGGCTGCCCAAAAAAGCAGCCCACAGCTGGAACTCGCGGTACAAAAGGGGGTGGTGATGGACGGAGCACCTGAACCAATCAAACACTCACACCCAGTCAACAGATCTGGGTTCAATCCATCACCGTTCTTTAGCCCACTCTGCCACCCCAGTTCAGACATGGCCATATGCAAACTCGGCTATCGGCCCTCCGGCCGTTTCCCGAGTGCCCGCCTTACCAATCCGACCCTGATAATAGCCCAACTTGCCTCCGGTTCCAAGATGCTGATCTCGAAATCCTGTGCTGTCTAATTGAGGCATACATTTTTGACAGGCTTCGTAATTAATAAAAAAGCCTTGTGCGAAATTTGTGCAAGTTTGTACTCCTGATTAAGATGCAAACTCCCGCCTGTGCCCGAATCAGGTTACCTGGGCTCATAGACTAAGGCTCAGGCTTTAGAACATTAGTTATAGGAAAACATCTACTGTAATCAGCCGTTCTTTCATGCTTTGCAATATCCATGTCTGTGCCCCTTCTTTTGTGCAGAAAGAGGTCAAACATTGTGCAAAAGGACACAAGTGCCGAAGCAATTGATACTTAACTCCGAGTGCAGGGGATGGAAGAACAAAAACAAATGCAAAACAAAGCACTCGCAGCCCGCCTGTACCTATGGTCGGAATTGTATTCCATAGTGTTTGAAATATTTAGAAAAAACCACTATCTAGAAATCATTGCATGAGCCATTACAGGCTTTCATCTCCCGGGCCCGTGGACACTCAGCCGTGAGTAAGTACTCTGCCATGAGTCTGAAATGATAGAGTAGGCATCTATCTTAAACCTTTCTGACCTCTTTGTATAGAATAGTGCTCTATTTTGAAAATGGCTCCTTTCTATCTGTTTTTACTCTGCGCCCTTCCACTCGTTTGTCTATACAAAGCAATAAAGGGTAAAACTGAAGTAACATAAATTGGTCTGTCTTCCTGAATCCATGTCTCGCTAATGTACCCAGATTAACTCAACTGTAAATTGTCTCCTTTGGATGTCGTGTCTTGCTAAAAGTTTCCTATATGATTCATGATTTGGATTGCTTTTAACAGCTATTGGCTAAGCAATATGGTAAATGTACAAGGTGATGCAATTGGCATTAGTGAGAGAGGATGCACAGGAGCATGTAATGCAGTCAATACTACATTAACTACTGATGCCCAATTACAGAAACTGGAAGAGTGGCTTTTAGGAGCATTAGGACTTGCAGAAGAGCTGAGATCACCTGCCGCTCCTTGCCTAAAAGCTTCACCCTTTATGCGCTGGGATCAAAGCAAGCGTTCACTTGCTTTTTCTGCCATGCAGAGCCGAGAAAGTTGCTGGGAGGTATTGTCACTGCGGTGCTTTTAGCACATGCACGTTTCAATCTTCATGAAGTCCTCTTAGAGTCCTTGTTTCTCCTGGGACCCCTTCCCTTCAAACAAAGATCACAGCCCACCCCCGTTGCATGTATTACTTATTGTGTTGGTGGCTTGTGTTTCTCTCCTCTTCGTAGCTGTTTTCTCGAAACAGGAAATGGAAAGAGTGGTTGTGTGGGTTTTTGTATTTATTGTTTAGTAAATGGACCTGTTTATTTTCCCTGGCTGAATTTACCTCTTGAAATCAGACATCAATAAGAACCTAAATTAAGACTGGGGAAACATGTTTACCAATGCTTCTTGTAGACACAGAATTGAACCCAAGTAATGTAGTAGAAATATATTGTTTTTTGTTTTGTTTTTAAATGTACTTTATGTACCTGGTCACTGCATAAGTATGTAGAGGCTTAGAGTAGAATGTGATGCTTTTTTTATGGACATCACAGTGTAAACACAGTAAATGACACGTAGATGAATTGTGAGAGGCAGTCACAAAATTAACCTAACAAAAAACAAATTCTTTGTTACATTGAAAAGCTGCAGCCATGTCTTATGAATACGTGAGATTCCCTAAAAATAGCCTAGTTTAAGAATTTCAAAGTGTATCAATAGAATCAAAAAATGCATTCTGATGTATGCTTAGCCTCCGTCATTGCCTGCCCTATCCACTGCACATGTGTAGAGCGTTGAATGAGACCCTCTTCCTTTATAGGTGAATCTGGCAGGCCCAGTAGGTCCTCTTCTCTCCCTTTCATCAACAAGGAAAATGGCACATGCATTTCACGCCCAGTCGCCCACCACATCTGAAATAGATGTTGTTGGTTCTTGCAAATGGCTAAAAGCTCAGTGGTACATGCAATCATGCTTGGTTTACCATCAGAGCTGCACTCCCATCATGAGGCGTGGTCTCCTAAGTAATGCTATTAGAGCAGCTCTCTCCTGGTGTTACCAGATGTTGTTTTTCTTTTCAGCTGGCCAAGCTGCAATGAAGAGGATGATATAAACAAACAACCTTTCTTACCTAAATGCTTCATGTGAGAGCATGGAGGGCGATGAAACTGACTAAAAACGAGAATTCAATAGTCCCTCACTCAATTCTTCACAAAAGTCCTTCCTATCATAGAATGCAGTCTGATTATCTTTGCATATCATGGGAAGGAGAACAAGTGTTACTCCAATGCCCTGTCTCTTAATGCACTCGGTGGGAATGCTCAATCATTATTGAAGCGAGTGGGAAAATCCATCACCATCGTTGGCTACCCAAAGTACATATCAACTCTTTCCACTTAATAGTTATAAGCTATGGGAAACCGTTCTGAGACCCATTCTACACAGGCTTTCCAAGCTATGTATCAATGACACCCAATGCCACCTTTGGAAGTCACTATTCCCCATCGTGCTGGCCATGCACCCACACTAAGGAACCAGCAGAGCCAGTTATTGCATGAAGGCACGGAATCTAACAGTCAGAGCGTTATTATTATCAGGTATTGTGTCAAGTAATTCATAATGCACAATTTATTTCATTATTCTCAAACCAAATGGCATAGCCTCACCATGCAGTATACAGCAGAGTCCCACATTTTAATTTATGATGCATGTACAAGAAATACTACCATAAAATAAACCTAGCACTGACTTATATCACTAAACTTGGCTGACTTGAAACGCCCAAGAAACATTCTGTTACATTATTTGGTCCCTTTAACCATATTCTGAATACTTAGCAGGTGCTCTTGGGCAGTCCCATAAAGGCCTAAGCCCAGGGCTGTGTTGATGTCTCCAAGTCCATGTTACAGAAGAGTTATCTGTTCAAGAAGCCTCCAAACAATCAGGAATACATTTAAGGCTGCTGACCATAATAGAAGGCAATTGGTTGATGTAAAACAAAGGAATTCAGTTGAGATATCTGGAAAAACATTGAAGTTAGCAATGCACTTTGACAGCTGTAACAGCCTCTCACCTGACATGGTTGAAAGTTTGTCATTGCTGTGCTTCAAACATATCTGAGGTAGGTGAATCTGTACAATTCTCCAGAAAAACATCAGGGGAGTCTGACACAATGATTAAGCCGTTTTCATCAAGTGCTTGTATGATTTGCTGTGACTCCGAGGGACCTGTAACAAAACATGGCCACGTGGTTGGGAAGTATAGAAAGCATTCTTGGGAGGAGTTGCAGTGATGAGAATACTCTAACTCTACCACCTCACAACACACCACGTCAGCGTAAGGCTTCATTTATTTTCTAGTGTAAAAACTGTCTTATAAGAAAGGATGGTGCAGATAACATTGCTACCAAGTTTGGGCTGTGATTTCCCTTCTATTTATTTACACCTTATCAGGAAATTAAAGGCAAAATGGGTGTAAACTTTTTATGTTTCAGATGTTGAGCTTGGGTTTATTGTCAGTCACTACTGTCAGTGGTGGTAGCAGCAAATGCAGAATCCATCAGAAACAGCAACGTTCTCCAAAAGCTTACACTTATTGCATTTATTGTGTATACGATTTGTGCTGGGTAGCCCCACAGTGCTGAATTCTAAGTGAGAACACAAGGAACTAATCCTGAGGTGCATTTTTGTTTACAGGTGAGATGGGAATGGGCCATGATTCTAAATTAAACATCAGTTCACATGAGCCTTCATTGTACAATAAACGTATACGTCATCAACTCAGAGCCATAGTTGATGGTGAACATTATTATATTGTGTGTGTTGATTCTTTGTTTTTTTTACTTTTCTTTTTATTAAAACAAGGCATCAAACAAAAAGACACAATACAGATGAATCACATTATAATTGCATCACATTAGCAAAAGAGGAGGGGAGCCGAACCACAATATGCACTTATAAAGGTCATCACGGGGATGGGGGAACATCAAATATTGAATTCCGAGGTGGCGTGCAGATCCCTCCCCTATACTGATTCCATTGATTCCAAACTGATGCCCACTTCCGGGGACGCCCTCTCGCTATAAACACAGTTTTTTCACGGAACATACTCCAATCCAGGTCCTTCTTCCAATTATCAAGGGTAGGAGGGAGTACAGCACCCCAGTTTTGGGCGATATTTTGTTTAGCTATCATATAACTCAGTGTGGTCCACTGTGTCTGCGCATTATTCAAATCAGTAGGTTCCCATACATTCAGTAGGCACCTTCGTGCCTCCGGCGAAAGGGAGACTCCAGTGACCACCGAATAACGTTATGAATCCTCCCCCAATACTCAGTCATATGGTGGCACTCCGAAAAAATATGCATAAAAGTACCCACCAATCCACATCCTCGTCTGCACAACCCCTCTTCCGACAACCCCATCTGTACTAGGCGAGGACCGGTAACATAGACCCTATGCAATATTTTTAACTGTACCAGTCGCAATCTTGCTGTGATAGCGAACACTTTTGGAGAGGACACAGCCAATTGCCAATCTTCATCATCCAGTTCTAAACCATCACTAGTCCACTGAACCCTCAGAGCCGTAAGCAAGTCCGCCCTATTATTGATAAGTTTCTTATAAATCAGGGAGATCGTCTGTGTGTGGTGATTCTTGTTGCCAGCTGACATATGGCAAATACATTTCACAAAGGCCCTCTGCTTGAGGTTGAGAATGACAGTCGTATTCAACGTTTTGGTCTCTCTGTGGTCTTACTATCTTGAATTCATTCACATCTAAGGAATTATGTAAAGAATTGATTTTGGAGCAGTGTATTGGCCCCAAAAATCTTAAGGTCCTGAAAAAGTCGAACTGAGTGCATATATTGTTCTTGTGTATAGTGTATGCAAGCACTAACTTCGTTGACAACATTTTCACTGGAAAAATGGGGGCATTCCAGCTCTGACATCTCCAGATTTAACCTAGTCTTCACCCCCCTTGGCAAACGTTAACTGGATATTTAGGCTGAATTATTCAAATTTGTATTACCTTTTATTAACATTCGAGCACAGCATGCGCTGTAGCTTAGAAAAGCATGCTTTGTGAGGCTATTGTACAATCACTGTACAGAATATATAGTTAGTCATGTGCAATATCTCTCTAGCACAGATGCCTGAACAAGCGATGGCCTTGCCTTTATACTAGCTCCATCCTTGCATTGTTGAAAGTTGTCTCAAATCATTATTGAATTCAATAGCTAATTGATGTTACTATTATAGTTGTTGACAGTGTTTTCCTTTGAACAGATCTGTTGTCTTTTCGATATAAAAAGAATATAAAAAGAACAATTCTTCTCGAAGATAGATACAAAGAAACTGGGAAGGGGCCACGTGACATTTCATTTCTTTGGTAGCTTTCAGCAACTGGCCTTTATACAGTATTATAAAAGAACAGATTTTGTCAACTAAGACAGCAGTCATGCAGACATTGAGGTGGGTGCTATCGATGAAATAGTAACCTTTCATGTTACATACGTTAAATGAACAATGAAGTCAAATGAAAGAGTAGAAATAAAAAAAAACTTGATAGTTTCAAAATAAAATATGAAATTGTAGACAAAATAAATTCTGCTCGTGCATTCCCAAATGTGGATAAAATTACTGGGTGTCTGTCTAGTACTTTAAAACTGATGTTTCTTTGGCAAATCATGAATGGTTTTGGTCTCGGAATTTAGAGATGCCACAGACGCTTACTTGATGACTTCATATTATGGTGAAAGCCCTCCCTTCTTTGACCCCCACTGGATATCTAATGCCAGTCCACTGCTATCTTCTCTGCAGGACCTTTTCTCAGCAACTGAATGAGGATTGCCCTCCTTGCTCCTTCAGTTATGCAGTCTGACTCAGATGACCATCAAAGCAGCGTTTCCACAGATTTAACATTGTCATCCTAAGAAATCTTGTAATGAAGATGAAAGTTGTGCAAGGAAGGTGGAGATCACATTAACCCCTTGGCTGCGGCGGCAATTCCGCTGCAGCGCTAGTGGGGAGAGGAACCACGCGGCGCTCACATGCTCGTGACGGAACCGCTCCGTCACGAGCCTCGGGTGGGCTGTGCTTGTGACTGAGCGGTTCCGTCACGGCCCCGCCCGCTCAATAGAATGCGCCGCGCAGGCACGTAATCAGCATCGCACAGGCGCGCCGAGCGGGCCGTGACGGAACCGCACCGTCACCAGCACAGCCCACCCGAGGCTCGTGACGGAGCGGTTCCGTCACGAGCATGGGAGGGGTTAAGCTCTGCAGTTGTAGCATCTGTTAGAACATATTGCTGATCATCATACAAAAGTGGTTTGTCTTCAACTCAGCAATAGGATCTCAACATCACAATCAACTCTGAAGCAGAATATGAATTCGATTTGCCAATCATGGTGCTCAGTCATTCATGATGGTGATTAACAGAATCACACTAACATTTCTGTGTGCGTCAGTTGTTCTGTGGAGAAAATAAAAGGTTTGCATCTCCTGTGCCAATAATATTTATACGAGAGTCACCTTGAACTCCTGCCTCTGTACTAAAGTAGACATGAAGGGCTGATTTGGAATCTGGCAGATGAGATGCTGCATCAGAAATGTGGCTGATATGACGTCTGCCATATTACAAGTGCCATAGGATATAATGCACTTGTAATACAACTGATGGGATATCGGTCATGCTTTTGGCACCGTATCTCAGAAATCAAACTTTAAATCAGGTCCAAAATACTGATAATAATGGGAATGAATGATTCTCTACTATGACTGGTGAGTACATTATAATCTTTAGCTCATTAAAGCACTGTGAAAGTCTCAGCCACTCTGGAGCCCATATAGGTGGAGGCAGTGATTGCTTACTGTTTTCAGTCAATCCTATGACACCTGATTCCATTTGATTATTTATACATTACTTAACATTGACATCATGCTTCATGGTGTTAGAAATTGGATGGCTTACACCCTGTCCAAGTAGGGACCCTTATTCCAGTCAGGGTAAGGGGATTACACACCCCAGATAATCCCTGCTCACCCCCTTGGTAGCTTGGCACACGCACTCAGGCTTATCTCAGAGGCAATGTGTAAAGCATGTGTACACACACACAAACAGTAACACAGTGAAAACACTACAAAATGACACCACGCCAGTTAAGACAAATAACCAATATTTATCAGAGTAAAACAAAGCCAAAACGTCAAAATCAAAGAAAAAAACAGGTGCAGGGGTGGTGAGGTGCCATAAAACAAAGTAATGCAGCAGTTCCTTACTTGAAGCGGAGGTGATGTTTCAGTTCCTTACTGCAAGGGGAGGTGATGAGTTGGTTCCTTACTGCAGCACAGGGGAGGGGATGCGTTGGGTTCTAACTGTCAGGGGAGGTGATGCGTCGGTTTCCTGACATCTGGCCTTGGATCCTTACTGCTGGGCAACGTCGATGGAGAAATTGGCGGACAGGTGCAATGCATTGAAAATCGTGCTGGATTGATGCGGCGCCCTGCAAAACAGGTGCTGCATCGATTTGCAAGCTGCAAAACAGGTGATGAATCAATTTCTTCAGCCACACAGCTGGGCCTGCGTTGGAGTCTAAAGTGGGTACCAAGAATGCATATGCATAGGGCTGAGTCCAAACTGGAATGGCAGGGTGAACAAAAAAACAAAGGATTTAGGCCCAGATCTCTGTACTGGGGTAAATGTATGACATTATTCTGCATTCTGTCCATCAATTGTTCTTTTTGCATATGTCACCCCAAGTGGGACGGGTATGCCCAGACCTGGGTCGCGTGCTCTCCATACCACTGGAGTCAAGCTATCCTGGATGATGAGGGCTGAAAGGCCGAAACCGGTCCTAGGATGCTTGTTTCCCATCCAGGGTGAACCTGGCCTGGCAGTTCAGGCTGGACTTAACCAATTGGGTGCTGGGTAACGACTGATTTGCATATGGCGTGGTCCAAACTGGAATGGCATGGTGAGCAAAAAAACTATGGATTTAGGCCCAGATCTCTGTACTGGGGTGAATGTATGACATTGTTCTGCATTCTGTCATCAATTGGTCTTTTTGCACTTTCGAAAAGTGGCATTTTAAAACACGCAGTTTAAAAACCTATTTTATTAAAAGATGTATTTTAAAATTGTGAGTTCAGGGACACCAAACTCCACATCTCTATCTCGTCACAATTGGAAGTTACACCACTTGTAAGAGGTTACAAGACAGCTCCAATGAGAACATATGGGAGAGATAGTCCTTGTAATAGTGAAAAACGAAATTAGCAGTAGTCATTATCAGGACATGTAAAACACACCAGTACATGTCCTACCTTTCACATACACTGCACCCGGCCCATGGTCTACCTTGAGCCTACCTTAGGGGTGCCCTACATGTAAAAAAAGGGAAAGTTTGGGCCTGGCAAGTGGGACAATTGCCAGTTCGACATGGTAGTTTAAAACTGTACTCACAGAAACTACAGTTGAAGGTCTGAGACATGGCTGCTGGGCTACTCATGTGGGTGGCACAATCAGTAAATCAAATATGCAAACCATTGATAACCAATCCTAGTCACAATTTACACAGCGAGCACTTGCAATTTAGCACTCATCAGCAGTGGTAAAGTGCCCAGAGTTCTAAAACCAGCAAAAACGAAATGCAGCACACAGTCATAAACAGGAGGTCAGAAGCAAAATATGCCAGGTCTAACACATGGTCACTGAGAGAAATATTATTTATAAATCCTTCGCAATGACCCGATTTGATATAATCAGTAAGTGCACTTTGACATAGTAATATTCCTCCTTATTAAATGTCTTAGAAAATATATTAGCAGACCAAAATCTCTCATTTTGATTACCATTAAGTGAAATGTTCATAGAAAGCCAATTGCTTAATCGTTTCCAAAGCCAAAGAAAAACAAAATGTAACTTTTACTGTCACATTTCCTTTACAATGTCCACTCATGAAAGCGATATGAACAATTAAAATACACCTAGATGCTATATAATCACTCTTAGACACAGGCTCCTGAAAATTCAAAAAGGCCAAAAAACACAATGTATGCAAATTTACATACTTATTCACCAAAAATCAAATACACAAGCACAGTAGTTTAAAATAATACTGCTAAAACAACAAAAAGTAACTTGGCACACTATATTGTTGTACTCTGAGTAAAAGTTAAGCTATGAAATAAACATATGTATTCAACCCACCACATCAGAAATCAAAGATAGGCAAGGCCTTTAATTGGGCACAGCTCTCAGATCACTATGAAGGATCAATAGGTAACAGGGTGGCATGGAAATGGGATAATTCACTCCATCCTATCGTCAACAAAAACGGATTCAGCACAAAGCAACATAAATCTAGAGGAACGCCAGGTAAAATATGGTTATTTCCAGCAAATACCATAAATTAAAAAAGATAACAAAATGATCATGTTGTTGCTGTTATCACTGCCCTGGACTACTTAGGCAGAATCCTAATTGTGGGTGAAGCTATTCCATAAAATTAATGGATGTTTCATTTCTAGCAGTGTCTACATGGATTTATTTATTTTATTTGTATTTTTAAAGTTTTATATAGCGCTAGCTAGACCTGAAGGTATCAGAGCTCTTCACATACACATGTGAAAAACAGAAGTGCCTTGCATTACCTAGAAGGCTGACAGTAAGTAAGCAAACCATGGATAAAGAATACAGCATGATCAAGAAATAACTGTGCAACGAAGGGGGAGAGAAAAAAATGGTGATTAGCATAGTCCATTCACCAACAATCCGTGCATGGGAGTCAACACGGAATATTGAGGTCTAGGTTAGTTGACGTTGTTCAGGAAATTATTTGTTAAGGAGATGGAGTTTGAGGTCCCTTTTGAAACAGGAGAAGGAGGGGTTGCATCTGAGGACTCCAGGGAGTGCGTTCCATACTCTGGGAATGTTGCCAGAAAACAATCAGTATTGGGTGGTTTTCTTTTTCATTTTTGGCGGAATGAGAAGGAGTGAGTTGGAGCTTCTCAGTGTTCTGGCTTGACCTGCTCTTACCAGTTTGTTGTTCAGGTAGTTGGGGGCCAGGGAGTGGAGGGTTTTGTGTGTGATGCAGGCCAGCTTGTAAATACATCTCCCTTCCATGGGAAGCCATTTGAAGGAGTTGAGAGCTGGAGTGATGTGTTCAAATCTTTTTACTCCATATACAAGTTGAGCGGCCATGTTCAACACTGCCCTTAGAGGGGCTAGGTGAGCTTTTGGAGTCCATGTAAGGATGGCGTTCCCGCAGACGATTTTAGAGAGAACCAGGGATTGAACTACTGTCTTGAGGTCATCATGGGGAAGAAAAGGTTTCAATTTCTTGAGGTGTTTTAGAGAGAAAAGAGCACTTTTTGCAGAGTCTCTGATGTGGGCCTCCATTGATAGGTTCTTGTCAAGGGTGATGTTTAGAGACTTAACTGAGTTGGATAGAATGAGGGGGCAGTTTAGGGCAAACAGATTCTTGAGCCACTCTTGGATAGGACGATGGTTGCTTTTTGGAGAGAATAGGATCAGTTCTGTTTTATCTGGGTTGAGCTTTAAGTGGTTGACGTTGAACCAAGTTTGGATCTCCGTTAGAGTGGTATTGAGGTGTTGGATGTCATCGGGGAACTTGATTTTGAAATAGATTTGGGTGTCATCCGCATAAAGGGGGTAACTAACACAGCTTTTTTCAAGATGATTGTGAGGGGTTCCATGAAGAGATTGAAGAGGGGTAGGGAGAGGATCGAGCCTTGTGGTACTCCCAGTGTGACTTTTGTTGGCTTCAAGTGACAGGAGTTGATTTTAATTTGTTGTGACCAATGTTGAAGGAAAGAGGTGAACCATTTTAGTACAGTACTATTTATGCCAGAGCGCTTCGACAAGGTCCCCCGAAGAGCTGGATGATTTACTGTGTCGAATGCCGTAGAGTCAATAAGGATGAGTAGGCAGGCATCACCATTATCTAAGGCTTTGCACATGTCCTCCGAGACATTGAGTATTGCTGTTTCCGTGCTACAGCCTTTCCTGAATCCCGAATGAAAGGTGTTGAGGAGGTTGAACTCATCAATGTTTTTATTGAGTTGGTGGAGAACACATGACTCCAATGTTTTTGCAAGGAATGGGAGGTTTGAGATAGGTCTGAGGTTGTTAAGATCATTAGGGTCGGCCCCTGGTTTCTTGAGAATGGGCGTGATTGGTCCTAGTTGAAGGGAGTCTGGAACACAGCCTGAGGTGAGAGAGGCATTGATGATTTTTGTCCAGAAAGGGGAAATGGTGTGGTTGAGTTCTTTTATGATTGTGGAAGGGAAGGGGTCCATGGTGTGGGAGGAAGGTTTTAGTTTAGAAATTATCTTGAAGACCTCGTTTTCCGCCATTAGCTCAATGTAGGACCAGTGCACATTGTTTTTTAGCTGGAGGCCCGTCTGATTGTCCTTATACAGAACTCTTTCTGCGTGGTCAAGGGAAGTAGAAGGGGGCAGGTTATGAGGAAAGGAGTGTTTGCAGTTTGTATGAAGGATTGATCAATTTTAGAGACTTTATTAGTGAAGAAGGTAGCAATTTCTTCACATCGCTCATTTGTGGCTTCAATATCTTGAGAGGGAGTGCAGTTAGTTTGGCTTTTGACAATGCTGAAGAGTTCTCTCGTCTGTTTTTCGCCAGATCTAGTTGGCTGCGGAAAAAGGACGCCTTTTCACTGAAAATGTGTTTTTTGTATGCCTGCCGAGCAGAGCTAAATTGCGTTAGGTGTAATGTCGAGGGGTTAAGCCTCCAAGCCCTTTCCGTTTGTCTGTGTTGACGCCGTTCATCGTTTAGCTCCACCTTAAACCAAGGTTTCGATTTGTTTCGCCTCTGTTGTTTGACTTTGAGTGGAGCTACTTGGTCTAAAACCTCTGTCATTGTTGAGTTAAAGTGTGTAGTGAGGTCATCAGCCGTCCATGATGAGGGATGGAGTTGCAGATGGGGATGGATCATGGGTTCAAGTTTGGATAAAGGGACAAGAGTTTAGGTTTGACGTCACGAATAGGTTGGTGGCTGACAGGTGTGTCAATCCTGAACAGAATGAGGTGGTGGTCGGACCAGTCAATGGGAGAAATCGCTCTCAGAGAGACCAGTTCATTGTTGGTAATGATTGCATCTAGTGTTGCACCTTTGATGTGAGTTAGCTTATTGCAGAGTTGTTTGAGGTAATGTATTTCCAGAAGGTTGGATAGGTTCAGGTCAGTGGAGTTTTTTGGGTCATTCCAGTGGATATTGGGGTCACCCAGGAACACGTCTTTGGTATCTGTCAAGGAGAACCGTGTTATTAGGTCTGTTAGTTCTTCGGGAAAAAGAGAACATTCAACAGGCGGATGGTAGATGGTGTGGAATTTGATGGATGAGGTGCCCTAGGTGGTGAGTTCGACACCCAGGTATTCAAACGATAGGTATTCAGCAGGTTTGAGATTGGTAATCTGTATTCCAGCTTTGTGGATGATGGCTTGTCCCACCCGTTTTGATTGGCCTGTCTTGTCTGATTATGTTGTAGCCTGGGGGGTGATAATGTCAAGGATGGGGGTAGAGTGGACATTGAGCCTGGATTCAGTGAGGAAAGCGATGTCAATTTCTTCAGTGCGAAGAGCTTTAGTAATGTCAGTAGCGTGTTGTACTGCTGATCTGCAGTTTAGGAGCATACAAGAGAGAGGACGGGGAGCCTCGATGATGGGGAGTTAGGTGGATAGAGGTGTATTGAGCAGAGGGTCTAGGCGAGTGGACAGTATTAGGGATTCTGTTAGTGCCAATAATAACAGGGATGTGGAAAGGGGCAGACTTCTGTTTGGAAGAGAGGTAAGAGTAATTGATCTCATCTGGTTTCGGTACCAAAAAGGGCTGGCTATCCCAGTTGGGACAAAGTGCCTGACTCGCTGCTGGACTGAGGGGTCGAGGGGTGCTCTGGGGGGCCATGGGAGCTGTATTGAGTGGGGCCATGGGAGGTGTATTGAGTAGGGTAGGGGCAGAAGTACCAAGGGGGAGGGAGCACGGTGGCTTTGCTCTGTTGAGGAGGTTTTACTGTAATTGAAGAAAATCAGCAGTAAGGGAGTTAATTTTCATCTCCATTCTGTTCAGTTGCTGTGTTATTGAACTGAAAAAGTTTGAGGTTTTAGGCAGGGGACGAGACTGACTTGGGTCTTTGGAGGGAGATTTAACAGGGGTCAGGGATAGGATGGAGTCCCTGGGATTAGGAGAGGAGAGAGGTTGTACACAGGGAGCCGGATTTGTCATGTTCCCATTCGAGGAGTTCAGAGGAGGAGAAGTGGGACTAGTGTCCAGGTGAGGAGGGAGAGAAATTCTAGGCAGGGCATTCGAGTTCTGGGTCATGTCAGAGAGATTAGCGGTTGAGGTAAGTTGTGTATGTGGGAGTGTGGCAGCGGAAGGGGAGTGTGCAGAGGAAGGAGGGGGGAGAGAATTCATAGGATTGGAAATGGTGTTAGATCTGGGGGGAGTCAGGGTCATGGGAACAGGGACTGTGTAGGGGGTCAGCGAAGATTGTTGTTATTGGTTGTTAGGGTTATTGTTTTGTTATAGAGCTAACAAAGCTAGGCGATGCTTCTGAGAGCTCATAGGGAATGACCACAGGAATGTGTATAAGAGAGAAGGGACGAATCTATATGCTTGCTGAAAGTGATGTTTCCTCAGAATTTTCAGAATTTTTTGTACTCTTCATCGACCAAGAGGGGCATGGGTAAGATGTACCTATGGATGAGCCATGTTAGTGCAGGGATGTCTCCCCAAACGATTTAATTATTATCATGAGCAGAGAGAGACAACCTTTGAGAAGCTGGGCTTTCATATTTGGTTAGATGATATGAAAGCACTATTTTGGATTGGTACTTTGTCTTCCCAAAAGCCATCCCCTAATCACAATGTTTCTTGATCTGGCACACAAACAGGTGGGAGACATTGTCTGGCTAAGGCCACTTATATATCGGATGAGGATTTTGACCTCAGTAGAGCTTAAGCCATACTGGAATGCGGTAAAGGAATTGCTGTCTCTCAATGCAGGCTTCACTTTCCTGTGGTTTAGACATGCTCATCTCTGGTTTAAAAAAGTGGGCCTTGTATCCCTTTGGCCATATCCTACATTGTTGACTGTTGTCTCAAAGAAACAGCTAAAAACTTGTTATTGGGAATATATTCAAGTACTCACTCATATTTCTATTCACGGGAGACTGACAAACCAATTCTTGCTTCTCAAAGACAGTACTTCATATGAAGCATTTTTTGATAGTCGTCAATAGCAATTGGCTAAAACCCTGTAGTTGCGCTACAGTAGGCACAAAATAGGGTCTTAACATCAATGTGGAACGTTGGCAGGAGCCCTGGTCCTACTGATCTCAGCACAATGTGGTCTCTGTCAGCCGAAGAAAGTATAAGCAATATTTTGTTCTTCTGCCCTTAATATAGCAAGCTCAGAAATACTTGTGTGAGTTGATTTATGTCACAAATATTTTGCTGGTCTTTCGGTATCTTGACATGAATAATGTCTGCATATAGGCTGCAGCTGATGTTATGATTATTTAAAATGGTTGTGACTGGTACTATGTACAAACCTCAACAGGGCTTTTGAGAAGGTAGCTCAGTGGGGTACATTATAGGTCACTTTTCTAGTTGCTGAAAGGAAGGAACCCAGTCTTACCTGTTGGGTGAAGGTTCAAGGGAATGGCCATGGCAATACGCTACAGCACAATTACTTTTATAGTTGGTCTTCAACCAGCATAGGAGGATTTTATGGTCCACCATGGCAAAGGCCACAGACATTGCTGGGTGCCACTAAAATCCATAGGACAAACTCATAAAGTGCTTTGCTATTGGAGGAAGCAAAAGACATATATTATTTGAACATCTTTTAAAGGCATGTGTTTTCATCAGAATTTTAGTGCCAGAAAGTGTAAATGTAGAAGGGTTATAGAGGAGTTGGGAAAGTGGCAAAGGAGGAAGCAGATTACAGCCTAGTCCAATATGAAAGGCGAGATTGGATATAATTAATTACACACTGCTTCTTCCCCACCTACCTTCTAAGGAACTAATGGGGATGATGGTCTTGAGGTTGTGAAACTGTCTCTTATCTAAGTACACAGCTTGCACATCACCTCCAAATCTGGATCTGCTCATCCACTTTGTTGCAGAATGTCTCCGACATGAAATTTCTCCCACAGTCATTGTAAGGAGACTTTTCAGTTCACCATGGCCAGGAAAGCTCTTTTAATTAGCTCCTGCTTTCAGCTTCACCTTGGATCCTTGACCCGAAAGGAGCTGGTGTCTACTGTACTCACGCGTGATTATAAGAGCATTTGAGCAAATCTTCTTGAAGTATTGGGTGTCTGTGGTCTCACTTACCTCTGTCTCAGACCCAACCAGCTTTAATCTTTTCTCTCAGTTTCTCATTACTAAAAAAAATCCACTTTATATGAAAATATAATGTAATGCGGGCAGTCTACGATCAGGTTTTCAAAATGCATAAATATTGTTGTATTATTTCTTATATGTTCCTCACCATACATCAAGGTATAATCAATTCATTTCTTCTCAGATTTATGCGAGTAAAGTAGGCTGCTCAGTGCAATTTGTACATTCATAAAGAGACTGATTGAAAAGCAATATTTCAGATAAATACAAGCCACTGATCTATCAGCAGTTGTAATAAAACCTGGGCTTGAGGCTGTGATTTTATTTTGAAATAATAAGAATTGCTTTATGCTTTTTACTTGAGTTTCCATGGTAATTCTGTCGTGTAGCAGTGTTATATTGATTTAGAAAGTGGACAGTAATATTTCTTTTGTGTTATTCTGTTTCTAGGGGTTGATTTCTAATTTCCACTTGGAGATTACTTTTATAAATTTCCTAAATCCTTCGACTTTTTTCAAGCAGTGTAATTTTGCTCTCGCACATTGCTATTTTCCAAGCTTATTGGTTTGCTCCTATTTTAAATTATACTTGCTGTTTGAGTTATCGAAATGACATCTTTGTCTTGGTCTATGGCTTGGTGTATCAACTTATTACAGTGTGCAATTTTTGCCTAATAATTTAAGGAATGTTTTATGTCTGTCATCAATATGTCGTGGTAACTTATGACTAAACCAACATGGAGCTTAAACTCTGAAATGTAATATTGCAGAATGTGGGGCCTACAACCTTCTTTGATTTCGAAAGAAAAGTAGACATTTATCTAGCATGATATGAATTTTTAATAATTAAATGTTGGACTACTGTATTTGCCTGAGCAATGCCGTGACTCGTTTATCCTTTAGTTTGGTATGAAATACAAAAACTTTTCTGCTGCTTTTTCAAACGCATAGCATTGTACCCAGTAACTTTGGGGTGTCCACAGTGTGCGCTGATTATCCTTTCTAAAACCGTTTATCTAAACAATTAAAGAAATTGCCAATTTTTACAACTCATGTCGTAACTGGCTTAATTTTGTACAACTCACAAAGTAAATAGCTTAGGTGATATAGCTGTACACTGGGAGATGCATTTATATTTTTTCATGAAAAGTGTTGTGTTGCACCATGATGTTATCTGTTATACATCCCATTCATTCAGTCATTCGATCGGAGTACACACTGTTGAGCACCTTCCTCGAGGGTCAGGAGAGTGGAAAAAGATAACAAACACTAAAACCTGTAGAGTGATTTCCTAACCCCTCCTCTGTATAAACTCCAGTATTATGTTTCAGGATAACCCTCCATCTCCGTTTCAGAATTGCCAACCATTAATTTGGGCTTTTATGCTTAGTGCCCCATACATCATCGTCATTAGTGTCTCCTGTTCTGAATAAATGAGACACTTTTTAATGTATGGTTGTTCAGTTTTTGTCGTTACTGCAGACTATCTTGTTTTAAGCCTTGTGAGAGCAGGGCCAGTTGTGAAGATTGTCTCAGATGTGGCACTAGACAACAAGGTTTTCCAGTACATCCAGTTTGAAGGTTTTGGAACTCATGGGCATGGGCTGGCAGTGGGAACCAATGGGGTTATCGTATGGTGCAGATGATGCAAGTGTGTTTCCACTGTTGCTGATTAGGTGGTGGAAAGCTGCGACTAGGATGGATTTCAGTAGAGCCAGAACTGTGTCCCAGAGGGTGGTGAATGAGCATTTCAACCACTGATGTTGGATACAACAATAATCCGACTGAGAGATAAAACAGTACTCTGACTGACGGAGTAGAGTTTATTGGTTGCTGAAATTGTGGTTTTCCAGAGAAATCTAAATTTGAATTATCAAGTTGGGCATTTATGTTTTTTACAGCATTGTTGAAATAGGCATTGGAATCTATGTGGAAGTAATGGTACCTGGCACGGGGTGAGGGCAACCATCAATACTCCAATGGGAATGACATGGCAGCTTGTCAAGCAGAAGTTCACCACTGTTAATAGGCATGTCATTTTTGAGGAATTTCAAGTTTATGAACAAACTTTGAGTTGGCGTAACCTCTAATACATTTATGGTGAAGCCTAGTTCAACCGATTCATGAAAAATATGAGGGAATAGGGATTTAATAAGGTGCTACAGCAGCAATAAACATTTGCTTTCTTGTTTTGTGATTGCAAATTGACTGAAGAGAAGTAGTGTCCAAAATGTGTCGCGCTAATGATGTGCATGCTTTCAAATTGTGGTTAAATGGATATATTTTTGATAAATTAGTGAAATAATTAGAAGCATTTTTCATTTGATATTCATTTAGAAAGGTTAGAAAAATAGGTGAAACATCTTTGATATTCGTTTTTTCATGTTCTGTGGTGCTGGGGAAAAGCGAGCAAGTAGTAATCACAAGGAATATGCAATGATATGCCCACGGAAAGGAGAGGGAACCGTGTAAACGACCAAATGTGAAATATAAAGAGTTTAGTGGGCTCTGGAATTCAATTATTTTGGTAGGGTTACTAGAAGGGTTTTGATAGTGTTATGCGTCTGTAGGTGGCAGATTTATCAGTTTTTGGTAGTTTTAAGGGCATCATATAATACCTGATTTGTGGCTAATCCAGCACTACAGAGGCAGAACCCATATGCCTATAAATAAAACAGCAAGTACGCCTAGGCCATTTGGGTGGTGGTTGCTCGCCTCCACCCCCATCATAGACACATTCCATCCTAGCTAATATTTTTCCCTCGCCTTGACCGATCATTTCTGACCCAGTCGCTTGGCAGACACGACTGGACACTTTTGTCAGAGATTAAGCCTGGGTCAGTCGTCCTGAAGCATCTAAAGGCAGCAGCCCTGTGCTAGATGGACTGGTGCCCTGGATTATCTGTTGTTGGAGCTGGTGAGGGCTCTGCCCACAGTCGGGACATGGTTCCCCAGAAGAATTGTAAGCTTGTTAGTGCAAGCGTTCTGCTGCTTCAAAGTGAGGCCACCACTACGTTAAAGTCTAAATGACCTCCTATGTTACTACCTACTAAGTTATTGACTTATTTTCTCTCAAGGAGCCACAACCATGAGTAGAATAGTCAGAGACAGAATGGAGACTGAAAACGTTCAACATTTGTATTGCTAGAGAGGATTTTTAGTCTAGCTTTGGTCCATCCATTGTTCAGTGGCAGGAAATATGATTTTACACAGGCCTCTTGATTCACAAAGGAATAATTGTGTCCTTTGAGTAGGTATGAAAAGTTTTTGACTTCACAAACCGATAGTATATAACAACAAAAACCGATAGTTTATAACAAAAAACTGGGGCAAAAATGGAGAACATTAGAGAACCACACTTATCCTAGTTTTCATTGACGTGGCAAATTGTTCCAAGCAAAACGGTTTTGGCTATTGAGGACAAAATGAAGCCCTTTAACAGACTTGCGTCACTCAACCGCCGCTAATTTGGTTCTTTCTGTAATTAGATCAGAAATGTATGATCTTTGGTATTGAATGTGTATAAGAGTTGTGACATCATTAACAATATTGTTTCACTCTAATAGGCCACAGGAATCGCTGTTATTCCACATATAAGCACTATCCCTGTCCCTTTTTCTGTCTTATACCTAAAAGTTATGCCTCCAATATAAATATTACCCTGCAAAATGTTTCACTTTTTCACAGGTGCTATCTTCACTTTGTCTTATTGCAAGGTTTTGCAACATGGTGTTCAGAATACTATTCTAAAGCATGTAGTGATTGCTGTTTAATTATTAGACCATTGTTTTATTAATTAAGACAATTTAGTATTACAGCCTAGTCACTTTTGTGTGATCATTTTTGTCGCAAATTGAATACAATCGTTGAGCTTTGGAGTACACGGGTCTCCTTGATACTAGTTACATATGGCAATGAATGTTCTAATTCATCTAATTTAATTTGCTGTTAATGTATGACATTGAAAATTATTATAAAATATTTAATCTCTAGGAAGGCATGTATAACTCAGGCTACTTTTTTATAGATCCTCTTTGTTTTGATGCAAAGTCTCAATGAAAGACAGCCCTATCTTATTTATTATAAGTGTAATCACACTTCGTTTGATCAAACAAGGTTGTTAGGTTGCATCCTCAATGCTTTCACATTTTCAACTGATTTACAGTTGCAAACATGCTAACGTCCAGATTCCCCACCACTACTTCAGTGTCTTCATTGACATTTCTCTCACTCCTAGAGAATGGCTATCAATGATTTCCTACACCTGCTATTAAAGAATTTACCACGACCTTCATCAGACAGCGCTTTCATTCTAGAGATATCCTAGATGGTGGAAGAGATACCCTTTGTCTAGTTGACCAGCACAGAAGTGTATGAGCACTAACTCCAGTTTATTGTAGAATGATCTCAATCAGATATCACTTCCTGCCTTTATCATCCAGAGGGTATGAGAGAAGATTACACATATATAAACCTCGGGGATACGGACTAGCTAACTGGTCCTCTCTCTCTCTCTTGATACGCATTCAGAAGATTACAGCAAACAGCACTCCAGGTAAGCTGCCTCTCAATCTACCTGCAATCAGTGCCCCGGTTTCCCCAAAATACCATCTAAGACAGCTAATGTAATTTACCATCTCCAATCTATCGTTTGTCCTCAATTACTTTTCCGGTCATTCACTGCCTTTTAATGTGTTATTCTGAAGAATGATATCTTAGATGGCCTCCCTTTTATTGTGAGCAGGGCATGTGTTGTGTCCTTGACTAATAAACTAAGTAAGTTTTGCTGCGAAACATCATCCTGTCTAACTCCGTATAACTTGCAGGGTAGCATTCTGGCTATACTGCCGCATGTATATCATGCACCACTGCTTTAAGAGTTCATAAATAATTAAACTAACCTCTATTACCATGTCACTGCTGCTTTTCCTATATTGCTGTTAAACTAGCAGGAGCTTCTGAGCTTAATGCTGTGGATCATTCCCACTAAGAAAGTGATAGATCAGAAGCTACGTTGTCATTTTCCAAATGCCTCATAACTGGTCCTTGACCAGCATTTTCGAGCAGGCAATTTTAAATATCAAATTATGTATGTCCCGACTATTTGATAATTGTAATTTCAGTTAATTATATCCACCAGAACTATGGTATCTATTTTGCACATTGTTCCACTGCTCTACCTATTTTCTTCTGACCAGAGCTGTTAACTCTCCCTTCCAAGGATGTGGTTTGATGAGTGGCAGCACGGGTTTTTAGTCTGTTTTGGCTCAAGAAGCCAAAAGTACATTTTTAAAAGGTTAATTTTCCAATAAATGAGATATTCAGAATTACGTAGAATATAGCAGTTTCCTAAGAGAAGATACAAACAAGATATTTTATTCACACCTAGGCCGTCTTACGCAAAATATAGCTGACCCTACACAGTGGAAATAGCTTTTAGGCCATCAGTCTCTATGAGGGCGCATTGTTTAAATGTATAATGTGCCATCTTTTATATATTAGGCTGTCTACTTTGTAGGCTTACAAGGCACACTTTAGGGGTGAGATTAATGTATAAAATTAGGTTTCCTTATATTGCAAAATGCATTCATCTTTGCCATGTGCTACTGCAGTGCCTTTAAACTGCAGCCCAGCCAGAGCACAGCGGCCCTCCTGGCAGCCATATTTTTGTGTCATACATATGTAGTTGGAGTTAATACACACTGAAGCCCACTCATAACATTTAACTTCCATGCCACTGCTGCAGTTTCTGTGCCATCTACCATAGCATTGCAGGAAAGGTGAAAAGATCAACTGGGTAAAATCAATTTTACCAGTGCCATTTTAGGGTCAGAGAGCACACACTACGGCAGTGAATTGCAGTGTCACAGTGTGCAGAACCATAATGCCAGCAAACCAGTAAAAATAAGAGCTAGGAAATGGCCCAAAATGCAAAGTAGCCATGCACAACAGGCAGATTTGTTATAATTACATTACAATAAAACATAACCCAATGTATACACGAGTAAATTACTCAGTTGTCATTATGTCATCAGTAACATTCCTGTTTTTGCATACAAAAATGCAACAATTCATTCGGGAGCTGCCATATTTGCTTAGATATGTAGACTGTTGTATATGGCAGAATGCCATGAATGGTTATCCCAAGATTTGTCTGTCTTTCGTGTTTGCTTTAAAAGAGGTTTTGTATGTAGATTATCATGTCTTGATCATTTTAAATAATGAGGTTTCACTCCCTACCAGACCTACCACCCTACCATGCCTACCATGTGGAAACCTTGCATACAATGACTCAGTGGCTGTGTGTTATGTTCATTTTTCACACGTACTCAAAAAAATGCCCAAACCTAGAAATAAAGAATAAGACATCCTGGGGCGAGGCCCATTTGCTCTTTACCATCATATTAATCTCAGCCAAGTGTTATGTCTTGCACGCTTTTCTTAGAACTCTGACAGGACCAGAAGCTTTAGATAAGCCATTCTCCTCTTTGCCTTATTAATACAGCAGCTATGTACACAAAACATCTGAAAAGATAGTTGTCATAGAGAAAATGTCAAAACCCTGCGTTCTGAACTTTAAATTACAAATCCCAGCAATAGTCCATCCTTTACACAATTGGAGCATATGATGCTCTATAAACAGGCTGAGTAACATAAGCACTTCCTCTTCTTTGCTGCTTGGCGGCCATGTTAATTACCTCGTTTTTTTTCCACATACATTTGTAATTGTAATAGTGTTCATTTTTTTGCCGTAATATTATTAATGATAGTTTTCATGCTTTATTGTCATGTTCACCTTCACTGTGTCAGCGTTTGTTTCTGTAACTCTTGTTGTATCCAGCTAGTCAGGCACCTTCCGAAACCACCTGTGCCACCTCCATTTTATAGACTGATTAAACTAAGTCGACAGTCATGGAGGCGCTTCCGAGCAAGTGTTGTCATTTGCGTTCCCACGTCGGCTCGAGAGACCCTTCTGGAGCCATTTCAATCTCAGCTCCCTGTTTCCTCTCTTGAGCGTGCTCCACTCCTTAGTCCTGCCTCCTCTGGGGACCATCACCGAATGCTTCCTCGGCCCCACCTTGTTTCTCTGGCTAGCCTTACCCAACTCCAATGCTCCCACGAACACCCTGTTTTCATGTTTGAAAGTATCAACCTAAAACTGCTTCTAAAACTGACTCTGAATCAGGCGCTCTAGAAAAAACAAGGCTGCTAGGAGTATAGTTTCCCTCCAAGACATCCAAAAACATGATAAATACAGACACTTCTGATAGTGAGGACATGAGTTCTTGGCTTCCAGCCCAAAAAAAGAGAGATAGACATATGGTAAAATGTCCCTCTGGTTCTGAAACACAAACTCCCTTGTTTCAGGACATTGTTGATCTGGAGGATATCATCTATCCTCACTTTTTCGAATCGATAAAGTCACGTATAATGGTAGTGTATGCTCCTAGCAGATTACATAAATCGTTCCTCAAAGACATTAGAAACCGCTTGTGGGCAGATTGCCCAAGACCTTCCCTGCTGGGTAAGGTGGCTCTGACCCCAGACATAGACTTCAGATTGTCCATCTTTCTGTTGAAATGCGTCATGGACTCAAAAAAGGGATATTTAGATATGCAAGGACAAACTATTAGGCATTTTGGGCCTCTAGAACTGACCGTCGTAGCAAAAGATCAAGGTACACCCATGAGCCTGATGTTTTGGCCAGCTGGGCCAACAGGCCTTGCCTTCCGTCTGTTGGGCAAGGCACCTTGTCCTCAGAACGCCTACATTATATTCTTCTTCGGATAGATCTCAAATTATGTGAGTTGGTGATGAACTATGCCAGTGCTTCTGCCAAGGGATTGCTTTTGACCCATTTGTGAAAGAGGGGCTCGCTTTGCCAGTACCTTTACATCCTTAGATAAGGCACAGTCTGCTCATTAGAAAGTCTTTCAGTCCCACTTTTTCAGTACAGCTGGTTGAGGCAGGGTTCGCTTCACCAGCAGTTTCCTTATAGTAAAGCCCCTCCTTTTGAGGACAACCCAGGCGCAATCCTCAAGTTTGACCGACCCCCAGAGATAATCCCCTTCTTCCCTTCTTGAGAAGCTAGAGAGGGCGCTTCCACTGCAGAAGTTTTCATGGTACGTAAACTAACTCCAGCTACCAAGGTAAGAAATTTCCTTTCTTCCCATCCCGTACTAGGGGACAGAATTCATAATTTGCTATGCAATTGGTCTTTGGTAATGCAAGATAAATGGGTCCTTCAGGACGGTGCAAGGTTCCGTTTGGAATTCTATGCATACCCGTCTGAGTCCATTATCTCAATTCACTATATTTCCCATCACACAAACAACTCTTCATAGATCAAGAGACTGCATCTCTAATACAGAAGTAAGCTATAGCTCCCTGCATTCTCCACCCAAACGGTTTAAGGAGCAAAATCTTCTTGGTGGACAAAAAGGGTGGAGTTTACTGTTTGGTTAGCACTATGAAGAATTTCAACACCTGGGTCTTCTAAAGGCATTTCACAATGGATGGTATCCATTTGTTTAGTGACCTCCTAAGAGAATGAAACTTCATGACTCACCTAGACTTTAAAGACCCTATTTGACAGTTCTGATCTTTCCTCTCTATCAACGCTTCTTGCAGTTTCATTGGAGGCAACTTTCTTAAGAAATCTTATCATGCCCTTTGGAATTAAACTCAGCTCCATGGACTGAGTTGCTTCAACCTGTAGTGGAGTATTTGAGAGCCAAATATATTCAATTAATTGTTTGCTTAGACAACTTGCTGTTGATGTCAGAAAACCTAAACTCACTCAAACAACATTTACAGCTCAAGATTTCCCTTTTGGACTCACTGGGGTTTCCCATAAACTTTGACAAACCTGAACTGCTCCTCTCACTACAAATGATTTTTCTTGGCTTCTCCAAACATTCAATCTCAGCCATAGCTACCCCTTTAAGTCCAAACGATCATGGCCATACAGAAGAAGGTCTGCTGAACAGTCACAAACAAACCCTTACTCTTTGCCGGCTAGCGAGACTGGTTGGGGTTGGGTGCCTGGTGTCATCCATCCATGCAATCTTCCCAGGTTCTCTCCATTATCATGCTCTTCAATGTCTCAAAATCTCTCACTTTATAGAAAGGCCTATCGTATTGAGATCGACTGCATTTGACTGCAGAAATGCTTCAAGTGGCTCAATCACTTGGACTCATGGAACTTGAAGACTATTTTTTACCTCATTTTACACATGGTGAAAGAGTACAACGCCACCCATTAGGCCTGAGCGCTCACTGTGGGGAATCTTACTGCTGAAGGCAGGTAGTCCAAAACACAAGCTAACTATGCACATCAATTGTCTGTAATTACTGGCAGGTTCCTTCACGATGTTCTCTTTTGCTCCTCAACAAACTCACTGTTGAGTCCTATTGAAGATGGACAGTGTTTTAGTGGTTCAGTATGTCAACCACCAAGGAAGAACGAGATTGTGTCTTCTTGCAGAGATCACCAAGTATTTCTGTAACACTTGCCTTCAGCATCAAATTTCAGGGATTGGTTTCATCTCCTGGGCAAACAGAATGCAGTCACCGACTTGAACTCGCCCTGTATCAAAGATTCCAATAAATTGAAACTAGATCCATACCTTTTTCCAAAATCATGGAAAAGTGTTGTCTGTGTCAAATGGATCGTTTTGCATCTTAGCTGATATACCAGTTAATATGGTTATTCTTTCAGTTTCAGATTAGAAAGAAGAATGAGTCGCATGGGTTTATCATTCATGGATTGTTCCTCGCCGCAAAATGAGGTGGTGCTTATGTTACTCAGTCTGTTTATAGCACATCTTAGACCATGGATATTCACAAACATTTTCAACAGGGGCCAAAAGGTGTGGTCAGTGATGTGGCCAAGAGCCGCACTGATGCCAGCAGGGTGGCGGTTGGGTATGGGGGGGTTGGTTGTAAGGTGGGTGTAAATGTAAATGTAGGAATTTGTAAAGCGCACAGCTACCTCCACCGGAGGTGTCCCGGCGCTGTCCGTATACCGCTTAGGAACCTGTGGTACACAAACGATGATGCGTAGTCCAGTTGTAGTAGAAGGTTCTTCTTTATTGATATATAGTTAGGTGGCAAGTTACAGGATAAGAAGATATAAGGAGAAAACCCCATCAGGAGCGAGCTACCAGCTGCTCAGCCTGAGATGGTTAACTGACAATCTCCTCACAGAAAGGCACTCAACATTCTATGATGTCACAGGACATTCTGATGGAGATGTACTGAGGGAAAAGATGTAGAAAGCATTTACTACAGAACCCTTCCTGGCTTTCCTGGGAAATGTCCACTCCTGGGCACCCCCCAGGTGAAGCCAGGCATCCCAGTGCTTTTGGGGCCGTTGTGGAGACTAAGCAAGCTATTGCCCAGAGTTGCAGCATGGGACCCATGATCAGAACAGGCACTGAGGCGAGAATATCCAGTCAGGGGAATTAATGAGCCGGAGACCCGACGAGGCGGGAATCGAACCCTGGTCCCAGGCCAGAGCTCTGCATCAAGGTCTGCCTGCTCTAACCATTGAGCGACACTTCTCCTTCTTTGGTGTAGGGGAACCAAAGCATATACATCTGGTGGCTGAACTGCACAACATGAAACCAGAAAAACTGGGATTAATCCAGTTTCTCCGCTTAACCAAATTGTGTGATACTAGGCACATTTTTTTTATTTAACTTTCCCTCTTCTTTATTCATAACCACATATAAGAGAACCTTAAAATACAGAACTCAGGGTGTTTGCTGAAGAAAACTTTCTCCAGTGTTTGATTTAATAAACTATGATGTTGTTGATGTATAATAGGAAAACAGGCCACCCAAAGTTTGTACATTACAATTGATGTACTTCTTAGTTTACTATTGAGATTGTTTTTGGGGCTGAGGGTGGAAGAATGAATGTTACTGAATTCATATTTGAAAACTATCCATTTTAAAAAAAGTACTCTGCAATGCACTGATATCATCTGCTGTACTAAGGGGAAACAGGTCTGCATGTTAATGAAATACACTTTTAGAATTTTGAAGAGACTTTATAATATGTTTACACTTAAGCTGCAGGATATCTTTAAAAATTAAGGTATTTCCAAAGTTAAGTGGTGCAGTACACCCTATTTACTTCCTTTCTTTAACTTTAATTAACCTTCAAATATATGTGTTCCTGTTTATTTAACATATGGTAGTGCCCTGTTGAGTTAACAGCAGCCTAGTGCTGCTATTGACTAGGGGTGTTGAATGTAAAGGTAAGGAGGGCTGCATGCGGCCTTCTGACCATACTATGAGTATCACTGTCTTACGCTCTGATTGTTTAATGGATTGACAATTGCTGGGATTTGTAGTTTAAAGTTTAAAACCCTGGGTTTTTTAAGGTTTCTCTAATGGAACATTCTTCTGTCATGTTTTGTTTACATGGCTGCAGTATTAATAAAGCAAGGAAGATAATTCATAATCTCTGCCTCCATGTCCTTAATAGAATTGAAAACTCTTGTTCAGGATTAATATATAATTTTTGATTCTATGAAGTGCAGCATAAATGACATCTTTGGGTGAAAGGGTGTTATTCAGTATTATCCCATTATCCCATTCTCTGCAGAAGTGCCCGCTCTCTCCTGTGCAGTATACTCTCTCCAATGCATACACATATCTTACACAAACATTTGGAGAGGCCCTTTCCTTGACATATGTACAACGTGCTCATGACGTTAATGTTATAAGTACAAGAAATGATTTACCCAAAAGTAATTCTTAAATCTACTATGCAGATATAACATTATAAAACTATTTAAAAGTCTATGAAATCTCAATAAACTCAAGCATTAAAAATGAATGGCAATATGAATATGTGTTGGACATTGATTGTAATACCAGCATTTTAAAGTTAAGCACTTGTATTTCAATTACAAAGTAAAAACAGAGGACAAGTAAGGAAAATATCAGTTATGATAAGCGCTGGCATCTTGTTGAAGTGATGACATGAAGCTTCAATCGCCAGCATGCATTGATTGGAGTCAACAAAAAAAATCGGTTGTGCACAGTATATTAATTAAGATCCCATGATTACCCACATACATTGATGCTCGCATGTGAAACATTTCAGTAGTAAAAAATTTTTTTAAACTACAACTGTTAGACTTGACATATTTGTCATGGTTTTCCCTGACTTATTGCTTCTACCTCCTGTATATTTGATGCTGTGCTGGATTTTGTTTTTACCGGTTTAGATGCTTTGGGCACTTTGCCACTGCTGATCAGTGGCAAAGTGAAAGTGCTCCCTGTATAAATTACTATTGTGATTGGTTACCCATCATTGGCATATTTGATTTACTGGTACGCCCTAGTAAAGCTCACTGAGTGTGCAAGGGAATGTAAATCAAATGCTATTAGTGGGCCTGCAGCACTGATTATGCCACCCACATGAGTAGCCCTGAAAATGTATCTCAGACCTGCCACTGCAGTGTCTGCCTGTATTTTTAAACTGCCATGTCGACCTGACAAGTGCACATACTTGCCAGGCCCTAACCTTCCCTTTCCTTTCATGTAAGGCACACCTCAGGTAGGCCAAGGGTACCCCCATGGACAGGGTGCAGTGTCTATGAAAGGTAGGGCATGTACTGATGTGTGTGACATGTCCTGATAGTGAAATACTATCAATTTTGTTTTTCACTGTGAAAAGCTATCTAGCCTATAGGCTAACAAGGGAGTTACTTTGTAACATCTTACAAGTATAACTTTCCATTGGGACAAGATAGAGAAATTGAGTTTAGTCTCCCAAATAATAACACATCTTTTATTAAAGAAGGTTTTTGAATAGTTTTGTTTGAAAATGCCACTTTTAGAAAGTAGCCATTTTCTTGTTTTACTATTCTTTGTGCCCCTGCATGTTTGGGGATTGACTGTCTGGTTTTGGAGGGACAGGGGCTGGGGATGTGCATTTACTGTAGACAGCCACTGGGGATGTTGAGGTGTGCCTGCCCCTTTCTGTATGACTCAGAGCTGAGCTGTATAGGGCTTGGCTGCTTATATAGTAGTGGGAGGAGTTTTCCTTGCACCTGAATAGGGCCTATCTCCCTTGCACAATGCTGTCTCCAACCCTGGTGGTCATGCTGCACCAATGAGGACTGAACTGGTTTGGATCCTGGCACAAAGAAGAACAAAGAAAAATTGGGGTATAATTAGTGGACATTAAATCCCAAAATCTTAGATCACTTCTGGACTCAAGAGGAACCTTTAGCAAGGAAAAGAGCTGGAGAGCTGTGAGGAGGAGTTCAGCGCCTTGGTTGGGTGGGGTTGGCCTGCAGTTGCTGCTTCTGCCAAGGAAAGGGACAAGTACTGGAAGTTTGCTAAGCAACCTTCTTGAAGAAGAATCCTCAAGGGCCTGTGTGTGCTGGCCTCCTGTTCTGAAGTCTCAGGGCCACAAAGACATCATCTCCAGCTCCCCTGAACTCTATTGCGGAGAGTTCTGACCTTACAGGAGGTGTCTGTTCCAGTTTTGGGCCTCTGGAGGTTGTTACTGCTGTTGGGAGCTGGAAGAACCTAAGAGAAGCAAGAAAAGTAATCTCCAACACCATCAACAATGCGGCTCTGATGCCACAACCTGCACCGAGGCCAGTGGAACAGCTCGTGAAGTGCATGATGCACTGACCAGCCTGCACCGCAGCTCCGACACCCTTCGATGCTTGCCGACTCCTGAAGTTATCGGCATTCCTGATGCCAGCACTCACACCGACTCTGTCATTGCCAGCGTCTGCATCCTGTTATCATTGTGGCGATAACCACCAAGGGTGATTCCACAAACTAGCTGACTTTGCCTCACCGTACCGGTACTGACGCCTCACCGCCTACGCAACCGACGTCCCCTGTCCTGGATTCAACGCGTCGCCTCCTTGCGTGCATGACACCTCGCCTCCCCTATGGCAACCAGGGAGCTGGTCTCAACCTTAGCACACACGCCTCATCTCCATGACACTGTGCATCGTCATAGACTTTGTTTTCCAAATTACTGTTTGTTTGGGTGCCCGTGTGACTCTGTGCCCAACGCCGCACACCTCGAGGTTAGTGCCGTACATTGGATTTATTGCTGTCACGACCTCTTGATAGCCCCAGGGGGAGGTATTTTTTTCTACAAGTTTATTTTTGGAAATAATTGTTTTTAAGTGCTAATTTTACCACATGTATGTTGGATGTTTGTTGTTTTGTTCTCGTTGAGTTTAGATAAAGATATATAGTTTTCTAAATTGGTGTGATGTCCATTTGTGATGTTTTCACTATATTACTGTGTGTTTTGAGTACAAATACTTCCCACATTGCCTGTGGGATAAGCTTGTCTGCTGGTGCCAAGCTAACAAGGGGGTGAGCAGGGGTTATCTAAAGTGTGTATCCCCCTTACTCTGACTAAAAGCAAGGGTCCCTACTTGGACAGCGGTACCTACCTCTGCCAATTTGAGTCCCCCAGTTCTAACAACAACTTTCATGAATGTAGCCTTTTTAGGTTTTAACTCTGTCTTTGAAGATTCTAGTGTTTTTCTTGGATAACACATGAGCTGCTCATCAGGGGGAGATTGACCTCAGGATACAGCACCTAAATGCGGGCCTAGCAGGACATTGTATCAAATATATTCATATATGATAAATTACAGAGCTGCAACTTCTTTTGGAAAGCCATGCTTTACTTTGCTAATTACATTAGCATTGTGTGGCGCATCTGCACTAAACTTTCAACTGAAGTAAATCCAGTCTAGGTTCAGTATAGCAAGGTTTTTGTAGATCCGTCTAGGAGGTGAATAAAGGGAGGGAGTGGGGGTCTATAAAGCAGTGTTTCTCATTTTAGTACCTACTGGAATCTTTGCTCTCTGCTACAGAAAAAAAGACTGAACAGAATTACACGAAACTTGGCATAAAAACAGAACTTTATTCAGAGGAACGCCTTTCCTTGATTTGTTGTAAGTCTATTCAGTTGTTTTTGAGAAATTAACATTATAGAAATGTGTTGGGTTAGCTTTAAATGTTTAATAGCTAAAGATAGCTAGTATGTTACTTCGTGAACTAACCTTGACTGGGGTTTAAAGACAGATCGCGTACACAAATTTAAAAGAAAATAGAGACTTAATTGGTCAAGGAAACCTTTTCTGCCAGTGTCCATTTTGGGTCCACAAACTCAAAGTTGAGTTTGTGGACTCCAGCACCTTGATTGTCTTATCGAAAGAGAAAATGTTCTCCTGTGGCCACCATTTCTGAATGCATGTCATGGTCCCCACATCCTGAAAAAACATGAAAATGCATTACAATCAGGCATGATGTGCATTCCCTGACCCTTCGGACTAGGCGGAAGCACTCCAAAAAGGATCCCAAAAGTTGAAAGTTAAAAAAATATATATTTTACTGCGGGGTTAGAGGACTAACAGAGTTTGCCAACCCCAACAGGCACAGATGTCCCGATCATGTTCTGAAGCTCACAAGCACTGAATAGAGACCAAAAACTATGAAACTCATGAGTCCGTGGCATAGTTCTCAGACCGTACCATATTTACAAATTATGAAAGTCTTCGCTTCTCCTGAGTAATGGGACTCTCCTCGTTCAGCAATGGTAATAAGTAGCATTTTACAATACATCTCCTCATTGTTTACCTTGTACAATATGTGTATGGTGCTAATTATGTTAATTGTTGGTTTTCAAGGTGAAGTAATGCCATCTAGAAATCCTAAGCACTGTATTATACATACAATTGCAAATCATCGCAACTTTCTTTGCCTTATTATAAACTGTAAACAAATGTCTTAATTTTGTGAATAGCATTCAATAAAACAATCCCTTAAACAAAGTTGACCTTGATTCAGCAATTTCCCTTCACCTGATGAAATCCTGCAAAAGCCTTTTTATATAAACATACCACCGTCCTGAATGCAAACACAGGTTGTAATTATGGGAAAAGAAGTTGGTTGTTTCCCAGACAGTGCTATAAAAGACACAGACTTAACGAGAGTGACTCTGGCACCTAATGTTTTACGAACATTGTAATTTCATGCCAAACACGACTAGGTTATTTTTATTTTTATTATGTACTGCAAACCATCATTTGCCGAGTAAAAACAATGTCAGTTTGCTGGCGTAATGTGGTTTACAGTTAATACCGCAGTAATGTTCTCACTTACCTTCTCTTCGCTGCCTTAGTTTGATGTCTCTGACTCCAGATTTCATAGCCCGTGATTCAGTGCATAATGCGTTTGCTGAGGCCAGATAATTGGGCAGATCAAAGGTAATCTTCAGTCCACTCGCGCTATGCTTTGAAAATTGCACTGTACCATCTATTTAAATCCATTTGGGAATATAATTAAAGAGGACACGGGATTTCCCGAAAGAATTTATTTGCCTTCTTGAAATGAAAGAGCCAGTGTGTTGACACAATTTAGGCCACCAATAATTGAGTTTACTTTGATTCAAATTCTACTGAGGATGGAGGATTGGTTTTCTAAGAAACCGCTGTGAGAAAATGCATAGTGTCCAGTCTTCAAATTTGATTCTGCAAATTGTGAAACTGAATTGGCCCTTGTGGCATTGGTCTGAATGGCAGGAGCGAGATGAGGTTTTTGGGACCGGTTCATTACCGCGGAGAAGGCCATATTGAAATGTAACTCCTCGGGTTCCTAATGACTTATCCGCCTCAGGCCTATTACTTCAGGTGTTGTTTACATCTGTGGATCGGGAGATCACTTTAGTAATCTGCTACTACTCTTGCCACTACATTTGCCGAGCATAGAATTTTGATGCTCAAAATGCTGAACTGTTCCCAAGAGGCCTCCTCGTCTCAGTCGAAAATATTACATTTGATCCCAGAGCTGCTTTATTAAATGACCTCCAAACTTGCAAAGGCCTAAAATGTAATACAAGCAAAATAAAGTGGATTTTGAGAGTGTTGATGGAGGCAGACTCTATATTTCAGTGTAACTGGAGAATTCAGCTGTTATCCAAAACAGGTGAAGCCAACACCAAATGATTATGGTATGTGAAACTCGGTTTACTACATCTGTTCCTAGAATAAACACACTGATTTAAAAGTGTATGTAAAACAATTTATCGATCTGTTTGGTTGTAATAATTATAAATGTCACTTTTAAATTTCTCGTAATTTCTCTTTAGTTTCCTCCCATCTTTTGTACAATTTAAATCTTAATCCAGGAAGATTTGAACAAATTTGGGTATTTTGGCTGTCATTGCAGCCATGCTGTTCCAATTGGCATCTTTTGTATTACACTCAAACAACCAGTTTACCCAATATTATGAGGGGGGGGGTTAAAAAGTCCTCTTCCTCACACAATTACGTCTTCGACACGTGGAGATTTATTTCTATAAGAACTCATTAAATATTCAGTGAACCGACGTAGATGTGTTTTGAGTCATTGACGTTCACGAACTCTTCCTTAGGAAGTGACTCATTTTATAAGTTAATAAATTGTGTGTGTGTAGAGTAAATTATTCCGGTTTCGTTTCCTATTCATACATCTTTAGCAAATTAGTATTTTTAATTGTCTTCATATAAACGGGTATGCAACAGATCTGTCTAGCCGCCGCGGTCGGTAGGGGAGTACCTGCTGGGGCGGTGACGTGGGGAGGGGGAGGGGCATGGTGGCGGTTAGTAATGTATGGATAATGGAGGTTTGCAGGTAAGTAAACATTTAAAGAAATCAAACGAATTTTGTTGCGCGCTCTGCATTGCATTTGGGGATGAAGTGCGCGCAACGAAATTCGTTTGATTTACTTAAATGTTTACTTACCTGCAAACCTCCATTATCCATACATTACTAACCCCCACCCTGCCCCTCCCCCTACCCACGTCACCACCCCGGCAGGTACTCCCCTACAGACCGCGGCTGCTGTCTAGCCTCCTGCGTTGCCGCTGTTTTCATGGTGATTTTACTTACTTCCTTAAAAAGGCTAACGTTTGCAAGAGTCATCTCTCACAAAGGGAAACAGATGGAACAGGCCAAGCAGAGCCACACGTGTCCCAACAGCGCAAGTGCTAGCATGCTTGCCATAACCACGCATATGCCTTAACAACTAGCTGCCGGAATGGGCGCAAGCAGGAAGGATTGGGAGAGGACGCGGTGGGGTAAGTGAGTCTGAGGCTGGGTTTTGGGGTGGTGGGGGTAGTTTTTAAGGGTTGGGGTTTGCTCTCAGGGCTGGGGGCTCGAGATTGTTTTCAGGGTGGGGAGTCGGGGAGGATTTTAGGGCTCTGGGGGGTGGGGATCGTTTTTGGGGCTCGGGAGGGGGGTTCAGAGAAGTTCTTAGGGCTCGGAGTTGGTTTTCAGGAGGAAGATGGTAGTGCTCGGTCTCAGGGCAGGGACTTGAGGGACCGTTTTAGGGCTCAGACAGGAGGCAGCATTGGGGTATTTTTTACGGCCTTAGGGTGTGTTTGGGAAAGTTTTTAGGAGTAGTTCCTAGGGCTTAGAGTCAGGTTGGGGAAGTTTTTAGGGTTTGGTAGGTCGGGCAGTTTTGAGGGCTTGGGGGGGACAGGAGCGTTTTTAGGGCGCACGGTTGGTTTTCAGGAGGGAGGTGGTAGTTTTAGGTCTCAGGGCAGGGGCTTGTGGGACATTTTAGGGCTAAGGGCAGGGGGCAGAATCGCTGTACTTTTTAGGGCTTTGGGGGCAGGGAAGATTTTAGTGCGTGGTGGGAAGGGGTTGGCTTTAAGTAACAGGGCGGGGGCTTTACTGGGCCGTTATAGGGCCCAGAGCTGGGGGCAGCTATCGGAGTACTTACTCTTACCTGAAAAGACTTAACCATGGATATGTCTTTGCCATACATGCTTTAACAATGCATATTGCATTGTAAAGGTATATGCGTGGTTAAGACTTGCGTTGTTCAGAATGCGTAGAAACGGCATGCATGGTAATCGCATGTGAGGTTCTGTCACACAACCCTCATATTTTATGAACTAGTTTCATAATGATATTCACTGTCACTTACTGATCATAATTTAACCTTTTGACAGCTAATCATGAGAAATGAAAATACAAATTATTGGCATCATGTGGAAAAGATTTACCCCCTAGTCAGCTGTGTCCTTATGGTTATGGATAATGATAGTTTCTGAAAACTGCTTCTTGTAACAACATAAATCAACAATAGCACAAATTGGAAGGTATTATTAGAAATTTGAGTCATAATCTGCTAAGGATCAAGAAACAAACGCCATGTACGTCTCGTGCCATATGTTTTATGCTGTTTGGTATCACTATGAAAGTTTCCATGATTACTCACTAAATGGGCAGCATTGGGAAGAGGAAAATAAATGTTAGAATTAATGAATCAGCAGTATATCGAGGTCCTTGACGAAGCACAATTGTGTCAAATTTTATTATGAGAATGAGTTCTGGCCTAACCCAAGGGACTTTAAAGCTAATGAGTTCTGGCCTTACCCAAGAAGCTATACAGTTTTTAGAGTGGGACTGTTAACACTTGCAGAGGTGCTAAACATATGTCATTGTCATTATTCTGGCTTGGTACAGATGCTAATTCAATAAGGCAAGACTTTGCTAGAATGCATACATTTGACCCGTCTAATTGAATGAATATGGATGCATGGCTGGACTGAAAACCAACCCCATTCCCTCTCTCTCTTCTCCCCCTGCACCCCTCATCCGTTCATTCTCATTCATTCGACTTCCTCTACCACCCTGTGGGTCTGCAGCAGTTAACCTAAGGGGGCTGGAGAATATGACTAGAGCTCCATCAGGGGCCTTCAATTTCCCGCCTCCAATCACTTCAGCACACAGGAAAAAGTTTTATGGAATGAACGGCCAGTCCTGCCCTCACCTGTGTGTTTGCAGCTTTCAGGTGGAATGCTCTCCATTGAAAATTGCAGGCATCGGTGATCCTTTTCCTGCTTTTCATAATGTGCACTTTAACTACTCTGCTTTCGAGAAGTTTATAAGTCATTAATCTACTATACTTAACTTGGTTCTTCTTGCCGCCTTGTTTTAAAGCAAGTTTCTTTAGTGTACGAGCGTAGTGCTTTTTGGTATTGATCTTTGTGTAGCTTTCTCTTCTTTTGTGCAGTCTGGGAGCAGCACCCTTTCATGCCTACTTCTCTAAAAGACTCTTGTGTATGCTGTCATGAAAGGAGTATTCCCTCTTTCTGAGTATGGCCCTGCTTTGCCCGAAGTAAGTAACTGGAGGCCTTTGACTTACACTTTGTGTGGTGTTTTTCATATATTGTTGGCAATTTAATGGTTTCGAAAAAACTTTAATGTGGTGGAAGGAGGTCATGATATCAACATCTTATCTAACCACGAGAGCTAGTTCTGATACTGAACCATTGAAAAGTACTGAACCTAACTTGCCTAGAGTAGACAGGAAAGGATAGCCAAAGTATGCTCCAAGAACGAGTTCAGGTCAAGGTTTTGAGGTATTCACACTCAACTTTAGGCATGTGAAGAAAAGGACCTGAAATCATCCCTTCTGCTTGGTTTGGTTGGCACTGTGGAGGTCAGTGTTTTTACTTCAAACCGATTTGTGCTGGCCAGCGCCTTTCAGTCTTGTATAATCCTGACGGGTAGATGACTTGTGGACTGACACCAGTGTGGTATACTTGTCTTCAAATGGAGTATCAGTTTGAATAAAAGTGTACCTTATTATTGTGTTTCTGCAATGTAGCCCACAGCTCCCACAAGCATTGTTCTACTTTTGAAAGCATAGGGAGGGAAAATTATATTTTCTGCTGCATGTGCTTTCCTGCATTTATGTTGGGTTTTGCTGATACATGTGCACGTTCCATTAAAGTTCACAAAAAAAATATTTATATATTTTTTAATAGAATTTCTGATTCTAAAATCAGTTTGGATAGCTGGTCTTTGAATCTAATATTTTGTCCACAGAACTACAATATTATTGTACCTGAATCAATTTAAGTATCTATGGAAGTACATTTCTTAGTTTGACTGGCACTGATATTCCTGTATGTTTAAGGACCTTCCTGAGATAACCTCAGTGGAATTTCCTATCTGGCCATACAGAGGATTATTTAGTAAAGTGTTAATTTGCTGTGTGTCCTAAGAGGGCAAAAAGGGATTGATGGCCACAATTCCAACATCTGGGCAATTCTATTCTGTGCACAACTAACCATGTTTATCAGATTGCTTTTAAAAACATTGAATATGCACCCTCGCCAGTAAATGCTCTTCCAACAGCCTCACATCTGACTCACCAGTGATGCTACCTTTGGTGTAGAGAGGATGGGATTAAATGTAAAATAAAACTAGTGCTCTCCCTTCGAAGTATAGACATCATGTCAATCAACCAACCATTGTACAAGTCTTGGGGAGAGAGATTTATGCATCCTTGTGAAAAAACAAGCATTTGCAATGCAATAGGTCTCACATTTGTGAGAGTTTAAGCTATTGGCATTGTAAATGACAATGCTTTTTATTTCGTCTGTTTTGATAATTAGCACATAAATAAAAGGCATTGTCATTTACAATGCCAATAGCTCAAACTCTCGTAAATGGGAGACCTATTTAATTTCAAAGAAGTGGCCGCCATTGTCCTGGGCTGCTTGGAAAGTGAATGCACGCATGGGGCACTGAATGATGCGGGAAAGCATGTCGTGCCTACACTATTAGAAACTCATTAAAGAAAATGGTGCTTACAGACTAAATAAGACCTACTGTGTAACAACACAAGTAAAAGGGCCAGTCCAAATGGGAAATTACAAATGAAGACAAGGCAGTACTAAGGAGGGACTAACAAAGCTATTAACGAATCAGAAGCCAGCATTTACGAAGGACAATGGCACAAGCCAATGGCAAATATGGGCAGAGAGTGGGCGGGGCTTCAAGTACATACTCGAATACAGTATGCCTCGCAGAGCAGCGAATGCGGTGCCTAGGCTCAACCTAATGAGGAGAGCTGCTCTTTTATCTATAGATTGTGATGGACTGAAGGCTTTTATTACTACTGGACTGATCAGTTCACTGATTACCTCCTATGTTCCGTAGAGTCCCAAGTATTGTGTACCAGCCTGACTGGTGCTTGGATACAAAGCGACTGGAATACTCTGTGCCTGCTAGGTTGCTTTGTGGTCCTGGATATAAATGAGACAGAAACGTAACAGGTGTCCTGTGAACAAGAGGGTTCCGTGCTAAACAAAGCGGGGGTTTGAGAAGCAGTTGACCCATCTAGTCTGTGCTCATTGCTCAGCAGCTGCATCAATGTAGGCCGATTTATTTGAGCCCAATCCTTTAGATTCATGAAATGTAGGTAAGGTAGCACTGCTACTACTTTGCGATAACTGGTGAATGGAGAAGTTATTTCAGAGAACAACTCGTACATTTGAGAGAACCCTTGGAGCATTGGGGCGCCATTCGATGAAATATGAAACCTTCAAAGACTGGAGAAGTGCTGCATTCCAGCTGGAGAAAATCCAAACGGTTAAAGGCACTCAAACACGAGACCTCACAGTTGTGAACCAAGCCTGAGGAACACTGCCCGGTTTGCCGTCATCTGATCTATAGCATCGGCAGGGTGTGTTTGAGCTTCAGGGTGTTCAGACAGGCAAAAACAACGGTTAAGAGATTTGAATATGATCGTCTGACTTGGCATAAAGAATTAACTGCTGAAAATTCAGGAACTTTTGTTATCATGCTTTTCCTCTTCGCCACTGGCTCCAGCTAAATGTATAGGGAACGGCGGAAGCATGTTCAAACGTAAACGGCAGCCTATAACTGTTGGACCAATTTTTGTTGTGTGCCAGAACCTGCCAGAGGCAAATATTCTTAATCGACCATCCCTCGCTCTGCCTAGTCTGGGGCTGCCAGGTGCAGTCATGGCAAAACCATAGAAGGATCCTCCTGTCAGGACTTGCCATTGGCGCTGTTGATGCGTTGACTGTTAATGGCAGTGGCTCCTAATCTGATGCACAGGAGTCATGATATTGGGGCCCGGAGAGTGTGTCCCCTTTCTGCTCCATAAGTCAGAGGGTTCTGGTGGGGAAGAAAGGACTGCTATGCAGCTGTGAGGGGCGTCAGTTGAATGACATGCGCAGGCATGTGGTTAAGGAGGCAGACACGTTTTGCCCATACAACTTCCATAGCTGTGAAGAAGAACTACCACATTTCCTGAGCTGATTTAGGAGACAATCTCCTGTTGGTCTCAGTTGCAACCAGGGTTGGCTCCTCCATTGGTGCAGAGGAGCATTGCCCCACTTACATCACTCCTGAGCTCCAAAGATGAAAAATAAAATGGAAATTCATTACCATTTTATTTTTCATCCCCCCCTCCCAGACAAAGCATCAGGATGGGGCCGCTGTAAGTGACAGCAGCAGTGAGGTGGGTGGGCAGTCAAGTGCACTGTTTAATGTGCACATGTCCTTTTGGCCAGCCATCTTGTGAAGGCCAGCCACACATGTCCACTTTAAACATCTCTAACCGAGCTGTCTTAAAACATCTGGGTTAGAGCAAGTGCAGGCCTCAAGAGGACTGTGGAGCGCCAAGTGATGCTGCTCCCTCCAATCAGGGTACTGCTCTCGTGGTTTGAGAGCAGAGCCAGAATTGGTCAAGGGAGTTTCCTGGTGGCCAGGCTGCTGAGGAAGGAAGAGGCCCAGTGTGTCTTGGTAAGTGTTTAATTTTTTAATTTTTTTATTTGCACTTGCTTGAACGCGGCACCCCGGCCCCCACCGCCTCCCGGTAGATGCCAGCCACCACTGGTAGCAACATGTAGAACCTGTAATAATATAATAGAATTCTGTGATTGATAATTGTCAGGCCTCCCGCAGTCTCATTGGGCTAGTCCTTTCCACTGGGACAAAAAGAAAAAGGGTTATTCTGCCAAAAGGGGGCACTTAAGACCTAAATGGTTTGAGTTCAAATCTAATTCACTGCACTAAACAAAGAACTTACCAAGGAGAGAATGTGGTAGATATTTAGATTGCACTGACCTTGCATGCACTCAGGGACACTTGGCCCTGTCTAGTCATCTTTACAGCAGATACAGAAGGGTGGAACGGCAAGAGAGTACTTGAATATGTTAGCCAAGCTCTACCTAGCAATACTCAGTCCAAGCCACACACTCAATATGACTTATTTCATAACCACAAAGAAGAGGGCTTGTTTCTAGCAGTTGCAAATATGTAAGTAACAACATTAATTAATACCGGGTAATGTATGTACTGCTCCAAAACCACACTCCTTTAGTTCTCGTCCTCTGTCTTATATAATCCAAATGACCAGGAAAAACTGGAAGAGAATACGGATATAAATGGAGTTCTCAGACATGCTAAAAAATCAAAAGGTCATTTTGCTAATTATGTCATCCCTATTAACATTTATTAATGATTGCCATATTCTGTTTTATGAAATGTATGGAAAGGGGAGTTAGAAATACATAAATTAAAGTTGGAGAGGGCCTTATACCTATGTACCTTTTGACAAATTGGAATTGCTAAATCCCAGTAAACCATGCACAGAGCGTCAGATGCAACGTAAGGGTAAGCACAATAAAAGAAACATGGAACTGCAGGTCAAATGATAACAACGAAGTGTTTCACTGCAGTGCTAGAATTAAAAGGGAAGTTTTAGAGTAAAGATAGAAGTTGGAATTGTTTGTTTTAGGCAAGACAAATCTAGTTCTAAATGCAGGAAAAGGATATTATTTTAAAATAATTTAGGAAAACGGGATTTGCCACATTAAAGAGAAAGTTTACTTGTATCCAGCTTTAATTATTCATATTTTCAGCATGCCAGTTAGGAAAGCTAAAGGTACATCCATGTCCAATAATCTCAGCTGTTTATCAATAAAAGAAAATATAACAGACTTGTCTCATCAGACACTGGCCAAGAAAGAGCTCATCAAAATACAAGTAATAGTCTTTCCATCCCCAAACGCAACAACGTAGTGGGAACAAGGTGTCTTCCATAAGGTAGGGGAGATAATTTAATTTTTTCGAAATATATTCACATTTCCCACGTTCCTTGCAGCAGTTCATCTATCTAGAAAAGAGAAACAATGGAGGGGGTTTAATCATTCAATCATTTCAACCGTGAGACAATTTGGCCGTAATTGTTGACCCCATGATGGTTTGTCGGTAATCATTGCCAGTATAATGGATTGCGACTTGTGATTACCAGGTCATGCAAGGCCTTTTAACATTCGAAACCTAACAATCTGTTCACGGCCAGAATTAGAGCGTGTGCTAATTTCCCAACCCCTCCACCCTCCCCAGACCCTAATAACTGCCTACATCTCCTGTCAACCCTCTCCCAACTTATCCCAGTATCACCACTGTGCCCTTGCATCGCCTCAAGAACTTTCAAACCATGCATATCCCACTTCACACATGCCCAGACCCCAAACCTTCTCTACCAAGATGTCTGCCATGTGGTGCTGGAGCCTGACTCTCTACCCCAGTGCTGTTTTGCAACTTGTCCCTGGCTCATATTTCCTTCACCTTGTGTGGTAAGTAGACATAAAAAATGTATGTTCTATGAATCATGGCGCTGAATCAAAGCCACATTGTTTATCAGCAAGAAAAAGTGTGTTTTTTAGGAGAACCTACACGACCATGAAGTGCGAAACATTGCTGGTGGGAAGTGTATTGCCTTTGGGACTCTTCAGCCATATGTTCCCCTAGGGTACGACCTTATATGCTGCTCTTCGGTTGAAATGTCCAGGGATAAAACAGACAAGCCCATTTCCAAGAATACTTTTTAACTTGGTGTTCCTAAAAAGGCCGTCTTTATAGATTGCAAGTTTTAAATGTGCTGTGCAATGTAAAAAGTCAAATAATTGCATGCATAATTGTCATTCATATCTGATATTTATATGAATGTTTATTCTGTGTATGTTTGATGGAGATGGTCTTAATAAACATTACTGATTCCTACTATAATCCAACACATATTCCCTGGATTAACACTGATATATTAGAGAATGTGGTCAGGGAGGTTATTAGAGACTCTTACACATAGTGTGTGGCCTGGACCATGGAGTCAGAGAGGAAGAGGACGAAACCAGCATATAATGTACGAATAACAATATCAGGCTGTTGCTTGACTCTGACCATCACTTTGTGCTTTGCACCCATTCTGGGCAAAACGCTAACTTCCTATTATACCATGTCCAGTACGTTCAGGTCCAACCTGAATATTGTACAGGCAAAGTTGTGTGGTAGCAATAATACTGTGTGCAAAATGTATCCCAAACAACACTTTATAATGCTGTTTGCACTGGGCTAGCCATCCGGCCACGCTAGCACTTTCTGAGTAGGCTGCAGGCTAACTAGCCGCTTTTAGAGTGGGATGGGCTACAATGAACCAGCCAAGCACCCAATGCCCCCATTCCAGGCACGACCACCTACTGTCAGGCACTTGGTTAAATAGTTTTACTTTGGCTGATTCTAGTTTTCAGTCCAGTCTTCTGCAGTTCACTTGTATACCCCGAAAGCGATTGTATAATGAAGACAATTCAGCCCTTGGATTCTACTCCAGAAATTGAAGGATTTTCACTTCTCTCCAAACTCTAAATGAGGGCATTAGTACTTATAGTCAGTGGCTTGTCGCTACTTCAGTATAACGTATGTCCATGAGTAGTGGACTACGCTTTCCTTCACACGTCACATGGTGAACTGCAATTACAATCAAATAATTAATAAAATCATTTTGTATAACCATTTTATGAGAATTGTGTACATATTTTTGAAACCACTGTCTTTCTTCATCAATTTTAATAGACTGCTATTAATTATCATGAATGTTAATGAATTATAGTGAATGTTTTCGAATTATAGTGAATATTTACGGATGTGGTTCTTTCAATAGTAGCAAGTTCCATTACATGACAAAAATCTTAAGTTGTCTTTTTAGCCGACTGCACTTAACATGATAAGATTGTCATATGTAGATGTAAGGGAAAACAAAGCTGTAAGACCAAGGACCTACTTCTCAGCACCCTATTTGGGAGATTAAAACTACGCCTACAGTGGATGATGCAGCAGGATGCACTATTTCCTGAGTGTGTTCGATTTATGCATTGTGTGGGTGAGAATTGGGCAGGCTTTAGAGCTGGTGGTGCCCAGTGCGACAATGTTTTTGGCGCCCCCCGCATGACCGACTTCTCCACGGATCCCCTCAATGCCACACTCCAACAGTGCCCCTCATCTCTCCATAGCCCTCTCTCACATGCATTTCATTTGTTATATAGTGCTACCCCTTCCAGCGTAGGGTGAAACAGAGAAAATATCCACTGTGTGTAAATCAGGCTATAGGAGGTTAAATGAGACAATGAGGATTACAAGATCTAGGAATCACACGTCATTCATCGTAGTAGACAGTATATTTTAAGATTGTTTGGTCTGCAGAAGCACAAACTATGGATTTAATATGTACTTAAATGGGTTGGGCTGGCTTTCCTAATATGAATGTATTTCTACCCAAACAAACCCTTTTTTAGCAACATTAGGTTAATGAAAGACAAGGAGAAAATGTAACGTTCTGGCCTATTCCATGCATTTAGCATGAGCTCCTTGATGACAGTTCATAGGTCACTGTGCTATATGAGGATTGTAACTAATGAGCTGCAATAAACAAAAGGATCTCTGTGACAAAAGCAGTAACCCACTGAACTATCCACATAAAATACAGTTTTTCAGCAGCAACGTTAAACACCAGTGCAGTTTTGATATTTGTATTGTCTTAAGACGGCTGGACATACTAGGAACTCTGCAGCAGGTGCTTTGAAGCCCATGTCATTTCTACATACAGCGCCCCCCAAACCAGATGCTGCTGCACTGGTTGCACTTTCCTAAAACCGGCCCGGAGTTGGAATATTAGATTATCTGGTAATAATGCCTAATAACATGCCGGGCTCTGAAATACCAGGTCCTTTGTCAAATGTGGTTCTTGATTCCAGGGCCTTTTCACACGACATTTTTCATTTGCCTACAAGAAGCAGAAAATGTACTCTCAAAAGTTTATTTTCCTTGTAACATTCATACACGGGTGGGGCAATATCTCCACTTGTTATGCATCCGTGTCCACCTCTTAATAAGGGTCAGGTACAAAATGTGATTACATTTTGTAATCCTGATAAAGTCAGTAACACCCACTTGCGCCCGGATCAGAATGAAGGCTCCAAGCACGCACAGCGCTGTGCAATCAGAAACAGAAATGGCTGCCCCTGATGACATTCGACGGAATGACAAATCTGTGTGCACTATTTCTTTAAAAACTGAAAATAAAAAAATGAATGGAGCATGTGATGGGTGACATATTTATCTCGGAAGGTAAACACACAGCAATGCGTGGTGACTCCGAGTTTGAAAGAATGTCACACAATATATACCAGGTCAAAGTGAAGAGCAGGCTGAGCGCACGAGACCACAAAACTCCTCTCACTGGGGACCGAGCGCGGCTGCAATCCAGGTCTTGAGAGGTGAAAGGCTAATGCGCTTAACCACTCTGCTGCCTAGCCTCCTGGAAAGCCAGTTTTAATTGAGAATCGATCAGCTGAGTAGAGGGACATGTCACACTGCAGAACCTCAATCTATAAATGTAAAATAAAAACAGTTATTTTCAGAATAAGTCGCACATGTGCATCCAACCACATAAGCCGCAATCCCCGCCCTGTGTTTTAGTGGACTTCAAATTGAATTGCTCTTCGTAGCATGGGTGAGTAAGATCCATTATTAGATGTCCTCAAACCAAATTGTGAGCCATTTTATAGTGCTGCTGGGTTTATTCCAGCACTCTAATGTTCAGGCACCCTGAGCTTTGAGAGGTTGTGTGCGTGCGTGCGTGCGTGTGTGTGTGTTTATGTGCCTTCCTCTGCAAGTCTGAGTTCAGCTTTTAGTTGGAAAAAATACCAGAAATCCAATACCCTCTTAGAAAAAATATTCTTACATTTTCGTCAGTTAATGCTCGTATTAGGTCTAATACGTGGAACACTAAATGATATTCGATTAAAATGTATGGAGTAACAGAAACAAACTATGAGCTCTTGTTTAGAAATCTAGTTGGTTTTTCAGAGTTATTAATTTTGAAGTGAAAGCAGCTATATATTGGCGCATACCTTGCTTCACACATACTGCTACTTTGGCCAAACTTTTGCAAATGGTCTTAATTTTACAAACCATATGTCAAGCTGTCGCTGGTCAGCTGTGAAATCGTACACAAGCTTTGAAAAAGTCGAAATGATTTTCTTTTGTTTTGTGCATGCACACAGACACACGCCACTCATGCGCTTATTGACTGAGATACTATGTCCATACACATATGCAGACTGATCAACATATCTACGGGCACGTTACACCAATGGTCACACCCAATCTGACATGGCTCACCAAAAGGCATATGGAGTGTTATGTTGGTTACATGCACAGTGCAATATGCATCTCCAGTGCCATTCCTTAAGTGTTAGGGGTGAGAGGAGTGTCCAAAAAGTAATGAACAATGGAGGGAATGAGAAAAGAGCCTAGTAAATAGAAAGATCTTTCCAACAATAGAACAGCGGTAGATGCCTGATTTGAGGCTAGTAGTCAGGACTGGAATTTTCTGAATAATACAGGAAAGTAGAAGCAGAAGAGGGGTATGAGATAAAAATTAAACGTAGAAAGCAAAAAATGTGAGGAATCCAGACTAGCTAGTGAGTTAGGAAAATATACTTGACAATTAGAAAGAAACATCCAACTGTAGATAATTATTTTCCAAAAATCGGTCTGAATAAATCAATGTTCCTAATGAATAGCTAGAAGTTTCAAACTGATGCAGCATGAGTGCATCTGCAAAAAGCACTTAATTTATATCGACTTGTGAAAGCTCTAATTATAAACTGTAATAAATATTCATATGAATCAATGTATTTTGCCCTGACAAAGACCCTCTCCTATTTACATCATAAGGGATTGAAACATCAGTATTGTAATCCAGCAGTTTGTTAGGAGAAACACATTGTTTAGACTGCTACTTCTTTACCTCTGTATTTTATCTTGTATTGAACAATTGACACTCTCATAATATATTACAAAAAATATGTGTTCAGTCTATGATGTTAATATCTGTTGAACAGCATAGGTTCTTGTAATTATATTGAGTTTGGCAGGAGCAACATATGTTTTAGTAACCCAGCTAATTGTAACTTATGCCTTTGTTGCTGTTTATAGATGTGTTACAACAGTAACATATATTGGTGCTAAAACCATCAATATCAATTAATTGTTTGCATGGGGGAACACATTTTCACTGCTCCTGATATGCGCATGTTCCCTTATGATGTAAAAGAGGGCCCTTTCTAATTATAGAGCCTACATCATTATTAATCTTATTTTGTTCTTTTGGGTTGCCTTGCAGCACATTTTCCCCCATTTTCTGGCCAGTGGTGGTCAGTATGTTTCGAAAAGATGGCATATATTCTGGGAGGGCCAAAGATGCACTTTTGATCTAGTCTTTACTATGCATATCACCTTGGTAAAATATAGCTCCTCAATCTCCAAAAATTGTATTACATACAGTTCTTACCATGGTACAAGCCTTCGCTCACACCCAGGCTCTTTGATTACTCTTTGAATTGATGAAATGCTTATTAAAAAGTTTATTCTTTTCTACAAAGTGGAAGTGGCAAGATTGCATAGTTGGATACATCAAGTCCCAGGTTGTGCTAGACATTCTCAATAAGTTTTAATAAATCATGCTACACCTAAACATTTGCTCAGTATGAGCTTGTGTTGTTCCAAAGTTCTTTATTGAAATTAACACATCACCATGGTTTAAGAAAGGATCTACAGAGGTCACACTAAATTACATATCAAATGCAGACGACAAAGTGATATCTATTTTGGACCAGCAATAGAGGATGGTGACATCATTTTTATTCTATCTAAGGACATTTTTGCATAGCATATACCTCTTTTACATGGGCTACTTTATAACAAATCTTTACTAGAGTGGCCACCTTAAAGGACTTTAGTGCCATACACATTGAGTAGATTGTGTAAAACCGGATTTAGTTACATGTACTCCAAGGTATTCAAAACTCTATGCCTACTGTGTCATCAGGCTCAAAAGCTAGAAGTACAGACACAGAGACACACTTGAAATTGAACCTGTCTCTGGACAGACACAGAGAGGGGGAAGACCACATGGGAAAGACCTCTGGGCTGTGTAAACACTACCCAGAGAACCTTTCTCTGTGAAGTGTTTACAGGAAAATGAAACACAGAACTAGATTCCTATACGTGAAATTAAATGATCAAACCTCAGGACCAGCAATGGCGCTCCAATAACAAAACAGAAAATCCATCCTCTTACTTTTTAGACTTTTAACTCTCATCAGTACCACGTGACCTAGTGCTAACTACATATATCACCTTTAATTTGTGTTGAGAAGGTATACAAGCTTTCCTTTCTAAACCTTGACTTATTTAGCGATTTATTGGATTGGTACTGTGCATACACCACACAGAACATTGATAATAGCACTAAAGACAAATGAAGGGGAGTGAGGTAGAAAATATTGGAGTCTACAGATACAGCTCCAACAGAGAGAACTTGCTTGTGCTCCATAAATGTGACTAGAGTCATAAGGCATTCTGAACAGATATGTTTCAGTGCCCCTCTGAACTTCATATTTTTTTGATAGTGTTTTTTGGAGTGAGGTCCACGTAAAAGCTATTAGATGAATTAATATGGGGCATTATCACTGCATTGCAAAAGATCAACCGTTGAAGTGGGCGAAATAGGACAGGAATGCCATGCATGATTTGAAGACAATGTGAGACATATTTTTTGAAATATGGTTCAATTTTGAGGAAATCATTAAGGATTAATCCAATGTCACAGATCTTCTGTGAGTATGAAAGATAGGAAGGGCTACCAGCTGACCAGGAGGGGCTAAATATCTACTTGTTTAAAGAGTACTCTAGCAGTCTTTGAGGCGGTTGTGGCTCAGCCAGACTGACAGCATTCATATTTTGACTTTCAAAAGTCAGTTTGATGGTTGCTGGGCTCCATTATTACATTTAATGAGTGTTAATTTGCAAATGGGAACAGGCACCCAGCTTATGTTTGGTATCTTTGAAATTGTAAAGAATGCCCCTTTAGAAAGTTTGCATTTTCCTGCTTTAGCCATTTGGTGTCTGCAGCATTTCTCTGGGTCACATCCATGGGTGTAGCTCACAGTCTGACTTTTTGTATTCCTCCTAAACAGCCCCACACGATATAGAGCTTAGCAAATGGAAACCTCGAGAAGCATCTCCCACTGCAAAGGAAAGCCCACGTATACATTTTGGACCCCAGACACCTAGTCTTCAGTACAATTCTGGACCTGTGGATACCTTGCCAGAAAGAAGGACTGCTGGGCTGCTGAAAGGACTGCCACTCTGCTGGACTGCTGCTCTGAGGGACTACTGCCCTGCTGTGCTGACCTGCTTCCTGCTGCCCTCTTGCCAGAGTGAGAAGGACTGAACCTGCATCTGTTGAACCCAGGACTACAGAGTGAGTCCAAAAGGCTAGTTTGCTGGCAGCTGGACTGGAACCTCAGTACAGAAGGCTCCAACAACCTTGGACCCAGCGCCTAGACTCCGCCGTCTGTGAGTTCTACCCTGCCAAGTAGTGCCACACCAGTCCTCTGTACTTGGAAGTGGGCCTGAAGATGCTCTGCCAGCCCATCTGTGGATCCAGCAGCAACTAACACATCACCTCTGCTGCGCAGCACAATTCTGAGCAGAACTGATGCATCGCCTCTACTGTGAGGATTCTCTCAGCGCAAGAACTCCACATCGACCTCGCAGCCCGCATCAGAACAGACATCGAGAGCGGCTTCCGCGATGCAGGCTCTCTCATAGTAAATCTCTTGTCAGTGGCAGCCTTGATGGCAACACAAGATCTTGCATCACAGCTCTTCAGAATCTACACATCGTCCCGGCTGTGCAGTGCATGTTCAATGCTGGACTTTGTATCGCAAGCCCTTGTCAATAGTATCCTCAGTACAGAGCCTTCTCTTTGGCTGCAGGACGCATCTGTGGCACGTGATCTCGCAATGCTCTGCAACCAGTACTTAAGGTACTCTTGTTCAGTGGTCCTAACTGGGTCCCTGTAGCTGGCCAATACTCCATCTCAGTTGGCCTGAACTTTGTCCTGGTTCAGTGTGACTAGATAGCCAAAGTTGGTGCTTTGTGATGCTATTTTCACTAAAATCTTTACAACTGCATATCTCTGGTTCTACTGATTGTATTTTTCTCATTTTGGTCTTGTTTTATTTATTATTATTTACTCTGTGTTTCTAAATTGTGGGATTTTTCTTATCTTGCACTGTGCCTCCTAGTTAGATCGGATTGCTTCTGTGCCAAGCTACCAGATGGTTGAGCACAGTTTAATTTGGGGTCTGCTTGTGTCTTACCCTTACAAAGATTGTGGTTGCTTTGTGAATACAGTTTCACACCCCCCCTCAACCAATAACCTAATTCCTCACAAGTCCTCTCCCAACTGGATGGATGCAACGCCCCAACACCACGCTTGCAATCCTGGAAACTATAACACATGCAGTGCTCTGCTCATCAAGGCCTCAAAGAAATTCAACCACATCACCTCCATGTTAAATGATCTACACTGCCCCCCTGTCCTGCGTGGATGCTGTTAAAATGAAACTGCATCACTTAAAAAATCCTCAACAACAAGATCCCAGCTTATCTGGCAAGCAAACTTTCCCCTTCTTGGGGGCAACTCCAGACCTGGAGCCAGGATATTACCAGATTGGAAACCAAATCTACTATGCTCCTGCTCCAGGATCTTAAAACGCATCCCTATCTACAGCACATCAGCAGCAGCTCACCTACAATTCAGAGAAAAAGCTGCAGACGCAAATACTGAGGGCCATGCCCACTGTTCAGCACTCTGTTGGTCTTGAGCTAAGTTTGCGCACTACACATACATATCAACACATACATACACGTATTTCTTGGGATGTAGTTGGAGAAGAGGCTAGTAAGTAATAGCATGGCCTTTCTAGGAAGAGTTTCCAGACATTGGAGGAGATTTCAGCATCAATTGGATGGATTGGTCATTTTCACTTGTTGTATTTCCCAAGGGTCCTGGAGTCATTGGACGTTAGTTTTTGAAGGCCCAGAGCCACGACTGGGACTTCAAAAAGACATTCCGGACTATTATAGCAGGCACAGAAGGGAGAAAGACAGAGGGAGGAGAGAGAGAGCATGAGAAAGGAAGAAAAGAGAGAGATAAGGAATGTAATGATGAAGAGCCAGAGGGAAGAAAGTGAGCGGGCTGGGCAGCAACATTTTGCTGGGCTGCTTTAGTTTCCTAGTTTGGCTGTTGCAGCAGTAAGCCATGGCTCCAAGTATCTTTTCTTCATCGTGAGGATTTTGTGTCTGCATCTCTGTAATAATATGGAATGCAGTGTGATCCATGGGTGGTATTACTTTATTCCAAGACTCCATGTTTACAGATTTAACTCCAGTGCAAACTGTACAGTAGGACAGAAATTCTGATTTCTGCCAGAATAAAATATTATCAATGTACTGTTTAAAAGCTGATCCATTTATGCAGTCATTTAATGATAGGGTTACATTGGAATTCTAAACATAGATTGGAAACTATAAATGTACTCTGTTGCTAACGATTGAATCTGAAGAACACAGACCACCTACATGTCTGGATAAAGTGTTAAACGCTTGCCAAAAATGCCATGGAATGTAAATCTTCATAGAAATTGTTGTCAAATAAAAGGTAAAAGGGCTACACACTCCCTTCTGCCTCCTGTAGTCACTTATAAACCTACATCTGGCTTAATATAATTGGTGTTTGCATGACTTAGTAGGAGTGGTAATAAAACATTAGATTTTTTCTCGCTGACACTCAGATTTAATTAAAAAGTAGGCAGAGAAAAGTAAAGAATAATGCGGAAAAAATGTCACGGAGCACCCCCACCTTTCTTTCCAAAAAACTAATTAGAGTTGTATTGTAAATTGTTTATGAGCTGCTAATCATTGTAATAAATCACTGATACTGAAAGAGACATTCTCCATTAATGCACTGGCGTAACTGTTTATACTCTCAAATTCTATCACGAACAAATTGATCTGGAAGGGGATTTATTAACCACCAGGGAAAAAATCATTAGTGCTTTCTCTAAATATTCCCCAGGTGCACTTTTATTATAGTAGTTTACTGCTTTAACTAAAAATGAAATTGCATATCCATGGCTGTAATGATGAAGCAAATTGACTTGCTCTGTTTTTCTTAGGAAAAAAGCTATCCTAACAGCAAACACTGTTTCAGCATTGAAGGGTTCAACAAATCCGAGAACAATGGGTGACTAGCAAGGAATCTGCAAATATGAATTATTTCAAACGGTATTGCTTGATTAATTTCCGTCTGTCTCAATAGTTTTAGCAGGAGCTGAAAGATGCTAAAAACTTCAAACATCTTAAAGCCACATCACTCTTTCGTCACTAGGCCACAGCTTAATTTTTGTAGATTATAACATAATATTGAACTCGCAATGGAGACAAAGGGTTACAAGGGAAAGTAAGTAAACCACCTCAAGTACACCCACAGAATAGTGAGATGCAACATTTCGAGTGATGCAAAAACCGGGAATAGGCAGGACAGCAATCGAGCAACTGGAGGAATGAAAAAGAGATCATTTTCACGTGCAGAAACTACTATAATTATGTAGGAGATCGACAGATGTACGTATGCCGTCCACTACAAACTCTCAAAGAAGTGTTTGATGACACAGACTTTCCACCTACCTTAACAAATATGAACATATGGTAATAAGGGCATGGAGGGTAGACCCCTAAACCTTTTAAAAGCCACCTCTTTTGCAGTAACAATGGCTTGAATGGGAATCAGGCCACCAGCTTCGATCAGTTTTGCACCTTTTATACTTGGAGTGTCAGAATAGGAGGGCATGAAACCCTCCTCCCAGTGGCGGTCTGTAATTTGAGCAGGCGGGTTTGCTACACATGCACAAACATCAGTAGCGGTCGGCAGTAGGTGTTTCTGTAGGGCGGTGACATGGGCGGGGGGAGGGGCAGGGTGGGGGGTAGTAATGTATGGATTACGGAGTTTTACATGTAAGTAAACATTTAAATAAATAAAACGAATTTCGTTGCTCGCACTGCAGAACATTACACAAAAAAGACAAACTTACCGGGCTGCAGTAGTGATCTCAAGTAGCGGGAGGAAGGCCTTGGAGATTTGGGACTGCTGCCTCCTCATTTACTGACCCAAGGTCCCTAACTCATCAGAATGTGCGATGGGGGTCAGTGAAAATTGCTGAACCCACCCCACTCTGGGACAAACCTCACTGATTGACGCTTGGCCCTGTATATGTAAGGGCTTAAAACTGAAGCACCAAGGTCCGAGACTATCAGTGACATTTCCCCTCGTTATGAGGGAGGAGGACCTCGAGGTGCTTTGCAGGGCAGAGGAGCTCAGGCTCAATGACTGTGAAATCCTCAGCCTGGCAAAGTTCAGCTCGGGCAACCAGGCACCAGCACATTTAGTGCATGTATAACGCCTGGCTGCCTGACCTAAACATAAAGATTGTCTGTTAGGTTGAATTTTGCTCAGCCTGACAGACACTTTTTATGTCTACTAAAAGGTGAGTGGGCAATCCCTTTTGTACTTAATGACAGGCCATGACTGTCTCCTTGTCATTCACAGTCATTGGTCCAGTAACAGTCCTCTCCCGGTTGGACCTCCTTCCCTCATTGGTGAGGCTGCTACATGCAGCCAGTTAGGAAAGCAGGTAGCAACCTTTTAGGGACAGGAAATGCTTCTTCCCCCCAATCCTTGAACTTTGTGTAATAATTTCATCTTCAGCCCCATCCAATGCAGGATGCTTTTGTTCACATGAAGTAAACTTTCCACAGACATTCCTAGTCGGTCAGTCAGTCAGAATAACTTTACTAGGTATTAAGGAGACAATAAAAGTGCCACACAATAATCAATTACATCTTATTCTAAGATTACTAAATGACAAAGATTCATAAAAATGACTGTTCAAAACATTAAAAATCATTAGGCGCATGTCAAAATACAGTCTTAAAATCACAATGATAGACATTGCAAGTTCACTGCTTCAACTCTTAAGTTCATCCTTTAAAAGTCAGACAAGAATATAAACTACGTATAAAAATCACTGGCTCAGTAATGAAATAACCAGGAACAAGTAGGTTGCATACTACATCTACTGCGGACTGCACATTTTAAAATGGAACCAACAGCTATACATATATATGGTTGACATAAGGTTTGTGAAAATAGCAAGTCAGGTCTAAATTTGTCTAAACGTATGCATATTCAGGACAGGAAAAAGAAATTGTCTGGTATATTTGATAAAATAAGTACAAAAGAACACAAAATACAAAATCGTTTGAGGGGACGTATTATCGCATTGGCATACAAGTACATTTGTTACCCCATACTGACCTAACGGAAAATAGTGCACATTTCTAATAGATCCAAGTCTAAATTTCATCAGCGGGCCACTTTCCCGCAAATTGAGTATGGACAGCAAATATGGTTGTACACCATTTGCAGTGGGCAAAAAAAGTATTGTTAAATAGAGGTTTTTTATGCTTTCCCTTCAACCCTAATCTGCTAGTTTCCTAAAAAAAAAAAAAAGTTTTTCCGCCAATATATATCACATTTCTTAATACAATTAAGATCTTGAAATAGAGCTGGTGTATCCAACTTTTTTAATATTAGCAAGTCGAGGGATATATCTTCCCTTTTCGAAATCAAAATAATTCTGTATTATGAGTTAGTAGAGTTATGCCTTTGGGTTATTCCAAATTTATAACCACAGTTTCAGGGGTGCATGCCTTATGATATCTTCAGTATACCTCAGCCCAAGCTCCTCGTGGCACAGAAAAATACAGGCAGCCAGCTGGTTGAGACAGTACCCTACAACAGAAACGGTTTTACTCCATCTGAAGACAAGCTACCGTAGAATACTCTCACATGCCACAGGTATGCAATGGGTATTATATATGTCCAAAAAAGGTAAAGTTGGTTTCTCCTTAACAGAGGTGTGAGGTTAAAAGAGCGCCCAATCGACTTAACACATTCGAGGCATCGGGTGGCAAGATTGCTATTCCATGTTGCAGATTAGTCAAAATGTACCTGCAAATAGGGGAAACAACTCACCACTGACAGACCATGTCCATTGCAGTTAATAGGTCTTAGTTGAAGATTCTTACCACTGCAAAATATAAGATGGGACTTATTATAGTTAATATCCATCTCCAGATTAGTCATGAAAGTAGCAAAAGAATTTAGAAGCTGCAAAGGTCATGGAGTCCGAGCGCATAAAACAGGATCATCTGCATAGAGTAGGGCAGGTAACGGAGCCTACCAATCCGATGGACATTCTGTCCACTTTGGACCAAATGAACATTTAAGTAATTTATGTACAAAGTAAAAAGTATGGGTGCTAAAATACATCCCTGGCGTACCCCTCTGGACAATTTGGTTGGCTCAGAGCTCTCTCCATTCCTAGTCATTATATTCAACTAGTTTAGGTTTTTCATGGAAATTCCATTTGCTTTATTCCAGTTATGATATGTGTTACATGGGTGAGGATGTTTTATTTCAACCTCTATTTAGCTAGGAAACATGTGCTATGTTCATACTGGCCGTTGATTCTTTCCCTGGGATCTGTAGCTCAGTTCACTTCCATTGTGTAATGGCAGTTGTGAAGGTCCAACTGTACATTACACTGTGGAGGCCTGGTGTTACATTGCACTGCTGGCAGTGATGTGTCAGTTCATTTGATCTAGTTTTCCACGTTTGAAAAATTGTTTGTGTGTTTGTTGGCCAGTATTTGAACATTTGCAGTTGGACACAACTAATGAGTAGAAGCTTAGAAATAGTTTATCTTTGTTTTATTACATTTTCTTTTTTTAAACAGTGTGTGTGTTGTAGTTCAGTCATTGGTGTCACGCACTTTAATAGTCACTAATGGCCCAATTCCGATGTTGTACTGACCACAACCACCAGGGCTGCGGGCCGACAGAAGGATTACAATGCCACTGATCAGATCGCTATGGGTGGGGGGAAAAACTGCCGCCCGAGGAGCAGTCGTACAGGTAATCTCTCCGTCAGAGTTACAATGTCCCTGTCCCTCATCGGCCCACGCTATGGGACCCTGGGCGGCGCCTGTGGTGCCCCCCGAAACATTTATGCACCCTGTGCCAGGCACCACCTGGTGCCTGGCACACAGTGCATGGATGTTTCTAAACATGACTTTTTGCATTGAGGCTTGTGCTGTGGCACTTTTCTGGGCCGCAGCACCATCTTCAATGTAAACAATCAGGTTTCCTACAGCCTACATGGCGGTCGGATCATATTTCGGAGGTAGGGACCGTTGCCTACTTGCCAGGCGGTCCTGATCCCGATAGTGGTGGGACGCTCGTCCAATTTCCATTGATATCATGACCCATATCAGGTGGTTGTTGCTTAGGAGATGAGTTTTTGGTATCTCTTTTGCTACAAATGTGCAGTCGTGCCTGGGATGCTACTCTCAAGGTAAACTACTTTATTTTTCTAGACAACAGATGCTACTTTCAGGGATGATAGCTCCCATGATGAGAGTGCTCTAACCGGTGTTTGTGGTTAATGCACAATCTCCTCCCACCACCCAATTAATGTGCAACCATCTAACTTGTTTTCAAAATTGTTTTTTAACAATTGCAGATTAGTAATGGTTTTTGGTGAAACGCTGCTTGACGTTGTAATCTGATTTTGTGATTCTGCCTTTGCTTATTTGCCCCTTAGTGATTTCTCCTTCTTTTTAAAAAGCGATACATTTACTTATTATCCACAGAATTTGAATGCCCTGCACTTTTAACTGCTTTTTTCAAGAATAGTGTTTAAACTGAGCAAAAGCAGGCCAACACGGCCAACGTGAGAAAAAAGCTTCCCTAAGGAAAAAAGTCCTCATTTTTTTAAAGTAATTTAATTACTCTGGAATACATTGTGTGTGGCGTAAGAAAGCATCCACGAGCCAGTGTGAAAAGAAGTATCTTACAAACACCGTCAGGTAAGAGGTTGCTTTATGCGGTCCAGTTATAGCGGCTCCCCGGCAGCAACTGCCCAACTCGGAACCACCAGGAATCGAACCAATACAATAAACACTCCAAGGTAGAATGGAGCACGAAACCCAACACACCCCCCTTCTTTCATAACAATAGTAAAGAAACCAAAGTAAGAAAAACAAGAAAGCAAGAAAACAAGAGAAGGGAAAAAAAGAAAAAGAAAACAAAGAAAGAAAGCATTTGTAGGACAGAAAACAGTAACAGATTCATGACATTATGTACTCAAAATAACATTTTATGCAGAAGTCAGATTTATACCATTTTGTTCAAGTTATAACATTTTATAATCTTGAAATTTGATTGGAACAGATTTCACTCTAGAAGAAGCTCCCCTTACAGGGAGAAGGTTAGACAATGAAACATTTCTTCCATGGATGCTGGTTGAATCAACACAAGGAGGGGAATGAACTCCGAACCTTTTGTTGACATGATCAAGCATAGTCTCAGGTACAATGGAGACAGTACTCCTATTCCAAATCCTTCCATCATCAAGCACAACAACATGATCTCTCACACCAGACACCTTTTTGGGAGACGAAAACCGGGACTCCCCCTTGCGAATAAAACCAGGTTTCTTTAACCTCACCCAATCTCCAACCTTGACTTTGAGCGAAGAAGAAACAGCAGATCTGGTGTCATACTTAGCTTGGGCAGCAGCCCTGAAGGAACTGTACTGTACAGGAAACAGCAGATCGAAGAAGACTTCAAAACGAAACTGACAGGAAATGCCGGACACCAAGGACTTCAACGAGGCAAATCATACGATCATCACGAAGGATGGGGAGGCTGAAAACTTAAACCAATCGTCGCCAATGAAAAGAAGTCTCTTACAAACACCGTCAGGTAGGAGGTTGCTTTATTCGGTCCAGTTACAGCGGCTCCCCGGCAGCAACTGCACAACTCGGAACCCCAAGGAATCGAACCAATACAATAAACACTCCAAGGTAAAGTGGAGCACGAGACCCAACACAGTGGAACGTGTGGTTTGAAAGAGGAGCATAGTTCACAAACTAATTGGAAAAATATACACCAATTAAACTACATAAATCAGTAGGCACATATGTTTCAACAAATCATACAAGTGAATTGAAAGTAAAAGTATTACTTTCCATACATTTCCCTTAGGCATCTAATATAGAAGGACCTATCCCTTAGTTAAAGGGGCTAAGATATGGGAGTAGCAGGGGAACGATTCTGGCTTCAAGGGCTGAGCAGAGCCTTAAGGGACGAGCCCACTTCGAGTCTTCTGTTCTTGCACAGCCCATGAGAAAAAATGAGAGGATAGGAGTAAGGAGTCCAGAAATTCTACGTAAAGTTGGCAACATTATTATTATAGCTCACCCTACCAGGAGATTGCTTCAGATTTCCCAAAGAACGACACCACCTCGCAGAACAAAACAGTATCACTTCCACATCAATGCTTGAACATATCCTCAGTTTGACAGATAGGTTTGAGTGCTTAATATTTGTTAAGAAATTATAAAACACATAAAGGCATAGTCAGGTGGCTGAGTATAAGGAAGCATACTCCACTTAAATTTTGTGACATCATTTTACATCTTCAGCACATCTTGTTTATAACTAGAGAATTTACCATGCTTTTTTCAGGAACCCTACCAAGCCTGGAGAACCACCCTGCCATTTTATTGCCTGTTTTCTTTAACCCGTAATTTCCCCCTTGATGATAGTGCAAAGGACCAAGGTTTTATATTAGTCTGTGTTCTCAAAGGGGCATCTTGTAACAAGTTAAATATTCTGCCCCTCTTCATACCAAGAAACAACGGTCAGCCACAAATTTCAGGTTAGAGTTGGCCAAGAGTTGAGGCCTCGCGGGAAGATGGCTATGCCTTAGTGCAGCTCTGCCAGCTGCAGAGATCCGACCAAAATCCTTGGATTGGTATGCTATCCGTATGGGAGGGTTGGAGGACCCTCATTAACAAGCTGGCAGGAGTAAGACCTGCCTGCTGAGCCCTGCAAAATCAATGCCGCGAGTCGTGACCCGGTCTCGGAGTAGCTGCTCTGGCGGACTGTGAGGTAGCAAAATGCCAGTGACCTGACAAAGCTGAATAGGCTTGGAGACCCAGGGTGGAGCTGCACAAAATCTACTACTAGCCTGAAGTCGCTGTGGATGCCCACCACATGCAAAGTACGGTGAGCGGCTGCATCAGATGCGAAGATAAGTGACGGCCTGATATTCAGCTGCGAGCTGGTGTGGCTCAGCTGTTTGTGCCGTGAAGAAAGACGGGTGGCCGCCCGGAGCCGCGATCCTGCAACTACAGGTGATCGAGTGTTGGCCCATAGGACGGTGAGCATTGGAAGTGCGGTGAGCCGTGATTAGGGAGAGTGATTGTTTGGCACCGAAGCGGCAGTTGCAGCACAATTAACAAGGCAGGAAGACCCGCAGCTGCTGTCAGGCCCATAAGTGAAAACTGGGACCATGCTGGGCTGAGGCGCTTAGGGCCCTGGTGGGCTGTGCTGGCAATAACTTTTCAAAGGTGGAGGAGTGAAGGCCCTGCCCTGCTGGTGTAAACAGACTCTGACATGGGGAGGAAGATTGTAGAGCTTAGCCCTGAACTCGCACCTGAGTTGATCAGTAAACTGCGAATCGTGAAGGAGCGCGGGTGTGGTGGTGCTAAAGCAAAAACACAGTGGTGAATCAGTGGGCTGCACGTCGGTAAAGAGTGCCAGTGTGGTGGTACTAACGTAAATAACACAGCATCAGATACAGGAGAGCAAGAGTGATCTGTGGTACGGAGGAGGCTTGGGCCTTACGGCACTGCCATAATAACAGTAGAGAGGTCGGCCTGTGAGGAATCTGGTTTCACTTGCATTCTGGGGAAAACCGACAAACAGCAGGCACGCCTCACATTTGAAACACAAAAGACGGCAAGGACACAGCCGCATGCGCTCTCAAACTCGGAACAGGAGCCACCGGAAAAGGGCGCAACAGCGCTGGAGGCAACTCTCCTGGCGATACAGAACAGCCTGCAATCATTAGACAGAAAAATTGATGCACAAAATTTGTGGATGGATCATCTGGCGGCTAAATCTGACAAGCAGGGCGCCAGGCTGGGGGAAGCTGAACAGTGTATATCTAATGCGGAAGATGGCCTACAAACTGTCACTTCTAAACGTATGAATATGGAAAAGGTGTTGGCACTAAGTCAGGCTAAGAATGAGGATTTAGAGACGCGGTCATGGCGCAACAATCTCCTAATTACTGGGCTGTCGGAGTCTACAAACATGGGCAGACTGGAGCTGTATATTGAGACGATGCTCAGAGAGATATTTGGGCCTGAAAATATGTCTGCGGTCCTGGTAGTTGAGAGCCCACAGGTTGCTGGAGGCGTGGCCTGTCCTGAGTGCCCCTCCGGTCCCGTTCATTGAAAAATTGCTGAACTATCGAGATTGGGACTCTGTGTTTCTCCTTGCGAGGGACAAACAGACTAATAACTACAAAGCGAATGACATTGCCTTCTACCCGTATTTCATTGCCTCGGTTCAAGCGGCTTGACGGGTAATTCCTGCCAGTTAAAAAGAAGCTGCAGGCCGAACATCTACAATATGCAATGTTATATCCAGCATGCCTGCATATAGAGGTCATGGTAGAGAATAATATTTTTTATTCACCAAAAACGGCGACGGAGTACATAAAATCACTCTTAAAGAACCAGAGCGATCAAGTGAAAAAGCTGAATGGCAGATACTCTGAAAGGGACTAGATAGGGGAGCTGCTGCTGAGACCTGAAGAGTGCAACTGATAGATGGTGATGACTTGTCATTAAGGGCCATCCCTGTCATGTGAGACATTAACTGGCTGACTGCCTACTGCAGGATGAAGAGGGAGTTGATATAGAGGCTCCTCAAGCAAACTGTATTGAGTCTTAGGTAGGAGTCATCTGCCACCATGGGTTTTGGTTCCCTCACACCTAACGTATATTGAATATACCTCAACAATGGGTACACGTGGCCACCTACTCTTATCAACAGGAGGGATTTCAAGCAATAGCGGCCGCCGGCAGGTAAACCCCTACGACAGATGTGGGACATTGCTTTATCTCTGTATACGTTTTTGATAAAAGGGATGGCTTTAGCAAGTTGGAGGTGCTGAAGTGGATGGGGAAATGTTTTCATGTTTGTTCTCCGTTACAAATGCAGTTCATGTCATGTATAATGGAAATTCCAGAACTACCCAATGGGGGAGGTGGGACACCTCACTGGATCAACAAAGACATACATTGGAAATGCCAGGGCAGGGGGGCTTAATCCAGCTGATAACAAGGAATGTGCGGGGGTCTCAATAATCCCAGAAAAATAAGGCGGGTGCTGTCATACCTTGACAGGCATGATGCAAGAAATGCATCTCACGAAACTCACCGAACAGAACGTAGGGAAGAGGTGGCCAGCAATTAGGGTGGCCTCGTTATACTCCACATACTCCAGGGGAGGGCTGTTACTAGTGAAAAAGGGGACCCCCTTCACTCTCACTCACAGGGAGACTGATGAACAGGGTAGATTCCTGCTGATACAGGGTTGCTTGGGTGGGTTGAGGGTGTTGTGGTAAACACTTATGGCCCTAATGTGGACGATCATACATTTTACAGTGAGCTTTGGAGACATATGGGAACTATTCCTCCTTCAGTGGTGATATGGGGGGGACCTAAATGTATATCTGGATCCTATATTGGATTGTTCCGCCACTACAGATTGGCATAGGAAATGTGCAGCCAGAATAATATGAGAAATTATGGAAGCTGAGGGGCTGGTGGACATATGGAGATTCAGGAATCCCGACTCCAAGAAGGGGACGTATGTGTCATCAGTACTTGGCACATGGTCCCGGTTAGATTAATGGCTAGTCTCCAGAGAGGTGTGCACATAGGTAGTGGGAGATTTGCACTTGGCTCGGACACTGTCAGATCATGACCCTGTGCTCCTGGAGATGGAGATGCCCACACATGCTTGAACCCCTATTCAATGGAGCTTGCAGCCTTCATCATTGCCAGACACAGTGTTCCGGGGCATTATAGGCACTGCTATTACGCATTTCTTTCATGAGAATGAGGGATCAGTGCAGGGTGCTGGGATTTTGTGGGAGGCCTTCAAAGTCACAATCTGGGGTTCAGTGCATAGGGGTGCATGCATGGATTTTGAAATCGTAGTGCAATAAATTGCAGGATATTGAAAACAAGTTACACAACCTGGAGAGGAGATACGAACAAAGACCCATATATGACATATTAGCTCAGGTGAGGGAGTTGGTCCCAGGGCACACAGATTTTGCTGAGCAAGAAGTGCGTCACAGGTCTAGACGATGGGAGGCGAGGGCATGTGGGCATGGGGGTAGACCATGGCACTCGTTTGCCTCAAAATTAGCAGAACCAAAGGTGCAGGATCACATGGTAGAGATAGAAGGCCGAGATTCCGTTCTACGTTGCATGACACCAGTGATTATGACAGCCTTCTCAGAATTCTATACTGACCTCTATGGGCCTAGGCCTGAGGCATCTGATAGTTAGGTGGCTAGTTATCTGGACGATGTCACTCTGGGCTGGCTGTCCTTGAGCTAAAAAGAGTACTTAATGCAACAAATGACAGTGGAAGAGGTGAGAGATGCCATTCTGGCATTACCGATTGGGAAGGCAGCTGGGGTGGATGAGCTACCTAGTGAGTTTTATAAAACTTACGCAGATAGTTTGGCCCCACAACGGCTAGCTGTGTATGCTGAAGCATATAAAAAATGGCGAATTTCCCCCACTCTGCGCGATGCCCTCATAGTCATGCTCCTGAAGCCTAATGAGGGCCTTCGATGATGCGAGTCATGTAGGCTGCTATCAATGATAAATATTGATACCAAAACCTTTGTGAAAGTAATTGCCACTAGACTGCAACCTCTCATGCCAAATCTGGTCCTTCTGGATCATTCGGGGTATGTAGCTGAGAGATCCACGGTGCACAACTAAAGAACCCTGTTTGCAGTGTTACATCAATTAAACCCGGAGTTAAGGGCTACAGCAGCAATCCTGGATGCAGTCAAAGCATTTGACTCCATAAAGTGGGGATGTATGTTCACAGTTTTATATCATATGGGGATGCAAGTTGCATTTTTGAAGTGGGTGTGACTACTCTGCTCCAACCCAATAGCGCAGATACGTATAAACAATTTAATCTCGGACACACTTGAGATCCGTAGGGGTACTAGGCAGTGGTGCCTACAGTCCCCGATGCTGTTCTCCCTGGTTTTGGAGCCCCTAGCATGTAAATTCAGGCAGGGACATGGACGTGATGCCCTATTGTTACATCAGCGCCCACTTGCCATATCCTTGTGTGCTGATGATATGCTTCTGTTTGTTAGAGAGCCAGAGGAACATCTGGGACCCCTGGTATGGGACTGTTAGAAATGGGTGTCTCTAGTTGGCAGAGGTAGGTACCTTTGTCCAAGTAGGGACCCTTGCTTCTAGTCAGGGTAAGGGGGATACACACTTTAGATAACCCCTGATCACCCCCTGGGTGACTTGGCACGAGCAGACAGACTTATCCCACAGGCAATGTGGAAAGTATTTGTAATACAGTAATACAGTGATAACACCAAAAATGGACACCACATCACTTTAGAAAAATAAAGTATCTTTATCTGAACTCAACAAGACCAAAACGATAAAAATCTACCATACATATAATAAGAATATGACTTTAAAAAGGTTTCAAACGACTTGACCCTTAGAAAATTATGGATGCGTGATTTCTCTCAAAATACCTGTAGATGCGACAAAATTCACAAGGCCACAGAGCCGCAGAGATGAGAAGCATCGATAAACAAAGAGATGCATCAGTTCCTGAGACCTTGGGGAGGCGATGCAACAGTTCTGCTGCACACAGGAGAAGTGATGCGTCAAATCCGGACTGTAGGGGGAAGTGATGCGTCGATTCCAAGACGGTTCTGGTCAGCTGGTGATGCGTCTGGAAAACTTGCTGCACAGGTAGGATGCGTGGAAATCCAGGATGTGTTGGCAATCGGTGCAGCGTCGTCGAGTAGCGATGCATCAGTTTCTTCAGCCAGGATTCCTCGATGCGTCGGGCCTTGCAGCTGCGGCAGGCGCTGCTTCAGTTTCGGCAGTGGCGCAGCATTGCATAGAGATTCTTCTCGCACAGCGGTACTGTGTCAGAAAAACAACCACAAGAATAGCGATGGATTAATTTTCTTGTAGTTGTGGTGCTTTTCCAGTTTCCAACAGCGGGAACAACCTCCAGAGGCTCCAAACAGTCACATGCATCTCTTGGCAGGTCAGAACTCCCAGCGAGGAATTTCAGGAGAGCTGGGGGTGAAGTCTTTGTGTTCCTGAGACATCAGAACAGGAGGCAAGTTCTAGTCAAGGCCTTGGGGATCTTTCTCAAGCAGGGGAACACAGCACACAGCAACGTTCTTGTCCTTTCCTTGACAGAAACAGGCCAACCCCAGACAGCACACAGCAAAGAGCAGTACTGCTCCTCCAGTTTCTCCAGCCCTTCTCTTTAGCAAAGGTTCCTCTTGATTCCAGAAGTAGTTCAAATCTCTGATTTTTTAGGTTTAATACTTACACCCCAAAATGTCTTTTTTCTCTTTGTGCAAAAGTCTCTGAGCCCAGTCCAAACCAGTTCTGTCCTCAGTGGTGCAGTACAGGGGGTGCAGACAGCATTGTGCAAGGGAGACATGCCCTATAAAGGTGCGAAGAAATCTCCCCCTACTATTCTAAATTCAGCCAAGGCCTATTCAGCTCACCTCTGAGTCGACCACCTCAGTGGATGTCTACAGTGAAAGCACATCCCCAGCTCCAGTCACTCCAAAAACATACAGTCAATACACAAACAGAGGCTCACAGAATAGTTAAGCAAGAAAATGCCTACTTTCTAAAAGTTGTACTTGTAAGATGTTACAAAGCATTTCCCATTCTATCCTACTGGGCAAGATAGCCTTTCAATAGTGAAAAACGAAACTGGCAGTATTTCATTATCAGGACATGTCACACACCAGTACATGTCCTACCTTTCACATGCACTGCACCCTCCCCGGGGAGGAACCTTGGGCCTACCATAGTGGTTCCTTGCATTTAAGAATAGGGAAGGTTAGAGCCTAGAAAGTGGGTGCACTTGCCAAGTCGACATGGCAGATAACAACTGCGCATATACACTGCAGTGGCAGGTGTAAGTTAAATTTTTAGAGCTACTAATGTGGGTGGCACAATCAGTGCTGCAGGCCCACTAGTAGCATTTGATTTACAGGCCCAGGCACACTTCGGTGCACTTTGCTAGGGACTTAACAGTAAATCAAATATGCCAATCAAGGACAACCAATTGTAACAACAATTTACACAGGGAGCACTTACACTTGGACACTGATCAGCAGTGGCAAAATGCCCAAAACATCTAAGTGAGCAAAAATGAAATCCAGCACAGCATAAAAAATATAGAAGGTAGAGGCAAAAATTCAGTGGAAACCACACCAAAGATGCTAAGTCTAACCAACAGGGAATATGTGCGATTCAAGAGGTACTCTGGCCTATGGATCAATTGGGATAAATCAACAATATTTCCCCTCACACAATGCACTGTCCCATATGATCTAGAATTTGCGTTGGCTTGGGCAACAGAACCTGTCAGGTACTTAGGTATCTGGGTGCATGGGGATCCAGAGGTAGTGGTCTGTATGAATTATGGAAAGGTTTTCTGGAAACTGACGAATCAGGTTGCCATATGGATAAGTCTCCCACTGTCATTGGTGGACTTCATTGCAATCATGAAAATGACGGTACCAACAAAATTGTTGTATATGTTTGTAAATATACCCATAACATTAAGTAAGGCACTATTTCAGTCCATCAAATCATGCATGCTGACACTAGCATGGGCAGGCAAGCAACCCAGATGCAGGTGGGATATCCTGACAAAGCTGTATGAGAGAGGAGGCTTCAGCCGGAGATAAATACTGATGTTAGCACTTCCAAAGCTTGGAGTGCACTGAGCCACAGGGCGGGTAGGAAACGTATATATGCACCGGCATTGCCCCTGGCGGCGCAACCTCATATATCGGTCACACATAAAACCAGGAATCCTGAAAAGCACTGGATGGACTACACTGGGAGATCTATACACTGACGGGCAATTTGTGACACTAGATGCACTTACTGCTGTGCAGCCTTATACAGGAATGCTAGGATTCGTCTACATTAGGCTCTAAGCGGCTATAAGGACACTATATCCGGAATTCCAGAGTGAGCCTCAGATGTTAAAAGCATTACAGCTGCTACTGACTACAGGAGAGCGGATGGGGTTGATAACAAAACCATATAACACATCCCTCAGGGAAAATTTAGAAGTTAGATCTGCTGCCCTAGATATATGGAATGGTGTGCTTAAGGCGCCTCTATCTTGGGAGGATTGGGAGTCATGTTGTGCCCTCACAGGACGCCTCACAACAAAGTGCAACCTTGGAATAAAAATACTTTACATTCATTCAACAAACATACTACACGTGTGCACAGCTTCACCAATATGGGCTGCGGGAGGATTCCCGGTGTGTGGGATGTGGCGATGGTATGGCTGATTTTTTGCACATCGCCTAGAATTGTACGAAGTTTGCGTTGAGGTGACACAAATTCTATCACAAATGATAATGGAAGAGGTAAGGTGCACTCTGCACCTGTGCCTGTTGGGGCTTGTTAAATCTTTAAAGCCGCGTAATCGCAAGCTGGTGGGCAGTTCTCTGTACTGCTGGCCAAAAGACTGGTGGCAAAAAAGTTGGGGGGTAAAATGGCTCCTAGGGTGACACGATAGCTCAAGGATGTTGTCTATTGTAGAGAGCAATTGGACATTTATGCGAAGGAATTACCTATTTCTTCTAGACCTAATGATTGATAGGACTCCGTTACAGTATTTTTATTAGAACAACCTGAAATGATATGTTAAATTACGTACAGTATCCCGGTGTGGCTATGTGGGGATGTAATGTACTTGTTGGCAGAGGTGAGAATAGGTAACACACTACATTGTAAGACTGAGTAATAATATTGTGATGCATGGGGCACTGTACTGCACAAGTTGTTGTCTTATATGGGTTGAAGTTTTTCTCTTGTTTTCGTTTTCTCTTTTTTGATGACAAATGCGTGTGATGTATGCAATAAATCTCAAGAAAAAAAAGAGTTGGCCAAGAGTTTACAGAGTGGACTCAGGCCAGAACTTTCATAACAAATCCTTAAAGAGTCAAATAAAGGATACTTATTATAAGTCTAATAGTCACATATAAAATTAATGTAAATTAATGCAATCATTGCTTGTATAGGCTGTAATTAAATACAAAATGGCTGGCATGTCTGTGCAGTAAAAATAACGGCACATTCAGCCAGAAAGTAAATTACACGGAGTACACAATTTCTGCTTTCTCCTCAGTAATTAAGGCTGACATCAATTGCGGGAAATAACGTTTCTGTCCCGGATCTCAAAATCTAGAACGCGCTTCTTAATGAAAAACATTATTTTGAAAATCAAGAAGACACATAAGTGCTTTTCTCCATCAAATCCAGGGTTTCTGCTTTGCCAAATTTTTGTCAAACCCGTAGCAGTGAAGACACAGCATGTATATACTGAGAAATGTATGATACTGTAACTATTGTGCAGTCCTAACTGCACAGAATGTATTTTTATAAGAAATCTCGTAATGTCCTACAGAGGGGACAAACCTTACAGCACAGCTAAACAATAGGTTTGCTCCCTTTGGTTTTCAATCCATTTTGAAGACTGTTCATTGTAATAATATTTTACTGGGCAATAAGGGTATTAGTTTATGAATTGGTAGTAGGTCTAAATCATTTGTCCTTTATGGTTTTGCATCGGGTTATGAATTTAAATCTGGTTAATGAGGTCAAGTCATATAAAAAGTCACATACAAAGTTATCGGGTAGCTCCTTAAAACTATTCCAAAAAAAGCACACACAGTTTATAAATTACATGGAAATAAAAATAGACGTTGTTGTATCTTCAATTAGTTCTAGAACATACCAATCCTGCATTTTAAAGTTTTGATGTATTGTACACTTTACATATTTTATTATTGTTCTGAGCAAGGCTTTTGGTCACAGCTGCACAAAAAGAACAATTCCAGAGAGAATAAAAGTTGTGATTATTTGCTCACCTTTTTGAAGTTAATGAGGTATCCCTGTAACTCAAGCACCGGAAAATAGTTCGTATTTGAAGCAATTTCCTTAAAATTCACAGGCACTTTACCAGGTAAAACACATCCTTCAGAACATTTCAAGTAGGGTAGCCACTTTATACTATGAAAAAAAAACTGTGTGAGTACACAGCTGTAGAAGGGGCAGCTCTAAAGCAATAGTATGAGCAGCTGTAAAGTTACAAATTGTATTTTAACAGGATTGCCTGTTCTTCGTGTCTTTCACAAAATGAATTGTTTGGTGACTGGGCATAACTCAGGGCAACTTGGCATGAGCGTTTGTACGAGACAGCATTGATTTATTGGATGTCTTTTCTCTGATGGTAATGAACGATTTGCTTCTTACAACTTTCACCTGTCATATGGCACAAGCACAGTTCTCATTTATAAGCTGGTTTACTGGCAAATTAATCTCACTAGAAATACACATTTCATCCCTACTCGAGACCCTCTGGTGATTGGTTGTCCTGGCAAATGTTCAAGAGGGTGTAACTTAATCAGTACAAAGTAGATTCGACGGTGGCCGCCTGCTGAGATGGTGAAATCTACCTGTTTTTAATAACGCTTGAGGAAGAAGCAGCCTGACTTAAGGCAGGCGGAATGATTTGAGGCATGTATTATATTTGTACCGATCACAGGGAGGCATTTTTTTTCTGCAAGCCTAGTTTTTAATTTCAAATGTCAATATACTGAATTACCCAAAGGACGTCAGACTTGGAGAGAAACCAAAGTTAAAGTGGCTGCTGGTCTGTTGTACTTCAATCTTACTCCTTGACTCTCTTCAAACCAGAGTTGTAGGGAAGGAAGGTAAGAGCCTAATGCAATGGTAGTCTGTTCAGATGCCAAAGTGAAGGGTGTCCATGCACATACGGCCACAATGAGTCTCTTTGGAGGTAGTCCATGGTGTAGTGTCCTACTACAATGATACACGGACACGTGCTTAGTTAGGTTCAACCCTTTATTACTACGTCCACTCAGTTCCCCGTCCCTACTCTGTCTGACCCTTTCCTGTCCTGTCCCCACCTCTTCCCCTCAGCCTACCTAGCTCCGCCCACCCCAGCTACTGGACTGCTAACTCCTTTACATCTCCCCCTTTCTTAATAAAGCAACAAGTGAAAATAGAGATTAGTCCATCTCTGCGATCAGTCTCTTGGGAGGCTGCACGTGACGGTGGGGTCTCGCTGGTGTGGACACGGCGCCTTCAGTTGAGGGTTCCTTTGCTGAAGAATGTCCAGTGTCGGGTGCGACAGATTCAGGATTGTCTTGGCCTTCAGGTGTAGGGATCATAGCTACATTTTCATGGACTTCAGGAGAGCACTTCTTAAAATGAGAAGCGTTGCGGGTGACTCGCCGGTTCTCTGATTCCGCGGTCACCATAGTGCCCTTTTGTTGAGTAATTGTTAGAGGCTCATCCTTGAAGCGACAATCAGTCTTTTGGCGCTGTTCCTGTCTGACAAGGACTCTGTCGCCTTCCCTCAGGGAGGGGGACCGGGCTCTTCGTTTGTGATCCGCATATTCTTTCATTTTGTCTTTTCGGCGCTGATCTGTTGCGGCCATGTCTCTGTGTTGTTGATCCGAAGGAGGCTTCCTCAGTGCTCCGTCCCATGTGGGGATCCGATTTCTCATTGTCCTCCCGAGCATGAGGGTCGCAGGGCATTGGCCTGTTGTGGAGTGGGGAGTGGTTCTGTAGGCACTGAGGACCTCGTTCAGCGCTGACTGTAGATCTCTCTTCTCGGCCGTGGCTCGCTGGAATGTTCTCTTAATGGTGGACATGAATCTTTCCACAGTGCCGTTGGCTTGGGGCCAGAGCGGTGTGACTTTGCGGTGTTGAAAGTCCATGTGTTTCGCGAAGTCGCTGAATTCATGACTATTGAATGGGGGCCCGTTGTCCGTCTTGATGACCTTGGGGATGCCCCATGTCGCGAAAGTTTCTTCAAGTACCTTGAGGGTGCAGGCAGCACTGGTGGATGATATAAACTGGGCCACTGGGAATCTGGAGTATTCGTCCATGATGACGACTACATACTTCCCTGATTGCAGGGGGCCATAAAAGTCCATGGCAACTTCTTGCCATACCCCATCAGGCAATGGGGTCATTTGTAGAGGTGCGGGTGGATTACTGTGGCTGGTCAGTTGACAGAGGTGGCAGTCTTTCAATGTGTCTTCGACCATCTGGTCGAGGGCTGGGAACCAGACACGTTCTCTCAGAGCTCTTTTGGTGGACACGACCCCTCGATGGCCTTCGTGGGCCAGGTCGATTACTCCTTGCCTCAGTGCCGCTGGGATGACTAGTCTGTGATCTCTGAGGAGGAGGTCGTCATCGGTTACAGAGAGTTCGTCAGAGACATGTCGGAAGGCTTGGAGTTCTTTCTTGACAGCGGGGTCTTCCTCTTCCTCTTGCGGGTGGTATCTCCATCTGTTGGTTTGTGTACGCTTGATTGCTGTTTGTAGGATGGTGTCTTGATTGGTCGCTTCCCGAATAGCGTGCATGGGGATGGCCGGTGGACGAGCGTGACTAGACACAAAGTGAATGTATTCTTCCGCGATGGAGGGCACAGTCTCTGAAGAGTCTCGGGGTGGCGGGACATATAGTCAGCTGGATTCTCAGCCTTCCCCGGTTTGTGGATGATTGAAAACGTGTACTCTTGCAGCCGTAGGCCCCATCTTTCGATCCTGGGGGGCATCTTGCACTTAGGATTCCCATAGATCGTGACAAGAGCCTGGTGATCAGTTATGAGTGTGAAGTGTTTCCCGTATATGAAGATGTGGAAATGTTCGCACGCCCACACGACAGCCAGGCTCTCTTTCTCTGGTTGGGAGTACCGTTTCTCAGGGTCGGTTAGGCTCCGACTGGCATAGGCGATGAACCTCCGCTGATCCGACTCATTGTCGTATTGTGCCAAGATGGCTCCTAAGCCCACGGGGCTTGCGTCCACAGTGATTTCTGTTTTCCTCTTGGGGTTGAAATAGGAGAGGCACTCAGCCGATTCCACAGCGCATTTGATGTTCTTGAAAGCACGTTCACACTCCGGGGTCCATATGAATTTCGTGCCAGCTTTCGTGAGGAGCCTCAGTGGATGACTTACAGTGGCGTAATCACGAATGTAGCGGGCGCAGTAGCTTGCCATTCCGAGGAAGGAACGTAGGTCGTTGACGTCAGCCGGACTCTTGGTGTTATTGAGCATGGCGATCTTGTCCGGGTCCGGTTTCATGCCACTAGCCGAGAAGATGTGTCCAAAGAATTTCAGGGTCGACTGATGAAATTCAAATTTTTCCTTGTTGAGGGTCAGACCGGCTTCCATCAGGGCGTGGCAGACACGATCAAGAGCGATGTCATGCTCTCTCGCGTCCGATCCGTAGACCAAGATATCATCACTGTAATTAATGGCGTTTGGTACGTGGTGGATGACGAGTCGTATGGCCTCCTGGAAGATTTCAGCGGCTGATGAAACGCCAAAGCTGAGCCGTTTGTAACGGAAAAGACCAAGGTGTGTGGCAAATGTCGTGATGGAACGAGAACTGTCATCTAGTTCGAGCTGATGGTAGCCCTTGTTCAGGTCCAGTTTGGAAAATACTGTTGCCCCGTTGAGCGCTGTGATCATGTCGCTCAGGAGCGGGCCGGGGTGTCTCTCCCGTTCAATGGCCGTGTTCGGTAGGCGCATGTCCACACAGAGACGGACCTTGTTGTGGGTCCCTTTCTTGGGGACGATAACCACCGGGGACACCCAGGGAGTGGGGCCCTCAGTGCGTTCAATGATGTCAGCGTCCAAAAGTTCCTGCAGTTCACTCTCAACCGCAGATTGCAAGTGAAAGGGCACCCGTCGCGGGTGTTGAGCCACCGGTTTTATTTGCTCGTTGATGTGCAGATGGACTTGCCGGCCTCTCAATTTTCCCAATCCTTGGAACAGGGACGGGAATTTCTCAGCGCAGTCTGAGCTGTCATTAACGTTGAAGAGGATGTGCACCAACCGAAGGCGTTCAGCGGTGGGAAGGCTCAACAGACAGTCGGCTTCGGGCCCTTTAATGACGTGGATGACTGCTGGGATGGAGACGTCGCCATATGTAAGGGTGGTGTCAAACTTGCCCAAACATTGGAGTTGTTTCTTTGCCATCCAGGTGTAGACACGGACAGGCGCGAACCGCAGACGAGGTTTTGGATTCATGCGGTCATGTTCAGCAACTGATATGTAGTTGAGCGACGCTCCACTGTCCATCACGAACTTAGCAGCGTGGTTGCCCACTTTGATGTTGAGACGTGGATAGCGTTTAAACTGATCGTGGTCAGCAAAGTTGACGTATTCAATGGTGTATGATGACCGCCTGGATGAGGACGATCTGGAGTCCCTTGACGGAGAACGACGGTCCCATCTGGAGCGTTTAGATTCGTGACTGGAGTGTGAAGACGCGGGAGATCTAGGTGGCTCCTCTTGAACTGCTCTGATGTGATGACGTTTGGCCTCCGATCGTGAGGGCCGCTGCGAGCCATCGCGTCTGTCATTGTCGCTGCGTCTTTCTTTGTGGTAGTCCCCACACATGGCCTCAAAGTGGTTGGACCGTCCACATTTTCTGCACCGTTGGCCCATGGCAGGGCAGGAGTCGATGTGAGGGTAGTCGTATCCGCACCTGAAACATCGCCGCGTGCGTTCGGGTCGTCGATCCCTCCTTTCAGGTTCCTTCCTCCTGTAGTCCGGGCGTCACCTGGGCGAGAACCTGGAGCGCCGGGACCTGTCTCGCGGGTGACGTCTTCCACTGTCGCGCCGATCCTGTCGTCCATGTCGTCGATCAGTGACACGGTTGGCGTGTTCATGGCTGGTACTGGGTCCGGTTTCGATTTCCGCTGCATTTTCTTCCGCTTGGTCGTACAACCGGGAGTTCTCCTCGATGTCTGCTAGTTCCTGTGGTTTTCTTAGTAATCGCTGTCTCAGCGATTCCGAGTGACACCCAGTGATTATTTGAGATTTAATGGCTGCATCCGGCGAGAAGTTTGTAAAGTCACAGTGTTGGGACTGCCGTCGCAGTCGATGTATGAAGGAGCTCAGTGGTTCCTCCTTTCCCTGGCGCTGCTGGTGGAATTTGTGTCGCTCATAGTCGACGTTTCTCTTGTGCAGAAAACGGTTATTTAAGACGTCTCTCACTTTGACATAGGTGTCACCATCTGCGGTTGGGATCTCTCGAACAATCTTGCTTATCTCGCGCCCTCCCAGATTGCGAAGGGCTATTATCTTGTCTTTGTCTGGTTCTATTTTGGACCCCTCGATGTAGTCCTCAAAGTCCTCTAGCCACTCTTGCCATTTTAGGCCCATGCTGCTTCCTGTTGTGACTGTCAGTGGCTCAGGTGCTCGCAGGTGTGTGCCTCCCTTAATTTCCTTTTGCGCGGGAGGGTTAGACATCTTGGCGGTGAGTTTTCTGGTGCCTGTATTCGATTTTGTTTCAGTGACTGGTGTGCGTTTCCAAGACTTGATCTATTGTGGCTGACAATGCTTGTTTGTTTCTTTTAGATTCGCTGGGATCTCTGCCACAGCCGGAAATTTTTCACTACTAGTGCTTGTCTTTGGTTCTTGCCTGACTCAAAGATGGCCGCCGCCCATTCATGTAGGGTTTGTCTTCCAAGTTGCCTGACCTTAAGATGGCCGCCCCCTCTGCAGTGCACGAGGTTCTCTCCCTCGCTCCAGACACACACACCCAGGGCTGCTGGACTCACAGATGCAGGTGGCTGCAGCCTTCTGCTTCTCAGAGGTGGTTTGGGGGGTCTTCCGCCGCTCAGCGCGGTTTTCTGATCACGCGCGCCGACCTGATGCTAAGCCTCACGCATCAGGCGGCAAGGCTTCACTTTCCGACGGTGTCGGTACTGGCTGGGGTGCTTTGCCGCTTGCTTGCGTGGCGCTTCTCTCGCCTACGCGATGCCTCAGAAAGTGATGGGGCAATGTCGGAGTGGGCTCCCGACTTACACTCACGGTTTTGTCGGGTCTTCGCGCCCGTGGATCTCGCGCGTCCAGCGCGACCGGCTCCTTCTCCTCTGGCGCTTTCACTCGGCGCACTTTTCTCTCCTCGGCTTTCGAGGGTCGCTGGGTCGCTCCTGGGGCTTCTCTTTTGGCGCTGCAGGATCACGGTCGCAGCGGAGCTCGGGACGCTCCACGCTGCGGGACGGGGTTCGTTCTGGTGGGGTTGCTGCTGAAATCCCGCCCTTCGTCGCCAGTTGTAGTGTCCTACTACAATGATACACGGACACGTGCTTAGTTAGGTTCAACCCTTTATTACTACGTCCACTCAGTTCCCCGTCCCTACTCTGTCTGACCCTTTCCTGTCCTGTCCCCACCTCTTCCCCTCAGCCCACCTAGCTCCGCCCACCCCAGCTACTGGACTGCTAACTCCTTTACACATGGATGTACCATCTTTCTGTGACTGTCAAGTCCTGTGGGAGGTTCACGGGATGCTCCATGCTCACCCCAAATGGATGCTCTCCTGATGATGTAGTCAGTGTGTCTTCCCAGTGTGACTTTTTGCCTGTGCGCCCATGTTTGTATTTTGACATGTGAGAGTGGGAAAAGGCATACCTTGTGCTGCATGTAATCTGGCACATGAAAATTGCTTTTAATGCATGTAATTTGCCACATGCACACTAAATAATACACATTTTATGTTGCCCATGTGCAATATGCATGCCCACGTAATGGGTCTGCCACCGATTGTGCAATGTAACACAAGTCCATGAGTGCTAAAAGGAGAAACTAATACTAATATTTTCAGTGTCAGTTAAGTTCAAGAGCCCCTGGGTTGTTGCTGTAGGTGCTTCATAGTTTGAAACATGAGATTGCAGTGACAATGGCGGTGCGTCCATTTGGGCACTGGGGCGTTGCCCCACCTGCCACTATGTCCCCATGTCCCCAGGGCCCATTCATCATTCGTTCAATGACAAACGAGACTGAAGTTCAATCTCGTTCGTTCTAATCTGACGTGTTAAAAGTGAAACTCGAGTGATTCGCGACGCGGGCTGTTCCGGGCCGGCACCTGACCCCGGGGCACGCCCACTTGTGGTGACTGACAGTCAGACAACAAGAAGCAGTTGTTGTCTGTTTGTGAGCGCAGTAATAGTGTGCATGTTTGGTTTTGGGCATGGTCATTTTTACCACCAGCCCTAACAAGCGCACTACTACCAGCCACTGCTTTCCCTTAGGAGAGTGAGGGACCGGGGGTTGCTTGCTTCATTGCAGCAGCCCTAGCCCACCGTCTCCTAATGGGCGAGGGGCATCTATGCCCTCTAGCCAATCCCTTTCCCAATTGATCACAGGGGGGCAGTCCGTGCCCTATGATGAGTTATGAAGGGGTGGGGTAGAAGCTGCAGGCAGGTGGCGGGAAGCTCAAGTCGATTGTGCGCACTGCGCAGTTGTGTCTCGTCGTATCCCGCTTAGGGTGACCAACTGTCATGGGTGCAAATTCAGGACGGTGAGTGTGAAAATTCAGGACAAAGGGTCAAAATTCAGGACAAAAGTTCAGGACAGGGGGTCAAAATTCAGGACAAATCTTCGGGACAAAAGGTAGGGTTTACAGACACATCAAAGGAGGTCGCGCAATAGTATATAAGTAATCCCATTTATTTCCAAACATATTGATCCATTTGCAAACCTATCCATTGTCTATCCTTTCAGCCATCATTTCACTCATCCATCCCGCCACCTTTTCACCCTATCCATCCATACACTAATCCATTCACTTTTCCATCCAGCCGTTTACCCTTTCACCCATCCAGCTATCCTTTCACTTACTCATCCATCCAGTCACTCATCCTTTCACCCATTCACCTTTTCAGTCATCAATCCATCCTCCCTTTCTCTCTCCATCGACCCTTTCACTTAGCCATCCTTCCACCCACTTATCCATCTACTCATCCACTCGTGAATCCATCCATTGACCCTATCACTCATCCATCGTTTCACTCATCCATCCACCCATTCACTCACCGATCATCCACCCTTTCACTCATCCATCCATCCTTTGGCCCATTATCCATCTATTCACCTTTTCAATCATCCATTTACCAATCCATCCATCCATCCCTTCACTTACTCACTCGCCAACCTTTTCATATTAATTATGAGCTGAGCCTTCATCTGCAGAGTTCCAGACAGAAGAGGCCCATCAAAAATGTCACCCTTGCTGTAGTTCCTAAAGCAAAGGGTGGGGTGGCGGAAGGTTCACTATTTCCCTGCACATAGGCAATCTGAAAAAGTGGAAGGCATGAGTCATGCATGATGCAGTGCTAGGACTTGAGGCGACTGTGATATGGTGTTGTTTCCAGGGCTTTAAGCGGGATGAAAAAAGACGGGGGGGGGCGTCTCTCAAAAGGGGGTGTTTGATGTAATTAAGGGCGGGTGGCTTAAAACAACTAAGCTAAAAATCGTTGCAGTGCATAGTGTGCCACCGGACTGGTATTTTGCCTATTCTGTCATTGTATCCAGATATATAACACAAGTAACGTTACACCTACAACAAGCCAGACGTATTGGCTTTGTCAGTGGTTGTTAGATGCATAAAATAAAAATGCAGAAATCATGGCTTTGTTCAATATAATATTGAAACTGTGCTTTGCTAAAATGATGAAACTGAAAGAACTCTAGCCGGGCCCCTTCTCTTCAACTTTTTTCACCAGCTTCTTTGAATGAACCGGATTCTGCAGCAGCCTGTGCGTGTTTGCACATTTCTTCCATCTAACAAAATACGCTGCCCTAGACCGAGGCAGGAGGAGGCCCACCGCATGCGGTAACACTTCAGACTCGCCCATTGTCATTCTGTATGTGGCAATCATCAGCCCCATACAGAATGACAATGGGCGGGTGGGGCTGCTCTAGTGCTCCGAGGAGGAGTGCGAGGCGCCAGCATCAAGGGGCTCGAGGCTTCTCGCAGGGACCAGTGCTGCTCCCTGTGATGGCCAAAATTATGGACAAACGGCGTCCGTTAAAAGGATCCTCACGGACAACGGACGTGAGGTCCAATTTACGGACTGTCCGTGAAAATTACGGACGGTTGGTCACCCTAATCCCGCTGGCTGGACTTGCCGAAGGACTGTGTGGAGGTGGACCTGGAGGGACGGTGCAGGGTGCCCCCTTATCCAACCATATGGTCAGACTATATGATGCAGACGTGGATCATGCATTAGGGACCTGCACAGCTGTGGGACTGGAGCGCTAACGGGCAGGAGGCAGGGGGGTGTCCGGGTTCAGAGCCGTGGGTGAGATTGACAGTAAATACCGGGCACATGATCTGGGCATCAACCTATACACACCTGACCACACAGTCTGGTAACCGTCCGTGATTCTGTGCCCACGCCTTGTACACTAGCCATCAGCCTGCACACTGACTATCAGCATGGTTTATGCCCTGCGTACTAAACCTGTGCACACAGCTTGCACACAAACCATAAGTCAGTGTACACGTCCTGCGCACTGAACCTGTGCACGCTCTGCCCGTGCACACAACCTGCACTAACCCCTTACACAACGAGCTCTTGCTGGCTGCTTTGTGTGCGAGTCTGTGCAGGCAACCGTCACACTGTAATTGTGCACAAGCAGTCTGCTTTTTCATCTCGAACCTGTGCATGCAGAGTACAAGCTTGCCCTGTGAACCACCACAATGTTCCCGTTTACACATTTGAACCTTGGCCCCTTGCATGCACACTGAGCTCACCCTGTTCGCACGACCTTCACACTGAGGAACTGCATAAATTCTGCATACACACTCCTTGCACACAAACTGCACACTTCCCCCTTGTAAGCCGAGTTCATGGACGTAGCCTGCTCTATTACCCCTTGCATTTAGCGGATACAGCCTGCAGAATGTCCCCGAGGATTCCTACTCAAGCACAACCAGTTAACACAGTCTGCACTGTTTTCGTGAGCTACGGACAGAGCCAGTACACTGGCCATACTAACCCTGCAGCCCACTAACTGCATAGTACTATCACAGGCACATTCTGCTAAATCTGTGCACGTGAACACCCAATACTCACATAACCATCCCTGCCCACAGGTTCCCTATACAGTCACATGCAGACATGTACCCTATACACGTGCACCAACTCCTCTCGCAGCATGTGCACACACGCACTTACCTACCTTCTCTCTCTCGTGCACACACAAACACACCAGGCACTCTGTCAGACTCTTTTCACACAAACACTTGACACACACACTGTGCATGGCGACCGCTAACACACAGTCGAGGAATATGTCCTGCCTTTAAGTGACCTCTACATACATACTTCACGTAGTTACTGCGAGCCGGAAACGCCCCTCGTCGAATGGTCGTCATGTGTACATGTTGTAGTGAATCAGCAGCAGCCCTGACGTCCCCGTGTCTTTAACTGACACTCTGCGGTCCCCGGGTGTACGTGAGGAGTGCTGCATGTGGTGCAAAGAGCCTACGTAAGGTGTGAAGGGGCTTCTGGGTGAATGGGTAGAACTGCATGTGGTGGAAAGAGCCTGTGTACGGTGTGAGGGGGCTTCGGGGTGAATGAGTAGCGCTGGCTAACTTGGAGAGACACTTCATGGAGAGTGGGGGCCTGGGGGTGCTCCAGTTGGGGGTAGAGGTTTCCTTGTGAAGAGCTGTGCACCAAGCGTCACTATATGCATGAAAAACATTAGTATGTTGGAGGAGAACATGTGGTAAACAAGCCTGCCAGCCTTCGGTTACACAGATGTTAAAGGCATGTGCTAAGTTCCTGGTTTGTTCCTACCCTTCAGCTGTGCTGTTTTCACTCTTGTAGCAGTGAAATGTGTCCCCAACCGGTCCCCATGCCCTCGCTGCACATTACTCGCTCCTTTAGAAGTGGAGCTGCGGCATTTGCTTCCTTGTGAAATGGATCCAAATATCCGAGTCAGGCCCAACGCGAGAGATATTTGCTTACTGTGTAACATGTGCTTACAGTGGCCAGTCCTCTGATGTATGGCATTAAAACTGGCCCTGTGTACATGCTCCTAAGTTAACACTGATGCCAAAAACATGGATTGACTCGCAAACAATGAATGTTAAAAACATTGAGTGAATGCATTTCTGCCATTTAGTTCCTCTTTTATTTGACATGTTTACTTAATCTTGCATTCCCCACGAGTTAGCTATTTTATAATGTTGCTTATCTGTATTTTTTCTGTGCATACTTTGAGGCTTGAGCCATGCCAGGTGTTTATGAGGGGCTTTGATTGAGCACTGAGCCCGCAGGCGATAAGGCTAAAACCAAACAAAGTGCCTGTTAGTGGGTTGGCCTCTCTTCAGAGCACACAGAACAATATTTGTGTATTCCATTTGCAACTAAATATTCTGTGGAAATGTGTGTGAAGAGGGTACACTGATGTCAAAAGAGGGATTGCAGTGCATGTTGGGGTGGTGAAGTGACAGAGATATGAGGAAGGGCATTAGGGGAAGAGTGAAAAGAGGATGCTGAAGAGGAAAGAGAGGGGGTTGAAGATGTGCAGAGGGACAAGATAGGCAGAGAAAAAGAGGATACATATCTAACATGAAGCACACATAACTGAAGGCAAAAACTCCTTCTGCAGACCCCAATGCTATTTAATTCACAGGCTCACTATTTCAGAATTTAAACATTTTCAATGTTAATTATTTATAAGAAATCATTGTTGTTACTTATTTATCGTAAACAGCTAACACCCAGTGACAAAGCCAATCACACTGACAGGCTTTATGCATATGTCAGTTGCTGTGCAATTTATATGGATAAAATTACATCTTAGAGAAAAACCAAAATACCGGTCTGATGGCACACTATGGGAATCACAGAAATGTATTTGGCTTGTTCCTTTATAGGGAACACTCACTTCTTTCATCTCACTTAAAGACCTGTCTGCACATATTTCTATATGACTGGTTACAGCCAGCAGCTGTGGGTGCTTCCTGAATTCTGGTTAGAGCATATTTTTCCAAAGTTAATGCTGCCTGCAGTGCAAGACACTTGGCAAGCCTACATTTTAACGGGCTAAAGTTGTCATGCAGAACAATTTACATATCACATTGAACAAATTAATGCAAGAAGATACTGGGCAGTTTTTAATGTGTTTAATATTTCAAGACTATACGTTCCCACTGCTTAATAATCCTTGCTTTATCACTGCATTCATTTGCTTTAAAATGCACCATTTGCCAATCTTTTTTAAATTTCTTTATCAGAAGAGGGACTCTACCTAGACCCCAGATTTGTCCATTGTACTTGTTCAAATCGCTAACTAGTGTTTTCTATTGCAAAATGTAGAGCCAAAGCAGTCTTGCTTAGTACCCTAGCCCTCTTCAGAAGTCAGACTTGCTTGGCAACCCAGAAATTCTCTGAAATAATGTATGAATTTTCTTTTATGAATGCCTAGAAGAACTGAATTTTTAGTCCATTTATCACAGAAATGGTGCTGAAAATCCGTCAAAAAGATGGCAATTTTTTTTTTATTTCTTCACGGGAGGGGAACTCCCCTCCCCGAACCTCCCTTATTGCCGTCGGGCTCGCTTGCTGTGCTCGCTTGCATAAATTGATTCGTTCTGCTTACGCCTCACCAGTTTCAAATTCCACCAGCCGTCCCTGAGTGACTGATCCTTCAGTGGAGAGTGAGTAGTCCTATCACTGTCCTGCTAGCAACTTAACTTTGTGAACCACTGATGGCTTCTTTGAGTGATGTCATAGAGTAGTCCAGATTTTTCCACCAGGTGACCGCTATCACCGTACCTTCTCATTTCAAGCACACTGTAATGGTGATTGCATATTCCAAGTTCATGCAACATTGTACTTGCACCTGAGTAACCGCTGTAGATATTATCTGGAGAAATCTATAAGGCAGAAACAGTGGGGTGTTGGATACCATGAGGTATTCTACCGTCTGAGAGGGAAAACATTGAATGAGTCGGTAAAACCATTAGGATACCATGGTCATGTGGTAACAGTATGTCCCACAGGTGGTTTTACAGGCCTGTCATCTGTAAAGGTTTAAAAGGTCTGATAAGATCATCTCACCAATGGAGTCAGGAATATGCTGAAAAGCATAGCTGGCAGAGTGGCCGTGTGGGGTGTGCATCGAAGTGTGTATTACTTAAGGAGGGAATTGCACGAGTAAGAGTAGCTGGGATTTGGCAGGGAAAAGATGGAGATCCATTTTTAGAACTAGGACAATCGTTTCTTTATCCAGTAGAAATAAACTGATGTCACTTCAGCCTATGACAAGGCAGATCCCTTTCTGAGGTCCTGTCAGGCTGAGGCTTGAATGTTTTTCTTGCCCTGTTCAGGTTTGAATTCTGCTTGTGCTGTGTGTAGGATGTTGTTGGATCGTATCTAGTCTTCTGGTTGTGCATACTCTAATTTGCTATTATTGTAGATGGGCAGGGAATGCTTCCAATTTCTGTTGTTTTTTTTGACAATGAGTTGTGTTTCTTTAAGGTTTATTGTATGGGGCATGTTTACACGGCTGAAACCAGTGAATTCTCCTGTGACATACCATAGTCATGAAGGAGTGCTATAGTTTGTTCTTTAGGTGATGTGTGAGTGCCATGGTGCCCCAGCTGGCTGCACAATTACCAGGTTATTGTTGATTCTGCCATGGCTCTTATTGTCTCTGTCTTCTGTGGACCTTTAGATTTAACTACCCAGACAAAGTATTGTCTCAGATATCATATCACTGGTAAAAGTATCACAATCACTTATTGCTAAATGTTATAATCTAATCAAACACATCCCTGTTGTAAGAAATTGTGTAACTGATTAAGGGGGAAAACCCTTCTCAATCAGTAACAACAATCCTTGTCAGGGTAATATACAATCAAATCCCAAATTAACATGATCTCAACACTCTAGTAGCTTTCACAAAGCAGTTAGGATTAACTTAGAGGCAATGTGTAAAATAGTTGTGCAATGCTTCAAACAGTGTAAAACACACTAGAAAAGGAGCACACAACAGGATTAGAAAAATAGAGTGATTTTTAACAAATGAAACAAGACCAACATAACAACAATCTAAATTGTAGAACTGGAGATATTACATTTAATGTTTTTAGAGAAAATAGCACCAAAAGGCTTAAAGGACCAACTGTGGATTCCTTGTCATGTCAGACCGGGGCAAAGTCATAAATTGAGACTGCCTGAAATGGAGCACCATCCAGCTACGTGATCTACTTAGGCAGGCTGAACAGACTACCTTAAATCCTGTTTTGAAAATCGTTGAGTGGATCTGCATTGAAGATGCGTTGCGCAGCCGAAGCACTGCATCGGTTCTGAGTTGTGGGCAGGCTGCGGTACAAGTTCCTGTGCATCTATGTTGAGGATTCACATCGACGAGGGCATGTGATGCGAAGTCCAGCATAGGGGATGTGTTAAGCAGTCGGGGCGATCTGTTGGATTCATTCAGCTGCAATACAGCAATGCAGAGTTCTTTGTCGAGGCTGCCACCAATGAGAGATGCAAGAACCTTCACTGAGGATGCATCCAACAGTGGCAGTTGCAAAGGGGATGTGGGCTATGGCTGCATCGTGATTCTTTGCGACCGGTCCAATCCAAGCAGCAGAGGAAATGCGTTAGTTCTGCTTGGGCTTGCGCCACACAGCAGAAGCGATGGATTGGTTCAGTTGGATCCACAGCATTCAGCCCTTTTTCCTGGTAGAATGTCCTCCTAGACTAGAAGTGTACTGAAGTTATGGCATCAAAACTTTAATCCTTATACAAGTAGGCACACTTCAAAGGAAGGTATTTATAGTGCACAAGACCCTGCCTTTCCCTGCCTTTCCCTGACCTGGCCCCAGATCCACTAAATCTAAGGCATTGACCAAACTATTACTTAGTTAATGTTAATCCTCTCACCCTGGACAGTAAGGGAACCATGATACACTATAAAGTATTTATTGTTTTGTTAATTGTTAGAAATGGGGGCAGAGGTAGGTACCGTTGTCCAAATAGGGACCCTTGCTTCTAGTCAGGGCAAGGAGGATACACCCTTTAGAAAACCCCTGCTCATCCCCTGGGTAGCTTGGCACGAGCAGACAGACTTATCCCAAAGGCAATGTGTAAAGTATTTGTACTCAAAAAACAAAAAAACACAGTAATACAGTGATAACACCACAAATGGACACCACACCAGCTTAGAATAACAAAGTATCTTTACCTAAACTCAACAAGACAAAAAGGACAGAAACTCAACATACATGTAATAAGAATATGACTTTAAAAATGCTTCAAACAACTTGGTCCATAGAAAACTATGGATGCCTGATTTCTCTCAAAGTACCTTTAGTTACAACAAAATTCACAAGGCCAAGCAGCGGCAGAGATGGGAAGCGTTGAAAAACAAAGAGATGCGTCAGTTCCGGAGACCTTGGGTAGGCGATGCAACAGTTCTGCTGCATGCAAGAGAAGTGATGCATCGAATCCGGTCTGTAGGGGGAAGTGATGCGTCAATTCCAAGACAGTTCTGGTCAGCGGGTGCTGCATCGGGAAAACTTGCTGCACAGGTATAATGCGTGGAAATCCAGAATGCGATGACGCCAAGCTGTGATGCAGCAGTTTCTTCACCCATGATCCCTTGATGTGTCGGATCTTACAGCTGCGACAGGCGCTGTGTCAGTTTCCGCAGTGGTGCGGCGATGCATGGAGATTCTTCTTGCACAGCTGTGCTACATCGGACAAACAGCCGCAAGAGGAGCGATGGATCGATTTTCCCAAAAAGCAGGAACAACCTTCAGAGGCCCAGTCACAGGCACCTCTTGGTAGGTCAGAACGCCCAGCAAAGACTGTCAGGGGAGCTGGGGGTGAAATCTTTGTGTCTCTGGGACTTCAGAACAGGAGGCAAGCTCTACTCAAGCCCTTGGAGATCTTCCTCAAGCAGGGGGACACAGCACACAGCAAAGTCCTTGACCTTTCCTTGGCAGAAACAGCTACTGCAGGCCAACCACAGACCGCACACAGCAAAGCAAAGGGGCAATACTTCTTCTCAGTTTCTCCAGCTCTTCTCTTTTGCAAAGGTTCCTCTTGATTCCAGAAGTAGTCTAAAGTTCTGGGTTTTTAGGTCTCATACTAATACCCCAAAATGTATTTGTTCCCTTTGTGCAATGGTCTCTGAGCCCATCCCAAACCAGATCTGTTCTCACTGGTGTAGTATGACCGCAGGGATGGAGACTATATTGTGCAAGGGAGACAGGCCCTATTTGGGTGAAGGGAAATCTCCTCCCACTACTCTAAATTCAGCCAGGGTCTATTCAGCCAAGGTCTGAGTCATCGAGGAAGGGTCAAGCTCCCCCTCCCGTCCCACCCCCAGTGGCTGTCTACAGTGAATGCACATCCCCAGCCCCTGTCTGTCCAAAATCAGTCAGTCAATACACAAACAGGCAGAGGCACACAGAATGGTTAAACAAGAAAATGTCTACTTTCTAAAAGTGGCATTTTAAAACACATAATTTAAAAACCATCTTTACTAAAATATGTGTTATTAAATTCTGAGTTTAGAGAGCCTAAACTTTATTTCTCTATCTTGTCACAATGAGAAATTATGCTTGTAATATGTTACAAAGCATTTCCCATTCTATTGAATGGGCAAGATAGCCTTTCAATAGTGAGAAACAAAATTGGCTGTATTTCACTATCAGGACAAGTCACACACACCAGTACATGTCCTGCCTTTCACATAAACTGCACCCTGCCTTGGGGGGGGCCTGTGCAACCTTAGGGCTGCCTTACATGTAATAAAAGGGAAGTTTAGGGCCTGGCAACTGGGTGCACTTGCCAAGTTGACGTGGCATTTACAAACTGTGCACAGACACTACAGTGGCAGGTCTGAGATATATTTTCAGAGTTACTCGTGTGGGTGGCACAATCAGTGCTGCAGACCCACTTGTAGCATTTGATTTACAAGCCCTGGGACACTCAGTGCACTTTACTAGGGGCTTAAAAGTAAATCAAATATGCCAATCATGGATAACCAATCATGATAACAATTTATACTGAGAGCAGATGCACTTCAGCACTAATTAGCAATGGTAAAGTGCCCAGAGTCCTAAAGCCAACATCAACAGGTCAGGGAAATTTAAGAGGAAGAAGCATAACGTTTTTGAATAACCCTTCAAAAAGGGCAAAGTCCAGCATCAATGTCTTGGTTAAAATCGTCATCTCCTCTTTGTTTTGTTTCTAAAAGAGTGTGTGTTGTAAGCCTGTACTACGAGTGCACTTGATTTGCAGGTCACAAGTCCTGACTTGTTCAAAGGCTTCACAATGGACAATCTAAAGTAAGGATTAACCAGCCCTGACAAAGACTGTAGGTTTGCCTCTTCAATTCTAAGCCGCATGAGCTCTGCCAATACTTGTTTGTTGGGATGATACAGCTGTAGGGAATGTGACAGGAAATGTAACTGAGATGAAATGCTGTGTGAATAGGACTTGTAAAAATGACATATGTACGTGGGGATCTTCTTTGCCTGGCTAGAGTAATCTTTTTATTTAGTCTGACAGCCATTTACATGGCTCAGGCCACAACATGTATATCTTGCTCATCGATTGCATTCTTGGACTTGTTTTTTCACCTGTTCCAATAGAGCCTAAAAATTCGAGGAAGCACAATCCTTTTGTCCGACTGCGGTATCCCACATGGCTGTCATCTGTGACTACCAACTCACTAAATATCAACATACATGCAGATCAAGGGTTTTGCCACCCAACCCATACCTAAGGGGGTCGCTGTGGCCGATGCCAGACACCTCAAACTTGTGAAAATGTTGTGTACACAGACTGTTTTATGAAGTTACAGCTCTGCTAAAGGGTGTGTGCTCATCGCACATACCATGCCTGCTATCTTTATATAAGCTTTGGTAGTGCTGAATGGGCGTAGTGATCTGGTGGCTTCTCCTAAGGTCTCACCTTCTACAGACATGTCTTGCAGATATAAACGGTGCACAGGAGACAAAGTTATTGCAGGGAGATATTGGCTGGGAGCTGTGTGCACCCACACTGGGCACAGGCCCAATGGAAGAGGACACCAGGATCGCCGAGCCTGCCACTTTCACTCGCCCAGCACTTCACCCAGGTCACTCCTGGCTGACAGCACCATCTCAAAGCGAGTGTGCCAAAAGATGAGGAGACAATGCCGCTGAATGCCCTGCGCTGCCATAGGAGCCCAGGCACTCTAGCGCTGCTGCCATTTTGGATGAGAGAGGCTCGCAGCTTGGCACTGGCATGACAGATGTCCCTGTGCCTGTCATCTCCACCTGCAGTATCATGTTATCATTTGCACACATTGCATAGGAGGAGAAAGGGAGGGAAATTGTGGCGTCAATCACTGTGTCCGACTCAAGTGGCAGAGAGGCAGGTTTTCCTCAATTCAGAATTGTATATTGTTAAACTGAATGCCCTCTGCTCTGTGTGGGGACGTTTTAACCATGGCGTGGCATTACTCGCAGCAGCTTCATGCTGGCGCAGTTGACTCCCTCTCCAGGGTCGTCCTGACAGTAATTTGGTGGGCACTTACAAAATGCGACATGCCTCAGGGAGACTACAGGTTTTAGACAAGTCACTAAAATCAGCACAAAAGTGTACCGCAAAAAACGTAAACATCGTCAAGATGCTGCCAGCATACTGGACAACGGCGCGAGCCAGTGCCTGAAGGGGGCTCAAGCACACATGATTCTGCCTGAAAGGGGCTGGCTCAAAGCCCACTCTTTTTCTGCATTATAAATTATAATTTGGTGGAGATTTGATCACATTAGGTCCTCCAGACCCTAAAACTGTCTTTAGCCAGACCTACAATGAATGTAAGAAATACTGTTCGTGCCCATCTTCTAAAAAGATATGCATATCTTGAATATTAAGGCCCATACTGGGATCAATGGCAGCCTGTGTGAGCACGCAGTCCTTGGTGTAATCTGTAAAAATTGCTCAAAATCACGGAGCACACAGACCCTTTCATTTTTCATCAGTCAGAAAAACATCGAGTCAGAGATGCCCCGTTTTATCGTAAATATTGAATAAACACACGCAGATGGCTAGAGAGACTAACACATATTTACTATATATTTATTGCCGATTTCTCGAGTTATGTTCGTACATGTTCTCTGAGTATTAAATATAATCAATAAAGCTTAATGTCTGTGTATTCACAAAACTAAACCATAGTCTCATCAATGGTTTGCACCATTGATAATAGCTCGGTCTTAATGCACATTTGTGTGGGAATCTTTATTGAGACAAGACAGTATTGGTGACCTCGATTTCACATGTTCATGCAAGTATACTTGTCTTTCGTTCGGCTACAGGTGGTGGCTCAATGCATATTCCAAATGAATTCCCCTGCTGATAGTCGTTCTTTCCTTGAATGAAGAAAGCTATAATTTCCTCACTTTCAAGAAGAAAGAGTTGAAAAAACACAATTAGAGATGGAAACTAAAATAGTCGTCTCATGTCAGCACTTTCTTATGATCTTTACGGGCATCATCTTGTTAAAACGTCCCCATATAATGTGTAATCATATAATTCCTACAAGATTTAAAATCTTGAGTGATCAATTCTCAAAACACTGGCATCCTTGATATGTAGGCAGGCTTGCCAATTAGGTGTTCAAAAAAGTCTGTTGATGGGGAGTCCTGTGGTGAACTACATCCACACGAGGTCCCTATTTCAAACGATTGTCTTGTGAATAAAAAGGAGGGGTAGCATTAGATCTATGCGTTGCTATGGCCCTATCCACAAAGGGATGTCTTGCAGTTTCCCTCCTGTTGGACATACCTATATTGTCAGAGAGGCATTCCATCTACGAGAGAAAGTTAAGTGACTAGCTTTCGGTTAGTGGCTGCGAGTGGACTTTCAGTTCATAGTACAGCATTTCTCATGGCTATGCTGGAAGGGCCAGCAAACCGTGCAGAGCAGAGGTGTGTGGGAACACCAGGCCTCAAAGCCTAACCTGGCCCAGATGATGAAGTAAATAACCTATACGAAGGAGCTGGGCCCTTCCTGTGATGCTTCTGGGTTTGGGATTGTGAGCACTACCTAAGCAGCCAAGTCACTAATAATCCCTTGCAGAATTTCGGCCATTGTATGGTGCATGAAATCTGCAGGTTTCTGTAAATGGTAAAGAATTGATACTTACATCTACTTTTTCTTCGCACCTAGAGTGGTAGCCAGTAGACCTCGCAGATCTTCGTGGATCATATACTGGCCCTAATAAAACTCTAACACCATGTGAAGTTTTTTTTTTAGAACTTTAAATGCATTCATTGACAAGCCATTCATAGCCGTTGTTACATAATTGGCACAGCATACTGCAAGAAGTAATCCTGGTTAATTTCATGGGAGTAGCTACCACTCATATTGTAGTCCAGTAGACTGCTACACTAGTGATAACACTTTATCAAAGAACTCAGTTACTTTCTGTCTGTTGGAGGAATCCTTAGTTTCGTGATAGAGTGCCACAGGCGTGGGGTTCACCCACTTCCACCACCACAGGTGTGATAATCTTTGATAAAACAATGTTAACAGGAACCTTGGGAATACTGTATGAAATAATCCTTTTGCTGGTCGTATTACGAGTGGTTTGACAGGGCTGCCTGCAACAGCCATCCTGCAGAACTGCATTGTGAAAGGGTAGGAATGAGCCAGGAGCCAGCTGGCATTACACAGGTTACAAGAACTTTAACTAGACAACCTCAGGTGGAGAGATATTTCTAAATAAAATCCTTCCCGACTCTCAAATTACTATGTGGAAGGGACATTTGGTTGGATGGTGAGGTGCTATAACTTTCTTAATTGAATGTATGTCCTTACGTTTTTCGTAAATTTAGAACCAATTTATTTAAAATCTTTTACAGCCCTTAGAGTCTCCTCTGGGCCATTGTGTAGGCCTAAAGATGACAAATAATGTACCTTGGGAAGCAAATCAATTGAATATTGGATAGAATTTAGTGTTAGTGAATAAGGAATAAACACAGACTGGCAAAAATGAAATATGTTAATGGCAATTCTGATACACGATTGTGCTTGAGACACAGTATTGGGCCAATACTATCAATCTACAATTATATTGCACCGAATACATTGCCCACCACTACATCATTATGATAAGTAGAATATATTTAATTGTATCTCCACACCCTCTATATAATCCTAACCAACCCTATTGACTAGTGTGTTTGTCTACTATATTTACCTCTACTTACATTGCGTTATAGTGGTGAGGTATATGTTCTAGATGCAATAGAGCTGTCATATAAAATAATGTATTGAATACACTGTGGCTATTCCCCTGAGGCAATGGCAATGCTGCCAACTCTACTGAAAGCATGGGTCAGTGAGATAAGGGTTCCCTGCTGCCATTGTGTGTGCCTTTTGAGTCATAAGCTCACGTCCTGGCAGGGGCTAATCATTACTTCATCCTTCTGTGATTGATGAATGGAGTTTAAATAGGATATTAATAGAAAGTGTTCGATACAGTATAAAAATGTCTCATTTTGTGCTCATCTGCAATTGAGGTGCAGTAATTCTGCATATGATACCTCAGTGATTAGTCAATTTTGGATGTGAAATTACCTTAGAATTCCGAGTTCTCGGATATGGAAGGGGCAATTACTTCAATTTCAGTGTAACAACAGGTTACACCTGGCAAACATGTCCCATAATTGTGTAGTAATTTCACTGGCAAAAATATCACCACACAACTCAGAATTTCTGATTCGTCTTGTAACTACCATTAGTCGTCAAAATGGAAACTCTGGAATTGCGCAAAAAAGAGGTTCAAAATTTCAGGTCTCCCTGGGTTCAGAAAACGTGACAATATTATTCACACTGCGTTACCCACATACTTCCAGACTTTCCCTTAAAATAAAAGGACTTTTAGGAAGCATAGCTCCAATTTCCCAATTAGGACCAATGCTGGCAAGAGCCAGGATTGCTGTTTAAGGAAACGAAAGACAAGTTATTACTTCAGGCCCAGCCAGTGGAGAGTTCAACTAGCTTTTCTCCAGCCCCAGGAACAAATTCTTGTTCTGCTCAGCCAGTGCGATCTATCACAGCGGAAAAAGAGCCAGCACAAAGAGGTGTGAAACGTTCCCTTCGTGGATGCAAACAATGCCTGAAAATAACTCCGACACAGCCTCAGCAACAGGAGAGCACCGCCTCTGGAGCAGCAGCCGGCCGGAAGCAGCACCAGATATTGGGCCTTCCCAGCGGCTGCAAAATGAGTACTGACATAAGTGACCCCACTCAAAGAATCAGACAAACTGTTTTCATTCGTCTTTGTTCATTACTTTGACATCATCATGTGAAGTTGCCAGTTTTTCATTTCCACGAGATTAGAGTTGATGTCGAATGTGTGAGCAGCAGGAGTTGCCCTGCTTTGAACACCGGAGATCAGTCACTCGGCTCCCCTTGTAGCCAGCTTGTAGGTAGTCATTGTTCACTAATGGTGCGGATTCAAAACTCCAGAAAGCGTGTGCAATAAAGGCACACGTATCAAAGTTTCCGCAAAAGAACGGCATTTCTTTTTTTGCCTTTTTGTACCGGAATAATGAATTTGCAGGTGTGCTTTGTGACTTGGTACCACCTGGTAGCTGTGCGAGCAGATGGTGAATTTATAAACACTTCTTTAGGTAGAGGTCAGGTGGGAAAGGGGAAGAATGGACCGATTAGGAAAAACTTTTACCTCTATAGTGACGTGAAACTGGACTTGTTTTATGCTGTTAGTGCATTTTCTGAAAATGCAAAACAGATTGAGAAAAAAATGAAATGGAAAAGATTATCATTGTGAGGCAATAGTATGGAATTAAAAGCTTAATTTATTACAGTTTTAGGAGTAGGTATACAAATAGCAAGTATTGGCAAAGCTGAAAGTTCTCAGTACTAAAAGGCAAAGTTATTAGCTTTGCCAGGGCTTTTTACAGTGGCATGTGCAGGCCAGTGCATGCGTTAGACACATGAGCACTCATGGCCACAGTTTTTGGAATGGGCTGTCTATTAAGGAAACCCAATTTAAGGATACCACTGATGCACACACGTGCTTCACGATGTGGGTGTGTCAGTACACATGTGTTGTGTCCTGTAGAGGGATCGTGACAACCTCGGGGATCACCACTAGGGGCCTACTCTGTAGGTTATCTAGGTCTAACTAGATCTCGCACGTGGCCCTAGAAATAACGGAGTCAGACACTGGGAATAACTTGTTGGCTCTCCGTGCGCCCGTCTCTGCCTGCGTACGTGCGTGCGGAGCCTCTCTTTATTATAACAGGTCACATGACTTCAACACCACACGCCCCTTGCGCCAGGGGCGGATCGTAGGCCCAGAACATAACATTATGCACCTGTCCTAACGCAGTAGTGTCTGCGCATTACAGCACGTGCATGCACAAGACTCATGATGAGCAGTGGGCATTTTGTTATTGTTTATTTATTGTTCTAACATAAGTGATGGCTATGTTAAAATGGAAATTAAAAGTTAAAAAAAGAAAAACAAAGTGTGCACCAGCATCTAGAGGGGTAGCCAGCATACCTCGCAGATGCCTGGCCTGCAAAAAAAATATTAATATTTTAAAAAGAATATGTTATGGGAAGGACAGCCTGGAGCAATTGATAGGGCACCAGTGCAAAAAAATAGTGGCGTGGCAGCATAAGAATAGCAAGCATTGGAAATGCAATAGGTCTTGCAATTGTTGGAGTTGGAGCTATTGGCATTATAAATGCAAACGTTTTTCACCTATGCAATAGTTTTGCCCTCCTCACCTTAATAAAATAGAGAACTCTGTTGTGTTTCCTTATTATGTATTAAACCTGCACTGGTGCGATAGAGCTGAGAGGGAAAATGGCAGTTCCGACTCCACATTAAAACAAGGAGTGTTGTGAGGGTACAGTACCACAGGCTGTTACTAGGAGTCCCTTGGTTCCTCTTTTGGCCACTTGTGGTACTGCACCCTGCAACATGACTAGGCAAAGGATACCTAAGGCACAGCAGTGAGAGCTGCTAACTGATGAGCTGGGGATCCCAGTTCGAGTCTGCTGTCAGGCTTAATATCTTGTGATAATGGGCTGATTGTTTGATGTCTCCAAACGCATGGCTAGGCGCACTATATAAATATAAGCATTTGTAAATTAACCAAAAAAAACGAGCAAAAAAGCAGTGGGGGCCTGTGAGCAGTGTTTCGGGAGGGTTGAGGAGGAGGCACGGGGAGATTAAGGGATATGAAACAACCAAAGCAGTGTTGTGGGAGGAGTGAGGGGAAGGCAAGGGAGATAAAGCTATGGCAAGCAAGCAAATGATGCAGCAGAAGTTTCACTGCACAAATAAACGGAACAGTTAGCAAGCAAAGAGGCAGGCCTCTTAAAAAAAGAGTTTCCTCTAAGTATAAATAACCTGAATAGTAAGAACACATGTAAGAGGTGCGGTCCTCATGAGAGGATGCAAAATTCCAAAAGGAGGGACTACTGAGAGTATTCAGCAATGAAAAGCCAGCATTTTCTAAAGCACAGCAACAGGAACCAATGTAAAAGATGGGCATTTTTTCAAACCCAGATCCTGGACACAGCATGCCTTGAAGAGACAGCGCCAGTGCTGCTAGGTAAGAACTGGCAAACAAGAAATAACAGGGAGAGTGGGACAGGTAGCAGGGCTGGGCGGACTGGTTAGGGGAGTAAAAATGAATGGTGGAGTAGAGGAAAATACATGGTGAGAGTATACACTGTAATGGAGTGCCAGATTCTAAAAAAAGAGTCCTATTAGGTCTTGAGTGGAAGGATACAAGTATACTGTGAGACCTAAATGCTCCCGGGTGAGAGAAACACATGAATAGGGCAGAAAGTAAAATCAAGAGCAGACACTTGAGATAGACAACAAAGTCATCCAGTCATGAGCATAAGGCTGACCTAAACCCACTCTAAGTCTATAAGTTACTGAAAACAGCAGGTCGGCCAGGAGACTGCAAAAGCTGTTTGTAGACGAGACCTTAATCCAGGACATAAAATGTGAACTCTATTAGGAAAACAATAACATTTGTCATTTGACATTAGGGGAGCAGGGGAAAATGGGAGCACTTATATTACAGCGATTAGTGTCAAAGCTATCTTCATCAGCTGTTTTTTATTGATACTGCTCTTTCAAAGTTATTAGAAAGAGGATGGAACGGGTAGCATGTCTATCATTCAAGTAATGCTAGAATAAAGGAACTTATAATGCTAATACCAGCAGACCTACAGCACAGTTATTAGAATTAAGAAGGGAAGCCAGCCGTACTACAAGTAGGGATTTGGCAGGTGCTACAACACCCTCTAGATATTTAAAAAAAAATGTCTTTATATTTTAGAAGATTGGTCTCAGTAGATCATTAATTGGGTAGTTATAAAAGCAACAACTCTGCATTTATGTTACTGCCTATGAAAGGACAGTATGTTTCTCTGCAGCAATGTAATCAAGCTTGAGTGTACAAAAGCTGAAAAGTTATTTCTTGCAGATGCTTTCTTTCTCTATAGTAAGTAAAAAAAAATTACACAAACCAGTACATGGCCAGTGTACACACGCTATATTGTTTTGGGATTACATTTCTGTTTGTCCTTTGATTGTTTCATCTGCACCCCATAAAGTTCCACACATTTGTTATATGGAAGTAGATAAGTTAAATGCAATACTTGTTAAACAAAACTTCCCCTTGACTTTATTTGTTGAAGATTTCGTTATGCATCTGAATGGGCTGACACATATATTCCTGTACACCAGAGGGTTTAATCCTCTGAGAAAAATACTGGCAATTGCTTATGCTTTTGAAATCGTGTAACAGCTACGAGCGGATTTCTGAATAAGATTATCTGTAAAATCATTTGTGTCTTTTTTTGAACTGTCAACTTTAGCTCTCTCTTGTGCTATTATTTATTAGGAATATTGCAGACATCTCTAAAATACTTCCAAAGTGATTTCGTCTTGTATTTGATGTTTTACATTAATATTTCAAAGATAAAAAAAATGCCAGTTTTTCAGATTTTTGGCCTTGAAATAAAAATAACAGCCATGCTGACCAGATAAAACCAAAGATAGTTGAACAATGGACTAGCTTGGTCAGCCTCCACCCTATCATGCCTCACCATCAAACACCTAGAATATTCACCTACAACTAGGGCTACCACCTTTTGTCCCGCAAAAAGTGTCCACACTAGATTTTCACTTCAGAGTTTGAAATTCCTGCTGACCTAAATCATTATCGGTAAGAAAAATGTTCCCATTCTGCTGAGAGCAGCTCTTACAATGATGTCTCATATGCAGCATGAGGATTCTCTTCTTAGGTCTCACCTACATACTCCAGGCTGGAAACCTTTAGTCAAAGGCCCTGAATGACGCTAGCTTAGTACAGCACCTCTGAGGCCCTGTCTCTAAACCGGCCGCCAATTCTAAATCAACTAATGGTGGGCAGTCCTATCTCATTTGGCCCTCAAATGGCAGAGGTTTGCTGTTCCTGTGGGATGCCCATAGTTTATGGCTGCTGATTGGAGAATGCACAGATTTGCTCCCCTGATCCCTGGTGTCCACTGGAGCCAGACACCAAGGTTCCGTGACTCTTGGAGCCTAGAAATGTCCATTTTCTATAAGTCTCATTTCTAAGCGAGTCATGCCAAAACCCCCTTTACCTATGGAAAGAGTTTGGCAGGGTGAATCCATTGATATGAAACATCATGAGGCTGCTCGGCTGCAATCCACTATTGCAGTCTGAAGTAATGTTAACCACTTCCCCATGTTAACCTTAGGGAAAGAGCAGGCCTCATAGGTATACCTCACTACCTGGGCGCATGTGTGCTATTGCTCACACCAACCTGCGATGGCAGGAGAGACACATAGATTCCAGCACCAGTGGTGCAAGTGTGCGTGCCTGAGTCTGCACAGCAGACTGGACACAGGTTTAACAAATACGTGTGTCTATGCGCACACAAAAGCCTGCATTATCAGGCAGTAAAGACAATCACTGGCACCAAAGGTATGGATGTGTACTCGCAGTGGCCTACAATGGCCCACTGCCCATGAGTTTACTCACAATAGATACCAACGCCCACCCACCAGCCTGCAATCACAGATTGGCCTGTGTTTCAGAACATGGAATCAGTGCCACTTCCCAACACGGATAAGAAGCGCGTGCGCTCTAACACTTGGAAACCACAGGCTGGGCACATGGCTTATCCAGGACCCAGCACCTTTGGTCCAGGGGCTTGCACACTACCCTGTTCGGACCAGCCAGACATGGGGAGACCCCCTTTAAGGTGCGATTACACATTCCCGGCCAGCGACAGTGGACCAGGCACCTTGCCGCTAGCATGACCGATGCAAGCATGGAGACACAGGCCGGCCCTGGCAGGTGTGACCCGCAGATTAACACACCGGTGGTGCAGGTGTACGCTCATCTGCACACAATAGTGGGCTTTGCACCTATCCAAGATGTCATAGGTGCCACGACACATCCTTTACCCTGCCACTGCAGATGGTACATGTGTCCGAATCATCATCAGGCCGGGTGCGCACACAACGGTTTGCATTGATAGACCAGCCCATGTTCTGGAACAGCGTGTCAGCGCCTCTTTCTAATCTATGTAGGGAGGCACATGCACTTGCACACAGCCTTGACATTGAGGACCTGCAGAAGGTAGTGAGGTGCTCCAGAAAATCAGCAGCACCCCTGGAGTATCCATTGGTAGAGTCAAACTTCAAGGCAGGGTTAGCCCCATTTGGTGGTTCCTAACTACCAGAGCAGGGAACATCCCTATTCGCCCGCCCGACCTTCAGCCTATCACCCCTCTTGTGCCTATCAGAGCACAAGAGGGTTGCCCTCATGATATGAGATACCCACTCAGGGTTGACTGAGGCATAAGTTATTCCAACCTAAGCAGGGGTGCAATGGCTCCCCACATGCCTGGTATGGCAGACCTGAGATAGGGTTGACGGCTATCCTTTGGGTGTCACACTCAGTGCTATGTCCCACTACTAGCCAGTGCCATACCTATGCGATGTACCTGTTTACCGGGTGCACGGAGGTATGGCACCTAAAACCCACCATATACACACCTCAGCCCAATACGGGCAAGGCTGGTACATGCACCTTCCCTCTGCTGTACAGGGAAAAGGTGCCCAGTTTCCTAAGGTTATGCAGAGAGAGTTAGCAGACTAGGAGGAAAATATGTAAAAGTTTTGGTATAATTTCCCCTAAGGGGGGTGTGTCCAACAAATACCCATTGCAATGGTTGATGGATTTGGTGCATTACTTGGACATACAGGAGCACACAGACCCAGCGGTGGTGCTACCTGATAACTATGGTAGGGCAACACAGCGGCTCTCGAAGGCAGAGAACTGCTGTATTAGATTGCAACTATCGCTAACTGCGTGCATAGCTATTATGAAGATGGTAGTATTAACTAGATTTCTATTCTTATTGCAAAACATCCCAATTTTGCTATCTCGCAAGGTGTTTGACAAGGTCTATCATGAAAAAATTGGCTTGGGCTGGTAAGCAACCAAGAGTACTTTGGGAAATGCTTAGCTTCCTGTTCTACATGGGAGGTCTGAATGCCCCGGACTTGGAGACATATTATAGAGTGGTGCAGAGTATGTTTGCTTATTATTGAATTTATGGCCCACGTGCAGCTCAAGAGGGATGCCACATATCCACACATGTTGCCTCAAGCCCTATTTAGAACTCAGAAATGGCATGTTTGATTCTTTGAATGTCACAGTCCATGCCTGGCACAGATCTCTGGAGTGTCAAGCCGGTTCTATAATACATTTGCCACATATCCCACTGACTTGGTGTTCCTGGTTCCCTATGAGTCAGGAGTGCAGAGCAACGCAAGCCTTACAAGCACTCGGCATCAGAACTATGGGAGACTTTTTTCGAGACGGCACAATGTGCACATGGGAAGCAGTTCAGGAACAGGGTGAGAGGCCAGCAGCTCTAACTCGCTACCACTACTACAGAGCGAGACACAAATTATGGGGATTGTTGGGCGTAGATGTCCTGGAGCCCCCTTACATGCCTGAATTGTCTTTACTGTTGCAGGTCGATTTCCCTAACAGACTGCTGGCAAACTATATGAATTTACACAGGAGGTGCACAGACCTGGACTGACTAAGGCTCAGCTTGAATGTCAGATGGAAGTGGGAATAGTTATAAGTGACAAACAATCGTAATATTGTTGTTCAGTAGTTAAAAGCTTTTTCATCAAATGGCAGACACGGATTGGTGCACTTTAAATATGTTAACCAGGTATATTACAGTCCAGAACAACTATATACATACAGGCTACGTGATAGTGCGGACTGCCAGCGCTGTGTAGAGAGAGCAGCTGGGTTTGCACATCTTGCTTGGTTCTGCCCTGGGGTACACACATTTTGGCGGTCGGTGTTCTGTGAACTGGAGGTTATCACTGGTGTCACATTGCAGTTTGCTCCAGTGCTGGCGCTGTGGGGATATGATAAGGAAGTTGATGGGGAGAGTCAGCAGTTGGTTGCTATTAGAGTGCTGCTTGCAAGAATCCGTGTGGCCATGAGATGGGCTCGAGGTCCACTCCTGACCTTAAATGATTGGCACCCTGACATGGTCTACTTTAACGACCTGACACCTATAGTGGACTTTCCCCCCTAGAGCACATTGAGGACCCTATCAGACTTACCTAATTGGCAAGAACACAGGAAAGGTGTTTCGGAAGTGGTAAATGAGTGAGGGAGATGAAGAGCACTGTCACTGGTATTTTCTGTTATGCCTGTAATTTGATTACGATAATTGAATGCTTTATTATCACAGTCACTATGCTTGGTATGCTCCTTATGTACACTTGAGTATTGGTGGGCATCTGCTTGCCTCTCTCATTGTAATGTTTGCTATACTCTAGATGGTATCTGTTAGAACCGGGGTCTCTAGTTGGCAGGGGTATGCACCCTAGTCCAAGTAGGGACCACCGCTTCCGACCTGGTAGCTTGGCGCAGAGCAGCAAAGGAGTAACTTCAGAGGCAATGTGTAAAGTATTTGTGCAACACACAACGGCGATGACACAGTAAAAACACTCACAAAAGGAAAACCACACCAGTTTTGTATAAGAATAAGAATTTCTTTATCTAAAAATTATGCGAGAACAAAAAGCAGATAAATCCAGCTCCAGGCAAGATCAATAATAAAAAAGTATTCCAGTTTCCAAGCAAGATCAATAATCAATAAGAATGAATCCAGTTCCCAGGCCTGATCAATAATAAAAAGGATTCCAGTTTCCAAGCAAGATCAGTAACCAATAAGAATGAATCCAGTTCCCAGGCCTGATCAAATCACCAAAAGCTCATGTGTGCCAAGGGCTCCTCTGGTAATGTCTTTCTCACAGTGTCCTTGGATGGCAAAAGTTTATTTGAGGTAGGTTCTCATGGTCAAACTTCACTGGGGGAAGGTTCTTAGGCCAAAGTTCCCTTGTAGCATAATAAGTGTGCCTCTCATAGAAATTATGCTCCCAGCCAAGCACAAAGCTCACACTCCAGGTACCCGGCCAACCCGCACCCCGCCCCCTCGCAGCAGCCTGGTTGCACTGAGGCGTTACCTGGGGTGGTGGTTGTGGGCGCGGGTGCGAGGCTCCTCTCTCCCTGGGGCCTCGGGCTCAGCAGGCGCTGCACGGGTGGGGGTCACGGCCACACAGCGCTCCTTTAGCACAGCGCTTAACAGTGCCTCCAAGTCCGGAGCAACGACGGAGCCTCCTGCCACACAGCGCTTCGCTTCTCAGCGCTACACAGCCCGCTCCGGTCCCAGTGGCGGTGACCTCAGGGCCAGTTTCAGTCGGCTTGCGCCAGAAGCAGAGGCAATCACAGAGCCCTCGGGAGGATCACGGGGCAAGCAGTGCTGAGGGCAGGCACAGCGTTGCAGGGCAAATCTTGAGAGTGTTGTTGCTGTTCCAAAGGGCAGTCTTTAAAACGCTGTTGTCCAAGGACAGGTAGTTTCCTTTATCTTAAAAAGGGTGCAGTCCCAAAAAGGCAAGCTTTAAATGGTTGAAGATTCCTTAAAATGTGGTTCAAAGAAAAGTAGTTCCTTTGGGATGTTGTGGAGACACTCTGGTGGTGATGTTGCAGTCTCCCATGCAGGGCAGGATCAGCAGACAGTAGGGCAGCTCAGCAGGTTGTGGGGCAACAGTTCCTTGGAGCAGTCAGCCTCCTTCCCAGTGGCAATCCTTTCGCGCAGCATTCCTCACTCCAGCAGGGATTCTTCCAGGTCCAGCAGTGTAACAAGAATGTGAGGCCAGGACCCTCCCTTATATATCTTTTTAGTCTAGGGGCCAGAAAGTGGTGGAAATCTCTGGAAGGGTCTGGGGGCAGGGGCTTCTGGAAGAGTCCAGGGAGTTCTGGTATGTTCCCTGCCTTCCCTGACCTAGCTGTCACAGTGACGAGAGACAGGCCGTTAAGGCTACAGTGGGCAGCCCATCACAGCTCATCCCAGGGAAGAAGGTGTGAATCACCACTCCCACCTCCCAACCCAGGCAGGCTATCAGTATGCAGAGGGGAGGGGGGAGTCTGCAGCCTAATCTAAGTGTAGGCAGGAAAAGGTCCCCTTTATAAAAGTGGGATCCCTAGCGTAGTAATGCCCAAACCCTATATATCATTGGAAAGGGTTCCCCACCCCGAGTCCAACAAGACCAAACATGATAGACTTATTAGGTCCCTGTCAGAAGTTATTCCATAAGGGGAGGTTCCCAATGTTAGCCTATGGAGGATTAAACCTTACTGCAGTAGCAGTGGCTTGTGGCAGATATGTCAGCCTCACAAGGTTTTAGGGAAGAGCACCGGCACCTCAGCACTGTTTAGCAGTGGTGAGGCGCCCAGAGTCCTAAGTCCAACAAAATATAGGATAAAAATGGGAGGCAAAAAGGGCAAAAATGTAGGGGAGACCACCCTAAGGCTGACAGGTCTAACAGTATCAAACTACTTGTTGATATGCTAGCCACCCGGACATAAAATGTATTACCTTGTTATTTCCATCCACACTTTATAACCATGATGGTGCATTTGTATTCGTTGCTGTGCCCAGCCATACTGTGTGTTTTTACAACAACTTGTTCAACAAAAGGACTAAAAAAACAAATTTGCCATGTGCAAACAGTGCAAGAGAACATACAATAAAAATACAAAAACGATGCTGGAACAATTGACTACCAAGAAACCTAACTACACTTTAAGCCAGTCTATTACTAAACTAAGAGATAGGCACGAGATGGAAACTAGGCAGTATAATGTGTGGAAAGGGAACTAAGGCAGAGGGAATAAGCAGTATTTCTCAATATACGCCGAATGCAAAATACATAGTAGCTAGTATTAATTTGTATTCTAATATATCAGCGGGTACATTGGAAAGAAAGGTACGAGGGGCTCATCGTTTCCTAATGGTTATGCAAGACATTACACATTTTAGACTCAAAATTAGGAAAGCTAGCAACCAGATTGCACGTGGAGCTGAAATTGTCAGGTAGATTAACAAAAAGTGCATGCTACAGCCCTGGAAATGCACCAATCAACAAGTAAAAAACAAGCTAAAGTTAGAAAAAAAGGTTAGAAATGAATAACTCTCTTCTAATTCCATCAGTCAGGAAAAAGGGACTTAGTTGCAAAAGGATCTACTGTAACGATGAACTGAAAACTGCTGTAGATCATCAGTCCTGACCATCAAATCCTGGAACATTGCGGATGAATGTTGGTTGTTAACTTTACAAATGCACACACACTTAAAAAGCTTGTTAGAAGCAATTGAAACTCAGTCTGGGAACCAATGTTTCTTTTTCGGGGTCTTGGTATGGGTTGGTGCTATCCCAGCTAGGCTCTTTAGGCGGTTAGTAGTATGAACTTCACATTACAGTACAGTTGGGATTATGCAGTTTCTTAGTGCACTGTTCAGACTCACCCAGAAAAAAGATTTGCCTGTAACCATGACAGAAGCTGATGGTCCTCTCTTGCTAATGATTTTTCTATACCTATCTATGTATGGATGTGAACTTAGACAGAAGAGTGCTGTACAGTGTCAAATAAAAAGATACATTCAACAAAATGATTGAAGAGGTAGTTTCGTTTTGAGAGCAGATGTGGGTTGTTGCTACATCGTTATCTAATGCTCTTTAAAGAATGCGACTTCACCTCTTTCCTAAATTGAAGCAGGGCAAGATCCATAATCTTGGATAAAGCAATGTTGTTCCAGATCCTGGTGCATGGCTAGAACAGGCCAATTGTCTTGTGTTTTTATTCTTTTTTTTACTTCCTTGCATCAAGTCTGATGGTGTCCGGGCTGTGCATGTGCTGAGAACCCCCAGAAATGTGAGCTTGCCAGCAAAGTAGTGTGGTGCTGTTCGTGAGCGCATTGCAAATGATGCAGTTGGTTTTGAAGAGAGTGTGGCCTAGGAAGCATTGCCAGTGGAATTCCATCAGGATGGGGGTTACATGGTCATATTTATTTAAACCCTGGATGCGGATGTTTCAAGGTGGTCATTGTTGAGTCTGAGAAGTCATTAATGAGGGCCTTGCCATCATCCAGATGTTAGAGCATTAGGGCTTGAACAACCGTTTTGAAACCACCATTTCCGAATTATAGTTTCACTTTATTAGAGAAAGCTAGTACCATGCTATCTTTGTTCTCTTGGCAGTGACTTTGCATAGTGTAAAAGCTGGGGGTTGAAGTTGTCAATGTTTATGTAATTGAGGCAGGGTTGGACTAGTTATTGCTTGTTGTTTATAATAAATAACAGTACCTCAGTCTTGGTGGGGTGGAGCTTCCGTAGGTGCTTGTCATTCACATCTATATTATCCTACAACTTCCAGATTGACTTCAATGTTTTGGTTCTACTCTTTTGATATTTTTCTTTTACGGCCACATTAAGAAAATTATAGAGTAGCAATACCAGATGTTCTGGATCAACCTTTATCTCTGATTGAAGGAATATCCTTGTCAATTGAAAAAAACAGATTGTCCATAAAGTGGCTAATATAGACAATAAAAAAAGCTATCTCATTCCAATAGTAATGGAAAATGTTGCTTGCCTAACAAATCAAGTGTAGCAGCTTGACTGCTAAATCAAAGAAGCTCACTCGCCATACATAGAAGTTACTCCGCTTGGCTCATTGACTCTGGCAACACGTAATTCCTCCAATATCAGAGAGCAGGTTCCCAGAAGGTAAACACAGTTCATACTTTATCTGGGCTGGCAAGTTTGCAGCCTGATGGCCAATAACATGATAATAAAATTAACCCTTAATGTACCATCCAGAGAAGGTATTCATCCTTCCTGTATTGCTATGAGAGAGGAACCTGAACATCTTGTGTTGGTAAAACGGACTTGTATTAAACTGTTTTTAATATGTCCTTGCAACGAATATCTAACAGGTTTTTGATGCGTTTAATTTTTCACTAAAAGCTTTATTTTTTTCTTAATGTTTGCAAACATGTTCGCCCTTTCATATGAAAGAGCTATTCACCAAGGTTTCAAGTGGTTTGTGGGAAAGGTGATGGTGTGACCATGTATCAGATGGGATAACGTACCACCTGGCTTACATGATAAGGATACTGCAAGCTACTTTGGAGTGTCATAACCTTACAAAGGAACTCTGCATATGGTATAGAAATCCTCTGTGACGTGCAATATCTTTATAATGTATAATCTCTTATATAAACTACCACTTAATAAAGCAAAGAAGGACAAACAGCTTTTAATTGAGTATTATTCACTTCCTGATGAAAGATGCATGTCACAAAGGCTCTGGAGTCAGACTTGTCAATGCTCAGTGTATGTCCCCTTTTAGAGTCAAACTTTATTAAAATACCCCATAAATTGTCTACAAGATAAAGAACAACTAGAGGATATGTTTATAAGACTGCTAAGTGGCTTTTAGCAATCTATTTACTTGTTACTTTCCAAACTATAAAACATGATTGAATAAAAAAGCTTTATAATTTAGCTTTGAACATTAAAGTATTGCTGTAAATGTAATAGTACATATTTTGAATATTTCTTAAGCACATTTAAACAAGGTAAATACCTCCTGAAAATTAAGAAGTATTTACAGTGAAATCCTCAATAGGAAAAATAACATTTACAGTAAACTTGCACACTTTAAGAGTGATGTTTTCCCTTGACTTTAATTAGTATCATTTTGGGAGGCAGGATCAAATGTTTACCAGCTCCTGAAATCATGCTGTTTAAAACAAATAAAATTGCTATTGCAATTAAGTATCCATTTAGAAATTCAAAATCGTGATTAACCTCAAACTACTGATTGTTTCGATTTGGACTGCAGTGATCACAAACGGTATTGTGTTTTGCAATATTGTTGCAGCTCCTCAGTGGGAAATTCTGCTTTTCACTTTTATGGTCTGGCTCAATAGCACAGCTGTTGCTAGACAATTATGTGAGAACATTGGGAGAGGGTGTTGGCTCCACCCACAAATTAGGATCCAGAAGTTCATGTTTTGATTGAGCAGAAGCTGTGCGCTTCTACAAAAAAGTGCTTGCTCTCCACATGCTGCCAGAGCTTGAACTTTCAGGAGCCCATTCATGATATTAAATTGTCACAATGATTTTCTCTAGTAGCAGTTCAGATAGGAGGAGGGCAGTCATTTACCTACATGGATTTTTAGGCCTGGCTTAACAATATTTATCTACATTTCTTTGCCTGTACACAGATACATATCCATTCCCCTGCTATCTGCTTGTAATACTTCACATTACCATACAACATTCTTTGAAAGCCAGAACTATTGGCGTTGCCAATGCTTGTTGCTGCCGGGATCTCTCTCTTGTGTGGCTCGAGCAGAGACAGGGGGTCACAAGAATCCTATGGTTTCTTTGCTCAACTATGCTTGTCATACACGCCGTGGAGCCTGGCAGAAAGAGGAGAGGACCCCTGCTGCTACTCTTTGCCCTGCACCGGCACCCACCACTCTCAGATGCCACCACTACTGTCACCCTGCACAAAAGAAATGGTGCTTATTGGTGATATGCACTATCTGCACTTCCTAACTGTCAGTTCTGAGACACAGCTATGAACGCATACATTCACTGCAATAACTAGGGCCTTTTTTATTTTCTGAAGTGTACATCACAACAAAACCTTTTTTTCTTCCATATATTATTTATCTTTCATTTTATGTTTTTCTTTTAGTGGTCTATTGTCCAGAGCAAGCAACTTGGGGTCTGCTACTTACACAACAAAAGAAATGCCCAGATGGGCAGTTGTCCTCTTTGCTGTTGCAAGATTAAGTTAGAGCGTGACAGACATGAGGTCAAAGGATGCCACTATTGCAGGTGCCACGAAGAATGAAAGGGGGCCAGCCAGTGAGCTTGGCTTTCTAAAGATTTGGCATAGGAGACATTCATTAGCTGTTTTGTGAAGTTCAGGCAGTCTTAATGCGTTCTTACTGCAAATGGTAGGTAGGACCAAGCTTTGCATTGTAATGCTACAAGAGTGTCTCAGATAACAAGATAATTTATGGTGTTTTTCTCTACTAACCTTTCAACCTATGCCAATATTACTCGACAGTTCTTTGCTTCCAAACAAATACATATCTATTTCCAAGCTATGTACTTGTAGGTTTCACATTACCATACAACATTCTTTTAAAGCCAGACCTTTTGGCATTGACAAATGCTTGTTCTGTAAGCAGTCAACTAGTTTTCATTTTAAAGTTCCTCTATTTGGTTTGCTGGATCTTAACTGTATTTAAAACAGCTCAGTTCTTCCTGTAGTAAAATTGTAAATACGTGCAATATACCAATTGATGGCAGTTTTGGATATTTTATTCTTTATTTGTCACACTAGATGTATGAGATACTTGTACCATGCATTACAGAATAACTAATTGCACTGTCTAAATTAAACTTTGTGAACATTCGTTTTGTATTCTTCCTATTATAATGTGTCATAATTGACACATTAGTGGAAACGATTTACAAAGCATTTAAAATCAATATACTGAGAAGACTAGGCTAAGAACTTCATTTTATATTTTCTAAATCCTCCCACACACAGTTGAGGTTCAGACATTCCATTTGTGCAGATTTTGCAAAACCGGCCCCTTTGGTGTCTGTGGATAAATTCACAATTATTTGTGTGTTACTCATTAGATTGGACGTAAACGTTTGAACCACAGAGTTATTAATCTCAGACACTTAAAAGAATGGAAAAAATGTCTCCTGCTTTCGAACAGGGCTAACCTTTGTTGAATATTGCCTCACTGAAGATTGGACATATTCAATGAAAGATGGATTTTCTCTTTTAAATTTAAGTGTAAATGTCAGTTGAACATAATATAGCACACAGGGTGTCGACACCACTCGCTCTACTTTAGATGGTGCAAACGGAAAAGGAAGTAGGTCAACGATTGCAAAGAAAAAAATAGATAAGTAGCTAGTAAAACGAAAAGTTAATTTTAAGGTTTGGGTTAATTACCCTCAGTCATCTGACTGCTCTTTAGTTAACCCATATGTTCTTAAATCATCCTTCACCTCCTTCAACTCAATTCAATTCAATTCAATTCAGCTTTATTCGGTTAAAAACAGTACAACCATAAAAGCATTCTAAAATTAGATATTCTCCTCAAAAATCATCAAATAGTCGGCACAATAAAACGCATGAAAGCATTACATTTATTCTATAGGTGTGTTGGCAAAATACAATAGTTAATCAGTGCCAGAAGAGATAGATACATGAAGTAATGTGCACATGGGACACAAAATAAAAGTATTATCAAGAGATGTGGATTAGACTTTCTTCTTTTGACTGCTATTTGGGTATAGACAACCACTGCATTACAGAGTTTCTCGTTTTCTAGGCTACAAATAAAATCAAAAGCAGGTTTATAAAAGTACAATTTTTCATTAACAAATAATGGTCGTAAAACGCTCTTTCTAATATCTCTATAAAAATTACAAAAAAAGATAAAATGTAGGGTTGTCTGTAGCGATTTACTGTTTCAAGGGCATCTTGGAAGGTTTCAATTCCTCTTACCCATAATTGGAAAGGCTATTAAAAAATGGAGAATAACCACTCTCAGCCTAGTGAGGTAAAACCTATGTTTTAAATTTGTTACTTGGAATAAATATCGCTGTGTGCCTGACGCGATTGGCCTTTCACAGTAAGCCCTGGTCGCCTGTTTTGAATTTACATCAGTTTCTCTTAACAGTTCTCTTGATTCTATGAGCCCAGATTTCAGATCTTTTTTGCTGTAACCAAGGATTTGTGTGGGGTCATTAAAGACAATGTTCTCGGTGCACTCATTTAAAAGATTATTACAATTATTATTGTAAATTAACCATGGGATTTTTTTTATTGTCCTCAAGGGCAAGGCAATCCTTAATAATTTCTTGTGTGAATTTAGTTCCATCTTTGCTCCAGATCCCATACCATACAGTTAAAGCTGCTGTGCTGATATTTGCAATGAAATAAGGAGCTGCCAGCTCTGTACGTACGATGCATGAGGGAGTTGAGTTAGGAACAGCTAGTAATCTTCTTAGGAAGATATTTTCTTGGGTCTGGAGTGCAGCATGGCTAGCCATTCCCCATAACGCAGGGCCATAGCAAATTCCTGTGAGGCACTTGCTCCCATAGAGGGTTGAAATTTCCCTGATTGGCTTATCCCCATTGTTTTTGAGAATCTAAAAATGGCCTTTGATGTTCTTCAACACATTTCTCATGGAGGAAGTTACAAAGTTAGCCTCTAAGGTGAAAGTAGACCTAAGCCATCCATTCTGCATGAAAAAGTCTTCTCTGACTAATCATAGAGCAACACTTTGACTGTCCACAGGCGCAATCACAAGCCATGTGAAACATGAGCTTATCATCCACTTACAAAGAAACACCAAGCTGTGAGCCCCCTGTGAAATACAGTCAGATTTCTGATTTGTTCTGATTTGCCAAAAGAACCGAAACATACTCTCTGACATCGAAGAAGAATTTCTAATTACGTTTTGGATGAGGGCCAGCAAGTTGCCTGATTCTCTTTGATCTCTCAGCAGCATACATCACCAACAACCACATAAGTCTGTTGACCAGATCTACATAATGGTTCAGGATCTCTAGAATCACTGTAAACTGAATCAGCTCTTTCCTGTCTGCTTGAACTCAACAGGTATGCCTGGGATCATCGGAATCCTCCTCTCGTAAATAACATTCAGGGCTCCCCCAGCATTGATCAAGGCCTTCTACAGATCAACTGCTACATCTGTCCCTTGTCACAACTGCTAGCTGAATATAAGGTTAATTTCCAGAGGTTCGTAGACGACACTCAAATGTAAATCTCCTTGAAAATAACTCGGAGCTCGATCCATCACCAAATGTTTGGACCACATTCAAAACTGGATATAAAACAAACTTTTTGTGCTTCAAAGGTGAAAAACACTGACCTTTTGCTCCTGAGAGGACAGAAAACCATATCTCATGCGTTTAAGTGGCTTCCTAGCCTAAGAATCGTCAATTCTACCAATTCAAAAGACAGATATCTGGAAATCATCTTTGATTTGACCCTTTCATTCACCCCCCATTTCAATGCTGCTTTAAAACTTGTCAATCTGCAGTTCACATGCTCTGAAAAATTCTTCTCCTCCTTCAAATTTTCCACTCGATTGAAAGTGCAAGATGCCCAGTCAGAGGAAGCACTGGATAACTACCATAATCTACAAAACCATCCTAAATAAGCTGATCAACTATTGTCAAAGACTCCAAAACAATACAGCTAAGCAGTCAAGATTGCCCTAAAGGCACACCTTTAGCTCCAGGTGAATAACAGGGTCAAATTTAAGATGTTTTGCTTTTTCCACAAGCCAGACTGGAAAAGAGGCCTAACATGCCTAGAAGAATGGGCTACAGGCTTCACTCCTCCGAAGGAAGTTTCCTTCAGCCTCTCAACTCATGAATGTGCTATATACACCTACAAAAGCTAAATTTTTCAGCTAATTAACTCTCAAAAGAATTGTAAATGTGTTCCATTATATCTTTGAAGACGTAGGGATTTCGGCAAGAAGTTTGTCATAGCCAGCCTGCTGCCAGATGTTTAGGTACAGACACAGGACAACGATGAAATAAATGGTATGATATATATTTAAAAATGCACACACCGATTAATGTACATTTGGCAGCCCTGATGAAGCCAGATCAGGCATTCATGATGCACATGGGTAACCTATGAACATAGCATGCCCGATAAAATAACATGCCAACCAAGAACATAGTGTGGATGCCAATCCTTTCCCTTGCATTTTTCCTCCTTCTTTTATTGAGTGGTGCAAGGTTATTCAAAACCACATACTATCATGGGGGAAAAATTATGGAACTCTGTACAACCCTCTCCCCACCTTCAACTAATATCACTTTTCCCACCTCATCCTCTCCCACTGTGTCCTTCCACCCCACCGCCTCAGCATCTGTTTGCAGAATCATGCATGACCTAATGTTTTCCTGCTCACTAAGAGACTTTTACTGAAAATACTTTTTAAGACCTTACTACTTTTAGTCTTGATTTCATAAATCTGCAACTAGAGTCTTTCTCAAGGTGTGGTCTAGATTGTTTCAAACAAGCTTATTTTTAAGTGCGATTCAAGAAACCTCCAGTTGACCCTAAAGACCACCCAGCAGATTTTGAGGTGGCTAGTTCATGGTTCTATAGGTGTGGACTGAGTGGTGGGGATGCCAAGGGCCCAACAACTGTGAAATTCCCCAAATCCACTTTGGGCATTTGTCACATAGTAAGGATAGAAACCAGGCAAGTATCCTTCTCAGAATCTATGTCAGATGATATGTGTCATGACGGGTGATCCGTGATTGTGTAATTGCAGCTTTTATGGACAATCTTGTTCTATAACAAGTCTTCAGAGCCATTCAAGACTTCTGGATTGTTCACATTGCAAGATTGCCTTCAAGGTTGCTCACATTAGTTAAAATTCGCAGTACATGCTTAGAGCCTCAATTTGAAACGATGCACATCAGATATCTTTCAAGACCTTCCTAATTTTTTTGTCTGACCTATAAAAGATTCTGAGTGAGTCAACGACCACATTCAAAATACCAGGATATGTTACAAGAAAGCTTCCAGCCTCAAGAACCTAAAAAGATGAAGGGTTTATGAAGTGCCTTTGCAGTTTCTGAAAAATAACGTGTGCTATCTTAGTAAACTGTCATCAGTCATACGGAATACATACAATCTTGAAAATAGTATTGTTCCTGTTACACGCTCTACAGATATTATCTAATATATTCTCTGAGCCACTCTCTTCGACAGCCATGTAGCAGGAAGTACTTTCCTGCAGCAAGCATGATTTAACATTGTGCCTTAAAATAGCAACTTGTTTTGTTAATGAAGCTTCATATTGCACTTCAGCCATGCCCATGTGCTATGACAAAAGATGTTCCTATAATCCAATGTAATGTTAATGAACTGACTTCAGGAGGATGGAAACTTGAATTGCCCTTCCTAGGATTCAGTTGTGTGACTTGAAGATCACTGTACGTTTCAGAAGTGAGGACTAAACTCACAGATCCATCCTGCTGACTTTGGCATAGATGCATTAAGGTAAAATCCGCTCGCAAAGGGGCAGATTCTCAGAATCTGCCCCTTTGCGACCGGTATTTTTGCATTTGGGATGCATCATCCCAAATGCAAAAATCGCAAATTAAGAAATCGCAAAATTGCGATTACTTGCATTTAAGGAATCTCAAATTGAGATTTCTTAAATGCAATGCCTTAAAGTTTAAAAAATAGCTATTTCGCTAATAGGGATCTCAAATTACCATGAAGTTGAACTTCATGGAAATTTGCAAAAACTTTGAAAAATGCACTAAAGTGCATTTTTCAAAGTTACATGTTCCGCACACCTGCCCTAAGGGCACGTGTGTGCGCAACATATGTGCACAGATCAATTTCAGGCGTGCAACAGGGTGTCCTTTGGACACCCCTGCATCCTTGAAATCGCATTCTCAATTTACGATTCGCTAATTGCGATTCGCAAATTGAGAATGTCTCCCCATTCATTCCTATTGGCCGCTAGGCCCGTAGGAATGAATGGGGAGGTATACCTTAATTGCGACTCGCAATTTGCGAGTCGCAATTAAGGAATTTTAAGAAATCGCTATTTTTTTAATGATTTTTTCATGCATTGCATTTTGCTATTTCTTAATAGCGAATCGTTATTTTTCACTATTAAGGAATAGCAAAATGGGTTCTTGATGCATCTGGGGGTTGGAGGTTGTAAGCTATAATAACGTAGCACAGTTTGTCTGATGAGGAGAATAATGATTCAATGGATTTTTGTGTGTGTGGCATGCCACTTAAGTTGCTTCAAGGTAGAGGCATATTAAGGGAGAAAGGAACTCTCGACTGGGTATTTAATGCTGGGATACTGGGATAATGCTGATTCGACTGGGCATCCACATTGTGCAATGCACTGATGACAGGTCAGAACCTCAGTAAAATAAAGGGTCTCAAGCACTAATAGAGAATTGACACTTTATTGATATTGACGTTTGTGAAAAGGGCTTGCTCATGGGTACAAGGTCTGACATGAAACCGATACCAGCCCTGGCAAAATGGGGAAACTAGGCTCACTCTACAGAAGGCTAGAACTAGAATAAGGCCAATAATGCATGGTTGGGACATGGCAGCCTATCATGTTCTGAAACAGCCATGTAGCCTGCAGCCTACCATGGGAATGCTGGAGTAGTAGAATAGCCAATGCATGGATGCAGTTATGTCATACATATTTGTAATTTTAGGAGCCTCTCATCATATTTTTAATGTGGTCCCATTCACTTTGAATTACATTGCTACTGAGAAGATAAAGTCTGATTTAAATATTGAGCCCCTACCAGGGTCCTGAACGGTTTACCAATCCTTCTCCAAGGACACCAATGCGGCATCCACATTCACGAGGACAGACCAGCAGAGCATCAGCACCTGCTGGCTTGGCTAATGGATATCTGATTATAAAGGTAGAAAACATAGAGGCCCTAATTTATTGTTTGGTGGGTGTCCTGCTGGAGTGTATCCATTTGTCCCGCTCATGCTATTAGAGAGTGTACATTTGTATAAGTCAGACAGGAAATATGCTAGTTTTCGACAGATGTCTCATAAGCGCCAAACTCTAAATCATGGCAAGAGAAAATGATGAGCACGTAAACAGTCCTAGAAAATAACCCCTACAAATGTATGAAACTCCCAAACGACAACCACAGAGTATTAGAAGCCCGACCTACCAGGAGATAACCCAACAAACAACCCCAGGAAAATTATAAAAACTCCTCATAAGTAGTATTACTTTGTTTTATTCCATCACCTGGAGGTACTTGTCCAGAAAGAAGATAAGCATGATTGTTAAGCAACATACAAGATATGGAGCAAAATGTAACACTCAAGATAATAAAATAAGGCACCAGTGCCCAGCAATGTTTCTGGATCAACACAGATCTTATGGCTGTAGGGGTTATTAGTTTTGATTAAAAGGTTTTATGAGGGGGAAAGAGAGAAGAAAGCAAAAGGGAATGTGTTCATGGTTATAGAGAAGAGACCTCTTAGCTTCTGTGCAAGAAAATGGATATATTTCATAAAAAACGCACGCACTATCTATCCCCTTATTTTAAACAGCCTTGTATATCTTCATAAATGATAAATAAACATATGTTTAAATTAAATGTAAGTTAGCAAGCCATGTTTTACTTCTTCTATAGATGTGAAATGAGAATGACCACAAAACTGGATTTCACATTTGAAACTATAGAAATCTCATTCTTTGTTTTTATCAAAACTACCTCTTTGCCTCATTTGGAAATAAAGCCGAATTCTTACTTAAAATTCATTTTAATTCTTTACTTTTACAATAATACATTTAATGTCTTCTCACACATAAGGTAACAAAGCATACTTTTATGACACATTTCGTCTTTGTTCTGCGATGCCTCACTAGTAACTGATATCCTATGTTCACTCAGTCACTCTTATCTCATCTTATCTGACCTACTCTCTCCTTTGCATTTTTTATATTAAGCATCAAGTTCCTCGAACGTTGTTGCCATGTGATGCTAAATGTTAGTGTTGGATGGTGTAACTGAAGTTGCCCCCTGGGCTTTTTTAAGTGGTAGGATTTGGTAATATTGGGCTTTGTTTTATACGCGTTGTCACAGTGGGTATTGTTTGTATCTCTACATCAATGGCATTGAGCTCTGTTGATGACCTTTGCTCCTAATTTGTTTCCTATTCGGTTATCTTAAACAAGCAAATAAAATGGTCTCCATTTCCAACGGGCTTTATTGGATAATATTGATATTCTAAAATCCTAGTGGGCTAGTGATTCCTCTAAATCGCTCACCCTGGAGTAGTGAGCTATAGAATGTCTTAATTAACAGAATCTAGGAAATTAAGGTGATCCTATTAAGTGTGGATATAATAGCTGCTGGTGACGTTTCTGTAAAGTTTTCAATTTTGTGAAAATTAAATTATTTCCCAATATCATTAGAACCAAAAGGCATCCAGGCAGTGGCATGGCCTTGAATTGACATTGATGGTTACCTTCTCTACCGGCAAGAGAGCACAATATATCCACATCAATCAGGCATGTCCACTGAAATTATGCTATTCTTTGGCGTGCTGTGTTTTCCACATAATTAAGGATTTACTGCATTTACCAAACAACTCATCTTCTGTACAATTTGCAGATTTTCACAAAAAAGGATTGTTTCTAGCTGAAGTGGATCAAACGTTACTGAAAACGCTACCACATGTGTTGCCAGGTAGTGGCACACCTTTTGTTACATAAAGGGAGGTTACCTTTCAGTTGGTGATCACTGTATTTAGGTAATGATGTGAAACCTTCCCCATAGAATGTTAACATGTGTAAAAAATGAGAAAGTAGTGACGTAATGCTGTTTCAAAATGTGCCGCATTCGAGTGCACAATTTACCTTATCAGGGTGCATAATTGGTCATTACTGGGTATCTTAAATTCCATACAGCTCATAATTCCGACACCCCCCCCCCCCCACACACACACATAAACTGAGGTTTATATACAGGTAACACTTATCAAGTCCAGCTGTAATTAAGGTCTTGAAGTTATTCTATTGAGATGGGAAAATAGATGTGGACTTCAACTCGAATATTGTGACCCATTTATATCTTAAAAGTTCCAAGAGAGAGGCCAATATTAAAACGTGGATACCCTGAAATCCTTGCTTTCATGGAAAGAACAAGCTTATGAAAGGCATGTCACATGATTTACCATATTCTATTCAATAGGTAAGTTAACTCCCTAAAGCTAGGGACACTGTAATTTTGTGGCAAGGAAGGAATAAATTATGTAGGAGAGTTTAATAAATTGTGCTAAATTCTGCAAAGATTAACCTGATGGTCAAAAAGGTCTGGCAAATACATGCAGTTATTTGGGTAGAAAACGCCAAACTGCAAGGGTTATTCTACATTTTAAAGGGGACAAATCATAATTGAGGGTATTTTTGGGTTACTTCAGGTGTGACGATTCTCGGAGATGTTTGAATCAAGGCCCAAATATTCCCATCAATTGCAATTCTTTTGGAATTCTTGAATGGTGATTTTTACCTTTGACGTTTTTTGAAGTAGTTTGCAAATGATAACTTCCGTTTATTTTTATGTCGATGGTTGCTTGTTGCAAGCAGTAGTTTTCAGTGTTTGTAATATATAGTACCTTTATGAATTGTACGGTCACATTTCTAGTTACTGATGTGTCATAACTGAGTGGACTTGACCTTCAGGCCTTGACCTTCTACTTTCATGAAGTTTAATCCGTAGTTCCTTTTAATGCCAGGAAAGTTCAGAAGAACTGTGTTTCTGTGTTTACTCATATTGGTGTAACCCTTCTATATATTTAGAGAAATGTATCAAATAACTAACAAGGGGTTTAAGCGTCACATTTCCCCAGGGGTTGTAAAAACAGGATCAACGAGTTAAAAAATAATCGCAATGTGTTTTATGAATTTTAACTAGTTGGATTTGTTATTTGTCACTTTTTCAAAATATTACTTTACATTTTTAAATGGAAAAGGCAAATCTTTTTACCACTCACCATTCGCATAGTCCACTACCTCTGTGAGTCGAAAGTTTAAAAGGAGCACTTTTCAGAATGTTCATTTGTACGACAAACCGAGAAACGGAGGGGCTTCAAAAGTGTTATGAAGCAGTAATGTGAGGCCCCTTAAAAACCCTGCAGTCATAGCAGTAGCAACATTAGTGTAAAAATGGATGACTGGAAACTGAAACTGAACATTCGCTCTCCAGACACCATTTCTTCGTGCAAATCGCGTATCAATCCATGTAGCAGAGACAGGCTGGCCAATGACTTTATGACACTGGAATATGTCAGAAATAAATGAGAATGAAAACATTTGCTAATAGAAACACTCGTTGAAAGTTTCCGTATTTATGGCATTCTGATCTCATTTCGAATTATGCACACAGATAATAATTTCAGTAAACATAGATAGATATTGGTGAAAAGAAATGTCAAAAATAATGGCCTAAGTATATTGTTCCTTTTTAGGGTTGAAGGTACCTGCATAAATTGCAACATGTGACCCAGATGCTTCAGTAAAAAAGGTCAGTTGCATTTTTTTTTTTAGAAAAGTACAACTTGTATTAGATTGTACCATGAGAGTATAATGAATTTATTAGGTGCAAACTAATGCGTTTTGTGTTTTCAAAAAGGTACAGTTCTGCTTAAGTTTCATCTAGTTCCACGGGACTACTTTTCTGGTCTAGTGCAGCATCAAATATTTGATAATAGATTGTTGTTTTTGTATTTCATCTAATTAATTACTTTTGCTTGTTGGCAACCATGACCAGCAGGAGATTTATATTATGGAGATTATACGCCTCATTTATAAACAGCAGTAGGTGATTCAATGCAGTTCTAGAGAACTGAAATGGATATGGCTTCCTCAAGTCAGTAGCCAAGCCTTCTTTAATGAAGTTGCACTTTAATTAAACATTATAGGCTTCTCAAACATCCATCAATTTTGCTGGAAATAAGTTTAGACCGAAATGCAGGTAGCAAAGTTTGGCATGTGAGTGTCAGTTTATGAAAATAAAGTTTACAAATGTATGGTTCTTATTTCTCGTTAATCTTACAGAAAGAATGTGACAGCGTCAACATGGTGATACTGAATAAAGACGCCCATCCCCTGAGATATATGATTGCAATTGAAAGTGGGGAGATGGATCTAGAGATCATCTGGCCAAAATCAATGCCAGTACCTCCTAAAGTTGGGCAGAATAGAGGTTTTCAAAATAAATCAAAATGTTACAGGCTTTTGAAGTAATTCGTGGTACACTACCAGACACCCTATTTACAGCAGTCTGTGCCAGTATGTGAGAGTGAATGTAGAAAAACTCGGGCATTTAAGAGTGTTTATTGATCTGAGAGAAGCTTATCCCAAAAAGTGGCATGTCGTAAGACATTTAAAAAAACTCACCTACACCTGCATGCTTCTGTAGAGTACTCATGTCTTTCTGTGAAAAATGCAAAACTCGCCAGCTTCAATACTGATCATGCATGATATACACTTTTGGTCCTTTTCCTCTCCTATTCAGATGAAGACTGCTAATTTTTCCAAACAATGGTAATTTGGATATAGAATGCATTGCCACCATTTCTATCTCTCCAAAATTGGCAGAACCTTAGTCAGAGGTCTTCTAAAGTATACGCAGTGCACAAGGGGATGTTTACTGAAAGCAGATTGGTATGATTGATGATTAATCTTGAAGACCAGCCTCTACTTAGCGTACATGACCTTGAACTGAATGGTTTATTAATAATCAGCAGTTTGGGTGATCAGTTGCATACTAGTAGTGCCTCTCCTGGTGGCTGCATTTGGAACCACTTGGGTAAAAGGAGCAACTAGCGTCGAAGCCCTAGCTTCAATCTTTAGAATAATCAATGCATGCAGTGACAAGGGCGGAGGGCAGTATGCACAGTTGCATGGAGGCACCCATAGTAGATAATCTACAACTGTCTTAAACAATGTAATTGGAATTCAACTTTTAAGAAGGTAGCAACCAAAGTGTTAGGTACACATATGTGCTAGAAAACAGTTCTTAATTTGTAAAAAAGATAAGTGTTGGTGCCCAAAGTTCTTTTCAGAAGATCATGGCCGGTGCTATGGAATGTCAGGGTTCCCAAAATCAATGCTGGATAGTCTTGATTCCACTTTAGGCCTCTTTAATCCTGCAGGTTTTTATCATCATTACTTTCTCCCTTTGTAACTGATACTTATGGGCTTATTTTGATGTTGGGCTGGAAACGGGACTGACCTACCTCCTAATCACGATGTGACCGCACATGGTGCGGTCGCATAATCTCATTCCTCTATGGGAGTCCGTATTACGGCTGTAAACGGCCATAACACAAGCCCCCATAGAGGAATGGGAGTCTGTGTTGATCCCTGCACCCCATGACAGGCACCTCAAGGTGCCTGCCACAAGGTGCAGGGATCAACAAGAGGAACCTTTGGCACCCCCTCAGCCCCCAACCGAGGCCAAAAACAGAAGGGGTCCCACCTAGGGGCCCCCAAACACAATTTCTGACAGGGTCGGAAAGGCCAGCATGGAATCCCTGCCGGAAACTGTGCATCGTAATACATAAGGCAGAAACTCCTTCCATTTGGATTACGGGCCGATCTCCAAATGGCAGACGGGCTCCTGGAGCCTGTCGGAAGCCAGCTGGAATGACCAGCCGGTTTCAATTCCGACTGGCTGTAACATAATCAGCCGGTCTGAATTGAAACTGAAGATGAATGTCAAAAAACAAGGTCAGAGGCTTTCCGACACTCATCGTAATCAGCCCCTAAGTCTTTCTCTTCCCCCTTCTTTTTCCTTTTTGTGAATTGTTTTTGTCTTGCTCTGCAGCAAAATCTTGTTGAGGAAAATTAAATGTTTGTCCCCAAAAATACGTGCCGGTGGGCCCTAGCTGCAACTACAAGCTCTAATTAAGCACTGGAAAACAACATTATACACATACATACAACTAGAAAGGAAGCTGGTTTTGCCAAAATGCTATCAGGATCGGTAACAATCTCTAATATTGATATCTTTAATATTAAATACATATTTAAAGTTTTAGGACCTCATTTATGAAGAAAGTGGCAAGCACACACCTGTGGATTTGCAGCTACATGTGGCTGCAGTTTCACAATCAGTCCGCGAAGTATGCCTGGAAAGGTGTGCCAGGTGCTGCTTAGGGACTATCTTGTAAATATTCGCAAGGATTCTTGTTCCCTCTGTACAGAGTTCTCCATAAAGGAGAATCCCACACAAGGGGAATAGGAGGCCTGTACACATTTTCTCTTATTTGTTTGCTTCTGGGGCAAGGCATCTTTCCCCACAGAGAAAGCTCTTCTCCTCACCTCTACTAAATGTGGAGGAGATCCATTCCCCTTTCCACCCTGCAAGGGTATTTACTCCTGTCCTTTGTTTTCCAGGGTGGAAAGGGGACACAGAGAAATTCAGGAATACCCACACATTTGGTTGTGGGCATTTCCAAATTTCCATGTCAAACCAGCCTTTGGAATGCCCACTCTCCTTCCACCCCCACCGCCTCCCCCCCCCCATTGAGTGGGCCTCACAAGTGGTGGTTTCTCCACACTCATGGCGGAGAGATGCACACTCATAACTCCTTGTAAGCCTTCCAGGAATTTCTCTTTGTGGATGCCTTGCAGATTTAGAAAAGGGATATTCTGTTGTAATGTACCTTTGTGAACTATCCCCATATTTTAAACAAAAAGAGAGCAAGTGGCATAGTATAGGCAACACTGTATGAAGACACACATATTTAACCAACAGCTGTGGCTTAAAGGTTTTACATTTAGAGTATCAAAGAGAACTATCAGGCACATGCATCAAAGGATTTTGCGATCGCAAACGGTGCGAATCGCAAAAATCGGTTGTTTGCGATCGCAAAATCTGCTTTTGGAATGCATGAAGGGTGAAGGCCCAGGCAATTTGAGAATTCGCAAATATTTGCGAATTCTCAAATTGCGATTACATTTAAGGAATCGCATTTTATGATTCCTTAAATGCAATGCATGAAACTTAAAAAAATTGTGATTTCGCAATTAGGGGGAGCAAATTACCATGAGGTTGAACCTCATGGTAATTTGCAAAAACTTTGAAAAATGCACTTTTGAGTTATTACCTTTAAAATTCAAAACTAGTTTTGTTTAGATAATACGGCCACCTCGACATGAAGTGATGAAAGTCATGCTTGCCATCATTGTGACAGCAGTATTAGCTGAACGTTTTAATGGTAATTTCTATTGTAGTGAACATCTAAAGAAATAAAGAGGAGGTTACCCTTAATTACTAAGGTACGTGTGAGAAACATGAGTCTTTTAGAAGCTGGGAAAGAGATAATGAAAATGTTTCTACTGATGTGTTGTGTGAGACAAATCAAGGACATTGACTTTTGTCTCCTTTCAAGCTTCAGATGAGACGAATAATAGTATTATGGACGGTATAGTGTAGGATAAGATTATAATGAATAAATAGATTTAGCTCACAAAGTAATCAGAACTCCATAAAAGTCAGTCTACGAGAGCTTGATTGGAAGCAACATGTATAAGAGGATATTGTACATTTTGAAAGCCTTTGGAGCACCTTATTAAATTGTCCCACAATGAATCACTAAAAAAAAGGTGCAAGATCGTTAGTCTTCTTTAAATGATCTTGCTCATCCACTGAGAATTTTGGGAAACAGTGTTATCAAAGATTTCTTTGCCTGTGCTATATGATGCTCTTGCAGGACATATTGTTGAAAGGCGAAACAATGCAAGTAAATTCTAAGTATTTTGCTAATCAACATGCCTTTTGCAGCTCTGTTTGTATGGGAAGGAGTAGGTCTTACTTCTCAGGTCCTTAGGACTGTTTGTATCAGTCCCCAGGATTAGCAATAATGTTCTTTTTTGCTACTATCTCCCACAAATTGCCATACATACATTGCCACACCAACAGTTGAATATGTTATTGGACACCATGATGAACCTAACATGTACATGCTAGACAACCTTTGTGAGAAATGTTGTGAATGAGTGAGTACATGAATAGCCGCAGCAAACCATTGAAGGTTTTTTCTACTAGTACGAGCTTTTCATCTCTGACAGTAACAGAGCTCTAAGAAAGACTTCATCTCTATGACGTGAAATTGCCAAATACAAGAAAGGATCTACCTTGAAATACTTCTTTCAAGCCCACGCCAGTAAAATGTGGAATTTCCTCCCAAAAACTGTACCCCTAACCACTTTGTAAAAGAGTTCACGAAAAGCCTAAGTAACTATTATTCAACAGCTATAGGATGGTTTGTGGCCTTATCCATGCACAGGTGAATTCTGAACAAATGTTACACTGACTTGTTTTACAGTGTAACAGCAAAATATCTGGCAATTACTTATATCAACTATGCTTTCTTGTACTATACTATCTTCAGTTGATGCTAAACCATGGGGGATAATTACAACGCAATATCGAAGCGAAGTGTTACGCCAAAATTGGTAACGCTGTTCTTCAACATTTTTTAAAAACAGGGATGTGCCATATTTACAAAAATACGGTGCACCCCTATGTTTTCCCTAGTGCTGGCACAAAAAAAATCTGTCTAGCGCCAGTGCAGGCACCCTTGCGCCATGTTGCAAGGTTGCCTGTGATGCAGGGGCGATTGGTTATGTGTATGAAGGAACATCTTCCTGCACATAAATAATCTTGAAAATCAATTTGCTCTTTCTATGTGTGCTGCAGAATGGACGTCATCCCCTGTGCTGGTACTCGCAAAATGCTGCCTTGTGAAATGTACAACCTAGTGCCATGGTTGAGTTGACTTGAATCATACTTTCCCAGCACAAATTATGTGTAGACAATCTCATAAAGGATCGTACACATTAGACGTGTGCTGTGTGTACACATTTGTCCATGACAATAGAATAAGCATAAACTCAAACAGCTATATGCACATATATTCGTAACAAACAGGTAAACACAACTTAACAAACATTTTTATGCACTAATGCATCTACAGCTGTATGTAGAAACATTAAGCACAAAAGAAATGAAAAGTTGAATTTGTGTAGAGTGCACCAGCTCTTGGATAAAAATATATAAGCATGCCTTAAATCTGAGCTGGGGAGGACGGTTGAAGAATTGGAATTGGCAGGTTGCAAATAGGTTACTCTCCAATAGAAAATCTATTGGGTTACTTGTTGTATGTATTCATATTTGTTCCCATATTGGGCCAGGTTATATGTAATGGATGTAGCAGCCCAGGCCAAGTGGGGAGATGTGGGCAACCCCTCATCTTCAGTGATGAGTGTGCAGTGCACTGCAGCAAACATGAAATGCATCTTTTCACGTGAAAGGAACATATCCCCTTGTTTGCACCTACTTCAAGAAGGTTACAATAGTATTTTGATGCAAGCCCAATCTGGTTATCTTAGTAAATCTTGCCTGGCATCAAAACCTATGCGTGATCCACCTCAATAGCACAAAGTTGGGCAAATCTGTTTTTGCACTGAGACAAGAGCAAAACAACCTTTGTGTCAAATAGTACATAGCGGGCACCGTTTTGTGCTAGTAAAGTAAATCTGGGACACGGACTTATGAGCAGCTATGAAAGGTCCCTGGCATCCTCTGCTAGAACTACAGCTCCCTTACTGCTCCTCCTATTCATTTTCGACTTCTTGATGTGCCCTAAACAAAATCATTGTCAAGGTATGTTATATTCAGGCAAGAAGTGAGAACTTCACTGACATCTCAAGTCATCTTGTACAAAATACGCAGAATTGAAGCCTTCCATTGACTTCTGCATTATAATGTATCGTTGTTCCATTGTTCTAGTATGTTTTATGGACAATTGTACTAATACACTTTTGTTTAACCTAAGCCTACATCGTAAGACCGAATTGTGAAAGTAAATACTCTTATAGCATACTGGTTATTTTCCTCTAGATCTGAGGGAAACAAAATACATTTGCCAGCCTCCAAAGGTATGGCAACCTATAATGCAAACCTAGATAAAAAGCAAAGTTCTGTACTTGAGGAGGGGTTTGCAGTGCTGAAATAACCTGAGAGGAACTGGCAATAGGGATATGCTTCACAGGCAATGTTTTACATTCGAAAGAGGAAAGATGCTAAGTGAGGCTTACAAAGAGCTGGAAGTGGGTACTCTTCAAGGGTGATAAGGCAAGTGGTTGCTTATCCCTTGACGCCACGCTCATGGGCTATACTTTTCCCTCAGTAACAAAAAAAAACGATGCCTTTTATGAGAAATTAGAATAAAGCCTGGCCAAGAGACTCTGCATCCCAATTTGAATTCTTCTCTCTTAGCCCACACACCACCCCACCCTTGTATTTGGGTCTTGCGTTTCTTTACATTGCCTGGCCCAGTTTGTGATCACCCGATTTCAGGGCACAATAAGTGGATTTTTTAATGCTTCATAAAACTCAGGCTGGCAGCAGGATGTGACTTGCCTCTAAAGGCATAGGATTCCTCATAGAGCACCTCACTTGGATTTAGATTTGACTTTCAAATGGCCTTGCTAATGATAAATCATGAAAGACAATTATGATGCCTAAAATAAGCGGTGATGCATAATTCTGTTTGCTTGATGTGTCAAAGGAGTGAAATAGATAGTGAAAACCGTCAGGTACTAAGTCTGTGTCACCCTTTCGCCCATTGATTTCAGGCTTTTGAATATGTATTGAGTTGCCTGAAAACTGTCAGAAGTATTCCTTTAATATAGTAGCATTCCATCACTGAGGTGCCCGTCAGTTTTGGTATTCATGAGTTAGAAATCGCGGGGACTGAACAATCAATTCCCTGCATAAATTGTTTCATTGTCTTGTGCTTTCAAACTGATGGCGGGCTCATAATTTATTGATTTTGGTGGAGTTTCTGCTTAAATTCATGATGCTTCTGCAATGCTCCCTGGCTTAGAATGAACCCTCGTGCTGCTAGATCTAGCAAATTGCTGTTTCGCGTGAATAATGGACCAGCAAGATTTCTTCTTTTCCCTGAAGGACGGTGATGCACTACTCATCGCGCCCTGTTTCCATAGCTGTTTAAGACGCAAATTTCGGGCAACTCTGAAGAAAATGAGGGAAAGAAGTGCCTTTATCCTTATAGCTGCAGGACAGAGTTATGGGAATTAATGTGGTGGTTACTGCCTGTTTACAAGGTGGACATTCTGCATGAAAAATTACCTCAGGACGCCAAAACAGCAAGGACAAAATCAGGAAAGGGGAATCATAGTTTTCATAATATTGGCAAAATGCAGGTAAATAGATAATTATAAATAAAAATGGTTAAATAGGCACTAAGACATGTGGTGGTGGTGCAAAATAAGAAATGAAAAAGCCTCGGTGGCAGCAGGTCTATTAATCCCCATATTGAATCTGTCAACTGATATACATAGACCATCAGTGTATGCATGTGCAGACTAGTCTACACACTGCATGTGCACAGAGGTAACACCATGCTGTTCGGTGTGCCTAAATCCCACCTTATCCCTTTCCAGAGCATTGGCCACACTGTAGCTTGCCTGATTAAATTTGACACAATCGCATCCACGCTCAAAGAACTCCACAGGCTCCTCCTGCCTGCCCGCATCGCATTGCGCCTCACAAATCAGGCGCAGCATCCCGGTGCGGAATGGATGACTTTCCACCCGACTCCAAAACAAAAAAGCTGAAACCTCTCTTTTTCAGATAATGTCTGATTGGTCCTTGCCTGCGCTGCGTCTGCTTGGCTGCTCCAGTTTGACCCGTCTCTGTCTGCTGTTGCCATCGCACTTCTCTCCTTGAGTACAGCGCTCCATTACCTTCTAACTAGGTCTGCACTGTGTTAACCCTTTCATACATACATACACACATACAACCTTACTAAACTGTGATATCATCTTCCACCCCGTTAAGCATCCCCCATGTTCCTTACTTGTTTGATATCTGAACTCAGCACGTGCTCTGTAAAGTCACTGTCTCTGTTCCTTTGTGCCATGCGAAGAGCTAATCTCCACCTCAGGAATGGATCAAGTCCAAGTTATGCAACAACCCTAAAAACATACGTTTAAAACAAGCATTTGCAATGCAATAGGTCTCGCATTTGGGAGAGTTTAAGCTATTGGCATTGTAAATGACTATGCCTTTTATTTATATTTTAAAAACCAACACATAAATAAAAGGCACTGTTATTTACAATGCCAATAGTTCAAACTGCGTAAATGTGAGACCTTTCATTGCAAATGCGTGTTAGTAATTAGGATGAGTCATACAAATACGCAGTCATAGTCTAACAAGGGTATCACGGAGGAACTGCATGATGAACAAAAATAAGTTCCAAGCTGCACGCCGTAAGAAATGAAGTTGTGCCGCGAACCACAAATTCGAAAAAATAAGAGAGGGTGGTGGACGCCACACTAATAATGAGCTCAATATCACCAGGCATTTTTGAGCAAAAATAATCATTAAAGCTAATAAAAAATACCTTATATGTCTACACAAATCTTCCACGTCTGTATATAGTTTAACCATGTTCTGGCCAGTGCCCCGGGGAGGCTCGCGGATGCTTGCTCATCCTCCTCCCCCCTTGTACCTAACCGGGCTGAATCCTGAAAGTGGCTAAGATGGGTCTTGGGCCGCTGCAGGAGCATGGATTGCAACTTGAGGAGAAGTAGCGCAGTGTGTGCGGATCAGGGGGACAGTTTAACAAAGGTTGCCCCGATATAAAAAAGGGCAGACACTATGGAGCGGACACTGCGTTTGGTAAAAAAAAAATCAATCAAGATACTTGAAGTGCATGGATGGGGGCGGGAACAATGCATCATGGAGGAAGCCTCCACGGAGTCTTTAGTGAGCAGCGCCCGCGTCCCAAACCGTGAAGCGCAGGTCTGTGCAGTGGGGTGAGGGTGCAAGGAATGGAACATATTTAAAATAGGCGCTTTGCTGAGTTACTAAAAAACAGTTTTGGCAAGCTGCGCATACCCACGCAGCTACCATTGTTACTGCTCAAAAAGAAAGAAACAAATTGAAGAAAAAAACAAAGTCATGCTTCGAGCACAAATAAGTAAAAAAAAAAACAATGGAGGAAGCGTCCACAGATTTCTCAAATTAACACAGCGCCCGCTTGTGCAGCGTCCGTACAGGGGGAGCTGGGGTGGGGGGGCGTATTTAAAACTCACAGGCGACGCCCATTAAACACAAGGTACACAAAGCCTATAACATACATCATACTGCACCTGGGACACTGTGGAAGGCACATCACTACCCAAAACCTGTAACAACATACTGCACCTGGGACACTTGTGCTAGGCACATCACTACACAAAGTCTGTAACATCATACTGCACCAGGGACACTTGTGCAAGGCACATCACTACACAAAGCCTGTAACATCATACTGCACCAGGGACACTTGTGCAAGGCACATCACTACACAAAGCCTGTAACATCATACTGCACAGTACCCAGACAGTTTCCTGCACTAACCGCCCCCTCACAAAACGTGCTGATCACACACATCCACCATACAACCAAAGGCAAACCTGGATATTAATATGCCAACATTAATGTGACGTCAAACTAACAAATACACAATAATTTGTGATGTCACTGTCTAACATTGTGCCTCGAACTCCACAGTGCACAGAGCATTGCCGGGGACCTCACAGAGCAGTTACTTAGAAAACGACCTTACCCCACTCCGCTGTGACCTTAAAGTACATCTTCTATATGACGAACAGAATAAGTTAAAAAAAATATTTCTCAACTACAGTTAAACAAGTTCCCGCTTCCCGCCGGGCCGCCGCGCTGCCTGCGACGACCCGGAAGCGGTTGGGCAGCCGGCCAATCGCAGCGCGGCCCCAACCGGAAGTCCCGCCCCCATCGCGGCGCGAGAGAGAAGCCACTGTCCGAGGAGCCCCGAGGGCTCCTGATCGAGTCCCGGTCCCGAGATGGGGGACCGGGTGAAGAGCGGCCGGGCGCATGAAGAAGGCGGGGCTCTCATGTGGTGAGAGTGCCCCGCAAAGCGCAACCGCCGCCCGAGAGGCACGCCGAGCACCGCCAGAACAGGTGAGTGTGTTACGGAGGAGGAGGGGTGAGTGGGGGTGGGGTGTGCTCGTGTGTCTGTTGTAGTGTGTCTGTGCGTGCGTGTGTCTGTCTGGGCGTGTGTCTGTTAAAGGGGGTTGAGTGTGTGTGTGTGTGTATGCATGCAGTGTGTGTATGTGCGCATGCGTGCGGGAGCCTTTCTGTGCATGGGAATAGCAGGGACGGCGACGCGACGTGCGCGCTCACGAGCTACAATCTCCAGGAGGACAAGCTCGTCACAGTCTGCTGTCTACATTCCCCGGAAAGCCCGGAAAGTGGCGACATAAGTTGTCTCCCTAGACAGCAAAAGCTTTGCTTTTGCTTTCGTCTAGGCGAGACCTAAAAATGATACAGACGTATAACTAATAAGTACTAATATTTTGTAGTCATAGTTAAGACTGTTGCAAAATAAAGGTGACAACCTATGGGCCTGGGCTATCCTCATAAGCGAGCCATATGTCCTCTGTTTTCCATTTTGCAGCATGTTTTATTTCCAACACAGGCGGTCATTTCTTTTTTAAAGTTAGCTTTCTGCACTAGCAGTGTTTGGCAGCAAAATGCACTAAATCTATCTCTGTGTGTCACAATTTCGCTCCTTCCTGATGTCTCAACCTGCCACTTACGCCCAGTTTCTACCAGGCCAGCTTCTGTTCTGCAGCTACAGGATAAATACTCTTTCAAAGGCAAGCTTAGCCTGCGCGAGGGAGGCCCGTCCAAAGACCTAAGCGGGGATGCTTTTGCAAAGCTCAGAAAGCTTTCAACTGGGAAACACAAATGGCGCAAACCCAGAGCGGGTGATTATATGTTGGAAGAGTTGCGGGCCCACACAAAACATCAAATGGAGAACGTGAAAAATAAGTTGGACGAAACTATCAAAAGTTCCCTGTAAATCAGCCACTGGAAAATTGAACTCCGAGAAAACCGGTTATTACGTCGTGGCCGATAATCAGGGTGAGGCGTGTGTAGCTATTTTGTGCCACGCATTGGATGCGCCCTGTGGTAAGGAATGCATGTTGATTTATTGTCAACTGAACTGTACAGGGGCGGGCCCGGATTTAAAGCAAAGAGGCCTGCATTCTGTGGGGACACGTGGGACTCTTTTTTCATGATTTCTAATGTACCCTTGGTGTTCCATTGGCGCTGGGCATCTTTGTTGCTCAGGGTTATTTCCCCCCCACGTTTAAGTGGGCTGCTGTCTTGCCTGGCTTAAGCCAGCACGCACTGATTATACATCACGAGAGATCACGTACTGTTTTCATGGACGAATAGTAATTACCGGGTAATGGTTTAAAACATTTCCTGAAGGAACATAAAGCTGTTTTCTAAAAGTCAAGAGCACATTAAAAGGATTACCACGTAGATATGATTTTTAGATAACGCTAAAAGGGGTCCCAAATGGGCTTATGAAAAGGGATGCTATCTCTTTGATGGAAAGTGCACGGTCTGACAGCTTAGCATGCAAATAGGCCGCGCATATTGTCGTGATGAATGTGCATTTTCCTCCACAAAGGAGGCTAGAAATCAAATGTTTTCGTGCTGTCTTAATGGCACCAGTTCTGTGAGTGTGCAGGCTTCTTGTAAATGCGAAGGGCCTTTAAGTCGATGGGGAAATAAACCTCTAAAACATTTCTGAGTGACAAACAAAGTCCAGGGCCAGTTGTATCTGTATCTATTCCACAATAGCACGTTTTTTAAGGTGCTATATTTATTATTAGGCCCCAAACATCAGGAAAACTATTACATTAAACAAGGTCATGCTAATGCAGTGACATTGAGGTGCACCCAAGACGTCCATAAACTCCACATTTCCTTCAGGATGTAGCTTAATGTTTAATTTCCGGAAAGTTCCCAGGATCGCAGCTACCTTCAGTGCAGTCGGTGCAGTGGTACCGGGGCTGGGGCCAGGACATATGAGTGGCCCGCCCCAGGACAAAAAGTAAAGCTAACTTTAGATATCCAACCAGAGCATGTAGGGGCTCATCTTCCTTGCTAACCTTCCTTTCCACACCACTGAAAGTTCAGCGACTGGTCTTGGGTACAGCACACAATACATCTTTTTTTGGCACCAGATATTTGAACAGCACCTTGAACTGGTGTTCTGCAGCTGACACTAATAACCCTAAATGCTAAATGCGATGCTGTGCGTGCTACGAATTTCGTTGTATTAATTAAATTGTGTACTTACCTGCAATTATCCATCTGCCGTTTTTTAGCACCCTCCACCCTGCCCCTCCCCCTCCCCGCCTCACCGTAACTCCCTCCACGGGCCACGGCTGATGAAATATCATTGTCTACTAATACTAAAAGTGGAAGTTATCTGGGGGGATATTCTACAAGGGCAGGAGGATGCCTCTTCCTATAAACTGAGGAAGAGTCTCTCATATTTAAGAAAAGGTATTGGCCTGAAGTGGGAGTTGAGGACAGAGAGGTGATATCAGGCGAGTCGATTCATTTTTGTGCTATAAGGTCAGCAACCTATCAAGTGCTTTGTCTCTCACCTTCACATTACAGGGTGCCAGTCTGGCTTGGATCCGAACCAAGGTCCCAAATAGGGCTCGTCCACCTTTGGAAGCCTTTAGGAGCATGAAACAGGCTTAGGGTTTGAACTCCTGCCAAAAAAGTTGGTATCTTTCGGCCTAGCAGGGGGAGATAGAATCCGGGGTTTTTAATTATCATAGAGTTCCTATTCAGGTTTCCAGCCATGATTGCTCTTCCGCTTCTTTCCTCACTCATGAGGTGTATTTATACACAGTAGGCAATATACATGCCTTTAAAAAAAGGTACCTAGCTTCTGCTTATGTCACCAAATTCCACTCGTGGCCATTTGGCATTGTTTGTTACCCAAATCAGAACATCTCTGCCTTGCATTTGTTTCCATATGGATTACTAGGCCTTCACAAATAACCCCTGTTATGGTGTACACACAAACAGCACCCTCTGGTTGGGTTTGGTGCTAGGTGTTGTGTATATGCCAACCGGACCACCTATAACACATACCATTTAGGTAGATCTATAACTATTTCCCCTCTTACTAGCATAACAGAAATCATGAAACATAGCAAGGAACCTGCTGGTAAATTAGAAACTCCAGCTAAGTAGAATTACAATAGGCACACCAATTGCTTACACCAGTGGTTCCCAAACTTTTGACTTCCGGGGACCCCCATTAAGTCACCACTGGAAGCCGGGGACCCCAAGCAATTTGTAGGATTTAAATTTCAAACATTAATTCGAACAGAACACATACATGTGCACACATTTACAAGCCCCTATCCCCACGGGAATGTCACTTTTTGTGATGTTCCCATGGCGATAGGGGCTTCGCCTTATTTACAAGGCAGTGTCGAGGCACTTACCATGGCTTAACACTGCCTTGCAAATAACGCCCCCTTTCATGCAATAGTTAGCGTGAAAGAGGTGGGCAGTGGGCGTTGCGGTGGGTGTTCCACTGCAACACCCATTGATTTTTACACTGCCTCCCATTTACAAGGGCAGCGTAAATAGGAGACTGCGCCAAAATTAAAACCAGGAAACACCTGGTCTTAACTTGGCAAAACGAGGAAAAATTCTTTATTTCTCCTCGATTTTGCTTTTTCCATGTGTGCTACCTTATGCACTACACATGGAAAAAGCAAAACGCCTTGGATTGTTTATGTTCAGGAAGGTGACCCTTCCTGCACAAACAAGCTTTAAAAAAATTACATTGTGTAACTTCCATGCGTGCTGCATTAAGCAAATCACATAGAAGTGACAAAACAGCATTTCAAGATTGTATGTGCAGCAAGGAGGACCTTCCTGTACATAAACTATCTTCTCCTGCACACAGATGCCCTTGCACTATGGTGCAAGGGTGCCTGCATTGGCACTACCCGGCTAAATGTAGCACCAGCGTAGGGGGAAATGCAGGGCTGCACCATATTCTTGTAAATATGGTGCAGCCCTGCATTTCAGAAGTGGCAGAGCGTGTCGTTAAGCCAAGGATGCTAACGACACGCTCCTACACTTCTGTTGTAAATATCCCTCTTAATTTATATTGAAAGAATTGGCAAAAAACTAAATAATTTAATCTGGAGATTGGTGCTGGATCCCAGTGACTAACTTAAATGGCTGGTTTTATTTTGCAGTATGAGGCTCCTGCTCCTGCTAGGGCCAGACTGGAAACCAAAATCAGCCCTAGAAAATGTTTTCAGATCAGTCCCATACGGTGCATACCAAGTGCAGTGAGTGAGCCTGGCCACTACAGAGGGGGCTTTGTAAGGCTCTCCCCCAAAAGATTTTGGGAAAGAATGGTGCAGTCACCTTTATCATTACATATTGAATTTTATTTGCTTTTAAATAGTAAATGAAAACCTTACTATGCACCAGGGTACGACATTCTGGGAAGAAAAATAAGTTACTGACAAAAGCAGTAACCCACTGACCTATGCACATGAAATAAAAAACATTTTTAATGCATGGTACACGTTCTTTGCAGTAGGCATATTAACCCTCTGTGCTACATTAGATAAGTTAAAGCTGCCACTGTACAAAGCTCATCTCTCTGCTGCAGGTACATTAATCACTGGTGTTATCTTGACACTTTTACTGTTGCTCGAAAACTGCTAATACAGGAAACTTTGCAGTGCTTTTTAAACTGCTGCCTGCGGACCCCCTGGGAATGTGTCAAGGACCCCTAGGGGTCCGCGGACCACAGTTTGGGAAACACTGGCTTACACAACTTCTAGCATATATATTTCTAGGCACTGCAATTGAATGCAAAATGAGAGCACCTCTTTGGTCACTCTTATGTGACACCAAAATGATTCCCACATAGGATTACAACAGCATAACACTCTGCCAACCACACATTCTCCACAGTGTAGCGTGCTACCCATTCGAAAATGCATGTTGGCACTGCTCATCAGCGTTGTACAGACATTTATAATACAGTACAATACAATGTTATCTACAAGACCACCAATGCAGAATGTTGTGTCTGAAAGAGCTGCATTTTGCTAGTAGTTGGCCTTTATTAAGTCTTGCAGCAGTTGTACTGTACATGAGGGCACATTATAAAGTGAACATTGTCTGCTTGACTGTGGATTTATTTCAGGCAACTTTCTCTTGAACAAACCAACCTCCATCTCTTTCACACCAACACCTCTCTCTCAAAATATGCATAACCTACACACTAGACCAGAATAAGAAACTGTTACAGCAAAGTAGCGCTTTCCTTCCAATATGCATGTTGGATTTGCCACTCTGTTTAGTATACACTTAGCTCCTCTTGCACACACTAATCTTCATTTACCTCAAGTGTGTTCCTAACTCCTTCAAAATGCTGTCCATGCCCTCACTGTCTAGAACAAAATGAACAAATGATGGATGGAATGCTGAACAAATCAAAAATTCACCTTGGTCACAGATCTGGGTTTCATCCATTGTTTTTTTGATCAGCACGCCACACCCTTTTGGATCCAGCCATACACGAATCAGTCTTGACCATGCTCCTCTTGGGAACAGTTCGGCCTGAACTTCCAGGCCGGACCTCGCTGGACCAGAAACAAGCGTCCTGGGACCGGTTTTGGGGTATCAACTCTGAGTTATGCACAGACATGGGTCCTGTGCTCTTTATGCCATAGGATTCAAGATAGCCTGACTGATATGGGGTGATACACGAAAGCCAGTCCCAAGATGCTTGTTTCCGGTCCAGAGAGTGCCTGGCCTGGCAGTTTGGACCATGCTGTTCCTATGGGGACAGGGTCAAGACTGATTCGCATATGTCTGGGCCCCAAATGGAACGGCATGGTGAGCAAAACAGTTTGATTTAACACTTGTCTGTGACTGGGGGTGAATGGTTAATTTGTTTAGCATTCCAGCCATCATCTCTTCTTTTTACTCACTGTCTAGAAGACACTCATTTAAACTGCTAGATTTTCACGTTGCCTCCCATGGCCAGCTCATCCTTAGTTTGCAGCTTGCTGATGGCTTAAAATATGATCTCATATTCCTACTCTTACTCTCCAAATCTACAATAGGTCCCTCTTCATTTTCTCAGCGGAATCCTTCTAGTATCCCCCCACCATACTGACATTTTGATTAAGTATCTTACTCTTTGGAAAATGCCTATCCATAAGTGTGAAATCTATCCATGTTGCCTGTGTTCTTTCTACTTCATATATCGGATAATGCTTGTGCTTCTCACTTTCGGCTTCCTTAATCCCTCCCCCCACCACCACATGTAGAAGGAGGCAGGGGTTCTTGTTCATACTTTAGGAAACTTTAGAGTAAAATAAACAAAATGAGCCCCAATCAGCGAAGGGATCACAACTCCTTAAGGGTAACATGAGGTAAGGCTTGGCAGCCTAGTTATGCTCAAGTTTCAAGAGCATCGCTGCCTTGATTTTAAAAGGAGATGTCTCATTGGGTGCTTTGTGAGATATGTTTGTTTGCTCCAATTCATGTGGTCCTTCACCCTGTTGTCTTTATGGTAAGAAGCATGCAATGCTTTAGTTCTCGCCTACGCAAGGTTCCATTTAAGTGATGACCTATGGATCATGCAACGAGGAAAATGAAGGGCTGGAGGAGGAGCAAGACCTTCATAGAAGGTAAAAGAAACAAGTAAGTGTGAGAAGGATAAATGGACCAAGTGTTTTAACTGCACTGTGTTTTGACACTCTATTTATTATGACTCCTAAAGGTCTTGAGATATAAAATAGCAAGCACTTAAATCTAAAAGCATTGGGCTACTGAGTAGTAGATTGCCCAAGTAGGAACCATGACAAATTGTGTTTTCCGCAGAAAACATCAAATGGTCATTTGGCAATGGGCAAAAATCTTCTATTAGGATTACTAAATATGCACTAAGTGCTTTTTATGCAGTCACGTAGAGCCAAGGCAAGCTTTTAACATTCACCTACAGTATCCAGTGGAACATGAAGATGGTTTTAGTCATTATTTCCTCATCTTTTTCAGTAAAAGAAGGAAAGTGATACATTCTGTGAACTCCTGCAATTAGAGATCCTTGACATTTATTAAAAACAGACATTGCCCACTGCCTAGGCCCCCCTCTGGTATAGGTCCATTTAGCATGCAAATTTAGTAATGAAAATGTCCTTTGCTAAAACTGCCAATGAACACATAGGCTCTTCACATTTATTTTTCATACAATGAAGTTGATGTTGAACTATGCACTTCCGTAGCAGCTACCTTTTTATGTCTCATCTGAAATGTCTAACCCTATTACATCCTGCCTACTTCTAGTTGAGTAATGAGTGATCAGTACAGTGTGCTTGTTGTCTTTAGGAAACTCTAGTGCGGTGCCTACCTCCTCACTGAAAAGATGATCATTCATGACATTTAAGAAGGTTTGAGACTTTTTTTTGAATTAGAGACTTCTAACTTAGAGCCTTAAACCACCTCCTGTTTAGATTTTCAGGTAAGCCATTCTGTAAATGAGTTCTCTTTGATCTACTTGCATGCAAATTAATTGTATTTGGATACCATGAGATTCCTGCACATATGCTGAATTCAGAGCTAAGGGCACAAGTGGGTTTACCCTTAGCTGGTTTTCGGCTATTTTATGATACATTATCAAAAGTGCAAAGTTTCTGGTGGTAGTATGCAGCTGAGTGTGTCAGCCGAATATTAGGGCTCCTTACTGGAAAGTTAAAGTTTCACATCATAAAGTGTGTTCACAGAATGCAAACAGTTTGCCCAAAAGGCAGAACATATGTTGGATAACAATGAAATACAAATTGATTAGTACCTGTCCTAGATGCCCTTGCTCGCCTTCAAAAGTGAGGGAACACGTCATCTGCACCTTAATGACAATTACACCAGAAGGTGTAAGTATGACATTATCTTCTTCACCTGAATATAAGGTCAGGTCTTAGTTTGTGCCTGTGGTTTTGAGTGGGGGACACCAAAACTTATTTTTGGGGACCAGCAGCGAATTTTCATCATCAAACTTCGATCCAGAGCAAGAGGGATGTAGAGAAAAGGCGAGAAGGAAGCCGAGACTCGGCAGCCTGGGTATTCAGGTATCCCGGCATCAGGGGCGGCCTTAGGCATGTGCACGCTGTGCACCTGCACAGGGCCACCAAACCCCAGGGGCCACAATGCCAATATATATCCTTAATATAATAATCCTCTGAGGATAGATACATATTTGCATGGTGGCCCCTGGCATGGATTTGGCACCCTTCGGGGCTGTCCCACTTCCAAACCCCCTGACATCCCCCCACCCCCTTCACTGGCCTCCACGCTCCGCCCCGCCCGGACCCCCTCTTCCGGGGCCCCCTACCTACGCTCCCTGCCCAGGTCCACCATGAGCCTAGAGCCGCCCCTGCCGGCATTCATCAGTTTCGCTGCTGGGATTCTCAGAAAGTTTGGGGCCTTGCACTTATTTTATTTTTGTACAAACTAAACACAGGATAAGGCATCTGACTGTGGTAGGAGGGTCACATTATAATCACTGTATTGTTACTGTCTATTGTTTTACCATTCAATCATTTCGTATAGAAATGGAGAAAAACATGACTCCCTCTCTGCTCCCTCCCCTGAGGGATAGCAGAGAAAAGTTTGGTCACACTATAGCTGATCACCAGAGCCACAAACATCTCTCATACTTGTTAAAATGGCAACCACCCATAGGTACACTTTTGGAATATTGGGATATAATAGTTAAAAGCATGCAATCAGCCTCCTGTCCTGCAGAGTTATTGCCAGGAGTGATGATTCCTGGCTTGTACTCAGAGTGGTGGACCTCAGATTCGAGGCAGAGGGTAATGGCAACCTCCTCAGAGGGGTCGAACTGTACTTGAACGGGGAACTACTTAATGGCGAAGCGTGTGTAGAACTCCTAGATTTATCTCGATGATATAACTATAAACTCAGGTAAGTATCACACTGACCAAACACACGGGCACGTGGAGAGGAAGAAGGAAGAGATGCAACGCCAATAGAAACGAGTTTTACCCAACAAAAGATTAGAAAGGGCATATTGAAAGCATCCACAATATTTCAAATTGAATGCATAATCTTCCATCTTAATTGTTTGTCGGGCTGTATGGGAGATGAACACTTGTAACCCCTCACAATGCCTCTAGGGAAACTATTAGCACACATGTTTCGGGTACATAAAGATTAGAATATGTAATGTTTACATTAAGGAAAAGCCAGCAGCAACTGTAGATGATACCACTTATAAGAGTAGAGAGTGTGTCCCCCATTACAGAACATTTTAAGTAAGAGATTTAGTGTACACTGTGACAATTGGTTCTATAAAGGCTGAGTGGTCTCCCACAAACATGATCAATGACTAGCAATCAACATTTTAAAGTGAGACGGGAGTCAGTAGAAGGTTTTCTGAGTGTCAAAGAAACATTTCCATGTATTAGACCCCCAACCCAGTCTAAATAAGATGCATCAGGATGCTCTCAGTTTTTGACAATTTTTTGACAAGCTCTTAAATCACATCATAGTAAAAGAAATGATATGCACACAGTGCTCTCGCCGCCTTCTCTCGCCTGCACTTTTTTGCCTCCCTCTTCCTATTTTAAGGGCTTGAAGATATATAGAACAGCTTTGGATGCCAGTGTCTGAGTCACTAAAGTGCACTCAGGATCTTGAAAGATTTTTAATTGCCCTCCATTGAGTAATTTTCTGCAATTAACATGTTTTAAGTGCTGCTCGTTTGCATATGCTGCTTGAAAGTTCTATTGTTCAACCTTAGTGCTGCCATGCAAGTGAAGAAACGCCATTCAATCCAGTTCGTTTTTGAAACATTAATTTTGTCGAAAGTTGGTTTTGTGGTGTGGGAAGATGGGTTGTGACGGAGATGCTGTCAGCACGAGAGCAGTTTCAGTAACAAGCGTTATGTCCACGTTGAAAGCACCGGCATAAAGCTGTGCTCATCACCGTGAATCCACGCAGACACTGGTACGCGACCAGGACTAGGTTGCATTTAATTTACAAAACTATTGAAAACAAACAAATTAGGTTTTACTTTGTTTGATGCAGTAAGAAGTGCTCCTTTGTGGTTGGTTGTAATAGTTATTGATGTTGTTATGTAATTCCATTATCTAAGGCTCTTTACGGGCATGGCAGCGCACTGTGGGAGTTCCGATCCAGCTTCCCGCAGTCTGAATGGTCCCATTCTGGCTGCAGTGTGTTCCATCTGTACGTTAGCAGCTGGATGTATCGGGGGGGAGGGGGGTGGGACTAATGCTCCCAGCTTACCACCAAATGAAAAGTGACACAAGGAAGTGCAACACAATTGTATACACCTTCGAGGCTCATTTGAGCTGAGTAACGTGGCACAGTGTGGCTGGGCACAGTATTGTGATAAAATCCTGACCAATCATCAGGAGATGATGAGCCAGGAAGGAGGTGTAGGGGTGTGCATGACTTTCACTGTAGGACTTACCTTAAGGAGCAAACTTATTAAAGGAATTAATCACTTTTTTTCCAGATCAATTACTTTGCTCACTGCTAAGGGTGAAATGCAAAAGGAAGGGAAACCACTGCGGAGGCACTAAATGGTCAGGAGTATGTCTGTTTGGATGGTGGTCTCAGTACTTTGCTATTTCATCGTGGTGATGCTCCTTTCTTGCGCTGTATGGCTTCTGGAAGACGTCCACAGCTATGGTCCATTTAAATCAATATCTGCGCTTCTGTTGAGTGATGATGTATGACTAAGATGAGTAGGTGATCAGGAAGGTTAACTTTCCTGAATGAGCTACGATTTCTACTGTGAGTGGGAGATTTAGACGTGCCAACTGTTTAGAGAGGCAACTCTCCTGCCCTTCTATTCTGCATAAGGTATATTTATTTATCCCCTTAAAATAGAGGCAGGGTATTTTACATGTTTTTGCCTTACTCACATTTTATTAATGCGCACAAGGCTAATATTTAGTTTCAATGCCTAGCAAAAATGGAACTAAACCAATTATAAATGTAGGCACAATCCAGAACATCAAGTCATGTGTGTAAACACATATTTGACACTGAAGCCTTGTTGAAAAATAACCCAGTGAATGATGTGCAGTATTTGACAACATTAGGAAGCTTTGCCTAAAGACAGAGTGCTGTTCTTAAGAGATTGTCTAAGGGCCACCACCCCCAAGCTTCCCATCACTTTGCATAATGACACTCCAAATTATCAACATGTAGATTGGCTAAGAGCATGAAGGTGGGAAAAGGTGTGACATTATCAGTGCATGAAATGGAAAAGTAGAAGTGTAGGTACTCTGTACCGGAGTACCTGCTTGTTCCTGAGAAGTGCCGGTACTCTCCAATCAAAAGTATTATGCCACTTTTGAGAAGTTCCGGTACTCTCCCTTTCAAAATAAAAAAGTGCTGGTTCTCCGTATCGGGCAGTACCGGCTCATTTAAAGCACTCAATATTATGGGGTTAGGGCCAGAGATACCGTCTTTGAAACTGGGCAACCAGGTTCGAGTGGTGAAATCAGCTCAACGTCCTGTGATTCTGGACAAACTGTTTCATCGCCCGTGCCAAATAAATATATAATGAATATAATCTTGTGTGATGTAACAGGTGCTCATGTAACCTGCTCCAATACCTTCTGGTCGAGTTTGCACTATATAAAACTGTAAAAAAGTTCATTCAAATTAGGGGATTCTGGCTACTTACTTAGCTACAGACAGATTCAGATATCTGTTTCAGACATATACTTTTCACTGCTTAACATATTCATAGAGTGGTCTTTGGGTGAGACCCTCTCTCATGATTGGAAAGCACTCTTATCCATGTCAGATCTCTGCTCTTGATTCAACAGCTTTCTTTCCTTTTGCCACCTGAAAGCAGTTCGATCTTACAGTGTTTTTACTGGACAAGCTCTAACCTTCCACCGCTCACCCTTTTTTTCTGCATAACTTTCCTTGATCTATCCCTGTCACTTGGTCCTGCTATTTTGCAGTGTCCAAGCTCACTCTCTGGTACTCCGCTTCATTTGAGCCAGTGGTTTCCAGTGCTCTGCACCGCACCCAATTGTCAACACTTATGACAGTCTGCTATATGGTGGCACTGTTTATGTAATGTAGAGATTATCAGAACAACAGTCATTTATTGATTCAATATACCTTAAAACTACTGATACCTGCCACCCAAGCCATTCTCATAGCTTCGGGGACCTGAAATAGGCTGAAATGTCACACTTGTAGGAGTGTGTTGATTAGTGGTTATGTAGGTACTGTCGTTGGCAGCACTGGCAGGGATAATGGTGGGTTCCAGCTCCAATGGCTTCCTGACGAGGACCCTGTCACTTATTACTTTACAAGTTAAGGACTGACCCCAATCTCTGTCTTGCTCCCTGTTTTTAATTGAATTGTTTTAAATTGCCTTTTTACGAGCACTAAGTAAATTCAAATTCCCACAGGGCCACTCACTTTTTTCTTTTTTTGGCACACTTGCACGCTTTCTTTTCACTTTTAATATACCCTGCTACAAAGGCCATTGGCTATGTTAGAACGACAAATTGAACATTTCAAAACAGACACATGACTTGTGTGCATGCTTGCATGCATGTGACTCGGCTTCCACCTTATAATGGCTTCGTGTTTATGCATCAGAGGCCACTTGCGAATGGCTTTTCTTTAATTGAATACACCATGACACACTGGCGTCCATTTTGCTATAATGACTAAAAGGCCATGCAAACAAGCATTGACAAAGCCAGTAGTGCACCCCTCTACAGCTGCAAACAATTAACTTTGCCCATGCTTGTTAAAATATGAGTGTTAGATCTGGGGGTCTCTAGTTGGCAAGGGTATTCACCTTTGTCCAAATAGGGACCCTTACTTCTAAGCCAGGATAAGGGGATTACACTCCTTAATAACCCCTGCTCACCCCCTTGGTAGCTTGGCACGAGCAGACAGGCTTATCTCAGAGTTAGTGTGTTAAGCATTTGTGAATATACACAGTAATATAGTGAAAACACTACAGATGGACACAACACAGGTTTTATAAAAAATATGTTTTCTTTATATAGACTTAAACACAAGACCACAAACGACAAAAATCCACAATACTACACTTAAGATTACTTAAAAGATGATAAAAGTCTCTTAGTTCATGTTGTTGGTAAATGTGACAAAATTCTCAACAAAGTACCTGGATGCGTGAAGCAAAGTGAACAATAGGCTCGTAAAAGGGGAGATGCGTTGGTTCCGTGACCCGGGGGAACAGTTGCGTCCTTCCTCCATGCTTGCGCAGAGTAGAGGACTCGTCGTGAGCCTTACCTGTGCGGAGGTGATGCGTAGATTCTCTGCCTGTGGGCCAGTTGCGGTGCGCAAGATGGCGCCTTGATGCGATAATCCGGTTGTGTTGAGAGAAGATTGCGCCCTTGATGTGGCGATGCGATGATGATGCGATGACGCCCTGGAAGCATTGCGACGACTCTGTACTTTGAAGCCACAACAGGCACTGCGACCCACTTCTCCAGTGATGGGATGGCGACTCTCTTGATGGCATCACGCTTCTCCGGTGACGCGCAGCAGGCAGCTTCAACGAACACACGCTTTTAGGGAGATGCGGCGAAGGCTCGCTTCTCCGGCGTTGCGATGATTTCAGCTGCGGTGGCGACACGCTTCTTCCCAACGGCACCCAAGTGACTGGAGTCAGAATTCCCAGCAAGGGAATTCAGGAGGGAGCTGGAGGTGAAGTCTTTTGTCCCTTAGACTTCAGCAGGAGGCAAGCACAGTTCAAGTGAAGAATATTCTGTAGATGAAAGTCCTTTCAAAGTTCCTTCTTCTTTCCCTTGGCAATGAAGCAACCACCGCAGGCCAACCCAGCAAAACAGCACACTGGCAGAGGGGCAATACAACTCCTGCAGCTTCCTTGGTTCTTCTCCTTGGCAGAAAAGTTTCTTGTTCCAGAAGTGATCTAATTTCTTGGGATCAGGGTCCCAATATTTATACCCCAAAATCCTTTGTTCTCTGAAGGCAGAGAGGAATCTGCCTTGTCCAAACCAGTTCCTGGGCACTTTGTTTACATGACTCTCTTCTTCCTTTCACTGTGCAGGGCAGAGACATTAGAAGCCCCTGCAGAGGGAAGGCCCATCCCTATTCAGGTCCCAGGTGCAACTCTTCCCTCCCATCTAGATGCAGATCTCTCTATTCACCACCGGGCTGCCCCAGCCTCTCTCCTGGAATCCCCCAACCCTGTCACTCACAAATCCAGACAAGGAATACACAACCCAGCAGAGGCAGGCTCAAATGGTTAGGCAAGCAAATACCTGCTTTCTAAAAGTGGTATGTGTAAACACAGAATATCAAAATAAACTTTACTAAAAGATGTACTTTATTATTCTGAGTTCAGGCACACTAAATTCGAATTTCTTCCGTTTTCCCTGAGTCAGTTAGGATTATAAGAATGTAATAATCTAACTACCCATTCTGGCCTATGAGAACAAGTAGCCATTAATAGTGAAAAACGAAAATGGGTGTAATTCACTATTAGAACATGCCACACACATCAGAGCATGTCCTACTTTATACTTACAATGCACCCTGCCCTTGGGCCTACCATAGGGGTGTCTAACATGAAGCAAAGGGAAGGTTTAGGGACTGGCAAGTGGGTGCACTTGGCCAAGTTGACATGGCAGTGCTAGACTGCACACGGGCCTTGCAATGGCAGGCCTGAGAAACACTTTACAAGCTGCTTCTGTGGGTGGCACAACCAGTGCTGCAAGCCCACCAGCAGCATTTTATTTACAAGCCCTGGGCACACATGGTGCACTGTACTAGGGGCTGACAGATAAATCAAATAACCCAATCATGGAATAACTAATTAGTGCATACATTTAACCTAGGGAACACTTGCACTATGGCACTGATTAGCAGTGGCACGATGCCCAAAGCATAAATCCAGCAAAACATATCAAAACAGAGGAGGCAATCCGTCAAAAATGGAAGGGAGACTCACGGCAATAATGCCAGGTCTAACACGTGTCCCCTCCAGCTGAAATGTGGGGAGAACTACCCTTCCCCTTGAGAGTTCTCTTCACTAAGGCAGAAAAATCTGGACAGACCATCAGCGTTGGTGTGTTCTGTACCAGGGCGGTGTTCCACCGTAAAAAGTCCATACCCTGTAGGGAAATGGACCACCTCCACTACTTTGGGTTCTCACCCCTCAGCTGCATCAGCCATCTGAGGGGCCTGTGGTCGGTCTGAACCCGAAGTGAGCCCCAAACAAGTATGGTCTCAGCTTCTTCAGTGCCCAGACCACAGCAAATGCCTTACGCTCAATTGCACTCCACCTCTGTTCCTGTGGAAGTAACCTCCTACTGATGAAGGCTACAGGTTGGTCTAGGCCCTCTTCATTAATCTGTGATAGAACAGCCCCCACACCATGCTCTGAAGTGTCCGTCTGAACAATTAATTTTTTTGAGAAGTTGGGTGCCTGAAGCATGGGTGCAGTGCACATGGCAGTCTTCAGGGCATCAAAAGCCTTCTGACAGGTGTCAGTCCAGTTCACTTTCTTGGGCTGCTTCCTTGAAGTCAGCTCAGTCAAGGGTGCAACAATGTTGCCATACCCCTTGAGTACCCCGTGAGTCCTAAAAAGGCTCTCACCTGTGTCTGAGTCTTTGGGGGTTCCCATGCCAGGATGGTATCAATCTTTGGTTGTAGGGGTGCCACCAGCCGCTTCCTACCTGGTGACTCAAGTGCACAGCGGAACCCTGACCAATCTAGCACTTACTTGCTTTGATCATGAGGCCTGCCTTCCGCAGTGCCATCAACACTTCCCAGAGGTGCTGAAAGTGTTCTTCCCAACTTGTGCTGAACACTGCAATGTCATCCAGGTAGGCGGCACTGAAATCCTCCATCCCAGCCAACACCTGGTTGGCCAACCTCTGAAAGGTGGCAGGTGCATTCTTCATCCCAAAGGGCACAACCCGGAATTGGTAGTGCCCATCTGGTGTGGAGAATGCTGACCTCTCCTTAGCCCCATCAGTCAAGGCGATCTGCCAGTACTCAGGCGTCAATTCAAACGTGCTGAGGTACCGTGCAGCCCCTAACCGATCTATGAGCTCATCAGCTCTGGGGATGGGGTGTGCTTCAGTCCTGGTGACTGAATTGAGCCCTCTGTAGTCCACACAGAAGCGGAGTTCGGGTATGGCACCCGGGAAGGCAGTCTTTGGGACCAAGACCACTGGACTGGCCCAAGGACTCTTTGAGGACTCAATGACCACTAAAGCAAACATCTTGAAGATTTCCTCCTTAATGTAAGCCCTAGCCTTGTCAGTCACTCTGTAAGCCTTGTACTTGACAGGAGGACTGTCGCCAGCGTCCATACTGTGGACGCACCACTCTGTGACACCAGGAACCAAGGAGAATAAATCAGAGAATTGCCCCAACAGCTGGCGACAATCTTGCTGCTGATCAGGGGTCAGTGTGGCAGAGAGGCTGACACCATCCACTGACCCATCTTGCTCTGTTGCAGACAGGAGGTCAGGAAGAAGCTCGGTTTCCTCCTCCATTCCATCATCTGTTGCTAGGAGCATGCTCACTTCGGACCTTTCTAAGTGGGGCTTCAGGCAGGTCACATGCAGGACCCGAAAGGGGTTCCTGGAAGACCGCAAGTTCACCAGATAGGTGACATCACTCTTGCGCTCCACCACCTCATATGGACCAGTCCACCTGTCCTGGAACGCACAAGGCTCCACAGGGGCCATGACCCAAACTTTCTGTCCTGGCTGAAGCTCAATCAGAGTGGCATTTTGATCGTACCACCGCTTCATTTCCTCCTGGCTGGCTTCCAGATTCGACTAAGCGAGATCTCTGAAACACCGAGTCTGGTTCCTGAAGGCCAGCATGTAGCTATATACATCCTGGGGAGGTTTCCTGGGAGATTGCTCCCAGCCTTCCTTGACCAAACTCAAAGGTCCTTTTACCGGGTGACCATACAAAAGCTCAAAGGGGCTGAACCCTAGAGACTTTTGTGGCACCTCACAGTAGGCAAACAGAAGGCATGGCAAGAGGACGTCCCACTTACGCCTCATTAGTTCCTCAAGACCAATGATCATGCCTTTGAGAGTCCGGTTACATCTTTCAACCAGCCCATTTCCTTGGGGGTGGTAAGGAGTGGTGAACTTGTAGGTAACACCACACTCCTTCCACAGAGACTTCATATAATTAGAAATTAAGTTTGTACCTCGGTCAGACACAACCTTCCTGGGGAACCCCACACTGGAGAAGAGCCCCATCAGTGCACGTCCCACCACTAGGGCCGCCACTGTCCTGAGCGGAATAGCTTCTGGGTACCGGGTAGCATGATCCACCAAGACCAGGATAAACCTGTTGCCCATGGTTGTCTTGGGGTCCAGTGGCCTCACAATGTCAATCCCCACCCGTTCAAAGGGGGTACTGACTACAGGGAAAGGCTGGAGAGGGGCCTTGTGCCTCCTTCCACTTTTCCCAATTGCCTGGCAAGTTTGACAGGTCCTACAATGAGTATCTGAACTCTTCCGCATCTGGGGCCAATAAAAGTGGGAGAAAAGCCTCTCAAAGGTCTTATTCTGCCCCAGATGACCAGCTAAAGGAACATCATGAGCCAAACCCAGTAGGAAGGCTCTAAAGCGCTGGGGTACCACCAGCACACGGGCTGACCCAGGCTCAGCAACCTTAGGCTCACTATACAGGAGACCATTCTCCCAGTAGTTCCAATGTTATCCAGACTGATCACCTGCTGCCTGGTTTGTGGCCTGTTACCTCAAACCCACAAGAGAAGGGCACTTCTGCTGCTCTTCACAAAATTCTTCCCTGGAGGGTCCCCCTTCTTGCTGCCAATGGGTCAGCTCAGGAAGGTTCCCCAGTTCAGACACTTGCTCACCAGTGGGTTCCAGGGCATCCCCCTCAAGGTCTGCCTCCTTCTGGACCGTGGGAACAATGGGGGCTGGTTTCCCGCGCCCCCTATCTCTTCTTTGTAAGGCAGGTCCCTGGGACATACTTTCAGGCTCCATGGTCTGTTGAACACCCTTAGCTGCCATAGGCCGAGTGGTCACACATGCCCACTCAGGCAGACTCAACATCTCCAAATGCGCCTTCCTCTCCACCTTAACCCATGGGGAGCTTTCTAAATCATTGCCTAACAGACAATCAACAGGCATGGCTGGCCTCACAGCTACTTGAAGAGTACCAGAGACCCCCCACTCAAAGGGAACTTGAGCCACCTTGCAATGGCTCTCTGTGTTGTCAACAGCAACAACTGGTAAGAATGCATGAGGGACTACCTGCTCTTCAGAGACCAAGTGACACTTGACAGCTGTCACACTTGCTCCTGTGTCTCTGAGAGCCTCCACTCTATGGCCATTGATGGTCACCCACTGCGAGTTCACATACCTCTTGTACCTAGGGTCAGAGATGGATCAGAGCTGCAGATGAGAAAGAAGCAGCCTCCTGGTCACAGGACGTACTCAGGGATTTCTCTAGAGAAACTCCTGGATGCAAAGACCTCCATCAAGGATTACATCTAATTGTAGGCGGTAGATATGGGGAGGAAGCACACCTGGCTAGCCTCGACCGTGCTCACTAGTTGTTTGGGTGCCGAGGTCCCTCGAGTGAGCTGTCCATCATAGTGAGGAAAGGGTGGGAAAACGTTGCAAACCCTAGTGTGTGTGGCGGGGCCAAACGGGTAGGGCTTCCATGCGAGTTCACATGCCTCTTGTAACTAGGGTCAGAAAATCTGCAAAATCCGTGAGCGGAACGGATTTTGCGCCCACCCTTATTACACTGAAAGCAGGTAACAGGCCCCCTCTGAACAGGTTTACCTGTCGGGGTCCTGACTTCTTTTCAGAAAAGGCTGGGAACCCTTAGCCTGGTTCCCTTGGGAATTACTTTGGGGACCTTTTTGGAACTCCCTCTGTTTACCCTTGTCCCCCCCACTCTTCTGCTGGGGACCCTGCCCACCTTTGCCGGAGTCTCCCACAAGACCCTTGTGGACCCTGGAACTGACCCAGCAGTCCACCTCTTCAGCAAGCTTTCTAGGGTTAGTTAACTTGCTATCAATAAGGTGCTGGCGTAGCTCTGGAAAACAATTAGCAGACAAGTGCTCTCTAGCAATCAAATCATAGAGCGCTTGAAAATTATCAACATTGCTACCCTTCACCCAACCATCCATAACTCTGCAAAAGAAAGACACATATTCTACCCAAGAGGTTCCCTCCAGTCTCTCCGGAGGCGTGGGTTCGAATTCCACCTCTTCCACCAATGTTAGATCTGGGGGTCTCTAGTTGACAAGGGTATTCACCTTTGTTCAAATAGGGACCCTTACTTCTAAGTCAGGATAAGGGGATTACACTCCTTAATAATCCCTGCTCACCCTCTTGGTAGCTTGGCACGAGCAGACAGACTTATCTCAGAGGCAGTGTGTTAAGCATTTGTGAATATACACAGTAATATAGTGAAACCACTACAGATGGACACTACACAGGTTTTATAAAAATAAGTATTCTTTATATAGACTTAAACACAAGACCACAAACGACAAAAATCCACAATACTACACTTAATATTACTTAAAAGATAATAAAAGTCTCTTAGTTCAAGTTGTTGGTAATTACGACAAAGTTCTCAACAAAGTACCTGGATGCGTATTGCAAAGTGAACAAAAGGCTCGCAAAAAGGGAGATGCATCGGTTCCGTGCCCCGTGGGAACGGTTGCGTCCTTCCTAAATGCTTGCACAGAGTAGGGGACTCGTCGTGAGCCTTACCGGTGCGGAGGTGATGCGTAGATTCTCGGCCTGTGGGCCCGTTGCTGTGCGCAAGATGGCTCCTTGATGCAATTATCCTGATGCGAGAAGATGGTGCCCTTGAAGCGGCGATGCGATGGCGATGCGATGACACCCTGGCAGCCTTGTGACGACTCTGTACTTTGGAGCCACGACAAGCACTGTGACCCGCTTCTCCGGTGATACGATGGCGACTCTCTCGATGGCGTCATGCTTCTCCGGTGATGCGACAGCAGGCAGCTTCAACAAACACAGGCTTACAGGGAGATGCGACAAAGGCTCGCTTCTCCGGCGTTGCGATGATTTCAGCTGCAGCAGTGATACGCTTCTTCTCGATGCGTCACGCTTCCAGCTCCCAGCGGCACGCAAGTGACTGGAGTCAGAATTCCCAGCAAGGGGATTCTGGAGGGAGGTGAAGTCTTTTGTCCCTTAGACTTCAGCAGGAGGCAAGCACAGTTCAAGCCCTTGGAGAATATTCTGTAGATGAAAGTCCTTACAAAGTTCCTTCTTCTTTCCCTTGGCAATGAAGTAACCACTGCAGGCCAACCCAGCAAACCGCACACTGGTAGAGGGGCTGTACAACTCCTGCAGCTTCCTTCTTTCTTCTCCTTGGCAGAAAGGTTTCTTGTTCCAGAAGTGATCTAATTTCTCGGGATCAGGGTCCCAATATTTATACTGCAAAATCCTTTGTTCTCTGATGGCAGAGAGTCCTCTGCCTAGTCCAAACCAGTTCCTGAGCACTTTGTTTAAATGACTCTCTTCTTCCTTTCACTGCCCTCACCAAAATGGAAGATCTTCATTTAGTGTGATTCAAGTGGTTACAGAGGTATTCATTTACTATTCATTTACTATTAAAATATAGTATTTATTTAGTATGCATGAAGACTAAGTAGTATGCCCACGAGCCGAAATATGCAAATGAGGGAATACTAGTTCTACTCAACTACCGTTCAAATACATAATGAACCCTTCAATTGATTGCTAAAAGAAGACTAGTAGTATTCTAGAAGAATAGTATTTGAAGCTTAGTAGTATTCTGTTAGGGTTTATTTGCAGCTCTTGTGCTATTTCAAGAGCAAAATGAAGGCTAATCTCATTGATTGCGACCACTATTTGAAGACTAGTGGTATTCTTTGTGAGCAATATCTGAATACTAACAGCAATGATTGCGAAACGGGGAAGGGAGTTTCGCGCGGAGGAGGGGCGGTTCACGGATGGGTTCGCACGGGGAGGTTCGCTGGGGGGGTGTCGCGGGGGGTTCGCACGGTGGGGTTCGCACACGAGGGGAGTTTGGGGGGGTTCACACGGGGAGGGGGTTCACTTGGGGGTTCACGTGTGGGGGTTCACGCAGGGGGGTTCACGGGGAGGGGTTTGCACCGGGGGGTTCGCGGGGGAAGGGGATTCGCGCAGGGTGGGGTTCGCGTGGGGGTTCTGCAGGGGAGGGTGGGGGTGATGCAGGGGGGTGGGGGTCGAGCAGAGGGGTGGGTTTGTGGGGGGGTTCGGGAGGGGTTTGCTAGGGGGGTCCGCACGGGGGTCACATGGGGGTTCATGCAGGGGGTGTGGGTTTGCGGGGGGTTCGCGGGAGGGTTCGTGGGTGGGTTCGCATGGGGGGTGGTTCGTGCATGGGGAGTTTGTGCGGGGGTTCACGCGGGGTGGGTTCGCGCAGGGGGGAGTTCACGCATAGATATTTTTAACATCAATATTACTTACCTTAAATTCGATATTCTTATTCACAATATTTTTGCTCACGATATTTGTGCATCACAATATTTCAAACTAAATATTTATGTACCTCTATTGTTTCAATATTTTGTCTAAATACTCAAAGTGGTATTGCTCATACTAAAACTCACTTGTGGTGTAACGAGTGACAAGGCTTACATAAAAACCTAAATGTAACCGGTAAAGGACTTCAAATGCTTAATCGTGGAGCAAGCTGAGGAACATGAAACTATTACCATAAAGGACACCAGAAAACTACTTGCTATAATACTTGTGTGTTGTAACATAATGGTAATTCTTTTACTGGAGGAATTGTTTCTTTTGAGATTTATTTCTTTAGGTAATGTTAGAAGAGTATTTGGTACCGAATCAAGATGGAAGATTAAGAAAATATTGCTAAGGAAGTACATTGTTTTGATTGTGTATCAACTCTTGCTGTGACACAAATTGTTGCATTTTTCTATAAAATTTCAGGTCTGCTGATTGACTGACTAAAGGGGACACATTGTAGTATATTGTAGCATATATACAGTGTTTAGGACCCCTGACCTGGTCACAAAGCTCTCCCACTTACATCACATTCCTGGTGCTATTTTGTAGTAGATGGTTGAAAGGATGTTGATTGTAGCTCGGACGAGGTGTTCCTTGCGGTCTATATTGTTCAGAGCACTGCTTCAAACATATTCATGTTTGACTGAGTCATGGGATCCGCAGATACCACTTTTTGTTTTTATTTTTGCAGTTTTTATGGTTTCTAAGCATTTGATTAACATGTACACATTTTAAAATAATTTTCATATAGAGGTTGGTTGAACAAGGAATCAAAGTCACCCAAGAATGACAGGTCCTGAAAATCTAAGCTTCAATTTACACTTCCATCTGTTAAATTTTGTAAAATAAGAAATCTATTTAGATTTCTCAATCAGTAGCCTTTTCGAAAATATATTGTGTTTGACAAGGCATTATGCCTCATATCAATGGTTATAAATGAGCCTTCAAAATGCACCCGGTTCTCTAGTGTACAGTTGGAATAAATCAATGATAAAGTAGGGAGATTTAACAGTCATTTTATAGACTCTCCACTGAGTTTGGAGGGAGCTAGTCCAAAGCATTGGAAAAGTACCTGGCCCAAGTAAGCGATCTATACATCCACATTCTGCCAGTCCACTCCAAGTTCCTCTGGTGTTGAGCATTTCTAAATTGGCTTTGACAATTGATCTGATGACAGGTGTAAAGAATGCGCATGATGATATTCCATTGAGGTTGAAGGGGTAAATGTTAATCAACTATCCTGCCACTCATTGCTTAATTTATTTCAAGGAATTGAGAGCTACCACTCATGCTTCAAGACCAGGACCTTTCTATCTTCATCAGACTTTGATCCAAGCGTGAAAAAGAAAGGTAGAAGAGTGAGGTAAACAGTAAGAAGATAGAAGATAGAAGACTGTGAAAAGGGAAGAAAGCAGGATTGAAAAAGAAGAACCTGCAAGAGTAGTAGGTTGGTGGAAGAAAGAGGCATAAGGTGTAATCAAGACTAGGCAACATTAGTGTTAGGGAACCCTACATTCATTTCCATCATCCCCTTTTTCACCTTAGATTTACAAACTAAGCTTCATTATGACAAAATGTGTATTTTTATTCAGGACCCATGAGATAAGAATGACATTATGCCCAAGATCAAGGCTATGTTAGGAGAGGATTAGATACGTTAGGTTACTGTCTGTCATTCTTGATGATCATTTCAGAATATTTATTGATCTATGAATACTTGTTGATTTTATGCATGTTTACTTATCTACACTGAGAGATACGATTGGCAAACCCCATTCTAGCATTCAATAAAAACTGTGTGTGTTTACACAGGACTTGTTATGACAGATCAGAAATGGTATTATAAAAGCAGTGCAAAAGATCATATTGGACTAAAGGGACAGACTATTATACTTTAAAAAAAAATTATTGACTGTGGTATTGACTGCATCCCTTACAGGGATGCAGTCTGATTTCACTGTAACTTACAAGAATTTTTTGAAGCATGCCTGTAAATTTGCGCCAGCCTCAGGTTTTCAAGCTTACTGTTGCCCACGTCCCAGTGCATTTTGTCCTTAGGTGATTGGCCGAGGGGATGCTTTGGAGTTAGCAAGATTAAAGGCTCACCTTGGCCACCGGAGGATCAATGAAGCAAAATCTTTTCCCAATTAGTATTATCAAGCAGTGACACCAAGTAGGTGCAATTACTTTGTTATCATTAGCATGCAGAGTGCATGCAGTTATTTTGCTCCAGCACAATTGTAGGAGTGGAATCAGGGAATTAGTTCCTTGGTGCTGACCAAAAGCCATGGGGTTTGGCTTAAAAAATGTAGACCACTGGAAGGGTAGGCATATTATAACCTATACTTTCCAGCGCACTCCCGTTTCTTAACCATATCGCCAGAAGGAAATATTAAAAAGTATCATTGACATACCAGGGAGATAGTTTTAACCTCTGCCCAAAACCCCTCTGACTCCTATTTTTCTCTCATCATTTAGAGTATATCACTTGGTGCTCCGGCATAATCCATAAGTCGCAGCACGCCCCATTCTGCAGCGTAACAGGATGAAGCGATTCAGTGTGCGCAATGTAATTTGTTTTATTTATTTGATTATGTACTTACCACCGTTCGGTCGTACGCTGGAGTTTACTAACGCCCAACCTGCCCCTCCCCCGTGCCACCACACCGCCCCGCAGCACTCCTTCCAGGAGCCACTACTGGACACATTGGATTTCAGGGTAGAAAGAAACTTTGAACATCATCAGCTTTATTTTGCTCTAAGAAATCTCTGAACTCTCGACTATTGAAAGGTGGGCTATTGCCAGACTTCACTGTGGCGGGGACGCCTCATGTTGCAAAAATGCCATCTAGTCTTTCGATGAATCTTTGTAGATGAAAGAACTTCATTTAGTGAAAGTCACAAGTATTCGTCCATAATATCCTAGTAGATGCTGTTCATTGTCAAGTGGACCGAAAAAGTTAATGGCTATTTTATCCCATGCATGCTTCTGGAGTTCTGACATGAGGTGTGATGAAAAGATTTTGTAGAAAGGCAGTTGCATAAATGACAGACCTTTAATTCCTTTTCAACCCTGTCATCATGGTAAGGAAAACAAAGTTGGTCTTGGAGAGCTTGTTTGTGGCAACAACTTCACAATGTCCGTCATGGGCTACCTCAAATATTTTCTGTTTCAGACTCTCTGGACTCAGGATTCTCGACCCTCTTAATATAACTCCTTCTTGCGTTATGGACAGTTTATCCTTAGCATTTTTTTACTTTTGATATTCTCCATTACTGATGAGTTGTTGAGTGTGTTGGGTCTATGACTGATGGGTAATTATAACCTTCAGCTTTACTATGTCACTATCATGGCTCGTGGCAGTGATAATCTGGGCCAAAATATTGTAGCTGGTGTGTTTGATTTTACAATGAAGTTGATTAGGCCTCAGCCATCTTAGATGGAGTACCGTGACCTTGTCTAGGCACTTTGGGAAAGTAGTCAACAGGATTCTGATTCTTCCCTGAACAATGCACAATGGTATAATCATACTCTTGTAACCGTGATCACATTTTTCAACGTGAGGAGGCACTTTGGCCTTTGGATTTCTAAATATAGTTAGTAAAGCTTGCTGATCAGTTGCCACAGTAAAATATTTTCTATACAGGAATACATGGAAAAGTTCACAAGCCCGTACCACAGCTAAGCTTTCTTTTTCAGGTTGTGAGTAAGAGCGCTTTGTTTAGGACAAACTTCTACTTGCATAGGCTACAATATTCCTTCGAGCATTTGGGTGTCCACTGTGCTCTTCAAGGATAGCGCCTAACCCAACTGGGCTAGCAACAACAACAACCTCTATATGATGTTTTGGATTCAAATATGCCATTTCAGCACCATTCTAAAGGGCTTGTTTAATTTTCTTGATGCTTTTTTCACATTCATGTGTAGTGGCGGCTCCTCCGTTAAGGCGTAGGAGCATCACCCCACTGCTCTTGGAGCAGTGTAAAATAAAAAATAAAATGATAACAGAAGTTATTTCTTTTATTATCATTTTATTTCTAGTGTCAGGAAGGTTGGGCAGTGCAGGACTGGGCTCCTGTGATTTCTGGGAGGCTGCACTTCAAAGTGTGCCTGACTGTTTGACCGGCCCTCTCAGGCCGGCCAAACAGTCCTGCTCACTTTGCATGTTTCCCACTAGGCTGCATTGCACAGCCTGGTGGGGAACATGCCCAGCATCCCATTCCCCATCTGAGCGCCGAGCCACAGCACTTAGACCAATCGCAATGCTGCATTGCAGCATTGTGATTGGCTTAGGGGAGGGAGCCAGTGTGTTTCCTGGGTCCAGCCAGGGAGACGACGAGGGACGACCGAACAGAGAAACATGACATCTTGAAACAGCTGTGCAGCAGATGACACACCAAAACACAGTATTTTCTATTGAAACAGACCAACATGTGTAGAAAAGGCTATAATATACCTGCAATCTTCTTCAAGTTCTAACTGATGATAACCTTTATTTAAATCAAGATGAAAGAAGACCTTTGCACCATATAATTGCATTATCATGTCAGCAATGTTTGGACCTGGATGTCGTTCTCGTTCAATTGCCTTGATGCAGGTCAACTCATATGCATACATCTCCTTCCCCGTGTTTTTTGGGCACTACTATCCTGGGAGAAACCCATGGCATTGGACCAATGGAAGGCTCAATTATACCATGCTTACGTAACGATTCAAGTTCTTTCTCAACAGCTTCTTGCAAATAAAAAGCAATGTGTCTAGGTATTTGAGCAACAGGACAGATGTCCTCATTAATATGCAACTTCATTAAATTTATTTTCATATTCTGAGTTTCCCAAACCATGAAATAGTGAAGGAAACTAGTTTACTATTTTTTGGTGAGCATTCATGTTGTAATTCACAGAAATCAGTCCCATATCTAATTTCGAATTGTAACATTATCTTGCTTTTTGTGATTATCAATAGCTGCTCTTCGAAAATCTGGTTGTATCTGCTTTAAGCGCTCACACCACAGGATTGCATAAGACTTTATATTGCATAGCAGCACAGTACCTTTACGTATGATCTGACCAGCAGGTTCTAGGTCATCAATATGAAGATTTCTATGCAATTCTTATGTAATTTTTAACTTGTTTATGGTGGCTGGAGCTGTGCTTTGACTCCACATGTGTTAAGTGTCAGTTCCTCACTTCAACTACAATACATGTGGCACACACGGGCAGTTTGCATGGACCATGGTAATCTCTCTGGGAGAGAACTGTCAAACTTCGGATTATTTATCCCTTAACTCATCATCAGCTGTAGCATCCTCCCCAGCCTGGGTACCCGCAAAGGACTATGCCACACATTGAGCTTAGTAATACACATCTTTATTTTTCTGTGTGTAACCGCAACTCAACATTCTGTATGTGAGTGCGTGCTCCGGTAGCATTTACATTGTTTTGATCATTCTTCACGCAGGGTCAGCCTCTTTGCTCTTAACTTATCAGGAGTGCATGGACACATGGGAAATCTTTCCTCTTTTTAAAAACTGGCATTTACTTTATTGTAAAACTTTTTTTCCTACTGGGTTATTCCCTTCCCTGATAAAAAAAAAAGCACAGAAACCATTAAACTGCACCCTCCTGATCCACTCTGCTCTCTCCCAGCTCCTCTGTTTGTCACTGGTTTTCCAATTGGGCAGAGAGAGCTGGGATGCATTCTTCCCCTTACTGAGTGGCACTCTGGTGGCCGCCATTTTGGACGGCTTGTGGTGCAGCTGAACTGCATTTCGAGGCTCAGCCTGCACTACTAAATGGCAGCTTGTTGACGATATGCAGTGGACGCGCCACCAGCATACCAAAGGCAAACCCGTCTGTGCCTGTCTGCGTCTGACCTGGGCCGGGGGCCAGGATCCCTGCCCCTTCTAAGGTTCCTAGGAAGTGATTTTCTACCCACCAACTGACGCCTCATCGCCTAATTTGCCTGGAGGCTTGCAGATCATCAATTGACCCCCTCGGCAGGTAGGCTCCACTGCAAACACTGCCACTTTGCCTGCATTATGAAGAATCCCATCCTGCTTAAGGCAATATATCCAGTACCATCACCCTGGAAGATAAGCGCAAGGGCACACCAAACACAGACGCCTCCACCAAGAATGGTTTTTGCTTCTATATCCTAAACTGCTGCTCCTTGCCAAACACCAACGATTCATCTTCGACTTCCTTGTAGATACTGACCCTCATGCCATGTTCCTCACTGAAATCTAGCTACATGAGGCCTCTACACCAGATGTCATTTCTGCAAAGCCGCACAACTACTGCAGCAGTAGAACAGATCGCAAAGACAAGATAGGATGTTTTATCGCCATTATATATCTGGACACCTTTAAATGTAAAACTGAGGAACTTTCTTCCCCCACTTGCGAAGCCCTCACCTTCTCACTTCACCTTTCACCTAAATTAGCGGCCTTCGGTGCCCTAATCAATCGACCTCCGGGCTACGCCGGGAACTGGTGTACAACCTTCCCTGACCTAATTTCGCCATACATTTAAAAAAAATGCTAATTTCACACTCCTAGGTGATCTAAACATGCATTTTGAGACCCCCCTGTAAATTAGGCCAAACGCTCTCATCCTTAATTTAATCAACTCCACCCCCACACACAAGGTTGGCCACTTGCTGGATCCGATTTTCTCCCATGTTACTGGTCTCACCACTGAGCTTCCCATGCCAGTATTATGGACAGACCACTATGCAGCCCCTTTCTTCATCCCTTCGCAATCCTCTATCTGCCCCGGCACAACAACAGCCCCTAACATAATGGTCCAGAACTGGGCCTCACTTGACATTCCTGCTCTTCATTCCTACTTATCCAGTACCTCTCCCCAACTGGGAGCCCATGGTCAACAGCTGGCATAGAAACTCCCTTGACACACTCTTGCCTGCCAAATCTAAAATATTGTCCAGGCAATAACCTCCTGCCCCTGGTTAATTCTTCACTTTTGGAAGAAAAAAAACTCTGCAAGCGACTTGAAAGGGAGTGGAGAAAGCTCTATGATACCAACTCCAAATTAAAATATAAATCAGCTCTGAGCCAATATCACAGGAACTGCAGAAAGGCTTATGCTTCTTTTTTCTCAGAAAAAATCCTCAAAGCCCAAAAACACTCAAACACTTTTCAAAGTGGTTCAAGATCAGTCCAGCCACAGTAAAACATTACCATTGCCCAAACCGTCACAAGCAAAATGCGAAGGGCTGGCAGGCTATTTTGTCAACATAGTCACAAATATTACATTTTCTCTGGCCTCGGCAAACACTGCCAAGTTCCAGTCTGTAATCAATAACATATCTCCCACTCCTGACTTATCTTCTGTTGCAGGAAACACACCTGGTGCTGAGCCAGCCTGCGGCTTCACTTCACTCTCCGCCCCCCCACCCCCTAGAGCCTGGGCAATTTATGAGTCTGCTTCAATCGATTAAGCCAGATTCCCACCTTGATCCTCCTTCCCCGGCCAAACGGTGTATTCTGAGTTCCCACATTTTGTCCTTCCTGGTCGAACTATTGAACTCCTCCCTAAAGGGAAACGCCTTCCTCGTTCTTGGAAGCATTCTATGGTGCGCCTGCTTTTGAGAAAGCCCCACCTGGACTCATGGGTCTGGTCCAACTACAGGCCCATCTCTCTGCTTCCCAGTCTTTCTAAAATATTGGAGAAGCATGTCAACTCCCGGCTCACTCTGTTTGTGAAAACACAGAACGCCCTCTACCCCTCCCAGATTCCATGCTGAACATAGCATGTAATCCGATCTTTTGGGAGTTACAGAGCACCTCCGGCAGGTACTGGACATGGGCGGTACAGCCTCCCTCATCCTCTTGGCCCTCAGGCTGGCCTTTGTCACTGTGTCCCATAGCCACCTGATTGAAATGCTGCTCCATCTTGGACTCTAGGACACTGCTCTGTCCTGGTAGTCCTCCTTTCTGATAGACCGCACGTTTCAGGTTTTCTCTACAAACGCTGCATCCAATATACATTCACTTTCCTCTTGAGTCCCACAGGGTTCTTCCCTTAGTCCAATGCTTTTTGATATATATATATGTATGTCTGCCCTCTCGCAGACCTAGTGGAAAGCTATGGGCTTACTCTGCTATCATCTGCAGAGGATGCCTCCTCGGAAGATCTCAACTTATACCTTGGCCATGTCTCCACTTGTATGCATTCAAACACTTTAAAGCTGAATGGTGACAATTCCGAGGAAATGGTATTATGTAATAGTCCCCAACTCTAGGGGCCCCAACATTGGCCCTCCTTACTTGGAACTCCTCCTGTATCCACTCACATGGTGAAGAACCTTGGTTTCTGGATAGTCTATAATGTCTCCATGAAACCCCAAGTAACCAAGGTCACCTCCTTATGCTTTGCCACCATGAGATGGCTTAAAAAGATCTTGTGGATTCTTCCCACCTTGGCAAAGAGAACTGTCATGCAGGCCATGATAGCGTCCAGGTTGGACTATGGAAATATCTTATATCTGGGCACAGATAAGTATGTGATCAGACACCTTCTACTGGTTCAGGACTCTGCTGCCAGACTTCTGTTCTGGCTCCCTAAACACTCCTCCATGTCCCACCTTCTTCATGATCTTCACTGGCTTAAAGTGGACAAGCAAATTGAATGTAAGGGTGTCTGCCTTATGTATAAATTCCACATGCGCTCAGGGCCTCAGTACCTCCAAAACCTTGTCACTCACTATATAGCTACAGGCACTCTGCGCTTCAGCAATCACTTGCTTTTCACAGTTCCTAGAGTCAACTGAGCCGGGATGGGTGGTTGCTCCTTCGAGGTATAAGGTCCCAAATTGTGGAAGTCCCTCCCACAATCTATTTGACGTTGATCTTCTCTACTTGCCTTCCGCAGAAAGCTAAAAACTTGGCTACTTCAATCCTCCTCTCCATGCTGAAATGCTTGAAACTTGGACTACCCTTTTACCACTCTTGAAGTTGTTTAGTCTTCCACCAAACTCTGGGAAACCCGATGGCCAGCTATTCGCTATATAAAACCGCAATAATAATAATATCAGCCTTCAATGCATTCCACTCTAACGTTTACATCACAGTTCTACAGACTCCATCTGGAGCCAAAAGGGTTCCATCATTTCTTATTTACAAGACACTACAACGTCCAGAGTTGATGGGACCTTGGATGAGGGGTTTATCTACAGGGAAAAGTGTATTCTTTCCCATGAGCAAAAGGGATTAAAAAAAGTTAGAAAGTGGAAATGCCCTTATAAATAGCATTCTCTTCTTTTGACATAAGTTCACATGAAATATTGCAACATGTTCAGCTTCCCAGTTTTGTTCCTTGAATTATTTGTGATAGTCGAGAAAGGTGGACTGTTAGTCCAAATATAGAAGCAACTCAAAGGAGCTGATTTCCCAATTCCTTGTGAATCATTCATAACGTGCTGCTGCTCATAACTGACCGAAGAGTTGGAGGTGAAACATTTGCCATTTTGTTTCGTGAGTCAGTAGAACGTGCTATAACAACTCCCCCTTTATCGTGCATTGCATCCCCATGGAATTTCCCAAAAGCACAAAAATAACAATCCTGGAAAATATATCATAAAATATGTGGCGTGGCGAGGGGATTATCTTTAAAACACCACTGCTTCTAGGGACTTAGACGTTGTGTCAGTTACTGCATGAGATGGGTGGCTCCTGCAGGACAACTTGAAGCCAAGGCGATTTTGCTTCAGGGCATATAACAGAGTTTGTAAAGGAAGAAAGCTCAGTGACGAGGAGTGCGGTGTTTAAAGAATGCCTCCCCTCATTCCTGTATACAAAATGTTCCTTGTAAATAAGGATGTGCGGTTCAGAGACCCACACAAGACGGGACTTAGATGTGTGTATCCTGCTCGTCATTACTTATTAGCGTCAGCTGTGCCCATGTCACGAGGTGAAACGTGCACATGCTGAACACAAGATTGATGTGTTTAAATAATGCCTAATTTCTATTCGGGGTGCTTCAGACGACGACAACGAGGTGGATTCCAAGCAGACGGCATGCCCGACTCCCAAGCAGTGCCTGCCCAGATCCTGTTTCAGTAGTTTTTGTTTAGAAAGGTCAACAATGCGTTGATAAACTGCGCAACGGAGAAAAAAAGTTTTAAAAAGAACTGCTTCGAGGGAAGAGTTAACGCCATCTGCCCAGGAGCATTGTGTAAGCATACAGTACACACAATGTTGGGGAAATAAGCCAATTATGTGTGCTTCACAGGAGGTGGGGGGCTGACCTTTGTGTGTAATTAGTTCTTTTATTTAAAGCAAAGATTTTGAATAGAATAACTAATTAGCTGTCATAAATGGCAAATTGAAGATTTTTGGCCGGATCCCTTGGGGAAGGCAGGGGGCCGGCCCTCCCTCGCGCGCGCCACACATTCGCACACCCTCGCCTCATTAGGGCTCTTTTTAGCTCTCTGCCATGGTAATGAGCAGCGGAGTTGCCGCACTTAGCCGGTCCCCTTCTAACAAGGCATGTAATGCAGGTGGAACCGAACTGCCTTCAGCCATCGCGACTCTAATGTGAAGCTGTTTCAGAATTATGTGCGGGGTGTGGAGGCAGGGGGCTTCGGGGGCGGTGGTGGCCCGCGACGTGCCTTCATTGTGCTCTGGCCTTGATTGCATGCAGCATGGGGAAGGAAGCCTTAAGGCAATATGTCATTAGCCAAACCCTCGCAGTCCTCCTGCAGACCAATTAACCTTTCGAGTTGCGTTACAGGAACGAGGCTGCCTCCGAGTGGCCTACCTTTGCCTGAGCCACTAGAACTTATTTAGCAGGGACCCCGGCCAAAACTCGACCCTCCCACAGCACTGGTTTCTTAAGTGGGCGTGGTTCAGCCGAGCGACAGGATCAGCTCAGGCTGGGTGTGGGGGCAAGGGGTTAACTTCAGGTACCCTTAAAACATTAATGGGGTCACAATTTAAACCAAGGCCAATGGATGTGGAGATTCAGGGGCCCCTCTTCATATTCTGTAGGTCGGGGCATCATTTCGCCATCATTACTCCACTGAGTATCAGGGAACATCTCGCACGATGCAGGAGTATGTTCCTTCTAAATCTTTTACTGGGCAGTGTTGAAATATGTTTCACATAGGTGCAAAAAAATGGCGAAATGGGTAATAGGCGCGTGTTAGCAGGATGTGGGAGGATGTGAGTATCCCGCTTACACCTGTGCACTTTGTGTTTATGTGACAAGCTTGTGTGTACCATTCTTATATATGTGTAGATTGTGTAGTTGGTAAGCTTAATGTGAGTGTGTGAGTAGCATGCATATAAATGTGTGCACTGTGTCACGGTGACGAGCTTAGGTGAGGCATGCATCGAATACACATGAATATTTATGACAGGCATATATTACTCTCATGCACAGACGTATATATCTTTTTTAGAAGACAGTAGAAAATTAAAGAAATCTCTGGATTATGTTTTTTTGTTCAAGTGCAGCGAAACCGCGTAGCTGGACACAGCATATTTTGATAGAAATTGTTCTGTAGCGAGCGTTGTTTTTTTAGATGAGTGCCTGTTTCATAATTGAAGTATTTTTTGTGTGTTTGTTGCACGAGATCCTATTATGAGCTGGCACTATGAAGTAATGTGTGATTGACACAGAGACTTCGGATGGACTCTAAGTAACAGTGCTGTGTTTTTTGTTGTTTTCTTAGCAGCAAGTGCAACTTTACCGGCCTGCATAGGAAAAGACAGCAGTAAAGGTAGGACGGCCCTCTTCTTTTCATCGCTTCAGACTGTGTTCGATTAAAACAATTAAAGCTAGTTTGTGACTCTGAAAGACCAGAATGTTCAAATGGAACACTAAATGAGCAGGGCCAGCTTTACTGCTGGTGGGGTCCAGTGCGACAATCATTTTTTGGCGCCCCCACACCCCATGACCGCCTCACTACCGCTGGGCAAAAGTGCCCCTCATCTCTCAAATCGTGAGTTATTGCTAAACACAGCGTCCCCCTCGCACCCTGTGCGACAGCACCAGTCCCAGTGCCCTAAAGCCCGCCATGCCCATGAGTACCGTTAAATTGGGTGAGAGTGACACCTGTTATTTACAGCTGTTAGAAAAACAGACGTGGGGCACTAGATAAAAAACATTATTATTATTAGTTAATTGTATCCTGGCACAAAACACACAACTTTTAGATGTACAGTTCTATGATCAGTCCATGGCAATGTGTATTTCTTTATTTTCAGTAGCACCTAACATAGGTCATATCACACACATCTCTGTTTCCACCCTGACGTATCCCCATTTCTGACTTGTGTTAGGAACAGTGAATATTTTGCTGAGGATACTATTTAAAATACTTACCATTAGAATTTCTTAAAACGTTTGACTTTAACAGTGTAATTCAACAATAGAGTTGCACTTCAGTATACTATACATTTCTTGTATTCTGAACACAAACAAATATGTGAGTTCAGGTAATGTGCTGTACAAAAATCTCTTGTGTGCTTGATTTAATAGCCTGTAATGTGTCTTCATCCTTAATGTGATACTAGGCCAAGTATACGGTACACATGACAACTGTCTTGCATCCTAGTTCTCTAATAACATGTTCATTACAGAGGGGGCAGGCATGTTTCTCAGTTCATGTTTAAAATTCTCCCTTGTAATACATGACTCCCAATGCTGAGATGGATACATGCTTCAGCGTGTTAAACAAGTACACTTTTGTGAATACTGAGGACACCATATCATATTCTAACATGTTTTTTCAATATTTATAAGGCTTGGCTGGTGCATAGGCCTTTAGAGTCAGACTGCCTTTGGCTTGGCTCTGGCTCGGCTCTCCCTGTAATTTGTTGTCTCACGCACATGTACAATGCATACACCCACGTGTGGCTTGCCAACTTATAATGGATTTTCTTGAACTAAAAGAAAAGCCACTGTAAATTGGCAGGTACACATGCTTGCACACACATATATGGCCATCTTGGAATGAATAAATAGCCATTTAAAGATGGCCACCCTTCAATGGAGGATCGGGGGTTGCAAAGAGCACTAGGTGGTTGTTAGACAAGCAGCTGATGGGGGAGATGCTTCATTCTTTAATAAAGAGAATGGTTGAAGAAAGAAGCAGGCCCAAGTGGAGCGGTACAAACAGAGAGGGGGAAATAGTCCTTAGGGCAACCAAGGTCTTAAGTCAGCAGTGGAAGAATACATTAATCCTCTGAAAATACGATGAGATCTAAGTGCCCCTTGGGAGGAACAACACACACAAATACAAAGAAATGCCGCTGAACCAGGGCTAAGGAAGCGAGATACACCATAAATGTAGCCAATCAAGTGCATGGGATGGACGGCATGCTCACTCTAATTCTGTATTGTGTGCAATAGTTCTGTTTTCCAACAAACAGCTACAGCTGTCTGCAGCCAAGATAAAAAATAGGCTCTTTGAGTGCACAACAAAGTAGTCCCTTTGGCACACTTGTTCATTCTTGACTCCCACTGTGTTCGGTGGAAAGCCTTCTATTCTGACGAGAGGACTCTTGTTCGGTCTCTCCCCTCTTCCAATGATGCATTCTAACCATGCAATTAACTCGGAAACTGCCCCATAATCAATGCAAAGGGACCCTTCGCTTTGCAAGCGATATAAGATCTGTATGGAATATTTTAACTATTGAACTAGAGCGCTCTGACTTCTTTGTAAGTGGAAGAAAGTCCTACTCCCATTCTTCGGTTCTGTTTGCCCGAGGCTGCGTTCACCTGCCGTTTCCTCTGGAGATTTCACGTCAGGGCCATAATTCTATGGAGATGCTATTTTCTCTTTGTAAAAACGTCATGACAGGTACACTGTGAACCCCTGCAGACCGGGCTCGGCAGCTTCAAATTTGTTTTGCACCTCACCTGCCACGCCACCCTGCCAACTAATTAAAACTTTGTGCAGTTGTATTTGTTCTCCCCGCGGACTGACAGGGATGAAAGCCACTCTGTCCACTGCGTAATTTCAAAGCGCCCGAGTCCGAGCGACGCGTGCTGACCTCGCTCGTTATTACCTCAGTGGGAACCGCGGCTTTGAACGTCCTCTAATCTCTGGACGCTAGATGTTATTTTTCCCGACTCGGACACCCCGCTGAAAACTGACCACAAGAGGTTAAATTGCTCCCCGATGCTGTGAAAAGAAAGTCATCAATACCAGCTACGGGGAGGGGAAGAACAAAAACACACCTCTGATTCCTCTGTAAGATAAAGAACTAGAAGATGAGAGATTTAGAGTAGGTTGGTATTACTGACGCAAACGTAAAACCGCGACAATGCAGGTAAAAGTGGCGTAGCAAGGGTGCCACGGTCTCTGTGCAACTGCAAGAAAGCAAGTTACCCCAACCCCCGACCACTGGTAGCATAGTACAACACAGACGTAATCAGGGTTCAGTGGGCTACACAGGATTCCCGGACCCAGCGCCACTGCACCTGCTGCATCATTGACAGCCACACTCTCGGTTACGATTCAGTCTCATTCACCATTGAAAGAGAATTGTTTGAATCTCTAATAACTTGGCCCTGATTGGGGGTTCTGCACGCACCGTTCTAAACTCCAAGTTGCGTTCTTACTCAAACTTCCAAAGAGAAAATCTAGTCAAGGCTATTAACAAAATTGCAGAATAAATCACCCAGTTTAGCATGAAGAAAGCTGTGCTGCTTGTATGTGGTTTATGTGTTGAAAATTCATACTGCTATTTAAAAAGGTGTGTACATTCGGACCAGAGTATTTTTCCCCTGGTTATGGCTACGCCCAGAACAAGAGGAGGATGCCATATATTGTGTCACATAATATGCCCTCAGAGGCTATGTTCAGAAGAAGCCAAGCAAGGACATGTACTATACCACAGATTCCACCCTCATAGGTAGCCAGTGACATCATCAATGAGGCAATCAGTTTCCTGTACATTGGGTGCCCTGTTTGCTTATAGGGCGTGTGTTGTGTGATCTAAACTTAGAGCGTAACAGCTGCGTTGTTATTTTGCTTTCACTGAGCATGGCCGAAGCCCATTCCTTCTGTGAGTATCATACACTACTTAGCCACTGGCTATGCTGTAATCTCTTGTGTTTAACAGGCACGTGCTCTCTGTGTACTACACACAGATGCCCTATGCCCGTAACACACACGCACTTGGCCATTAATCCTACACTCAGGCAGCCTATACCCAGATGTAACTTACACCTGACATGGACAAAGGCCTTTTGAAAAAATGCAATCTAGAACTGCAACAGTGATGGAAATTGCTTAGTCATATGGCATAGCAATAAGATGTCAATGACAATATTATTTGCTTCTCTAACCATAACAGACACACTTTTGTTGTTTTACGCCTGAGATCTCAACGTTTCTACCTCTTCAAAGGAAGACTCTCCAGGGATTGCTGGGATGGCAATAGTGACTCTGTGATTATGGTTGAGATGCTTTGTCCGCAGGAGAAGAATACTTAGATTGTTGTAAACTTTGACCTTGTTTCACGAATTTGTGTAAAATTGAGCAACCTGTTATAGCCTTAGCCTCAGTGCATCTCCCCAAGGTCCCTACTGGGCCACATGCATTGGAAGTTTGATTTGGTTCTATTAGTATCTACCATCAGAAATGTTGGTCTTTGCTAGAGCAAAACTTTGCCGAACAGAGTGAAGTCAAACTTGGTCTTTTTGTGGAATGTTACTCCAAACGGATCCCATATTGGATTGTTGTAAATTTCTTAATTAGTGTTTGATAAGCTAGTAGACAAAATACTCAGTGCTAAAGACTAATTCTAATATTGGGCATACAGCATATACAATGTGATGGTGACCCACAACATCATCAAAATTACGATGGATTCAAAATAAAGCCAGGGTCAGGAATTAATCAATACTATCAATTTGGTTATAATGATAATTTTGACCTTTTGATTTTTGAGGACATTATTTATTCATATTTATTTTAAGCGTCAATAATGGGCAAGGCTTACATTTTAAAATAAAATTATCGTGTTTTACTTTTATGAGATTGAGGAGAATCAGCACTCATGGCTAGTATTAGGTGAAGCCTTGGAATTTATTAAGAGTTTAGCAGATGCGGGTAATCCATCAAATAATGACGGGTGTCCAGTCTGCCTTATTTCGAGTGTATGGATGCTGTAAGCACACTAAGGGGGTGGGAGTTACATATGCCAAGCTCTAAATAAGGCTGTCATTATGTTTCACAAACAACAAAGTACTTCTCAATGTGCCGGCTTGCCCTTAAATGTATTAAACTCTGGACATAGGTAGTTTTTTGCAAATCTTCTCTAACTGTGACTCAAATCTTAAGCTGATGTAGCAGCCAAACCTTTTCAAATAGAGAGTCTGAGTGTCCCAGGAGTGGGCGTCCTTAGCACCACCGGACGGGACACAAATCTCCAGGCATAGAGTAGGAATGCTGAATTGTGCCCGTACTCCACATCTCTAGCCAAGCATACCGTGTCTCAGAAATATTTTTGGTCCTGATACAGACACTATATATTCATATCTTGCTTGCAAATGGAGATCTTAAACCTTTAGAGAATGTATTCTTATGGTTGCAAAACACAGACGTGAAATGGTTTAGATGACTAGCTATTAGGGACAGGTAGTAAAATTCCATATGGGACAGAGATAGCCCTACAGAGGTGCAGGGAGCATAGAGTTTAGATACTACACATCTCACTGGTTTTGGATCACATCAATACTAGCTCATCTGTTTGTCTATCGACTTTAAGGTGTAGGTTAGGATCATGATTAGTGAAATCCTGAAAGTTTAAACAAAACTCGGAGCCACTACTGTCTTCACGGTTTGAACCCTGCCCCATTTGGAGAGCTGCAATTTCTCCTGTTTGGCAAAATCTGTCTTCTGTTGACCAGCAAGGCCCATCATTTTGTCGTTAGCCATCCTTCCAAAAAAGAACACCCTACAAAAGCCGCGCTGATTACAAGCTCGCGCTTAGAGGCTAGTGACACTCCTGAGGCGGAAGCCGGGAGAGATTGCTTGTGTTTAAAATTGTATGTTTTAATCTATTGATCTTACCTGATTGCTTGTTTACTTGGCACCTACTTTTCCCTCAAACACTATCTTGAATATTCCCATGCAGCGGACGTAAGCGCTGCCGCGGGTTGGGAAATCCTTCGCTGCCATCACCCCGCAAGCCCCGCCCACTGATGTGAGGCCACGCCCCCTCTCACCATATATCAATGTGCAACCCTCGGACGCGCAGCGGGCGTGCCGCCAGCGCACCGAAGGCGCGCCTAAGGCAAGCCCGTCTGCGCCCGTCCACGACCGGACGGGGCTAGGGGCACAGCACCCTGCCCATTTTGTTTCCTATACTTCTGAAACATTGTGCGCCCTCCAAGGCCCATGGAACCTGAATCAAACAGCGCTGGGTCTTATCACTAAAGCCGAGATTTTAAATGCCCACCCCTTACCCTCCTTACCACCAAATCTACCTTCATCAATTCGACCTCCCACCCGCAATAGTTCTTCCACCTTTCAAGTTAGCGGCACACCGACCATCTCTGCCTTCCTATTGAACACTCGGTCGGCAGTAAAACATCACCTTGATCTGTTCATTCTCCTGGACACTCAGAAACCTAACCTATTGTTCCTCACGGAAACCTGGTTCTGCCAGGACTCCCTGCCCAACCTGCTTGCGGCTTTACCCTCTTCTTACTATGCTCTTCGGTCAGATCGACCTCCTGGCAAAACAGGGGGGGAGTGGCTCTGATCATTCGTTCAGACTTACATTTCCAACTATTACCCCAGCCCCCAATTCCTGAAGTGGACTACTTAGTTGTACGATACAACTCTTTCCATACACCTATCACCTGTGTTCTGATGTATCGCCCTCCCAAAAATATGCCGCACTTTCTTTCAGCCTTTCAGGACCTGCTAGCTACTTTAGCTGTGAACAACTCGGCAGTCCTGGTACTTGGGGACTTCAATTTTTGGCCGTCGGACCCGGCAGAAGACGCCCCCTCCAGAGACTTCACGGAATCACTTCAAAGCTTGAATTTCATATCCCACATCCATATTCCAACCCACGTCCATGGACATATACTGGACCAAGTCTGGTCCCTCAACATCCCCTTCCATGCTCCCACTGTTACACCTTGTCTGTGGTCGGATCATCATTTGATTTCCTTCCTCTTGGACACTAGTCTCACCATAAAACCCCCCCTGCCCAAGAACACCTGGGCCCTTAACTGGGGCAAAGTTGACATCCCATTGCTCTGTTCCTCTTTATCAGCCTCTAGTCCAGCCATAGAGAATCAGGCCACATCGCATCAGGCAGAAACTCTAAATAAATGGCTGTCCAACGCCTGTGATCAGGTGGCACCCCTAAGACGCATCAGGGTAAGACGCGCCCACGATGTCAACAAATGGTTCACCCCAGAACTTAAGGAGAAAAAAACGGGCTGCCCGCCGTGCAGAACGTGCGTGGAGGCGCACTTATTGCAGCGCCACCAAATTATTGTACTCCTCCTCCCAGGCAGAATACAAGAAAGCCATCCTTGACGCCAAAATGTGCTACTTTTCAGATAAGATCCTCCGGGCAGAGAATCAACCCAGAGAAATTTTTGCTACAGTTTTCGAATTAGCTTCTTCGGACAGAACCACATCCAAGCCGGTGCCCTCTCAGCCCCTGTGCGATTCGCTGAATAACTTCTTTATCAACAAAATTGTAGATATCAAGGCCAATATTCCTCCTCACTCCTCAGCTTTCCTAAACCATGACCCACCATCCAACGCCTCTCATCTCGACCTTATAGCCCCGCTGTCTAAAGAAACCTTCCTCTCCCTGCTCCCCTGCGTCAAGTCTGGATCCCCCTCCGATATCTGCCCGGCCCACATCTTGTGCTACATTTTCCTCACTTGCCCATCCCCCCCTCACTTTTCTCAATGAGATCCTTAAGTCAGGCACTGTCCCCCCATGCCATAAATCAGCCACTATCATCCCAATCTTGAAAAAACCAGGCGCAGATCCAACAGCGCTAGTAAACTATCGGCCCATTTCCCTTCTCCCCTACCTGGCCAAAATTCTCGAACGCCACGTTACCAAAGTCCTTAGTTCTTTCATAGAGGACAGTGGCTATCTCTCACCGTGCCAAGCAGGGTTCCGCCCCCTCCATTCCACCGAAAAAGTGGTGGTCTCTGTTTTAGACACACTCCGAGCGGGGCAAGATGCTAATCTTCCACAGGCACTGGTGCTTCTTGATTTGTCGTCCGCCTTCGACACGGTGGACCACACCATCCTTGTCTCCCATGTTGAGGCAGCAGGCATTGGAGGTTGTGCCCTGGCCTGGCTCAGCTCATTCTTGAGCGATCGTTCACAGGCAGTCCATCTGGCGAACTTTTCCTCCGAGGCCCGCAAAGTGAAATGTGGCGTCCCTCAGGGATCTTCTCTTTCCCCTCCCCTTTTTAATTTGTACATCTGTCCGCTTATTTCTGCTCTGCAGAGAATGCAGGTAAGGTGTTTAATTACGCCGATGACCTCCAGCTTATTTGTAACCTCTGTGACTCCCCTGATTCTATCTATAATTTTCAGTTGGTGATGGTCTTTATCAGGGATTGGATGAGCTTCAACCATCTCAAGCTCAACCCTGATAAGACCGAACTTCTTCTCACTGGCGGTAAACTCAATCCTTGGTCCCCCATTTTTTGGCCCCCCTCTTTTGGTCCCTCACCCTCTCCCTCTCGTTCTGTCAAAACTCTGGGTATCACGCTCAATCAACAACTCACCTTACACTCTCATATTAGCACAGTGGTTTCTTCCTGTTTTTTTACTTAGCGCACTATTCGAAAGATTTCACGTTTTTTTTCCTTCTCAGCCCTTAAACTGATCTTGATGGCTATGGTCCTCTCCCGGTTGGATTACGGGAATGCCCTATACAACGGTGCCCCCGCATACGCCGACTCCAGCTGGTGCAGAACCAAGCTGCCCGCTTGGTTTATGGTTTACCCAAATCACACCACACCACTCCCCTTCTAAGATCCCTTCATTGGCTCCCAATTAGGGAAAGGGCCCTCTTCAAGATGGGATGTATTACGTTCCAGGCCCTTGCAGAACATCTCTATCTTTTATCAGGTCAAAAATCGTACCCTACATCCCCGGCAGACAACTGCGATCTTCCTCCCTGTCCCTCCTAGTGGTGCCCAGGTTCAAGAAGAGCAGAATGGGAGGCTCCAAGTTCTCAGTCCTTGCTCCACAGTTTTGGAATTCTCTACCTATCCAAATTAGATCAACATCATCCTATCTGGAGGTCCGCAGCACCTTGAAAACCAATTTGTTTGCACAGATTTTTAAAATCTAAACCGCTCCTCCCTCTTTACTCAGGCATCATTCTCCTCTACAGCGCCATGAAACCGCCTGGTGTACGTGCGCTTCAATAAATACTTTTAAATTCAAATTCAAATTCCAAGTCTCTGCTGACCAAGCTGTTCAGATAGTCCGGCTAGGTGGGTATCAATTTAAATGGTATTCAGATCATGTTGATGCCCAATAAATGCCATATCTGTACATAAAGAGCTGGTTGTGTGCGGTATTGTCTCTCTAATATGCTGTGTTTGATATTTTTTGATTATGATATGATTATGATTTTTTTTTGTGGAAAGTGTTTTGTTGATACCCAAGTACATGGAATATCTTTTCTGGTTTGGATGCTTTTCCAGTGTTTTTTGTAAAGCGCCAGGTAGGAAGCTGGATTAGAATACAGTGCTTTTATGGAAATAAAGATAACCATTTAGGTCCCATATCTGTGTTGCACTAGAATTCTCTGTTCACGTTTTTCTACTTGGCGCTGATCTAGCCACTGGGGAAATACAAGCAATGCAATTCTTAAAGTAACAGTTGAAAAGAACACAAGGCTGTTATCTTATTTATGATAGAGCACTGAATAAGGCACGTGTTGCCTCTTTCCCATGATGATAGGGTAGACTAGATGACGTCTGTTGGAGATGGGATCCCCGGCTGGCCAGGGCTTTCGCCAAAGTCAGTCAGAGACCACCACACCCAAGTCAGGGCAGGGGAGTTACACGCCAAGATAACCCCTACTCACCCTCTAGGTAACGTGGCGCGAGCAGCAAGGCTAAACTTGGAGGCGATGTAAGTTAAGTATTTGCGCATGCACCCCAGCAACAACTCCCAGGGCCCACCACAAAGGAAACTCCACACAAGGTTATATAAAAATAGCCTTTGTATTACACCAAAACACATTAGATAAAACACACACTTTACAATGTGCCAGAGGCACGGGCAGAATTTACAAGGGATTATTTACAAGACAGGGCCACCTGGACCACTGTCAGGAATCAGAAGTAGCACTTTCAGAAATAGCACTTAGTACATAGAATATAGCACAAAATAGCACACAACCAGTAATCACTGGTAACCAGGACCTCACTAGCACCACCTGTACTAGGGAGAAAACAACCACCTATGTATTACAATACCTGTAGGGGTGTAAGAACACAACACATGATGCAATGCATAACATTCATTCAGAGGTGTAAGGGAGGAAAACACATGATGCATCACAATACATTCAGAGGTGCATAGAAAAGTACAATTGCGCCAAACTCACGTAAGTCACCCTCTGTGACTGTCCCTAGGCCCTCTGGCCTTGTTGGGGCTAGGACGCCCTGTGTCCAGTGTCAGGGTCCTAAACGTAGCAGTTGCCCACAAAGTGCTGGGCAACTGAGGTTTGAGCCTTCCAGGGCTCAAGAACAACAAGGGGGCCAATGTGGGAACCTCGCTGGGCTCTCAGAACACTGGTGGGGCGAAAGGAAATGCCCCCTGGAGCCTCCTCTGGGCTCTAAACACACATGGCACCCAAAGAGCCTCACTGGGCTCTAAACACATGGACTGCCCCTGAGCCTCTCTGGGCTCCTTAACACTGGGGCGCCTTGAGCCTCTCAGGGCTCGTGAAATAATTGCCCCCTTGAGCCTCGCAGGCTCTGATCACACATGTGGGCGGGGAGCCTTCTCCCAGGCTCTCAATCAACGGAAACAACACTCACGAGCCTCAGGGCTCTGCAAGAAGATGCGGCCGTTACGTGTAATTGCCCCCAGGAGCCTCGGGTGAGTCCCTCGTGGACTCGGAAACAAATGCAAATGCCCTTCAAGAGCCTATCGAGGCCCTTCACCGCGTCGTCGGAGACCCTCCTCTTGGGACTCAAAGGAACCAATGGAAATGCCCTGGGAGCCTCGGGGCTCCTAAACGACAAATGCCCCCAGGCCCTCGTGGGCCTCTGCAAACAACTGTGGCGCCTCGGTGGAGTCCCCCTCTTGGGGACTCAGAGCTACCAGATGCCCCACGTGCCTCTCCGGGCTCGACAGAATGCACTCACCGGGTTCTGGCGGCCGGCTGGAGAGCTCCCGCTCCTCGGGACTCTCCTCGGTCTCCTCTGGCTCTGCTCCCGTCGGGCGGGGAACTCCTCTTTCGTGCTCCGCCCGGGGCACACGTCCAGGCTCCTCGGCGGGACACCCCGGGGCTCTGTCTCTCCCTCGGGAGCCCCGGAGGAGACGGCTGCTTCCTGCTTCTGGCTGCGGGGGCGGGACTTCCGGGCAGGCCGCGCCGCGATTGGCCGGCCTGTCAGCTGCTTCCGGGTCGCCGTAGGCAGAGCGGCGGCCCGGGGGAAGACCTCACGGCCACAAACGCCGGGTGGGCACCGGATCCCCTCTTCAGGACAGATTGAGGTAGGCACTCGATCAGGGCGGACAACGCCGGGTGGGCACCGGCCTCTGCAACCAAAGCGCTCACAAGCGCAATCAGTAAAACAAAGCGCTCCCAGGCGCTAGGCAGATAATCACAGCGCTCCAAGCGCTATAATCAAAAATAAAGCGCTTCCAAGCGCTAGAGGGCATAAAGCGCGCTCCTAGCGCTACGAGCAGAATAAAGTGCTCCCAGGTGCCCTCAGCAAGCAGGGCAGAGTTCCAGCAAGTCCTTGGGCAGGCAGGGGGCAAGGCTGTGCCCAGAGCCAGCTCACTGGGTCTCCAGGCAGGGAGACACCCCAAGTGGCGGTCCTCTGGCCCAGCAGCAGCAACAGCCCCCTCAGGATCCTGGAAGAGAACAACCTCAGTGGGGACACAGCCCCATTTTTATACAGTATTTCCCTTTGTCTGAAGGTGCAGGGTGGGGGCGGAACCAGTCGCAGCTGGTTCTGGAGTACTCTGTTTACCTCAGCCACCCTCTCTATTCACTGGCAGGGCTTGGGTCATTAGACACACCACAGGGGGGCGGAGCCAGCATTGTGTGGGGAAAACCCAGCCCATCCAGGACACAGGTACACTCCTCCCACACATCACTCATGCTAATCTCCCACTCACCACCGGGCAGACCCACCCAGACTTCCTGGAGCCTGGCATGCCAGCCAGCTCCAGCCAATCACACGCCAGCACCCTCACAGCACACGTACAGTCATGTCTAGAAATGGCGCTTCCCTACTAGACACATACATGCTGCATACACCATCTCGCAGCATTCACTCTCACGAGTTCACACATACCAGACTCAAGCCTGTACACCCCACGCATCAGGAACTACCAGGGACACATACATTCCCCATGCATTCCTATGGGCGGGCAGGCCTAGCTCAGCACATGCACTCAGAGTGCGCACGCACTTTCCACTGGGACACAGTGAAAGTGCGCAGAAACCCAAAAATCACCATTACCAGGTCACCATTTTAAGCAAAAAGTCTAGGGGTGAACCTGCCCTAAGGGCCAAAGTCCAACACAACCCCCTTCCAGCCAAAACGCAGGGTAGAACAATCACCACCGTGATGGACTTCCCTGCTTGGGGCGATAGAACACGGACGCGGGCCCGCAACTGCAGGGACACCCTCCTGTTCTACGCCACGGTGAACCCATGGGATTCCTTCTCAACACACTGTCTGGACCAACTGGGCTACCCCACTGGTACTCCCAAGTTGTCCGCGGCCAGGACCAGGCCCTGGGCCACCCAGGTGCCACTGGTCCTTGCCTATTCGCAGAGTGGGGGGTAGTAACCCCTGGCCCATAGGAGCCATTCTCCACTCTTCCTGTCTGTAAGACAGGACTAGACTGCCACTGGTACTCCAGCCTAGGGTCTACAACCTCAGGCGGACCAGGAGTCTCGGGGAAGGCTCTCCTCCCCCTACCTCTTCTTCTAGGGTTCCTCCACCTCCGACGAGGGGTACACCTAGAACGCCATTCCAACCCAGGGCTTATCCACTCAGGTTGCACCGGGGTCAGGGGTGGGCTCTCCCACCCTCTGCACCCCCTTCCAGAGGTCTGCCCTCTCCCACCTGGAGAAGTTCCTCTGGAAGAAGAACCGGTCAGGACACTGGTTACAGTCGTCCTACCCTTCAGGTCAGGCTGACCCTGAACCTGGCCTCCCAACCTCCGGTCTAAAACCTTTGGTGGAACAATTGCCTGGCACTCCAGGACTTCTGGGGACTCACACACAATCCCCCTGAGGCTAACAAATGACACACCTGTTGTGTGACTGTCTGTCTGGCGCAGATCTCCCGCTCCCTGTTCACCTGACAGTGCGCGAAGATCCCCCAGACCAGAAGTGGTGTCACCATGGTCACTACACGGGAACCTAGCCCAACTGGGTAGTCCCTGACCCACTGGTCCAGCCACTGGGGAACTCCCCCAATCACTCCTCACTCTGGACTCCTGTACCCTCCCTACCGGAGCGGTACTGCCAGATTCTAGAACCACAGGAGCTCTGGTTACAGACGCTCCAGGTCCTCTACTCACTAGGAGATCTTCCTCAAATGGACTAACAGGACAGCCTAGGTCCCCAACCTGGCGTTCCCTCAAGAAACCATCCAAGTCCTGAGGCAGGGCTTCGGGCGTCTGGGAACCTCGGTCTCCCCCTCACTCCTGCTCCACTGAGCCAGGCAGTGAGCCCCTACACCCTCCTCGCTATCCTGGGACCTAGCTGGGCTACACTGAGCCTCCTCCACCACGCTGGGCTGGAGGATACCTGAACCACTACTTCTGGAGTCACTCACTAGGGACTCTAGAGAACCTCTGGCCCTCTCCCAGCGGTCTGCTTCCGCGGCAAGCTGCTCTGAACAAGGAGACCCATAATCCAACAGGTGTTGGCGCAACTCTGGACAACAACCACTGAGCACCTGCTCTTTGACAATCATATCAAACAGTTTCTCAAAATCAGTGTCAGTGTGAACCTCTACCCAAGCCCACAGTGCTCCATGACATTCATCCTCAAACTTCTCCCACGACTGGTGAGGCAGCTTCCTACTGCCCCTGAATTTCACCCTTAACTCTTCCTCTGGGGAAACAGGTACCAGACTGGGGGAACTGGGACTGGGATTTCCTATACTGAAATCTAAATAGCTGCCACCACTGGACTCAACCCTCCCTGGGGGATCCAGAAACTCAACACTGCGCGCAGGGGATAGTCTACCCTACAGAGCTACTTTGCCTCTGGTGGCGGCCCTCTCAGCCTCCTCTATCCTTTCCTGCGCTAAGACCCTCTCGGTCTCTAGCTGTTGCTTCTTAACCTCCAGCTGTTGCTTTCTAACGCCCAGCTTTGCCATAGCCTGGGCATGCTCCAACCTGAGCTTTTCTAAAGCCAGCTGGTGCTCCCTTTCTCTCCTCCTATCTTCCAGCTCCTCTGGGGACAGGAAAAGGGATGAGGCGCTGCCTCCTACGCTGGACCCAGCAAGGGACTCCCTATCTATGGGGTCCTCACTATCTGCTGGCGTCCCTGTGCTATCATTTTCTTCCTCCTCCTCAGACTCTTCAGGGCTCCCCTCTGACCCACCACCCTCATGGTGTGAGACCCGGGCCCTCTCCTCACTGTGCTCACGCTCCCAGTCCTCCTTCTGCCATTGGATCAGGTTACCCCTAAGTTGGGACTGGGTGTCTGACTCATTCACTGCAATGTCTCTCTCTTCGCAAAACTCTCTCAGTTCATGCAAAAACAGACCCCAGACATTAAAAGCAGACTCCATCTTGGCAGGATGATCACAGACACGTGCAACACAGGGGACTGAACAATCTGAAGTAAGAGTACACAATTCCAAAACTTCAACAATCTCCTTATCAAAGAGAACTCATACTCATGCGTCCAGGAAAACACACCATTCATCCACACACACCCTCCCCTCGGATCGGTAAGGCAGTTTCTACCACCCCTGACTTCTCAACCTGACCAAAAGCGACACAGGTACCAAACTCTGGAAGCAGGGCGGGGGACAAATGTACTGAACACAATCAAATGACACTCTTCAGGAGAAGAAACAATGGAATTTCAAAAACAATCCCCTAAAATGTGGTCATCTAAAATGCAGAGTTTTGTGGTGCAGCCAGCCGCTACTAAGGTACAAGGCAAACACAAATCCTTATCCTCACCGCTTGCCGCCAATGTTGGAGATGGGATCCCCGGCTGGCCAGGGCTTTCGCCAAAGTCAGTCAGAGACCACCACACCCAAGTCAGGGCAAGGGAGTTACACGCCAAGATAACCCCTACTCACCCTCTAGGTAACGTGGCGCGAGCAGCAAGGCTAAACTTGGAGGCGATGTAAGTTAAGTATTTGCGCATGCACCCCAGCAACAACTCCCAGGGCCCACCACAAAGGAAACTCCACACAAGGTTATATAAAAATAGCCTTTGTATTACACCAAAACACATTAGATAAAACACACACTTTACAATGTGCCAGAGGCACGGGCAGAATTTACAAGGGATTATTTACAAGACAGGGCCACCTGGACCACTGTCAGGAATCAGAAGTAGCACTTTCAGAAATAGCACTTAGTACATAGAATATAGCACAAAATAGCACACAACCAGTAATCACTGGTAACCAGGACCTCACTAGCACCACCTGTACTAGGGAGAAAACAACCACCTATGTATTACAATACCTGTAGGGGTGTAAGAACACAACACATGATGCAATGCATAACATTCATTCAGAGGTGTAAGGGAGGAAAACACATGATGCATCACAATACATTCAGAGGTGCATAGAAAAGTACAATTGCGCCAAACTCACGTAAGTCACCCTCTGTGACTGTCCCTAGGCCCTCTGGCCTTGTTGGGGCTAGGACGCCCTGTGTCCAGTGTCAGGGTCCTAAACGTAGCAGTTGCCCACAAAGTGCTGGGCAACTGAGGTTTGAGCCTTCCAGGGCTCAAGAACAACAAGGGGGCCAATGTGGGAACCTCGCTGGGCTCTCAGAACACTGGTGGGGCGAAAGGAAATGCCCCCTGGAGCCTCCTCTGGGCTCTAAACACACATGGCACCCAAAGAGCCTCACTGGGCTCTAAACACATGGACTGCCCCTGAGCCTCTCTGGGCTCCTTAACACTGGGGCGCCTTGAGCCTCTCAGGGCTCGTGAAATAATTGCCCCCTTGAGCCTCGCAGGCTCTGATCACACATGTGGGCGGGGAGCCTTCTCCCAGGCTCTCAATCAACGGAAACAACACTCACGAGCCTCAGGGCTCTGCAAGAAGATGCGGCCGTTACGTGTAATTGCCCCCAGGAGCCTCGGGTGAGTCCCTCGTGGACTCGGAAACAAATGCAAATGCCCTTCAAGAGCCTATCGAGGCCCTTCACCGCGTCGTCGGAGACCCTCCTCTTGGGACTCAAAGGAACCAATGGAAATGCCCTGGGAGCCTCGGGGCTCCTAAACGACAAATGCCCCCAGGCCCTCGTGGGCCTCTGCAAACAACTGTGGCGCCTCGGTGGAGTCCCCCTCTTGGGGACACAGAGCTACCAGATGCCCCACGTGCCTCTCCGGGCTCGACAGAATGCACTCACGGGTTCTGGCGGCCGGCTGGAGAGCTCCCGCTCCTCGGGACTCTCCTCGGTCTCCTCTGGCTCTGCTCCCGTCGGGCGGGGAACTCCTCTTTCGTGCTCCGCCCGGGGCACACGTCCAGGCTCCTCGGCGGGACACCCCGGGGCTCTGTCTCTCCCTCGGGAGCCCCGGAGGAGACGGCTGCTTCCTGCTTCTGGCTGCGGGGGCGGGACTTCCGGGCAGGCCGCGCCGCGATTGGCCGGCCTGTCAGCTGCTTCCGGGTCGCCGTAGGCAGAGCGGCGGCCCGGGGGAAGACCTCACGGCCACAAACGCCGGGTGGGCACCGGCTCCCCTCTTCAGGACAGATCGAGGTAGGCACTCGATCAGGGCGGACAACGCCAGGTGGGCACCGGCCTCTGCAACCAAAGCGCTCACAAGCGCAATCAGTAAAACAAAGCGCTCCCAGGCGCTAGGCAGATAATCACAGCGCTCCAAGCGCTATAATAAAAATAAAGCGCTTCCAAGCGCTAGAGGGCATAAAGCGCGCTCCTAGCGCTACGAGCAGAATAAAGTGCTCCCAAGTGCCCTCAGCAAGCAGGGCAGAGTTCCAGCAAGTCCTTGGGCAGGCAGGGGGCAAGGCTGGGCCCAGAGCCAGCTCACTGGGTCTCCAGGCAGGGAGACACCCCAAGTGGCGGTCCTCTGGCCCAGCAGCAGCAACAGCCCCCTCAGGATCCTGGAAGAGAACAACCTCAGTGGGGACACAGCCCCATTTTTATACAGTATTTCCCTTTGTCTGAAGGTGCAGGGTGGGGGCGGAACCAGTCGCAGCTGGTTCTGGAGTACTCTGTTTACCTCAGCCACCCTCTCTATTCACTGGCAGGGCTTGGGTCATTAGACACACCACAGGGGGGCGGAGCCAGCATTGTGTGGGGAAAACCCAGCCCATCCAGGACACAGGTACACTCCTCCCACACATCACTCATGCTAATCTCCCACTCACCACCGGGCAGACCCACCCAGACTTCCTGGAGCCTGGCATGCCAGCCAGCTCCAGCCAATCACACGCCAGCACCCTCACAGCACACGTACAGTCATGTCTAGAAATGGCGCTTCCCTACTAGACACATACATGCTGCATACACCATCTCGCAGCATTCACTCTCACGAGTTCACACATACCAGACTCAAGCCTGTACACCCCACGCATCAGGAACTACCAGGGACACATACATTCCCCATGCATTCCTATGGGCGGGCAGGCCTAGCTCAGCACATGCACTCAGAGTGCGCACGCACTTTCCACTGGGACACAGTGAAAGTGCGCAGAAACCCAAAAATCACCATTACCAGGTCACCATTTCAAGCAAAAAGTCTAGGGGTGAACCTGCCCTAAGGGCCAAAGTCCAACAACGTCTTTGTTGTATCCCACGGCACATTCAGCTACAGTTGTAGAAGGTCTGTGCATTATTCTTGAAATGAAGCAAGCCACCAGAACAGAATATGTTCTCTCAGGCCTTTTTTTGATTGATCCTCAAACTCCAATTGAGACACAAACAAAAAAATAAGGGAACTCCAGAAACCAAATGTTCTTTCTTTCAATAAAGAACTCTGAAACTAGACTTTTCCATATTGCAGGGTCGTCACATTCCTCCAACTGACTAGCACATTTCTCCAATCACTGTGGTTCACCAGACCCCCTCCAGCACCACAGCCAAAAATCTAAGAGCCATGTAAAAAATTAGACAACACAAACAAATCATATCAAATCATATCTGTGACCAGCCCATCCCATAACTATATCCTCCCTCTTGTTTTGCACACTTTGAGGTACAGGGTAAAAACTTGTGGTAATTTGTAAGGCCTGCTGTAGGGGTGACTTACCTATGCATTCTGCAGTGATGGTAGACCTGGCACACAGGGATGTGTGCCAGGTCGACTCTTCACTTTTATCTGCACCAAAACATGCAGGCTGCAGTGGCAGTATGCCAGTGTTTGGTGAGGCGTCTCTTAAGGTGGCACAATACATGCTGCAATCCTTAGAGACCCTCTCTGGTCATAAGGCCCTTGGTACCACTAGTACCTTTTACAAGTGACTTATATGTGAGCCAGAGGTGTGCCAATTCTGGAAACAGTGGTACACTTTTGGGAAAGCGCACAGGCACTGGGAACCTGGTTACCAGGAACCCACTGCACACCCAGTCAAAGATGCACCAGAATCAGGCAAAAACTGTGAGGGAGGTACTGCAGCAGAAATCCACTTTCCTACAGACACAATCCCACTAATGAAACATAATGTCCCAAGCACATTTTTTAAAATTTATTTATATCAGTTTTATCACAGAAAATCAAGACGAACAAGTCACACATTAGTCATAAGCACCATACATGAAGTTGTAAAAATCACAGTATAAGATCCAAGCTACAAATCATAGAAGTCGCACAGTACCACATAAGCATCGCATATATAGCATAAATAACATCAGATCCCAACAGGTGAGAATGGCAGTTGTAAAAATTTAGGATTGGGGCACGGTGTCAGGAGTCCGTTTGGTCAAATCCGGATTGTTACGTAGATACTCAGACAGCGGGTCCCATATGTCTGAGGGCTTAGAAGCGTTCGGCAGCTCCTCTGCATATATCAGAACGTTGTCTCTACAATAGGCAGCGTCCACCAACCAGTCCTTAATTATTGGGGCACGTCTGCTATTCCAGTGCATAGATAGTCTGCGTTTCGCCAGCAGCAGTAGTATGGACATAAGTTTCTTCCCCTTTGCTCTAAGGGGTACATCTAGGCCCAACAAACACACTCTAGGGGTACATGGAATGTCACAAGACAACAGCTTCGCCAGATGGGTGATAACATTCACCCAGAACAGATGTACCCTCTCACAACACCAAGCGAGATGCGCAAAGTCCGCCTCATCTGCACTGCATCGCGTACATTTTGCATTATCACATAGTTTAATTTTATACAGTTTAAGTGGGGTGTGGTATACCTGGTGTATATATTTATAATGAATAAGACGCAGGTTTCCGTTGGGGGTGAGAAGTGTAGTCAATGTGCAGGTAGCTATCCAATCTTCCTCTGTGAGGGGGGCACTCAGCATTTCAGACCATTTATCTCTCATCGGAGCAGTGTCAGCGCCTATCTCATCCTGTACCTGCCTGTACAATTTGGACACAATGTGAGCATGGGTAGGTGCAGTGATCAGTAATTGCAGAGAGTGCAGGGTAGGTGGTTCGTCAGGGAAGGAGGGATACAGCTCTCGAGCAGCAGCGCATAATCAATGATATAGGAATCGGAAGAGCAATGTTTGGTTACTAATATATGACAAGTCGTCGTGTGTGAGAAATGAGCCATTTGGATATAGGTCACCCAGAGTCAGAATGCCGGCCTGTTCCAGAAGTGTCATGTTATTCCTCTCCATCGTGACCGATAGGCTAGAGTGCCATGCCAGTGGGAGGTTTGGCGCATAAATAGGGGATTTGTGGGCCAGTTTGCTGAGTCGTTCCCACGCATGAGTGGTGGTACGGATTGTGTTTATCTCACGCACTGCAAGATGTGGCCTAGTGTGTGATAGAATGCTTGCAAGTGGTATCGGGTTAGCGTCTCCATCCTCGACAGCTAGATGCGGTAAGTATCTCACCGGGTGGTGCCAGTAGTATGCGAATTGGGCTTGTGCGCTGTGACGAGGCCGCGCCCCACTAACGAAAACTGCGGCTGATCCTCGGACGTGCCGTCAGGCAGGTGTGGCATGTGTGAGGAGGGCGGAGGCTGATGGAGGCTGAGGCAGGATTGCAGCGGGCGAGCTGTGCTGTGCGGGCCAGGTCGGGAAGCCGTGCAGGGTCCAGTGAGCTTCGGTTCGGGCCAAGTCGGGTCTCCGGTGAGAGCGGTGGTGTGCCGGTAAGTCGGCTAATCCGTGTGGGAGGGAGTGAGGGTGCGGTGAGGCGCCCCACCACTGTCAGGCTGCCGGTTGTTTGTCGGTTGTCGGCTGTGGCGGGGTAGGGCGGGCCAGCAAGAACTGCTCGACAAAACGCAGTGCAAGTCCTCCCCCCTCTCCCCTGAAACGCACCCAGTCGCGTGGAGCCGCTACCTGCCCGCCGAGAGACCCCCTACCTCGGAGAATTGCCAGGTGTCTCCCAGGTATCCTTTGTGTTGCTCCTGCCTGCCTGGAAGGCCGCCTGGTGAGCTCTACCCTGCATCCCTGCATCGCCCTGCCTTGCGTCAGTACTCTTGTGCAATTCACCCGCCAGCCTGGCTGGTCGGGCGTGTGAGGTATCCGGCCGTTCTTTTTAGCTCTGGGGCTGCTCCCCCTGCCCCCCCCCCCCCTCCCCGGAGTCTGCCCTGTGACGGCCGCCCTAACCGCTCTCAGCAATTTCAGGACATCAACTGGTTGAGTCGGCCAGACCTGGTCACACACACCAACCCCTTACCTGTGTGGCCCTACCCAAGGCTTAGACTCTCCCTGAGACCTGTCTTGGGGGGTGCGGTGTGTGCCAGCGGTCGAGGGTTAGGCGGAAGGGGCTGGGAAATAAAGGAGCAGGGGGGTGCCACACCCTAAGGTACCGTCAAGCACCTTAGGGTGCCGTCAAGCACAGACAGCGCACCGGTGCACGCCATAGCGTCACTTAAATAATCACCCATTATCCAACTGGGCTGCCTCCAACGACAAGGTCAGTCAAACTATAGTGGACCCGATCGGGGTGATCCAACCAGCTGCAGTGCCCTCGGAGTGAATATACTGACCAGATCCATCAGTGCTTCAAGGCTACAGAATTTCTTCCAACCCCTCAACAGCAGAGCCATTGCATAACTATCAGAGACTTAAGGCTATAGCAACACTCTCCTTTGGACTACTTTCGGGTTCCTAATAGCCCTTGTAGCTCACCTTAGCCCCACTGAATTGAGGCAATGAGATCGGGGAAGGTACGAAAGATCACAGCGGTGCCCAAACGGAGGAATACAAAGCAGCGGGCACCCAAAGAGGAATCCCACCTGGGTAGCCATTCACCCCTCACGGGTCCCGAGGAAATAGCGACCGCAGCAAAACCATCTCCAACCTGCTGCAGCCACCCAAGTCAGAAAGGCAAGAGCTCAGATATGCCAAAAACCATGAAGCATTCAAACTTATTGGCCTATTTCAAAAAAACACCAACTATGATTGATACTCATCCACAGCCCCAGTCTCAGGAGGCAGTAAGTCCCGGAGTCCTGGACCAACTGGCCGAAATAAGCGCGCCCCCTCCACACCTATTATCCCCATTACAGCGGTCAATGAAATCCAAAAAGTCTGCTCAACCCCCGGGAGTGTACATCTTCGGATCAACTTTCAACGACTCGATCTCGGCTTGGCCAGGGGATGTAAGCCCTAATCAAAACCTCCCAGTTATTTTTCAACCACAGATCCAATTAGGTCAGCAACTTTTAACCGGAGGTGCGGACAAGCAAGGAGTATGCCTGCTCCAATCCTCTCCGGTGGACCTGCAATCCACCTGAAGTTCCTTCTCAGATCAAAAACAGAGACCAGACTCCCTTGTACTTACCCCCCAACAAGAGCACGCTCCGTCAAAGGAACGTACAATGGGTCTCCAGTGCCAATCAACTTTTGCACAAATACATGCGCAAACTCCCGAAGTGTGCAATATCACTTCCCAAATGCCCCATTCACCGCAAGCCATAAACACATTTAATCAGTGTCTGGTCACGTCAAATCTCCAGTCAATCGACAAAGTCGTGTCAAGCCCTAAGCATAACATATTTTCACCACCAGCAGCAAAAATAACACCCCCTCAAAAAACAACTAAGAAAACCGATCCGAATGACCAGTTTTTAGCGGATCTTTCATTTTTCTTCAAAAACACCGAAAATTCCATCAATCATATGCCAAACATCAATTCTAAAAAAGAAGACTTAACAGCAACCGGAGTTTGGCCACAACTCCTTTTAACGTTTCAACAAACAGTCAATGCATTAAATTATCACTCGGATAAACTGGATGTGCAGGTTGACCTCCTGAACACCCTGGCCCTATTCACGGCAGGGATAGATAATAAACTTGACAAACTGAACAACCTAATACTAGGAGCACAAGCTTCGACTAAGCTCGTACAATCGGTCTGTTGTTGCTCCCCAATCATTGACTCACTTTCTTCGCTCCCAGTCTTTCTATCCAGTGTTATAAAGGAAGTCAAGTCGCTGAAGGGGGGTAACTCATCCACAAATCCCACTCTGCAACAGCAAAAACCATCAAAAATGGACCAAGATTCTGCTGACCCGTGGCCCATTACAAAAAAAGGCACAAAGTCAAGTGGAGGAACAGAACCATGCACAAACCAGCTAAATGATCAGCCAAAAAGCGGCCACTTCCAACCAGCAACAAGGGGCTTTGACCCGACCGAAGCGACGACTGAAAACGCCGGGGTCCCCTCCAGACACACAATCTGCATGGATAACCTAGCAACCAGGCCAATGGCCAGCCCAGTGACCCTGGTACCCTCCAAACCGGAAGCGTCGACAGCCCCGCCGCTACCATGCAGCAAGAGAGACCGCAAACGTCAGCGCAAACGCAGAAACAAAATAAGCACAAAAGCGAATGCCGCACACCAGGAATTCTTTCCCCTCTTTGTGAAGGCAGTTGATAGGAAAGCCTCAAGTGAGACGGACACACCAACAACTCCAGCAACTCCAAGCGCCTCCAAATCAAAAGGGGATTTACCAACAAGTGTCACCCAGCCATCTTCTGGGGGTTCCCAAGATCCAACCGAGCCTGTTATGGGAGCAGCAATTGAAGAATCAAGTATAGCTACGGAAAATCCAACGACCAAACTCATCGAGTCGAACCCAATAGGGACCACAGTTACATTAATAAAATCTAACCTAGTGTTGGCCCCAACTCCTCTCTTTGTGGATACCTCAAAAACAAGATTGAATCTCACAAAAACAATCCACAACCAAAAAATAACCGTTCCCAAAACCGGTCATCTCCCATTGAAGGTGTCCAACTATTCAATGCAACAGGAGCAGAAACCAGATACAAGCCTGTTCAGCAATAAAATTAACAAGTCGCGCAAAGCGCTTTCAAAAAAGAGAATACAAATGATTCCTTACTCTTCCACATCATACTGGCACCAGAATACAAATCAAAGGGTCGACAAGATATTCTCAATAGATCTAACATAATAAAATTAGTGGAAGGCATTCCGGGGCTTGCAGGCCTGGCATCGGAGGATATAGAATCCATCGAATTCCTCCCACCAAGAGGTACTCAACCATCTGAGGTAACGCTGGTATCATTTAAATCGGCAAGCTGGGCAGGAGCTTTTTTGAACCACAAGACCACTCTGCGGGATTGGGGCATTAGAGTGTACTCATACTCCACTCCAGGTTACCCCATCTCCCTATTAACCCAGCCAACACCCCCGCGAAACACTGGCATTACCTGTCCAGTGCTCCATCCAAGACCATATTCGATTTTAAAAAACGCGGCAGGATCCGAGGAACTGTACAAAACTCCTCCAACAGTGGCCTCCAATGTCGAAACAAATCAAGGCTGGGAATGGCTCCCAGCAATTTTGTCAACCAAAAGCACAGATTGACCTTCTGAAGTAGAGCCCTTTTCCCATAATCACAAACTCCAAGCAGTGCCAACTCTTCTAGTAGTGGAATCTACAACCGCTCCCACTCCAGAAGCTGATTCCACCTTTTTTATGTGTTCATGGAACATTAGCGGCCTTCAACAGAAAATCACGCACCCTGACACTTTAACTTTCCTATGCGAACATGCTGTAATAGCCCTACAGGAAACCTGGGCTACAGACGGATTTCCCGTCATCGGCTATATTGAATTATGGAAACCTACACTCAGGGACAGCCGCTACGGCCATGCCAAAGGCGGCCTTTCACTATATATATCAAACAATTTAAAAGGCCCAATCTCACAGCTAAGCTTTGAGGAAGACTGGCTACTCGGGGTCAAAATTACCGCATGGCGAAAACAGCGCCCACTTTTCCTTTTAAATGTATACATCAATCCAAACACATGTACAAAAAAAGGACACCTGGCACGCCTAACGGAAATAATGTGCGACATAGCTGCGGAACATCCCAACTCAGATTGCATTGCCACGGGGGATTTTAATACCAACCTATTTCAGGGGGAACTAGCAGACATCAATGGGCCCTTCTTATTCCCCATCACTGAGGCCGCGACACAAACCAAACCAACTAACCTAGCCCACTGTGGTCTGGGTGAGATCTGTGTGACGAAACTTTACAGCGCCGGCTACCTGGTAATGAATGGCAGGTCGGCAGGGGATACTCCCCCGAACTGGTCCTGGACAAATGGTAGCAAACACTCCTATCTGGACTACACCATTTACAACGCTGATCTGCTTCACTGTTTGTCTGACTTTCGTATTCATCCACGTCCTGAAAGCGACCACAGGCCTCAGACCCAGTGAAGCACAAACCCGCACCTCCAACGTGTCGGGGAACATACACGGAAAATCTTAAGCGCCTGAAGTGGAGCGAAGACATCAGCCCGTCCATCTTACAGGTATGCAAGGAACGTATAAAAAGCGGAAACGAACATGATGCCTCCCCCATTGTAACATGGACGACGCTGTGCACCCACCTGACTAATTGTTTTCCAGTAGAACAGCGGGCCCAAAGGACAAACCAGCGCTACAAATTTAAACTCTCATTACAGTCAAAGGTACTTAAGAAAGCCAGGAATAACGCCCTGCGGTCACTTGCAAAACACCCTGGGAACAGTGAATGTTTAAATCTTTATCAAGCTGCCCAAAAGTCACTCAGGCTGGCGATCCTCAAAGACAAACAAATACACGAAAATCAATTTTGGTGCAAATTGGTGTGGGAGAGTAAGAGCAAAAACCCCAAAAAATTCTGGGCTCTAGTTAACCGCACCAACCTGAGTACCTCAAGCTTTGGATCAGCAAATATACAAGAGTCTGAATGGGCATCATACCTCACAGAACATTTCAGGTCCTCAGAACATCTAGGTCCCATAGGAGGTGGCCCGCCGAGAGAGACTGATACTGAGGCCAGCATTAAGTGGAGTGCACACACTGAGCTGCCAAGTCCTCTTAATATGGGCTTTCAGGTGTCCCAAGACAGAGTAGCGTCGACTGTGACTAAAGCAAGATCAGACGGAGCACCAGGCCCAAATGGCCTACCACAGAACCTCTTTAAATCTGATATTCCTTTTTGGGCAGGAACCCTAACAAACCTATTCAACTATGCCCTGAGAACCGCAACTATCCCAGAATCATGGTGGGGTGCAATAATACACCCAATATATAAATCAGGAACCCGCGCAGCCCCCAACAACTACAGACTCATTGCTCTTTTGGACATTGAGGCTAAGCACTATGCAGGTCTCCTTCTGGAGGACCTAAAGCTATGGGCAAAGGAACACAACCGGATTCCGATGAATAAAACGGGGTTTGTTGCCAATTCAGGGACCATGACAATTCTTCTAGCAGTGTCAACCATTGTCGATAAAGCTCTCTTAACATCCAGGACAGTGCTATGCTGCTTTGTCGATTTCAAAGCAGCATTTGACAGGGTCCCCAGGGCGGCTTTATGGGAAAAACTTAGGAATTGGGGGATCCCTGACAAACTATTGGAGGCAATTATCCAACTTCACTCTCGCACCTGGGTCCGAGTGAAGTTAGGGTCCGGCACGCATCTCTCGCGCAAAATTATGACAACGAGAGGTGTCAAGCAGGGATGCGTGCTGGCCCCCCTGCTTTTTAATCTGTTCATAGCAGACTTGCCGTCGACCCTCGATGAAACCAATAGTCATCCCCCAAAGGTGGGAGGCACGGCACTTAGCAATCTGTTATACGCCGATGACCTTGTTCTCTTCAGTCTTACCAGGGTCGGGCTGCAAAGGCTTCTTGACACACTGCTTCGTTATACATTAGCGAACCAATTAGAAGTCAATTTAAAGAAAACTCAAGTAGTTCCCTTTGGGAAGAAACGATATGTTGGGGGTGGGTGGTCCTTTAACAACATAAGCCTCGTGATAGGTCAATCGTATAAATACCTTGGCGTCCACCTGGATTCAAGGGGAAACCTTATAAGACAGCGCCATGATATAGCAGTTAAAGCCACGACTCTTGCAGTATCTCTAACTAAGCTTTCGAAAAATCTCTCAGGTCCAACTCTTTCGCCCCTCTTGGAAGTCCTGAGAGCGAAAATCGGCCCCACCCTATCATACGGGATAGAGACATTCAAGGGCAAACTGAATACGGCCCTAAACCAACATACCACCAAAATCTATAAAAAGGTCCTCCAGTTGCCAACCTCTGCATCTGCCGCACAGATAAGATTGGAGATGGGGCTACCATACTATGAGGTTTCCCATATTGGTGTATACCTTAACCTCTGTCACAAGCTGAGACAGGCTGACCCAGACTCACTAGAATCCTTAGTCTGGCTAGAAATCTCCCAGAAAAACCCAGGAGGAACGTTTGGTCGCCTCTTCAAGGACTATATCCAACAAATGTCAGCAGGAGACCTATGGGCTCTTAACCCTAGTCAGACAGCATTTAAAACTGCCATTAAAAATGTGTAAGAATGAGATCACTTATTACAGACAAAGGACTCTTTTCAAAACTGAGCCATTCTTGGGCCCTTGTAAACTCCTATAGTCGGCTAGTTCCTGCCGCTTATCTCTCCTGCACATACCCACTGTTTCAAAAACGTAGCTTTATAGCCATTAGAATGGGTGACTGGCGGTTCCTGCAAGACTTACCCCCTGGAGACGCACAGCGGAAGATCTAACATGCAGAGAGTGCGGTACAACAGCCGAAACATTGTTACACGTGGTTTGCCTTTGCCCAGCCTTTAACTCCCAACGCAGGTGCAAACTAAAAGCAGAATGGAACAGGCTGGGCGCTCGAACCTGCAGGCAAGCCATTATTGTGGCCTTGAACCCTGAAAACACTGACTTAAATATAAGACTAACAAGGTTCATTCGGCAAGCATATTGCAATTTTAAGTTAAAGAGGTCCTGTTAAATCCTCCCTCTTATTTTCTTTCTCTTTTACCACTTAACGATCGTTATGATACACGCCAAATTTCTAGAGGGATGAATTGAAAAGAATAGAGCAGTACCCCTAGGGAACTTGGGTCGTCTTTTAAATGTATGATATACAAGTCAGTGATAGTAAAGAAAAAGGAGTGAAGTTCCTTGTATACCAGGTTTTAACTTTTGTACTATTTTTTTTTTCTCTTTCTCTTTTTCCTTGGTTTTTATCTTTCTTTTATTATTCTTACTATGGCTGGCTTACCGACTGTTTTGCTGTCTTCATTTTTAACAAGTTGCATATGAAGTTAATTATGTAACCCTCTTTTAAAGATATCTGTGTTATATCTAAATAAAGAATTTTCTACCTAAAAAAAAAAAAGTAATATAGGTAAGCGTCTGGTACCGTGAAACCACCTGCACTGTATGGGAGAGTGAGCGTGCGAAGACTGATCCTGGCCTGCTTCCCCGCCCAGATTAGCTGCACAAACGCTGTGTGGAGTCTGGCAAAGACCGATAAAGGGGGGGTGATCGGTATGTTAACGAACAAATACAGAAGTTTCGGAAGCACCACCATTTTGAGCAAGGAGATTCTGTCAGCTAGGGACAAGGGGAGTGTCATCCACCTCTGCATTTGCGTTTCTATGTGATCAATTGCTCTGACATAGTTAAGCCGAATAACTAGTTCCATATCTCTGTGTACCCATATACCTAAGTATTTAATTGGGTCATCCTGCCACACAAGAGGGAATTCTGGTGCCGGAGGTTAACGGGATCACAGCGGATTTATTCCAATTTATACGAAGACCAGACTGTCTGCCAAATTTCACGTATTCCCGAAGCACAGGGGATATATTATCCTCCGGGTTTGGATGTAGAGGACCATGTCATCATCATAGAGTGAGATACTGATAGGACGGAGTCGGAAACCGAGCGCAATGTGGGCATATTTTTGGCGAATTTTACAGGCCAACGGTTCCAGCACTATTGAGAAGAGCAGTGGGGATAGCGGGCACCCCTGTCTGGTGCCCCGCTGTATGGGCATTGAGTCTGAGACATAGCCATTGACCTTAACGCGGGCCGAGGGGTTCGTGTACAGCAGGCTGATCCAGGTTAGCATTCGTCGGTGTAGGCCGATCTGCCGCAAAATCACGAACATATACGGCCACTCCACCGAGTGAATGGCCTTGGCCGCATCTAATAGTACAGCCACAGCACTGAGATCCGGGTCTAATTGGTACATTAAAGCAAAAATCGTGCGCAGGTTGTGTGTAATGGACCTGTCGGGGATGAAGCCCGATTGGTCAGGCAACACAATCATGGGCATAAGCGGCTGCAATTTCGTGGCAATTATTTTCGCTAATATTTTAACGTCTGTATTGATTAATGACAAAGGCCGATAGGACTCTGCCTTAGACGCGTCCTTATCAGGTTTGAGCAGTGCCACTATAAGGGCCTCTCTTAACGTCTGTGGGAGAGTGCCACTATTATGGGCTTCATCGTACATTTCAAGAAGGTAAGGGATAATATCTTCGGCATACGCCTTGTAAAATTCTCCCGTGAACCTGTCAGGGCCCGGCGCCTTCCCATTTGGGAGGGCTCTAATAGCTGCAAGCATTTCCTCCTCCGTTATGGGCAGCGCTAGGTATTCACGATGAGCATCTGAGAGCCATACCAGCGCTATATCCGCAATATATTCCAAGATTTCAGGTTCTGTGGCCGTGTGCTGAGTGGTATAGAAGTCGCGATATGTGTTAACAAACGTTTGCAGAGTACTGGGGGTGTCGAAGTGCATTTGTCTCTCATCGTCCACTATCTGCGTGACCAATTGTGTCTTATATTGCATGCGCACCTTCTGTGCCAGTACACGACCCGGGCGGCCTCCCTCCCCCAGCCTGCGCGCTCTATGTCGCTTAGATGTGTATCGCATTTCGTCGTCCTCCAACTCATTGTAACGTGTGACCGCCTCGCGTATCGCTGCTAATTTCCCTGCATCTTGTGTGGAATCATATTCCACCTCCAGTAGTCGAATGTCACTCTCACAGTTTTGCAGTTGTGCTCTGATATCTTTTAGTATCCCGACAGTGGTGCAGATACATACCCCCCGGAGTGTTGCCTTGAAGGCCTCCCAAAGGGTGCCAGCGCCATCCACAGATTTACTGTTGATAGCAAAGTAGTCCTCAATGGCCTTATGTAATGTCTCTTTGTATAGAGGGTCTATGAGCGCTGCTTCATTAAAGCGCCATATGAACGGGGGTGGGATGTATGTAGGGACAGCCAATGTTAACACCACCGGTTTATGATCCGATAGCATTTTGGGGAGGTGCGTGACGTCCGTAGCCCATATGGAGGCCCGGTCAGTCAAGAGCCAGTAGTCACGTCTCGACCAGCTATTATGTGCTGCAGACGAGTGTGTGCTTTCTTGTAGTGTATGATGACGGTCTCTCCAGACATCGTGCAAGCGAAATTCGTCAATGCCATTAAGGAGAATGTCCGCCGCCTGTCTATGGTGTTCAATAGTGTCATGAGAGAGATCTAGAGCAGGGTCGAGGGCTATATTCAAGTCCCCGCCCAGAGCCACTCTACCGGTGGGTGATCTCGCAGTTTGGATAACAAAGACATATAAAAATCAGGGTCGTCGACATTTGGTTCGTATACATTAACAATACCCACTCTAGTGCCCCGCAGTGTGCCTATAATGATAACAAATCTGCCTTGCGGGTCTATGTCTGTGCATTTCAGGCGAAATTGGACCCCTTTACGTATGATGGTCACCCCGCGAGCATAGGAGGAGTACGTGGCCGAAACGGAGTGCTCAGCCCATCTATACCCCCAGTGTCTTAGCCTTACCAGGAAGTAAGTGCATTTCTTGCAGGAGCGCCAGGTCTATAGCATGCCGATCCAGATAAGCAAATACCTGCCTGATTTTCTTAGGGCTGTTAAGGCCCCTAACATTCCATGTCAGTAATTTTAAGTGTCTATCCATTCCCTGTTAAGTACCTTCATAGGACATACGGGTACTCTGTGCCTTCCGAACTGATACATAAGAGTCCGGATCTATGAGCAGTGATATGACTGAGACATACAGTGACTGTTCTAACCTTAACAAAATCCCTCCCCCCTCCCACCACCCACTTCACCATCCCAATCATGACAAAGCCTATTCCCTGAACATTCTGCCCGATGTAAAGAAAAAAACAGGTGAGTACCCAAATTAGCAAAGTACAACCAAACAGGGCAGTTAGTGTGGAACACACAGGGGGGGGGGGGGCGGTAGCAGCCCGCCAATAACCCCAGCACGGTCATGCCAGGGGATCAAGCCGTACTCGCAGCAATGCGAGTCAATAGCAATCGGGTGTCACAGTGCACAGACCAAAGTGATCAGAACAGGATGTTGTACCATCACATACAGTCATTCGGACATATCATTTAAATCGCAGTTCCGCCGAGAGGGTCAACCACTCGAATGTACATATACAGTCTGAGAAGGATACAAGTCAGATGATCATTCATAGCCCCCACTCAATAACAGCTGTGCAGTGAGGACAGAAAGCAGTCAAGAGAGATAATTACTCCGCATCCGAAGGGGGGGGGTCCTGCTCGTGCTGCTGACCACGTGGTGATTTGCGTCGTAGTACATGGGGGTGATTTGCTTGCAAATATTTAATCACTTCTTGGGGTGTGTTGCAGATCACACTTTTCCCATCCAAAGTCACCTTTAAGGGGCAGGATATAGCATTGCATAGGGGATATCATTGTCTCTCAGCTTCCGTTTGATGTCTAGGAATTGCTTCCATGCCTCTTGTACCTGAGAAGTAAAGTCCGGGTATATGGAGATGCTCATGCCTTCCTGTGTGAGAGCCCCGATTTCACGGGCCCTCCGGAGCGCAGCGTCTCTGTCTCTATAATTCAACAGTTTGGCAACAATAGGGCGCGGTTTAGCTCCAACCGCCGGTTTTGGCGCCAGTGTACGATGCGCCCGCTCCACTATGAAGACCGGGGAGAAAATTTCTTTGCCCACAATGGTGGTCAGGAGAGTTTCTACATACGCCTCCATGTTGCCTATATGGGTCGTCTCCGCAACACCCAAAATGCGCAGGTTACAGCGCCGAGACCGTGCCTCTAAATCCTCCGTCTTGGCTGCCAGACTCTGCAGGAGTGTGTCCACCTTTATATGCTTCAGTTCAAGCTGTTGCGTGGTGTCCTCTGCATCCCATATGCGGCGTTCCGCCATATCTATGCGCTCAGTTTGTTTGTCCAATCGCTCCGACATGCGGTCCACCCGATACGTTAGGGAGTCATCTTCCCATCGATGTTGGTCAGGGTGGATTGGATGGTGGTGAACATAGCCTGGACATCCACTGGTGTCTGCGTAGTGGGGGAGGGCGCGGTGTCTCGGGCTGGTGCTGGGCGATCAGTGGACGGCGTGGGTGTCTTCCGTTGATTGACAAAGTGAATTTTCGTTGGCGTTTTCTCCGGCTTACCCATGGTCACGTCTAGTAAGGCAGATGGCTGGGGCAGATCGCGTTCGTTCTCAGCGATGTGCCTCTCAGCAGCAAGGCCGCGGTCCAGCAGCAAGGACAAGTCCTGTTGGCTGCACGTGGCAGAGGCCCAGCAGGCAGATGTCTCCCGGTCAAGGAGCGATCGCATCTTGGGCTAGGATCTGGGCGCCCTCACAATCCCTGCCTGTCCCCCTCACGCCTCCAAGGTCGGCAGGAAAGCGCGGGGTCGATGGGGAACAGCAGCGTATTCCGGTCCTCCCAACCAGGCCCGGCCAACAAGGTGCTGTAGCAGGCAGTCAAAATGGCACAATCAACGCATGGCGATCAGGGTAAGTCCCAACGGAAGCATGTGCGTGGGGTCATCACCAGCCTTCTATGCACTGCATTGGCAGAGGGGGTACGCAAGGAAGCCAAGACCCCGGTGCGGGTAGGCCACAAACGCCACCCGTGCCTCAGGGAGTATATGTTCCATCCAGGTCCTATAGGTGCAGTAGCGCTCCCTCACCTCTGCCGTGGTAGCGTCTCCGCATCTCCGCAGGTCAGCAGGGGCTGCATGGGAGAGCCGGCTCGGTCCTCAGCCAGCCCCGACTAATGTAGATCCCGGTGTCGCTGCGTCTCCCCTAGGCCCAGCACGGCCTGTGTCTCGCCTCCTCAGCCGCGGGCTTGCGTAGCGATTACGCGGTCACATACAGCAGGGAAGGCGCCTCGCTACTCCTGGTGTATGCCGGAGCTCTCGCCCCAAGGTCGGCCAAATTTCACATGGATGATATCAGCAGGTAGCGAAGATCATCCGCTTACCGATCGAGCAGAGTTTGTCGGTTTTTGCACTCAGGAACCCAGGATTATCTGCAGGATAGTGGCTTGATCTGGAGAGCTCGCCTACAGCGCGGCTATTTCCTACCACGGCTAGCTCCGCCCCCCCAATGTCCCAATGTCCCAAGCACATTGATGCTTGTTTCCATAAGTCTCCATTTGGGACTTGGGAGATGAATCAATGAGTCAACCTTTCTTGGAATTAGTTGTTCTTTCAGTGGTCCACTGGGGAACTTTGGTGCCCATGGCTTTCCCAAATATCAGAGTGACTGGGCTTTGGCCAGTTGTAGAATGGGGTGTAGGTCAGTAGGCATGAAGGGTAGAATGACGAAATTACTTGAATTTAAGTCCCTCTAGCACAGCGCGCTGGACAGCCTTCTTAAGAGTTCTCATAAACCGTTCAACAATGCCATTAGTCTGTGGCCATAGACATATCCTTTTCTGATGCCCAATATTCAAATGAGTAAGAAACTCTTTAAATTCATGACCATTGAATGGCAGTCAATTGTCAGATTTTTTAATAGACAGAGCACCCCAGGTTGCAAATATGCCTTCTAGACTTTCCACTACTCGATCATGAGTAATTGATGAAAGGTCTTCCACTAGAGGAAACTGGGAGCATTCATTTTTGATTACCATGAAGTAATGGCCATTTTCAAGAGGCCCAAAGAAGTCAACTGCAATCTTCTCCCAGAAGTGTTTTGGAAGATCTGACATGTTCAAAGGATGTTGTGTTGTTTTGGGAGATTTGTGCAGTTTGCTGAGCCTCTGCAAACTCTCTGGGAGAGCACTCTCCACTCGGGTTGCGGGGTTTATTTATCCCCTATCTCATCACCAGTTGTAGTATCCTCCCCGGCCCTGTAGCATGTAAATGAATTATTCCACACACTAAGCTCAGTAACTTTATTTCTCAGTGTCACTGAGCTCAGTATCTTTATTTCTAGGTGTCACGGTTTATTGGCACATACTGCATCATGAATTTTATTAACCACACTCAATCACTTATGTCATAAGATCACTGAGTCCATTAGGGACTCTAGGGGTCCCGTTCCCTAAAACATACAAGACACTACACCTGGGTACTTTGCCAGACCACATGATATAGGGATATTTTATGGCTTCCTCTTTAAAACAGCCTGGAAAGTATATGCCTTCATATGGAATATATTTGAAAAGTTGCCGTAAAGCAACTTTACGGCAACTTTTCCCCCCATTTTCGGCAACTTTGGCCCCATTTTCATTTTTACAAAAAAAAAACTTCTTTAGGAGAATCCAACTTCTCCAAAACCATCTGGTGAGGGTTGAACTAGATAGATGTTTGCCCATGCTGCAGATAGGTCCGGAATTAGCAATTGCCCAGGGCTACTTTTCGCTCCCAGTTCATGACCGTACATTAAAAAAAACTTGTATATTATGCTTTGTGTGTAGCCTACTCAAAAACATATATATGAAACAATTTGATTCCTACAAGTATTTTTCAGTATGAGCTAATCTCTCATCCCAAGCACTTGGCCATTGGGAAGTTGTTCCTAATCAAACTAAACATCGTCATGGTTTTCTGCAGCATTGATGTGCCTGTAAATTCGCGTGATGCAATATTCATTTTCAAGAGATTCTTGCGAATTCCTTTTTGATTTCTTCTTTGTGTTACTGGCTGGGGAATGGCAATCAAGAAATGGAAGACACTCACTTAGACTGACGTTCGAAATCACGTGAAGTACTGCAATGCAATAATTATATAACTATTCGGGATCAGCAATTTTACCCCTAATCCAGAATTTTCCTCATGATTAGGGAATATCTGTTCTAAATGTGGTTTCTGGAAAAGGTATGCTTTTATTTGCAAGTAGTTGGCACCAGCCATTTGCAAAATTTTATCTGCCTGTTTTTTTCATAGAGTAAGCCGTATTGTCGCATTTCTGTTACATAGTATCACTGCATTAGTCTAAATACGCCCTGGGTACTAAATATGTGTTAATTAGATTATCTCATAAATATCATACTTTGTGGGCTCTCAAAATAAAGGGTCCAAATATTCTCTATTGAACTGTAACACCAGAAGACATTTCTCTTAGCAACTGTTTCCTCTTATGATGATCACTTTTCCAGTAATATTTCAATTACTTTCATGCAGAAAAATAATCAACAGTTGTTTTAGATGGGTTTTTACATATTTTTTTCATCCATTGTAAAGTGCACAGAATAAGCAGATGGCGGCGGGGGAGGAGTGTATTTCGTATAATATAATTTTCAAAGAATATTTATTTCTGATGGATTATAGTGCTTGATGGATAATTAAGATGTGGCAGCAGACTGGACCTGCTTTCGGTGCATTAGCCGTTAGTGGCCAGGTGCGCACATCACAGTCAGGGGTGTTATTTGCCCAGATTAGAGGTAATACTTTCAGGGTTGTTTGTTTAAATTATTGGTAAATCCCGGTGCACCCCAACACCATCTAAAAATTGTGTCACTGATGGAAACATCTCTAGAAGATAATGCTTTGCAAACACCAGTTATGAAAGAACACTACACCAAGGCATTAACTATGCTGAACAAAAGCTTTTGGGTAAGACCCTTGGAAAACCTTGAAAGGATTTTTTTCAATATGTACCTCGGCCTGTCTCTGTGGAACAAGCCTACTTTGTTATCAAATGGGATCAATACATCACAGTTTGCGTGAAACAGCCTTAAGTGTTGTTGTCATGTGCTTTCTGATCAGGCAAGGAAGTTATTACTGTAATGTGCGCAAGCGCATGGTCCGTGTGAGCATGTGTGGGTGTGACGTGGACCAACGTCGGATTGGCAGGGCGGGCAATTGGCCACTGCCCGCGGTGCCTGAGGCAAAGGCGAGTTAGTGGCCTGTTTTTTTCAGCTGTAAGTAAAATCACATTTCCTGTGGCGACTTGGCCTCTGGCGCTTGACCTTAACACCATGTGCGCTGTGCAAATTTTTGCGCTGTGCGGGCAAATTAAAGAGTGCGCGGGGTACCGACGGCGCCCGGCCGCCCTCCGCACACGCCCATGACGTCAGGGGGCGGTCTGCAGCAAGCAAGGGTTAAAGGCTGCTGTAGGCTTAGAGCGAAGATCGGAGCTCATTGAAACAAAGTACAGGGAATGGCAGACTCATTGTCTTGCACAGTGGGACAAACGGCCAAAACTGAGCAGTCACAGCATGTGGTGGTTCTCCTCCTGTCCTGAGTCTCCCAGATGGCTGTACTCTTTTTGAGCATCAGAGCCAGCACTAATATTACCTAGGGTTGAGGTAAAATGGAGCTATGCAGGGAGACAGATTACACGTGGTAGCCATTGAAAAGGCTTTACTTTTGTTTCCAGCAGCAGACAGGTGAATCACAGGTGCCTACTGCCACCTTGTCATCCTAAAAACTGGGAGGGGACTCAGGTTCACCACTGAACGAAAATAAAACATAACTCAACAAGTAGGAGCAAAAAGAAAACAGTTTTTGACGACACAAAACATTTTTTTTAAAAACATTACTGTGAAAAACGTTCATTGTGACAAAGGGAAGGGGGAGTACACATGGCAGGACTGTAACAAAATGGATTAAGCAAGTAGAGACATTTGGAGAGAGACAAAAGGAGAAGTGAGACAGCAGAGTGGAGAAGATTGACAAATATTGGAAATTAAGGGGGTCATTAGGATGACGGGCGGACTTAAGGGCAGGGGTCCCGGGGGTGGCATTAGGATGTGCCCACCACAATGGCAGGCACATCCTTCATTTTTAGCATTGTGGCCCGCCACAATGCCAGAAATGCTTTTCAGCATTTGCATTAACAAAGCGGCAGGCACCGCGCGGTTTTCAGGGAAGGATGTCGGCCGGATTGCCCCCGCCAGGCTGACGGTGGCTACCGCCAGCCTGGCAGGGGCAATCCGCCCGACATCCTAATGGTCCCCTAAGTGAGGATGAAAGCAAAGGTAGAAGAGAGAGGATAAGAACTCTAGAGATGAAGACAGATGGAGGGAGTGAGGAGGAAGAGGTTAGAAAGAAGAAGTGATGGAAGACCGATGAGAGAAGAGTATAAAAGAGAAAGCTGGAAAGCAAAAGTGGAGGAGGAAGACAGGAAAGTGGTAGAGGGTGTGGCGTAACAGCCTGAGCTGCTGACCTTGTAACTTGGGATCCAGTTTTGAGTCTCAGCGTTGGATCAACATCCTGTAATACTAGGTAAATTACCCAATCTCCTCGTGCCTAAAAACAAAAATGAATGTGTCCATACAAAGCGCTTAAATAAAACTACAAAAAAAATAAATGACGAAGGAATTGATGGAGAGAAGAGGAAGGCAGAAAAGGGTGACAAACATTACCTCGTCAATGAGAAAAAAGGAAGGATGGTTACTACTGTAAATAAATAAACAATCAAACGAGACTTGCACAAACATATTAGAATTTAACTTTGAAATGCATTTAAAACACTGCTAAAAAGTGCATAAATAATCACATGTGGGAAATCTGCTTGCATATAATGTGTAGAAAAACTAAACGCAAAGAAAAAAATGCATTATGCTATCATTTTCAATGTGCTTCTGTAACTGGGCCCAAGCCATATTTTCTTCGACTCTTGCACACAGCTAAATAGATATTTCTGTAGAACTTTTTGCCTAGCACCGGCATCCTACCCAAGAATGTTCTTACTTTAAGATCGTATTATTTTGCTTCATCTCACCACATTAACTCACCCTGCTTTGACAATGTATTCGCTGTTGCTTAAATTAATAAAGAATTAGATATATAATGTGTATGCTTAACTAGGACACTGGCGTTAGTATTGTTGCCTTACATTTGACTAGCCCTTTGTCTTCACTATGGGATATTGGGAGCAGCTAACATGAAGGTTCTTATGAGAACTTTCTCCCATGTAACTAAAACTGCAACATTAGTTTAAGTATGAACCTGCGTGAATGTTTACCATGGAAAACAGGAGGAGAAACAACTGTTGGCGACACCACCATCGGACTAGTGGTTTCCATTGGTTGAAGATGATCTAAACCTACAAATTTTCGATACAATATTTGTGTATTTCATATTATATTCGAGTGTTCCTAGCTAGAGATGAGAATTATTTTTTCTTTTCCCATTCAGGCCTCTGTTCTTATTACTGAAAGCTACTGCTTTCAGTGATTTTACCCCAATTTACCCTAACTCTTTGTGTAGGAAGATTTTCGTCTTGAATTTGATGAAAGCTACTCCTGAAATCATTCTTCTGTCTCTGACCTTAGTTTAATGGTTGCTACTACAGCCTTGGGGAACTCAGCTGGGTTTCCAGAACTACACCTTATGGGAAATTCAATACTTTAACCATGTTCCAAGAATCTTGTTATTCTTCTAGAAGAGACTCTTCATGGGTTTCTATAGCACAGGATAGGCTCTTTAGATGAGATAGGGACTGATTCCTTTATGGAACACTGTTGATTAATGCTTTCACTAGTAAAAACCTTTTCTCAATATTTCTGTAATTAGTCTAATCAGAATAAAAACAACAAAACCATACTAACCCTTTAAAGATAAATAAAGGTTTTAGAAACCCCATTAACTTCTTGTCATTGAGTGCTAATTAAGAATCTGGCAGTTGATGATACATGACTTGTACTTTATTTTAGCTTCATTCCAAAATGGTGGTAAAGGTCTGTCGACCTGATGATAACGCTCCACAGGATATCAAGGATTCCAGTTGTAAAGTTGGGGTGATTGACTTAAGACCTGATCCTGACCAATCCTTGGGCTCTAGCACTATTTCACATGCACTATCCTAATTTTCTCCCTCGGTCTAGGGCATTGTTTACCGTTTGGGGACATTACTGGAGGTAGTGCTAAATGTAGATTACAATCCAGCAGTGGAATTTCCTTCATCAAAGGGATGTAATGGTAAAGGAAATTCTACATGTGGTTTCACCCTTAGTTTTAACACTGCTTCCAGGCAAAGGAGGACTTTCCATGCTGTCTGCAGCAAAGCATTGAATGGGACACATAAGAATTTAACATTAGGTATGGTTCAGAGAAATTCAAGGGGCAGAGGGACGTGACTGACTGGAGACAGCAAGCAAGGAGAAAAGGGAAAGGTTTGTAACAGAGAAATGAAATAAAACTACAAAATGACAGGAGGAATGAGAGCAATACAAATAAATGAAACACAGGGGAAACAGGAGTGAAAGAGAGGGGGGATTTGTAGACAGAGAGAAAGAGAAAAAGAGAGAGGGGAATGTGAGAGACTGAGCGAAGCACATATGTGTAATGAGAGACACCAAGTAGAGGAAAAGAAGTATGAGAGAAAAAGGAAGAACTAGAGAGAGAGGTCAAAAGTGATAAGGAGAACGAGAGAGGTGAACAGAGCAAGTAAGAAAGGGGTATAGAGACAGAGAAAGAAAGGCATTTGGAGTGAATTCCTGCAGTTTTTCTTGATTCAAAGTCTCTACCCACAATACAAATGACATCAAGTCCGAAGTTGAATGCAATCCCCAAAGACATTGCTTGCACTGAGGCTCGTGAGTGACAATCAAAAGAGGAAGACCGCTGGTTCCTTGAGTGTGAACAGGAACCTCCACACACAAAGGATGTGGATGGTTCTCTGACTCATGGCCTGATATATTACAGAATATTCAGGCATTTTTGGGGGGAGCACAGACTAAGAGACCAATAGATGACTAACACATTCAGGCAGCCGAAGTAGAGTATACGCCTGAAGATCAGGTAAGGTGTCCTGTGGTTGAGTTGCAGTGGAATAATGGTGTGTCTAGTGGTGTGTCTAGTCTTGGCCTATGCTACTGACCCCACGAGTTTAGAAAGCTTAGTTTATCAGAGAATCCTCCCAAAATTACTCCTGATACTAAGCCACGTGTCATGAAAAGTCCTAATAACAGATGTGGGCCACTTTTTCTTTCGGTGCCAGGGCCTAATTTTGTTACCAATCCGACCCTGGCATGGGCAAGCAGTGTGTATGTGTGTATGTGGTAATAGCAGACGATGGCGGTGTATGTGTATGTGGTAACATTAGCCCGATGGTGCTTGGTGTGTGCCTGTATGTGGTAGCAGCAGCCCTCTGGTAGCTTTTAGCAGAACTGCCAATGTCAAGCCGAGAGAGTCTGTTAATGTTTACTGCAGTGATTAAATAGGCTTTATTTATCCTTTCAGGGTCTAAAAAGAACATCTTTTAGACAGGAAGTTGCATGACACCAAACCAATTTACAGCATTCTTTTTCTCCAGCTCCCTCCCCTTCCCCCGCAATAAAATATAAATAAAGTGTTTGAAGGAGAATTGGCATAATGAATAGGAGACAGAAACTTTAAAATGTTCTAAAGCGTCTTCCATTTAGACCTGGCAGCAGATGCGTTTAACCACTATTGCTGGCCATATAATGTAATTGCTACGGTCCCTTCTCAAATGCAAATTCTGTTAGCCGTTTATGAAGGTCAATTTAACATTTGGCAAGTTAATGAGCTGCGCAGTTTTGCAACTACTCAAGTTGATGCTGCAACATGGAAAACTTTATAGACCTTTAATCGCTATGCTCTCACAGCTAGATGTAAAGGCAGTCTCTCGGACACACATAAATATACACCCAATACACATGGACATACAAAGGTGTATGTGCACTCGCACACACATGCAAATGCATGCATGCACTCGCTCACGTACTAACACACATATAATAGGCCAAGTGGGCCACGCACAAAACATTCACACATACAGAAATACAGTCAGACATGTGCACGCGCACACACGCATCCACAGATACAGAAAAACACAAATTCACACAGGCACACACATTTACATGGACAGAAAAAAGGAACATTCACCCATATGTGCACGTGCATGCTTGCTCTCACAAACATCCATGTGCATACATGTGCAATGTGTGAGGAACACAAGTGGCAGCCTGTTTCTAAATGAGTATAGTATCAATTAAATAACCACAGCAGTGGCTTATGAACCTCTGCCTTGCCTGTTTCTTGGGATGGATGGATGACGGATGGATGGATGGGTGGATGGATGGCCGGACACATGATGGACGGAAGGATGGACTGAAGATAAAATGAATGACTAATGTAAGATTTCTAGTTCATCTTATCTCGAAGTGCTCATCTAAACTGCTCCAGAGGCAAAAGGCGACGAGAGTGCCCTGACTTAGGTGGATTTTACCAGTATTCTGACTTTCCTGTTGTCATTCTGCCTGGGCAGATACAAATGCCTGTTGACGAGGCGATGTCCTGAATGAAATCCAGTACAGCAAGTTTCAAAGAAGTGTTAACTAATTGTGACGGAGTGAAATGCCCCCTGTATTCTGATCATTCCTATTGGTCACCAGGCAGCCTGTCGTTTTGGCTAAAATGCCTGTGTAGTCTTGGTGTACTGGCTTTTGCTTTCCTGGACAGCTAAGAGGCACCTCATATTAATTAACAGGCACCTCGTGGCAATTAACAGGCACCTCATGTTAATTAACAACGCATATGAGTGGAGCAATGGTTACAGAGGAGCAGAAAATACGCTGCTTTCCTTACTGAGAATCAAGAAAGGAATCTGTTGGATTTACATGTTACTGCTTCCTGCAGGAATATTTAACCCCCAGAGATCTTGACAATGTGTGAGTGGCTATTAACTTCAGATGGGCAGCTTCCTTACCAGTGAGCAAAGAGTTCGAAAGGACAGGGCAAACAATGGTTGTTGCTCCACTTCCCCCGGGCACACAGCAGACTAGTCGATGGGGCTATGAATGCAGTCTTTTAGGAGGATGTTTAGTTAGTACTGTTGTACAAAGGAGCTCGGCCACAGAGTGACTGAGAGCCAACGGAGGCCGCTTAAATCTTTACTAAATTTGCCTCGTTTTCATAGGCCCAAGATGAGCCCGGCAGCTGCGTTCTATGCCTTTTAAAGCCAGAAAAACTGTTTTGGTAACTCATTGCAGACTAATAGTCTATATAATCTAAACAGGAATTATCTGCTAAACCACCTGCGATCTTTCTGAGATCACGATAAATGAGATGATGTAAGTCCCTTGTGAATTTGTGAAGGTGAAGCAAATCATTTTTCACCACAGTGATGAACGAGGCAGTGAAAATCTTTTTCGTTGGTATTAACGACTTCTGAAAGAATTGCCCTGGACTCCCTTTGGAAAAGAATATAGAGGTGTTAAAGCGCCAGTTGGGGTTGGGACCAAAAAATGTGTTTGCTATTTTATTGAAATCAAGTCTTTGCAGTTCATGCTTAAATTTCCTGGAGACACAAGTTAAAAGTAACTAACTGTTGGGGAGGAAAGGGAATACGTCGTGTCAATAAACAAGTACATTTAGGTGTGATCTACACATAACTTGAATGCAAACCCACACATTCTGTGATTGAGGACTGGAGGAGGCTGATATGCAAATTAAACTGTGATTTCTATAGGTGCAGCAATTCCTGAGTTGCCATGATATAACAACCCCTCACATGCCTTCTATGGGTATTTTGTGTGAGATTCACATAACCTAATTTTGCATTACTTCAGCACACCTCACTCAGAGGAACCCTTCGGGGCCAAGTCACTTAGATATTTTCATGTGTCATTGTGGCCGAAAATGCCTCTGCCAGGAAATCACAAACGGATTCCTGGCAGGCCTCAATGATTTTACTACTGCAGATTTCCAGGCCTGGAGTACAGAGAAAGCCACACCAGAAAATCCCATGTAAGGGGTAAAAGGAAAACGGAGGGGTAAACCTTTGTATGTTTGAGAATGTCCATACACTCGTTCGTTTGTGAGCATATTCAAACTTTTATCTAATCCTTTTCACCGTGGAAATGGTCAGAAGGTTGCTACAAACAATGGCTGTAGTAACTCATCTTCCAAATTTGTTGGGGGTGTATGAGAAAAGCTTTCTATATGGGGAAAACTGTTTTCCTCATAGAGAAAAAAAATATGTCTTGGCTTCATTTCGTATGCTCTTGTGCTAAAAAACAAAAAACAAAAAACAGGTACACCGTTGTATTCTTCTTTTACTCTTACCAGAACGGTTGCAAAATCTATCCACAAACTTACCTTTGATTCTGCATTTATTTGAGACGATATGCTTAAGAAAACATGCATTGGCATGTTCATATTTGAATTCTGTAACCAGCTTTATAAGTGTTTGTGAACAGGAATTTTCATGAACCTACAGCCCCTGTTCAAAAGCACCAGTATATGTGTCATAGATTTATAAATATATTCTTTGGTAATAACTATGGAAACTTGGTTACCAATTAGGTCTCCATGTGCTTGTTCATTCATCTATAGCAAAGTAGAGCACGAGTCCCAGAAGGCAGGGATAGCATTGTTTAGTATCTGTTGTGCTTTGTGAGGTACATTTAGGGTACATTACTCAAACAAAATTAAAACAATTGCCTCCAACCTGCTTTTAATCATAGCTCCTGGGCCTGGATCAAAATGTGCCAGTGTGGAATAAACAAAGGCAGGGTCAGGCTGCCCCACTTCAGATGTAGGCAGCACCCACATCTATGCTAAACGAGGAATTCCAGCTCATGTGACTGATGGAATACAAAAAGCGAGGAAGTAGCAAAAAATATATCCACAAACCAGAGCCAATAATGAGGAATGAGATGTAAGGGCTCTCCCTGGTCTTCAGTCCACTTGGCCTGTTATTTGGTTGGTCTTTCATAACACGTTCTCACTGCAGAATGATCACACTCAGTGGTAGTCATAGACAGCAAAAGTAGCTAGTGCCTCTGGATAGGGAGGGGACCTGTTGAGTACCGAGGCGACCAGGGAAAATAGCAGTTACAAACCACTCTGAGGCAAGACCATTCTCTGAGGTTGGTAAAAAAACTTCCTAAGACATATTTGTTCCAAAATACTGTTAACGAGGATACAATTGAAAACCAATTTTTAACGAAACAACCACTATCAACCCGTAACGGGAATGTATAAGAATTTTTGTTCCTCAAACATAGTCAGTGAGACCTAGACCGTCACCAGTGGTCAAATAAAATATTGACTAAGCTGTCCGCCGGTAGACTTTCACCCGTCTGACAGACATGATGTGGTGTACTATGGGGATACTTTGGTCCTAATGCTCTGATGAAAGTGGCGTGTGGAGATGCAACAATGAAACATGCTGGCCAGATGTAACTCACAGGTTGTAACATGTATAAGGGTTTTTAACCATACACGTAAGTATCATATCAAATAGAAAATATAGATAATTTCTGCGACACATTTTTAAACTCCTACGAGAAAAAGGGTATGATGTATTTGAGCAGAGGAACAAAAGAACAAATAACTGAGCAGGGATGTGACATGATCAAGGACGTAACAGGGGCAGGCATTAGAAGTAAGCAATAGCTTCTACATTTGGCTAGAGGGACAGCCCATCAATCCAGAATGCACAGGGGTAAACCTCTGATGAGATGCCCGTGCCACTGGAATCAAAATCCAGTGTCACTATCTCGGTTGCTTACGTGAGGTGTCTCCTATTTTTACTTTGATCACCACTGTTCAGTTCTAAAAACAATAGCACCAGCCATTTGAACCAGTTGGCCACTGGTCAAACACTCTTGTAGAAGAACAGTGGACAAAGGGTTATGAATTTAGAGTAATACACTGAGTGCTGAAGCAGGGGGCATTCTTTGATTGACTGATTGTATGAGCGGAGGGCACCCTTATCTCCTGTTTCCCAACCAGCATCTTCCTTGTTGCAATCCCAGTAGTGAGTCTAAAGGATTGTATGATGAAATAATGCAGGTAAAAACATTACATGCCTTTACAACACATTTTTTACCTCACTTTTTTTAGCACGCATATGCTTTTACCTTGCATGCCGTTTCAATGCATTATCAGTTTAACTATGGTAAGTATTAGTAAGGTAAGTTTAAATAAATAAATATATACCCTTTCAGGCATAGAGTGATGCATAAATTATGCAAAATAAGAAGCAGAGAACTCAGGGTAGTGTTCAAGTTTAGGTGAGAAGCAACTCCAGTATAGAGCTCTCCCAACACCAGCGACACTCTAAATTTGCTTACCTCAAGTGTCTGCTTTTCTATGAAAGTCTTTAAGCGTAGGATTGCACAGTGCTATCTATGCCGAGATAGAAAAGGACAAAGCCTTTTTGTTTTTTAACATGCAGGGAGACAGGAACACTGCTCGAGTGCTGAGCGGACCTGTACCCTTGACAAATGTGTGACTACAGGGACGGTCCATCCCTGAAACTCCCTATGATGTCGGTAAACTTACTTAGACATCTTTGACCATACGAGGAGAAGGTCCTTCATTTATGGTCTGTATATGAATCTGCATGTCTTTTGAATTTTGAACATAATACAATTTCACAATAGCAAGTAAGCTGCTCACTATAATTAGCAGGGTAAACTAGTTTCCTGAAGAAAGCCATATGACCTCTCAAGGCAGTTAAATTGACTTAAACATGTCGACTGAATAGACACCTAGGATTATCAAAACCTAAGAGTGTCGCCATTTTTCTTTTAAAATCTAGCCCCTCAACCTATACCATTTAAAATTATTTTAGGTTTAGGAGGTTACTTTAACACACCCTCACTCCCTGCCTACACTCACATTTACCATAGTACTTTGCTTACACACACATTAAGTCCACTCACACATTTTATATCTGGGACTGAGGGTCCGATAATTAAGCATGCCATGGATGGTACCTGTGGGTGAGGACCCTAATAATATATATATATGTGATCAAGACCGGGGAAACCCAGTCGAAACGTGTCATGTTGCTTAACTCACAATAAAGCACTGCAATATTCAAACAACTGGGTGGTCCGTACCTGATTTCCCATTTGATGAGGACGTTTTCATCAGGATTGTGGTCTTTGATGAGATAGATATATATATACCGATTTACCCAGGTTACTTGGACGCACTACATACATGCACTATCTGAAAAACTCAGGGTATCTCCTCTTTTAGTGTGTTGAAGTCTAGTGTGCAAGCCACACCCTTAATTACATAGAGAACGCCCTTTTCAGAGACCTCCCCACATTGTCATCCCACGTAAAGCCCTAGGGAAACCATAGACATCTTGGTGGAAAATTCTAGCTATGGTAGAACCTCAACTTGACAGAGCAGAACGTCTGTCACATTGGAGGGCGAAGAGCCAAACTCTCATTCTGCGAGTGTGTTTTTTCCATTTTTACTTTTTCCATAAATTTTTCATTTAGTTCCAGGTGGGGACATTTTAACATCTTCTTCCATTGACATGGCTATGGCTTATCATTTATATCAACCACCCCTATATCGATTTTCCTCTGAACATTTGCGATTATTTATTCATTCATTACTGTTCTGGAATGGTTTGGACATTACTTTTTTCTCTTTTTCTCTTTAGTATTGCATTTGTTCTGACACCCCTGCTCCCAACAAAAACTTCTAAAAAAAGGAAATCTCTTATGAAATCTTTGCTTTTCTTTTGGAGTGTCACAATGGCCAGGTTGTTGTGGCTCTATGCCTTTACATTTCACCTTCATTAGCCCCTCTCTCCCTTCAGACTTCTATGTGAATTTCTTATTCAGTAATGAACAGTACTTGAAATGAAAAAATAGAAGTGCAGGTACTCTGTACCAGAGGACCTGCTCCTTTCTGAGCAGTACCGGTACTCTCCAATTAAAATAATTATGTTTGTTTTGAGATGTGCAGGCACTCTCCCTCTCAAAATAAAAAAAGTACAGGGACTCCGTACCAGAAAGCACTGGCCCATTTAAAACACTGGAAATAAAATGTACATTTAGACCATTGTGCAAGTACAACATTGTATAATGCGGCTAATATACAAACAAACGTGTGCTTCCTCACTTCCCTTGGTCTATGGACAGAAAAAAGGAAATAAAATGTCACCTTCTCAAGGAAGAGCAGAGCGCAATTTCAGTTACAATTTGTAAAAATTGCTGTGTGTACGTGGGGCTGACATACCTGCCTTGTTGTTTACTGGCTTTCTTGCTGTGTTGAATCCTCTTATAGATCAGCCCATAGTGCAGTAAACAAGTATGGTAAGACATAGTACCTCCAAGAGTGTTTGAATGTTTAAAGCTTTACAGCTTGCAACGCTGCATACTTTAATAAAAACGAACCCTGGGCGGAGTTCATGGAGTTGCAATACGTGGAGCTACGTGAAGTGCAAAACAAAACTCTGTCGCACTACGCGGAGCTCCGCAAGCTGCGGAGTACAGTAGAAAAATGCTGTTCGCGGTGATTGCACAGTGCCGGATGCTTGTCCGCACTGTGCAATCATTGTGCACTGCACCATGCACAGCGCAAGCTTACCTTTTATGGTGCTCAAGTAGATTTTTACTAGAGCAGTAGCTATCTCAACACAAACGGGCAGTTTGTAAACACGAGCGTTCATGAGCATACGTGACCACTCGCAATGAGAAAACTGACCACCCCGCATTGAGAAATCTCGCCGGGAGGTTTATTTCCATGCTCGCGCTTGCCAACTTGATGTTGGCGATCGCGAGCGAGGAAAAATCTCACCGGGAGGTGGATTTTCCTTGCTCACGCTCGCCAATTTGACATTGGTGAACATGAGCGAGGAAAAAAACTCTGCTCCACTGCGCGAAGCGGAGATTTTCAGAACTCCACGAGCTCGGCATAACATGGAGTGTGGGAAACTCCGTAAACTCCGCTAGCAGAGTTCCCCGCCCAGGGTTAAATAAAACCTCTGGATAACTGAGCAAAGTATATAGCTATGTTTTTTTTTAATGAGGGATCAATTGGGGGGAATTGGTGTATTCTTGCCACTTGTCACTTTTTACCCTGACCACTGTTGTTAGCCCTTCACCTGTTTATTTGGGGGTTTGTGGCTGGCTATCACAAGAGCTTCCCAAACTGCCCAAGCAGCCCATATTCTGCACCAGCTACATCTGCTCGGACTGCCTAGCTATCTGTAGCTAACATCAGCCTAGGTGAACCCTGCCCACCCTTTCTATCATCTACCCCACACACAGAAGTCTTGACTGTCATGCCCAGGTTCTTCCCATGCTACAGGAGAGGATGCAACCTGACCGCCCAGATTGATGCTGGAAAATGGGGGATAAGGAAGACAGGTACTCCCACTTCCCCTTCCACTATTGCTTGTTCAAGGATGTCATCAAACTATTATTGCAGGCATGGAGATTGCACTTTTTAATGGAACATTATATAGGTGCTAGGTAGAACAGCAACATCCTTTTTTAGGTCTCGTGGCAATTACAGCGCGAAGCGCTGTCTCGCCAGAGATCTATTGTTAGCGACTCTGCTTTCCAGGAGACAGCACCTGGCCGCGCGCATTTCCTCTCTCCGAGAAGGCGATCGGAGCGGGCCACGCGCACGCGAACGCGCTCGCTGTGGCCAGCTGCTGTCTCCTGGGAAGCTTCAACACCACACACGCATGCGCATATACAGAGACACACACACGAGCGCCCATGCATGCACGCACCCATACATACAGAGAACCCACCCCCGCCATTGCATACACACACACGCGCGCACACACACACACAAGTGCACGGAGACCCCCCCAACAAGTAAGGCCCACTTACTGCCACTCCGGACTTCAGCCGCCACCGCGGGGCTCTCCCTCGGGCATGGGAGCCCCGCGTCACCAGCACTGCTTCTCTCCGTGGCACTCCGTGGGCGCGTGCATGGGCTTCCGAAGACGGATGTCCCGCCCCACGGAAGGTTTCGGTTTCGTTCACGTCTGAATCGCTGGGGGCGTGTGGTGAGTACCCTTCATTTAGAACCTGCCCTCCGCCAGGGATATCCTTGCTCTTATCAAAGCTTGTTTAATAAGTGGAACCTTAGCTGTGCGCTCGGTAATCTCATACAGAAGCTAATATCCTGAAAGGGCCAGGATGCACGATTAATTGATTGATTGGCTGCTAAGCTTACGGGGCAGATGCATGACATAATGGCTTTTTTTCCCAATAAAAAGTTCACTGTGTAGCATCTTTTTTATAAAAGAAGGAAACGCATCTTTAGAATGTACTGAGACAGATACAGGAGCAAAAAATAAAATGAAAGAGGTGTGACGCAGAGGCCAGAGCGGGTGACTCCTGGGAGCGGGACTCATAGTTCGATCCTGGCGCCGGCAGTAGCTCTGCTCAGCACCACGTGACTCTGGGCAATAGCTCACTTAATCTCCCCGCACCCAGTGCCCTGAAACCTTAAACGGTGCACCCAGCGCCTTGAAACGTTAAAAAGTGACATGGTCTTGCTTTACAAATATGGATTGTTGTTGTGAATAGCTGAAAAGCGAGTTTGCTGGATAGCCACAGTTCTCCTTGGTGTTCTTAAATTCTGAGCTGTAATAGCTCCTTTCCAAGATCACCTTGAATGAACTATAAACGTGGGCAGAAGAACATGCTTCGGGCCTTTTCTTCCAACCAGAATCTTAAAAGGGGCCTTCAAGCATATTATCGTAATGGAGAGAGGGACGTCATACAGGTGACTTACAAAAAGGCTAACTAATTTATGGTATTTTTTGATCCTATAAATCGGCTTCTGATAATTTTAAAACAAACCTGCATAGCACCACCTTTGGCAAATTGGGTGTTCCGGCACCCTCCACCCGTTCATCATGGACAGTATTGTACTTTGGAGCTCTGGTTATCAGTCCTGGAGAGATTGCTCACTAGCTAATGAATCCTTTATTGTTTAACCAAGCAGGTGTAATTATGTTCACTGACCCGCCTTTCGTGTTGCCTGCTGGCTCTCGCAGAGGTATTGCGACATTCCAACTCAAACTAAGTGCCTTATTGGCGTAGAACTGCTATGTCATTTTCATTGTGCAGGTAATGATTGACGTCAAAACTAGGCTGTAATAAGATGGGTTGCGTTTAATGTTCGATTACAAGCGTCCTTAAATTACATTTTTTTTTTACAGATTTATATAGCGCGAACTCGACCCGAAGGTTTTGGAGCGCTATACATGAGCACGCACCAGTTACTTTACACAAGGACACATTCATTTTTTTGATAGGCACATTACGTGATTTGCACAGAATTACAGGACGTGGAGTCGACCCCGAGGCTCGAACCTTGGTTTCCCGGCTCCAAAGTCGGTAGTCTAGCCGTCCACATCCTCTCCCCAGTGATCTTACTAAAGACCTATCGCCATGTTGTAGCACTGTGAAAGGTAGGTGTAAAGCCACATTCGAATGCCTAAGTCAGCCCTGTCTGGATTCAAACCCCTGACCTGCCAGTTGGACACACAGCTCAACTCCGGCCTCTTAACAAGTATTAGAAGTGGGCCGGATCAGAAGGGCACGGCGTGCCCCTACTTTTAAAAATTATGTCAGTCCGTTCCCCTACTTCTTTGTTTTTAAAAAGCGTCCCAGGACTGTAGGAATAGCCCTACTATTAAAATTTCAACTTTTATCTTTCACCCTGTGTGGTGCTCATCGAGGAAGGCCTCTGCAGTGCCCACAACCTCCTTCACCTTCACCTTCACCTTCCCCTCTGTGTCTAGGGGCCTGCATAACAACACCGAAAGGGCCATCAGTGTTAGGTTAGCATGAAAACTGCTACCTCTGGTGGCCCTGCTGCTGCCGTGATTCACACCTCATTTAGTGGGGCCGCTACTTGCCTGCACCCACTGTGACCAATACAATAACACATCAGGATACTTTGGCTTCCCCGCCCTTGACCTGCTCTGCCCTTTAATTTCGGCTCACGCAGACTGCCGGTCGCCACCAGGAAACAACAAGCATTTGCCATGCAGCAGGTCTCGCATTTACGCAAGTTTTAGCTATTGGCATTGTAAATGACAATGCCTTTTATTTATGTTTTTGAAACATAAATAAAAAGCATTGTCATTAACGATGGCAATAGCTTAAACTCGTTAGAGAAATGCACACAGAATGAGAGACGAATGAGACAGAGTGACATTATGCAGTGGCAGCCTCTATGCTATCCCATTTTGATTTCTCATAAAAATCACAACAATAAAAAGATTGGCTGCAGATAATGCTACAACTAATACAGTATAGGAAAAGGAAATAGTGATTAATCTACTTTAAGTTCGATCTGCTTATTTAAAAAACTTTAAATGTTAGGCCTATTTTACAAGGTATATGTTAAGTTTAAGAGAACTTGGAGGTAGATATATTGCATTACCCTATCAAAAGCATTTTCAACATTTCCAGGCGCATATACCACATGTGGATTATTTTAACAAAGACAAATATTTTTATTTACTGCTCAGTCAGTAGGTGCACCCAAACATGAGTTTAGCAAAAACATCAAATCGGTATTTAATCTCTTTCTTTGCCATGGGGCAAACCAGATTAACTCACTTGAACTCCACACTCAATAACCTCGGTTCTCCTAAAGGCCACAGGAGCAAAGAAAATCCTTCAACCATGCCCTGGGGCCAGACACCATTCCACCCACTCCGAGTGCTGAAGTGCCTTCAGATGCTTCTCTAAAAGTTCCCTTGTACTTATGTACTTATGTTTTAAAACCCAAAACATAGATAGAAGGCATTGTCATTTCCATAATACCTTCCAAGGCTGCGATTCCTGGACGCAGTGACCTTTTAGGTTTGTGAAGGGAAGTGGCACTGAAGCACAGGGGTAGCGCTATCTTTTGGCACAGCTGACAACTATTGTCACTACCCCAAATATGCACACAGTTTTTTAAACTCCCTTCTAATGGCACTCCATAATTATGGCGTGCTTTTGTTGCAATTGGTGTTGCAATATTAAGCAATGCCAATAGCTCAAACTTAATTACTGCGAGACCTATTGCATTGCAAATGCTTGTTTAGCTATGCAATGCGTAGTTGTGTACAACTAAAGAAACTACATCCACTACCAGTATGACAAAAATTCCAAATTTCCCACCATACACGCATCTACAAAAAAATGTTCACATCTAATTACCACTGAGTAATGTTGATAAAATCCACTTACGTAACAGTGCTAAACCAACTCTAGCGAAGATTGTTTAACATAGGTACTTTGATAATCCTTCCAAATAACTCAAGAAATCCTCAAATATTGCTAAATTAGGTAAACGCTAACATAACGTAAATGTGTAAGTATTTGTGCAGTAAAGTGGGTGAAAATTTAGAATGTACTTTAATAGGGGAAAAAACAATTATAGAAATTAAAAGAACGAGCAAACTAAACATTGAAAATGTTTTTGGAGCATTGCCATTTATTAGAAAGCCCAATTATGAGGAAAAATGTGAAAACATGACAACTCCAACAGATGAAACTTGTAGTAGTCCTTTTTCAATATCATATACCACCATAAAAAGGAGGAGGGCGAAGAACTATAAATGGAAAATAGGTAAGGAAAAGAAGCAAAAGGTAGGTAAAAGCAGTGTCAGGAAATGGTGAAAAGAAGCTGAAAACAAGCCAAGTAATAAAGAAAAAGGCTCTGAGCTAAAAAAATAACTGCTTTTGTCTAGTTACCCAGTGCAAAGTTACTCAAAAGTGTAGACTCACATGTCCACATCCACTAAAACGAGGGAGGTGGTGGAAGTCAGTAAAGAAGTCATATATGACAGTAAAGTTTAGTGTAGTGACTTTGCGACCATATTTAAAGTTTCACGCACCTGCTGGAGACCTTCACAATCAAAGAGGAGATCTACGTATGGTAAAGAAAACTATTTGTAAGTTGAATATTAATATAAATTAATTTTATACAGAAGTATTTTAAGTGTAGATTATTTAAAATAAAACAGAGTGATTAACTAAATTTGAAATACAAAAAATAATTGATATAATTATATTAAAATAAATCCAAATTATTTTTTAAAGTTGTACTTTAAAAAGTAACACCCACCTAAAGTGAAATTATTTATATTTATTTTTTATGTATTAAAAAGGTATGTATAAAATTACATTATTTATTTTTATAGATAATGCTACATTTATTTGTAAATGGAAAGAATGATAATACATTATTTTACAATAAAATGTATGTTTTGCAATTCATATCTTTTAAAATGAAAATAATGTTATATGTATTTGTTAAAAAGATTAAATAAATTTGTTTTTTAACATTGTTTCATATGGGGTGTTATTTTAAGTTCCTTGCTCCTTCACTTTATATGGGATAATGTTGCAGTACCTCTGACTGGCCATGTGTGCTATTGGACTTACTCCAGCGCTGAGCTGGAGTACATTTACAACTGTTTTGTTGTCTTTTTTGATTGTAGCAGATGTAAAAGTGCAGTTGATGAATAGGAAGAGGATTGCTCTTCTGTGGGAGGGTGCATGCCCCTCTCCATACACCATTCTAGCCCTCCCATAGATCCTCCTTACTTCTTCCAATCCCCCGCAGCTTTAGTCATAAATATTTCTTAACGCCTTAACTGCGGCAGCAATTTCGCCGCGGTGCTGGCGTTCTAAAAGGTGGGCGGGGCTGCGACTGCCAATGGTCATTCCCAGCACCAGGGAGGGAGTGCTCCCGTCGGCCGACGGGAGCACAGAACGGGGTAATTTCCAGCGAGTTCCCTGTCAAATTTACTACTAAAACATATACTTTTGTGTGTGGAGAGCCCAGGGGCATTGGAGGACTTTACATGAGCACATGCTTACATCGCACAAGGTCAGATTGATTTTATTATAAGTGTAGGCCATTAAGGAATTTGTTCAGAATCAAAGGATGTTGAACTAACACTGCTCTTAATTCTGGTTCCCCACATCCAAAGTCATCAGCTCTGGGTATTAGGCCTCATCCATATCCCTCAATTTACAAAAGGGGTTGGGTTGTACACAATCATGTACAGTGAGTACACTGTTATAATGGCTTTGTGAAATAAATAAGCAGCAGCAACAAATCATGGGAGATTTACCTGGAATCTTGCTTGGGAATACTTGCAAGAGTTTGCTTTAATACTGGGCTTAGGATCTCGTATTCCTGAGATATGGTGCTCTGAACTTTTGGGCTCCGCCCTTGAGGTGCGCCCGGGACGGGGTGCGGTTCTGTAGCCGTCCTGCAATTGAACAACAACGGCAGGAGATCTGGCCTTGTGGGTCCCCCCTTCCTAAGTTTCGGTTTCGATTCTGTTCCGACTTGGGCCACGGGTGTGGATATCGTGTTGCGGCTGAGACTTGGAGGCAGATCGGCTGTTGGACTTTCATGTGACCTATTTGCTGGTTTGGCGACCTCTACCCTAGTTGTGCCCCCTTTTTAGTGTACTTTTGATCCTGTACTTTGGGTGTCGGGCCCGTCGAACCTGGTGGCTTGTCCTGTGACGCATCTTCAAAATGGCGGGCAGAGGGGACAGAGAGACGCGCAAGACGAAAACACCTCTGCGCGGAGCTCCAGTTCAATCAAATGTCATGGACCGTTATACCCATTCTAAGGGGTCCCCCGGAGCTGCCCTGCCTGGTTCCAGTATAGCGTCCGAACGAGTTTTGGAAGAGTCGGCGGAGCCCTCCCTACAGGATATCATGGGCGCCATCTCGGGTGTGAGGGAATCCATCGGCCTACAGTACGAGGCCTTGGCCCATAAACTTGACACCGTGGCTATTGAGGTGAATCTGATTCGTGCTGATCTTGGCAAGACGAATGAGAGGGTACAATCATTGGATATTAAATCGTCTAGCCTTACGAAGGACGTCTCAGAGCTCCAGACAGAGATCGGAAATCTCCGTCGGGGGAACGACTTCATGACCCGTCGCCTGGAGGATTTTGAAAATAGGGCGCGTCGTTGCAATGTTCGCCTGGTTGGTGTACCGGAGAACCCTGAACCCCACTCGGTGGATCTCCTGGTTGAGGATCTGGTCTTGAACCATCTGGCCCCTTCTGGTCTTACAAAATTTTTCACGGTGGAACGCGCACATCGTGTTCCAGGGGGCAAAGTCAAGCCGGGAGCCCCGCCGAGACCCATTGTAGCGAAGCTTTTTCATTATAGAGACCGGGACGCTATCCTGCAGGCCTCGCGGGTGAAGGGCCCGGTGGCCTTTGAGAATGCTACGGTGAACTTTTACCCGGACTTTTCTCAACAGGTTCAGAGACAACGTATGGAGTTTCGTGGTGCCAAGAAACGTCTTCGGGATCGGGGCCTACGTTACGCCATGCTCTTTCCCACCAGACTTCGGGTCGAATACAATGAGCGTACCCTTTTCTTTGATCGGCCAGATGCTGTTAATGACTGGCTGGACTCATTGCCTGATCGTCCTCCTGAGACTGGCTCCGCCGCTCACCCGGGTGGTGCCGAAGGTGGTGTGGAGATCTAACTGTTCGGCTCTTATGTCTTATTTCGTATACACTATCAGGAGTGTTGGCCGGCGTCCCTCTACATTGTGATTATTCTGTCTTTCGTTTGTTATTTTTGTTCTTGCTGAGGTCGGGGGGAGGGTGGAACGGAGACCTTTCCTCCTCCGGGGTCTTTGTGTAGAATAGGGGTTCTTGGGCGACAGGCACACTGCAGGTTGGGGTGGCTCTTTAGCTTTTTGCAGGGGTGCAGGGTGGGGGGTGTTTCTCTTCAGTTTGGGGGAGGGGGGTTGGGAAGTTTTTTCTTTTCTGTGTGTTGTTTTCAAGGCGAGTTGCTCCTGTGTTTGCTGCTGTTTCTGATGTCTAGCTCATGGACGAGGGGTCTTGGCTCGGGCGGCTGGGATGGGGGGTAGAGGGTTGAAATTTCTTTCCTGGAACGTTAATGGCCTGGGAGATCGTATTAAGCGCAGTGTTGTCTTAAAATGTATACGACGTTTGTCACCGGACATTGTTTTCATGCAAGAAACCCATTTGATTGGTAATGTTTGTTATGCAATGAATAGATGGGGCTACCGCCTTGTGGCGCACTCGGGGTTTACCTCCGGATCTAGGGGTGTGGGTATTCTTGTTCGAACCTCCCTCCCCCTGGCGATCGATGAGGTGATTCACGATGATCGTGGGAGATATACTGTCTTGGTGGGTAGATATGAAGGCCGCACCCTATCTCTCTTCAATGTTTGTTCCCCCGGGTTTGCAGGCTTCTACTTTTACTGATTTGGGCCGTGTTTTGTTAGATCTCCCTGATAGTACTCTCTTTCTGGCCGGTGATTTTAACTCGGTGCTTTCCGGCCTTCACGATCGCCATCCCCCTAGAGATACCCCCCAGGCTCAGCAGTGGTTGGGTGGGTTTCTAGATACCTTTGGCCTTGTGGACTGCTGGCGACTGTTGCATCCTACTCAGCTCCAATACACCTTCCATTCTGGGGCTCATGGCAGTCTGTCTCGGCTGGATTATTTCCTGATGCCCGCGGCCCAATCATCGGCGGTTCGTGAGATTTTACATTTGCCAAGGGGTATTTCTGATCACTCGCCGCTCTGGCTTCGTTTCGAGGTTGGGGTAGAAGCGGCGGGCCGAGTGGCTCCCATTAACCCTTGGTATCTTTCCTCCCCTGAGACTCGTACCCTCTTGCTCAAGTCCATGGATGCATATTTCCTGGAAAACGAGGGGTCGGTCTCTTCGGCTGTGTCCCTGTGGGAAGCCTTTAAAACTGTGATTCGTGGACAGGCCCTTTCCTTGATTGTTGAAGCTAAGAAGGCTGGGAGGAGGGAGGTGGTGGACCTCGAGGGGGAGATCTCTGCTTTGGAGGACGAGTTAGAGTCTGGTGTCACGCCTGAGAAACTCCATGCCCTGGGTCTAAAACAGTTTGCATATAAATCCTTGGTCACTGACGCTGCGAAGGTGATGTTTCGTGAGCAACAGGGCAGATTGTATGATGTGGGTGACAAGGCGGGCAAACTCCTAGCGTGGTTGGACAAGAAAGAAAGAGTTAATCGTGTGGTGCCCGTGATTCAGTCTGCGAGTGGTGAGAATGTGATTGATCCGACTGCCATTGTTGATCGTTTTGCGGAATATTTCCGTGTGGTATATGCTCCCGTGTCTGTAAGGGATGTTGCCGACTCCCGCCTTCTTCTGCGTGATATCACTTTGCCCTGTGTCACCGACTTGGACCGTATTGCTTTGGACTCCCCTTTTACGAATGATGAGATAGCCACTGCAGTTCGTTCGCTCCGTTCGGGCAAAGCATTGGGCCCGAACGGTTTGCCTATTGAGTTGTACAAGTTGCGCCCCGATAAGGTGGCGCCGTATCTTCGCGCCATGTTTCTAGAATCTCGTGAGCGGAACATACTTCCTTATGATCAGCGTCTGGCGACAATCGTCGTCATCCCCAAAGAGGGTAAACCGCGTGACCTCTGTTCCTCGTATAGGCCCATATCCCTATTAAATGTTGAACCTAAGGTATTGGCTAAACTTTTGGCGACCCGTCTCCTTTCGGTTCTCGGGGATTTGGTCCATCCGGATCAGTCTGGCTTTATCCCGCATCGAAACACTGCTCTGAATTTACGTCGCCTCCACGGCGTGCTGGCGAGGGCGGGGCTTTTGACTGAACCGGCCATTTTGGCGTCCCTGGATGCCTCCATGGCCTTTGACACTGTGGAGTGGCCCTATTTATGGGCGACTCTTGAGAAATTCGGATTCGGGTGCGAGTTTATTAGCTGGGTTAGACTATTGTACGCGGAACCTCTGGCACAAGTTGTAGTGAACGGTAGAGTGTCGGCTCCCTTCTCCTTGGGCAGGGGTACCCGTCAGGGTTGCCCCTTGTCCCCTCTGTTGTTTGCGCTCGCTCTTGAACCGTTGGCGGCCTGGCTCCGTTGGGAACCATCCCTTAAAGGGATTCGTTGGGCCCCGGACTTCGAAGACCGCGTCTCGCTTTATGCGGACGACATCCTCTTGTATCTTACTTCCCCTCGCAAGTCTTTATCTGTTTTATTTGACGTTCTTGCGTCCTTTGGCGCTAACTCAGGCCTCGTCATCAACTGGTCTAAGTCCTGTGTATACGTTTTATCTGGTATCTTGCCTCCGTTGCCGAGTAGACTTCCTCTTCAGGTGGTCCGGGATGGCTTCAAATACTTGGGGGTTTTTGTTACCTTGGACCCGTCCCTTCGTTTTGATCGTAATCTCCTTCCCCCGTTGCTTAGGCTCCGTTTGGACGTTGCCCGTTGGCGCAAACTTCCCTTGTCTCCCCTGGGTCGGGCGGCCCTGTTTAAGATGATGTCATTACCGCGGTTTCTCTACGCTCTCCAGAATTATTACGATCCTATCCCTAAGGCCTATTTTCGGGAGATTGAGAGCCTTCAGAGGCAACTTATTTGGGATGGGCGACCGCGCATTGCTCTCGCGAAACTTTCCATCCCGTGGTATGATGGGGGCATGGCGCTCCCCGATGTTAAGAGATACTACTGGGCTTCCCATCTGTCCGCTATTAATCACGCTATGTTCTCGCCAGGTCGTAATCCGGCGTTTGAGATGGATAAACTTCAGCTTCCGGGAGGTGACTTTAACAGAGTGCTCTATTCTCGCTCCGCTGGGCGCCATCTTGTGGGACCTACTTTGATTGCTTTGTCGGTGTGGCGTGCCGCGAATGTGAGCCTGGGCTGGGAGGATCGCTTGACGTTGGCGACACCGCTTTATGCTTCAGAACGTCTGGGCGGTCTTTGGTCTTCCAAGGGTTTTGACCGTTGGGACTTGATTGGGATCTCTAAGGTGGGGGATGTGTACTCTAAGGGTTCTGTGCGCCCGTTTCAGGCCCTCCAGGCTGACTACGGCCTGAGTAGTCGGGAATTCTTTCGTTATTTACAGGTCAGGCACGCTTTGGTTTCGGTATTTGCTCCTGGTGAGATTCCGCCTGACTCTTCCCCCCTTGAGGACCGTATCCTTGACGAACATCTTCCTGATAGCACTATCTCCCTGATCTATAAAAAGTTGATTAACAATCGGACTGACTTATTGGCCCGACTTCGGGAACAGTGGGTGGGAGATGGGTTGGAACTTGATGATGAGGATTGGCAGTCGGCCCTCTCCTCCCCGAAGGAGGTGGCTATCCCGGCTCGACTCCGTCTGGTCCAATTGAAGATCCTTCATCGGGTGTACGTGACGGGACCGCGACTGATGGTGATGGGCTTTTCCTCCGATGGATTGTGTAAGCGTGGATGTGGTTTGCGTGCTACTTTCCTGCATATTCTTTGGGAGTGCCCGATGGTGGCTGCTTATTGGGTGGCTGTGCTTGATCTGATGACTGTGGTGACAGGGATGTCCTTGCGTCCGGAACCTCGTCGCTGTCTTTTGAATGTTTGGGAGCCCACTGACTATTCGGTGGCACAGACTAGATGGGCCACCCTGGGCTATATGATTGCGAAGCGAGATATAGCGCAACTCTGGGGGGCCTCCAGGCCCCCTGCCCTCTCGCAATGGGAGGATAACATGGATTGGTCCATGTTCCGTGAGAAAACTGTCTATGTGGCCAGGGGCAGACCCAGGGCATGGGTGAAGGTGTGGAGTAAATGGAATGAATACCGTGGCGACATTTGTACTCCTCCCCTTGTGGACACTATTGAGATTACCCTGTCTCCTTAGGCTAGCGTTCTCGGAATCTTCATATAGGGACTGAGCTGGTGTTTCCGGCTCCCCCCCCCCCTTCTTCCTGATCTCTGCGCCCCTCCCCCCCCCCCCCCCCCCTCCGAACTCCTTAGTGCTTAGAATTTTGCTACTGCACTTCCGTTGCTGTCCCCCCCTTGCGTCCCTTGGGCTGACCTTCAGTGATACACTCTCGCCTTTTTGTATGTTTGTTCTTTTATATACATAAAACCTGTTTTTTGCTCTGTATATAATGTGGAGTATTACATTGTTGATTGACTGTTACCTCTGCGGGCATATATGATATGTGTCTACTCCTTTTTTAGCGGCTGGCCCGTGTGGTTGTAAGCCCATCCTTGTACCTTCTTGCTTGCTCAAATAAAGGTTTTTAAAAAAAATAAATAAATAAATAAATACTGGGCTTAGGCACATTGTTCACCCCCCTTTGTCCTGGTGCACAAACCGGGCTAATCTTTTGAAATACTACTTACATATAGACCAGTACTTTTGTGGCCAATCAGAAATCAGCTTGCACAACACCAGTGAGTCATGACCCACAGTTTGGAAAATGCTGCTCAGTAGGATAAGCTCCTTGACACCTGTTTGAAAGCATTACAATCAGCAGTAGCTGTCAATGACACAAGTAGTTGTCAGTTCCTTACAGGTCTCCAATTGATCGCCTCTGAGAAACACTCCATGACCTGATCTTAGAAGTGCTTTGTGACAGGAGTTTCATTGATCTTTTCTCCAAAGTGTCATCAATTGCTCTGATTGCCAGTCTTTGATACCACCTGTTTATCTGGGGCATTTGGTTTTCCCTGGCCAACCCATGTCTCCAATTGAATATGGTACCTCTAGCACTACAGGTTTCATGTGTCAGTCTAGGAGAGTGGATATAATATTTATCTCTCTCTCTCTCTCGATCTCTCTCTCTCTGTAATTCTTTCCCTGTTCCCCTCTTTCTTCCTCTATATTGCTCTCCCTCTCTCACTTAAAATGAGTAATATTGCTAATTACCCTGCAAGCCTTCTTTCACTTTTGATATGGACGATAGACAGCGTCAGTAAGACCAAATACATTTAAGAACCTGAACATCATATCTTTTATGGACAGTATGATTCCACCCATGGTTTTACATCATTGAAGAAGCTGTGACAAGCTTTTGTGTCTGATAAGTGTTACCTGGAGTCAGTTTGCACAATCTCTCTATTGCTTCTCTGAGTAGAGTTTATTCTGCAGATGACAACAATCACAAAAATAAAAGGGCCATTCCCAAGCAATTTCTCCTCCATTCGCCATACTTTCAATAGACCTGTTGTTGTTGCAAGGTCTGATGTCCCACTCAGAAAAAGCAAATGGCCGTGTCTGGTGCACATGAGGGACCAGCAGACAACGGTTGCTAGGGGGTTGGAGCTCCTACCATTCTGTCTCAAGTACAATTTGTTTTTGTAAACCTGAATGATAAAAGTGAAAACTGTCACTGGGCGATGTGAGTGTTCATCAAGCTGTTTGCCCGCAGCCTTCCCAGGCTATTACCAACTCTCAGAGGGATTGAATAAGAGGGTTTGTATCAGCTAAGTTGGCGAGACAACTGGTTATGGAGCTTGGTGATGCAGCGTATTCAGGTTCATCAGCGTCTTTCATGCTCTGTATGTCCTTCCCGGAACAGATAGGGTTGAGAAGTATTTTATTAAAACTTCACACAATGCTCCTGGCTTGAAAGATGGCTCAGTGAGTTAAGTGCTCACCTACGATGGGAAACATCCTTTACAACGCAACTTTTACCACGCAGTGCCTTTACGACGCAACTTTTACAACGCAAACCATTACAACGCATTGCGCTGGGGGGCGCTCTAGGATAGGGAATGTGTTTAATGTACTATCCAACACCTTCCCTACTATCCACGGGGACTGGAGTTGGAATAGTAAATTAAACAATTCACTATCCAGCGCCTAAAAGCACTATGCGTTGTAATGGTATGCGTTGTAAAAACAGCGTTGTAAAAGCATGCGATGTAAAAGCATGCATTGTAATGTCATACATCCACCTACGATATCTACTTTGACCTGAAGGTTACATGTTCAAATTCTGGAAAGGCTACACAGCCTCTCATTTTTCTAAGGTCAATATATTAAGTAATGGGTCAATTGAGTAATAGTACCACCTTACTGATAGACTTCCACCCGCAGATTCCTCAACTTTGAATATTCCCCGCGTATCAGAATGGACCTGAGAAATCTTCAGCAGTACCCTTGCGTGCAAATAGGTGGCACAGGCAGCTCTACATCACTGTTGTCTGCACCAAATGTGACGTGCTCAGACTTGTATAGGTGCCTCCCATTAGTACTTGCATCAGTTCCTTTCTTTCTACACCAGCAGATGTCCTGAGCTACACCTCATCTCTGTGAGACTGTCTTTTTCAAGCAAGATTACGACAGTGTGCAAGGAACAATTCTACCTCCAAAATCTACAGGATTCAAACCATGTAGGAATTGTCACAAACAGATGTCTGTGACTGACCCACACGTGCTTTACCTGTGCTGGCTGGGGTCAGACCACAACTTCAAGGCCTGCAGTATCTGCACTTTGCTGGACCTCAAGCCCATTTGGAAGCAAGAATCAAAGTTGTTTGTAGCGAGAAACCGCCAGACTCCACATCATGACAGGTCAAGGTCAAAACTCATTTCCCAGCTTTCTCCCAAGTCCTGTTCCATGACAAATCATCATCGAACTTCAAAAGCTCAGGTAAGTCCAAGAAAAACCACAAGAAGTCCAAATGGGACTTGGCAGTGTCTTGTCACTCTCAAGACCCTGAGAAGGTGCAAGGGTGCCATCATGCCTCGAGATCTCACTCCCAAAGTCGTTCCACTTTGGAGATGATTCCTACCCTTGTTCCATGACAGTCTGAGTTTCCGGGCGGTTGGCAACGCTGCAGCAGATTGAGGTATTCTATGCGCCTTCATGCCCCAATGAGTTGGGAGGCCACCCAACTGGCCTTCCACTGGCAGGTTCACCCTTGTTTCCAACTTGGTCCTCTGGGTTTGTTCTGGACTGACCTCGGTAACGGCTCCCTCTCCGGTACCACAACCCATATTGAATCACAGCCCTTTATCACCAATACCAGTGCCATTGTCCTCAGACAATGATGGCCAACCCATAGAACAGTTCGAACTAAGATTGCACTGTCCCAACCTTGACAGCTGTTGCCCACTGCTTTACCTGCACTGCAGCCATTTAATCATCACTCTTCTGACTCTAATACATTGCCCTTACACATGGAGGATCATGTTTTCCACTAATTATTTGGCACAGACTCAGACAATGGTGGCTCTGAAGCTGAGAATGAGTTTTCCCAGCTCTATGACGAGGACTTTGAATATAAGGACCTCCTGGACGCCAGTTGTACGAATATTTTCCCAGATACTGAACTGGTGTCTCCACCTACCATAGAGAAAAGCTCCTTCTTTGCCTTTGCCTTAGTTGTGCGGAGGTTCTTGATCTCCTTGATCTCCAGCATCCTACTCAGAGAGTCAATACCAATGTTTTGACTGAGGTGCTTCAACCTGGCCAAACATGTTCGCAGCCCCTTCAGCCTTTCAATGAGGCTCTGGTGAATACTTATTGGGGACCTGGGCCATGCTTGTTCAGGTCCTCTTGTGACTCAGAAGGTTGCTAGGTGCCATCACCCTGCTCCAAGTGATGTTTTTTACCCTGTATGATACTCCCAGAAGCCTTGTGTTACAGGCTAAGGACTAAAAAGTGCATCCAACTTCCTTGCAAACCACTCGCTATGATAGGGAATCAAGGAGAAAAGAGACATTTTGGAAAACGCTTTGTTCCTCTGTGGGTTTTGCCCTCCACTCTGCGAATGCCAGCTCCCTTCTAGGCGACTATTCTCATGCTCCGTGGGATTCTGCGGCTCAGGTGCTCCATGTGGTCCAAGGTAAAGCCTGTGCTAGCCTCTTTCAGGCTATCCAATTTGATGGAGATGCAGCCATATTCTCAATCCTCTACAGGCTAGACATCATTGAATTTATGGGCAGGTTCACTGGCAGTAGGGTGACCCTTCCCTTTCCCTGCATGCCTGGGTGTGGTCCACTGGATTTTAAGGGGATGCTCAGTCAAGCCTCATGGACATGCCATTCAATACCTTCTGTCTTTTTGGGGACAAAGTGGTTTTGGTCCTGTAGTGCTTTAAAGACAGCAGGGCCACATCACACTACCTGGGCCTTACTTCCCCTCACATCAGCCATGCCAGCACTTTTGTCCCCTCTCTGGCTTTGGTAGGGGTTTCCAGTATTCCCAGCAAATCCAGTCGGCAAAGCAATTCCCAAACCCTTTCTTGGCCAAGGCTGCAGCAGTTACCAAGCACATGGACAACAGAGGCAGCGTGCTGCACAGTATTCCACCTCCGCAGATGCTGCAGCCCCAAACCTGTCTACCGTACCCTGGGTGGCACACAGCCAGCCTGTCAGAGGGGGAATCCAACATTTTCTGCCATGGTGGCGGGTGAAAACTTTGGACAAGTGGGTCCTGTAAACTGTTTTGCAGGGTTACTCCCTAACATTTCCCGAAAAAAATGCCATACCTTCCACCATCCCAGAACTGCTGACGGAGGACCACCTGTCTCTGTTTCAGCAAGAAGTGCAGGCTCTTTCAGCCAAAGGAGCCATAGAGAGGGTACCGATGCGTGAAGTTGGTCACGGTTGTTATTCCTGCTAATTCTTGGTGCCGAAAAACGATAGAGTTCTCCATCCTATCTTGGATCTCTGTCCTTGCAATGCCATTCTAGGAAAGAACAAACTCAAGATACTCACCTTGGCCAAATTCTTGTCTGCCCCGACCCAGGAGACTGGATGGTGCCATTGGATCTGCAGAATGCTTATTTCCACTTCCCCATCCTTCAGGCCCACAGGCGCTAACTGACGTTTATGTCGGGCCAGGAACATTTTCAGTTCACTGTGCTCTCCTTTGGCCTTATTAGCAACCCTCAGGTTTTCACAAAAGTGATGGCTGTGGTTACAGAATGACTTCAAAGGATAGGGGTCCCAGTCGTATCCTACCCTGATGACTGGTTGCTGAAGGTAGGCTCACCTCAGGAAGTCTTTACCTACCTCCAGGCTAGGGGCGACCCTCCTAACATCATTGGGATTCCCTATCAACATTCCAAAGTCACACCTGACTCCTTCGCAGACACTCTCCTTATTGGAGCCATCTTGGCTATGGTGCAGTTTTGCATCTGTCCCCTAGAACAGAGAGCTCAGAACATCTGGGCTATGATTCTGATGTTTTTACCACACTCTGGGATCTCAGTGAGGATGACTCTGAGGCTGCCGTGACTGATGGCTTACTGTATACTGCTGGTCAAGCATGCCAAAAGGCACATACAGGGCCTACAGTGAGGATAGGACTGAAGTCCCAGTAGGCACAGCCATAGGGGGACTTTTCAGATCTGGTTCAGATTTCGGTGGAGAGTGAAAAGATCTGCAGTGGTGGCTGCAAGGCTGTGATTGGGTCAGAGACAGACCCCTCCGCTTTCCTCAGTCAAAGTTCACAGTGGTGATGGATATATTGCTCCTGGGCTGGAGGGGCCATCTAGAAGAGGCAGAGATCAGAGGCACCTGTTCTCCAATGGAGGCCAGGCATGGAACTGCGGGTTATCTGCTTGGCATGGAAAGCCTTCCCGCCATCCATCAAAGGGAAGCTGGTGGTCATGTGGTACTACAACAAACAGGGTGGATTGGGGTCACGGACCCTGTTTCGGGAGGCCTTGTGTTTCTGGACAGGCTTGCATGCCATGAAGGGGTGAAACATGTGTTGGCTCTCTATTCTAACATAACTTTCTTCGATCACAAGAGAAATAAACTTATTATAATAAACAAGCATTGGCTACTCTGGACTTTTCTATCCATTTTTGGAATTAGAAAAAACAAGATGATTTAGATATCCAGCTCCGTCCAATCTATGTATTTTTCCTTAATGTGTTAGGTTCCCCATTGACCTTTGGACTGGGTAAGAGTGGTCTGCTTAATTCAGACACTCTGTTCATCACCACCCCCTTTTCTGAATCGTTTTTGGCCACTATAGGTGTGGCAGGGTATACTCAGACATGAGTCCCTTGCTCACTGCTCCATCAGGATTCAAGCAAGCCGGGCCGACGACGGCTGAAATGCCAGAAACCGGTCCCCGGAAGCTTGTCTCCTTTCTGGTGAAGAATTGGCTTGGTAGTTTGGTCTGCCCTGTTCCCATGATGCACTGGGCCAGGGACAGACTAATTTGCATATAGCCAGGTTCTGAGCTGGGATGGGGCAGTGAGCTAAATAACGGTGATGGATCAAGCCCTGATCTTTGGACTGGGTAAGAGTGGTCTGCTTAATTCAGACACTCTGTTCATCACCACCCCCTTTTCTGAATCGTTTTTGGCCACTATAGGTGTGGCAGGGTATACTCAGACATGAGTCCCTTGCTCACTGCTCCATCAGGATTCAAGCAAGCCGGGCCGACGACGGCTGAAATGCCAGAAACCGGTCCCCGGAAGCTTGTCTCCTTTCTGGTGAAGAATTGGCTTGGTAGTTTGGTCTGCCCTGTTCCCATGATGCACTGGGTCAGGGACAGACTAATTTGCATATAGCCAGGTTCTGAGCTGGGATGGGGCAGTGAGCTAAATAACGGTGATGGATCAAGCCCTGATCTTTGGACTGGGTAAGAGTGGTCTGCTTAATTCAGACACTCTGTTCATCACCACCCCCTTTTCTGAATCGTTTTTGGCCACTATAGGTGTGGCAGGGTATACTCAGACATGAGTCCCTTGCTCACTGCTCCATCAGGATTCAAGCAAGCCGGGCCGACGACGGCTGAAATGCCAGAAACCGGTCCCCGGAAGCTTGTCTCCTTTCTGGTGAAGAATTGGCTTGGTAGTTTGGTCTGCCCTGTTCCCATGATGCACTGGGCCAGGGACAGACTAATTTGCATATAGCCAGGTTCTGAGCTGGGATGGGGCAGTGAGCTAAATAACGGTGATGGATCAAGCCCTGATCTTTGGACTGGGTAAGAGTGGTCTGCTTAATTCAGACACTCTGTTCATCACCACCCCCTTTTCTGAATCGTTTTTGGCCACTATAGGTGTGGCAGGGTATACTCAGACATGAGTCCCTTGCTCACTGCTCCATCAGGATTCAAGCAAGCCGGGCCGACGACGGCTGAAATGCTAGAAACCGGTCCCCGGAAGCTTGTCTCCTTTCTGGTGAAGAATTGGCTTGGTAGTTTGGTCTGCCCTGTTCCCATGATGCACTGGGCCAGGGACAGACTAATTTGCATATAGCCAGGTTCTGAGCTGGGATGGGGCAGTGAGCTAAATAACGGTGATGGATCAAGCCCTGATCTTTGGACTGGGTAAGAGTGGTCTGCTTAATTCAGACACTCTGTTCATCACCACCCCCTTTTCTGAATCGTTTTTGGCCACTATAGGTGTGGCAGGGTATACTCAGACATGAGTCCCTTGCTCACTGCTCCATCAGGATTCAAGCAAGCCGGGCCGCCGACGGCTGAAATGCCAGAAACTGGTCCCCGGAAGCTTGTCTCCTTTCTGGTGAAGAATTGGCTTGGTAGTTTGGTCTGCCCTGTTCCCATGATGCACTGGGCCAGGGACAGACTAATTTGCATATAGCCAGGTTCTGAGCTGGGATGGGGCAGTGAGCTAAATAACGGTGATGGATCAAGCCCTGATCTTTGGACTGGGTAAGAGTGGTCTGCTTAATTCAGACACTCTGTTCATCATCACCCCCTTTTCTGAATCGTTTTTGGCCACTATAGGTGTGGCAGGGTATACTCAGACATGAGTCCCTTGCTCACTGCTCCATCAGGATTCAAGCAAGCCGGGCCGACAACGGCTGAAATGCCAGAAACCGGTCCCCGGAAGCTTGTCTCCTTTCTGGTGAAGAATGGGCTTGGTAGTTTGGTCTGCCCTGTTCCCATGATGCACTGGGCCAGGGACAGACTAATTTGCATATAGCCAGGTTCTGAGCTGGGATGGGGCAGTGAGCTAAATAACGGTGATGGATCAAGCCCTGATCTTTGGACTGGGTAAGAGTGGTCTGCTTAATTAAGACACTCTGTTCATCACCACCCCCTTTTCTGAATCGTTTTTGGCCACTATAGGTGTGGCAGGGTATACTCAGACATGAGTCCCTTGCTCACTGCTCCATCAGGATTCAAGCAAGCCGGGCCGACGACGGCTGAAATGCCAGAAACCGGTCCCCGGAAGCTTGTCTCCTTTCTGGTGAAGAATTGGCTTGGTAGTTTGGTCTGCCCTGTTCCCATGATGCACTGGGCCAGGGACAGACTAATTTGCATATAGCCAGGTTCTGAGCTGGGATGGGGCAGTGAGCTAAATAACGGTGATGGATCAAGCCCTGATCTTTGGACTGGGTAAGAGTGGTCTGCTTAATTCAGACACTCTGTTCATCACCACCCCCTTTTCTGAAAGGTTCCCCATTGAAGCGTCACAATTCTCTCCAATATTACCCACTAAATTGGTCCCGGGATATCTCACCCCTCAATTTCTGGACATGGCTAGACTGCTAAAGAATTATCTGGTGATGCACCTCCTGGCAGATTCCTTCAATTCAAGAGCAGATGAACTAAGCCATCAATGCCTTGTGGATCACAAATAGCATTTACATCCAGAGGTGGCACTGAATATTTTCCACGAATGTAGAGAACCCTTCCTCGATCTTTTCACCACTGCTCAGAATGCAAAATGTCAGCACTTTTTCACACTAGAGTTTCCAAAGCATCTTTTGCCCGGAGACACTTTCCATGTAGAGTTGATGTCTGCCTTTACACTGATAACTCTCCTTTCCCATTCTCAAAATACAATCAGGACCAACCAAGCCCAAGTAATTCTAGTGACCCTGGATTGGGCTCAGACAGTATGTTATCCCTAACTCAAGGGCATGAATATCCATCCTCTGATCAGGCTGCTCCTTTGGGTGGATCTTATTTCAAAGTAGCAGGGAAGGGTTCTGCACCAGAACCTGTGGAATCAACATCTCCATTCTTGAAGATTGAGCAGCCAAGATGGCCACCACCGACTCCCCTAATCCCCTCTGTCTGCATGCACTACCATACACACCTGGTGACTGCGGTCACATGACACTTCACATAGTCCTTCTTTTAGCACCGATCACTCCTGCACTCATCACCAACCAGGCTGCCAAATCGGTCACTCCGATATCACAACGGCCAGCGCAGAGGCGTGATTATCACCGCCCATACTCCAATTTGGTAAGTCTCCCTTTCTGGCTTTCCTCCACATGAGGTCAGCTCCTGTTCACTTCCCCTGATGCTCACCTGTAAGTTTTTTCCCCACAGACCGCTTACCTGAATTAATTAGCTCACATCACCTAGAAATGCCCTCTCGGTAAGACCTACGGTGCGGTTATTCTCTTATCTGGCTTCACGTCCGATTCGTCCTTGATCCGCATTTTCCTTTTTTCACACTCTCGCTTGCGGGCAGGAACTGCTCGCCTCCTATTATCACCAATCCACTGCAGGTCCCTCTGACCTTGCAGTTGGTAACTTCACCTTGACCATCCCTTACGCCATTTCAATTTCACTTCACCTAGCTCTTCACCTTCTCTTCCGTCATCACCTGAGCGCACCATAGTTCCACAAATCCAATTAACCACCTGTGTCAGACGTTCTTAGTCCTAGATTCATCGCAATTGTAGTGATCACTTCTACGTAATCTGAATTAGGATACAGTCCCCATATCTCACTAACAGAATGCATTTTTATTCTTGGTTCTCTAAAACTATATGGTCAACTTCTTGAATATTTTAAATTCCTTACCTTTGTACTTATTATTACGTTTTTTCCCCCCTCTCTTTTTCTTTCCCACTAAATGTATTGTTATCCACAGGCATTTTAATCAGGCATGTAACTTTATGCCCTGATGATGATCCCACTATTTCATGTATGGGATAGAAACGTCGTCGACTCCTTGACACATTAAAACAATCATATGTAATAATTTTAATGTGCTATGGTGTTTTTCTTCATTTATGCTTGCCAATTTGATGAATTATTTTCCAAGCATTAAGTTATGCCTGAGCCGTTTCTGTTTGTTTGTATTCTGATTGAAGCTGAGTTTGTGTTCCCACTTTATTTTTGTGTCATAAACTCTTCTAATATTAAAAGTATTCTTGTCCCTCTGGACAACGCAATATAGATTTCATTGCATTTCCATATGTAATGTTTTTCACCTATTCCTTTTGTGAGGGACCACTGTGTTATCAACATACTTGTACCCAAGGTTCCTGACCAATCTTATTGGGTTCCCTTGTTTGTTAATAATATGAAGATTGAACAGTGGCAGCTGAGTGATTTTGACCTTCCTCTCGAATTCATAAATGTCATTCTGTCAGTCAGGCATCCCATGGCCAAATCTGTATATGCCTGCCTTTGGGATATGCTTGTGGCCTAGTACACTTCTAAACATCGACTCACTACATACCAAACTATCTGAAGTGTTATTGTTGTGATGTCACTAGCCCAGGAAGGTCTTGCTCTGGGCACTGTAAAAAGGTATCTGTCGGCTCTCTTGGCATTTTTAAGGCGCCAGACCAGCCCTTGTAGTTCAAATCACCAGTTGTAATGCACTTCCTCAAGGAGTTGCAGTTTCTGTTCTTCCTTCTCGGTTTTTTGTATGCCCAACAGGATTTATATTTAGTCCTCGCATTTCTCATGTGTTCCCTTTGAGAACCTATACAGCTGTCCTCTTCAGCTCCTCACCCTCAAGACCGTTTTTGTTGTTGTTTAACATCTGAGTCATGGGTGATTGAGTTTCAGGCTCTGGTGGTCAACCCACCCTACACGACTTCCTACCGAAACAAGCTGATTCTGCAAACTTAGGTCTCCTTCCTTTCAAAGGTAGTAACTCCCTTTCAGGTTGGCCAGAGCATCACTCTTCTGGCATTCTTTGCTCCGCCTTACCCCTCTAAGGAGCTGGTGAGACTTCACCAGCTTGATCCGAAAAGTGCTCAGCATCTACATTGATCGCACCAAAGAACAATGGGAAGATGATCAGCTCTTTTTCAGATTCATTAGATCAACGAAAGGCAAGACTGTGGGGAAACATCTCTACCTTGCTCTGCAAGTAAGATCTGCTGTGCACGTGCCCAAAAGCAGGCCCCTGAAGAATTGAAGACTCATTCTACCAGAGCCAAGGCTGCTACCACTGAGTTGTGCATGTGGTGCTTGTTCTGGACATTTGCCAAACTGGTAGTTTGGCGTCACTCCATATAGTCACCATGCACCATTGTCTAGACAGACAGGTCCATCGGGAAGGGTACTTTACCTGCCCGGTCCTTCAGGACTTTTTTTTTTGTTTGAGCCAGTTTACAGACCTACCTCCAGGAAAGTACTGCTTTGGTATCTATTCAGAAGCCAAGGAATCTGCGTTTATACGTTTCTATTAGAAGAACAAGTTACTCACCTTCAGTAATGCTCTTTCTGGTAGAGCTTCTAACTGCAGATTCCACACCACCTCCCCGCCACATCCTTGGTCTGTCAATTGGGTTCTTTCATATAATAAGATTCCATTTTAAAGAAGTGCACACTGGTCATGATTGATCTGATTTTAGTTCTGCATCTGTGCGCATGGTTGAGTCAAAACGTAACTGTCAGCGTACATGGGTGGTGCTTATATAGGCACACACATGTCGCATATGGTGTGGAACAACATTGTTGGGGAGCCGTGAGCACCTACTGACACAAAGGAGTACTGCTAAAGATTTTACAGATGCAGTCTGATTTCTGGGGAAATGTTTTCCAAAGATGAGGATTCTACAGTTAGCTAGAATCTCTACCAGAAAGAACATTACCAAAGATAACTTGTTCATTATTTAAAGTGCTTAGATAATGTAAAAACTGTGATGGCGTGGTATCAGGATATCCTCATCAGAATATCAGATGGCATAAATATTGTCTCCCACATATCATCTGCAAAACTAGCTCCCCTGGAAGGTTGATATTAGAAACTCTACACCCAATGGTATCATATTTGTTGTAAATTATATTTAATATGGGATATTTTTGTGTGATAATATCTCTGACACACCTCCATGCATAGAAGTCTATTATAACGATCCTATCGTCAGAAATTGTTTCGTAGCAGTGACACACTTTGCTTGAGTTGGCCTTTGTCACCTTAGTTAAAATGTATTTGTTTTTAGTTGTGGATGTTATCACAACCACTGATTTTCTCCACACAAGGTCTCTAGTTTTACAATCCATAGAGCAGACCTATCTCACGAATGACTGCAGATTAAGCATGATTTTATTTCATGTCAAGCCATCAATTTAGAGAAGCTAATACCACCCAACATTCAAGATATATATTATTTTTCTTTTAGGTGTGCCAATGTTATCTGTACAGCCAAAAGGCAAACAGAAGGGCTGTGCTGGCTGTAATCGAAAGATCAAGGACCGGTACCTGCTGAAGGCCTTGGATAAGTATTGGCATGAAGACTGTCTAAAATGCGCCTGTTGCGACTGCCGCCTTGGAGAGGTTGGGTCCACTCTATACACAAAAGCAAATCTTATTCTCTGTCGCAGAGATTACTTGAGGTAGGTCCAGTCCAAGAACATGACATACTAAGTTTACTTTTGTGAAACAATTGTAATTATGTCCGGATCTAAAATGTGTTGGCCAGGAGGCAGCAGGCAACCAATCTTAGAAACAGCATTGGCTATGCATTTTGCTTTGCGGTGACTTGCAGGAAATTGAACGGATATTCAACTTGGATGCAGAGGCAGGACCCACATACTGTGAAATGTGCTTTACAAATAAAAATCTATTCATAAAAGATGTACCAGCGTGATAGAATGGCAGTGCTTAAAGGTAGCTCGTGTTGTGTGCATCACATTTAAAATATGATTCTTCCTGTATCACTGTGGCACAGTGTGATTTAGGTAATCTCATTGCTTATTTATCCTTTTCCTCAAACATGTATAGGAATAAATGCAATGCACCTAAGGCCCAAGGAGATTCTTGTTGCATTAGGGCTGGATCCATGCCTTACTTACAGGATTATCACTATACATTAGTGAATTCCATTTAGAAGCATTTTATTTAAAATGTATCTTAGGATGTGTAAGAGTCCGGAAAGGAGTGATGATAGTATCATTGTGCTGCAGATAATGTAACATATTAAAGAACTAAATATTAATGTAATGGTCTCAATGAAAGAAATGATGGGCTCAATTCATAAGTAATTTGTAAGTCAGGTCTGTCAGATTTACATATATGTGCAATGAAGGAATTTCGAGGTTAACAAACAGTCCCAGTATACTACATGGAAAGGTAAGCCAATTGCAGGCTGGATTACGGGGAATGTGAAATGCCTGCTCAGGATCATAAACTTTAAACAAAATATCTCAAAATAACCTAGTGCAGTGACCTGCTAAGTGAGCTACGACCATAAGAAATACCATAAAGGGACCTGCAGAGTTGTTCAAAGCTGCCTTACTGAAAACTGTAAACTATGTGACTCTCTTACACTTCTCCATCCATCACACTGCTAAGAAGTGCATAGACCACACAATAACCGCAAGTCATTGGTCATCAAGCATACCATGGGAACACTTCCCACATAGGATCAAAACAAAGACAACACGCTACCAACCATACACGCAACACAGTGTACCATGCTACCAATCTATAGAAGCACTTCAGCGCCCCAAATAGGGGTTGTAAGTGCTATATAAATGTTGCAGTAATGTATAATATGATGCTGTGCGACATTGCTATCAAACTTTTATTCCCTTCTGTGCAGTTCTCCATAGTGGAGAACTCCACACAGGGGAACTATTGCCTATGGAAAAGGACAAATGTTTTCACTGTGCCAACAATGTTTTTGCCTGAGGAGACCCACTTTCTGTTGCATCCTGGGCAACTCTAGGGTTGCCTTGCCACCCTGTAAAGAGATTCTCTTGACTGGTTCAAGAATGTGACCCTTTCCAAGGTGGAAAGAGGAATGAGAGGAGTAAGAGAGGATGCCCACAAATGTACTTGTTTCTGGGTGTTCACAAACTTCCAAGGCTAACCTTGGAACACACTGAAATTCAAATGTTACCACCCCTTGAGTGGATTTACAGGTGCGGAGAACTCTGCGCTATTTATAATGATAATTTGGTATTCATACTTGTGTTTACAACAGATTAGTTGGTGTGCTGTGGTGCTTTTTAAGGGTCATTTTGAGAAATTCACACCTTCGATGCCATTTGAACAGGGGTTGTGGATAATGAAAAGAAACGCATACTTTTCAAAGAATAAAATACAAATAATTGTTATTTAACATGTTCACATTTATAAAAACAATTTGTCACAGAAGAAGGACGTCATGCAGATGCTTCAAGTTTAATTCTGGCAAGATATTTAGTACTTCAGCCATATAAATACATTACACTAAGACATACAAGACATGCAGTAATAAGAGGCTGCCCTTTAAATCATGCCAACTTTCTGGCAGGAGGAAAGGGGTTCTCTGTACTGTGCACATAACTCTGTCTAAAAACACCAGGTAATCCGGGAGTGCAAACTATTAGAAGCCGGAGAAAAGTGTCGTATCTAGTGGAGTGCTCTTGGCGCTTCGATTACAAGACCTATATGATCAGAGCCCATGCAGTACAAAACCGGAATGCTACTGGCCTGGCTGGTGAACTCCGCTAAACTAGACTTGGTGATTTTAGAAATCTAATCCAGTACTGGTGGCAAACAATACAGGCAAGTAAATATTGGTAACAATTTCCAGGATTATCATTCTGCACTTAATCATATCTCAATAACTTGCTCTGTGACGGACATAGGCAATTACTTGTTGCCCCTGACTTTTCCAACACTGCTCTTTGAAGAGGCAGAGATCATGGGAAGGTAGATCACGTTACCGGAGGCCCAAGCTGCAATATAAACTTTGGCCAGGGAAAAAACATCGGGCACTGATGGCCTTCCAGTGGAGCTATATGCCACTTATGTGGAAGAACTGACTCCCAAACTGGTGGACCTATTTAACATGGCCAAGGTCGCAGGCTTACTGCTACCTTCCACCTGTGAATCACTTATAGGCACCTCCTTTCAGCTAAACGCGGATTACAAGATTTTCAGCAGGATACTTGCTACTAGGTTACCTACCCACATGTGCACGCTAATACACACATATCAGGTGGGGGTTCCTTCCAGGTTGGAACACCGCAACTAATATACGAAGGCTGCTGACACTACTAGACGATGACACATATGATTATACGCAGACAGAAATATTCGTGGTAGATATAGAGAAAGCTTTCAGCTGGTTGACAACTTAATCGCCTGGACTTGGCCTCTGTAAATGGATCCTGTGACTTTGGTGTGTACAGTAGGCTGTGTCTTGAAGTGTTATCGTGCAAATAGAGGGACCAGACAGGGTTGCCTTCTCCCCTTACTATTCGCTTTAGCAAGTAAACTACTCACCACCCATGCTAGGATGGGAAGTGCCTATAGGGGAAACTGGTAAGCGGCTATAGGTGCATCAATAGTGGAGGGCAGATACATCATATCTCCTTATATGCTGAAAATCTCTCGATATTCTTACACGATACCTCAACGACGATGGCGGGCACCCTCAAGTTTTTAGATCACTTCAAGCAGCACTTATGACTGAGGGTTAAATGATGAAAATCACAACTGTTCCTGACTATAGTGGACTGTAGTCAGCCACCAGATGTGCCGGGACTGCTGTGGGAATCACGGTGTTTCAAATAACTATGTGTTAACAAATTTCATGACAGTGCAGACCTCCTGGAAGGCAATATAGGGAAGGAGATTCGAGATCTTAAAAGGAGCACTGAATTCTGGGGAATGCTCCCCCTGTCAGTGGCGGGTAAGTTTGCACTATTGAATATGATAATGCTTCCCCTGGTTCTCTATTACTTCATAGTATTGCCAATATGCCTACCCTGGACTATGTTTCGGAACATAAATTCCATCGCTACAGTGGGGGACAGGCTGCAAATGAGCGGCCTTACACACCTTGCAGAGGCCAGTGACTGACAGAGGTCTGGCAGTGCCAGACCTACTATCTGGCAGCCCAGCTACAGTGACTGACACAGTGACACTGATGCCCGGACGTATCAAAAGACCCGATGTACCAGAATCCAGCGGACTCATTAAGGTGCTTATAACTCTAAGTGCTCAAACACAAGGGATTCAAAGGAGTTCAGGGTACTGAACTAATGTTGGGTTTGTGTTTACAGAAGACTAAGATGAAAAATCCATATGTGCTAAACATGTCTGAGTGATACTTGGATGTACCGCCTCATGGTGAGAATTGGAGGGGTTTAACAGAGTCAGTGGAGGCAAGAGCAACCAGGCTGGGTGACTTATTAAAAAGTTAGGCAAACCTCCCCTTCGAGGAGTTCTGAACGATGTATGATCTGCCTAGAGGGCACTTCTTGCTGCATAGGGCTGCAACGAAAGCAGTGTGTAAGCACTGGGGAACAGGACTTGCATAACTAAAGGGACACAACACCTGTCAATACATTGTTACACCAGCGGGCACTTTTAAAGCAATTGCCTGTTTATATGGGACAATGCAGGGAGATATGCTACTGCCTTTGACAATCCTTCCAGAGAAGTGAAGATGAATCTGGGGTGCCCCATACTTGATTGAGACTGGACAGAAATCCTAGAAAGGGTACCTAAGGTGCCAAGAAATGCTTGTTTCAAATTGATACATTTTTACATACTTCACAGAACATACCTGATGCCGGTACGCATTAACCGATATTTTGATATCTCCAATGCCGGCTGTCGAAGATGTGGGGAGGAGAGCTCTGACCTTATTCATATGTTCCTGGCCTGCATGACAAACACCCTACTTGAAAAACATAAGTGCTACACTCACTGCCATTGTTGAGAGAGAGGTCCCATGCTCCCCATGTCACTGCCTCCTTGGCTGGTTCCTGAATACAGCTAAGAAGCAGATTCCAAGACCTTGTATTCGTGTTAGCAAAAAGAGAGATTATTCAAAACCGGAAAGCTCAGAGAAGCCCTTGGGTGGGAGTATGGCGAAAGGAACTCGAGAACTGGACTGGCTATGATGCAGCAGTGTTGCTGAGAGAGGCCAGGGGTGGTATTGGCTCTGGGAAATTATAGTGCACAGTATGAAGCCCCCAGATCCCTCACCTCAGGGTACCCCCTACTGCTAACCCCCAATAGCAGGTACTCGTATTATAGATCATGAACACATCTCCACATCAAAGTATATGATTTCTACACCTGGGCTAACTCTTAGTTACATGTAATGGTCTTTGGAGGCCATTGAGATGAATAAGGAACATTGACCCTCACCTAAAGCCTGACTACGAGTTTTGCAGCCAGGTTACTTCATCAAAAATGTGACGGTTATCCCGTCCGTCATACTACGAGTTCCATTATATCCAATGAAATATAATGGAACTCGTAATACGGTTGAATGGCTATCCATCACATTTGTGATGGAGTAACCCGTCCACCAAACTCGTAGTCAGGCCCCTAGTATGTACCGACATCAAGCGCAACTATCGGGACCCATGACGGAGCGGGATGGGGGGCAATAATTGGGTGGGAATATTGATAGGGGAAATGTTACAGCAGTGCAGGCTAAATTGTGAGGACTATTGTATGGAAATTTGCTTCAACCTTACCAGACATGCTGCTTGGTTTTTTGTAATGAAAAGTAATAAAATCGGTTTAAAAAATAATAAATATTAATAATAACTCTGTCCGAGAGTGTCCACATCTTCCAGACAATGATCTGGAACAATGTGAAGTGAGCAGAGAAAAATATAGTAAATCATTTCCAGCTTTGCTTTTTTTAATTATAATTATGGTTTATTTTATTGCGCCATTTAAACAGCCTTTCTAAAACATGCGCCTTACTTGAGTATAACATTGTGGGTAAGAGTTTTTGCACAAGTTGAGTTGACAAGCTTACCATTGAGTGAATACTCATATTATTTTTTATTTATTTATTTATTTTTTATTTGGAATTTGTGTAGCAGGGCAGACAGAATTAAAAAATAAACTTCATAATATACATATACATGTATATACATATCTACAGATATTTCATTCAGTAGGTTTGGAGCAATTTATAGATCAACAAGAGCAATAACTCAGTATTACATTAGCTAAGTCTTATTTATCCTCCAATTTGTTACCGGTGTCCATATCCATTCTCCCATAGCACGTTTACTAATACCTTTGGATTCATATAGGCATATTTCAATATTATGTATCCCCAACATTCTAGTAAGCCACATCTGAAAAGACGGAGGATTTACATCTTTCCACCCAGCTGAAATCAATATACGAAAAACGGCAACCAAAATAAACAACAAGGCTACTTCATCTTTCCCCAATTTCAGGTTTACGTCAATACCAGTAATCATCAGTGTCGGGGTTAATAGAATATTAAGACCGGTCAGGCCTTCCCAAAATCTCACCATCTCTTTTTTGATAAGCTCAAGACATTTACAAGAAAAAAACATGTGCATTAAATCTGCTCGACTCTCTTTACAACGGGGGCAATTATCATTTTCTAACAAACCCCAGGCATATAGTTTCGCTGGCGTATGATACAAATTGAAGATTGTTTTATAATGCTGTGCACGTAAATTGGATGCTCTTAATATCCGTTTATTCAAAACCAAGGCTAAGTCTAAATCAACCTCTGGGTCATTTAATTTAGTGGACCAGTTGGTTTCCATCTTTTCCAAATCATCAGGGACAGCTTCTAATAAACATCTGTATACGGTCTTGATCTTATTTCTGTCCCTTTCTAAAAGCTTAATCATTGGGGATTCCTGTGAGGAAAAAGCTCTAGGTCTTAAAGCTTGTATAGTTCGGGCTATTTGGCCATAAAGAAGCCAATGACTTCTAGGAATGCCATATCTCCTCTGGAGTACCTCGAATCCCAAAACCTTGCCTTCTTCCATAATATCTCCCAGAGTGATTATTCCCATTCTGTCCCATATCATTAAGTTCCTATCACCTTTTAACTGAAAGAAGATACTTGAGTTACGTAACAATAAATGGGGATTCATTCTTGAAACATGAAAAAAATTTAAAACTATATTCCAGGTCTGCCACATGCTTAACAAGATCTTTAATCAAGTGTTTTTATAAAATCTCCGTTCTAATTCCCCCCGGAAGAACCCTTGAGCTCTATCGCCCATAAGCATTCTGAAGATTGGGGTTGGATTTTCTTCTAATACAGGTCCAGTTCTTGTCTCTACTTTTGACTGAACTAAAATATGCATTTGAAGCAAAAGGCATGACCAGTGATATAGCCGTAAATTCGGTAAGGCCATACCCCCCCTTTCATGCGGAAGAGACATGAAATTGGTGGATCGCCTTATCCTTCCATATTGCCATACAAATCTTATAAATGTAGACTCCATACTTTTCAAGACTTTTTCTTCAATTAGTAGTGGAATTGCTCTGAATAGATATAGCACACGAGGAAACATTGACATTTTGACAGCATTAATCCTCCCAATCAGGGACAGGTGAAGTACATCAATTCTCCTTAATTCTTTATCAATAGCCTTGATTAAGGGGGTATAATTCTCTTCCACAATTTTACCCACGGAGGCGTTAATCTTAACTCCAAGATAAGTTGCAGATTCAACAAATCTATAATCGGTCCTCAGGATATTTTTAGAACATATAATCTGGGTTTTTGTATCGTTTAACAGGTATCCTGATTTTGAGCCGTAGTCTTTAGCCATCTGAACAAGGATGGGTAATGCCTGCTGTGGATTGATGGTGATTACAGCGAGGTCATCGGCATACACCAAATTTTCATTGGAGTATCCATTATATACTACTGGTTGAATTCCCGGATTAGCTAATATCTCCTGGATAAGGGGATCAATATACAGGGCAAAGAGAATCGGGGAACAGGGGCAGCCTTGACGCGTCCCTCTCTTGATGTTTATTATCCCCGATTTCTCACCATTGACCGTTACTCTGGCTCTTGGTTCCACATACATTGCCCGAAGGGCTTCAATAATTTTGGGGCCGAAACCTCTGCCTTCCAGTATATCCCATAGAAAGCTCCACGTAACACGATCAAAAGCTTTCTCCGCGTCGAGCAGGATCATTGCCATCTCCCTCCCCGCCGCAGCACAAGCATCAAATAAGCTAATGGCTCTAATTACATGGTCCGTCGTTCCACGACCCGGGACAAAATCGTGCTGCCACGGGGACACAAGATCACCAATGATCCCACTCAACCGATTAGCTAGTATTTTGGAGTATAACTTGATATCTGAATTTATTAATGTTATGGGTCGATAGGAACCTGGGTTACTCGTCGGTTTTCCTTTTTTATGGAAGATTATAATGTTCGTTTCTCTCCAAGACTGTGGAGCCAGACCTGAATAAAAAATCCCATTAAACAAATCCAGTAATAGAGGGGAAACCTCATCCTCTATTGTTTTAAAGACTTCCAAAGGAATACCATCTGGTCCAGAGGCCTTCCCTGAGGCTAGTCCCCGAAGTGCATCAAGGACCTCATTCATTGTAATATCCCTATCTAAATCCACTTTACGTATTCTATCTAATTTAGGGCCTCTGTCACAAATTATTACTCTTTCATTGCTACCAGGTTGTTCGTATTCATACAACCTTTGATAAAAGTTTTCAAATACTCTGCGTATTTCCGTTTCATCCGTATACTCTATGCCTGCTTCTTCAATGTGAGTGATAGTGGATTTTGCCTTCGCTTGTCTTAGCCGAAGGGCTAAGGCCCTGCCAGCCTGTTCCCCAGTCTCATATCTCTTTATTCTAGATGATTGGAACTCCCTTATTGTCTTCTGTGTTATTTCTTTCTGTAGATCGGCTTTCACAACCATTAAAATCTTTAAGCTCTCTACACATTCTTTCCCCTCTGCAATATCTTTTATATGTTGCTCCTCTGCTCTCCCTAATTTCCCCATTAAATTGTCAACTTGCTCTCGATCAATTTTCCTAAGTCTTGCAGAGTAGCTTATTGTTTCCCTCCTTAACGCAGCCTTAAATGTATCCCACACTGTATTCCGTGGGGCGCTTTATCTATTGATATCAAAGAACTCTGTTACCCATTTTTTAAGATGGTCAGTAAATCTTTTATCCATTAATAATTTTTTTTCAAAAGACCAGGGATTTCTTTTTCTTTTCAAACTGCTCACCTCATATGTTATTATTAGGGGATTATGGTCCGAGATTACCTTCGGGAGTTTCATAATGTTAACTTTTGACATCTCTGAGGAGGAAATAAGGGCATAATCCAGTTTTGTATGTTTCTGGGCTGGATTGGAAAAATATGTGTATCCCGGATGCTGTGGATGTTTAGCTAGCCATATATCCTGTAAGCCATGGGAATTTATAAGGGCTTCAATTGATCGATAAACCTTAGGTTTCCGTCCTATATATCTTTTTGAGGTACCCCAATCTGCTGAGATATTAAAATCACCAGTAACAATTAAAGGGGTAGGCCATCCAACTAGCTCTGTCTCTAAAAAGTCAAATATCTCAGGATCATCCTGATTTGATCCATAAATTACACAGAGAGTGACTCCCACTTCCAATTCTGCCATTACCCATCTACCGTTGGCATGCGCCAATACTTTTTTTGCCTCCCCCAGTGAGGTTCGAATCATAATTGCTACTCCACGAATTGTAGAGGTCTGGGTTGAACAAGCAACTAGTTCAAAACCATTGAGAAAGAGCAAGTTACGCCTTGCCCAAGGAAGATGGGTCTCCATATTATTTTTTAAATGGTGAAGTGTTGCCAGGGCACAGATGAAAGGGATGGTGGTGACACATGAGGTACATGATTGTGCACATCAAATGGTGATCTATTCATACATCCTGGTAGGATGGCTTTCAAACTTACTGGAAAATTTAGATAACATGTCCGACCTATATTGTTTGTCATCAGTATTTATACGCCTCCTTTGTCAGTGGTGAATGCATTCTCCCTGCTTTCTTGGTTGATCAATTATTCATACACATGCCCCTCTTTGGTCCTAAGTCTTCTAGAAGGCAAACAGTTGGAAGGAAAACACCCAATTCTATATTTTCTTTACTACTTTTATGATTGGATTCATGGAACGCTTTCATGACTTTCACTAAGTTATGACATCCTTAGCAGATTAAGGGCCATATGTATACAAAAAGAGTTTTGCGATTCTCAAATTGTGTTTTTTAGCAAATTTCAATTAGAGAATCGCAAAATGCAATGTTAAAAAATGTGAGAATCCTGCATATTTCTTATTAAGGAATACCTTCCCATTCATTCCCATGTGCTAGGAGGCCCATAGGAATGAATGGGAAGGCATTCTCAATTTGTGACTACCAATTAGAGAATCGCAAATTGAGAATGCAATTTCAAGGTTGCAAGGGTGCCAAAAGGACACCCTGGTGCACTTCTAAAATATACATATGTGCACATTTTGCGCACATACATGCCCTACGGCACTTTTAAAAAATCAAAAAAGTGTTTTTTAACGAAAATTGCAAATTATCACCAACTTGAAGTTGGTGGTGCTTTGCAATTCCTTAAGGCCAAATAGCAAATTTCTGGTGCTTCCAGAATTGCATTTAAGGAATCGCAATTTGCGATTCCTTAATTGCATTTGCAAAATAGAGAATCACAAATTTTGCAATTCTCTATTTTGCGCTAGCCTTTTGGAATGATACATCCCAAAAGGCTTTTTCCAATTCGTAAACGGGTCGATTCTGAGAATCTGCCTGTTTGAAAACAGGAAAAAGGATTGATACATATGCCCCAAATGACTTAATCTAACCCAGATGGTTTGTGTTCTATGTAGGGAGTTGTAAAGGACTAATCATGAGGCTTGTTCTTGAATAAGCTGTGCCTTTGCTACAGTACATCTTCACTATCATTAGTAACAATTTCTGAACACCTTAGCTGTTATTACTAAGTCTGGAATCACTTGGAGTGACCTGGCTGGCCAGAACCTAAGGGCCAGATGTATCAAGCAAATTCGCATTCACAAAGGCCGAATTTGCTAAATGGAACGTACGAAGCAAAATCTGGTGCAAAATAAGGAATCGCAAAATTTGCGATTCCTTATTTTGCAATTGCATTTAATGAATCGCAAGTTTTGCGATTCCTTAAATGCAATGTATGTAGCAAAGAAAATTAGCAAAATGCCCTTAATGAATCGTAAATTACCACCAACTTCTAGTTGGTGGTAAGTTGCGGATTCCTTGAAAAATGCACATTTTAGCATTTTTCAAAGTGCCATGTGACGCACATACATGCCCTTAGGGCATGTATGTGCGCCACATGTGCACCCATGCATATTTCAGGGGTGCAACAGGGTGTCCTTTGGACACCCCTGCACCCTTGAAATTATTCTCAATTTGCGATTAGCAAATTGCAAATCGCAAATTGAGAATAACTTCCCATTCATTCCTATGGGCCTCCTGACCCATGGAAATGAATGGGAAATTATTCCTTAATTGCGATTAGCAATTTGCTAATCACAATTAAGGAATTGTAAGAAATCGCTAAAAAATAGCGAATTTCTACATACATCACAATTTGCAATTCCCAAATAGCGATTTCTAAATATCGCTATTTGGGAATCGCAAATGATGGTAATGATACATCTGCCCCCAAATCCTTACATGATTACTCACGGAAAATATTAATTTAGCTAACATTTCCTATCTCTGATTTGGGTAATGTCCTATCATCACGACAGCAGATTGAAATCGTTTTTTAAACAGGAAGTGATATTCTTTTCTTAGCTGAAAGTGGGTGATATGAACATCATTTAGAAGTAGACTGAATTTTTAGGTGTAATGTGTGCTAAGGCATGGCAGCACAGGGGTTTAGGTGTGAGAAGGGCCATGAACATAAATATGGCTCAAAAATGCTCTCTGTTTTCCAGTGGCTTACTGTATTTTAGCTGGGAAGGGGGCTGTTGGGGCACAAAGGCACACCTAAAACTCACACTCATGCATTCACACATGCACATACACACACATCTATTCATAGCACTCCTAAATATTCATGCATGCACGCACATGCCAAACATTAAAAATAAAATCATACTTACCTGTGCATCTCTGCCTCGGAGATCCCAGGAAGGTTGGAACTGCTGCCTTCCCTCATTGGCTGACCAATGAGTCCAGTCAATGACAACACTGTCATTTACTGTTCAGCCATTGAGTGAAAGCATCAGTCCCTGACTCGTCACAGAGTGGGATGGGGTCAGTGAGACTGCTGACCCCACCCCACTCTTTGACAAGGTGTCAGTGATTGACAATCGGCCCTGGGCACTTCAGGGCTTACAACTGAAACGCCCAGGTCTGAGGCAATCAGTGATGATCCCCCTCATCATGAGGGGGCTGGTGCTTGAAGTGCTTCGCCTGGCTAAAGAGGTCACGCCTATAGGAGCTGTGACTTCTTCAGCCTGGCAAAATTATGCTCAGGCAGCCATGAGTCTGTGGATTTAGCTTTTGTCTAGCTCCTGGTTGCCTAACCTGAAAATAGGGAGTGTCTGTCAGGTTGACCTTTGCTCAGCCTGGTAGACTCTCTTGATGGTGGCCAAAAGGTGAGAGGCGTGGCCCCTCAGCCCAGTAGGATGGGCCGTGGCTGCTGCATTCACTAAACATGATTTAAATTGCATAGCCTCAGGATGCAACACACAGTTTGTAAATAAGTTTAGTAATTTGCTAAGAATGACATTGGCAATCTGATACACAAATTCAATAAAAGAAGCTTTTAAAAAAAATATATGTGTACAATTGTGCTCTGTTTTATACTTCCATAACCAAAATGCAACTGCATAATAGGTTTGCCCTATTTACAAACCCTATTTTGCAAATCGGTAAGCTAATACCTACTTGCAAAATATGGTGTATGACATTATTATTATGATTATTATTAAATCGATTCTTGGTATAGCGCATGGCTACCCTTAGGCATCTCAGCACTGGTTGCGAAGGCATCACACATTACTGTTCTACTGCAGCTTCTGGAAGAGCCATGTTTTTAGTTGTTTCCTGAAAGAGAGGTGCTGTGGTGTGGATCTAAGTTGCAGGGGAAGTGTGTTCCACAGAACGGCTACGTTGTACGAAAACATAAGTCCCCCGGTTCTTGCCCTCCTAATCTTTGGTACCTTGGCTAGGAACAGATTGGCAGATCTCAGATTATAACGAGGGTGATGGAAGGAGACCAGTGTGGAAAGAATTTTTGGGCCTGTGTCCCAGAGGGTCTTGTGTGCAATGCAGAGTGATTTGAACCTAACACGCTCGGATATGGGGAGCCAGTGCAGCGCTCTCAGTGCTGGCTTGGCTGATTGTTTCTTGGGGATGTTGTATAGTAGTCTAGCTGCACAGTTCTGTACCACTTGATGTTTTCTTACTACAGCGTTAGGGGTGCCTAGGTAGAGTGCATTGCAGTAGTCTAACCGGGGGAGTATCAGGGCTTGTACCATTGTTCTGCATGCGGAATCTGGGAGAAGTGGTAGGATTTTCCTAAGTTGCCTTAAAATGCCAAAACATGTGGCTGCCACTTGTACCACTTCATGGTCTAGTTTTAGTGACTTATCCAGCCAGATTCCAAGGCTCTTTATTAGGAAGAGGCATGCCAAGGGCATCCCTTCCTAATAGCGACTCACACTTCAATGTAAGATTTTTTTGCAGCCGCAAAACACTCGGAGTTTACCACCCCTTTCAAATGGATGGTAACCCACTCGCAAACTGGAAGGGGTCCCCAGGGAACCCCTTCGCCTTTGTATCTTGCATTGAAAATATTTTTAAGAGCAGGCAGTGGTACCACGCACCAATGCCACTCTTTAAGAATTAAACAGTAACGTTTTCTTTTTTGAATGCATTCTGTTTTTCTTTAAGATTTTTTTTTTAAAAACAGCTTTATTTAAAAAGCAGTTACAGACCTGGTGGTCTGCTGACCCCAGCAGGCCACCTTCCCTTCGTGTACTAGCCATTCCTAATGGGGTCGGAAATTGCACCTGACACATTAATATTAATGAGGCAGGCAATTTACGACCCAATTAGGAATCGCAAACAGTGACTGAGTCACTGTTGTACATTCCTATTGCAAGTCGCAAAACAACACAATTTGTGACTCGCAAATTTGTAGGTTCGTACATCTGGCCCATGATATCCTACTGGTATTGAAGGTGGCTGCATAGTGACTGTGAAAGAATCTGTTGAATAGCTACTTATGCTGATGTAGGACAGTTTGTGTGCATCTCGTCTTGACAAGAGTTCAATATACACCTAGTGGCGGAGCTGGGGATGGCAGCCATGTGAAATAATCACAAGCACCCCATGATGCAGCACTCGGATAGTTTCCTCATTTCATCGCCTCTTCTCTTTTACTCTTTCTAATCTGAGTGTAGCTTTGTAAATTGATATGGAGGCATGACAAGTGTCAAACACAAATGTAAGTCAACCTAACCATTTGTGGCAGAAAAGAGTAAAAACGTTTCCACATTACCTTATTTTAACATCCTTAACCAAAACAAGACACATTGGTTTGATTCATATTTGCTTCATTGAGGAATATGTGACTTCCTTAAGTGGGATACCCTATTCGATGAGTGGCTGCATATGGTGTTTTTATTGTAATTTAAGTTTCATGGTTTAGGGATTGTCTTCTGTCATTTATATCAATGTTTGAGTTTTTTGACAGTGGACATGTTTTCATTAACTTGCAGAAGACAAAGGCATGTGCTCTGTAAAGACTTCTGAATTTCTGCTTTATAATGCAACCGTAGATGTAATCAGCTAAGGCATATGATACAGAGAAAATACAAATTGATGCAGATATAGACCCAAATTAAATGTTGGTCAATTTCACGGTCAGTTATATGCGCTAAATGAAGCATCATAGCAAATTGGAACTATTGCAGATCTTTTTAAGATTACATATATGTCGATAGTCCATATGTAATTATGTTCTAAATAGCCCTCCAGTATGATTGTATATTATACGGTTCATGTATAGGCTTGGGAGACTGATCAATTCTTCTGAATAAATATTTTAGCTACACTATTCTGTATGTTTAATAAGCTTTATTGAAACAAAAAGTTAATTAAATATATCATTGGCCTAAATCATAATAATATACAGAATAACAGGTAAGCAGAATAAAGTAGGCAACACATTAATAGTAGAAAGCTGTTTACATTTTAGGGGCATTAAGGGAAAAAAGAAAGGAAAAGAAGAAAAGAAAACATGGGGGGAGAGAAAGGAGGGTAAATAACAGTAGAAAATATATTTACAAGCTATAAAGAAGAAGTAATATGATGCTCCATAAATCATAAGATATAGTGAACAAGTTGACTGTTTTAAATCAAATCCGCCAGAATTAAAAGAAGGAAAGAATAAAGAGGAAGGAATTCAAGTGGCTTGGAAGTTTTCAGAACGGTGATGAGAAACAGCATTGATTGAAACCTTATTAAAATGAGTAGTTAATGGCAACCAAAATACATCTCTATTAACATGTGGATTATATTGGGAGGCATAAGCAACATCTAACCTATGATATTGGCATACAGTATTCCAACAAGAATTAGTTGAAAGTTTTGACAAACATTTACAGTTTAACAGATTTTTTTGAAAAGCTAAAGCTAACATGAGATCAAACAACCCTCATTAACAGGATGATTGAATGATGGATTCTGATAAACTTCCCATAAAGAGAAGGAGACTGGACATGGGAGTATGAAACTTAAAAATGGGGGATAAACAAGCCCTTATTTGTGTCCAAAAGAAACTACAATGGGGCATGAAAAAAGGAGATGTGAAAGATCTGCTGATGGAAAGTCACAAGACCAACATTTCTGATTATCTGTGTGTGTGAAGTTAGCTATGGAAATAGGAGTGAAATATAATCTATGATACAGAAATAACATAGATTGAGTAGTGGAGGCAGATCTCGGGATCCTCAGTGACCGAGCCCAAATAGTACACTGAAAATCTAAATCTGATTCCCAAGCAAGTTCCATTTTAGATGTAACATGTTCTGGAGTCGTGGAGGAGAATAATTTATAAATTAAGGAAGCTTATGGACATAATGCCAAGATTTTGAGAAGTGGGTACTGTGTAGATGAAGACTAATCAGGAGGAAGGGAATACAAAATATTAAGAATTGTTTCCATAAGAATGGAGAATCTGAATAAAAATGGTCGAGGACATTTGAATGTATTTTGAAAAAATAGGAAATGAACAGGGAGAAGTACCATCAAACAAATCTTTGACCCAAATAAATTTCTTAGCCCACCAAGAGGACCAATATATAGGCTTATTATTAATGCTAATAAGGCGATTATGCCAGAGATGGGATTGTGTAAAATCATTTTTGGAGAGTAATTTTGGCTGAAGAGTATAAATAAACAGTGTTCGATAATGACCCATAAAGGAGTAAAAGGAGAAGGTTCCATAAGGAGCCAATGAGAAGCCTGTTTTAAACAGAAAGCCTTGTGATATAACCGAAAATCTGGAAAGTTTACCCCACCGACAAGTCTTGGTTTCCTGAGGTGAAATAAAGAAATTCTGGATTTTTTGTTTCTCCATTAAAATTTGGAAAGAAAATAATCTATTTTTTTAAAGAAGGTGAGAAGAATGTGGACTGGAATCATTGAGAAATAGTATAATAGAATTGGAGTAATCATCATCTTCATGTAATCAAGACAACCCCACCAAGAGAGAAAAAGAGGGTTCCATGAAGATAGGAGTTTGGAAATACGATCCAGAGCAACAATCATGTTTAGTTTATAGAGTTGGAAAACTAGATACCAAGATACTTGATTTTAGAATTATTCCAATGAAAGCCAGTAGAGTCAAATTGTTGTTTACGACAACATTTTGTAATTGGTAGGACCTCTGTTTTATCAGGGCGTTATGGCGAATATGGGAGAGAAAAGGCTCAAGAGAAAGGACAAATAAAAGGGGAGATAATGGACAGCCCTGAAGAACACCACGATGGAGTGAAAAATGTGTGAGATTTGACCATTAACGATGGTTGAAGCATAGGGAGCAGAATACAGAAGAGAAACAAAAGAAATGAATTTAGCACCAAAGCCATGCTATTGAAGAGATTTATATAGGGAGGACCAGTCTACCCTAACAAAGGCTTTTTCAGTGTCAATGGAGATCGCCGCAAGAGGAAAGGATAAGGAGAAAGCTTTATTTAGAACATTAAAGAATAAAAAAGAGTTATCAGAAGTTAGTCTACCCTTGCCAAATCCACATTGTTCCGGGGCTATTAAATGAGGAAGTAAGTATTCAAGGCGTAATGCCAATAGTTTGGCGAAGATCTTACAATCAACGTTTACCAAGGAGATAGGACTGTAGTTCTAACAAAATTTGGGATCTTTACCATCTTTATGAATAAGACATATAGAAGCCTCCAGAAAGTACCATTTGCTGTGCCTGTACAGCAAAAGTGTTGAAAAAGATTAAAGAGTTTTGGTAGTAACAGATAAGAGAAGTGAAGATAAAATTCTACCGAAAAGCCATCCGGACCAGGGGATTTGCATTTCTTTAGAGAGTTCAAAGAAGAAGAGATTTCCTCGAGTGAAAGACCCATATCCAATTAGGTAAAATCTAAATCTGAAGAAGGTGGAGGAATAGTGCTTAGATATTCATCGATGTGTGAATCTGTTCGGGGTGCCTCAGGAGTGTATAAATCACTATAAAATTAAGTAAAGTCATATAAAATATCCTGATCCTTAAAAAGGTGTTTAACATCGGTTGATTGAATAAAGTCAATGAGTGTTCTCTCCTTTCTAGATTTTAGATAATTAGCAAGGAGTGTTCCAACTTTCTTTTGACCCCCATAATATCCAGTACTACTACGGAGTAGAATAAAAAATGCATTATCTGTGGAAATGTTATTAAAATCCATCTTTGCAGCAATAAGTTCTTGGAGGGTGGAATCCAATGAAGAAGTATAAGACCGATGTTCTAAGTGTTTGATGGAGGCTAATACAGCCTTATGTTTAGTGGAAGTTTGTTTCTTTTTCTTTGAGATAAAATCTATAATAAAACCTCGAGCGGTGGCTTTAAGACTATCCCACACCGAAACTTGGGACACAGAGCATCCTTATTTATTGAGAAGAATTCTTCAGCGAAAGAGTTGAAGGAAGAGGAGAAAACAGGATCTTGTAAAAGATTATTGTTAAATCTCCATCTGGAACATTTAGATCTAGGAGGGAGTAAATCACAATCAACAACCACCGGAGTATGGAATGAAATAAGAATGGGCTCGATCGAGGAGGAAACAAGATTCTGGGACAAGTATTTAGAAAGTAATATATAGTCAAACCTCGATAAGGATCCATGTGGGGGGAGAAAAAGAGAAATTCTGATTGGTCTGGATTGTATAGTCTCCAGGCGTCAACTAGATGAGCCTGTGTGATAGTACTAAGAAATTGTTTGTGGGTCTTATGGGGAATATAGTGAACCTGGGATTTGCAATCAATAAAAGGGTCCATAACTTGATTACAGTCACCTCCAAGTATAAAGAATTCATCTTTTATATTGAACAAACTTGTCTGTACTACTGGACCAAAAAGTAGGATTGGGTTGAGTAGGGCCATAAAGATTAAACAGAGTGAGAGGGATAATATTAATTATTAACTTGACCAAAATCCAACTACCATCAGAATGAGTATCTTGTGTTACAACCGAGCATTTCAACTTTTTTTGGCATAAAATAACAACCCCATTCTTTTGTATTTGTAGGAGATATCAGTACCAAGCCAACCCAATTGTGCTTAAGTTTGAGTGCTTTAGCCTCAGACAGATGAGTTTCTTGTAATAAAACTAAATCAGGTTTATAGGAGGCTAAATGTGAAATAATTCTTTGCCTCTTTATAGGATTATTAAAACCTTTTACATTCCATGTAATAACTCTGAATAGAAAGGAATAACATTATATATACAGTAATACAATTTGAAAATACATATGAGCATAAGAGCGAGATTAAGCCTGAGAAAGAGTAAAAAAGAAGAAAAAAAAGAGATAAAACCATAAGGTGTGAAAAATAGATATAGGGGAGAAAATGTGGACGAAGGAGCGGGGTAGAGAAAACTGCTGAAGCAACAAACGGGGGAAAAAAGAAAAGGCTAATGAAAAGATGACAAGGGCAGAAGACAGGGAAAGCAATTAGATGAGGAGAAAGAAATAATATATCCAATAAAAGATAGAAAAAGGGGAGAAGAGGGAATAGGAAAAGAGAGAAGAAAGTCAAATAGAGACAGTACAAATCCAGAGAGGATGACTGAAAAATACATACCTGAGGGGGGCAAACAGAGACACAACTGGGGCAAGTACAACACACGAAAAGATGAACCGTCCGAACGCGAGGAGTCTGTCACACCGGGACTAGGTAGGAAAGAGAAACGGGCCAAATGTAGTGAGAATAAATGGACAAACCTGTAGAAATGTACAAAAAAGAGACAATAAACATCAAGTAAACAAGAAGAACTACGTATTTGTCAAACATAATACAAACAAAGAATGTATTCATGAGCAACAGGTGAATTTTATAATTGAACAATATTAGACTAAATTAGAGGAAAAAAGAGAATAGAAAAATAAATAACAGATCAAGAGAACATTAAATACATAATTACTGAACCATTAGAAGGATCAGCAGAAAATATGCCATAGTTAGAAACATTCTAGAGATTTCTTCACTAAAAAAAAAAGAAGAAGTGAGAAAAAGTAAACAGGAACCATGTAAAGAAATAGGTCCATTAAAAACACTGATATTGTGAATATGAATAAAGTTCTTAAGTTCCGCAGGATCTTGAAAGGACCAAGTTTGGTTTTGGAAAGTCACCTTAAAAATGCAGGAGTGAAAAAGGCCATATTGAGCGCCAAGAGAATGGAAAGGTGCATGAAGATTAAGGGACTCTTCCCTTCTGATTCACCATGGCATTAGAGACATCTTGAGAGAGGAACACCTTTTGACCTACCCAGGAAATGTGTTGTTTGGCTCTGGCTGCGGAGTCAGTAAAAGTCAGTAAACTTTAAAAAGAGAATGATGACTCCCCTTGGTTTAACCGGAGACATAGAAAGTGAAGGACAGGGACCAAGTCTGTGAGCTCTCTGAATACTGAGGGAGGTGGTAGGGGGCATATCCAAGAGTTTCGGTAAAAAGGAGGAATAAAAGGAGACCATGTCATCACCTTCTAAAGCTTCAGGCAAACCATAAATACTTAGATTGTTCCTCCTATTTCTGTTTTCTAAGTCCTCAGTATGTTGTTGATGGTTGCGGACCTCTTTTTCTAAAGAAGAAATTCTCTGAGAGTTACCTTGGAGTTCTGAAAGTTGTTGTTCCATTAAAGACACTCTATTTTCCATTATAGACTACTTTTCCTCAAGGAATTTCATTTTGCTATTTGTCTCCTCTACAAATGGGCGCAATGTGCGAACTTCCTTCAACAGCAGCTCCAAAGAAAAGGGAGATGACAATTTGTCTGAAGAAGGATCATGCTTCAAACATTTAAAAGACGGAGAAGATGGAGAAGACTTGCTTGTAGTAGATTGAGATGAAGGATTGCAATTGGAAACAATTACAGCCATCGTTTCTGTGGTGAGAGAGGAGTTTAATAGCAAAGAAGAGGGTGGAGTTGTCAATGCAATGTGTTTCTTAGGTACAAAAACAAATTGCGGTTTGTGTAGTCTTCCCATAGAGAGCTGTCACCCAAGTAGCACAATGATCGTAGCACAAACTAGATGGTAGCTTGGTTTCCAAAGTTCCCAGAAAAAGCAAAGTAGAACAACCGCTTGGGATGACAAAAGGCCCCTTGGAAAGAAAAGTTAATCAGGAGCAGACAGTTACAGCACATCTCATATATCATAAGTATTAAAATCCACTGAGGAGAATTTGGTAAAAATGATAAGAAATGGCAATAATGTTGGAAAAAAAATACAATTGATAATGAGAGAAAGTCTGGGATGTCATTGACATTTGTAGTACCATAACTGAGGAATCAGCAATTAAAATGAACTCTATATCATGGCAGAAAAAAGCAAAAGCATCAGTATACACTCCTCTCCAGGAAGGCATGAGAACTTCATATGAGTCACAGAAATTTGAGGGAGGACTTGAAAAATGTAGTAGTATAAATAACTTGTGGAGTTAGCTGAAAATGCGAAGAAACCCAAATGGCGGGCATTTTGAGGTGGATGAATTCATAGAAAAAGTGCCCAATACACCGTGTTGTAGTTAATATAAAATTCCTCTTTTTTATAAAACGTGCTGCATGCAGAAAGGCTGTCTAAGTTTAGAGTAAATGAAGATTTGATAAGTGATGAGTTTCTATGTTCGCTGAGACGCATTGGTCGGCAATCATCTAAAATAGCAGGCACGCTGAGGTATGTGCGTCTGCGGCAAAAAAAAAAGAAGCGCAGCGCGCTTTGTTTTCAAAAAACACCTCACGCAAACCTTAACATGTTCCGGTTTCAGTTAAGGAGGTTTCCGATGTCCATTAGTGCGGAGAGCGCACCTACGGGACATAAACAGGACCCGATGCGGCAGAGCAACTCTGTCAGGCGGCCATCTTTACCGGCACCTTAGATACACTATTCTAACACTACAAATCTTATGAGAGGTGGTAATTTTTATTTAAATATTCATTGTCATGATATGAATTTTGCCTTGCAATTTTTCAGTGTCATATACATTTCTAAAAACAAGTTCCATAACTAGAGAGTTACATAAATCTCAGGTCTGGTGTTAGATAAATATCACAATAAATGTATAAAATCTTGGAAGTTAATTGACCTGTTATACATGATTCTCTGCAGTTTTTCTAAAAGGTTAAGTAAATAGTTCTTAGAATAGTGTCCAATATTTCACAGCGCTCAACATTCCTTCAACTGGCTAAGCCTTGCACATAACTCATGATTAAGTGTTTTTCACACCTCTTCTGAGAATTTTCATAAAGCAGGATTTTTGAGGATCCTTTGGTACTCGTCTATTTTTTATACTTTTTCAAATGGTTACTTTTTTGCAGATGTAAAAGTTCTGCACAATTTCATAAAAGAGAACCTCTCTCAAACCCCAAAATCTGTGTTTTGTCTGTTTACACACTGCTGGTGCTCATAGACATCGGTTCACCAAAATTACATGGCTAGCGGAAGTGACATCACATTCCCTTTATCTACAATGACATCACAGGAAGTGACATCATCTGACCTTTCCTGACTGCCTCTTCATAGCCTCTACTGCCTGTCTCCCACTTCTGTCCTATACCCTCATCCATCTCTTTTTCCCCTGCATCTGTCTCTATATCATATCTCCACTTCTCATCTGCCCCACTTCAAACCAGTTGCTGTTTCTTTCTCACTTGTCTATTTTGCACTGCTTTATCATCTATCTCACCCTTTTTCTTATTTGTCTCATTATATCCCCTCTTTAACGTTTCTCCCCTCTTTCTCTGAGTTATCTGTCACACCAGTCTGCATCTTTATCACCTCTCATGCCTCCTCTTATCTTGCTCTTTTAATTGTCTCCTTATGATCTGTCAGCCATCTTTTTCTTTGCTCTCTCCCTCATCCAACTGGCTCCATCACTTCCTTCTCATACCTGTCTCGCCCTCTCTTTCTGTCACTTGTACTGTCTCTTAATCATCTGTTGTTATAGCCTGTATCTTTCCCTTACCTTTCTCAATCTCTCTTTCAGGTCTTGATGTCTGTTGCTATCACATTTGGTTTTCTCTTTGTCAGTGAGCTGTTTCTTTACTATCTCTCTTGGATATATACACACACACAGATACCTACCTGCCTTTGTCTTTCTCTCACTCATCTGCTGCTCTGCAGTGTCCTAGACCTGTCTTCTTTCTGCTTCCTCTGGTCATCTTCCCCTATTTCTCTCTCTCTCATTCAGTCTCTCACTTTCTTCTTTCTCACAACTTTCTCATACACTGCTTTTTTCTCCCCCACATGAGTTCAAGTCAGCCAAACACACGGAGACGTATTTTTACTTCGGGTCTTTCCACCAGGAAAATGAATGAATTATATTGCAAAATTGTCGCTTCCTGCTGATTGTTTTTCATTCCTTCCTGAACTGCAAAGTTAGCGAAGATGCACCTCAGATTTGGACGCGCAGCACACGAATGATAGTGCCATTGTCAAGTTTCACATGGAAACATTTTGTTTCACAGTAGCGAGTGTTCCGCTCCTCGACACATTTATTCACATAACAGTCTGTCCAAATAACTACTGGCTACTGAAAGTAAACAAGACTCACCAGAGCCCCCTGTTTAATTTGTGTTGCTGTCACTGCCTTTAGGACATCTGATGCCAGGCAGGGACATCTTAAAGATTTTGGGGGCTTTGAACCAAACGTATTTTGCGAGCCCCTGTTCGGAACAGCTTTGAATTAATCATCCAGTTTCAGCTCTTTCATGTCCTCTTTGGTCAGTGCAGTGCACAGGCACCCTTGTCCAAATTCTAAATGTGTTTACATCTAATATACAGGGATAGTGAAGTGTGTTTTCAATATTGGAACACAGCAGCAGCGCGCCAATATTAATGGAAATATTCTCAGTGACCCCCCCACCCGCCTCCAATTTATTATATGTGAGGTCCCGTTTTGATATAAAAGAATCTTTTTTATGGACTTTGCATGAAACATAAACACAACATTTCTCTGCAAAATGTCTGTATTAGCCTCTCACACATCACCCACATTAAAAATAAATTAAATGAAAACAGCATTTTAAAGCAATCTGTTTAGGAATTATTCAAGGTCAGCAGGAGAATATTCTCAGCAGAACAGAGCTGGCTCTGTCAGGGGGGCCCTGAAAGGTTGTGGCCCTGGGCAACAGCCCACTTTGCCCATTCCTTGAGAACGTCTCTAATGCCAGGGGTTACAAAGGCAGTGCCAGGTGTAGAAGGGGGGCTAGTCAGGAGTTGCAGCTGCGACCCCTGGCCTAGCGTCACCTAAATGACATCCATGCTGGTGCTTCCGTTCCTTCTTTCATGTATTAATGGTGTCTGGCAACAATTCCAACCAGGGTGCATTTTCCTCAGGCCCGCTTCTTCGTTGTCCTCAACTACTGAGCTCCACGTAGACATGGTTCATTGTCACCATTTGATGAATGATGCTGACTGCATCTCTGTCTGCTTATGTAGTTGCATTGATGCTATATCAGACAGGCCTAAGCCTTGGCTATGGCAGTCATCGTCACTAAAAGAGTCTAGGAATAATTCAATCAGTACTGTGCTGAACAGCCAGATATTACTCATTTAGGATTTTCACAGTGCCCGTTGTTGCTTCTTAAGTGGAACATATGTATGCTACTCTTCAAATATCTTATGTCTTGTTGTTATCGGGTTTGCTGTGTCAATAGTTCAGACATTGGTTGTGTTAACTCTAATTTCTCTGATTGTAGTGTCTTCATAGATACAGAGCATTTTTAGTTGGCTTGTTAATTGTTTTTCTTATTTCAAATAAAATAATAAAATGAGAGAGACCGTGAAACAATTTTTCTCCGGGACTGGTTTAATTTGATAACATTTTATTCCCAAATCCAACTGATTGGGGAACGGTCTTGGGCAGCAGTGAACACAGAGAAGCCATCTACCACCAGGGCTTCCACTCTGTAAGCCAATCCTAAGATCACCCTAATGAACTAAGTTTGCTGCTCGGTGTTCATCTTCAAAATGCCAGAAATATTTTTGTTTCTCTTGAGTATCCTAATCGCAGATGGGAAGGAGGCTGCCTTTGAGGAAAAGCTACAAACAGAATAGATATGGAGAAGGCCTTCGGTCAGCATGAGCCACCCATTAGGCTTCAGTGAATTGTAGTTGAGGCCACACACTATAAAGGGAAAACACCAAAATAATGTGTACAATTAGCTGCAGTTCAATTCCCAGCAGTCTTGGAGTTGAGTGACAATATGCTTTGCTGTCCTTACACCGACAGGAGGAAGACCGCACCTGGTATGAGTAGTGGGCCACTCATTCGTGAACAGGATGCACACCTGGTGGCGACAAGGGGGCCACAAGTGGGAGGGACGTCCAGTGAACACCTGCATGAGGTGGTACGGCCGGCCAGGAATGAGATGGGACCAGCTGCCGGCGACCTTGGCGGACCTGCAGGCAGAGGCGGCCGGACACCCAGACATCTTGATCATACATCAGGGGGGGAACGATCGGGCCAAATTAGGGAGGAGAACAGTCCTCGACAACATACAGAGGGATCTCACTGAGACAGCCAAAGCCTTCACGAACACCATCATAGTGTGGTCAGAACTCATCAGCAGGAGGGGAATGGCGGGGAGCGGAATCCCCAAAAGCGGTGGAGAACTCGAGGAAGAAACTGAACCTTGCCGTCAGAAAATTCTGCAGAACAAATGGGCTAGAGTCAATCAGACACGGGCTCCCACACAGGTCGTCCCGAGTTCTGCGCACTGGATGGGGTGCACCTGTCGGAAACAGGAATGAGCATGTTCTGGACCAACCTGTGGGGCGCTATGGTCATGGCGGGTTGCAAGTGAAGTGGGCCACAGGGGCGAGGGGGGAGCCGCAGGAAGACGGAAGCCTCCCTGGCAGCGTGGTGGAGAATGACAGGGAGAATGGTCGGTACAGAGGCACACCGGAGGGCGGTGTGCCGGGACAAGACCACTTACCTTGGGATGCCGCACGGCTGGGAGTCGGCCTACCAAGAGGGGGTAGCAAACGGAGACGGCGCTCGCAGCCCAGCCCCCGCCCGTTGGCAGGGCACAACACGAGTCCGACAGGTAGCGAGTTAGGCCTAACTCCGGGACGACGGCTACACCCCCACCCTCAGGCAAAACGACAGGAAAACCAACCGAGCGAACTGACCAGATGACTTGCAGCTACTGAACAGAGATGCATGTATTCCTAAATAAAACTGCGGCCAACAAATGACCACGGCAAAGAAGTGTGTACGTTGGCTTTATTACGAGTGGATGCAACTTGATACATGCACTTGAGGGAGTGGGGCTTAGTGCTGGGTTATGTGTAAAGCTACCTTGTTGCTGGTTCTGTCGTGCATCTGGGTGTTTGCTGATAGCCTACGCAGGATTGCTTGCCTATTCGTCTCTTTGTGTATGTTGTTGTGTGCCAACCGGTGATCCCCTCTTCAAGTGCACCATCGTCTCTGTACGTGTGTCTCTTTTTCTTGAGATGAGACTTTTGGCGCTCCCTTGTACTGTCCCTTCTTGCTAAGTACACCTTTCAGACGATGCTCACATTTGTGATCTATCTTTGTTCAGTTCTTATCTGTGTGCATTTAATTCATCTTATGTTTGCATTAATGTCTCTAATGGTATTTGTTTCTCAAAGGAGCATTTCCATTCCAAAAGTGTTATGTCCAAGAACGAAGCATTTTTCAATCCTACTATATCACAAACATTACGATGTTTGTGTATTTGCGTTTAAATATTTTACTTAGTGTAACTTTCTTGATAATGGAAAATTCTCATGTCGAGTACTAAAATCTTTGCTCTTTCTGAATTTTCAGGAAATTATTCTTTCCTTCTCAAAAGTGCATTCTTCTTATCGAGAACCCGCCATGGGAAAAACATAATCTTGAAAAAGCTGTCTGTTATTGCACCCACAACCCAGTGGAGTAACAGCCCCTGCAGTGACTGGAGCCCAGAGCTCCAGCTACCACCCTCCTCTCCACCCCCTCGACATTAAGCATGGGTGGCGGGCCCATGGCCTAAAACAGCATGAAATGGTGCAAAGCGCGAGGGCCTCCCGCCCGGTACTTTACAGGGGCCCTCCTCAAGTTTCGTTATGCCACCGCCATTAGACATCCTTTATGAGATAGACAGGTCACGAAAAAAACATTCTAAGAGAGTGGACTCATTGAATGTATGAGCTCCTGCACCCAGAGAACAAGCCTGCAAAGCAGAGTGACTGTGAAGAGGTTGCAGTAAGGGAAGACGCCATACATCTAGTAAAAATGGCGTCTTGTGTGTAAGGCCGTGCCTGCCCAGGGCCGCTTGTGCTCTTGCCTGTGGGGCTGTGTTAACATGGCAGTATTTTAACTTCATCCCATCACACTTGTGAGGCCCAGGGCCACTCTATTCGCTGCTATTTGCAAACGTTTTAAAGTATCAAATGAAACATTAAAGACAACCTTTTGAATCAATCACACGCTTTTAAACTTTTTTTCCCCATCAAACCGTGATGAAATCAGCTCTTCTGCTCGTGAGTTTAAAGTGGCTCCCACACTCAGAAGTGCGCGCTAATGCAGGGTTGCCATGAATAATTTAGGAGAGAGGACACTCGGCGAAAGAGTGACTTATTTCCTGGTACACAATTCCTCCATTTGCCATGTGGTCAAATAATTGTCAGAAACACGTTTCTTCAATTAGTAGTACTTGAGAAAGTCCTTGAGAGCCCATATGGAGGCAGCAGTCTGTTATACCTGAATTTCAGATGTGCTTAAATGGAAGAGACTAATAGAAAACTCGCATGGTAGAGGAAAACAGAAAAGAACTCTAAAGTAAGGACGGTGTTAGTGTGATTTGTTAGCACCTCAAAACAGAACTATATGGGTAGCTTCTTGTAGGGTAATACTTTACCAAGCTCTATGCCATTTGTGTCCTCGGTCACTGTCATAATAAAGTCTTCGATTCATTTCCTATTATACAGTTTTTATGTATTTATTTATCCATCGATTTTGTGTGCATTAAGTGTAATCTTTTGGCTACTTCAGAGTGCAAGGTACAGAAAAACTGTTAAACAAAGAGAAAATGAAGGATAGAGAGTGATTGATCAGGTAGGGTAAATCTTCTGTAGCAGGTGTGCTGTGATAAAATGCCCTATTTGTTTTGTCTTTTGCATTAGAATTAGAATATAAACAGTTTGGTTTTTAGGAGTTTCCTGAAATTAATATGGTTGGTTCAGCTCTCAAACTATAGTGAAGGATGTTCCACAGTTTTGGGCTTTGCGCACCCATGTATCTTACTCCATGTTTCATCCTTTTGTTTGACCATTGCTAGATCAGATTGGATGCTGATGACCAGATGTTCCGTGCTAGTGAATAGCATGTGGCTAGTTTCAGCAAGTATTTAGGACCTTTTTCCAGAAACTTTTGTGGATGGCGCAGAAAATCTTGAATTTGATCCTATGCTTTGACCAGTAGCCACTGAGGGTCTTTCTGGTTCCTGTTTACAAGCATTCTGACTTCCTGTATTTGAAACCTGGTTATTTGTGCTTGAGGGAAGCCTGTGTAGACAATAGTCCAGGTAAGACATTACAAATGTTCTGTCCAGTTCTAATCCATGATCAGTTTGAAATAGTGGTAGGATTTTACAGTTTGATCATTTTGATCACTAAATTGATTTGTGGAACCGAGGACATTTCTGAGTTGAAGAATAACCTAGAATCCAGGGTAGTTGATGGGGATGTTGCAAGTGCTGGAGACAATTTGAAGGGTAGTGAAGGCTGTTCACTTTCTTCTGCTAAGATGATATCAGGATTGTATCCAGTCATGGATAGAATTATCTTCTTCATCCAGTGGGGAAAGAGGTCTAGGTGTATGATGATGTTGGAAGTGCTGTTTGAGTTATTGGCTAACTGAAAGTGGATTTGTGTGTCATCTACGTAATGACATTTTACTTTAAACTTCTTGAGGAGTGGCAGAGGGCACGCATGAGTATTGAACAGGAGGCACAATATGGAAGGTCCTTGGGGAACAGTGCAGGACAACAAATTAGTCAGGGCCGGACTGGCTACCGGGCAGTTGTGTGTGCTGCCGAGCTTGGGGCTAATTTCTCTATGGTGGGGGCTTATTTCGTTGATGGGGACCTGCGTGTGATTTGAAATAAAAAAAGCAAAACGAATTTCGTTTTGCACATGCAGGTCCCCATCAACGAAATTAGCCCCCAGCACGGCAGCACACACAACTGCCTGGTAGCCCTGAAATTAGTGACCCGTTGAGCCATTCCTATCCTGGATTTGTACCTCTGGATGGTCAAGAAGGAGCAAGTCCAGGGTTAGGCAGGGCCTTCTATTCCCATCCAATGTTTTACTCTACTCAGCAGCAGTGTTCCTCAGGATATGGGTAGTTTGAGGTGTATGAGGGTTGTTTTGTTGTCCTTGTCCTTAGAGAGGAGGAAGTCTTTCCTTATGTCCACTGTTGCTTCTCCAGCGCCCTTCTGGGTCCGATGGCAAATTGGTGCCCATACGAGATGGAGTTCCCCTTCACATGGTTTTGAAGTTGTCCCTTCACCTTCTTCATAACAGAACTGATGATAGAGAGGCTGAGCATGGGCTTATAGTAGATATGCTTTGGCCAATTCACAAAGGCATTCATGAGTGTGTGATATAGTACTCATCTAAAATTGAATAATCACAAAATATTCATCTACAATTAGTGCAAAGAAAGCAATGTGCACTCTCTGCACACTTGCTAATAGGGATTTGAATATTTCACAACCATCTCACAAAGACATTTATGAGTACACAAAGTAATGCTTCTACAATACTACTTCATGGACTTCATATGAATGCCTTTGTGAATTTCTAATATTATATTGAGTTTCTCACTGGTTCAAATTCTTAAATTAATGGGAATGAGACCAAACCATTTGATTATGGGCAATATTTCATGGGCATAATTTATTAACTATGGGCAATGCTAAAACACCTGTTTCTGAATATTGAATAGTCAAATGTAACAGTAAGAAGGTTGGAACAATGACATTGTTGTAAGAGGGGGAAGTTTAGGAGATTTGATGTGGTAATGGGAGCTATAGAAAGAAGAGGCAAGTCTGCTGACATCATGAGCCTGATTGAAATCCTGGTACTGACAGTAATGTCATCGAGGAGATGTTGCTTTTGACTTGAAGCAAAGAGGGTGTTGTTGACTTGTTAATCCTTCAATGCTGGGAAAAAAATTGGCCTATATTTACTATCCTTCCAGCAACAGAGCGGCGTATGAACCATTGCAGTGCTCCAGTGTGCAAAGGACAACAAATACTGTAGTACCAGATTGCACTACAAATGGCTATTCTGTGTGAAGCTATTCCAATCAGGATTTTAACATTTAGGATTTTTAGTGTATGGTATACATGTTACATGTGGGTATATTGGATGATTTCTCTCTTGAACGCTTGCTATCAAATGCTTTCATTTGATGTTAGGATTTTGTGCAAAACCAGGTTGCACTGCATTATCAGGCTTTGCCCAAAACAATTTTTTTTCTCTGATTTGCCCAATGTTGGACTTGGCCCTTTTTGCAGGGCTATCCCCAAACTTTTTGCCTTCACCCTCCTGTTTTATGAGCCCATTGTTGTTGGTTTTTAGGGCTCTGCACAGTTTACCACTGCTAACAAGTGCTAAAATGTTTGTGCTCTCGCCTTTAAACATGGTAAAATTGACTCGCACCCGATTTGGCACATTTAGTTTTTAAGTCCTTCGTAAAGTGGTACCACATGTACCCAGGGCCTGTAAACTAAATACTATCTAGTGGTCATGCAGCACTGATTGTGCCACCCATCTAAGTAGCCTTTTATGCATGTCTCAGGCCTGCCATTGCATCCTGTAGGAGTAGTTTAAACTGCCATTTTGATCTGGCAAAATAAACATTTTCCTAGGCCTCAACATGCCTTTTTAATACTTACGTCACCCCCTAAGGCAGGCTCTAAACAGCGCATAGGGTAGGGTGCAGTGTATTTAAAAAGTTGGACATCTATTTTTAAGTTTTACATTGTAGTGAAAAACACATACATTCATTTTACAATTCTTCAAGGCCTACCTCTCCCACAGGATAGCATGGGGTTAAATTACATTTAACTTTTGTAGTAGTAGTAGCAGAATAGCTTTTATTTCAGTTAAAACCCATAAAAGCAAACAAACAGCAATCAGACTATGCAACACAAATGCAATATATATCATCTCAATACATTTTTAATTTGTCAGTTCAGTTCCACTTTATTTCGGCTAGTATAGCCATAAAAGCAGGAGTACAGAGACCACAAAAAAAGAAAAAACATTTACAGACGTAAAAACCTAACAGACAATTATTAACAGTGCCTACATCAACAATTTATCACATACATAAATGGCAATTGGTAAGAATGAAACTGAGTAACAATTAATTCAAAACGGGTTTTAATTTGTCATATATACATTGTAAACAGTATAAAATACAAATAATAAAATGAATCATCTATCTAATGTCAAGCCCTTTCCCTTATGTATTAAACTTACAGCAAAAAGATATTTAATAACACTAAAAACAATAGGCTAAGACTTATGTGGTTTCAAAATTCTTAACACTTAAACAAATGTCCTTGTCCCCAAGTCACTGCAGATTGATTTAATCCATTTTTCCTCTGGTTAGCATAGGCTAGACAGGAAAATAGCATATATGAAAAATTTTCTAAAGTGTTTAAAGTGCATAATGTGCAATAAACCTCCCCTACATCGGCTGTACCACATGACCATTTAGATGTATTTGATTTAATCTGAAGAACGTCAAAACGAAACTTCATATACATTGATTTTGCTAGTTGTGGTTGTACTTTGTCCAGGTATGGTTCTAGGGCAGGAAACGGTTGAACACATTAAAACTGTGTTGTCAGCCTTCCTACACTAGAGCTAGAGTGGAAACTATTTAATATGTAATCCCAATATGAATGTTTCAGTACCTTCTTTTAATGGATTGTTAACATATTAGGAGCAATCCAGAAACAGTTTAGGCCTGGTTTATGAAACCAAGGTTGTTCATGCCGGATGTGATGTGATGATTAAGGCTCAGTATTTCAATGAAACCCTCATTATAACATGTAAGTTCTTGGGTAACCCATAAACGTATCGAGAATAACAAAGGCCTCAATAGGGCGTGATGTTCTGTTCTCCTAAAATTAATGTCTTGGCATACAGGAATCATGGGTGTGTGTACCTGTAGGTGGAGTATCATCCTTACAAATTTGTTTTCGTCTGTAGAAAGCTTAACCAAGCTGTTACCCCCACAGAGTTCTACACCATAAAGGGTCGCTGAATGTTCCCTTTACTTATAGGCATTCAAAACTGACAACACTGCCTTGGATTTACTAGCTTGCTGCTTTTTCACAATGGTCATAGAGTTTTGCAACAAGACAGATTTACATTTATTTATGTGCTGTTTCCAGGACAAGTAGTAATGTCAAGATAGCTAAAATTGGCCATGCATTCCAACAGTTGTTTTTCAACAGTTATGTATTTCTTAAAAAACTTGTGTGGTTTTATGACCATATATTTAGTCTTAGTTCCGTTGATTTCAAGGCCTTTTACAGTGAAAATGTCATTGAAACGATCCAGTAGCCTTTGTAATCCCTTTGGTGTCTGGGAGATATGGATGGTATCATCTGCAAATTGTAATGACGGTATTGGCAGCCCTCCTAATTTTGGGTAGTCTTGTTTGCAACCCCAAAGGTATTGCAGAACATCATTTACGTATAATATAAATAGGGTGGGTCCCACTACGCATCCCTGTCTTACTCTCCTTTTTTATCAGAATTGCTTCCTTGAGTTGACCACCAGGCCCCCATCTAATTCTGGTATAGTTTTCTTGATGGAGTCTTACTATCTGTACCAGGAGGTATTTGGGTACTCCCTGAGTTTTTAAAACATTCTACAGGGAAATCCTGGGAAGAAGATCAAATGCGGCTTTCAAATCAAAGAACGCTATGTACAGATGCCCTCCCTTCAATTTAGTAAACTTCCACGCTATACACAGCAGCCTTAAAACCTGGTCAATCGTACTTGTTCTTGCTCTAAAACCCTCTTTGGTACTGTGAGAGGATATTGTTTTCGTCTATCCAGTTACGTTTACTTAAGACCTGTTTAGCGAAGACCTTTTTCAGAGTGTCTAATAAGCGAATCGGTCTATAATTGGCAGGATCTTGCAGATTGCCCCCGTAAAAGATAGGGACTATTTCAGCTCTTCTCCACGTTTCAGGTATTGGGGCCCCTGCTGTCTCCGGGTTACAGAGCAAATTTACATAAGGTACCCATACTACCTTGTCATGTCTCAGAAGTTCACCTGGTATTTTGTTTTTGCCTGGGGCTTTTTCTGACTTCACTGCTTCAATTGATTCCCTTGTCTCTTCTAGACTAAAGTAAGGGATGTGTGATACAGCCCAAGTAGATTCCAGAGATCTTATCCCATATGTGATTTGCAAAGGTTTAATTGGCAAATGGTTAACAGTGTCGTAATATAACTGTGAGAAGTGCCTGATCGAAGTGCCAGGGTCCAATTAGAGCTCTGGGCTAGAATTACCAGTTTTGTTGAGCAAGGTGGAGACTGGGGAGAAAGCTTATCGCCCCCTAAATGTTGTATTATCCTAAATGGGAAGGAGGTGCAAGTGTGGGCAGATTTATGTTCCCCATTTACCTTGATTGATAAAACCACATGGGATGAATTGAATCTTGGGAAGTTGTGTCCGGCAGATGTAGAACGTGAAAGTTACTGTTAGAAAAAATTACTACTCATAGGGTATTGTGTAATGGAACATGGATTATGAGACAGAAAATTAAGGGTGGGCAGAATTTCCGAAAGTGCCCTCCGCAAACTTCTGTGAAACGGCACAAAATCTCTGCGAACACGCGGAATTTCGCTTGCTCGCTGAGATTTTGCTGCGCCCATGTTGTAATCTATGCAGGCTAATCAGTACGTGCTACCTCGTTGGGTAGATGTATAGTGCTTTTTCCCTACACTACAGCTGCGTAAAGGGCCAGAAGAGTTATCTCCAGTGACCATATATGTGTGTAAGTTTGCCACCACACTGATTGGCACCGATGTCCTTTCAGTAAGCTGCCCATCATAGTGGGGAAATGGCGGGAAGACGGTGCGTACCGGTAGTGTGTGTGGGGCATGGCCAAATGGGCGTGGCTTCAATGGTGGTTCACAATGCAGGGTCTGAACTACAAACGTAGGACGTCTAGCAGGTATTTCACACTATAAGGCTTCTTGTTATTCAAAAGCACCTTGTGATAGCGTGGCTAAAATGCATGTTCTTAAAAGGGCATTTTCACTCGGGAGCTGGTCCCACTGCTGTCTGCCCCTTCCCCGTGTGGCTAATCCTTCGCTCTAAAGATGGCAATGACAGCCCACCTTGGCCCCGTGAGTTTAGCATGTGCACCTTGACAGCCCTCTACGTTTTGTTACAACTCGTAAGCATTTTGAGAAATCCTGCACGATTTCACCATAGGCTGTAATTGCCTATAATGTTATAGCTTTATAGATTGCTTTCAGTATATTTTGTTATATGTTGTGTTTTACACTGGTTTTTGTTTTGTGACAAGTTTTGCTGTTTTATGTTTTGGCATTGATGTTGTGTTTGTGTTTTATGTTCTGCTGCCTTTCTTGTCCTTTATGTCACTACTTGCGCATTGTGTAGGTATATCGTCTGTGATATTTGGTGTACTGTGATTGTTGTGACTTAAAATGCCGCATTGCTCATAAGATCCTCCAGGACGTTGTAAGGTGGAGGCACTGACAATGATATTTGTTGAATTAATGGATCAGTGCAGGACACCGTGGAGGGGGAGGGGAGAACATGACGAGAGCTTTCAAGTGCATGCAGGACTAGGGGAAGGATAGCCCTGGGGACACCAGTCTGGTGCGCCGGTGGGTTCCCGAACTGAGGTCCCTGCGTTGAGAGGAAGTGTTAGGCACACACCCTCACACAGACAGTTAGACACACACTCTCTTACTGCACCCACACACTGTTAAACCTCCACCGCCGAGCTGTCTATTAACTTGTGTTTACTCTGTGCTAAAATATAATTAAAGTCTGCAGTTATCTGATTCCCTCGGGAGTCCAGAAGTGGACTTTCATACAGTCCGACACAGAATGAACAATCAGGCAGTGCTTATGAACCAGCCTCTTTACTTTTTGAAGTTGCCCTGAATCCCTCAGTGTTGTGTTTTGGGGGGCCCCCTGGTTTGCTTGTGGCACTCCTATGTTACATCAGTGAAGCCTCTTGTTTATAAAGGGTCAGAGGCTGATCAGAGCAGCAGCAGACGAGGAGAAAGCAGCCTCCTGGTCACAAGAACTAAACAGGGATGGCGCTCAAGAAACTCATGAGGAGAAAGCAGACTCCTGGCCACTTCTGGTGAGGTTTACTACCTCATGCATGCCACGAATTCCGTTTCGCCGTGAATCGCGGATGTTTTGAAATGTTCACGTATCGTGCCGAAATTTTGCAAGTTTCACGAGCGGAACGGAATTTGCCGCCCACCCCTACAGAAAAGCTCAAAGAAAAGTGTATGTTGTGGAGAAGGGAAGGTTCCTATTGAGTTGGAAAGAGCAGCATACGTTGGGGTTGATTTTAGATCCTAATCATCCAAGGCAGGTATTGTTGACAGGTTCACGTGTAGGGGATGATTGGGTTAGCATGTTTACAAAGTTATTCAGAAAGCAGTTAGGGTGAATAAAGAAGTTTGAGCACCAGATTGTGTTGAAGAATGGGACCCTACTTAAGGTGCATAAGGCGAAGAATGTCTGTCTGGCTTAAAGAAGTTTAGTCAAAGAAGAATTGGGGAAGCAATGCAGTGAAGGTTTGATAGAACCCATTGAGGCTTCGGAGCGGTTAAGCCCGCTTGTAATCACAAGGAAGCCAAGTGGTAAAATCTGCATGTGTGTGGGCCTCAAGGACCTACAAGGACCTGAAAAGGACCCGAAAAGGACCTGAAAAGGACCTGAAAGGTGAAGTTAATATGAAGTAAATAGGTGAAGTTAATATGATTTGACAATGATATGGAAGCAGTGGCTGGGTGATGGCCTACACTCCAATTGGGTTAATAGATGTCCATGCACAATACAAAATGATGTCGTTGGTGCTTCAGGAGGAAGGAGAGACACTTACTCTCCCACAAAACAGAAGAAGATCAGAGTCTTCTCCTTACACAATTGCTTAAACATGCTCCAAGCACTCAATGGTACACTGACAAATTTAATTTAAGTAATTCATGTCCAATGTCTTTTATTCAGACATAAGTTCTTTTTTCTTTATAATTTTCATCTGTACAAAAAATCTTGGTTGACAGCAACTTCAAGCGATGCCAACACGTGTTTCGTCCATTTAGTCACAACTGGACTTCATTAGGGCTGAAATGAACAGACTCGTAAAATAAGGGAATGAAGAAAGTCAATAGGTTGCAATACACCCTTTACCAGGTCACCAGGTGTTGCAAGAGTGGTGGTGGAAGAGGTCTGTAATTCATCCATGTTAGTTAATAAGTGCATAATCTGTGTAAAATAAAATTGAACATTTTAAAAGATTGAAATAGAAAACTGTGAGAGTGAGGGAAAAAGTGCAATAAATCCCTCTCAGACCACACAAGTGTCAATATGCCCTCATCCTTCAAAGTAATCGAAAGGCCCATATCGTGCTCGATATTACTCTGCCTTTAACAAGTCACAATATTCAACACGTCGCTCACCTCATAGCAATTGTTATTGTATCCTATATTCTATTATTAAGGCAAATCCTAATCCAAAATCTAAAATAAAAAAAAACAGTATTTGACAATCGCGTTTTAACAATCCATTTATATATACAATACATCCCAACAGTTAATACACTCACACGTCTGTTAGTCCGTATTCGATAAAGGACTCTATAGTTATCAATGTAATCCCACTTCACAACCTGTGGTGTCAAATGAGTAGTGTGTCACTTACACGTGGTCTCAGTAAAACTGCGTATCAGTATCGTATGTGTCAAGATACCAAGCTAAGTTCCATCAATCCTGTTAGATTTGGGGGTCTATAGTTGGCACAGGTAGGTACTTGTGACAAATAGGGACCCTTGCCTCTAGTCAGGTAAGGAGGTACACTCCTAAAATAACCCCTGCTCACCCCCTTGGTAGCTTGGCACGAGCATAAAGGCTTAACTCAGAGGCAGTGTGTAAAGCATTTGTGAACACATAGGGTAATCAAGTGGACACCACACAAGTTGTATATTAAAAATAAGTATTCTTTATATAGATTTAACACAAGACCACAAACAACAAAAATCGACAATACTGTACTTGGTAGGTTTAGCTTAGTTCTCTTTAGTTCATAAAATGCGACACTTTGAGTCAATATACCTTAAGATGTGACGCGCAGGGCAACAAAAGTATTGCAAGATGGAAATGCGGCAAAGATCCGGTGCAAAGAAATAAAGACGTCAAGTTCTTCCTGATGTGACACACATCTCCGATGTTGCGAGAAGTCTCGGCTCAATGCTTCAGCTGCAGCGGCGACACCCTTGATCAGTGATGCGACGACAGCGGCTTTGGTGGTGACACTCTTTGACCATGCAAGACACTTCTGCTCAATGCGACAACTGCAGCGGCGACACCCTTGTTCAGTGATGCGACGGCAGCACGATTTTCCGTGGATGCAAGGCGCTTATTGTGATCCGGTGCAATGCGACAGCTAGAGAAGCGAAAACCTTACTCAGTGATGCGATGGCAGTGGCTACGACGGCAGTGGTTGCGACGGCAACACGCTTCTTCCTCGTTGCGAGACACTTCTCTTGATGTGGTGCAATGCGTCAGCTACAGTGGCGACATCCACGTTGCGACGGCAACGTCTGCAACGGTGACATGCTTCTTCGGGGTTGCCGGATGTTCTTTGAGATGCGGTGCAATGCGTCAGCTACAGCGGCGACCTCCACGATGTGACGGCAGCGGCTGGGACACGCTTCTCTCTCTTGAGGCCCGCTTCCAGCTCCTTGCGACACTCAGTCCCTCAGAAGGCCCAAAACAGCAGCAGGCACTTCCAAAGAACTCTAGGGAGCTGGGGGTTGAAGTCTGTTGTCCCTGAGACTTCAGCAGGGGGCAAGCTCTTCTCGCAAGCCCTTGGAGATCCTTCACAAGTTGAAATAAAGCACACAAAGTTCCTTTCTCCTTTCTTTGATAGTCAGGCAACCACTGCAGGCCAATCCCCTAAGCAGCACTTCAGCTTAGGGATAGTCTCTCCTCAGTTTCTTCAGGTTCCTCTCCTCAGCAAAGGTTTCTTCTTGTTGTCCAAAAGTGATCTAATTTCTTGGGATCAGGGTCCCAATACTTATACCTCAAAATCCTTTGTCCTCTGAGGGCAGATGGGCCTTTGCCTAGTCCAAACCAGTTCTTTTCAGTCCTGGAGCACTCTGTTTACATGACTAATTCTTTCCTTTCACTGTGCAGGCCAGGAACATCTGACGCCCTATAGGAGGTGGAGCCAGCATTGTGGAGGGAAGGCACAGCCCTGGAGCACTCTGTTGACATGACTCCTTCTCTCCTTTCACAGTGCAGGGCTAGACATCAGACGCACCACAGGAGGTGGAGCCAGCATTGTGGAGGGAAGGCACAACCATATTCAGGTCCCAGGTGCAATTCCTCCCATCTAGATTCAGATCTCTCTATTCACCACACGGTGACTCACCCTGTCTTCTGAAATATCCCCAGCCCTGTCACTCAAACTCCAGACAAGGAATACACAACCTAGCAGAGGCAAGCTTGGATAGTTAGACAAGAAAATACCCACTTTCTAAAAGTTGTATTTTCAAACACAGAATGTTAAAATCAACTTCATTAAAAGATATATTTTATCATTCTAAGTTCAGGCATACTAAACTCGAATTTCTACCAAGTTCCCTGAGTCAGTTAGGATTATAAAATGTAATAATCTAACTGCCCATTCTGGCCTATGGGGAATAGGTAGCCTTGCAATGGTGAAGAATGAAAATGACTGTAATTTACTATTAGGACATGCCACACACACATCAGGGCTTATCCTACCTTATACTTACAATGCACCCTGCCCTTGGGCCTACCATAGGGGTGTCTGATATGAAGAAAAGGGAAGATTTGGGGACTGGCAAGTGGGTGCACTTGCCTAGTCAACATGGCAGTACCAGACTGCACACAGGCTCTGCAATGGCAGACCTGAGACCCACTTTTACAGGCTGCTTCTTTGGGTGGCACAACCAGTGCTGCAAGCCCACTAGCAGCATTTGGTTTACAAGCCCTTGGCAAACTCCGTGCACAGTACTAGGGTCCGACCAGTAAACCAAATCAGCCAATCATGGAACCACTAATCCATACATCAATTTATAATAGGGAGAGCATATGCACTTTAGAACTGATCAGCAGTGGTAAAGTGCCCAGACTCATAAAACAGCCAACAATAGGTCAGAATAAATAGAGGAGGAAGGCAAAAAGTTCAGGGATGACCCTACAAAAAGGGCCAAGTCCAACAAATCCATTCCAACGTTCATATCAATGTGCATTTATTCGCATTGCATCCGCATTCTGACTATAAATCCCCATTTCGCTGTACCTATGTTATTAAGTTTAACACCTTCCATGCTCATGACGAGCTGAGCTCGTCATGAAACACAGTGCTCGTGTGCTGATGACGAGCTGAGCTCGTCATGACCACACCCGTTTCTACTGACCTTCAGCACAGCAGAAGATCAACCCAAGCAGCCAAGGTGATATACAACAAATATATGCATTCACCCTATTACTCTGCACGATAGGCCTCCGCAATTAGAAAAAACTCCAAGCCGTGTAACAAGGACCATATTACCAATGGTGTGCTCGATTTTTATTCTCGACAAACAAACTGACATCACGTACCGAAAGTTAGAGTGCTCCGGTCAGTTGATAATCTCCTGGTGTTGTCCATCAGCACCATCTTGCACTTGCCATTTCAAGTTACCCAGGACCGGAAGTAAAATCAATCGTAAATGGCAGCCATATTGCAGTGTGTTTACGCCTGACATATATCAAATTTGTATATCACCATATCTATTGTTATGTTATGTTATGTTAGTCTCTCTTTTATAGCGCATGAATCACCTGGGGGCATCTCGGCGCTTAACTCTAGGACAACCCGAAAGGCAGGAAGCACGGAAGGTAGGAGAGCATTAGAACAGTAGGGCCTTAAGATGTTTCCTGAACATCAGGTAGGAGGGGGATTCTCGCAGGGACAACGGCAGACTGTTCCAGTATTTAGGCGCAAGGCATGAAAATGCCATGCCTCCAGATCTGCGAAGTCTGGAACGAGGGACCACCAATAACTGTTTAAGACTTGATCTCAAAGAGCGTGAGGGGATATATCTTCCCAGTTTCTTCTGAAGATACTCAGGACCTTGCCCCTGCAGCGCACAGTAAGTGAGGCAGCAGATCTTAAAAAAAGACCTCTGTTTTATAGGAAGCCAGTGAAGCCTTCTCAATAAAGGTTGCGAAGGGGTGCCAGATGGTAAATTCATGACCAGTCTAGCTGCCATATTTTGAATAACCTGTAATTTTTTTCAGGGAGGTGGTTCCCACTTCAGCCAGCAGCGCGTTCCCGTAGTCGATACGGCTCAAGACCAGGGCTTGCGTGACTGTTCTACGGTGTTCTATGGGAATGAAAGGGAGGATCTTTCTAAGTAGTCTAAGCCTATAATAGCATGCGCCAGATACTGCGGTCACATGGTCCTGCATGGTTAAAGACTGATTTAATTTAATGCCCAAGTTATTAACACAAGATTTAGGCGTAGGGGGCAAGCCCAATTCTGCCGGCCACCAGTCAGTATTCCACATTACTGAGGCTTTTCCTAGGAGCATCAGCTGCGTCTTGCTCGGGTTCAACTGGAGACAGTTGTTATTCATCCAGTTAGAGATCGCCGATAACCCCGTAGCAAAGCGAAGCCTGTCCGCCTCAGCATGTTGTCCGATGTTAAATAGTAACTGGGTGTCATTGGCGTACGATATTATTTCAAACCCCAGGGCCTCTGCCACCCTGGCCAAAGGGGCCATATAGATATTAGAAAGGGTGGGGCTAAGGCAGGAGCCCTGGGGGACCCCCTTATCCAATGATGTTCTCTCAGATTGATAACGGCCCATTTGGACTGATTGTGAACGGTCTGCCAGGAAATTCCGTAGCCATTTAAGGGCAAGGCCCTTGATACCACAGGAACTTAACCTCTCCGCCAGCCTATGGTGAGAGATGGTATCAAAGGCCGCGGAGAGGTCCAACAGTATCAAAATAGCAGAGCCTCCTGCGTCCACTATTGTTCGGAGGGAATCAGTCACCGCCAAGAGGGCCGTTTCAGTGCTGAAACCCCGCCGGAAACCGGACTGCGAGGGGTCCAGGATGCTATTCGCCTCTAAATAGCTATTTAATTGCCTATTGATCAGGCTTTCTAATATTTCACCCAGAAGAGGGAGCAAGGATATCGGACGATAATTTCTCAGCTCTTTCGGGTCAGCCGTGTATTTTTTTAGAATAGAGCGAACATGAGCCTCCTTCCAGGATACTGGGATTACTCCTTCCTTCATAGAGAGATTAAACATCTCTTGGACTGTGGGGGCCAGACTATGAGATAAAAGCGACATGATTTTGGGTGGGCAGAGATCTGTCGGTGAGTCTGATTTAGCAGAGGCCAACGCCATCTGTGTCTCCGCAAGAGTGACTGGCTCAAAACCATCTAAGGAGCAGTCAGATCTATTAACATCTTCTTCTGGGTGCCTGTCACCAGTTGTAGTCTCCAGCTTATCGGTGGAGAAATTTGCATAGATTTTATCAATTTTCTCAGAGAAAAACTCTGCTAAGGAATTACATAGCAGGTTGTTTGCACACTGTCGGTTCCACAAAGTCTTTTACAATATCGAAAAGGGCTTTGGCTGAGTTCTTAGAGAGCTCAATTAGGCTGGCAATAAACACTCGGCGTGCAACCTTCAAGTTCCGGTGATAGGTCGCCAGAGCTGATTTATAGAGATGTTTGGATTTCAGCGTTTTGTTATGTCGCCACGCTCGTTCCAATTTTTTACAAACGGCCTTTTCCTGGCTCAGTTCTGGGGTATACCATTTAGCAGAGGCCCTGCTAGGAGTGGGCCTTAGATTGTAATTCCTAGGTATGGTGGCATCAAATACTTTTTCCAACCCAGCGTTAAATTCAGACAACATGTTAACTGCCCCCAGGGCTTCTAGCTGAGCCGGAGGCCTATAGGCTTCCTCGAAAGCCTGTGGGGTAAGTTTATTCCATGGCCTATATGCGGTGAGACGCCGACCGACCGCCTGATCCCTTGAGACTGCATGGGCAGCAAGTATGTAAACTTGATCATCGAGTGATCAGTCCATACGAGAGGCAGTGGAGTATCAAATTTAAGCGCCTCTACATTGGAAAAGACAAGGTCAAGAGTGTGACCACCACTATGCGTGGGCCCTTGTATTCTTTGAGGGAGACCCAGCTGCTCCATATCAGTAAGGAGTTTCTTAACTTCAGGTAGGGGACCTAGTTCACCATGGTAGTTAAAGTCACCTAATACCAAAAATGTGTTAGCCGCAAGAGCTTGCGTGGCTATCAGGTCTACAAGTGAGTCCGTGAAATCAGTTTTTGGGCCGGGAGGCCGGTAAACTAGTGCTCCCGACCAGCACTCTGATGCTGAAAAGATTATTTTAAAAATTCCGATTTCCGAACTCTCCTCCAATTTGGAGTTAATCCAGGAAATGTTAATATGCTGTCTATATGCTATTGCAATACCCTCCCCCCCGTTTTATCTGTCCTGTCAAGATGAATAAATTTATAGTTTTCTGGGATAGCCATGTTGATAGATGGATGATTAGTGGCATTCAGCCAGGTCTCCGTCATAAAACATACTTCCGGGGAATAGGTGTTAAGCAAATCCCAGATTTCAAACTGATGTCTGGGAAGGGACCTGACATTGCATGGCATAAAAGTAGGGGCTTCCTCCCTTTTGCACTCCAGGGTGTGTTTAACCTCCCTATGGCGAATGAGTTTATCGCCCTGGAAAGTGCATCTGCTACAGGCTACCGGGCCTTGTAACTGGGCCGGGAATTTTGATGGCCAGGTTATCATACCTTCCACGGAACCGGATGCAATCCTCCGAAGAATATGGAGATCTGCTGAGGAATAACTTATGTTATTTTGCTGAGTTGTACAAGCCAAAGATGAAGGGAGGGGTCCCAAGCCCTAGCCCCGGCCTGCCGCGGACGGGCACAGACGGGCTTACCTTTGGCGCACCTTCGGCGTGCCAAAGGTGCGCCCGCTGCCTGCGTCCGCTGCGCGGAGGTAACAACATGTTCTTTTATAATGACGCCACTTGTGTCAGCTGCCTCAGCCGCGCTCCCACCGCCCCGTCTGCAAGGAGGGCGTGGGATGTCACCGCAGCGTTTGGAGGGAGGTGTGTACTCCGCGCCTGAATCGGCGGAGCCTGTGTGAGCAGCGCTTCACTAGGAGAGTGAATTGAAAGGTAAAGAACACGCTCTGCCAGTGCATTGAACCACAAGCAAATTAAAAGTTAAAAACACGAAACAGCCTAACCCCCGGCTTTCCGCCTCAGGGGTGAAAGAGTAGGGCGAGCCTCGAGCTGGGCGGTCCTTTTGTAATGACGCCGCTCGCGTCAGCTGCCTCAGCCGCGCCCCCACCGCCCCGCCTGCAAGGAGGGCGTGGGATGTCACCACAGCGCTTGGAGGGGGGTGTGTACTCCGCGTCTGAATCGGCGGAGCCTGTGTGAGCAGCGCTTCACTAGGAGAGTGAATTGAAAGGTAAAGAACACGCTCTGCCAGTGCATTGAACAATAAGCAAATTAAAAGTTAAAAACACGAAACAGCCTAACCCCCGGCTTTCCGCCTCAGGGGTGAAAGAGTAGAGCGAGCCTCGAGCTGGGCGGTCCTTTTGTAATGACGCCGCTCGCGTCAGCTGCCTCAGCCGCGCCCCCACCGCCCCGCCTGCAAGGAGGGCGTAGGATGTCACCGCAGCGTTTGGAGGGAGGTGTGTACTCCGCGCCTGAATCGGCGGAGCCTGTGTGAGCAGCGCTTCACTAGGAGAGTGAATTGAAAGGTAAAGAACACGCTCTGCCAGTGCATTGAACCATAAGCAAATTAAAAATTGAATTTGTTTATTCATATTGAGACACATGATACGTGTGGCAAGTATCTCAAACCTATACATTATGAGAAAAGCGATAGTCAATCATCAAATAAACGCAGGATTAAAAGAAATAAAATTCATGGCAGCCATCTTATGACTTTCAAATGGTATAGTTCCCATATATCATTCTTCAGAACTCAATCTCGTAATATTAACATGCACAGAATATTATAATTGAAAGCAATAAAAGACGTAGTACGTATAGCCAGTGTCTTAAATCTGAAAATGTTGGAAATAAGAGTGAAGAGCATCAAAATAGAAAAAGGACCCCTAACCAAAATTATTGGCGGCCATATTATAGTTTTCAAATGGTATTAAATACAATATAACATTCTTCAAATGTAATCACATAATTAAAATATGCAAAGTGTACTTACATTAAGAGCACTAAATATGACTGCTATATCCACATATAAAATTAGAACATCGCAGTGTGAATTTCAGTCCATAACCGCGAATATATATAATTGTTTCATATATTGTTAATAATCTTTTAACGTTTAAGCAGCCTTCATAAAGTCTTTGTAGACCCCAAAAAAGGGGAAAGACGGGGTTAGATCATTACTTAGTCTTCAAAACCCACCTATCAGGATTAGATCTAGTGTTTTCCTCTAAGTAGATTATTTCAACACAAGCATCCCAAAATGTTGATCGGAACTAGAGAATGAGAAGATGAAAAGCAAGTGCTCCCTGGAAACATTTACTCTGTGTAAGTAACTTATTGATTCTCACTTCCTTCAAAATTATTGCCAAGCATCAGGACAAATTGATGAAGGAACGTGAAAAGGGAGATGCGCTTTCTCTGTCTTTCTCACTATTACCCGAAGGCCTGAGTACCAGGCACGGTTCGTCCATTGGGGCGTGAGGGCGTAGCCCCCCCTGCCGGACGCCGCCCGCAGCTCCCTCATGACAATCATGTCAATGAATCAACATGACGGCAGACCGCCGGGCGGGCGTCATGTTGATTCATTGACATGATTGTACAGGCGGCAACACAAGTACGCATGCGTGGGGACGGAGGGTGAATTTTTACCCGTGCCCACGCATGCGCACTTGTGTTTTGGCGGCGTTGCGCATGCCCATTAGGAGCCCTAATGGGCGTGCTGCGGGCGAGAGGGTACCTGTGCCCCTGGCGCCAGGATTGGCCAGGGGCGCTGTGAGCCTGTGACGTGTGGGGAGAAGAACCCAGAGGTGGCGCGGACCGGGACCGGCAGCAAGGTAAGAGTGTGTGTTTTTCGGTGTTCCTGTAAACTAGCTTGCAAAAATGACTTGAGATAGTTCAGTGTGTTAAAGCATCTGCTGCAGAAATGTGTGCGTCTATTCCAGGTCACCCGTTTATTTCACGGCATGGGGTTTTGGAAATGTAAAAATTCTCAGAATTTCTATTTTGATAGTTGCAACAACAGCCTTCAACAGATTTCATTTTATAAACATTTTCCAGAAAATGAGTTAACAACTTTGTCACCACAAATATAATGTACTCTTTGAACTAAGGTTATAAAATGTCAAAATGTTAACAAACGGTAGAGGCGGAATAGCATGATATATGCATTTATTATTGCATGCATGTTGGTGTATGTTTGTATGTGAATTTGTATAGTACATACCTAGGGCTTACAGGATGGCAAATACATGGGCGGTAGAAGGTTTCCAGCATAAAAAGGTAGGGGTGATGTAATATGTAAACTGGCACATCTTTCAACATCGATCCTAAAGGCTTGTTAGAGTCCATAATTTATTTTTATATGGTCATAAAAATACATGAATGATGGATGGATGCAGGGTGGGTGCATTAATGATTGTTCGGTGGATGGGTGGGTGGATGGGTGCATGGATGGAAGCATGCATGATGGGTGGATGGATGCATGAATGATGGATGCAGGATGGATGGATGGGTGGATGCATGAATGAATGATGTATGGATGCAGGATGGGTGGATGCATGAATGATGTATGGATGTATGGATGGATGCATGGATGCATGCATGATGGGTGGATGCATAATGGATGGATGGGTGGATGGATGCATGAATGATGTATGGATGGATGTATGCATGGATGCATGCATGATGGGTGGATGCACGATGGATGGATGGATTGGTGGGTGCATGAATGAATGATGTATGGATGCAGGATGGGTGGGTGGATGGATGGGTGGATGCATGAATGATGTATGGATGGATGCATGCATGGATGCATGCATGATGGGTGGATGCATGATGGATGGGTGGATGGATGGATTGGTGGGTGCATGAATGAATGATGTATGGATGCAGGATGGGTGGGTGGATGGATGGGTGGATGTATGAATGATGTATGGATGGATGCAAGGTGGTTCGGGCTCGCTCGCTGCGCTCGATCGCTGCGGTGCAATATGCAAATTAGTTTACGCCTCACCACATTCAAATGTCACCAGCCGCCCCTGCTGAGTACTAAACACAAAGGTGGGACTTCAGTAAACACAGCACTGCTGAAGGAATGGCTAAATAATGTGTGTTGAAGGTATGGCTGAGACCATTTTAGCAAGCTGATGAGTATCTTTCAAAATGCACTGTAAAAAAATGAATGGGTGCCTGCCCCAATTTCTGAACAGATGTGCCATCACGTATGTCAAACCCACCCTAGATTAAACAATATGGGTCACAGACAGATGTCACTTACACCTAGGCAATGCAATTACAGTTATCAGGACGATTTCAAAGTGAATATTTAACACCAAAAGTCTATATATTTATTTTAGAAAATTAATCATAAATATTAAAACGTAGTAAACCTATGCAAAGTGATTAACATATCCATGGACTGCAGTGGTGCAGGGGAACAGGTGTTTGTGTGTGTTTACCAAGACAGCCATTGGCTGATTCTTTCTGGGCTACTTAGCCTGCAAGCCTCACTGGCAAACTCACCCAAGACGCATAGGATCGGGGCTACTTTCACTCCCTATGAGATTATTTTTGCAGAGGCCGCCGCACCCGCCCGTAGGGGGGAGGAGGCTCAAAGGCCGGCGCCATAACCCACGCGGTGCCATCAGTGGAGGGTGAACTGGTTCTGGGCGCCCCGAAGCGGCCAGGAACCAGCGGAAGCGGGGTGCGCCCCAGCCACCCCGACAGGAAGTGACCTTGTGACCTGGCCCCCCACAAGGGGCGACCAATGAGCAAACTGGCTATGTTTGAACCCCCCAATCAGAGGGGGTTCACCTGAGATCCCCTAGGGGTCTCATGAGCATTTAAGCAGCGCCGCTCCCCAGCCGAAGCACAACGTCTTCAGGGAGCTGGGAGAGCGGCGCGACAACGACATCGTCTGAAGAGGAAGGGGGAACGAAGGAACGACGGCGGCAGGAGACGACGAGGGACAGTCGAAGCAGAAGTAAGGCGAACCTACTCCCCCCCCTTTCCTGGTAGTGGGAGTTCGCCCCGGACGGCGCCGCAGAGTGACGCGCCGCTCCAGCCTCACCCCAGCTCCGTGGGAATACAACGCGGACGAACAATAGCGGCGGCCCGGCCTGGCTTCTTCACAGCATAAGCGACGCAACTTAGCCCCGCTTTCCCGCCCCCCTGGCCGCACACAGCGCGCATTGGGCCGCTGCACAGAGCAAGCGAAAGGGAAAAAGTAGAAGGAGAGAAGCGGCGGCGAACAGGCCTGAAGGTCTAGGCCAACCCTCAGGCGGCACAGAAATCAGCCAGCAGCTCGATCCAGCGGCGCAGAAGTCGGCCCGCAGAAAAAGCGCCTCGCAGCCCGAGCAGGCCACACCTCCCCGCCGACCACGTGGGAGAGCGCGACGCACAGCGCGAACACGCCGCTCGGCCTCCCCTCGAAATCTCACGCATCAGGCAGTGCGGGCCCAAAAAGGGGGTACAACGTGCTCAGAGCCCGCGTAGAGCACACGCATTTCGCGGTGCCGCGGCAAACGGCCTGATGCAGACGCGAAGGGCATCATGGCGGAGGATCACCCAGACGAAGTAGCGGAGGTGTTGAAGAAGATCCGCGAAATATCGGCGGTGCACGGCGACGACTGGCTCCGGCCGCATTTGCCCAAAGGAAAGGAGAATAAGCCGGAGGGCCAGACGGCGGAAGAAGCAGGCCCCTCAGCACCCAAGAAGCTCAAGACCACACCGTGGAAGAAAACTTCAAAAAGAAACCCCCCAAAGAAAGTGCGCCAGAAGCAGCCACCGCCGAAGCCGGACGACGCCAAACAGGGTGAGACGACCGGCGGAGCAGTTAATGGTGAGCATATTGGTACCATCGTGAAAGAATACTTGAAATCGCTGGCGCCAGCCTTACTTAACGGCACAGGGCAGGGGGCTACAGGGCCTAGGGAGCAGCACGCGGAGGAGGCAGGGGGCATGACATGGCATATGGTTGACCCGGGGTGGGTAAGGCAGACAAGGGTACAGGAACAGGTTGGCCTGGCTGCACAAGGTGAGCAGGTCTCCCCACTACCCGGTTGGGGGTACACTGCCACGTCCGGGAGCCCAGGGCTGGGCGGGCTAGGCACGGACCTCTATGTTAGGCCGTCCCCTGGACCGGCCTCCTTGACGACGAAAGCCACGGGGCTAGCATGCCTGATTCCTCCCGCAGTAAAAGAGAGGATATGGCGCAAAGAGTTTATAGATATATTTTCACTGCTGGAAATACAGCTAGAAGGCCTCGACCTGACCACATGCGACAGGAAAGAGGATGACAAAAGAGAAAGGCGCGGGGCCAGAAAGGAGCGTAATTTTGAGAATTGGCTAGACGCTTTCAGAATCATGGCATGTATTATAGTGGAGAGGTTCCCCCACTGCGCGGCTGACCTATGGTTATACGAGGCCAACATACACTCAGCACAGAGGCAATTCCCTGGGAATGCCTGGTTAGAATACGATAAGGGATTTAGATTAAAAATGCAGAGGCACCCAGAGATGGAGTGGAACGAGGAGGATGTGTCGGGCTTCATACATAAGATGCTCGCGGCCAAGGAAGTGAGAGCCTGGACAGGCAAATATGACCAGTCCTTTCGGGGCTCTTCCCAAAAGGGGAAGAACAAATCTTACCAGAAGCATTCCTCGGGGAGATCCCACTCCCCGCCCACAACCAAGGCGATATGTTGGAGATACGACGCTGGGGACTGTACCTGGGGCTCCTCGTGCAAATTCCAGCACGCATGCTCGAGCTGCGGGGGCAGGCACGCTGCGGTGGCATGCAAAGGTTCCAAGCACGAATCAAAAGGGGACAAGAAAGAGAAGAAAAAGAAACACTAGCCCGGAAACTAGCAGGGGCGGGGCGCTAGTAGACATTCAACATTGCCAGCTGGCTAGGTCCCCCATTAATACGTAACAGCTGCGCAGATTAGCAAACAAATACACAAATAAAGCGGATGCCAAGTTGCTGGTGGAAGGCTTTGAGGAAGGTTTCATTATCCCATTCCAGGGCCCATTGCCACTTGAAAGAGCGAACAACTTGCAGTCAGCGAAGCAACACCCCCGGGTGGTTAGCGCAAAAATAGAGAAGGAAAGGAGTTTGGGTAGAATCGAGGGCCCCCTTCCTAAGGAATTGCACGCAGGTATAGTCGTCTCTCCACTGGGAGTGGTCCCCAAGAAAGAGATGGGTCAATTCAGGCTAATACACCACTTGTCATATCCCGAGGGTTCGTCTGTAAATGATGGAATTGACCCTGAAGCATGCTCTGTGGGTTACGCGTCAGTCGACGATGCAATCGCACTAGTCAAAGCGTCTGGGAAGGGAGCCCTCATGGCCAAGGCGGACATTGAATCGGCCTTCCGCTTATTGCCAGTCCACCCGGCCAGTTTCCATCTACTGGGTTTCCAATGGGGAGGAGACATGTTCTTCGACAAGGCCATGCCCATGGGCTGCGCCATATCCTGCGCCTACTTTGAGCAATTTGCCACCTTCTTGGAGTGGGCCCTCCATGACTTACACCAGGAAGGGGGAAAGCTGCACTACCTCGACGACTTCCTGTTCACAGGCCCGGCAGGATCCACGATGTGTGCTAGTACACTGGCAGCATTTGAAGCCCTGACGAAGTCACTTGGGGTCCCCCTAGCGAAAGAGAAAACGACAGGCCCAACCACGAGACTGACGTTCTTGGGCATAGAGCTGGACTCCATGGCAGGGACCGCCAGGCTGCCCCCGGAATAAGTGCAGGAATTCAGGGAAGAAATTGCCAAGCTACGGGGCCGGAGCAAAGCTACCCTCAGGGATATCCAAGGAGTGATAGGTAGACTGAATTTCGCGGCTAGGGTCATCCCACCCGCTAGGGTCTTTTCCAGGCGCCTAACTGCGCTGACAGCTGGCGTCACCCACAGACACCACCACATCCGGCTGAGTACAGGTGTAAAGCAGGATCTGCAAGTGTGGGATGAATTCCTGCAGGAGTTCAATGGTGTCCTGATCTGGAGAAAAGGGTGGGTGACTGCTGAGGAGCTATCCCTCTACACGGACGCGGCTGGGAGCTTGGGTTTCGGGGCGGTCCTGGGAAACAGATGGTGTGCCAGCCAGTGGCCAGACAGGTGGCATGCGCAGGGGCTCACAAAAAACATCACTTTCCTCGAGCTATTCCCGATAATAGTGGCGCTGACCGTTTGGAAAGAGGAGATAAAAAACCTGAAACTCACCCTATGGTCTGATAACAAGGGAGTAGTACAGGCCATTAACAGAGGCACAGCAAGATGCCCTGACATGTTGAGGCTAATGCGGCGGTTGGTTAAATTACAGCTGGAGGGGAACCTGGAGCTGAAGGCTCGCCACGTGCCAGGGGCAGAAAACACGGCTGCAGATGCGCTGTCCCGGTCCCAAATGAAGCGGTTCAGACAACTGGTGCCCGGGGCGACCAGGGAGATGACCCCCTTTCCACCACGCCTGTGGGACCTGGGGGGGTCGACCTGTCCAGCTTAATAGGGCACTCGCTCACCCCTGAAGCGCACAGGAGATACAAGAAATACGCAAGCACAGTAATGAGAATTGGGGGCATAAAGTCACTGGAGGACAAAGCTGGGGCGCGCACAGCAGTTGAAAAATTCGTGCAATGGGCATTCGACGCCAAGAAAACAAGATCTTGGGCCCAGGCACACCTGTCCGCCATTGCCCACTTTGCCAGGCTCTACACAGGTGAGGACCCCACGGCCTCTGTGTATCTAAAAACAGCTTTGAAAGGCTGGCGAAGGGTTGAGGGAACTAGAAAGGACGGCAGGCGCCCTATCGACTTCGACAAGCTTGGGCAGCTGCTGGGTACCCTACCCAGCATCATTTCAGACAAGTACGAGCTGCTACTGTTTAGGGCGGCATTCACCACGGCATTCTTCGGGGCATTCCGCGTAAGTGAAATGGTGGCACCCAGCAAATCAGGCCCGGCGCAGCGTTGCTTGCAAGCTAGGGACGTCAAACCAATGGTAAGGGCAGTGGAGCTCACGCTGAGGCAGTCCAAGACAGACAAGACAGGAAAGGGGGTGACGATACGCCTCCATTGCATCCCAGAGGCTGGGCTCTGTGCAGTATGCTGGTTATTTAAGTACATGGCGGCCCGCCCGGCTGGCGACGCCCCCCTTTTCATACACCAGGATGGAAGAAACCTTAGCAGGTTCCAATTCACGGCTGTAATGCGCCGGGGCCTTGGTAAGGCCGGTTTCCAGGCTGCATCATTTGCTCCTCATTCCTTCAGGATCGGCGCAGCGACCTCGGCATCGCAGCATGGCATGCCGGAGGACAGGATCCAAGCCGTGGGCAGATGGCGCTCCAGGGCGTACAGTCCTATATACGCCCCCACCTCATATAAAAAAAAAAAAAAAAAAGGAAAATAAAGTGGAGGGGGGGAATAACGATAAAGGAAGCGGGGGGGGGGGAGGACGGCCGCCTTGGGATGCCGCACGGCAGGGTTTCTTGCCCTCCCTCGACCACACCCGGTGCGCAGCAAGCCACCTTAATGAACGTTTTCTCTTGGCAGGGGGACGCCCGCGGCTTGTTTGGGTAGTGGGGCACTCATTCGTGTCCAGAATGGAGTCGTGGTGGCGGCGAGCGGGGCACAAGGCAAGCAGGCCCAAAGCGACGTACATCCGCTGGATAGGACGGCCCGGCATGAGATGGGAGCAGTTACTACCGACCCTAGACAGCCTTATGGCAGACTCTGCATGGCTGCCCGATGTCCTGATTATACACCTCGGGGGGAACGACCTCACACGGTTGGGCCACAAGGCGGTGGGTCAGGCCATGCAAAAGGACCTCACCAAAGCAGCGGCATGGCTCGGCCCCACGACAGTGGTCTGGTCAGAAATGATCAGCAGGAGGCACTGGAAGGGCGCTGACTCCAACAAGGCAGTAGATAATGCGAGGCGCAAGCTGAATATCGCGATGCATAAGTTCTGCGCTACCAATGGCTTGGAATCCATTCGGCACGGCCTCATCCACCCGGGCCGCCCGGAACTGTATGGGCAGGATGGGGTTCATCTTGCTGACAGGGGTATGGAGGTTTTCTGGGATAACTTGTGGGGCGCAATGGCACTCGCAGGTTGTCTTTAAAAAAAAAAAAAAAAAAAAAAAAAAAAGGATAGGAGGAGGGGGTAGCCGCGAACCAGAGGCAGGGGGGAGCCGCAGAAAGACGTGAGCCTCCCTGCGGCGTGGCGGAAATCCTACAATGGTTGGCTAACCAAACACACCGGCGGGCGGTGTGTAAGAGGAGGGCTACTCACTTTTGAATGCCGCACGGCAGGGTGACGTGGCCGCACAAAGGAGGGGAGTAACAGGTGGAGACGGCACTCGCGGCCTAGACCCGGCCGGACGGCAGGGCGCAAATGGTAGCGAGCTGGGGACCTAACTCCAGACAGATAAGCTCCCCTCCATGACACGCAGAAGGGCGTGGCCAATCAAAACACCGGAACACCAATAGACTAACTAAGAACTGGTTGTATACAAGTGCCATTTACGAACTGTGGAGTGCACAAAAAGGACAGACACCTGTTATCATAAGAGGGTGTCATAAGCTGTAAATGTAATGTGCATGATTGATGAATAGAGTTCGCAAATGGAAGATTGGACAACCAGTATGTTATCAATATGTGTTTTGATATTAATAAATCTGCGGCCAACAATTACCACCAATAAGAGCTGCTATTGTTGGCTGACATTATTGTATAATGGGAGAGCAAGATGTATGCAGAATGCAGACCGTTGAGTAAGTATGTGTTGGTGCCCACGGAATAGGCACATGCGAGGGTTATATGATCCGCAGGTGCGCCTCCCCCTCTTGTTTGAGTAGCTCCCATTGTAGCCCTTCTGGGTGGCACCATATTGATTGCTGTCTATCAGCACACATTAACACCGCTGCAATTTGCCCCAGCCTGTCGCTAGGCTAATGATGCTAGCCTGTGTGGAATGCAATTACCAGCCTTGTATATTTGCCTGGGTGTTCCTTTTTAGGCAGGGGAACCCGAGGCGGTCACAGGAGGGGCCTTGCAATAAAACAGTGTGCCCCTTACATTTGCTAATTGTATTTGCCTTGTATGTCGGTAAAGTGGTTGATGCGTTGTTTCCCGGCACCACGTGAGTTCGACAATAGTATTGTGAGCACGAAACGTCTGATTCGGGCCACCTTTGTTCTCCTCTGCTCCTAAAACATTGTGGAAGAATATTATTCCCTTTTGAAAAAAAGAATGTTTCATTCTCCCCTTTGTTTTTTAAACTATGTGACGCATCGGAGAACGTTACTCATCCCGCTCCTTTTGGTTGGGTCACACCTTTACTAGCCTTAACCTGGGCACGCTTTTTAAATCTAAATACACATTGTAGATGCTCTTTGGAAACTTGTGCGAGACGTTGGGAGATCAGACACAAAGCCCTGTCTCGTTTCTGTTTCAAAGCCTCGTATGAGCAGAACTTCACACCTAAGGTGTAGCGAGCGGTGCTTCTTACATGGAACTTAAAAAAAATATTAAAATGCACATATAAAGTATAAAACGCGAAATATCCCAAACGGCTCTTCGAAGACACGACCTAATGGGCCTTGTGTTTACCACACGATTTTTTCAGTGTACTGTCAAAAGCATTTAGCGACCTTTCGGCAGTGAGCGCGTTTTTATCCCTGTATATTAGCGGCATGGCTTTGTGCTGCTGGCGCGCCCTCGAAGAATCGACAACGAGGTGTTTTTTTAAATGCCTCGAAGTGCATTACCAAAAACATGCCTACGTTTACTGCTTCACACACTTAGCAGGCCCCGTCATGGAAGCGTTTCAAGGAAAGGGTTTTGTTAACCTTCCTTCAGGCGGATATTTTTGGAGCTATATTTTGTAATGCTTGAGCGGGATAAAACCATTAGAGCAGCAATGAAATTCATTCCAGTGCCCATAAAACAACCTAAAATGTTCAGTTTCTCTATATGGCGCTTCAGTTATTTCTTACATTAAGTACCGAACGCAGGGGGTGAACAGTGGGACACTTGTAAATTTGATTTAGAAGTTTGGAACATATTGACTAGAGATTTCCTTCAAAACAATGGAATTTAGTCTTTGGATAGCAACATTTACTTACACTCTTCCTTTTTCCTTTGCTGTGGGGCCTGTTCTCAAACTGCATTTTGTAGGATTGCATTGTATTGTAATGGGATTTATATTGCACTTACTACCCCTGATGAGGCGTCAACGCGCTTATTCAGCAAGTAGCACGATACTCTGGAACTCATAAAGGATTAATGTTGAATTAGTATAGTGAAATAAGAAAGTAATTTGAGTGGTGGAAATGTTAGTCAGTTATTTGGATTCAGAGGGATAACGGAGGGATAGAAGAGGGAAAAAGGTTTGCATTTATTTCCCGCTTGTTACCCCTGATGGGGTGCTGCAGTGCTTTTTTGGTGAGTAGCACACTACTCCGTAGCCCATGCATTTAAATGATCCTAAAGGGAAATGATATCATTGTGTGCCAAGTTCCAACGAAGGTACTATGAGGGACAGGTATGTAGTGCATTTTAAGGTTCCAATGGAAAGTCTGCTTTCACTGTTCATGAAATTTTGGAATTGAACATATGATTGTACTTAAACACTATGGTTGAAAGCGAAACCTGACCCATGATCAAAACGACCTGGTCTCCTAAATGCATCGGGCTGTTTTCTGACATTACTTTGTGGTAATAAATGCACGCTGGTTAACTGCATTGGAGTAGCGACCCAGCTTGTTCTTACCCTCTGAAAGAGGGAACCTGTTTGGGGATTGGAATTCTGGTGCACATAGGGGTTCGCTACCCCACTTCACACTCAATGCGGCCATGCCCCAAAATTATTAAAGTCTTACCACAAGTGGGCATGTTCAAAGCACCCAGGACTGATGCCCAGTCAATACAACAGCCACAAAAATGTTGGGGTACGGCGGCACTCACTTGGGTTCTATTACAAGGGGAATACAACTACCAGAATGCAATCACCCACAAGGGCAGGACATTGAAAAAAGCACAGGTGGTTCTCTTTGCTGCTGTTTTCCTCTTTTGCCAGTGAACAAGGGCGATGTGATGCTCAAAACGCGTCTAGCTTTGAGATTTGTGTTTGAGACACCAGACTGAATGCTCAATGCAATATGCAAATAAATGGACTAAGCTTGCCTGCGTGTGGCTTCTTCATTGGAGGTCAACTTCTTTTTCCTGTATATATATATTCATTCCAGTGCCCATTGCGGCAATGCCACCATGGAAAGGCTGATCTCCGCTGGCATCATAATATGGATGGTGGTGTTTTGCAGGCACCACCACCATATTATGCCCCTTTTCCGCCCGGTCGATGAGTTGACCAGCGGAAAAGCGGCAGACGGTCTTTCCGTCTGCCTCTGACCCCCAAGCCATACTAATATGGCGGGGGGGTCAATCAGGCATGGATGGCGGGCAAATCAGCCCTGCCAGGCCAGCGGTGGCTACTGCCGGCCGGGCGAAGTGATCCGCCCGCCATCCTAATGGGCCCCTAAATTTTGAAAGGAAAACAATTATTGGCTTAAATACAATTTGAAATGCTAATGTAGCACAAATGTTAAATATTATTTATAGTTAGGAAAACCTCTTCCATTATATCTATAGAAAAACGTATACTACGCAAACCAGTTGGGGGTGTTTAAAGAATAGGGAGGACAGGGTGGAATTGGCCGAATTGGAGCAAGGTTTAGGCATTTTGGAGGCTGCCCCACAGACTCAGAGTGGAAGGGAGGATAAGGAAATGGAATTAAAACAGCTTGCAGAGGCACAGCTTAACTACAAAATCAAGCTGGACTCAAAGTGTAGGGAGAGGTGGCTGTCTGGAAGTATGAGGCAGTCTGTGTATGGGGAGCAAGCCGGGGTTCTATTGGCATGGAATGCAAGGGTAGATAGATCTAGAAACATGACAAAGAAACTGGTATTAGGTCATAGATAAATTAGAAGACATGCACATGCATATGGTCTCCTTATTTGATACACTCTATAAGGAAGATATCTTTCCGGAGCCTCATAGACTTGAGGATATAACCACATAGAAAATGGTTGGGTGATATTGGCCTTCCTGAGCTTACAGGAAAAGGAAAAGAGTGTACAAAAGCTCCGATCACCCAGGAGGAAATTAGAAGGGATGTATCACATATTAATAGTGGGAAGGCTGTTGCTTTGGATGCTATTCCTTCGAAATTGTATAAACTCCTAAAGGAGGAAATAGCACCTGTCTGGGAGACCTTGTTTAATATGGTGTATCAGGGAAAGACATAGATACCTGGGTTGTGGAAGGAAGCTACTATAGTATTGATCCTAAAACTATCAAAAGATCCTAGGAAGGCGGTCCAATATTCTTGCTAAATGCAGATTACATGGTATTTGCAGGTATTTTAGCAGGGAGAATGGCCAAACTAACCCCTCAGCTAATACATCCAGACCAAAAGGGATTTGTTCCAGGAAGACATATCCACAAACTTACCCAGCAGTTAATTGGTAGTATAGATCTTGCCATGGCTCGGTCGATTCCCTTGGCTGTCGCTACTTTAGACGCAGCAAAACCTTTTGACCACGTCGGTTGGGTTTATTTTTGGGAGGCGTTGGCGATACTGGGTTTGAGCCCCTATTTTATCGCAATGTTAAATGGGCCTTATGAGCATTCAACAGCTGGGATCCTCCTCAATGGTTCACTTACAAGGAGTTTTTCTGTCACTTGGGGCACCCAGCACGGGACTGAGCTTCAAACAGTATGACAAACCTCCTTAAAACTGTTGTAGTCTATGGCAAAACCAGCTAACCATAAGCACAACCACTTTTTTTTTACTATCAACTGGCTATATTGGGTGCCTCAAAAGATAGCAAAAGTTTGTGCAAGAGCCGATTCTTAGATGCCGTAGGTGCGGTCTTTTAAGGGCTGACGACTAACCTTTTTTTTAGGTTTGCAGAGATAAAGGTTTATTGGCAGGAGGTGGAGAATGAGGTTAAGGATATCTTTGAGGTGAATATAACGCTAAGTTTAACACTAGTTCTGATGGGTGTGGAAGTCTGTCCCAGTTAGCCTCTAACAAGACCACTGAGGGCTCTGCTGTTTTATCTGATACTTTTAGCTAGGAGGGAGATCTGCAAGAGCTGGACGGATCCAGCACCCCCTGGAGCGATGAACTGGCTCCAGGCTGTAAGATGCATATTTTGAATGGATATTGACTGTAGGCCTGGGGGTGGGGGAGGGCAATCGAAGTAGGATGTATGTTGACTTTCAAAGACGGAGCGGAGTGGTAACAATTTAAAGACTACGCATGGGTGAAGCCAGAAACCAGGTTACTGGTTGGATTGGGTCAGCAAGGCCAGCAAAAATATGCAACAGGCCTGAGGTTGGGACAGGAATCACAGAAATGACTTGGTTATGCAGATAATGATGAGGACAAAAAAAACCTACACAAACCATAAAAATTAAAAAGTTATAGTCATACCTTTATAGTTAGAACTAACATTTATCATTTAATCCCCTCCCTAAAATTACTATAACTTGCGCACCTCACACAGTCTTGTCATCTCACTCGCCACACTACAATAACTATAACTTACCCTCTATCATGCACAGTCTTCACATAAAGGATGTAATTTCAGATATCAAGAGTGTTCTTATGAATGCTATGATTAAACATGCTTAAAGTGATGTAATATGATAAGGAACAAGCAGTGCTTGGGGAAGGTAAGAGTTAGCAAATCAGAAGTTTAATTTTCTATGGAAAATGGTCATAACTATAGCAACACATATACACATATATGTTCACTGACTCTCTAGTTAGGTGTCAAAGTGAGACAACAACTATCATTTAAAAGTTGAAAAAACACAGAAATTTACCAGTTATAGTTTACTCAGCCTCGCTATGCAGAGTGCGTTAAGTTGTGCCATTTGCACTGATTTTTAGCACCAGGTATTTGTCCCACGCTGGAAAAGCAGCGCGAACAGCACCCTTTGCAGCACAAGAGGGTGCTGCTTCGTTCTGCTGCTTGAGTGGATTTTCTACTCAAGTGTAAGCTTCTTCTATTGGAAATGGATGATTTCTCAACATGAGCGGTAGCAACCATTGATGGCCGCCCCTGTTTAGAAATCTCGCTGGGAGGTGGTCTAGGATCAGTTTTTCCTCGCTTGCGTTCACCAAGTTAATGTTAGCATGAGCGAGAAAAAAGTCTACTTTGCTTTGCAGAGTAGATTTTTTCAGAACTCCGCATGCTCCGCGGAGCATGGAGTGTGGAAAATTCCACACCTCCGCGAATGGAGCGGAGATCACCATCCAGGCCTACTTCTGCACCTGAGGATACTCTTCCAGGGAAAAGGACTGCTGTGCTGCCACATGGGTTGTCACTCTTCTGGACTGCTACTCTGCTGTGCTGATCTGCTGCCCTCTTGCCTGGTAGTGAGAAGCAATGTACCTGCATCTCTCCAAACCAGAAAAGCAAAGTGACTCAAAGCACTTGTCTGTTTTGAAGTACAGTTTTGAAGTCTCAGGGACACCAAATACTTTTAAACATCCACCTACAACACCAGGACTCTGCCATCTGAGAGTCTTGCCCTGCCAAGTGGTGCCAATCCACTCCTGTACCCTTGGAAGTGGGTATAAAGTGCTGCTTCAGTGTAAATTCATGTATTACTATCATTGCGTGGCTTGGCATCGACCCATCTCCGTTAATGTCAATGCTTCACCGCTACCCCAAGCACCGAAGGCATCACAACGCCGAATGCACTGTGCATCACTGCAAGTTCTCGACACATTCTCATCTAGCGTCGCGCGATGACGATGCATCGACTACATCTTGGGGTTCAACGACGACGCAGTGCCCACTTGCACGACTCGGAACCAACGCATTGCCTACATCCGAAGGGATCGACGATGACACATCGCCTCCTCTGCTCCAGGCTTTGGTCCCTCACCTATGACGCAGCAAGGTACTTTGCAGTGGAACAAGATTAGTTCCTGTAAACGACCCACACTCCATCGTGGTCAGCCTAAACTTTCATATTTGACCTGGTCTAGCGCGACCAGAAAGCCACGGTTGTCGCGTTATACTTTTAAACACTACATTTCAGTTTAATGTTTAATAATCCAGAGCTCAATTTGTACTTATTGGATTTTCGTCATTTCAGTATTGTTTTGTTCATTAAATTAAGTTCTAGTATTCTTTTCTGTTTTACTTTTTGAAGTGTTGCACAAAAATTGCCACTTAAATTAAGCCTGCATGCTGTGTGCCAAGCTACCAGAGGGTGAGCACAGGTTAATTTATGGTGTGTATCCAACCTACCTGGCTGTGATTGTGGTTCCTCATTGGACAGGGTGCATTCCTCTGCCAACCAGAAACCCCATTTCTAACAGTGATTACGAAGAGTGATGTGGGTGTTGAGGAGTACATATTTACCCAATTTTCTACCATAAATCAAGTGATAATGGTGGTAACATTTGGTAGCACGCAGAATATCTGTGAACTCATCCACATTTGGTGGAAGTCACTGATATTCAGTCACCTAAGAAACAAAATGCCTCCACAAACTAGTGGGGTCACCAACCTTTTAAATCAGCACCCTACAAAATTGATGTTAACTTTCTGTTCACGTTAATGGGATTACACTGTTAGATATGTCACATGACTTCCACATTTTGAATGAAGAGGTTGGCATGTACATAGCTGTCCCTGAGAAGGCACCGCCAGCCAGGCTGTATGGAGAACTCTTCATTTTTTGGTAAAATATACTTTACAAAGATGACAAACATGTACAGCCTTAAAACTATAGATACAACCACACTTTTTTACAGCATTTCTAATTGACTCAACCTTGCATTGTACAATGATTAACCAATAAAGCCTCAATAACATCAGGAAAGTTATATATCCTCATAGTGAGTTACAATGTAATAAAAACATTTTTTTATGGAAATTCACTAATTATAGCCTACTGAGCTCACTAGAACTTATGACTCCGCTATGCCGAGTCCCGTCATTAATGGTGTTATTGAATATGTCATGAGGGATACAATCTGTGAAGGCATAAGCAGAGCATGGTGAGGGCGCAAGGTCTAGTTAGTGCAGTAGACTGTAACTTGTGAATTTTTGTGTTTTTTTTATTTTTAAATTTTACTGACATTTTCACCAGACTATTATGTAAGGTAAGGTAATAATACCATACTGACTTAATACGTCATGATACCCTTTGGATTTTTCAGTACATTTCTCGGTTTTTAAAATTGCATTTATTTTATTTAATGTAAGATCTCATTACCATGCCCAAATCCCCCGTGGGTGGCCCACCTCCACCGTGCACAGCCTTCGGCAATGCGAGGCTTGGGATGGGTGCACAGAAGGTATATATATATATATATATATATATATATATATATATATATGTATATATATATATATATATGTATATATATATATATATATATATCAATCCATAGCTCAGCTTCAGTAGCTCAATCGGCTCCACTCCTCAGCAAACACGGACCAGGAAATAGATGCTGAATTATTTTATTTTGTGCTGTTCTGCCGCCATAACGTTTCGGCTCCTGAGAGCCTTGATCACATGACAACATGAGCAAATGAAACCACCGCATTTAAAGTGACTGTACATAGGATAGGTACGATCATGTGATACAATAAATAGTAGACAATGAAGATATACTACAAATCGCCCTGTAGCAGTAAAAAATGGTCATACAAAACAGTGTAAATTTACATGTAGCCAACGGTGGGGAAATGAAATATACAGTACTGAGATTGCTTTGACTAATGTGCAAAAATCACAAAATCTGTGCAATAATGCATATATGTGCAATACATCGCTAAATACATTATGTTTCAATAGGAGGTTTGTAGAATGCATGGTTAATTCCACATTGTAAGATAACGTCTCTTAGTGAAGATAAATATTGGTGCCTATTTGAAGTCAACATATATCCTCAGTTAAATCCATCACCCAAGTCTAAGGCATGTTAACACCTCGGAGTCAAATCCATATGCCCAAGTTTTATATCTGATTCGCATCTCTCAGTATAGTATTGATACAGTTACCCATGGTACTGACAACTGACAACCGCGAATCACCATGTAGTTTACTCAACATTATGAGTTGCCCTAATTCAATATAGGACATCAATGGTAAATCATGGGATAAATCCCTACAGTGTAGTATGTTGCTGTCTGCCAATTAATATAAATAATCTCACCGATCTTTATCCTAAAATGAATGTGCAAAAAAGTGCTAGTGTTATAGTGCATACAGTTACATTAAAATCAGCTATATACATACGGGGAACCAAAGACTTCTCATTAGGATGGACTGAGCCCAGTCACACCCTTCTGTTGGCAGATGAAAATAGCTTCAACAGCTCTAGAGATCCTAATTGCACACAATGTCCCATACACAGTAAAAGATCAATGCTAATCTGATTTAAAGTGAATTGATGTACAGAAACAGCTTAGGAGTTTAAAAACTCAAAGACTAAAATTTCCAATACATGATAACGGGAGACATGGGGGCTGATTCTGTCCTACAGCTATTAGATTCCCACAATTGGGAAGACCAGATATAGGGGATAAATCTACTAACTTATAAGGAGGACTCCTCTAGAAACTTCATTAATTGATATAAATAAAGAATAACACTTTGCAAAAGAAATATACTTTAAGACAATAAATAATTATCAAACAGTTAAGACCACCTTCTGATCTCTCCTGCTAAGATTAAAAGTCACTGTGATTCAAAACAAGAGGACTCTAACCAGATATTAATATAGACTAGTATGTAAGTCTTCAGTAAGATTAAGACCCCCTGGCTGTTTGGTGTCTAGCTGTAGAATGTATTTTGTTTCCATTTTGCGACCTTAGGATTCCCTATTGCCACCTGTTCTGCTTGCATTGACTGCATCTATGACATAGAATTTAAGTCCTTTATTGTCACTGTGGTGAAATTCTCTGAAATGCCTGGCTACAGGATAGGTGTTATCTTGGTACGCTATAGCCCTTAGATGCTGCAGGATGCCCGTATGCACCGCACGTTTTGTGCTCCCAATGTATCTAAGTTGGCAGGGACATTGGAGGGCATAGATGGCAAATTCAGTTTTGCAAGTGAGCACCTTGTTTATCCGATGTTCCTTGTCCCTGAAACCATCTGTACATGTTTTCGTATTTATGCCATGAGTGCAGGATTTACAAGTTTTACATTTAAAGAAACCACTGTTGGTTTGAAGTCAAGTTGTTTTTTCAATAACCTCTGGGCTGGTATTAACCAATCTGTCCCTCATAGAGGGAGTCCGGCTATAGGTTATGGAGGCTCTCCGTGGTAACGAAGGACCAATGACGGGATCACTAAGGATTGCAGACCAATTGCGATTAATAATTTGATACAATTCCTTATGTTGTCTGTTGAATCCCGTTATGATTCTAAATGAATTACTTTGGGTAGGTGGCTGATCACTGTGTGCTACACTGGCAGATATAGCAGGTACGGCCGGTGTTGCTGTAGTGTTATAGGTATCCAGCAGGTCTTGCCTAGTCACTTGCATAGATTTGATGATAGCACTGTCTATGACTCGTTCAGTATAGCCTCTTTCAAGGAATCTATTCTTACTGGCTTTTTGGGGTATTTCCAGATCAACTTTGCAACTGCACACCCTTCTAAGTCGGAGCATCTCTCCGTAAGGGATACTTGTTATCAAATGTGCCGGGTGCGCACTCCCTGCATGTAAGATAGTATTACCTGCAGTGGTCTTTCTGAACAATCTAGTCTCTAACTTGTTATCGCTGATGTAAACCTCTGTATCCAAGAAGGAAACACTAGTCTGACTTATAGTTGCGGTAAACTTGAGATTGAACACATTATCATTGATCTTAGAAACAAACTCCTCAGCTTTTTCCTTGCCCCCTCTCCAGACAACATACAAATCGTCAATGTAGCGGTACCATGCCACCACATTAGCGTTGAAAATTGCCCCATGTTCAGCTTTGAGGACCAGTTCCTCCCAAGCCCCCATATGTAAGCAGGCATAGCTTGGGGAGAACCTGGCCCCCATTGCCACTCCTTGTAACTAACGATAGAGGATATTATTACTCATGAAAATATTTGAGACTTTGTTCCAACATGTTGTTTTGATCCTTGAATTGCGCTGTACGACAAGATAAATAAATGTCTACAGCAGCAACTCCGTCAGTATGAATGATGCTCGTGTAGAGCGCTGTCACGTCAAGTGCTAGCATCCAATAGTCATTGCTCCATGTAAATGTTTGGATTTTAAGCAGAAAATCCCCAGTGTCCTGAATATATGAATCCAAAGCTCTCACATACCCCTGCAAAAAAAATCAATGTACATTGAGGTCCTTTCCAACAACCCCCCTCTGGCAGAGATAATCGGTCTGCCGGATGGGTTTGTCAAGTCTTTATGCACTTTTGGTATAAAACAAATCAAGGGGGTTATTGGATTGTCTATTTTCAAGTACTTGTATTCATCGTAGGAAAGCATTTTGTTGCTCCTCCATTTTGCAGGTTTTTGATGGGACTCTTGCTGAGTGGCTTTCATGGTTGCTGTGTTAATCCTTTCATAATGCTGTCTGTCATTGAGTTGAAGGTAGGCTTCTTTGTCATAGTTACTTTGTGTTAAGAGCACCACATTGCCACCCTTGTCGCTCCCACGGACCATGATATCTTTGTCTTTACTCAATTTTGAAACCAACATTTCATATTGTTGCGTTTGTTTGTCGTATTTGCACCTCCCTTTAGAGAGCCGTCTCTGCAAACCTTTTAGGCTGAGAGATTACATTCTCATGGAAGATGTCAATTGTATCGCGGGCATGAAGGGACTAAAAGTTGAGGGTGGCTTAAAAGGTGTTCTTGGCGCTTTCTGCTTCATAAGTGAAACATCTTTGGCTAATTAGTTGTCGTGTTCCGAGATTGCATCATAGCCCACTCCTTCAGTTTCCCACAATTCTAAAATGTCCTTGGATATAGACAACACTGAAGCACTGACCTCATCACTTTGTTCAACAATTTGTGATTTTGCGTTGGTGTTAGATTTGAGTAGGTGAAATTTGCGCAGCTTTAGTTTCCTGACCGCTTTATACATATCTACATATTGAGCAGCTATGCGCTTACAAATACACTATAACATAACATAACATATCTATTCTTGTTGCTGCATAATCCATATTGATATGGGGTATATATATATATATATATATATATATATATATATATATATATATATATATATATATATATATATATATATATATATATATATATGCATTGCAAAGCGGTCGAGGCGGCCTGCTGTTACTGCTGGTGCCAGCTTTTGGGAGGTGACCAGCGCCCCCTAGATAGTTCTAGAACAAAGAAAAAAAATGCTGCACTCTCGTGGGTTTCGGGTGCCAGATTCATTTAATTACTGTTCCACCGACACGTTTCGGCCATTGTAGCCTTGATCATGGTGGCAAGTCTGTTTAAAATCACAATGTTGATTACTACCCCTTTTATATCCCTGAGTGGGAATTCTGGTACTTGTAGTGTCGCTGACATTAGGTATATCTTTATTGATTTATACTTTCTGTGTGAAAATTCCAATTATATCCATTGACAAGTTACCAATGTCTTTTATTGAGCAGTTCCTGATTGTCATATTTAACCAGACTTAGGTTTCCACGAAGCTCACATATATATGTCTGTGTGTATATCTTACATATGTTAAATAAAATTATATATAATAGTTAAATCACAATTTTGTTAGTTTAAAAGTTAATAATAAATGTAAATAAACAAAAAACTTTTAATTAGTTATTAATAAATACATATTCTTTTAAAAATTTAACCACATAAGTATTAACAAAATGTATTACTTATTAAATATAGATCGACAAACCCTGTTTTCACCTAATCAATAAACCTATAACAAATCAATAAACCTCTGCTGAATTATTAGGCTAAGGGAGCACAAGTGTATTGGAAATTGTATGAGCTATATGTGCAAAGCTTAGCCATAAAATATTGATTTAGTACAATGTGCACCTATATGTACTGAACGTACCATATGCACAAGTCCCTTTCTTTATTGTTACTGGGGCTTGTGTGCATGCAACATTAACATATACATGTAGACACAATTTCAATTGAGCCAAGTGAAATGCTGTGACATCGGCTGTATTCAAGCCTTTTCTGTGCAATGTGCACGTTGAGGAGCTGCAGATTGTGTGAATGTCCTTAAGATCGAGGGACATCTTCTAAGGAGTTGAGTACGAAAAACATCAGTCTTGGGCATATATTCCATTATCTGGGAAACATGTGCCCACAAAATATCATATTGTGAAAGAGATTAAATGATGCATATTGAATCTCTTTAATCTGTCCAAAGACAGGCTCTCACTTAGAATAAGTCAAAGATCTATGTGACTTTTTCATTTCAAATGTAATCTTGATTGAGATATCACCAGATGTGTCAAGAAGACTTTAATATTGTAGTAAGGTAAATCTAGCGCTACCACTTAATATTGTGTGCATGTTCAAGAAAATAAAATTCAACTTTACACTGAATTAATCTCAATAGACCCACACATTTTCAGTCCCTCAACCACAGCAACTTTCTTGACCTAAACGCAGAAAGGGCAGTAGCCTACTGCAGGATCCAAGATATTGCCTGGTAATAGTCAGCAGCGGCACGTGCGGGTAAGAGCGGTGGGCAGGGGGCCTAGTGGGGGGGAATTTTGACGGAAGATGGCGAGGGAAAATTAATTATTTATTTTTCCCTTTTCATCGTCTGCCGAAATCCCCCTTCACCGGGCCTCACCGCCCCACTGGTCCTTACTTGCACGGGCCGCGGCTGGTAATAGTGCCCATTAAAGAACAACCGATCAATCAATCAATCAGAGGTTTTAAAGCACGCTACTCACCAGTGAGGGTCTCAATGTGCTGGGGGGTGCGTGCAGCTCCGAAGGTCAGTCAAAGAGCCAGGTTTTGAGGTCCTTTCTTATTGGTGCAGTGTCGGGCTTTGTTGGATGCGGTGCAGGAGTTCGTTCCAGGTCTTGGCCATGAGGTAGGAGAAAGATCTGCCACCGCTCTACCCCTTTGGATGCGAGGGACCGTGGTTAGGTCCAGGTAGACTGAGCAGAGGTTTCTCTTGGGGGCGTGGAAGGATATTCGTTTGTTGAAGTGTTGGGGTCCGGTACTTTGGAGGGCTTTGTAGGCGTGCGAACAGTTCGAAGGTTATTCTTCTTTCGACGGGCAACTAGTGGAGGTCGCGGAGGTGTTGGGTGATGTGGTCATGTTGTGGTATGTTGAGGATAAGTCTGGCTGCGGTGTTCTGGACTGTCTGAAATTTGCGGAGGAGTTTTTTGTTGTTTCCGGCATAGAGGGCGTTTCCGCAGCCCAGTCTGCTGGTGATGAGTGTATGGGTGACAGACTTCGTAATGTCAGGGGGATCCATTTGAAGGTATTGCAAAGTACGAAGAGGGTGTTGAAGCAAGTGTAGGACATGGCATTGATCTGGAAGTTCATGGTGAGTGAAGAGTCAAGTGTGATGCAGAGGGTGGGGGCCTCCAGGTGTTGTCCCATCTGGAGGGGGTGGAGCTGAGGATGAGGACTTCTGTTTTCTTCAAGTTGAGCATAAGGCAGCGGCTGCTCATCCAGTTTAGGACGTCTTTCATCCCTTCTCGGAAACTGCACCTGATGTTGTTGGGTTTCTTGGTGAGGGAAAGGATGAGCTGGGTGTCATCGGAGTTTGAGGCTCTATCTAGTCTGTGTTTTTTGACAATGGTTGCGAGGGGGGCCATGATAACAGGCAGAGTGCCCAGCCAGCAGTAAACAAATCTCTTAGAAGACCATTCTGTTCGGTTACGTTACCATCCACTACCAGACCTTATTTTACTGGGGGGGGACTTTCTATGCAAAAGAGGGCCATATAGTTGGATGTCAGCAGTACAATATCTTTTTGAATTACAAGCCCAGCTGTGCGTAGAGAAATGCTGCAGAATATGATCACACTTTTGCTGTTCATTTTCTGAGCTCTGTTACGAGGGTGCATGTCTCTGTCTTAAAAGGAGCTCACAGGGTGTCGGATCAAGCTAGCATTGGGGACTTTGCTCTCTCCAGAGGTGAAGAAGTATCAGGCCTATTCACTATGGTACACATCACACTGCCCACATCCACCAAGCAGTGACTTCTCCACCCAGCAGTCCACTCAATGGCACTATTCTAAATCCAGAGAGTGCAACAGTAGTAGAAATGCCATGTAGGAGGGAAAATAGGGGCATATTAGCAAGGAATTGCGATATTTATCGCAAAACTCGCTTAGCGTGTTTTTTTTCCATTGCTGCCTATCGCTGGATATGTTAGCGGAGAAAACATGCTATTAGCAACGTTTTTCTCCACTGTGCTAATATATCCAGCGATAGCAGCGAAATGTGTGAATATCGCTGTATATCCAGCGATATTCATGCATTAACGCCAGTGGGGGCTTAACATGAAAATCCACCTACCAATGAATATACAGGTAAGTCATCCTATTAGCAGGCGTTAGATTCTAGCGATAATCGCGCTTAGTGTGATTTTTTTTATCGCTAAGCCTGCGTTGCTAATAGGCGATAGCTGTGTTTAGGCACACCCACTTTGCATGTCATTAGAGATTAATATCGCTGACATGCAAAATGGGCCCGAACTGGTCGCTATCGCCTAAATGCTGTAGCTAACTGATGTTATCGACAGTTTGCTGATAGGGCGATAAAAATATTGCCGCTTTAGCGGGAAAAAGTCCCGCTAAAGCGGCGATATTGCCCTCGCTAATATGCCCCTTAGTCTTCTAGGACCTCTTTATTACTCAACCAGGTGAAGAGAGATTTCTTTCTGGTAACCCACTCGAATTTAAGTTCTCAATCTCAATCTCAATCCACAGTCATATCTACTAACCTTCGGGTAGAGGAGGGTGATCACCCTTATCATTCCAAATTTTACATCTTCATTTATTTGTTATAATTATGGCTCTGAAACAATAGCCAAGATTTTGGTAATTGTAGAGGAACGACCACTATCTGATAAGGGGACAGAAAATAGCACCCAAATATGGAGAGAAATCTAGGCCGATGTCGAGAACTGTGAGGCGATGGAACACCATAAATGAGGAAGAACTGGTGAAAAACCTACTTAACCCCGTCGCTACAATCATTCGTGACGACAAACTCGAGGTCGTCTGCCATAGGGTAGTGGATAAGTTAAAATCCACCATTGACCTAATGGCACCGGCCAGAAGGGTGAAAATGGTGGGCAAAGGAGCAGGAGCACCCTGGTACAACGATGAGTTGAGGGCAAGGAAGCAGGCTCTGCGGAAGACTGAGAGAGCTTGGAGGCGGGATTACTATTTGATGGCACGGAGTTTATACCAACAGGAGCAGGCTATATACAAAAAGGCCATCATAGCATGAAAATCCGAGTTCTTTGAGAACAGGATTGCCACAGCTCGCAATCCGCAGAAAGAAATCTTTAAGATACTCTCTGAGCTAAGGAAAAACAAGGAGCAGAAATTTAATTTCTCGCAGGAGGATTGCCAACTCTTCCAGGATTTCTTCATTAAGAAAATTGAGCATATCCTGTTAGAAATTTCGTGCACTCCTGCTCTGGAATGTTCGCTCCAAGTTGAGTCTATCATGCCTAAAGCTGATAACCCTCTGCAAACCATCCCCTTGATTACAAAGGAGATGTTAGCCAGTCTGATAGGGAGGGTAAAATCAGGCTCTCAGGCGGATCCTTGTCCCCCTAGTGTTTTCAAACTAGCTATGCCAGGGATGGAGGAAGATATTCTTTACCTGCTCAATAAGTCCCTTGAAATTGGACAAGTCCCGGTCATGTTTAAGGAGGCCCGGCTGATTCCATTGCTAAAAAAGCCAGGGGCGGACACAAAAAATTAAAAAAACTTCAGACCCATCTCCCAACTACCTTTCTTGGCAAAGGTCTTGGAACAGCATGTGTTGTTACATCTCACTAAGTATTTGGAGATAAATGATCTGCTTGAGCAAAATCAGGCTGGCTTTCGGGTGCACCACAGCACGGAGTTGATGATGGTGTCTATTTTAGACGAATTAAGGTGCAGAGCTGATAAGAGGATCCCTGGTGCCCTTGTGTTACTCGATCTCTCCGCGGCATTTGACACGGTATGTCATAGTCAACTGCTGTCGCGTCTGAGAGACATGGGCATCAGGGGGCACGCGCTAGGTTGGTTCACCTCCTTTCTGCAGGATAGATCACAGAAGGTGCAGTTGTCCGACCTAGTCTCAACATCAGCGGCCATTACCTGTGGAGTGCCGCAAGGCTCTGTCCTTTCACCACTCCTCTTTAACATCTACCTGCAGCCACTAATTTCAGCTCTGAATCAGATGGATTGTCAGATTTTTAACTATGCTGACGACACGTAGATCATTATCCAAATAGAAGATTCTCCTGGCGCCCAAACCAGGTTGCACAATATCTTAAGGTTCACTGTAAATTGGATGACTGCCAACTCCCTGAAAATCAATCCGTACAAAACCGAGGTGCTGCCCATAGCCATCCAGGGCAGTCCGTGGAATGACGGTTTTTGGCCCAGGGAGTTGGGCAAGACACCGGAACCAGCAACTGCGGTGAAGAGCCTGGGAATCCACCTCGACAACATGCTGTCCATGAGTAAACAGGTGTCTGTAGTGGTAGGAACATGCGTCGGTCTTCTGAGACAGATTCGCAAGATCTCTCATTTGCTGTCTTTCTCCACCTTAAGAAGCGTTGTGTCTGCCATGATTTTAGGACGTCTGGACTACGGCAATGCGCTGTACATAGGGCTTCCCCAGCGATTATTGACACGGTTGCAGACGGTCATGAACGATGCAGCGAGATTGATTTTTAAGAAGCCTAGGACAACGCGTGCTTCGCCTCTCCTGCATCAGTAACATTGGCTCCCTGTCAGACAGAGGACACTGTTCAAAGGTCTGTGTATTTCACACAAGGCACTTTACGGTAATGCGCCCAGCTATATTAAAACCAGACTGGCTGGATATATCCCGGGCAGGGCATTACGATCCTCTGAAGCCACTCTTCTGGTCAACCCACGTTTCCGCTTGTCCACAGTTGGTGGACGTGCTTTTTCCACTCTGCTTCCTACAGCATGGAATAAGCTTCCAACTAACCTTCGGAAGGAGCCCAACCTTTTGCTCTTCCGCCGAATGTTAAAAACAATACTTTTCCGGGAAGCATGGGGTGTGTTGTAAGTCTTGATATCTGTCATTAGTGGGACTGGTTTCTTTTTGTACAAGCGCTTAGAGACCCTGGGGTGATAATGCGCGATATAAATTGAAATAAATAAATAAATAAATAAATTTGTGATGACCAGTTTCCTTATCACAAATGTGTTTGAACTATTTCACATTTAAAGTTCCCTTTTCACAAATCGGGCCTACATGTCACCAGAGGTCCTGGCAGGAGGTGCACCTGTTTTACAGCCGGGCCATTCATGCATCCGAATGCAGCTGTTGTTATTTCAGTTTTACGCTGGCTTCCATGAATGTTATGAGGAGTGACAGAGGCCTGCGGATGTCAACAAGATGAGGGCTCTCCAACCACATTGCTGTGTTAATGCATTCTCATGGAGGGCCTATAAAGTGAGCATCCAGGGAAATTCATCCTGTTTCATTTTTACTCCTCATTGAGAAATAACAATGGAATTATGTAGGCCAACACTTCAGTATGCAGTTCATATAGCAAAAGCTGCCCTTGAATGAGAAGAACCTGAGCTTACATAAAAACATGGTTAAACTGGATTTAATTTAAAACCCTATTACTACTGAGCCAAACACATTTTGGCAAACACTAAATGTTATAAATACAGGACACACTACAGCTCAAGTGATGATTTAATGTAGACCATAATTTAAAAACAAATATCAAAAACGTAAATCATGTGACAGTATACATACATACATAAACCAGTGGACAAGCAGACTGTGCACAATGTCCCAGTGTGCGGAACCACATAAAGGTGGAAATACACAAATTGTATAGAAACACTTTCATTTATTCATTCCAAAGCTCGCGTAAATCATGGAATGCATCAGATGACATCAATTCCTAATACTGAACCAACAATTAAGTGTGCGCTAAAAGAGTTAATGGCAATTTGAACCCCGCCCACCACTCTTACCTTCACCGGCCGCTCCTGCCCATAAGTGGTGCATATAGTAATGACCATAAAGTACAGATAATGCATTTTATAGGGTACACATACCACAGACACTTTACTGAGGGCATACATCAAAAACAAAAGGCACAATGGGTGATAATTGAATCATATTTGGAAGGTGGATGGCCAACCGAGTAGCATGAGGGTTGCTTGAGGAAGTCAGCCTTCTGTGTTGCAACCACTAGTAAAACCTGAAACATCAGCCTTACACCAGCTACAAGGTACGGGGAGAGAAGCAGGGCCCAGTCACTGTGTCCAGGGGCGTGGCCACACGGTGCGGGGGGGCCTTAAGCTCCAAGGGGCCCCCTCGGCACTGCACTCTGGCCAGAGAGCTCATGATTGGGCCTGGAGGGGGCCCCTCTACGTACCGTGCAGGGAGGCCCCCTCAGTTTTCGTTACGCCAGTGACTGTGTCCCGAGTGGATATTACTTCACAAGCCAGGGAGTTCAAGCTTGCACTGGCCAAAAAGTTCAGAGAAGGAGCACACCATTATTGTCAGCTGACAGTGAAATTCATCAAGAAACACAATCACATGGAAAAGGGAGTCCGTCCTATTTAAAGTTATTTTTTCATAATCTGTTAAGCGGTGTATAGGTCGCAAGGTCTTTCTTAAGCTCTTATACACTTCATAGTAGTTGGTTGTTCAATTAGACCCGTGGATAGTGTGGTTTGTATACAGTGAAATTCATCAACAGATGCCTCACCGACCACCTCAGCAGCTACCAACTCCATGATATAATGCAGTCTGGCTTCATGCCCACCCACCGCACAGAAACAGCACTCATAAACACTATGGATGACATCAGCATGATCATGAACAAAGGAGAAATAGTGGCCCTCATGGGCCTCTCAGCAATATTTGACATAGTCCCACACACATCCTCATCACGTGCATGAGATTAGTATCCAAGGACCTGTTTTCCTCTACATCTACACCTTCTTGACAGATAGAGCCCAAGCCATCAGCCTGCCTCCTTGTGCCTCAGAAGCCATCAAAATCATCCGTGGAGTGCACCGTGGTTCATCACTCAGTTCAACCCCTTTAACGCCTAGATGACCCCTGTGGCCAAAGTCATTCATGCACACCCCATCATCATCCTCCCCTATGCTGACGTTATGCAAATCATATTTTGCCTTCTGGAGAAGACCTCCAGCACTAGAAACAAATTCACCACCTGCATGACCTAAGTCACCCACAGGATGAAGTCCAACTGCTCAAAGCTCAACACTAATCAGACAGAAGTAGTAATCTTTGGCAAGAGCATCTCATCATGGGACTCACCCTGATGGCAGGTTGAACTTGGACCCACACCCTCCTCTACCACCCACACTAGGAACCTCTAGCTTGTCATTGACAACAGACAGAACATGACCGCTCATGGCAACGCTGTCACAGCATCCTGCTTCCACACACTGAAGATGCTGAGGAAAACTTTAAATGGCTTCCAAGCAACACCTGAGAGAGGTTGCATTAGCCCTATTCAATGAATAATTTATGTTTTACCCTAATTCCTTGCGGCACAATGTCATAGCGTGTTAACGTGGGTCCTAATGTTATCTAGAAACATGCACCTATCTTTCTGTACTTCTTTAGGTACATAAAGACACAGTGTCAGTGAACCTGTACTCTAATCACCAGTACAGTCCTGTAAGCACACAATCTTATTACACATATTTCGAACGGAGGGGTTTTGACTACTGGCATACTCACCATGCTACAAAGTGGTTGCATGCTTCAAAGGTCATGAGAGCGCAGAGATCATGCTAGAAAGCTGTACTAAACAACATGGTGCATTCCAAATCATCCCTATTTTGTACAATAATAAAGCGAGGGAAGCAAAACTATAAAAATCTCAGCTCATCAGGCACAGAGTTACTGAGAAGTAGCAGTCTAACATAAAAAAGAATTCTGAAATTTGGTAGGCCTACATTTTCCATCCCCATATAATCTCAGAAGCAGATGTGCTACAGAACATTACCTGACTGGAACCCTTTTGAAAAGGCTCTTACGTCTTGGTAATAGCAAATGGCGCACAATCAAGAGCCCCATCACCGTTGGAACTCTTGGAGACTCTTTCTTAAACGAGCACATTCGTGTGCCAAAGTTACCATAATCTTGAGCTGACCTGTCAGCGGTCCATTAGTAATATTGAATGCGGCTCCGGTATTCATAAGTGACTACTTTGGAACGCAAAAAGGATTCTGCAAAGAGAGTGATGTTTATTCCAAACAAAATATGCAGCTTTTCTGAGCCAGTTGAAAACATCTGTGCGGAGATTACAGTGTGGTAGCATTTCCTCTTGCCTGGCTGTGTTCAATGATGAATTCAAAAGTTTAGTCCATTTTTTAATAACATTTAACAAATAGAACAAGACTGTACAGGTCATTTCTTCTTTCTGGTTTTACGTTTAATGGCGCCTAACACTTTTTATTCTCTGACAAAAACAAATGGAATCTTAATCAATGATGTGTTTAAAAAAAGGGCTCTTTAAAAGGTAAAATATATTCTATGAATTAAATACAAATACAACTCGAGTTAGAATTTCCGGTCTTCGTTCTCGTTTCTTCCTTGGTGCTTTCGTAGCGATTATTTGAGTTGCAACATGCACGAAATAAATACAAAAATAATAAGCCGTTTCTCATACACATCCGTCACGCCCATGACTAGGGCTTTCGCTGTCCCATGTTTATGGTTGGATACTTACAGATTGGAAACACTTAAATTCCTATCAGTTTGACTGAAAAAAAGATAAAAAAATTGGAAACATGTAGACACTAATACCCTGGCTGCTATCGGTAAATATTTTCCACCTAATACATTTAATGATGCTTTTAGCTCTTTTGAACTCGTTTTAACTCGCAGGTCGACTAATATGTGCTTTGCCTATTGTTAACCTCCGTGGTTGGAGAAATGAAAAACAAAGTAACAAGATAAAAAGGAGATATAACATTAAGTGAACAAGCATTTTCCAAGCTGATGTCTCACCTTTTAAAGGTGATTCCTAAACTATGGCTTTGCTGTTTTTCCTTTGCAAAAAAAACCCACCTATAATGGCTCCTGCTGTAATGTGATGCACACGCAAGCATTGGCTGCCATCATAGAAAAAAAATTGTATAGGAGAAACATTATTTCAAGATGTCCACCAATGCATCGTGATGCGTGCATACACTTGGGAGGCCATGTTTAAATGGCTTTCAAATTAAGAAAAGGCATTCTAAAATGGCCCCCAATATGCATGCACATGCAGGATTTGTGACGCATTGGAAGCTATCTTGTCATATTTTTGAAAACTGTATTTACTGTTACAAATTGACTATTGTCCATTTTAAATGTATTCATAAAAGAAGAAATATCAATGCGATACCACACACACAAACAGAAGCAAGCAGCCGAGTTGTAGTGCGTAGTTGTTGGGGCGTCATAAAAAAAAAGAAAAAAACCCATGCAGTATTGGAATAAGAAGCACTGTGGGAGAGGACCAGAGGAGGGGCAAAACTTGTAAAGAGAGCTTGGGAGTGAGGATGTATGGGAGAGTGATCAGACAGGGTGGGAGCTCGGAAAGACATGCCCATTTATTTAGTGTTGAAACACAAAATTAGTTTGTCAGCAGTGGAAAGGAAAACTATGGTAAAGAAGATGTGCTCAAAAGGAGGGACAAACACAAGAATAGGGAGGACAGCTACTGACTAAAGAGCATACAACTGTGATAGACAAGATAACCATCCAATCATAATCTATGGACTTTGCCATAGTCTGCTCTCTTTATTACTTTATTGTTGTATAGGCAATATGTCATTGACAACTAAGAGCTAAAGCTATCTGGGAGAACTAAATATAGAGTATAATTAATGGAACATACTCCACTGTATAGAATATGTTAATTAAGTATGGTTCAGATCTCCCTAAATGATGCTGCATTCTGACTACCGTACCTACGATTTATAGGGCCAACCTGAACTGTACCTACTATACAGCCTGATTATACAACTATCAAGTTTGCAATTCATAATGGAATTTGATATCCAAGGATGGAAATTAATGAAAACAGACCAGTTAGGATCTACTATAGTGACAAAGCCAGCAGAACCAGGTTTCTCCAATGATGTTAATGAGTTTGAAGAAAAGCAGTGGAGTAACTGGCTAAACATAATGGTGCTCCTATGCTTGAATTGCCTATCACATTTTTTGTCACATTATGTAAATCAGTTTAGATACACCAATCCTAAGGCCTCTTTGTGCTAATCAGTGCTGAAGAGTGCAGTGGCTGGTGAATAGTTATTCCTCCGTGGAGTCATCCTTTGGAGGGTCTGATCACTTGACCTTCCACTTTATTTTTACTTTTAATCTCACTGTTCTGTCAGACCCTGGAAGTATTTTATGCCTGCTACCATTGTTTCCTAGCTCCACATGTCCATGCTTTTTATGGAAGTAGAACATCCAAACCTTTGTTATCTGTTTGCTCCCCGTAACCTTGAACATTGTCTGCAGGAAATGGGCGAGCAAATAACAGAGTGAGAGAGTGATTATTAGAGTGAGTGAGTGATCAAGCCAGTCACTCGGTATACTTGCATAAGAACTTTCAATTCATAGTGGTGTTAGTTCACCTCTATGCTTGTCTACGCAGGCATCTTTCAGCCATGGTGTGCATGTCCATACTAAATCAAAGGGTGTCTTGAGATTTGTGTGGCAGTTTTGGCTGGTTCTCTGAGATAATTGGGCACACAAACTTGTGTGAAATCAACTGCAGCTTAACTTTGATGATTGCTTTTCTCCTTGTTTTCGAACTGGCTTTGTGGGTATTGTTGTGCAAAATATGTATTTGACTTTTGCAACCCATTTATTTCCAGTGTCCTCTCACCTTTTTTAACTTCAGAAAGAAAGTTTATGTTGTATTGAGTCTGCTTAATACTTGCGGGCTTCTTTTATTCAGTTTGACTAAGTTAGACGTTCCAACCAGTTCTAGTCAGTGTACTCGTGCCAATGTTTATTTTAAGAGTTTCTCAGTCCTGGGCATGTATAGTTCAATGTTCATTGCTGCCCAGGAAGGCAACAACGAAAAGACTGTTTTTGTACTGCTCCCTAACCAATACATTTATCTGCAGAGCCAAGCATTGGAGAGAGAGTTCATAATGGCAATGACTATGGATATGCCGGATGGAAACACTCTCATTTGTGTAAGAATATGAGTTTTGCATGAGGACAGAGATGTCTTCATGCAAAAATGTCTGAAAATATTGAGGGATAGGCAAATAGACATCTCCCATGGTGGCTTGGACTAGGCCACCAGTGCTCCAGATCTGGAAGGCTTCCATTGTGGCTCCTCGGGTGAAGGCCCACCTGCCTATACACAAACATGGTAGCAGTGTGGATTAATTGTGAGAGTATCAAGGACATTATATAAGATGCAAAATTCACAAATCTCCCTATTTCACTGTAGAATTTCTGAACAATAGGAGACCATTTTAAGGGCTCGGGCCACACGACATGTTTAAAGTCAGATGCAAAACAAACAATTGATGGACAAAATGCTAAACAATGTCAAACATTCACCCCTATTACAGAGATCTGAGCCTAAATCCATCATTTGTTTTTCTCACCATGTCATTCAAGTTTGGACCCAGCCATATGCAAATTTGTCTCGACCCTGCTCCCCATGGGACAGTTTAAAATCAGAGTACTTCATCAAAGCAAAGCTTTTCTAAGATGTGGTTTGTTCAAGAGGGAAGCTGAAAAAGATAATAGCAAAAGATATTCAGAAATAGTGAGAGAGTCAATGACAGTTGTTAAATCAACAGAGAGAGAGAGAAAATGTTGAGCCCGGCAACATCTTGATGAATTGTAATACAATGGCTGTGTCGCTGTCATCAGTGGTTAAACACGTCAGCAGAGGGGCCTTTATTTTTTCTCAAGACATCTGTAGGTTATGTTTGCAAATGCTCCATGCTCCCGAAAATTTGTATTGAACTTTTGATATTTTTGTGAGGATGGGTTTCCCTGAAGTTTTACTTTAATCAATTCATTATTTTGGTTTCATTTGAAGAGGCGGGGGCAGCCATTTAATTCTGGGAGCCACCAGGCAGGAGACAGTTTCCAGTATTCAAGCTGGAGATTTTGATTCATGCCTTTTGCCAATGACATCCATTTACATTTAAAGAAACCCACTGCCTGAAAAGCTGCAACTTTTGCAGAATGACGTGAGTGGCGAATGTCCACCTGCAGCTGAATCCATTTATAACAAAGATTGCAGTTTTATACAGTAGGAAATCCAAGGAAGACAAACAGTTTGACTATGTGCCTTAATGAATGCTGCTTTCCTCCAACCCAGGTGGCCTGTAGTTCATTTGAGCTTTGCTCAAACATCCACATTGCCCGTCCCTGTTATTACCGTGATCCTATCAGAGCTCAATCATTGGGGATATAGGCACAACATGTCCTCTAAAAATACTCCTCCTGGAGCAGTACCGTCATCTTGTTACAAACAAAGCACACATGTTTTTTCTGGTGAAAACTATAAAGGCCAAGGCAGTGGCACCCAGTTCAGCTTTGCCAGTGAAGGAAATCCTCTTTGTTGTTTAGCTTCCATTAAGTGCTGACTCTGGAAGTGTCTCTGCCACTGTTCTTCATATTCTTAACATCTGTTTATGGATATACCAGGGAAATACGAAGATGTCTATTGCCCACTCACTGCGCCGGATCTGATAGAGTCAAGGACAAAGGGAGCATATTGTGCCCTCCATTACTTCTGTAAACTCCACTTCATCACCGTGGACTGGTTTCGATGCCAATTCATATCACAGTGTTCTGAAAAGATACTTTTCAAGTCCCCCTCGGCAGGATTTTAGCATTCCATAGCTTTTTGAATTTCTGCAAAAATGTTTTTCTATCTGGGTACAGCTAAACAAGGGATGCTTTGTCTACCAGAATTCAATAAGTTGGCAACAGCAAATAGAGTTGACCTAGAGAGATGCAAACTGAATCAAATGGGCTGTAACAAAGGAAATATTTTGTATCAAAACATGTAAAAAGCAGAAAATGCTTCCACAAAAGAGTTGTTTTTTGACCTTGCATCGCGGCAGCCTAAACAACAAAGCTGTAAATCGTTTCAAAAGCTGCGAATGTGCAATGCACATTTAACTGTAACCTATTGCACCAGTTTTAAGCGTCACAATCTCTTAGGCACATTGTTTACACTGGCATTTAAGTATCAGCATTTTAAAATCCCTCTACCTTATATGCTTTAGTCAGTCTTGTTACGTCTGCTACAGAAACTATCAGCTAGATGCATCAAACAAAAATCCTCTTGCAAAGGGGCAGATTCTCAGATTCTGCCCCTTTGCGACCGGTATTTTTGCATTTGGGATGCAAATTGTGATTATTTGCATTTAAGGAATTTCAAATTGAGATTCCTTAAATGCAATGCATAAAAGTTTTAAAAATAGCGAATTCGCTAATAGGGCACGCAAATTACCATGGAGTACAACTTCATGGTAATTTGCAAAAACTTTGAAAAATACACTAAAGTGCATTTTTCAAAGTTTCATGTTGCGCACACACATGCACTAAGGGCATGTGTGTGCGCAACATATGTGCACAGATCAATTTCAGGGGTGCAACAGGGTGTTCTTTGGACACCCCTGCATCCTTGAAATCGCAATCTCAATTTGCGAATCGCTAATTGCGACTCGCAATTTGCAAGTCGCAATTAAGTAATTCTAAGAAATCGCTATTTTTTTAGGGGTTTCTTGATGCATTCCATTTTGCTATTCCTTAATAGCGAATCGGTATTTTTCGCTATTAAGGAATCGCTAAATGGGTTGTTGATGCATCTGGGGGGAAGTTTGTTATTCAGGGTTATGCACCACTTCAAGCCTTTTTAGAAATACCACAGCATTTCAAAGTTAAACTTGGTGTAAATATCTGTGAGAAACATTTTCGGGATGGTCATTTGAAAACTGGACTTGCATTGAACATCTCATAGGGACTCAGAGAAGCTCCATGGCTGTTACAGAATGTCCCCGGAAGCTTGTATCCTTTCTGGTGAAGAATTGGCTTGGTAGTTTGGTCTGCCCTGTTCCCATGATGCACTGGGCCAGGGACAGACTAATTTGCATAAAGCCAGGTTCTGAGCTGGGATGGGGCAGTGAGCTAAATAACGGTGATGGATCAAGCCCTGATCTTTGGACTGGGTAAGAGTGGTCTGCTTAATTCAGACACTCTGTTCATCACCACCCCCTTTTCTGAATCGTTTTTGGCCACTATAGGTGTGGCAGGGTATACTCAGACATGAGTCCCTTGCTCACTGCTCCATCAGGATTCAAGCAAGCCGGGCCGACGAGGCTGAAATGCCAGAAACCGGTCCCCGGAAGCTTGTATCCTTTCTGGTGAAGAATTGGCTTGGTAGTTTGGTCTGCCCTGTTCCCATGATGCACTGGGCCAGGGACAGACTAATTTGCATAAAGCCAGGTTCTGAGCTGGGATGGGGCAGTGAGCTAAATAACGGTGATGGATCAAGCCCTGATCTTTGGACTGGGTAAGAGTGGTCTGCTTAATTCAGACACTCTGTTCATCACCACCCCCTTTTCTGAATTGTTACAGAATAAGGCAAGGGGGCTGGAATGACATGAAATAGCATGTACCTTGTTTGTTTAATGTGTTTGTGTTTTAGATTCCTAATTATCCTTGGTTATTGAACTAACATATTGCCTTCAGGCTTTGACAAGGTTGCGGCAAGAACATATTTTTTCAAATCTGTATCTAGCATTATATTTACAAAACCTAGCACAGAGAGCAGAAAATACCCGGGAAATAATGAGTGAATGATCCAAGGAAGAACCTCAGTGCCCTGGGGTTCTCCCAAATTGTCAGGGGCCTTATAGACCCTATCACCCATACACTCAGCATAATATTTACACTGAACATACCTAAGCTGTGCAAGCTGACCTCTGATAATTCCCAATATGGATTAGACCTCATTGTTAAAAATGACGAGTGGAGGTTGGCTAAATCTTTTCAAGACAGGAAACAGGGCAGAGATACTATCAATCTACGGCACAGTCTATGGAAAACTATGGGAAACCAATATTTTCAACTCTTTAGCATTCGTTTTCAATGAAACGTTAAAACCGTACACCAATAACACTGTTTTAAGAGAATCTAGAAAACAAAGTATCCTCAAATAGTGTAATACAGAATTAGTTCACCTAAGCAGAGTAGGCATTACTTTGAAGTACCAGTCACGTTTTTTAAAGTTTGAAGTCAAGAGGAGCCAGCTCAAAATAAATAGGGGCTTGTTCAGAAAAAAAAACCATAGAAGTTTGTGTGGACATTTACATTTATTACGTAGTTTGTATTTTTTCGTACACAAACGTTTTCGGGAGTGTGGAAAGCTTTGCCATATGCAGGCTTCTTGGTGTACGTCTAAGAATACAATGTGACATCTCAAGGCTCATATTCTGGGAGTTCTACATCGAGTAGGAGCCCACATATGGAAATGGAACTGAAACTCCTGTGCACATGCATTTTTATTCACTGCATGGAAAACCGCAGATCTTCCCCAGCACCCCCATCAATCTGGGGGTGATATGTTTCCATTCAGATCCTACAAGAGGAGTTATGTTATGTTATTGTGATTTATAAAGAGCTACAGCTGCCCCAGCAAAGGGAAGCAAGACTGACATAGCAGATAGCACAAACACGATAGCCTTCCTGAATTCTAAATAGTTGCCGAGGCCACAAATCTGCACAGGGAGTGTGTTCCAGAGAGTGGCAGCTCTGTGACGAAAGGAGCAGCCACAAGCACAAACTCTTCGTGTCCGAGGAACCACCACCAAGTGCTGGCCCTGTGAGCGAAGAGGTCGTGAGGGGACATATGGCAAAAGGAAATTGGACAAGATAGAAGGGGTGGACTGTTTCAGAACCTTGAAGGAAATACATAAGGTTTTAAATTCAATGCGCCTGGCGACAGGTGACCAATGAAGACGGCGGATGGCATTGGACACGGAACAGGGCCTACGCAAACCTAAAAGGGTTCTTGCTGCCGCATTCTGTGCCCTTTGCAGCCTCAAAATCTCCGCCTTGTTGGACCCCAGATAAATATAGCAGGGTTAGTCGAGTCCGGACAATATCATCGCCTGGGTGATAACCTGGCGTGTGGGCACGCCAAAGAAGCCCAGCAATGGTCTGAGCCCCCGTAAGAGTCCAAAACAAGTCCCTGCCGTTTTTTTTTATTTGGACTCGGTAGTTTAAAGATAAGTCCAACCAAACCCCTAGATATTTTAGTACCTGCTTGGGGGAGGGGGGCTTGCCCAGACTTGCTGGCCACCAGAGATCACTCCACTGACCATGGTCCTCTCCCACTAACAATACCTCCGACTTGGAATTCAGCTGGAGACAGTTGACGGTCATCCACCCGGCCACTGCTGCAAGGTCGCCCTTAAACTTGAGGGTGTCCCGCTCAGTGTTATTTGAGAGTGTCACCACCAACTGTGTATCATCCGCGTAGGAGACCATGATCAAACCCCTGCTAATGGCTACTGCGGCCAATGGTTGAACATAGATATTAAATTGCAGGGGACTAAAGGAAGAACCAATCCATGACTATTGCCAGAGTGGGTAGGTGTCAGAGATGATTCTAGAAATGCTCACAGACATATCTTTGAGGGTACTCTTAAACGTCTAAGGCAAACCATACCTTGGAACACCCACTTCCCACCTCTTCAGTGAGATTTACTGCTGCTTATTTCTTGGCACTCGGGCTTTATTCATGGCTGTATTTTTGACCATAAAGAGACATTTATGGACACAAATACCTTTACTCCTGCTAGGAGTTCCTAAAGGTATTCATGGCAGATGTAAATGCATTTGATATTGCCAGTATCTCTATCACAATATCGGTGAACTCTGTAGTAGTAAATCTCACTAGAGGGATGGGAAATAAACGTTCCCAGGCAAGTTTGCCTTGAAAGTTTGGGAACATTAAAATGCTAATTTCTGGGCATTCTCTAACTTCTGTCTAACCAGTATGGGAATGAATGCTGGATGAAAATCCTTAGCAAATGCTGTACGTCAGTTTGAAATCTGGAACGCTTTTGCTTTAATCTTCAGTGCCAATCTGGAGACCTCTGACTTCGTTGCAGGTTCTGCTAAAGCACTGGTAGCTGCAAGTAGGGAGAGGATGTTGTTGAGTATGGAGATGCTATGATGTTGCTCTTCATGGCTTGGTTGGATATTTTATTAGTATTGTTAAAGTTTTCCATCAATTGTTTTGATACTTCATTATTGCAGTTTGTCTATTCTAGTTTTTAAAATTGTTTCGATAGTTTTGCAGTACACTTTGTGTGCCCTATTCGACATAAATATAACATTACTGTCAGAAATACCTTCATTTATGGCTTTCAGACTTTCACAGTGATTCCTGGTGGGCACACCTTGATGAAGCGTAGCTACATTGTAAAAACACTGAACATCAGGTGAGCTTGAGCCATAACACATCAATGGTCATAGAATCTGAACATGAAGCTCGAAACGACAGTTGACCACGTGGTGACAGATACCTCACAGCTGGCAAGACTGAGGAGACTCATTGAAGCAAAAAGTGGGACAAGCTCTACCTCCTAACCTGACCCATGCTCTGCAGGAGTGGAGACATGCTGAAAAAAAAGCAGCCTGCTGCAAATGATGTTCAATTTTAAAGTCCAACAGCAGATTCAGACCCAGCTGAAGGATCACAAATCTTTTTTGATTGACATAATGTCATGTCTTTTGTGGTAAATTGATGCATTACTTGGTGAGGACACCTTTTACCACCATATTCTAAAAGCAGGTTTGTGAAAGCATAAATACGCAATTAAGAACACTCATGCATTTTGTTGCGTGGCCTTGATTGTTGTGGTGGTTTTTGTGTTGCTTTGTTTTTGTTGTGCATTATAGTCATGTGATGTCTTTGTGTCCCGATATGATTATGTTGCATTTTGTTTTGAATGTTTTTGCTGTTTTGTTCCTTGCTAATTTTTTTATCGTGTTATGTTGCTCTTTTTATGTTATTGTAATGTTCTTTTGTTTACTTTAGACATTTGCAACATTTTATGTCAAAAGCAGAACTATGCTTTTAAAGTTCCCATGACAAACAACTATTTACCATTGTTTAAGGTGGTAAAATCATAATACTCCAGCTCTTCAACTGTTGAAGATCCCACTAAGTGCAAAAAAGTGGCAGAGACCATGTCTTAAAGTAGCACAGGCAGTGCTCAGTTTATGTGACAGCACCCTAATTTTCCAGGTGGATTAACTTCAACCATACCACTCCCACATGGTCTTCTTAGCCAACTGCAGTGCACCAGGCTTTGGATGGATATGTTATTTCCTCTCTACATGTGTATCCTCCTCCCAGTGTACCAGAAACATTTATTTTGTCTACATGTCTCCATCTGTAACAAGCATATGACTTTATAGGACAGCCATACATGAACTAAACTATATAGAATAATTAATTATAAATATAGATAGCTGGTGTATATTTGCAATGTTCATGATATTTGCTTAGGTTTTCTAGAGGATTTCAGTAAATATTTGTGTTTGTATACTGACATCTCCAGAGGGAAGAATGTGGGACATAAAAGAAAGACGAAAAGATGACACGTGGCATGGTGCAAATCCTTCTTTATGGTGGAGGTCCTGCTTGTACTTTCATTAAAATTCAAAAACTTCAAAATTAAGGCAGCAGGCTACAGGTTAGAAAGATTTGCTGTAGGTGTAGGTGTCCAGCAGTATTGTTCATATCAATAAAACCTGAGTGCCAGGCAACAGTCATGGCCAATTTTATCTGCACCGATACACTTATGTTGTAGTTCTGTGACAGTTGAACATCAGAACATAAGAAACAAGCATTTACAATGCAATGGTCTCGGCAATATTATAGGTAGAGCTATTGGCATTGCTCATAATTTTTGTATTTTTTTTTATCCCTAAATAAATGGCATTGTTTTTTCTATGTGAGACCTTTGAACTTTGGGCCCATGATGTGGTGTTTGGGAGGCCAGGCTGGAGTGCTTTACCCATGGCTAACCCACCTTCTCGGTCGGTTGTCTGCAGCCCACACTCGGCTACCTGTCCCCATATGAAATTGATTTCAAGGAGGAGGTCACAACCTGAGGATATGGCTTAACTGCTAGACCTGTTGACTTGGACGCTGGGGAAGCGGTTCGAGTCTCGGCGGCGACGTTCATCATACTCTGATTCTGAGCAAATCGCTTAATCCTCCCCGTACTAAACTTACAATTAATGAGTCCCTCGGTAATGCAACTGATGCTCGTGTAAAGCGCCCTGATGCCTTCGGGCCAAGTTCGCGCTGTATAAAACTTCCCCAAAATAAAGAAGCTATTTTGTAGCAGTCCGATTCTAAGACGGAAATCTACGCACGCACCGGAAGTCAGGCAATGTTGCCTGTGACGGGGGCGGGGCCGCGTCCGGACTGGAAGAGGAGGCAGGCGAGTAAATGCGTATCGCGGCCCGGGGCTCCTGTGAGCGGTGGAGAGCCCCGGGGCCACCAGCAGGAGGTTACGCGAGTGTTGCGGGGCTCCCTTGACCAAGAGGGAGCCCCGTGAAAGGAGCTGGCAAGAGCTGCAGCGGCGGAGTCCCCCGAGATTGGCCCGGTAAGCTAAAAAGGGCTGGGGGGGTCTTGGTGACCTTGTATGTGTGTCTGTGTGCGACGGGGGAGGCGGGGGGGGTGAGCACTCGTGTGTGTGTGTGCGTGCGCGTGTGTATGTGTGGGTGGGGGCTGTATGTGCGTGCGTGCATGGGCGCTTGTGTGTGTGTGTCTGAGAAAATGCGCGACAGCAGCTGCCCACAGCGAGCGCGTGCGCGTTTCAAATCGCCTCCAAGGCGATGCGCGCGGCCAGGATTGTCTCCTGGAAAGGAGACACGGCAACAATAGGTTCTCGGCGAGAACGCGCTTCGGCGCGCTTAGCCGAGACCTAAAAAGGGCCAATCAATGGTTCAATTATTTGTCAATATTTGCACACTTTACATAAGGAGTGATGCTCCAAGTGTGCCATTAACCATCACTGACTAGGACAAATGATGATCACTTTGCAGGTTGGCCTGCCAGACATTTCATTTCTGCCAAATATACATTAGAGGATGATGGATCATAAACATTCACTGGCGATTATCTGCTTGCTTACCTTTAATAACTAGACAGCTATGAGATGGACCTATTTACAAATAAATTAAAATCATCTATAAATCTCTTAACAGTGCTAACTAGAGGTTGATTAAACATTGGGATGACATTGATTTAGAAACTAGAATTCATCTAGGATGTAGTACCTTTTAATGCTGATACTCTCTAGATCTCTTTCTCTTGTCAAATGATGGTTCACAGAAACACTTCCCCAGTTTAACTGTTCATTTTTTCTCCATAACATCAACTTTTAGTTTAGCTCTGCACAGTATTAAAACATTGGGTACATTTATGGGGGCTGTAAGAAATTGGGGTATTTGTTGACAGGGTGCCTACCCACCTCAAGTAATAACCACAACCCTTGCCAGAGTGAAGCAATAAAGTCACTATATTAACTTGAGCTCACCCCTAAGGTAGCTATGGCACAGAGCAGATAGGTTTAAATAAGAGCCAATGTGTAATGTGTTTATGCAGCACCAAAACAGTAATAAAGCCAAAACACAACAGAGCACAATACAAATCTCAAACAAATTTACAAACATTCGGTACATTTTAATAAATAATATTACACCAAAACGGGAAAAATCCAGTGATGGCAAACTGGATTTATGAACATTTAAAGGGTAAATGTAAAAATAGTGCCAAAAGCCATCCACGGTCATCTGGTTGGCTTGACAGGTACTTAAGCACAAGTTCAGGCTGAACTAGATGAGGTAACAGAGAAGATACAGAAACCAGGTTCAACCCGGTCAGAAGTTTTACCTTCTGACTTAGTCTCTAAAATGGAAGGGCTCCATGACATCAAACCACTAGACGATGTCTCATGATGCCATTGACTTTTGGTGGGAAAACTCTGAGTGGGACAAATTTTAAATTTGCTCCCAAGGAAGGTCCCTCACTTTGCCAAGCTACTTTTTCATCCTGAAACAAACCTAGTTTTTACTTTGGTTTGTCCAGTACGTTAAAATTGAACCGTGTTCAGAGTCAACCTTTGCTAGACTAGTCCATCACATACAGCCCATAGCTTTCAAATTTTGCTGGACTGGTTGGCCTGATCTGTATCTCTAGACGAAATGTTTTTATTAAAATTAAGTTTCATCACTTCTGAAGATTCAGTTTTTTGGAAACACGATTCCATAGATGGAAGCAATCAATCATTAAAGAAATGTACCTATTTCCTTTGTACGTGATGTGAGACTGTCTGATTGATAACATTCAGTCTCTGCAAGGCTCACTATTTAACTGGATGGAGAATATCACCACAGGTAAAGAGGTGCACATGAAAATATTTCCCCGTAGAAGAAGCTGTGAATTTCTTGCAAACTTTAGGGGTTTATTCAGAGTTTAAAAGATGCAAGACTTCTGCCTAAAATTGGGGGATATCCCATCCGCCGTATTTCGAGTTTGTTCTTGCATATACACTTAAAATAGTTTGGACATCAATACTTTTTAGAGCCTGTCTCCTATCTGGTAAACTCTAAATAACACTGATAGGCCCAGATTATGAGTTAAACATAGTAGAATTCCACTCTACTCAATCATGAGTGGACTCTTGTGTGGCACTCAGATTGCCCATGTACAGGAGCATCTTCAGGAAATTGCTCCCTTGCAGACTCATTCCCTGGAACATGTATGATCTTCAGACAAGGCATGGGCATGTTAAAAAGATTAGAGAATACCATACGTAATATTGCACAGTAAATTTGGGTCCGTGCAGGTATTTCCCATTTTTTGAGTCAATATATGCTGAGATTCTGTTGGATATTGTATTCATGGCGACCTACAATGTCTGCACATATTCACTCCTAACAATGTTTAGGAAAAAAATGTGAATTTAAATTATGGAGCGAACGATCCTGGATACTAGTCACATGAGCATGTTTTTATTTCTGCTTGACAATGAGAGATGAAGACAATATTTCCCTTATTAGCCATACGTTAAAAACTATCGAGAATCACGTAGGCATGTATCTGTGCATAAATTAATTTATATTGTTTCACCACAATTATGGAAATATGTTTTGTGCATCATTGCAGAGAGTTGTATTTCTAGCTTAACACTACTTAATTATTCCGATCGAATCCACAATACATAAAAAGGTCACCACGCTTTTTATCCTCAACCCTATGAAGTGTGAATTCAAACTTTAAAATAGTCTCTACAGCTCAATGAAAAACCTTATTAAAATTTTTTTTTCACTTATGGTATTATCACTACAAGTAACTGTTTTTGTTAAAACCTTGACTTATTTAGATTAACAAGTATACGATCAACTATTGTCAATTTATAAGAAAGTATAGCCATTTTTGTTGCATTACGGTGGCGGATCTTTAATAGACAAGAAATGACATTCTCGTACAGCTATGGAAATAGTATGTTAACAAAATAAAACGTGTTGCTACTGATATGTAATCTTACATACGTAGAAAAACCAGTTGGCCTGTAATGGGATGAACAAACGGTGATGTTATGTGTATTGCACAGCACACTGAGTGCCAACGACCATTGGTTATCGGTTATGGTGCTGTTTTTCTGTTAAAAGTAATGGAATGAGTGTGATGCGACTTGGAAAGGGTACCATTCTGGCAGAAGGGATCAGCGAGTCTTCGCATTCTTAGGGTAGAAGATCTTGTATTGATCAAGAAGGTGCAAATTTGTGATCATTTGTGTCCTGTGTATCAAGTTTAACTTTCGAAGTTGGTAATGGCGACGCTTGGATGGTGACTAGTACTTAGCCAACCGTATACAAAAAAATCTGTATTATTCTGCTGTCCATGACCATGAGGTGGATTGTCATGCATTACATGCCACTTTTTGTACCTTCTCAATAGTCCACTTAAAGTTCAGTGTGCAGTATCGCACATTGCTGTTGTGCATCAGTGTGTTCTTCAGAGTTACCCAACCCCTGGACAGAAACCATGTCCTTATGAAGCTCGTCTTTCACTTCTATCTAGAATATTTATCATATCAGGTTATTCTAAGCCCAGCATCATCCTCGAGGCTTTTTAAAATAGCTGAATAACTTGCAAACATAGGTAGAGAGGAAACCAAGCAGGACCTGGTGGACTTTTCTGTTAACTAAGAAAATACTCTTGCACGCCCATAACGGCCAAAGCCCCTAGATATTACAGTTCAATGACTGTATTAAGATACTGCTAAAACTGCTCTTTTATTCATTGATAGAGGATCCTGTTCCAATACCAGATGTACACTATTTTATTGTGATTCCTGATCACCAGCACTAGGCTTTTAATTCGACTTTAGTCTGGTCTTTTAATACAGATTTCCCCCTTTTGTCAGCCCCACAGTCCCACCCTGCTTTTTTATAGTTTACAGAACTATGTACGGCATGCTTCTGCCTAGCCCATCCATTCTGCCACAGTTCACATGTTGCTCATCCCTGTTTGCTCAGCTTTTAACAGCAGAGATCAATTTTGCAAATACTCTAATCTCTAAACTATATCGGAGAAAGGAGATTAAGCACCTGCCCGTTGCACTTCAAAGGAATGTGCAATATCACAAGTCATCTGGGCAAAATGTGAGATACATTCATCAATGCAGGTGAATGTTTACAAATGAGACTCTAAGGTTTGAAAACTAGAGTTAACTGTAACAAATACTCTTTGCTGGCTGATGAAGTAAGAGTATAGCCAAGGATATACTGGATCTTCAATAACAACCCACTTAGGTTGGTCCTTCTGAGACAAACAAAAGATTCCTTACAATATTTATAGGGCCACTCATTTGTAAAGTGTCTGTGGGTGAAGTGTTTTCTCTCAGTAAATGTTAGAAATTATACTAGTCTTCAACCACTCGACAGCAGATAAAAAAATGTAAATGATAATATGGCCAAACTACATTCATAAAAACTAGAAATTCATTAACTTTTATGTTGAATAACTCTGGTGAAAAATGAAGGAAACATTAGTTTTACTTACCTAGATAAGTCGGTTAGAGCAGCCGTCAATATGTGCTCCAACAAAACCATTGGAAGTCAATGGGAAAACTAGAAATAGATTACAAAAATGACATTCTCATTGGGTCATTCGAGGGAACCTTGGCAGAAATGGATCTGACTCACGAGTGCAGGTCATCTCATAGAGGTGGTGACTGGGGCCTTTGTAGCAAAATTACCGTCAGATTTGATTTCTTTTCGGGAGGAAAAACAGCTTAAGTGGAATAATCTCAAAGCTTCTGCAAAAGCACTTCACGAGAGTGTTTGTGCTGTTTTGGTCATCAGGATAAATTCAGGAAATCAAAACCTCCTGGCAAATGTATCTTTCTATAGCTGCTGCTGAATGGAAGATTGACTGATATTGTCAGCCTCTCTAGGTTGGTTCTTTGTTTGTTGCTTCTACAAACCGTTGTGATCTCTTGTGTATGGCAGGGGAACAAAAGACTCAGTTTATGTGGCTACACTATCCCATCTTTGTAAAACTTGTAGTGCTTTTCAAATAATAAACAGTGATCAAGCTGTGTGCGAAGTAATCTGTTTATTATTTTTTTTACCAATTTGTTTTTCTAGTAGTTCTTGGATTGCCCCTGTACAGGTAAAAGCGGTGGAGCCAGGTTAGGGGGATTCGACAGAATTCCCTCATCATCGTCTGTCGAAATCCCCCACCCGTCCCACCGCTCTTACCTGCACGGTCCGCTGCTGCCTAATGATGGCAGCCAATATTATTATTTATCTTTTGTAGATCAGCTACTGGTTACATCACATATCTGCACCATTTGCTTAGTGATGGTAATTCTTTATAGTGTTATACCATAAAATAAAGTTTGATTTTAGATCTGCACATTTATGTACTCGGCAATATTGACTGTCAACATATGGTCAAGTTAAGTTAATCTGAAGTTAGAAATAGTGAATCTATACTTCCCTCCTAATGCCTCCTTATGCCTACATGGTTGATAAGTTTGCAGCTGATATTCTGGAGTTGATTATGTGTAGGTTGATATTATTGACCTTGTGTTGAAAATAAAATGAAATCTTTTGCATGGTATTCCCCCAGGTTCTTACCTTCACTACCATATTTTTTATGCTGAAGATGATTTTGTTGCCATTAGAACACTGCACACTTTGCTCCTGCTAACCAGTAGTAACATGCTTGTGCTCTCCCTTGTCAACATAGTAAAATTGGTATACACCTAATTGGCACATTTAATTTACTTATAAGTCCCTTGTAAATATAACTACCTGTACACGGGACCTGTAAATTAAATGCTACTAGGTGGGCCTGCAACACTTATTGAGTCACCCACTAAAGTAGCCCTTTAAAGCATGTCCCAGGCATGCCATTGTAGCCTGTAATACAATTCTGAACTTCTAAGCCATTAACCTATCCTAAACCTTTCACTTTAATACTTCCAACTCACCCTTAAGGTAGTCCCTAAAGGCTGATGGAGCAGGATGCATGATATTTAAAAGTAGGACAAGCATATTCAAGATCTGTACATCTGCTAAAAGTGAAATATTCCTAATGTAATCTTTCATTATAGCAGGACTAACTCTCCTATAGACGAACACTGTGTTACCTTATTGTAATTAATAAGTAATACCTTCAGTTTGGGAGCAGATAGAGGAATGTTTCTTCAACTCATTTGAATTGTAATTCAAAAGCTCTTCGTGGGAAGCTGGATCTCTAAATAGTGTACTAAAATGAAGTACACTGTGCAGAGAGTCCAGTGGATCACTTACTGGTACACAGAGGCTAAATTCCAAAATACTAATGTTCTTTTTGTGGTAGTATGGGAGAGCAGTAAGCAAGTGAGCTTTTCAAATGGTCGTGCTAAGTATTTATTATTTAATTTATAAGACCAAGAACACAGTTCTAAGGTAATTACTTTCAGAGTTACAATTTTTCAAAGTTGGGGAAATACATCACTTTGGTGCACCTTTACGCACTATTAAAAACAATTGGGAAAAAGCAGAAAAATGCATATAAAATCAGACAATGCTTTCACAAAGTTCACCTTCTTGTTTTAGATCAATGTCAGTACCAGTTCCAAAGTTCCAGTAGGAGATGTTCTGGAGTGTTCCGGTTCGGTCACAGTAGAGTGCTAAGCGTCATAGAAGCTGGCTCGTCAAAGACAAAGGGGGCCACTTGAAAACACACTGCACAGGAGGACTTGCAGGCGAGTCCGATGGGTCTCCTTGGATGGAGGACGTTGCAAGGGTCTGGGGAAGAAGGGAGCACAGCTGGTTCATTGTCACTGGGGCAGGTGGGGCTGCATGCAGAGTAGATAGGCCATCTGGGAATCGTGCATCTTGAGGTCCACGCGGTCAGGAGCAGGCAACTTGGAGAGGTGATCTCAGGACAACTGGGCCACTCAGGAAGTGTGCCTCAAGGGCCTCGACATCCTTAGATGGGTGCAGCAGGCAACTTGGAGAGGCGATCTCAGGACAACTAGGACACTCAGGAAGTGTGTCTCAACGGTCTCGACATCCTTAGATGGGTGCTTGCTTCTGGAGTCATTGAAGTCCAGAGTGGGCTCTTCTTCTTGGTGCTTGCTGTTGGGGGTCCAATACCCTGGGTGCAGCTCCGGTCGGTTCTGGTGTCTCCAATCTTAGTAAGGAGACAGATCTGACCATCGGGAGCTGTTGTACCTTTTCTTGCTTCAGTGCTGTGTCGAAGTTGTTCGATAGCTGCAAGTCAATAAACCTGACTTCACGGTTTGGTGCCTGCGGGGTGCAGGGGAGTAATACCTTCACTGTAAGGGAGCATCTTGGTGATTTATTGATGGCTGCAGCTGTTCTAGGGTTCTTGGAGGCCTCACAGTCACAGGGCTAGAGAGCACACCACGATTGTTGAGTCTCCCACGCAGCAGGCAGGCTTTGGCACCAATTTCTTCTGCAGAAGGGCATCAATCTTCAGGCAGCAGCTCTTTTTGCCCTTTTCCTTCTCTTGTCAATCAAATCTGATGTTCCGGTCTTGGGTTGTCACCTAAATGCTGAATGTATGAGTGTTACAAGGCCTGCCTACCTTTAGGGTGTCTTCACCCTATCGTGACCACTTCCAGTGGGAAGGGTCACTACCCTATTCCTGATACGTTTTTTTCCACCATCCCAAGATGGTGGAGTTCAGGAGAGGGATTCACATTGCCTTAATGGCGGTGTTGGCTAATTGTGACCCTCCTCCTAATCTAACATATTTTCCAACCTTTCCTCGCACCAAAAGTGGAGCAGGTGAGGGGGCTTGGCCTCCCCCGCTATCTGGAGGTTCATGGGTTGGATTTCAAAGGCAGAATTGCCTTTGAAGCTTCCTGCCCAGGAGGGCCTTCCTGTACTGAAGCAGGCTTTGTCTCTTCCCTCTGAGAGCGCTGACCCTCACCCCATGAGGGTAGAAGCATGTCTGGTTGTGGCAGACTGGCAAAAACAAGTCAGAGGCCACACCAGTGCTGGGTAGGTTTTCAGGGGACCGTCTAAAAGGATCTCCTATGTGAATTTATGAATAAATCCACCACTGGGATCAGTGAGGATTTATTAATACAAGATGTTTGGTAACAAACATCTTAGAAATCATTGAAGTCATCATGGAGCTAGGAAACTCGTTTTGACAAGTATCCAGCCCATGGTTTCTCTATGCACTTATATTATCTCAGAATGGACTGGACATTGTAGGGGCATATCTGCTCATGCTGATGTGCCCACACATTGGTTATAGTGCACCCTGCCGTAGGGCTAAAGTTGGGGTCACTTGCCCATACATTACGCAGTGTATGGAGGCATGGCACACAGGGCTGTGTGCAATGTCAACTCTTCAGATTTCTCTGCACCAAGACATGCAGCCTGCAATGGCAGTATGCATAGTCGTGGTGAGTGGTCTCTGGGGTTGTACAATACATGCTTCAGCCCAAGTGGACCCTCTTCAGTACCCATGCCCTAGGTACCACGGGTACAATTTGCAAGAGATTTACAGGGGAAGCTGAAGTTGTGCCAATCATGGTACAGTGTTTAGGAAAGAGATCTAGCACTGGAAACCTGATTAGCAGTGACTCGGTGCACTTACGTTCGAAATGGTAAAGTCAGTTTTTAAATCACTGTTCTAAAAATGTCACTTTTAGAAGGTTGGTATTTTTCCGCCTAACCCAAATGGGCCTGTCCAGCCACGCGAGTTCCAAGACTGTTAATGGTTATCCAGTGGTGTGATGTGTATTCCTTTGAGACAGGGGACAAAAGGGAATTGGGTGTTTGGAAGGGTGTTCCTCTCATGAGCAGGGTGGCCTGGATTTTGTACTCAGCCCTTCCTGGCCTTCAAAGGGTAGCCTGAGAGCTTTGGCCACCCCTCCCTAACGTCTGATGCTGATGCTTTGTCATTAGTAAACGCAGCTAACACCTGGGCTTGCCTACCTTTTGTTGCCCTGAACAATTTGGAGTAAAACCCTGCTTGACAAAGAAAGGGACCTTCATACACAGGCTGGCACTGAGTATAAAAGTGGTTATTTCAGAAGCTCTCATCAGAACACTCGTGGACCTGTGGAAGATTCAGAAGAAGGACTGCCCTCAAGTCTTAAGAAAGAAGACTGGACCCACTTGCCTTGAACTTGGGATCCCCAGAATTTACTTAAATGGTCAGTTGGCTAACCTTCTGTTTAAGTTACTTGGACACAAAAAGCGTCTTGAGGCCTTGCTTGAAACTACTCAGCTAGCTATCACCAACTGGACATTCCTGAAACCTGCGTCTGGCCTCTGCTGGAGTGACTCATGCCCTTGAGGAAGTGCCTCCACAGGTCCTGGACCCTTGGATGGTGTCGGACTGTACTCCTCCTGCTTCGAAACTGCTAGAACTGAACTCCAGGTGAAAATCCAGAGGTTTGGGGCTCTTCACAACTGTGAACAACCACCGCGTTTCCTGCCAATGTGAACATCTAACGTCCACCTGCTGCTTGCCTCAGCAACAACTGGCCCACCTTGCATGGAAAAGTACTGTGTGAGAAGATAAACTCTTTACTGGGACTAATCTGGACCCTGTATCTGACTACCACTCCATCCCGGTCTGCCTAAACTTACGACTTTGACATGGTCAGCAAGACCAGATATTCGCTGTGCCAGTTTGTGCTTGGTGCTATTCTGACCTGAAATTTTAGAAAGTAATGACTCCGTTTCTACTTATGGGAATTATGTCAGTTTAGTGACATTGTAATTATTAAAATTCACTCTATATTTCTAAACTGCTGTGGGATTTTTCTGGAATGGCATTTTTTATTTAATACTGTTTGAGAGCTGTATAAATACTTCACACATTCCCACGATGTTAAGCCTAACTGCTTTAATGCCAAGCTACCAGAGAATTATGCACAGGTTTATTCAGTAACTTTTGTGGTTCATCCTAACAAGGATTGTGTTTACTACTTGAGTGGGGCTCTCATCCCTCTCGACTAATAACCCAATTTTTCACACCTTGATATTATGACAAATAAGCTTTTTTACTCCTGGTGGGTTAACCAACACAGTTTCATGCAAAAGAGCAAGATTTCTACTCAATATACATCGTTAACAGATAGTCAAAATATTTATGAGTCCTGTGGTATGGTTGTCTGTGATACAGTCTGTGTGAAAATGTATGCAGGTAGCAAGATTGTATATTAGAAAAGAAGACTTGTCAGTATTTTGGCAATGTATTCTGCATCTGTTTCTTGTTTTCCCTTGTTACAGTCTTGGTGAGCACATAAGACTTTCAAAACATTACCATCTAAAGTTTACTGTCAATAATCTTTCATTAGAAAACACAGGAACATTTCAGCACCAGCCTCAAGAAGATACAAATGTGCTCTTCAGTGCTGGACTTGTCCTTTCTGCAGTGTCATCCCCAAACTTTTGCCTTTACTCTTCTATTTTCGAAATCCGTTTTTTGATGGTATTTAGGACTCTGAGCACTTTACCGCTGCTAAGCTGTGCCCTACCTTCACACAAATATCTTGTCACCACTGCATAGTTCATGCATCCAGCCTGGACAGGGGCGGCAGGAAAATTCAAGGAATTTTCTAGAAACTTCTCCTACTTCCTAGTGGGCACCAGGTATAAATATTGGACTGTGAGAGGTTTTAAATCTATACTACTCATTGCACTGCTTTTTAACCCTGCCAGTGAGAGCAAGCCAATAAAATAGTTTTTTGCATTCATTAGGCAGTTTAAAACTCACTATTATTGTTTTCCTTTCTCCTTTGTTGCGCTGCACTCTCACTACACCTAAGTACTCACATATGTGATTTTAGCATCTCAATCTGGATAGTAACCATCACTTTGAAAACATCCCTGAGCTCCTTCCTCACAGTGAGGAAGTTGTAGCCCTCAGAAAGACTAGGGTTTCCTACTGGGAAGAGGAACCCATATGATGAAGCATGTCACCTTTGGTGAGTGAGGGTTTTCGTCCTTAAGGGATTATTCCCCTTGTTATTGATGAGAGATTAAGAGAGATCTCACTTCCATCACACTTATATTCCAATATATGATTAGTGTGCCAATGTAGACATGAGGTTGTATTGTGTTATTGATAAATATTGGACCCTCACACCCACTCTTAAGTACAACTCTGTACCTGTGGATACTGCACAAGAAAGACTGTTGTGCTGCTTTGCTGCAAGGGCGACTGCCACCATTTTGCCCAGGTGTTCGGCTGTCTTGCTGCCTGCTGCTCTGCCTGCTGGGAAGGAAGACTGGACCTGCAGCCTTCATCCCAGGCTGGAGTGGCTTTAAGGCTCAACTGACTGACCTCATGTTCTGAGTTTCAGAGACATAACAAGCTCCAGAGGCTCCCTGCATCTGGCCAACTGACCTATGGCCTGGAACTGCAACTCGGCCTGCTTGAGCCCTGCTGGCCCCTACTAAAGTGAGTTACTGACCCCAAAAAAGTGCCCATCAGTACCCTTCGTATGGCCTCAGTTGCGCTCTCTCCTCAATAAGAAGAAAGCCTGAAGTTTTGGGCTCTTCTTGAATGGGCCTATTCACGCCAGGATCTTGCCTCCCACCAAAGCAGAGCTCTAGTGAACCCAATTCTTCACGTCACAGTGACTGCCAGCGATGCCTTGATGTGCAAGATCTGCACTTCAAACTACAGCATCCACAGCTCACGTTAACCCCTAATGTGAAGCTCCAGCAATGACCATACACGATGCCTGAAAGGATCTTTGCACTACAGCTGCAATAATCCACAATTACTGATCTGCACCTTGTGGCCCCTTCTACCATGAATGGAACTCTTTGCTCTGGACTATGAAGGTAACCCTTTCAGCGGAACTAACCTGGTCCCTGTGTTCGGCCCGTGCTCCACTGCAGTCAGCCTTAACTTGTGACTTTAACCCGGTCTTGCACAACCAGATAACCTTGAGTGCCGCTTTGCACTCTAGGCTCTTTAGTTACCTGAAATCTTTTGAATTGCATCTCTCCAGTTCTACTTATTGGATTCTTATCATTTTGGTGTCAAATAATTAATGACATTTTACTCTATTTTTCTAAATTAGTGTGTGATTGTTCTTGAGTTATGTTTTCACTTTATTACTGTTTGAAGTGCTGCATGCTCATTGCCTCTATTTAAGCCCAACTTATTTTGTGCCAAGCTACCAGAGGGTTAAGCACAGGTTAATTTGGGGTTTGCTCGTGTTTTACCCTGACAGAGATTGTGGTTGCTGCTTTATTTATTTAGTGTTTTATATAGCACGAACATGACCCTAATAGTGTATCAGAGCCCTTTGCATTGACATAACTTACCATTTAGAACAACACAAATACTTTGCAGTTTCAGTATATCTCATCAGTATACAGTAAGTTACTAGCAACAGTTATGCTACACAGTCATAAATTAGTTATACATTGAATGGTGAGAGAAACATTTGTGCATGACATTCAAATTTACAAAACCAATATGACGTTAGTGGTCGATGAGTGGCAGCGTGTGTATTAAACCTTTGATAACGTCAAGACTGCTGGAGTTATGGCAGGAATTTGCTCATAAAAAAAGTTTTGGCTGTTTTTTTAAAAGCCGCAACGGACGAGATTTTTCTAATGTTAGGCGGGAGAATGTTCCAAATTCTTGGTGCTGCGCAAGAGAAACCTCGGTCATAAGTTCTTTTCTTTCGGAAGAGGGACGGTTTCAGTAATAGATCTCCATGATTCCGGGAAACCCGGCATCCTCCTGAAAGAGTGATTTTCAGAGCTAGGTACATAGGTGTATTATAATATATCGCTTTGTGAGTTATACATGCATTTTTAGTTGAATTTTTGCTTCGTAGGGCAGCCAGTTGAGCGCTTTCAAATGAGGGGTGATGTGGTTGAATTTTCTGGATCCAGTTATAGGTCTTGTAGCCGCATTGCTTTATTGGAGCTGTTGAAATCTTAGGAAGACCGGCTAGTGTTGTACAACCACACTCGATCCTTGATATGACTAGTGCCTGGACTGCAGTTTTAAGGTCTGAGTTATTTATGAAAGGTTTCAGTTTTCTGAGGTAGCTTAAATGAAATTGGGTGATTTTTGCCATTGTGTTGATATGTGCAAGCATGTTCAGGTTTTTATCTAGCATAATGGCCAGGGATTTCGTTGAATCCACAATCCTCGCAATACAGTTTAGTGCCATGATTAGTTTGGTCCACTCCACGATCGATTTTCGTAGTGCTTTTCTGGGGGGAAATCAAAAGGAATTCAGTTTTCTGTGGGTTAAGCTTGAGGTGATTACTAGTTGGCCAATGGGCGGTTTTCTTTAATACCTGGTTCATGATACCAATCTCTTCTAACAATGTGATCTTGATGTAAAGCTGTGTATCGTCAACATACATGTGGAAGGAGATGTTTGCTTGCTGTACAATTTCTGTGAGTGGCTCTACATACAAATTGAATAGAGCAGGGGATAGTGTTGAGCTCTGTGGTACTCCAATAAAATTCCTGGATGAAGCAGATAAAGTCTGGTTCACTATGAATTTTTGCGATCTGTTTTCTAAGAACGAACTAAACCACATTGGGACTGTACCCTCTAGGCCCATCCTTTTTTTTAGGCAATCTAGCATTTTGGTATGGTTTACAGTATCATATGCCGGTGAAAGTTCAAGCAGGGTTAGGAGAAAGGTTTTGTTGCGGTCAAGGTCAAGTAGAGCATCGTCCACGATGTGCAGAATTGCTGTTTCAGTGCTATGGTTCGATCTAAATCCTGATTGGAAGTTATTCAGCAGTTTGGATTCAGAGATGTGTTGGCTTAGTTGCTGTTGTACACATTTTTCCAGGACTTTGGCTAGCATGGGAATGTTTGTTACTGGTCTGAAGTTGTTCAGGTCTGCTGAGTTCTCCAGAGTGGAGTGACTTACCCTATTTGGGAAACAACCTTTACACCGCAGTCATTACATCGCACTACATTTACAACACAGTCATTACATCACAATGTCCTTTACAACACATGTCACTATAACGCAGCCATTACATTGCATGTCACTACAACGCATGACACTACAACGCATGTCACTACAACGCAGGCATTACATTGCATGTCTTTACAATGCATACAATTACAATGCATAGTACCCCTACACTATCCAACACTTACTTTACTGTTGCACCCCCTGGAGTTAGAATAATAATTTTTACCCCTACACTATCCAGCACTTACCCTACTGTTGCACCCCCTGGAGTTAGAATAGTAATTGTTACCCCTACACTATCCAGCACTTACTCTACTGTTGCACCCCCTGGAGTTACGTTAGAGGTCGTATGGGTGACTCTGGTGGTATGTTGGGATAGGTTGTCTCATGAGCGTTTGGGCTACTGTTCGGTTTTTCTATGCATATTTTCTTATATCTTCTTGCTGTTTTGCGGTTCTTATAGCCTGTCCTATGAGTACATTTCCAATTCTCCTGGTCAGTGCTTGCAGACTCCCTCCTACCGACTTTTTCAAAATTAGGGTTAGGACCTGTGTTAGGGCATGCTTCAGAGCTATGGGTTCTATGGTTAGTAGGGGATATAGTGGATTTAGATAGATGTGGGCTGGTGCTCTTAGCTACGGAGCTTCTGGATTCCGTTTTCGACTGTTGGGTCTCTCTAGCTGTGATGTTTTCTATCTTGGCAGATTGAATCCTGTGTGGGGAGATGGTTTGTGATTTATTTTTTGGCAGGTTTCTTGAGTGATGGCTGTTAAGAACGTGTTCTTTCAAGGTTGTGAAATAGTTGTTGAAACGTTCCAAATCTTTGTTGGCGGATTGTGTGAGAATTGTGCCATTCTTGTAGCATGTTATATTCATTGTAGCTCTTAGTGTTCGAGAGGGTGTTGTTAGCATCTTAATGCCGTAAGGAATGTTTCTTACTTCCTGTACCTTCAGCACATTATTTAGGGTGTTGCACCATTTAGCCATTTTAGTGGTGAATAGTATTAGTTCGTTAATAATGGCGCCTTTTTTTATGTTGAAGGAGGGGTCAGAGATTAAGATGTCTGGGTTTTTTCTAAGCAAATTGTGTTTAAAGGATTTGGTGGCATTTTTGGAGAGATTAGGGGGGTAAGATCAGGCCCGGACTGGCCGTTGCGGGCACCAGGCAATCCCCTGGGTGCGCCGCAAGGGTGGGGGCCGGTTTTGGACCCTGGGGGCCGTTTTTGTTACAGGGCCGTTTTTGCAGCATAGCTGCAAAATCGTCCCTGTAACAAAATCGTCCGAAAACCGGCCCCGCCAAAGAGCTCGGTCGCACCCCCAGGGGGCCGGCCAAGCACTTTGCCAGGGCCGGTTTCGGTTCTCAGTCCAGCCCGGGGTAAGATATTGTATAGGAGTTCCTTTCTTCCGATTTCAGATAAGACCCTGTCATGATTATGTGTAATGATTACAGTTTTTATTTCTCTTGGAATTACTCTACGCTTTAGTAGGAATACACCACCCTCAAACAGTAACCAATATCATCTGGCTGGGGTTTGTTCACCTTCATCAAATCCCTCACCCTCTCTCAATATGTAGCTGAGCTTGTAGAACTTAGCTTGATTTCAGCCTGAAAGTGCTGCCCACTGGAAATCAAAGGAAGCGTTGGAGGCCTATGGACAGCTGGGGTGCCGTCATTACCCAGTTTGGTTTGGATTAGTTTCATGTGCCTCTGTACCCAGAAACACCCTTTTCATGAACCAGCTGAGCAAAGATTAGACATGGACAAAATGAGTCGTGATAGTTTGATCTGCCATAAAAGATGGAAAATATTTAAAGTCCATTACTTTGATCCCTGGTGCTTATCAGAAAGACTGAAGAAGATTAGGTAGTGTGTGGGAAACTTCCTGATCAAACATGGTGGAGAGGACCAGTATGATCATTGTAGATATATCTCCATTATCAATGGTCACAAAAGCTTTGAGCTTTATATTAAAGGGTGCTATTACTGCAGAGTGACTGACATGGCGAAATGAATGAGTAGGCTAAACATTTTGCAGGAATTGATTCAACAGAGCTGATCCAGCTATTGAACAATAATTACCTGGTCTCACTTGATCTTAGTTATATTTAACAAGGTAAAGGCTTGTTTCAAAGTGGATTTAATGAAGATGTGATGCTTTGGGAATGGAAAGAAATTAAATCATGAACATCTTATGGAATGAGTACAAGATTTATCGTGGAGCTTTATTGAGTTAAACATTTCTTGACTTAATTTTCATGACTATGTGGCCTACGGTTACTTTGGAAACAGGATAAAACCTAAAGGAATTAGTTTGTTATGAGATGAGTGGGAGTCATGAGTATCAGGAGACTGAAAAAAGCACACTCTTTTAACACCATTGAGCTCCTCAGCCAGTTATATTGTTTATCATATTGTATCCCTGGTACTAAAATCCTGTGCACTCTTGCTGCACATTGCGTTTCAATAGTCAGTTGGCCATATTTACAGTTTGGCTGACAGCCTGTCCAGCTTCTGGTGTGAGGAAAGAACCACTTTCACCAAGGTAGTGGTGAAAAGTCTGCAATATCCAGGGAGCCAGGGCATCAGTGGTGTCTGATCCAAACTGACTGCATCTGTAATGGAAAGAACACCTTTGAATGATTAACCTTTAACACAAAATACGCCAGTTTGCATCACTGCTACTGGAATGTCCATAATTGAAAGGGGATGATATACATACATAAAGTATAAGATGCTCATGAGGACAGTTCCCCTTTTTGAAGTTCAGCTGTGTGCATGGGGGAGCATATAGCTGTCCAGAGAACTACTGCATGTCCCCCCATTCCCTTTGAATTATGACAGGTATTTGTAATACCATTGGAGCAGGACCGAGATAGATTTGCACAAAGTGGTTATCTGTCTAGAATGGCACAGTGGGTGAAAAATTATGGTCTGCAATGCGGCCCAGAGCAATCACTAGTGGCTGACATTAATGTGATCATTCCTTCCATTGTTTTGTTGTTTTTGCAGGTTACTTTTGTAATGGTGGCAAGCGTCTCCTTAAGGGACAAGTGCTCAATCGCACCATTTTGCAAATGCTAATAGAGAACTGGAGCTCTGCAGGTGATCACCGGCCTCCTCTTGTCTCATTATTGTGCAAGAGGCACTATATTTTAAAGCCCTTGCATATATCTGTTTTGCGCTATGACGGATCAGTATATTTGTCCCCCAGCAAAAATATTCTTGGGTGGCAAACCAATCACTGTGCATAAAGAGTGACTACTTTGTGACTCGGGAATAGCGCCTCGGGCCCCTGGCCTCCCAGTTTAATAACACTGCACTAAGCAACTTTAGTCTGTTATTGAGCTCTACACACTGGGCAAAGAAGAAGCAGGTGGTGAGCTGAGTATGAACATGTGTCTTTTTGACATCTAGACCATGGCATGGGGCAGTGGGTATTGTTAAGAAGAGGTCCTTTTGTCCACCTACCTAAACTAACAAGGTTTCAGTTTCAAACAAACATTGCCAGCTGTTCCACGGTGCAGGCTGCATCCCTACATACCAAATACCGTGTGTACACGGCGACTGCCATCCTTTTTATGGGTCCTGGGTTGACTGTTTGGATAGTTAATGGCGCATCTGTCTTACCCCAGAGTTTCCTTTTAGCCGATCATTTTAACATGCAGGATTCGGGAAAGAGATTTATTACAGTGCAAACGGTTGTCTGTGCTTTCTTTATCTTGGTTAATCAGGAGCGGTCTCAGCAGAGCTGTGAACACTAGATGTACCCTCCATACCCAATGAGGATGAACAAACTGGGAACAGGCAAAGAGTTAACACCTGTCGCAATTCATCCATGATTACGTAATGCACTGCAGTATGTGTCATTCTGTTACAGACCTTACACATCTTGTGTTTACCATACATTAGAACATTGGTATGTTGGGAGCTCCATTGAAGACCATGGAGTGCTCCAGGCTACTAATGGCCGTTAAAAGCCCGGAGTATCAATATTCCAATGTTCACATCTGTTGCTGTAAACAAAGCCCTCACAGAGTTTGAGAGGATTTCAATCCCCTCGGGCTCCGTGAAGCCTTTGTTTTACAAATTAGAACAATCTGACCACTAGGGGTGGAGTGTTCTAATAGCCTGAGATCCCTCCGTAGTGAGTTCTACAGGCCATTAAAGGCCTGCTACCTTGTTAAATGCCCTTGCCATCGGCTCGGGCCTTTAACACTGGAGTGGGCTTTAATGGTCGGTAGAGCCCGCTACATCGGGGTAAGGCTATATTATTCATCAGGTTCAAGAGTTTTTTCTTTCAAACGATTTCAAGATCTATATGTTTTCATGTTGTGTGTGTCTTCGCCATATTAACTTTTTAACTTAAGTTAATGAGGGGGACTTCTCTACCACAGGATGGTGTCCCTGCCCCATTATGTCAGGATATTTGTGCCAGACAATGCTCCCAAAGCCTGTTGGATGCAGCCAGTAGTTGAGCCCAGTGGACTCTGAACTGGAGCGACTTTGAACATGCTCATTTGTGTAATTGAATGTGTCCATGGTGTTTTGATAAGCTGTGACACCTATGATGACATCATGATGATGTCATTTGTACGACCCACATAAGATCATGAGTAGTGCATTGATAAAGGTTTTGTATTGCATTGTAATTGCATTTCCACAGTGCTTCATAGCCATGATGAGGTGGGATGGGTAGCACTCTGCATCATCAGCAGTGCTTGGTAGAAAGATTGTTGAACTGCTGAAGGGTTGTGGTGCTGTGTGTGAGTGACCCGAGTGCTTCTCTGGTCTTATGTTCAGTCTCTGCGCTTGATCAAGTAATGGAGGAAGATGAGTGGCAGATAGACACGTGCACTTTACATTGAATTATTGCTATGCCTGATTGAGCTGATCTCGATAGAACTCACTCAAGAGAGACTTAGGAGCTGCCCATAGCATGTACTGTATTCAAGCATTCATGGCACGTGCTCTCTGTAACCCCCCCAGAGCAATAGGTGCACCCCAGGAGGCATGCGCTGTATGATGCCATCCATGGTAAATGATCCGCTTCCATTCAGGAATGAGAAGGAGTAACCCACACGTATTCACAGAACACAATTGTAGTACAAGCTCTCTAGCAACTACTGTGGGGAAGCGGAAGAGTGACCCCGAGGAATGCGCTGGTTGCAGGTAGATGGGGTAAACGTTCAGTAGGTTCGATACAGGAGTGATCGGAGAACAAACTATGGGCACGCACTGGATACAAGCATCCATCACAGCTGCAGGAGAGTTGAAGAGTGGTTTAAGGATTACATGGGGGGCATTTAGCCAGAGGGAATGCCCTTTGGAGATTATCCAGGAGAAATAGAGGGGCAATCCGCAGGCATGCAGTGCTTACAAGCAGCCAGGGCTCTAAAAGCCACCGCCAGATGCAGGTCATCTAAGAAATAGTCTATACAAACAAGACGCACAAATATGGAAAGCCACAGATCTAGGAGGCCACAACCTAATGGCCAGCTGGTACATTAAACAAGCATCCTGATATCATCGAGATTAGTACTGGCAAGTGGATTTCAGACTATGCCTGTCAGGGTCCATCCAGGAGTGTGAAGAGCAGCTCTCGACATGCGCTAGTTACAGACAGCTAGGATAAATCTCTCTAGGATCCACCCAGGAGCAGCAGAGGAACAACCCAAATTGTGCACTAGTTTCATGCAGCCAGGATTAATGTGCTAGTATTCACCCAGAAGCACAGAGGAGCAGTCCATGCAGAGGTTATGGCTCTTGGCTTTTTCCATAACCAGGTAGGTCAACACAAGTAACACATAGTTCAACTCCGCGTCTGTTATCTGGACACCCAAGCCGAATGCCCTGGGTGAATCATTAAAATATGTTAGGACAGAAGGAACAGGAGCCACCCTCTAGGAGAGAAAGCGACCAAAGTGTGAGTGGAAAGTCATCTGCGGCGTCCCTCAAGGATCCTCACTGAGCCCGACTCTCTTCAACGTCTACATGAGCCCCCTCGCGGCCATCGCACGCCAACACAACCTCAACATAATCTCCTACGCCGACGACACCCAGCTGATCCTCTCCCTGACCAACGACCCCGCCGCCGCCAGAGCCAACCTGCACGAAGGGATGAGAGAGGTAGCCGAGTGGATGACGACGAGCCGCCTGAAGCTGAACACAGATAAGACGGAGGTCCTCATCCTGGGCTCCTCGCCCTCCGCCTGGGACGACTCCTGGTGGCCCCCCGCCCTGGGCACCGCACCCAAACCGACGGACCACGCACGCAACCTGGGTTTCATCTTGGACTCCTCCCTCTCCATGACCAGGCAAGTCAACGCCGTCTCCTCGTCGTGTTTCAACATCCTGCGCATGCTTCGGAAGATCTTCTGGTGGATCCCCACAGAGACCAGGAAGACCGTCACCCAGGCCCTCGTCACCAGCCGACTGGACTACGGCAACGCACTCTACGTCGGAACCACCGCCAAGAACCAGAAGAGACTCCAGCGCATCCAGAACGCCACAGCCAGACTCATCCTCGACATCCCACGACACAGCCACATCTCCGGACACCTAAAAGACCTGCACTGGCTCCCGGTCAACAAGAGAATCACCTTCCGCCTCCTTACCCACGCACACAAAGCTCTCCACAACCAAGGCCCGAGCTACCTCAACAACCGAATCAACTTCTACGCCCCCAAACGCCACCTCCGATCCGCCAGCCACACCCTCGCCGCCGTCCCACGCATCCGCAGAGCCACAACAGGAGGAAGGTCCTTCTCCTACCTGGCCGCCAAGACCTGGAACTCCCTCCCGGCCGACCTGCGCCTGACCCAAGACCACCTCTCTTTCAGGAAGAAGCTCAAGACCTGGCTGTTCGAGCAGTAGCGGCACCCCCCCCCCCCAAGCGCCTCGAGACCCTACGGGTAGGTAGTGCGCTCTATAAATGTCTTTGATTTATTGATTGAAGGAAGTAGAAGCAGGGCACCCACGTCATGTGATGGAGCCAAGCAGGGCTCTGATAGGTGGAATTATGTTGGAGCTGTAGGCAGCATGTGTAGTCCACAGAGCATTGCACTATACAGTAAACAACCAACAAATGCACCATGTTTCTAAAGAGGCACAGCTTTGTTCCGTAAAATTAAAAAGCTGGGACTGAGGCTTGAATGTGGCAACTGTTTCCAGTCCGTCTCATATAATTCATAAACAATATTTATTATAAGGTACCTCTAAAATGTTATTCTGCAGTTCATTGCTGGACAAAATAGATGTTATGATGGTGTTCAAGCTGCAAAGTGGTACATTCTAATCTGTAGCACTGCTCCCCCTCCTCATACCCTTCAGTTTGGTCAGCAAAATGGAGATTGCTACGCCTATTACTGGAATACAGTATTTGATGCTGCTAATTATACTTAATTAGTCTTTCCACCATTTAATTAAAATTGTTTCTAATGAATATGCTTTCTTGGCAGGCTTTTCGGTACCACTGGGAATTGTGCAGCCTGCAGTAAACTGATCCCTGCTTTCGAGATGGTGATGCGGGCCAGAGATAATGTTTACCACTTGGACTGCTTCGCCTGCCAGCTCTGCAACCAGAGGTGAGAACACCGAGGTTCACTCTCGCTAAAAACACAAGAACGAGCCTATGTTGTCACCTGCAGGAAACGGAAACCGATCGCCCACGTGCAAGCCATTAGCTACAGCCTTTGGAGATCAGGGCCAAGGAAGAGCTTTAAACACACACCTGCTGTAGATGGGCATTTTCCAATGTAAATCATAGCGTGATTGTTTGTGCTAAACCTAAACCGAAGGTCACCTTCAGTTTCCCACACCTCAGAATGTTTACATATTTCATTGCTTATGCAGTGCAGATAAACAGTTGTAGCCAACATCAAATTATTAGTATGCAGGTTTGTCTCTGATTACGAGTGCTCCGGGGGCGGATGCGACATTAAAATTAATGACAAACGACAACACCCGATCTCATGGTGTTCAGTATTTATCGGCGGTCACAAATGTTGCATATTACAAGCTAAGCCATTCAGAATAGTGTATAACATGGTGGTTTTGCTGCCTTCTGTACCAAAAATCTGCATATTCCAGTATTTTCCGAGCATTTTCCCTCGGTAAAATTTGTCAGGTTTGACCTACTGTTATGTACATGAGGAAATCGCTGGGCTGCCACATTTATCACGCTTGGTACTTACCTATGTGATAAATTCTGCACAGCTCATAATTCCAACCCCATGCACACGGGTTTGCATAGGGACCAAAATTTTCCAGCCCCATTGTAACTTGGGCTAAAGTGATATATGCTATCCATTATCATATTAACCAACGTGTGTTTTTCACATGTCTTTTGCTAGGCAGCCATTTCATATAGCACATTGGCAAGATACAGAAATGCTTACGTGGATTAATGGCGCCTGGTAAACATGGGCGTAGCTTCGGGAGGGGGTGGAGGGTATTTGAGGTGTAACCCCCGCCCCCCCCCCCAAATCAATGCATTTTCTGGTAATTAGTTGGGTACAGGTGCTTTAGCTCGGTATGGCGCGGAGTCTGTTGGATTTCACAAGGATTTTCTTTACAGAAAAAAATGGAAACACACTCTCCTTCTCTCTCTTCTTTGAACGTCTTTAGACATTTTGGCTATTTTGCCAAATATTGTGTTTTCTCCCACCTAGTTCCCCTACCAATCAGTATTCTTCTCTCTTTCCACTGCCCCTAAAGCCCATTTCATGACCCCTCCTTGTCTATAAGATACTTTAACATTCCATGCCAGAGTGATTGTTGAAAAATCTGAATCTCACGTCCTCCTGGCTTAGTGACCAAGCTGCGCTACTGCTGATAAAGTGTAAAGCGATTCCTCAGGGTCATCACTATTACGCAGTTATTCTGCCCTCAAACATGACAAAGCCAAGGACGATATTCATATTTTCTTAAGCTCTTCCCTTTCGTCATTTGACCAGAATAAGGTGTTGCCTCACACAACTGCTGAAAAACAGGAGGTCGTAGGTAACCCCATAAATTGTGATCCTAATCACATCCCATGAAGTGACATCAAACAGCCTTCGACCATGATTAGTTCATAGGAAGGTTTAAATTGAAATCCTACAGTTTGTATAAAGTGTGCGAATATTTTCTAAAATATACAAAAGCCAACAATAGGCAGGCAGACGAGTCAAAGGTGAAACATGGAAATCATTGTTGCCATCAATTCCTTGAAGGTGCTGTAGGATACAGGTGGTGCACAAAAGCACCTGTGCCTACTCTTTAGTGGTGGCTCGCACAGGTAAGAGCGGTGAGGTGGGGATGGGGCGGATTGGGAGGTGTTGAAAGTCGGTAGACGATGGGATAAGTAGCATTAAATATATAAAACCACTTACTTTGCGATCGGCACATCGCCGACACGGCGATGTGGCGAGTGCAAAGTAAGTGGTTTATTTATTTAATATTACTTATCCGTTGTCTGTCGACTTCCACCACCGCCCACCCTGCTCCGCCCCTCCACACCCCATCGCTCTTACCTATGCGAGCCGATACTGTGACTCTTTAGTATGTACTATACACTCAAGACATAGCTCATCTGGAAGCTGAAAAAGCAGAAACGTACGATTGCTTGGAAAATCATATGGGTTACAATGTGCATTATTAATGGACCCATGAGTAAGTTCCATGAAGAAGTGTAATCCTTCTATGGGCATCAACATCCAAACAGCAAGAAATCTGTGGTGGAACTAGACTCATGCTTCACTCTCCCTTTAGGACCTTAGCTCTAGCATCATCATCCAGTGATGAAAGAGTCTCTCCTCACCCATATAATATATACTCAAAAAGCTGCCATTAGGAACTTCCATCTTGAAAATATTGTGTCATTTGTGTGATAGTTTGTACAAATAAACTGCTGCTCAGATGCATGCTGAACTGGATTCAGTTTGCTGTTCACAGGAGCAGTGCTGCAGTACAAGACATGTGGCAGAAAGGTTCACACTGCAAACGTGCACGCCCAGCAAGCTCCCTCTCTCAGTGCCAGTGCTCGATTTAGTTTCACAAGCTTGTGCCCCTACCCTCATGTGCAAATGTAAAATATAGTGCTTACGATCACAATTTGATTTTCTTTTGAACAGCCTAATACTACTTCTGCTACTGCATCTACTACTACTACTAATAATAGTAATAATAATAATTGATTTGTCTGACACCGAAGTGGTCTTCGAACACTGTAGGCAAAGAACAGCAGAGGCTATTACTCAGCTATCGACACTGTCGCTCTTTAACAGATGTCTAATTGAAGCATACATTACTTTTATACCAACAATTAAGACCGGGGGAGTAAAGGGATGTACTCCACTGGTCTGATGGACTACAGCCCACCATATTTAGAGTTCTCCACCTACCTGTTGGTGACTTATGTGTCTTCGGAGGAGCTGCCACCGCGAGTGCTGCGCTGAATGCACTGCAGCTTTGCTATGCGAGCACCATCTTCAATATGCGTGCACATCAAATTTTTTTTGTTTGTTTTACAAACCTAAGAATGAAAACAAATGTACCTGGCACACTGAATGTTTCTCCCAGTGTGTGAGGGTAATTTAATAGTTTTCATGTTTGAGCTCGCCAGGTTTTCCTTGGCAGTCCTGAACAGGAAAAATTTTTGTCAGAATGTGTGCCCTAAGATGACTGATCACTTTCTGAAAGAAGACCACGCCCCTAAAGACATGAAATGGGTCATAATTGAACAACTGGAGGGAACAAAGTCAACCCTGAAAGGAAATTGTTTGAAAAGGAACAGCATTGGATTTATCGACTCTCCGTGCAAATAACAGGTCTGAAAGACAACCTCCCATGAAACAGTGTCCAACGCTAATGGGAACACCTCCTAATCTGTGCTCTTTTGCTACAAGGAGCTTACACTTAGATAATGTCTCCCTTTGACCATACAGTGCCTCCTGTCCTCTACTCTCTATTGGTCTATCCTTGCAGGATATATTTCTTTTCCCAGAATCGATGTTCTTTGCCTCTAATGAGCTTATACTGAGATAATGCCTCCTTATGAACTCAATTTGCCTTATGCATCCTACCCTGTAATGGCCTAATCTTGGGGGACATAATGCACTATATCTGATTCCCTTGGCACACTATGAAGCAACAGGTCAATTATACAAACCACATCAGAATAATGGAAATATTTCCTCTAGGAGGATTTTGCTGATATTTTGACATTTTTAAAGTTATGTACAAAAAAAATCAAAGCGTAGTCTTTTCTTAGGGTCTGATTTAGATGTTGGCATATTGGTTACTCCATCACAGCAGTGACGGATATCTCGTCCACTGAATTATAAATCCCATTATAGACTATGGTATTTATATTTCGAAGGAAAGTATATCCATCACCGTTGTGACAGAGTAACCCATCCGCCAACAGCTTTACCAGGCAGGCCCTTAGTCTCTATGGTGCGGTGCTTTTCACAAGCCACAAACGTATGCTGCAGCTCCAGTGCATGTCCACCTCTGTTCCCATGGTAGTGCATGCTCAACATAGCCATAGACATGCCCCATACATGTCTCTCTGGACGCAGCCGACACACCCACATGCACTTTAAGGCTCAGTCACAGCTCTCTTACTATTTAGTCGACACCAACTGTGAGCCATGGGAGGATGCAGAGCTCTGGAGGCCTCAATGCAGGTTTGGGTTCGGGCGATCACCCTTGACAAAGTAAGTGCCGGCGATAGGGGGCTTAGCAGGGGTATAGGTTTTCTGGCAATACCTCAATGTTTATTGGGATCACTAATCGGTGTGTGATTTTGACAGTGTCTGACTATATGGCTCGCTCTCTCAGAGTAGCCGGGTAGTAATAGACTACCCAAAGACAAGTATGTTAACCAAATCTTTTTAATCTATTGCATTGTGTGTGATTTTCACTGTTATAACATTCATCACAAGCCTCATTACTAAAAGCAGGTGGGACACAAACATCTCTCTGCCTTTATATAGCAGTGCATGTTGTTTTCACTTGTCAGTGCGTAGAAACAGCACGATTCATGTTCTAATCTCTTCTGAATTGTGTGTGTACATCCAGTAGCGGCTGGTGTCAGGGAAATGTGGGGGGGCAGCTCATGGGGCAGGAGGCGGGGCTGAAACAATAAAAAAAACTATCTGCCAGTCCCCTTCCTTTTAGACCTTTCCCCGCTAATTTTGCATATTTTATGATATTAGTTTTTAAGTTGATTCAAAGTTGATTTTGTGTTGTTTTTATGATGAAAATGTTGCTTGCATGGTGGTGAGTCCACACTTTTATGATTTTTTTAAAATCAAATAAAGTATTATCTATAATAATAATCCTTCTCGCAGCTTGCCAGTCCTCTCCTCCCGTGGACACTGGCTGAAGCTCCCAGCTGCCCCTGCTGCCAACCTCGATGCTGCTCTCACCATGACAGCAGCATAGGGATTGGGTGGCGCGCACTGGTTTCGCGCTCCATCGTGAGCTGGGAGCCTGCGCCTGCTGCTCTCTCCACCTAGCAGCACAGCTGGATTGGAGAGATGTCATTGCGCATGACAGTTTGGCCATCCTAAGACGGCCGGCCAAGCCATCATGCGCAATGACAGCAGGAACCCACCACTCCTCCTCCCACTGCTGCAGTGCTGTGATCCAGCCTCCAAGACTGGTCCACAAGATGAAAAATAAAATGATCTGCATTTAGATAATTTTATTTTTCGTTTGCTTCTGCGGGCAGTCGGGCAAAGCTTCTCCGCCATAGCAAAGGAGCCACTGCTGTGTACATCACTGTTTAATTTCTATTTATGAGCTTTGTTATTATAAGCTATGTATACCACAGACATCATGCCTGCCGACATATAGCAGTGCATGTTGAGTCACTAGGCACTACATAGAAAGTATCGCGTTGCAGGATATCACCTGCACATTTGAATAGTCTGCCTTAGAGGTAATGCAGAACCATGTACAGCAGCATGTTGCTGTTTCAATTCAACGGCACAGAGGTTCCATTTATAATGGGACTCATTGCATGATAGCTTAAGTGCGCAGAGAGTGCATAGTCTGTGACTCTTGTTTGTATTGTCTACGAAAGTACACAAAATGTGTCTCTCTCCTTTTATTTCACACAGAAACTCCAATGGAGTAATTCAGAAATCTGTAAGTTATGCAATTGTGGTAAATAAATAAATAATACCTCTATTTTTGAATGGATAAATGAATAACAGATAGCTCAATAAATAAGAGTCAAGATTCGAGGTAGTAGGAGTTTTGCAGGTTTATTACAGCATAAAGGACAGGAACAGGACAACCTGCATAGGAATAGGATGGCAGGGCCCGGCAGCTGCCGGGGCTGGATCTGGGATGAGCGCGCTAGCATTTAATAACAATACACATGCATATATAGTAAAACAGTTGCATTACAGTACATATGATAGGCGGAGCGGTGGGTGGAGCAGTAGGCATGACGCGTAGCAGTCGCGAAAGATAAGGGTGAAAGTGGGTGTAACAGGGCGTATACATAGACATGTGATGCAAACGTAACAGAATATGTCATGAATGGGGCGGAAACATGGAGGGGGCTACCTAAGGAGCCGGGACCTCTAACCTGATGGTGCGCGCAAACTGGCAATGACGTGTTACTAGGAGAAGCTGGGGCTATGAACTCTGTGCCTGGAGCAGAGACTGAAGTCTGGAGAGTCAGGGCGACATGTACCTAAACTGTATCTAGTATCTGATGTTTAGAGAACATGTTGATATAAACTAGAAGTCAGGAGGGGAAAGGCTAACTTGATTCTAAGACTGGAGCATGCATTATTCTACATGTAGTGCGTGATGAAGAATACTAAATGACCATTAATACAGTATTTCTCTTACATGGAGACGTAAAGACTAGACAATGACGGAAACTATTGATGCGATTCAGTAGCTTAGGAATGCAGAGAAGGAGGGCTGGAATGATAACTAGAATCATAACATACTCTTGGCAGACTCAGAGGCAGAGCCAGGCTGAGCCGGGCACTGCGAGGCAGGAAGTAAGTGAAGGGTCAGGGATACAGGTGGGGGCTGTATCGCTCCTCAGCGAAGCTCAGGAGACAGAAGCTGAATCTAGTGTCCGGGCCCTTTTGAGGCCTAGAAACGGGGACTTTATAATGAAATAACGTGCACACTGAGAAACGTGGCAACGTAACTTTACATAGGCCTGATACTCGTAGCTTTCACGAGAACTGGAAACTGGCATACTAGAGATGGACACAACTGTAATTGCGTCTTTAATCAAACATGGGGGATACATATGCATATTTAATCATGCACACATAACATAAGAATGAGGACTCGTAGGGACACAGAACATGGCAAAATTTACTTTTCCACATTCCCTCCTTGTCACTACGTTTCCATCAGGAAACATCAATATTCATGATACCATCTATCATTTCATACAGTATCATTTGCTCGTCTCGAATTTTCTTGGAACGGGATTTAGAACGGGGCTTGGGACTAGGAATACAAGAGGTAGCACAAATGCCGCAAATCGCAGGGCCACATTGTATACAGAGGCAGCAGCTGAATATGATCGCAACTGCAATACCTAGAAAGGACAATACTTTCCATCCCCAGGCGGAAATTATATTCCAGAACCAACCGGACCATGTTCAGGTGCCTGGATCTTGGTGTAACAGATGGGCAATTTTATGGAGTCTGGTTATAGCTGAATAAACAGACGGCGCGTTATTAGGAATGAAAATGCAGCAACTAGATCCGATGACTCTACAGGCCCCGCCCCTATCGGCCAGTATGACGTCAAGGACGAGACGATTTTGCAAAACGACAAATCTCATAGCAGATTGCTCTTCGGTTAAGTTACCTAGAGCAGAGGCAGTCTCATTTACTACAGCTTCAAGGGTTCTGGTTAACCTACGGATTAGCTTACTATTCTGGATAGGGCCTATAAAGAAGAAGAAACCTCTATTGAAATCTGTATACTGTTCTAGAGCAGTTTCAGTATAATCGACAATCGGGGACTCGATCTCCCTTTTATGTCTAATGTGTACTAGATGTGTGTTTCTATGATAATCAGGTGGGGCTAGGAACACTGGTGGCAGTAGGAAGGCAATGTAACAGGTTCCCTCCCAATCAAGGGGCAGACGAACATATGCGGTTTGGCCACAAATAAAATAAGAATGACGTGAAGCTTTGAAAATAGATTTCCCACTGTCACTATACTTGACAATAGTAGTACAATCACTATGGCCTACATGTACGGAACCATTATTTCGGACACATAATTCGCCTTTGACTGGTAGTACTGAAATAGCAGGTAAGTCTGGAGTAGTATCAGACTGAACATTCAGGACCATAAAATTCGAAGAATAATTACCTAAGTTGTAAACTTCATTTTCTAGATCTAACCCTGTTCTGTGGGGAAGACCTTGCTTGTCTGGGAAACATGTACTGTTAAGGAAAGACATATCTGTTGAGGATGACGTTAACGTGGACCATGCTCCACACGAACCATTATGAGAAAATGGATAAGGAAAGAGTGGCAGAACTCCCTTCGGTGTCTGGAAAGGGGGGAGTCGACCACACACCCAACAATTAGTGGCATTGCTGGTCTGGTGTGAATAATGTAACATGCGGATAAAAGAATTGCTACGCATAGCGAGGCGATAAGAGAGTTCATGAGGAGGCAGATCACTAAACGTGTGCTCTACTGTGACATTAGAAGACTTATTTACATGAGAAACTGGAAAATACAGATAAAATGCATAACTGGTGCAGGAAATCATAATGCTGAGAAATAATATGAAACTTAGAAAAACGATACATCGGATTGAGTTTTGACTAACTCTCTCACTATGGGGGTCTATTTTATACATGTCAGAAACCGGTCTAACCGTTTCACCTAGGGGAGGACTTAGACAATCAAACTGGCTGACTTATTTTACTAGACCTTAACTTTTTCTTATACTCCTGTTGCGGAGTTGTCTCTAACAGGGAGGGTGCAATATCATTGTCTTTTGCGGGACAGTCCTTAAGAATAGTACTTTGGCAGTCCTTTAAATGATCTGAAATGTTCTTTGAAACGGGCTTCAATCCATAAAACTTTTTGATATGCGAAAGATGCACCCAGCCTTTGCGTCCCTCCAACTTCACGGCTGTACGGGTGGCCAGGAGGACCTGTCGGGGCTCCTTCCAGCGAGGCTCCAGCGGACTTGAACGATCAAAATTTCGCACTAGGACCATGGATCCGGGAACGATTTCATGCGGTGCCACCTCGGTATTGTCTGGAAATGCGGCGGCAACCTGTGAACGACAAGAGTTGAGGGCAGACATCAAGGAAGCTAGGTAATCTGTCAGCATATTACTTGAAACATCGGTAATACTTCGAGGTCTAGGAGTACCCCACATGTTAGGGGGGGCGGCCGAAAACGACCTCATACGGGGACAGACCTGATCTGGAATGTGCGACCATGCGCATATAGAACAGGGCAACTGGCAGAGCTATTAGCCAGTCCACACCTTTCTCTTGACATACTTTGGCAATGCGAATTTTCAGGGTCTGATTATGTCTCTCTACGAGACCGGCTGCTTCAGGATGGCGTACACAATGGAACTTCCACTGGTACCCTAACAGCAGGGAAACATGTTTCATCAACTCAGATGAGAATGGCTGGCCGTTATCAGAATACACGACCCTAGGGAGTCCATAACGGGGGAAGAACTCACGAACCAACTGCTTGGCAGTGGTCGCGGCTGTGTAATCTGGGACTGGATATGCTTCTGTCCACCTGGACAAAGCGCATACAACTACAAGGACATACTTGAAACCTCGACATCGCTCCATCTGAATGTAATCCATCTGGAGGACTTCAAAAGGGTGGTCAGGAGGCTGGAATCCACCTTGTTCCACCGGAACACTTTTACCTGGATTAAACTGACAACATATCATACAGGTACGGACTTTCTGCTTGGCTGCAGCTCGTAAGTGCTTGTTGAACCAAATGTTCTGGATACTGTTTAACATTGCTTTTTCCCCTAAATGTGCTGGACTATGTGCGGTATTAATAATGACTTGAACCATAGAGTCGGGGAGAAACCATGTGGCTCTACCCTTCGTTAACCATCCTTGATCTGTCTGGACCCCTCCTTGTTCGGACCATTTCTTGATTTCATCTGGAGTAGCATGTAACTGGATATCTATGACATCTTGAGTAGGGTCCTTAACTGTCATACATGTAGTCGGATCTGGAGTAAGTGTCTGTGTTGGCTTAACTGAAATGTCTGGAGCCTGTGCTGTAAGCTTGGCTGTGCGATCTGCTAGATCATTACCCTGGGAAATAATGTCAGTAACTTTCGTATGTGCTTTGCACTTCATGATAGCAATGGATGTCGGTAAGTGTATTGCATCTAACAGAGCTTGAATAAGGAGACCATGCTGAATCTTGGTTCCATGAGAAGTCATGAAACCTCTCTCCTGCCAGAGCACTCCAAAGACGTGTACGACTCCAAATGCGTAACGTGAATCTGTGTAAATATTAACTTTCAGGTTCTTGGCGTGTATGCAGGCTTGAGTCAGAGCAACTAGCTCTGCTGCTTGAGCAGACAGGGTGTCAATACGGTGTGTTTCAATAACTTCAGTGTCAGTAGTCACTGCATACGCGGCTACTAGTTCACCTGTACTTGTTCTCATGCATGAACCATCCACATAAAGTGTCAGGTCGGGATCTGGTAATGGAATATCTGTCAGATCTTGTCTTGGCTTTGTCATAATGTTAACTACTTCCACACAGTCGTGTGTGGCAGGATTCAAAGTAACTGATGGTAACAGTGTAGCAGGATTTAGAACGTTGCAGCGTCTGATTTCTATGTGTGGCTGAAACAGTGTCAATTCATAACCTGTTAAACGTGCGATTGTCAAGTGCTGAGTTTGTGTTCGGTTTAAAAGAACTTCCACGGAGTGTGGAACTTGTACTGTCAGGGAGTGTCCTAAGACTATGGAATCACTTTGTCTGATAGCTAGTGCTGTGGCTGCAACTGACTTGAGGCACGCAGGCAGAGCCTGGGCTACAGGATCTAATGTGCTCGAAAAATAAGCACAAGGCTTGTATTGTCCTGCTTGATCTTGTGTGAGAACAGATAATGCTGTACCTTCGCGTTCAGTGACGAAAAGTGTAAAAGGCTTACTGTAGTTCGGTGTAGCTAGAACTGGAGCTTGGCATAGAGCTTTCTTTAACTCATTAAAACTAAGTGTATGTTCAGATGTCCAAGGGAGGACAGTCGATACGGCTGCCTCCTGTGTTGTTAACTGTATCAGTGGCTTGGCTAGAAATGCATACTGAGGAATCCATTGTCTGCAATAAGAAGTAAGGCCGATAAAAGCACGTACCTCCTTCTGGGTCTTGGGCTGAGGAAGACTCGCTATTAACTGGATACGATCTGGTGTCAACTGCCTACCCCACTTGGACAGTAAGTGGCCTAAGTAGATCACTTGCTGGACACAGAATTGAAGCTTCGAAGGGGACACCTTGTGCCCCATCTCGGCTAGGAAATACAAGACTGTAAGTGATGCTTGTTCGCAAGCATGTTCAGAACGGGCTGTGATCAGTAGATCATCGACATACTGGAGCAGGGCAGTGTCAGTTGGCATGTGAATGTTGTCTAGTTGTCTCTTGAGTGCTTGACTGTAAATACTAGGACTTTCTGTGAAACCTTGAGGAGCGCGTGTGAACATATAGCTCCTTCCATTTAAACAAAATCCGAAAAGAAACTGGCTGTCTGGATGAATGGGGACACTGAAAAACGCGTTCTTGAGGTCTATGACTGTAAAAAATGAGGCTTCGGAATCAATGGCTGTCAATAGGGAAGAGATATCTGGGACAACTGGGTACTGGGGAATAATGCATTTATTAAGTTCTCGAAGGTCAATCACTAATCGATATACTGGAGGTGCATTTGGATCAGTACGTTTCATGACTGGAATGATCGGAGAATTACATACATTGGAGTCAGTTTCTACCACTACTCCTTGAGCCATGAGCTCGTCAATAATTTTGGATAAGGCTGCTACAGCCTCAGGTGGCAATCTGTACTGTCTTATTCGTGGTAACACTACACCTGGCTTGAGAGTCACACGATGGGGTGTGATTTGCATATAACCAACATCAGTTGGACCTTGTGCCCATAAATGCTGCGGAACATTAGACAATCTTGGATCAAAATCTCGTAATACATAGTGACCCTTGAAGTCACGTAGGAACAATCGTATTCCCTCTGGGGAACAGCATATAACTGCACCTAATTCTTTCAGTGTCTTAATGCCTAATAGATTTTCTGGACATTACTTAGTAAGTAACAGATCAGTAGTGCGGGACAGTGGACCTACTTCTAGGGTAACTGGCTTTGATATTTCATTTACAATAGGCTTTCCCGAAAATCCAAGGGAAACATTTCTAGAGCCTGAGAGCGGAGCCCCTGGAACTTCGGCGTGGCTGATGGTGGTCCTACTTGCCCCTGTATCAATCAGAAACTTTCTGTCTTTCCCTAGTACTTGACTGTGAACATAGGGACCTTCTTGATCTACAGGTATCTCGATGAGAGGCAAGCCTACCTCCCTCTCTAGGCTGTTTCATGAATATGGCTGATACTCTGGATACTCGGACTGTGCATACTGGTACATCTGCTGTGTAACATGCTGTGTTGCAGCGATGGGCTGCGGTACAGTAACTGTCTGTTGTGCATTCTGTGGCTGAGGAGTCTGTGAAACTTGTTCTTGTCTAGGCGGACGTGGTCTTTCTTTAGTCTTACCGGTAGCTATGTTGTGTTTCAGAACTGCACACTCGTTTACAAAATGACCTGGCTGTTTACAATAATTGCAGTTCCCTTTAACGGGAGCTGCAGGATGACTGGCTTGATTTGGTCCCCTCTTCTGACTGTCTTGTGGGACAGATTGTGCAACTAGTACTTTCATTTTCGTGTCTTTCATACGTTTTCTCTCGTGATCTTGCTCTTCTCTGATTCTATTCTGGTGATATTGGAGCATCTGTAACATCTGGGACGGGGTATTAGCTTGCCAGGTACTTTCGACTTTCAAAACTCGATTCTTAACTTGTGGACTTGAATTCTCGACTAGTTTAGTAACAAAAAGATGAGGGTATGACTCGCTACTCATCTTGAGGCCACTGTTGATAATAAAACATTTCTCAAATCTAGAATAAAAATCACTAGTGTCTTCGTCTTGTTTCTGTTTACATGCTGAGATTGCATCCCAGTCTTCCTTTTTAGTTGCTAATAGTCTGGGCAAAACTTGTATTAACAGTTCAGGTAATTCTTTACATTTATCTCCAAGACCGGTACCTGGTACTCGTGCCTTATCTTCAGCTTCTAGAACTGCCCAATCGATCTTTTTCTCTCCCACCTCCCATTCTTTTTCCTTGAGTTTCTCATATACCCCTGCGGGCAACAGGACCTTTAACATTTTAATAATATCTGGATACGTGTATTCTCCCATACGGAGCATGTCTTTCAATTCTCGGTGGAACCCTGCTGGATCTTTATCATGACAGGGAATTAATTTTTTCATCTCTAAGAGTTCCATCTTTGTGATCGGGGTGTAAACAAACACTCGTTCTAGTTCGCCACCCGTTCCTCTAACTGGGTGGACTTCTCGTAACGGATTCTGTCTGTCTATGTAAAAGGGTTTATTTTCTGGGGGTGAGACATGAACAAAATGCGGGTTCAAGAACGTTCTATATTTGTGGCGCTGTTCTAGAATGACACTAATTAAATCGGTACCTAAACCTTTCCATTTATACTGGAGTAACTCGTTCAGGACATTGTGTAACGGACCTGGATCAGAATGTTGACCCTCATACAAAGTAATGAGGTGTTGAATCATATACATACCCGCCAGTCGCTGTTCGGCTGGGGGCAATTTCAGAAACATTTGTGCCACTATTTCATCTGGAAAAGTGGTAGAATCAGTAATCCATCGGACTGCTGATCGGACTAGTTCTTGTTCATGCATAGTACTTAACTCGTTATAACCGATTCGTGATTTCAGAATGTGATCGGTAGCTTGAAATACTTGTTCTAGAGAACCTTGTTCTGGTGCTGGATGATGTAAAACTGACTTGTGTTCTAGGCGCAAATGGCGGTCTGGAAATCTAGATTTTCCTACATACGCTATTCTGGCGGGATTCTCGTCCTCTACCTCTTCCGCAGAGTCATTTTCTTTCTCGCTTACTTGTGCTGTCTTACGTTGATCATGTAACCTTATTATTTCCTTACGAATTTTCTTGTACATACTCTCTATACTACCGATAGTTCTATGCTTACCGTCGGCTATATTATCACTCCATCTTGTCAGGGTTCTCATTTCGGCTTGATCTTTGGTCGGATAATCTTGTTCTCTTATTAGACAATTAATCAGAAACTTTAATAGCATGAGCTGGACTTCAACTTTTCTTTGGCACATGACGTCACTAATACTTTCTGGATCATTCCCTGTACGGATGAAACGATATATTCTGTCTAGATCTTCCTTCATATCTGGTAGGGTGTCTAAAAACCCGAGCACCCGTCTTACACGTATAGAATATAGAATCATACTGTCATCACCTGTGACTGGATCATAGCGACATTCAGTAAGGACTCGTCGGATATCTGCAGCGGACTGATATTTGGGCGTACGTTTTTCTATTTCTATTTAGGGAGTTTTGTAAAGCGCATGGTGACGCAACAACGGCGTGTCCCCGCGCTAAGGAGCTACTTTCATTACTGGACCCTACAGAAACGGCACATCAACTAAGCAAATAGAGCAGTTTTGAGCTTAGCTCTAAAGATTGATTCAGATGGCTCAAGTCGAAGCGCCGTAGGCAGCTTGTTCCATCTAGCGGCTGCAAGGCATCTGAAAGATCTTCCCCCCATCCGCGCTCTGGACAACTCGGCCAACGTTTTACGTTGGTGCGGTGGCGGGGTACCAGGAGGACCTCCTCCTGCGGCCCCTAAACTGGAATCATCGACTGATGCTCTTCGTACTAGCGCGGCGGGAAATTGAAATGCGGGCTGAACTTGTATGGCGGGCTGAACCTGGGGGACCGTAGCAGGTACTGCAAGGGGTGCCCCGGTGTCTGGAGGAGCAGGAAGTGCCTGATTTACAGGGACTGGCGGAGCGGGATTTGCATATTCTGGGACTGTGTCGTCCAAATAGGACGAAATGAAAATATCAGCTGCGGTCGGTTTGTGACGTAGCTTGAGCGGAACTAATGGTGGCGGGAAATTACTGGATGCCTCCGGGGTCGCTTTTGGCAAGCCCTCGGCAAGAAGAGGATACATACCCTTGATGAGGGCATGCCTCTGTCTGTCTGACTGTTCTGTTTTAACTCGTTCACCTATCTCGATTAGTTCCCATTCTTGGGCTCGTTCTAAGGATTCTCTACTTAGTTCTGACTTTCTGATTTCTTTTTCGGTTCTTTTATGAGATTCTTTGCGCCATAACTCGATGGCATCTTTCTGTGACTGTCTTGCTTTCTTTTTCCATAATGCTTCTTCTACTCTCATGATGCACTCGGCATCCCACGTACCTGATACGGGCCATCTATACTTTTCTTCTAACTCCTTGGTATACTCTACCCATAAATCTAGATATAATATGGCACTTATGCCATGCTTCTGATACATAAAATGACCTGGACTGTCCCTAGGCGGGACAGGAACTGCTTCTTCTAGCAGACCCTTTCTAGTTTTTAACTGACGTAATCTCGAAAAGAGGGACATTGCAAACTTGAATCTGAACACAATACAATACACGAGGAACAATAACAATTGAGAAAACAATTCAGGCATACCACGACATTGAAAATACATTGAATAACATTATGAAGCAACAGTTCGGACAGAATACTACCTGGAACACTGAGAACAGAAACACATGAATTTCTCGAGAACGGAACAGACTAGAATTACTGGATGCGCTGCTGAAACAGCACGGAAAATACCGGTCCCATAAGGGACGCATCAAGACCCGTATCCACCTAGGTGAACACTTCGTTTCAGATCTGCGTACCCAGACCCATCGGACCAGAGACAATTTAGATTGACCCTGTCTAGATACTACCCCAGCAACGGTACTCACCGGGCAGCAAGAACGGAAGGCCTCGGACTGGACTGGACTGCTTCGACGCCGGATGGACGAACTTCGGACTTCTGTTACGGGTGGGCCTCCGGATACCTCGGACCTTGGACTCTCGGCTTGGGCTCTGGTCGGGACTCGCCGCGTTCCTCCACCGTCTCGTCTGGATGCTGGACCGCCTCCTCCGTCTCCTCCGTGGGCCTGAGGGATACTTAAAGCAGAAATATCTGCCGGTGCGCAGAAGAGTTCCGTCACGACTGCAGAGGGTCAGGGGGCCGGCGTGGCTTCACCGACGCGTGGGGAAAGGGCAAGTCCCTGTTCGGGCGCCATTATGTGGTAAATAAATAAATAATACCTCTATTTTTGAATGGATAAATGAATAACAGATAGCTCAATAAATAAGAGTCAAGATTCGAGGTAGTAGGAGTTTTGCAGGTTTATTACAGCATAAAGGACAGGAACAGGACAACCTGCATAGGAATAGGATGGCAGGGCCCGGCAGCTGCCGGGGCTGGATCTGGGATGAGCGCGCTAGCATTTAATAACAATACACATGCATATATAGTAAAACAGTTGCATTACAGTACATATGATAGGCGGAGCGGTGGGTGGAGCAGTAGGCATGACGCGTAGCAGTCGCGAAAGATAAGGGTGAAAGTGGGTGTAACAGGGCGTATACATAGACATGTGATGCAAACGTAACAGAATATGTCATGAATGGGGCGGAAACATGGAGGGGGCTACCTAAGGAGCCGGGACCTCTAACCTGATGGTGCGCGCAAACTGGCAATGACGTGTTACTAGGAGAAGCTGGGGCTATGAACTCTGTGCTAGGAGCAGAGACTGAAGTCTGGAGAGTCAGGGCGACATGTACCTAAACAGTATCTAGTATCTGATGTTTAGAGAACATGTTGATATAAACTAGAAGTCAGGAGGGGAAAGGCTAACTTGATTCTAAGACTGGAGCATGCATTATTCTACATGTAGTGCGTGATGAAGAATACTAAATGACCATTAATACAGTATTTCTCTTACATGGAGACGTAAAGACTAGACAATGACGGAAACTATTGATGCGATTCAGTAGCTTAGGAATGCAGAGAAGGAGGGCTGGAATGATAACTAGAATCATAACATACTCTTGGCAGACTCAGAGGCAGAGCCAGGCTGAGCCGGGCACTGCGAGGCAGGAAGTAAGTGAAGGGTCAGGGATACAGGTGGGGGCTGTATCGCTCCTCAGCGAAGCTCAGGAGACAGAAGCTGAATCTAGTGTCCGGGCCCTTTTGAGGCCTAGAAACGGGGACTTTATAATGAAATAACGTGCACACTGAGAAACGTGGCAACGTAACTTTACATAGGCCTGATACTCGTAGCTTTCACGAGAACTGGAAACTGGCATACTAGAGATGGACACAACTGTAATTGCGTCTTTAATCAAACATGGGGGATACATATGCATATTTAATCATGCACACATAACATAAGATGGAGGACTCGTAGGGACACAGAACATGGCAAAATTTACTTTTCCACACAATGTAAAACTATTGCCTGCCATACCGCTCACACAATCTTTCTTGGTCCTGAGGAAAGCCATACTGACCCCCTAGGGTGGTATAAACATGTTTATGAAGGATGTGAGAGGTCACTAATTCCTCGCCACACATCCACCACTGATTTTAATCCTTGTTTAAAGGTGCCATTATTAAACAAAATACATCATGTTGGTGGGCAACCAAGAAGACAATTTAAATTCACTCTCTCATCTCATTTGAGGTAGAGAAACACCCTCAAACACCCTGCTCTGCTGTAAACAGGTGTCAAAGCACACCCATGATGGGGTGGATTGGTGCCTTGGGTGGGACCTCAAGGATGAAGCATGCCACCAAACAGGTTGATGGGTGAAGGGTCTTTCAAAAAAGCCTAAAGGTGGCTTTTTCACACTCTGTGTGAGGGATATCTTTAAGGAACTTGGATCCATATGTATGAAACTTTGGTTTTTTACGATTCTCAAATAGCGATTTTTAGAGAATTGCTATTTGAGAATCGCAAAAGGCTATGTATTTGGGATTTGCAAATAATTTTTTGAATCCTACATATTACTTAATTGTAAATCGCAAATTGCAATTCGCAATTAAGGAATACCTCCCCATTCATTCCTATGGGCCTAGAGGCCCATAGGAATGAATGGGAAGACATTCTCAGTTTGCGATTCTCAATTAGACAATCGCAAATTGAGAATGCAATTTCAAGGGTGTCAGGGTGTCAAAAGGACACCCTGTTGCTCCCCTAAAATATACATGTGTGCACATGTGGCACACACACATGCCACTTTGAAAATTGCAAAAAAGTGTAGTTTTCAAAGAAATCGCAAATTACCACCAACTTGAAGTTGGGGGTAATTTGCAATTCCTTAAGGCCAAACTGCACTTTTTCTGTGCTTCTTACATTGCATTTAAGGAATAGCAATTTGCGATTCCTTAAATGCAATTGCAAAATATGGAATCGCAAATTTTGTGATTCCTTATTTTGCAAGGCAGTTTTGCTTTCATACATACCCCTGAGCCAAATTGCGATTGCAAATGCCGAAATTCTGCGAATTTCGACGTTTGCGATCACAATTTGGAATGATACATATGGCCCTTGGTAGCTTGCTCGCTCCTCTTTGATTATTGATATTGATATGGGAAGCTGAGGGAACTCTCACTCTCCTCTTTTTTATGCTTTCTGACTAGAGAACCAGCTCAAACATACTTTCAACCCTTTGTCCGGGAAGCCGTTCCTTTAGGAGCTCCCACTTCATGATGAGGGAGGAGACAGAGAGAATACTCTGTCCATCTGGGTTGCATGGGCAAAATGCCTAAATTAGGTGCCTCCAAATGTCTTCTGTTGCCTTCAGACCATTTGCTGTACTATTCAATCATCTGTATTCATTTTTCACCATGTCTTATACTCCTACTCTTCCACTCCCCCTGCTGCACCCACATGGGCCATTTGCTTGGAGTCAGTGTTCTGACATTAATGTATGTTTTGGAAAAGCTTTTTGTAGATTTTAGATCTGGCTTTTTATTTGGCACAAACTGCAACCATTTCCACTGTGGGTTTCATGGCTGCAACATCTTATCGCACCCGTTAATAGGTCACACTCATTGCAGTATGACTACCCCCCAATCCAATAGCCCCTGTTTTTCCTCCACTGCAACTTCCTAGATTTGTTCAACCACCGGCTTTTTGTTTTCCCTGGGACCGAATGTCATTTTTTTATTGGTTTGGTGCCTAGCTTAAATCGATCTGTGGTGCTGGGTAGTAGCCCATGGATAACAGTTATGTTGGATTGTCCAACACATAGGATAGTCATGCAATACCTTGAATTACACAATCTTGTAGCATTGCTCAGTGTTTCCTTAGGGGTGATAATTATCTGGTCACTGCACTGATATACATTGTGTATTCTTACACCATACCTGTTTCGCTCCATGTTCCATTTTACTGACAGTTCCAAGTTTATTTGTATGTTTTTTTCCACCACAGTCTTTGTCTTTAGTGCTGTATTGAAGAGTTGCAAAACTTACATCAGTATACGTACAACATGAATGATATAAAACACTCTAAAATAGAGTAAGTGAAACTATCTTTATACCATAACATAGTGCAATATTAATAACACAGATAACTTATAACGATATGTAAATCCTGCAATTAGATATTCTAATGAATAATAAATTAATATAACACTGCATTTTATAGTTTTTATAATGGATTGGAGAAAGTGGGAGAAAAGGAAAATAAAAAGCCTATTAGAGAGAAAAACGGGGATATAAGGTACAACTGTATATTGACAATCTATAACATCTCAGGAAGTCAGAATTGATTATCGGGGTCGTACTGATGTGGAGCTGCAGGGGAAGTGTGCAATTGTTGTGAAAGAAAAGAGCAAAGTGACAGTCACAGTAAATCTAATTTAATTAGTTGTTTGTTGTAATGGCTTTAGCCCAGTCAAGTTGCAGTGGTTATAGAGCATATTTCACCATTTAATGAAGGTAACTTCCTGTGCATTCTTCCAGCTAGACGTGATGACCAGTAAAGTAATTGGTATTGACATGTCAACAAATTTCCCCAGCATAACAGAGTTATTCCATAAAGTAGAGGAACCACCCAGAAAAGTATGTAGTTTATCAAATGGAGAAGAGATGTAACAAATGTTAATGAGAGTGGCCCATGTTTGTGACTAGAAGTGGCTAATTGACAGGCAGTCAAAAAAACATATAAACAAGATCACTATTGTCTTTTTTAACATGTCCAACAGTGACTATCCATAGATAGTTTGCACTTGTTTAAAGAGGATGGGTGAGAAATAGCCTGGTATAAAAGAAAAATGTCTATGTGCTGCTGGCAGAACGAGAGGGTATGTTTTTAGGCCAAAGTTTGTGCCACAGCTAAACTGAGATAAATTGTTCGTGATTGGCTTCCTCTTGGGTTTCTAGATTTCTTTTTGGCCTGTGTGGAAAAGTAAATTTTGCCATGTTCTGTGTCCCTACGTGTCCCCCATCTTATGTTGTATGTGCATGATTAATATGCATATGTATTCCCCATGATCGATTAAAGACGCAATTACAGTTGTGTCCATCTCCAGTATGCCAGTTTCCAGTTCTCGTGAAAGCTACGAGTATTAGGCCTATGTAAAGCTACGTTGCCACGTTTCTCAGTGTGCACGTTATTTTATTGAAAGTCCCCGTTTCTAGGCCTCAAAAGGGCCCGGACTCAGATTCAGCTCCTGTCTCCTGAACCCTCGCTGAGGAGCGATACAGCCCCCACCTGTATCCCTGACCCTTCACTTACTTCCTGCCTCACAGTGCCCGGCTCGGCCTGGCTCTGCCTGCCAGTCTGCCAAGAGTATGTTATGATTCCAGTTATCAGTCCAGCCCTCCTTCTCTGCATTCCTAAGCTACTGAATCGCATCAATAGTTTCAGTCATCGTCTAGCCTTTACGTCTCCATGTAAGAGAAATACTGTATTTATGGTCATTTAATATTCCTCAACACACACTACATGTAGAATAATGCATGCACCAGTCTTAGTGTCTGTTAGCCTTTACCCTGATAACTTTTGGATTCTATCAACATGTTCTCTAAACATCAGATACTAGATAGTGTTTAGGTACATGTCGCTCTGACTCTCCAGACTTCAGTCTCTGCTCCTAGCGCAGAATTCATAGCCCCCAGCTTCTCCTAGTAACACGTCATTGTCAGTTTGCGCGCACCACTAGGTTAGAGGTCCCGGCTCCTTAGGTAGCCCCCTCCATGTTTCCGCCGCATTTATGACATATTCCGTTACGTTTACATCACATGTCTATGTATACGCCCTGTTCACGCCTCTTGTTACACCTACTTTCTGCCTTATCTCTCGCGACTGTTACAGGCCCCACCCACAGTTACGCCTACTGTATGTATTGTAATGCAGTTGTTTTAACTATATATACTTGTGCACTGTTATTAAAAAAGTTATCCCTTTAGCGCGCTCATTCCAGCTCCTGCCCGACAGCTGTCGGGGCCCCCCTGTTGGCTAGCCATCCCAGATCTTGCCCGTGCAGGTTGTCCTGTTCCTGTCCTTTATGCTGTATTAAACCTGCAAACTCCTACTACCTCGAATCTTGACTCTTATTTATTGAGCTATCTGTTATTGTTATATCTAGTCAAAAATAGAGGTATTATTTATTTATTTACCACATAATGGCGCCCGAACAGGTACTTGCCCTTTCCCCACGCGCCGGTGAAGCCACGCAAGCCCCCTGATCCTCTGCAGCCGTGACGGAGCCATACGTGCACGTGCAGATATTTCTGCTTCAAGTATCCCTCAGGCCCACGGAGGAGACGGAGGTTGCGGTCCAGCATCCAGACGAGGCGGTGGAGGAACGCGGCGAGTCCCGACCAGAGCCCAAGCCGAGAGTCCAAGGTCCGATGTATCCGGAGGCCCACCCGTAACAGAAGTCCGAAGTTCGTCCGTCCGGCGTCGTAGCAGTCCAGTCCAGTCCGAGGCCTTCCGTTCTTGCTGCCCGGTGAGTACCGTTGCTGGGGTAGTATCTAGACAGGGTCAATTGCATTGTCTCTGGTCCGTGGGTTTGGGTACGCAGATCCAACACGAAGTGTCCACTTAGGTGGATGCGGGTCCTGACGTGTCTCTTTATGAGACCGGTAAGTTTCGTACTGTTTCAGCAGTGCATCTAGTTTCTGTTCTAGTCCGTTCTGTTCTCGAGAAATTCATGTATTCTGTTTTCAGTATTCCAGGTAGTATTTTGTCTGAACTGTTATTTTAAATGTCATTCATGTATTTCAATGTTGTGGTATGAAAGTGGTGTAATTATCGTGTTCATTGTGTATTGTATTGTGTCTAGACTCCAGCCCAGTCATGCCATTGTTTTCCAAGTTACGTCAGTTAAAAACTAGAAAAGGTCTGTTAGAAGAAGCAGTTCCTGTCCCGCCTAGGGACAGTCCAGGTCATTTTATGTATCAAAAGCATGGCATAAGTGCCATATTGTATCTAGATTTATGGGTGGAGTACACCAAACAGTTAGAAGAAAAGTATAGATGGCCCGTATCGGGTACATGGGATGCCGAGTGCATCATGCGAGTAGAAGAAGTATTATGGAAAAAGAAAGCCAGACAGTCACAGAAAGATGCCATCGAGTTATGGCGCAAAGAATCTCATAAAAGAACCGAAAAAGAAATCAGAAAGTCAGAATTAAGTAGGGAATCCTTAGAAAGAGCCCAAGAAAGGGAACTAATCGAAATAGGTGAACGAGTTAAAACCGAACAGTCAGACAGACAGAGGAATACCCTCATTAAGGGTATGTATCCTCTTCTTGCCGAGGGCTTGCCAAAAGCAACCCCGGAAGCACCATGTAATTTTCCGCCACCCTTAGTTCCGACCAAGCTACGTCACAAACCGACCGCAGCTGAGATTTTTCTCTCGTCCAATTTGGACGACATAGTCCCAGAATATGCAAATCCTGTTCCGCCAGCTCCTGTAAATAATGTAAATCCTGCTCCTCCAGTCACCGGGGCACCTGTTGCAGTACCTGTTACGGTACCCCCGGTCCAGCCCGTAGTACAAATTCCCGCCACATCAGTCACTCTGCCAGCTCGAAGAGTATCAGTCGACGATTCCAGTTTAGGGGCCGCGGGAGGAGGTCCCCCTGGTACCCCGCCGCCAAGTAGACGTCTAGGGGCAGTCGAGTTACATGAACGTGCGTTACAGCGTACGCCTAAATATAAGTCCATTGCAGAAATCAGGCGACTTCTTACTGAATGCTGTTATGATCCAGTCCCAGGCGAGGATAGTATGGTTATATATTCCGTACGTATAAGACAGGTGTCCGAGTATTTGGTCACCTTACCGAATATGAAAGAAGATCTAGACAGAATGTATCGTTTCATTCGTACAGGACAAGATCCAGAAAGTATTGGTGAAGTCATGTCTCTCAGGAAATCTGAGATCCAGTTTATGTTATTAAAGTTTCTGATCAATTGTTTAATTAGGGAACAAGATTCCCCGACTAAAGATCCGAACGAAATGAAAATTCTGACAAAGTGGAGTGATAATATAGCCGAGGGTAAGCACAAGACACTCAATAGTATAGAGAGTATGTACAAGAAAATACGTAAAGAAATAATAAGGTTACACGAACAACGCAAAGAAGCTCTAGGAAGCGAGAAAGAAAATGACTCTTCTACTGAAGAGGTAGACGACGAGAATCCCTCCAGAATAGCGTATGTGGGTAAATCTAAATTTCCAGACCGACATTTACGCCTAGAACACAAGAAAGTCTTTCATCTTCCAGCACCAGAACAAGGTTCCCTAGAACAAGTATTTCAAGCTACCGATCAAATTCTGAAATCACGAATCGGTTATAGTGAATTAGGTACCATGCATGAACAAGAACTAGCCCGATCAGCAGTCCGATGGATTACTGATTCTACCACTTTTCCAGACGAAATAGTGGCACAAATGTTTCTGAAACTGCCCCCAGCCGAGCAGCGACTGGTGGGTATGTATATGATCCAGCACCTCATTACATTGTATGAGGGTCAACATTCTGATCCAGGTCCGTTACATGATATCCTGAACGAGTTACTCCAGTATAGATGGGAAGGTTTAGGTACCGATTTAATTAGTGTCATTCTAGAACAGCGCCACAAATACAGAACGTTTTTGAACCCACATTTTGTTCATGTCTCACCTCCAGAAAGTAAACCGTTTTACATAGATAGACAGCATCCGTTACGAGAAGTACACCCAGTTAGGACACCAGATGGTGAAATGCAACGAGTATTTGTTTACACCCCAGTTACAAAGATGGAACTCTTAGAGATGAAGAAATTAATTCCCTGTCACGACAAAGATCCAGCAGGGTTCCACCGAGAATTAAAAGACATGCTCCGTATGGGAGAATACACGTATCCAGATATTATTAAAATGCTAAAAGTCCTGTTGCCTGCGGGCATATACGAAAAACTCAAGGAAAAAGATTGGGAGGTGGGAGAGAAAAAGATCGATTGGACAGCTCTAGAAGCTGAAGATAAGATACGAGTACCAGGTACCGGTCTTGGAGATAAATGTAAAGAATTACCTGAACTGTTAATACAAGTTTTGCCTAGATTATTAGCCACTAAAAAGGAAGACTGGGATGCAATCTCAGCCTGTAAACAGAAACAAGACGAAGATACTAGTGATTTTTATTCCAGATTTGAGAAATGTTTTATAATAAACAGTGGTTTGAAGACGAGTAGCGAGTCATACCCTCATCTTTTTGTTACTAAATTAGTCGAGAATTCAAGTCCACAAGTTAAGAATCGAGTTTTGAAAGTCGAAAGTACATGGCAAGCTAATACTCCGTCCCAAATGCTCCAGATGCTCCAGTACCACCAGAATAGAATCAGAGAAGAGCAAGAACACGAAAGGAGACGTATGAAAGACACGAAAATGAAAGTACTAGTTGCACAATCTGTTCCACAGGACAGTCAGAAGAGGGGTCCGAATCAAGCCAGTCATCCTGCAGCTCCCGTTAAAGGGACCTGCAATTATTGTAAACAGCCAGGTCATTTCATAAACGAGTGTGCAGTTCTGAAACACAATATAGCTACCGGTAAGACTAAAGAAAGACCACGTCCGCCTAGACAAGAACAAGTTTCACAGACTTCTCAGCCACAGAATGCACAACAGACAGTTCCAGCACCGCAGCCTATCGCTGCAACTCAGCATGTTACACAGCAGATGTACCAGTATGCTCAGACAGAGTATCCAGAGTATCAAGCGTATTCATGAAACAGCCTAGAGAGGGAGGTAGGCTTGCCTCTCATCGAGATTCCTGTAGATCAAGAAGGTCCCTATGTTCATAGTCAAGTATTAGGGAAAGACAGAAAGTTTCTGATTGATACAGGGGCAAGTAGGACTACCATTAGTCACGACGAGGTTCCAGGGGCTCCGCTCTCAGGCTCTAGAAATGTTTCCCTTGGATTTTCAGGAAAGCCTATTGTAAACGAGATATCAAAGCCAGTTACTCTAGAAGTAGGTCCATTGTCCCGAACTACTGATCTATTGCTTACGAAGTCCTGTCCAGAAAATTTGTTAGGTATTAAGACACTGAAAGAGTTAGGTGCAGTTATTTGCTGTTCCCCAGAGGGGGTACGTTTGTTTTTACGTGACTTCAAGGGTCACTATGTTTTACGAGATTTTGATCCAAGATTGTCTAATGTTCCGCAGCATCTATGGGCGCAAGGTCCAACTGATGTTGGCTTCATGCAAATCACACCCCATCGTGTGACTCTCAAGCAAGGTATAGTCCTGCCAAGAATCAGACAGTACAGATTGCCACCTGAGGCTGTAGCAGCCTTATCCAAAATTATTGACGAGCTCATTGCTCAAGGAGTAGTTGTAGAAACTGACTCCAATGTATGTAATTCTCCTATCATTCCAGTCATGAAACGTACTGATCCAAATGCACCCCCAGTATATCGATTAGTGATTGACCTTCGAAAACTCAATAAATGTATCATTCCCCAGTACCCAGTTGTTCCAGATATCTCATCTCTATTGACAGCCATTGATTCTGAGGCTACATTTTTCACAGTCATAGACCTCAAAAACGCATTTTTCAGTGTCCCCATTCATCCAGACAGCCAGTACCTTTTCGGTTTTTGTTTAAATGGAAGGAGCTATAAATTCACACGAGCTCCTCAAGGTTTCACAGAAAGTCCTAGTATTTACAGTCAAGCACTTAAGAGACAACTAGACAACATTCACATGCCAACTGACACTGCCCTGCTCCAGTATGTCGATGATCTACTGATCACAGCCCGTTCTGAACGTGCTTGCGAGCGAGCATCACTTACAGTCTTGTATTTCCTAGCCGAGATGGGGCACAAGGTGTCCCCTTCGAAGCTTCAATTCTGTGTCCAGCAAGTGATCTACTTAGGCCACTTACTGTCCAAGTGGGGTAGGCAGTTGACACCCGATCGTATCCAGTTAATAGCGAGTCTTCCTCAGCCCAAGACCCAGAAGGAGGTACGTGCTTTTATCGGCCTCACTTCTTATTGCCGACAATGGATTCCTCAGTATGCATTTCTAGCCAAACCACTGATACAGTTAACGACACAGGAGGCAGCCGTATCGACTGTCCTCCCTTGGACATCTGAACATACACTTAGTTTCAATGAGTTAAAGAAAGCTTTATGCCAAGCACCTGTCCTAGCTACACCGAACTACAATAAGCCTTTCACACTTTTTGTCACAGAACGTGATGGTACTGCATTATCTGTTCTCACACAAGATCAAGCCGGACAGTACAAGCCCTGTGCTTATTTTTCGAGCACACTAGATCCAGTAGCCCAGGCTCTGCCTGCGTGCCTCAAGTCAGTTGCAGCCACAGCACTAGCTATCAGACAAAGTGATTCCATAGTATTAGGACACTCCCTGACAGTACAAGTTCCACACTCCGTGGAAGTTCTTTTAAACCGAACACAGACCCAGCACTTGACTATTGCACGTTTAACAGGTTATGAACTGACACTGTTCCAGCCACACATAGAAATCAGACGCTGCAACGTTCTAAATCCTGCTACACTGTTACCGTTAGTTACTTCAAATCCTGCCACACATGATTGTGTGGAAGTTGTTAACACTATGACTAAGCCAAGACAAGACCTGACAGATATTCCCTTACCAAATCCCGACCTGACACTTTATGTGGATGGTTCATGTATGAGAACGAGTACAGGAGAACTAGTAGCCGCGTATGCAGTGACTACTGACACTGAAGTTATTGAAACACACCGTATTGACACCCTGTCTGCTCAAGCAGCAGAGCTAGTTGCTCTGACTCAAGCCTGCATACGTGCCAAGAACCTGAAAGTTAATATTTACACAGATTCACGCTACGCATTCGGAGTTGTACACGACTTCGGAGTGCTCTGGCAGGAGAGAGGTTTCATGACTTCTCATGGAACCAAGATTCAGCATGGTCTCCTTATTCAAGCTCTGTTAGATGCAATACATTTACCAACAGCTATCGCTATCATGAAATGCAAAGCACATACGAAAGTTACTGACATTATTTCTCAAGGTAATGATCTAGCAGATCGAACAGCCAAGCTTACAGCTCAGACCCCAGACATACCAGTTAACAAGACACCGACATCCACTCTAGAATAGACTACTTGTATGACAGTTAAGGACCCTACTCAAGATGTCATAGATATCCAGTTACATGCTACTCCCGAAGAAATCAAGAAATGGTCCGAACAAGGAGGGGTCCAGACAGATCAGGGATGGGTGACGAAGGGTAGAGCCACATGGTTTCTCCCCGACTCAATGGTTCAAGTCATTATCAATACCGCACATAGTCCAGCACACTTAGGAGAAAAAGCCATGTTAGACAGTATCCAGAACATTTGGTTTAACAAGCATTTACGAGCTGCAGCCAAGCAGAAAGTCCGTACTTGTATGATATGTTGCCAATTCAATCCAGGTAAAAGTGTCCCGGTGGAACAAGGTGGGTTCCAACCCCCTGACCACCCTTTTGAAGTCCTCCAGATGGATTATATTCAGATGGAGCAATGTCGAGGTTTCAAGTATGTCCTTGTAGTTGTATGCGCTTTGTCCAGGTGGACAGAAGCATATCCAGTCCCAGATTACACAGCCGCGACCACTGCCAAGCAGCTGGTTCGTGAATATTTCCCCCGCTATGGACTCCCTAGGGTCGTGTATTCTGATAACGGCCAGCCATTCTCATCTGAATTAATGAAGCACGTTTCCCTTTTACTAGGGTACCAGTGGAAGTTCCATTGTGTACGCCATCCTGAAGCAGCAGGTCTCGTAGAGAGACATAACCAGACCCTAAAAATCCGCATCGCCAAAGTATGTAAAGAGAAAGGTGTAGACTGGCTAGTAGCTCTGCCAGTCGCCCTATTTTATATGCGCATGGTCGCACATTCCAGATCAGGTCTGTCCCCTTATGAGGTCGTATTCGGCCGCCCCCCGAATGTGTGGGGTACACCCAGACCCCGAAGTATTACAGATGTTTCCAGTAATATGCTGACAGATTACCTAGCTTCCTTGATGTCTGCCCTACACTCTTGTCGTTCACAGGTTGCCGCCGCATTTCCAGACAATACCGAGGTGAAACCGCATGAAATTGTTCCAGGAAGCTTGGTTCTCGTCCGGAATTTTGATCGTTCAAGTCCGCTGGAGCCTCGCTGGAAGGAGCCGAAGTTAGTCCTCCTGACCACCCGTACTGCCGTCAAGTTGGAAGGCAGGAAGGGGTGGGTGCATCTGTCACACGTCAAGAAATTTCACGGACTAAAAACTGTTTCCAAGAACTTTTCCAAGGATTGTCAAGATTTTAAAGACTGCCAAGATACTATTCTTAAGGACTGTCCCGCAAATGACATTGATTCAAAGCCTCCCCTGTTAGAGAAAACTCCACAGCAGGAGTATAAAAGTAAGCTACGGTCTAGTAAAATAAGTCAGCCAGTTTAATTGTCTAAGTCCTCCCCTAGGTGAAACGGTTAGACAGGTATCTGACATGTATGAAATAGACCCCCATAGTGAGAGAGTTAGTCAAAACTCAATCCGATGTATCGTTTTTCTAAGTTTTATATTGTTTCTCAGCTTGATGGTTACCTGCACGAGCTATGCATTTCATTTATGTTTTCCAATTTCTCATGTAAATAAGTCTTCTAATGCTACAGTAGAGCACACGTTTAGTGATCTGCCTCCTCACGAACTATCCTATCGTCTTGCTATGCGCAACAATTCATTTATCCGTATGTTACATTATTCACACCAGACCAGCAATGCCACAAATTGTTGGGTGTGTGGTCGACTCCCCCCTTTCCAGACACCGAAGGGAGTTCTGCCACTCTTTCCTTATCCATTTTCACATAATGGCTCATGTGGAGCCTGGTCCATGTTAACGTCATCTTCAAATGATATGTCCCTTCTGAACAGTACATGTTTTCCAGACAAGCAAGGTCTTCCCCACAGAACAGGGTTAGATCTAGAAAATGAAGTTTATAATTTGGGTAATTATTCTTCGAATTTCATGGTCCTGAATGTTCAGTCTGATCCTACTCCAGACTTACCTGCTATTTCAGTATTACCAGTCAAAGGCGAATTATGTGTCAGAAATAATGGTTCCGTACATGTAGGACATAGTGATTGTACTACTATTGTCAAGTATAGTGACAGTGGGAAATTTATTTTCAAAGCTTCACGTCATTCTTATTTTGTTTGTGGTCAGACCGCATATGTTCGTCTGCCCCTCGATTGGGAGGGAACCTGTTACATTGCCTTCCTACTGCCACCAGTTTTCCTAGCCCCATCTCATTATCACAGAAACACACATCTAGTACACATTAGACATAGAAGGGAGATCGAGTCCCCGATTGTCGATCAAACTGAAACTGCTCTAGAACAGTATACAGATTTCAATAAAGGTTTCTTTTTCTTTATAGGACCTATCCAGAATAGTAAGTTAATCCGTAGATTAACCAGAACCCTTGAGGCAGTAGTGAATGAGACTGCTTCTGCCCTAGGTAACTTAACCGAAGAGCAATCTGCTATGAGATTTGTCGTGCTCCAAAATCGTCTCGTTCTTGACGTCATACTGGCCGATAGAGGAGGAGCATGTAGAGTCATCGGATCTAGTTGCTGCATTTTCATTCCAAATAACGCGCCGTCTGTTTATTCAGCTATAACCAGACTTCATAAAATTGCCCATCAGTTACACCAGAATCCAGGCACCTGGACATGGTCTGGTTGGTTTTGGAGTATAATTTCTGCCTGGGGATGGAAAGTATTGTCATTTCTAGGTATTGCAGTAGCGATCATATTCAGTTGCTGCCTCTGTATACAATGTGGCCCTGCGATTTGCAGCATTTGTGCTACCTCTTGTATTCCTAGTCCCAAGTCCCGTCCTAGATCCCGTTCCAAGAAAATTCGAGACGAGCAAATGATACTGTATGAAATGATAGATGGTATCATGAATATTGATGTTTCCTGATGGAAACGTAGTGACAAGGAGGGAATGTGGAAAAGTAAATTTTGCCATGTTCTGTGTCCCTACGTGTCCCCCATCTTATGTTGTATGTGCATGATTAATATGCATATGTATTCCCCATGATCGATTAAAGACGCAATTACAGTTGTGTCCATCTCCAGTATGCCAGTTTCCAGTTCTCGTGAAAGCTACGAGTATTAGGCCTATGTAAAGCTACGTTGCCACGTTTCTCAGTGTGCACGTTATTTCATTGAAAGTCCCCGTTTCTAGGCCTCAAAAGGGCCCGGACTCAGATTCAGCTCCTGTCTCCTGAACCCTCGCTGAGGAGCGATACAGCCCCCACCTGTATCCCTGACCCTTCACTTACTTCCTGCCTCACAGTGCCCGGCTCGGCCTGGCTCTGCCTGCCAGTCTGCCAAGAGTATGTTATGATTCCAGTTATCAGTCCAGCCCTCCTTCTCTGCATTCCTAAGCTACTGAATCGCATCAATAGTTTCAGTCATCGTCTAGCCTTTACGTCTCCATGTAAGAGAAATACTGTATTTATGGTCATTTAATATTCCTCAACACACACTACATGTAGAATAATGCATGCACCAGTCTTAGTGTCTGTTAGCCTTTACCCTGATAACTTTTGGATTCTATCAACATGTTCTCTAAACATCAGATACTAGATAGTGTTTAGGTACATGTCGCTCTGACTCTCCAGACTTCAGTCTCTGCTCCTAGCGCAGAATTCATAGCCCCCAGCTTCTCCTAGTAACACGTCATTGTCAGTTTGCGCGCACCACTAGGTTAGAGGTCCCGGCTCCTTAGGTAGCCCCCTCCATGTTTCCGCCCCATTTATGACATATTCCGTTACGTTTACATCACATGTCTATGTATACGCCCTGTTCACGCCTCTTGTTACACCTACTTTCTGCCTTATCTCTCGCGACTGTTACAGGCCCCACCCACAGTTACGCCTACTGTATGTATTGTAATGCAATTGTTTTAACTATATATACTTGTGCACTGTTATTAAAAAAGTTATCCCTTTAGCGCGCTCATTCCAGCTCCTGCCCGACAGCTGTCGGGGCCCCCCTGTTGGCTAGCCATCCCAGATCTTGCCCGTGCAGGTTGTCCTGTTCCTGTCCTTTATGCTGTATTAAACCTGCAAACTCCTACTACCTCGAATCTTGACTCTTATTTATTGAGCTATCTGTTATTGTTATATCTAGTCAAAAATAGAGGTATTATTTATTTATTTACCACACCTGTTAGAGAAGTTGTTAAGATAACCATCAACGTTTTTATGAATTAAGGAAGCCTTTGTGCGAATTGTAAAATCGAATTTTAGAGGACTATGGTCTGGAATTTGTGATGAGATTATAGTGAATAAATGTGATTGTAGAATATAGTCCTTAAGCAGGTTATATTTTGGAAGAGAGGAAGTGGGTAAACCGAAATGAGTTTGAAGTGTAGAAAAATGGAGAAGACCGGAGTTGGAAAGTATCTGCTTTACCATAATGATACCTTTCTGGAACCGTCCCTTCAAAATATAACTATTTTTTATTTTAATATTTTCGTTTTACCAAATAGGGGGCAAAAGGAAGTTCTTGTTGTTGGAATGTGAATGTGTAATACGTAGTTTTGTAAGGGAGACAGAGAAAGTAATGAGAGGTGAAGTGAAACATTAAGGTTGTTGTAAAACACGTTTCAAATGATGGAAAGGAAAAGTGGTATAAATAGTACTTTCTAGCCATTGCCAAGTATTGGGGATGAAGCCAGAATTTGCATGTAAAGAGATCCAAATCTGTTTGAGAGTATAAGCATAGTCATAGTTCTCAAAGTTGAGAAAATTTACTCCACCAAGATCTCTGGGCTGTTGAAGTTTGAGCGCGGAAATGCATGCTTTCTTGTTTTCCCTCAAGATTTCTCATGGCGCTATTTATAGATTGAAAAATTACTTAGGGAGCTTCACCGCAACATGGATAGGCAGAAGTTGATTATAAGCTGCATCATCATTTTAAGTGTCTAAACTGCCCCACCATGATAGAAATATGGTGACCATTGCTCTGAGAGGGGAAGTATTTTTGCTTAACTGTTGACGTGTTGATTTATTTATTTATTTATTTATTTTGAAGGTTTTATATAGCGCTAGCTCCACCTGAGGGTATCAGAGCGCTTTACATCAGCAATGGAAGTACACAATAAAACAATATGGTAGTTGGTCGAAACGGGTTATACAGGTGTTCAAACCAATAAAAAATACAGGGCATATTTTAGGGAAAACAATAGTGATAAAAGGTACATATAGGAAGAGATAGAGAAGCAAGTTGCAGGAACCAGAATTTTATTGTCAATAGTAAATGTAATAGTATGTCAAGGAGGATTCAAAGGACATAGTAGGTAGTGAGTGGTAAAGAAAAGGGGGGAGAGGAAGGCGACAAGAAAAAAATGGGGGGGGTGAATGGGGGAAGGGGGGTAGTCAAGGAGGGAGGAGGAGAGGTAGTCAGAAAGGTTTCCCGGGATTTAGTTTCCCCAAAAGTTAGTGAGCAAATGAGTTTTAAGGTCTTTTTTGAATCTGGAGTAAGAGGGGTTGCATCGAAGGTCTTTGGGTAGGGCATTCCAAATGGTAGGGGCTTTACCAGAGAAGGAGCGGAATTTCGAAGCAGCTTTTTTGAGTAGGGGGGTATGAGAAGAAGAGTGTTGGTGCTTCTCAGTGTTCGGGCACAGCAAGCTTTTTTAAGTTTAGTTGAGAGGTAGGATGGGGTCTTCTGGTAATGGGCTTTGCGAGTAATACAGGCAATTTTATATGAGTAACTGCCTTCAATGGGGAGCCACTTGAGGGACTTGAGGGCAGGGGAGATATGGTCCAAGCTTTTACAGTCTGTTATTAGCCTGGCGGCGAGGTTGAGAACAGATTTGATTGGGTCCAGGTGGATTTTGGGGGTGCCAGAGAGAAGGGCATTACCATAGTCTATTTTGGATAAAACAATAGACTGGATAATTAATTTGAAGTCTACAGCTGGGATAAAAGGTTTGATTTTTTTGAGATGCCTGAGAGTGAAGCGTGCATTTTTTGCTGAGTTCTTGACATGGGAATTTAGTGTGAGTTTATTGTTGATGGTGATGCAGAGTGACTTAACCGAATCGGTGAGGGGGAGAGAGCAGTTTAGCGCATTAAGGTCGGCGATCCATGTTTGGATGAGGAGAGGGTTGTTTTTGGGAGAGAAGGGGATGATCTTAGTTTTGTTAGGGTTGAGGCTCAGATGATTGTTGTGGAACCAGGTTTGGATCTTGGTTAAGGCTGTGTTAAGGTGCAGGATATCAGCATGGGATTTTATTTTATAGTACAATTGGGTGTCGTCGACAGTTGATTTTTTCTTGTTTGAGTATCCGGGTAAGGGTTCCATAAAGAGGTTAAAGAGAGCGGGAGAGAGGATGGATCCTTGAGGGACACCAAGGGAGACAGGGGTTGGGCTAGAGAGGCAGTTTTGAATTTTAATTTGTTGGGCTCTATGGTGAAAGTAGGAGGTGAACCAATTAAGGACTGTGCCACTGAAGCCATAGCGATTTTTGAGTGTGTCGAGTAGGGTAGGGTGGTAAACAGTATCAAATGCCGCAGAAAGGTCAAGAAGGATAAGTAGGTAGGTCTCGCCCTTATCCAGGGCTAGGTGAAAATCAACAATATTGAGAAGTGCAATTTCTGTGCTGCACCCTTTGCGGAAGCCAGATTGAAGGGGGTCAAGCAGGTTGAATGTGTCAATGTGTTTGTCTACTTGGAGGAGTGCAGATTTTTCCAGGACTTTGGAGAGGAGGGGGAGGTTGGAGATTGGGCGGAGATTATTAGGGTCGTTGGGGGTCAGCTTTGGGTTTTTTGGGGATGGGAGTGATTTGCCCGAGTTGAAGGGAGATGGGCACACTCCCTGTTGAGATGGAGGCATTGATGATGATGGTCCAGTAGGGGAGGATGACATGTTTGAGATCTTGGATGAGTGCGGAAGGGAGAGGATCTTTGGTGTGGGAGGAAGGTTTGATTTTGGCTACAATGTTAAAGACCTCCTGTTCAGATACAGGGTGGAAATTATGCCATGAGGCGTTATTTTTAAGCAGAAGGGAAATGGGTTCCGGGGGGGTAAGAGAAGGGAGGGGGGGAGAGAGGGTCAGGGAAGTGTTCAACGTGAGAGGTGGAAGAGGTGCGGTAATCAGAGGGTGGTTGAGGGGTGAGCAAGGGTAGAGTATTGATGAAAAAGCGGTCTATTTTTGCGATTTTTTTCACAGAAGAAGTTGGCAATATTTTCACATTTGTTAGTGGAGGCTACCGAGTTAAGGGGTGCAGGGGCGGTTTGGTTTCTAATAATGTTGAACAGTTCTCTAGGTCTGTTTTTGGCACGAGAGAGTTGAAGACGGAAGAATGACGCTTTCTCTGCAAAGATGTGTTTTTTGTAAGAGGATCTTGCAGTTCTATGGAGGGCAAGATGGGATGGGGAGGGGTGTTGTTTCCATGTTCTGTCCGCCAGTCTCAGCAAGCGTCTTTCTTTATTAAGGTCTAGTGTGAACCATGATTTAGAGGGGGCATTTTTTGATGTTTTAGTTTTCAGAGGGGCAGGTTGGTCTAGCACCTCCGTTACAGTTTTGTTGAAATGCTCCGTGAGATCATTAACATTTGAAGAGGGGGGGTGAGACTAAGTTGGGATTGGAGTTTATGTTCCTGTGCGCCAGGAGGGACTTGTTTAAAATTTCTAGCTACAATTGTAGCTTTACTTATTTTATAGGGGCAGGAGGGGCTGGGGGAGATATTGTGAACAGAATGAGATGGTGATCAGACCAGTCGATGAGGATGATGTTGGATAGGGATGTAAGAACTGGGTTGGAGATGATTACATCTAATATAGCTCCTTTGGCGTGGGTAGGGGAGAGGCAAAGTTGCTTGAGGTCACTAATCTCAAGGAGATTATTGATGAGGTTGATTGCCGGGTCATTAGGTTTGTTCCAGTAGAGGTTGAAATCTCCTAGAAAAAGGTTTTTGGAGCTGGAAAGTAACGATTTAGTTAGGAGGTCGGAGAATTCTTCTGCAAACGGAAGGGGTTCACCCGGGGGATGCTAGATGTTATGCATTTGTATAGGGGGGAGCATTTCATTTTGAGTTTGACGCCTAAGTATTCGAAGGTTGTGTAGTCAGTGTTATTAAAAGGGGAGAGTTGAAGTTCTTCTTTAAAAATGATTGCTAGGCCACACCCTATTTTTTCTGGTCTATCTCTTCTGAGGATAGAGTAGCCAGGAGGGGTCATAAGGTCGATGATGGGAGTCGAATGGTCTTTGAGCCAGGTTTCAGAGAGGAAGGCGATATCAGTGTCTTCGTTAAGAACGGTTTCTGAGATTTCGGTCTCATGTCGGACAGCGGAACGGCAGTTGACAAGCATGCAGGTCAGGTGTTTGGGTTTGGCGATGGGGGAAGTAATTGAATACTAGTGAGTTGGGAGGCAGGTCTTGGGGAGCTCGGAGGCTCAGGGATTCTGCTGGTCCCCAAAATAACAGGGATTCTCGAGTGGGAGGGGGGAGATTCTTTAGGTGGAGGTTGTTAAGGTAGGTGAGGCAGAGGGCCGAGAGGTCAGGGGCGGAGTAGGTGTTTGAGGTTCAAAGGGGTTTGTGAGAGCGGGAGAGGAGTGGCATTGTTAACCCATGTTTGGGATCTAAGAGCTTTCGAGGGTTAGCATAAAGTGGGGGGCCAGGAGGGGCGGGAAGTGGGTTTGTAGGATTTCAATCGATTGAAATATTTTCTGAGTAGGGTAAGTTCGGTAGCTAGGGTAACAAGAATATCGTCCAAGTTCTGAAGTGTCTGGCTGAGGTTAAGAAGGAGGGAGGCGGAGGTGGCTAGAGTGGAGGGGGTGTTGGGGCAGAGTGACTAAAGAGATGAGATTGACCTCTTGGTATGAGCGGTTCATCCGCGGGGAGTAGTGTGGGTAGGTCTGTGTTTAAATAAGGAGTGTGGGAGGCCAGTGAAAGGGAGGGTAGTATGGCCCGGTGTTGGGAGGGAAGGATGAGAATGACGTGCGATGGCTTGGAGGGGGGTGATGGGGAAGGGGGGCGGTGAGGGGAGCATGTGAGGTGTGAAAGGGGATGTGGTATAGGTCTAGTGGGTGGGTGAGAGGTTAGGGGAGGGGGTCATGACCTTGGGGGAAACGGTCATAAGGGGATGGTTTAAAAGGGGTGGGGAGGTGTTGCGACGTGATAGGGTGTTGGAAGTGGATTGTCATTAGGGGATATGGGAATTTGAAGGAGTGGGTTAGCGGAGAAGGGGGGGATGTTTCCAGAGAAGTGGGTATAATCGGCGCTGCGGAGGGGGATGTGTCATTACGGGGGGAGTGTCGTGGGGGGTGGTGTTAGTCTCTGGGAGGTGCAGGAGAGTTGGGAATAGGTGAGAAAGGGAGCTAGAGTGGGGAGTGTGTCAGGGGAGGGTTCAGGTGAGGGTGACATAGAAGTGTCATTTGTTGAGTAAGGGGCCAGGGCATGGACGTGGAGGGGTTTAGTCGTTAAGGGCCCGTTTAGTAGAGGAGGAGGGGTATTGGGGAGGTGGTTCGTTGTTGGAGGTGGACGGTCGTTGTGGGGTATGGGAAGATAGAGGAGTGTATTAGAGGAGTGGTGGGGGATGATGTCAGAGTGGAGGGTGGGCTAGGAGTTAATGGGAGGGTTGAGTCAAAGCGGGAAGGAGTGTCATGGGGTAGTAGAGTGATTCTATACTCTTGATCCGTATTGTTTCATATAAAGTAGGGGGGTATCTAATTCATAAGCATTGAATAGAGGTATAACACCAGGTGAAACTAGAGTCTGTAAACATCCCTATAAGATAGTATGCATTCGATTTATCAATGTTCAATTTATGACCTCATATCAATGAATATTCCTTTAATAGGGTAAAAAAGCTTCTGGAATAGTTTGTATCCTATATCAGCAATGAAAAGAAGGAAATTGTCAGCATAAGCCATAAACGTGACTTCAGTGTCTTTAAGTTTAAAGCTTGAGAAGGAACTCGATTGGTATATCTTCATCAAAAAGTATTCAATTGAAAGGATAGACATTAAAAGGGCAACCCTGTCGAGGTCCTCTATGCTATTGAAAATAAGAGAATTGATGGCCAGTAGGAAAAATAAAAGTGGAAGGGGAGGAGTATAACAAACATATGTATTTTAAAATAGCTGGCCTGAGCCATGCTAGTTGAGAGTTTGAAACATAAAATCCCAATTCATCTGATCTAATGCTTTTTCCTCATCAAGGGTGATGACTGCAACTGTGATTGATAATTTAGAGGTGAGTTGTATAATATTTAAGAAAATTCTGGATTTGTCCGTAATATTACATCCCTTGTCAAAGCCAAATTGTCCCTGCCAATAAGGTCTTGGATTATGTTTTAATGCGTAAAGCCAGCAGTTTAGAAAAAATCTTGCAGTCCGTATTAATGACAGAAATTGGACTATAATTTCAACACAGGGTTAAATCTTGAGGAAGGATCTTTGAGTGTTCTTAACAGAGAGAAAGTGCTGGAAATTAAGAGGATTTTGGGAATAAGTAGGTTAAAGAATTTAGAGTAACTTTCTACTGAAAATCCATCCAGGCCAGGGTCTTTATCCTTGACTAATTTTGATAACTCACCAAAGCTCAGGAGCTCAGCAACTGAAAGATCCTTATACAGAGAGGAAAGATCAATAGATTTAGCGTGATTTCTAGGAATAGAGGCACACATGTATCACATTTTTCTGTTTTGTGGGAGAAGTCAGAACTATAAAGATTAGTCTAGAAATCTTGGAAACATTTTAAAATGTTGAGGACTTTATGGTGGTTTGTTCTGTGTTTTTCTTTGATGACGTTAATTTTAGATTTTTGATTTTAGATTTTTAAATAATTGGCCGAGTTTACCAGCTTTATTTCATTCCCCATTGTATTTGGCACTGATTCTTATGCGGCTACCTTGTGTGTGCTCAATAGAATTTTTATTTAATTGAAATGTAGCCGTGATGAGATGGGATAATGTGTTCAGACATTCAGAAGTGAAATATTCATGTTTTAAATATTTGATGTGCTTCAAAGTGAAGGAGTATTGTTTTTTAGAGGTGATATAATTAGTGATGAAGACTCTGGCTGCTGCCTTATGACCATCCCAGATATAATGAATTTGAACATCTTCAGTCATATTAAGAGCAAAGAATTCAGAGGAGATTTGTCCCAATATGTCTATTAATGTACTATCTTGTAATAAGTGTTAAATATCCATTTATTGGCATGCATATGTTTTAGGAATTCTTTTTTTTTTTTAACAATGACAGGAGTGTGATCAAATATGACGATGGAGCCAATTTCAGTTGTAAATATTATATGTGATAAATATGAAGTGTATCCTGAAGTTGGATTGGTAAATAGGTGAATAGAAAGTAAACTCCATACTATTCAGGTGAAGAAACCTCCTGATATCAGTAGGTCCCCTAGAATGAAGTGCTTTCATAAAGGAGTTTTGTATTTTTTATGAGTATATCTATATATGTACGACGATCTATAAAAGGGTTCATAGGTTCATAAGTTGATTGCAATCCCGACTCACAATAAGACTACTTGAGAGTGTGTTTGGAGTAAAGCAGAAAGAAGTAACACTAATGCATGTTAATAAAATATACTTTTTTGAAGGTTAAAGAGAGTTTATCATGTTGTTACATGTTTACTGCAAAATGTATTTAAAATTAAAGGTGTTCCTAAAGATAACTTGTCCAGGACACGTTCTTATCCATTACTTTAGATGAAGGAAACCCATTTCTTTCACAGTTTTCTGTATGTTTGTGTTCTGTCTAGTGAACAACAGTCCAGTGCTGCTATTCAACAGGGGGCTGTATTTAAAGGTCAGTTGGGCCGCATGTGGTCCCCGGGTCGTACTTTGAGTATCCCAGCTCTAGAGTCAAGATTGAACCATTTGTCTTCTATTCTTTGAAGAGAAACATTTGTTTCCATTACATAGGTTTCCTCCACTAGGTTGTCCAATGTAATGGCAAAGAAGACTTAAATAACGTGTCCTTTTTAACCCTCTTATTGACATATTCAGATTTCTATTTCCTAGGAACAAAGCTGTTGGAATGGGAGCCGTAATATACTTAGATGTGAATGGTGTTTAAAGATCCATGGTGAATACAGAAGGTGCAAAACAAGATAATAGATTATGAAGCAGTTGAGAGGGAATAATGAAGAGCACCAATGGGTAGAAAAAATCGTTACGGTGTTGAATAGGGTTCCAACAAGGACTAATGAGAAGAAATCAAGTAATCTTGTGATTGAGTAGAGAAGATGGGGGGAATGCCTTTAAAAACCACTAAAACACCTGCAGCTGGTCTTAATATACTAGAGGCATATCTCTCTGTAATTAGGGAGGAATTTTCAGATCCTCCTCTTCCCCTCTTCAGACGATGGAAATAGAAAACATGCAAAATGGACAGCATGACAGCCCAGCATAAGGAAAGGCGGCATGCTGGGGTGTGGCCAAGCACCTAAGATGGCTGATGTGTTTTAATGGAGCTGTGAGTCCCTTCCCTATTTATCCTGAACATCGCTGCAAAAGTCAACTTAAGACTGGCCCCACGGGGTCGGAGGGCGATAAAGGAACTTCCACTGTGCCCAAGGAGAGGCTTTACACTGATGCAGACACACTAGCGGCAGTGCTTTATGGCCGCGGCCTATCATATGACCAGCCCGGCGCCTCCTTGGTGTGGTGGCTGATGCTGCGAGCGTAGAGGCTGGAATCTCTGCACTCTGGGTGCTCACAGTTTGCGAGGGCTGATGCGAACTGGTGCTGGCACGATGGTCTGGAGCGGGGCTGCTGTGTGATGGAAGCCTGAGCTACCAGGAAAGCGGCAGTAGCAGAAACGAAGCAGTTGATTGCTGCCCAAGTGGCCTGACAAGGGTCCCCTTCCAGTGCAGGTAAAGCTGTACCAGGAGGCCTGCTACCTCCCGATTAAGGGGAGGACAGATCAGGTGAGCCCGGGGAGCTGAAGTTTAGGTGTTGGCAAGACCGAGGTGGGGTCGACCAGGCCCAGGCCCGCTCGGACATAAGTGCACTACAGCAGGGCAGGCCTACCAGGCATTTGATGGCCTAAAGACAACCGCCCAGCGATCACAGACAGTGCGCGGGTCACTTCAGGCCTAAGCTGTCCTCCTCCTGGCACCTGAAGCTCAAGTAGCTCCTGACATCAGTAGCTCAAGTAGCTCCTGACTGGGATAGGGGGCGGACGGCTGGGCACTAGATTCCCCCAACCTAAAGACAGGCCTGGGGGTCGGAGGACGAAAAGGAACTTCCACTGAGCCCAAGGAGGGGCCTTTCACTGATGCAGACACAATAACAGCAAAGCCTCACGGCCGCGGCCTATTGCGCGGCCGGCCCGACGCCTCCTTGGGGCGGTGGCTAACACTGCAGCCATAGAGGCTGGACTCCCTGCATCTGGGTGCTCACAGTTTGCGAATGCTGATGCGAATTGGCACCAGCATGATGGTCCAGAGCGGGCCACAATATGATGGGAGCCTGGGCTACCCGGAAAGCCGCAGAAGCACCAACAAAGCGGCTGATTGCCGCCCAAGTGGCCGGATAAGTGTCTCCTTCCAGTGTGGGTAAAGCTGTACCAGGAGGCCGACAGAGCAGGTGAGCCCGGGGAGCTGGGGTTTAGCTGTTGGCGGGAGCAGGGGGGGTCCAAGGGTCGAACGGGCCCAAGTACGTTGCAGCAAGGCTGGCCTAGGGGCCTTCCGCAGCATGACATCGGGGGCACATGTACTTGGGTTAGGAGAGGTCCGGGGGCCGTCTGGGCCTAGACTCCCCTAGACAGCCATATCCTCGACTGTACAGCTGGGATATGGAGGGCAGCAGAAGTCCAGGAGGTCGATCGAGCCCTGGCCCTTTTGGGTGCCATTGCACCGACATAGTCACGGGAGCGGGTGTTATCCAGGCCTACTTCTGGGGCCCGGCGGGTGCGCGCTATCCCTCGCCTCAACACTTGTGGCCATTGGAGAAGACCAGGATGTGGTTGCAGCAGTAGCAGGCTCCGGGGCCCGCGTCCCATCAAAGACTGCAGAGGTTGGAAGGCTGGGCCCAGATCCGCGGGCTGCCACCCCCCCCCCCCGGGGGTGCCGACATTACAACTCAACAACATGGGACACGGAGAGAGACTCCAGACCTGATGCGGGGCCTGCTAGTGATGGATGCAGGCCCCCTGCACATACCCAGTCATATCTGCGCCATAAAGCCCATTACTGTGGCCAGGAAACAGTATTGAGCAGTTAGAACTCCAGATAGAACAAGGTGCAGTTTCTTAACTTTCCTTCCCACCCCCCCTCCCGCCCTCAACTAAGGCCACCGGCTTTATCACTGGGGGATGGAGGAGCAGGTTGGTCCTCAGCTGACACAGACGTGACTGCTGTCCCAAGGACCCCTAAACCGCAAACGTACAAGAGGAGTAGGGTGTTATCTGCAATTCTGAATGCTCTTGAGAGGAGCAGTGCAAAGAGCATATCACTGGATTATCTCTCATTCGTCAGCTATTGCAGACAAGAGTTGTACATAATTTGCACCATATGCCCAGTGCACAGCAGTTAGCCATGTGCCGCCTTCGCTCGAGCACCCAACAGGACAATGTATCACATGGTGCAGGCAGGGGTTTGTCCAGTGGCACAGGGACATCTTCAGAGCCTAGCCACCCTGACCTCTCGGCCAAATTATTAGACTCAGTGATGGCAGCAATGGAAAAAATAGGCATGGAGCTGGAACAGACCCATACTTCCCAAGAGAGCAGAATAGATGCCATCACGGCTGACTTCACGCTTTTACGGGCAGACCAGCACAAGCTGGCCGATTGCGCGCATGACAAATTAAGTGGCACTTGTGAACCTCAAACCTAGATACCGTAATCATACGTTGACCCTAAAGGACCTTATGGGTCGGGTTTGCACCGTAGAGGAGAAGGTGGACGATGCTGAAGGGTGGTTGTGCCTCAATAATGTGCCGGTAATTAGTTTGCCGGATGGGACAGAGGGTCGAGACCTGGAGGGCTACACAGAGTCCTGGATGAGAGCGTTACTACCCTGGGCTCACTCTCTCTACAATTTGTAGTAGAGCGCCCCCATAGGGTCCCTGCCCGTAAACCTCCCCTGGGAGCTAATCCTCACCCTTTCTTGTTTCTCCTGCTGAATTTCCGGAACTGTGATGTGATATTAAGGGAAGTGGGGAAGCACCCATGCCCTAGAGTGCAAAATGCCACAGCCTCCTTCTTTCCTGATTACACTTCTCAGGTGCAGAAGAGACACACCACCTTCTGGGCAGTCAAAGGACAGCTAAGAGATCTAGATCTTCGATACTCTCTACTCTTTCCAGCTCGCCTATGGGTCATCCGAAATGGCAAAACTCGATACTTTGACACTCCATCTGTGGCCTGGGACTGGTTGGAAGAAAGTGGACTGGTGACTGAGCCGAGGCGCCCATATGTTTTCCAGATGCAAAAGAGGACCCATCTCATCCGTCCGAGGGGTAGAGGCAAAAATGCATGGCAGAGGGCATCTCTCATAACTGCCATGACCATGAGAAGATCAGGTCGGATTGCTATGAGGCACTACGGGTGGCGGCCTCTCTCCAGCTGATGAGACCATCACTGTTGCCTGGCTCCACTGCATCTCCATCGAGGCCTCATGGGGATGCTGACTTTGCACTGGAATGGTTGGCAGACGCTAGCTCACCACACCTGCTGGACATCATGCCTCAGACATCAGATGAAATTATTTGATAATGTTACATATGTTGTCCCTCTTATAGCCAGATCACATGTAAAGAAGCAGTATTGCTCAACGAATCCTCATACCCGCTCCTAACATCTCATGTCTCCCTCCTATGTTGCGCCATACACACGAGACACACTAGCGTAATGCCACCTCATATTGGTACTAATGCGAGGGATGGGACACAGGCTCATTCCTACCCTACACTTACCCTTTCTGAGTCATCCTATGACAGTGAGTTAATTGCCAAAGTTAGGCACAATTGTTTAGGTCGATCCCCCTCTCTGGGTCTGCTCTTATGAAGTTACGTCTTCTTGGTTTCAACATGGTTTATCCCCACAGAGTTATCGGCTTCCTCAGAGATCTGTTGCCGTCACACACACTCTTGTAGTGTAAATCATCTGCGCAGGCTGAGTTCGGCAGATTCACACCACCCTCATGATTAGCCTTAATGTCATAACCTGGTACGTTAGGGGTATACATACTCCCACTCGAAGGTACTCAATATATGCCTACTTACAACCTAAAGCAGCTAACATCGCTCTACTACAGGAAACACACTTGACGAGTCCAGAGGCTTTCCAGCTGCACCGGCGCTCGCATGGACAGGTGTACAGCAATAACTATTCATCCCTGGTGAGAGGTGTATTTTTCTGGGTGAAGGAGGAGGTCCCATGGATAGATAAGAGGTGGTGGCAGATCCCACTGGGCGCTATATTTTCCTCAAGGATAAACTAAATGGGCAACCTATTCTCATAGGCTCCATTTATGCCCCTAACACGGATCAGAATGCCTTCCTTTGCAATCTTTTGGCACTCCTGCCCCACTTGAAAGATGTCCGATTGTTATTGGGGGGTGACTTTAATTCGGTCTTGGACGTCTGACTCAATCCCTCCTCCCCTCCCCTAAACCACACTACAGCCTCTTCAAATGCACACTTCCTGCGCACTTGGATGGGGAACTGGTCCCTGACGGATATCTGGCGCAAGCGCAACCCTGACACGAAGATATACTCTTTCTACTCACCAGTTTATAACTTACATGTGCGGCTGGACCGCATACTGACTTCAGCAGCTCTGATCACCCTGATCCAAAATAGAGAATACCTGGGTCAAACACACTCAGATCATCATCCCAAGATAATTAATCTTAGCTGGGAGGCGAGATCCCCTCCGTTCCCAACCTGGCAGCTACAAATAACTGCATTGGAAGATCAGGCATTCCGTAGCTCTCTGGAGACTGCAGTGATCGACTATTTTGAGCACAATGTGGGTTCCACTGATTCACCCTTGACAGAATGGGAGGCCTTTAAGGCTGTGACCAGAAAAAACTGTTTAGGCCATGAATGGAGCATTTGTAGGCAACTAGACGAATTCCTGTCTACTACTGAGCTGCAACTACTCGGCTTACATTAGCAATTGACCAGCACATAGCATTGGACTCCCCCCAAACAGTGGATAAAGTCCGAGAAGCACTAACGTCGATGGCATCCGGGAAAACACCGGAGTCGGACGGACTCCCAACTGAATTCTTTGAGACTTATGCGGAAACCCTAGTGCCTCGTGTGCATGCCTTATACACCACTGCAATAAGTAGAATGACCCTACCACCCTCACTGTGCACCACTAATGTGGTCTCCTTACTGAAGCCGGGCAAAGAACCAACATCCCTAAAATCATATTGGCCTCTAGCAATCTTAAATGTGCACTATAAAATATTAGCAAAGATCCTAGCTAACCGGCTAGCACCGTGTATCCCCACCCTTGTGTACCTGTACCAAAATAGGTTTGTTCCTGCCCATAACACAGCCCTAAATATCCCCCGTTATTTTAGGGAGGCAGAGTATGCCCCTTTGACTTGGCCATTATCGGGCTGCTTGGTGCTGGACCTCGAGAGAGCTTTTGATACTCTGGAATGGGATTACCTCTGTGCATCCTTACCTAGGTATGGTATAGGGCCTTACTTCCTTAACATGGTCAGGCTGCTATACAAGCACCTGAGGGTCTGGGCTAAGACGGGACCTTTTATCTCAGACCCTATAAAAGTGGGACGAGGGACAAGGCAGGGCAGCCCGTTATCCCTTCTCCTCTTCTCGCTAGCAGTTAAGCCACTGGCAGCGTGCATCCGCTCGCACATCGACATGGAAGACGGCACGCACACAATCTCACTATAGGCCGATGACTTGCTGCTATATGTGAGAGATCTTCATGCCATCCCGCTATCCTTGGACCTATTGCTATCATTATTCGCCAACGCATCAGGGCTGCGTGTCAACGGCGCAAAGTCTATTCTCTCTCCTTTCTTACCAGCTACCAAGGCTGGACTGGCTATAGCAGGCACCAGGCATTTCCCCGGTAAGCCGCTAGGGTGGGGGCCGGTTTTGGGTCCCTGGAGGCTGTTTGTTACCGGGGGTCAGCAATGTCGGACGCCTGTAACAACATCGGCCAAAACCGGCCCACACAAGCTGCTCAGCTTCACGACCTCTCACCCCAGGGGGAGGCCGGGGGGCCGGCTCAGTAGTTTGCCAGGGCCGGTTCATGTTCCCAGTCCGGCCCTGCCGGCTACCACAGACTCCCTTGGACAAGTTCCTGTGCCATGGTGTACTGATGCTTTCAGATATGTATGGGTACATGTATACCAAAACAAACATGAACGATTTGAGGAAAATGTAGTCAAAGCCACCACTGCCATCCAGTCACAAATGAGCTTCTGGAAGACCCTCCCATTAGCTGTCTCTGGTAGGATTGCCCTCACAAAGATGGTGATCCTACCTCGCCTCCTCTATTACTTCATTACCCTACCTATTTTCATCTCCCTTTTCCATAAATGGGAAAGGATTTTATCTGGGGGACATCGTGGCATAGAGTCTCCATGAGGAAATGATATTTGCCAACAGGGCAGGAGGGATTTCAGTGCCCAATTTCGAACAGTATTACCTAGCTGCCCAGTTGCAGTGGATAGCCAGATGGCTGTCTTCCTGGCATCTGACAGACACAGCCTCATTGTAGCTGCCGGTACCACACCTTACTTAGCACATTCGATCCATGCGCAAAACCCGGTGACCTGGGAGCACTATTACTTAACATAGCATACAAATGCTACAGCAGATGACTCTTTCTCACAAGAGACACTACACCGTATGCCATCCTCTTGATGGGAATGCCACGAGGAAGCACATACATCACGGCAGCCAAACTGCGGCGCTGGGACGCGGTGGGCATTCATGACATTGTGGACCTTTATCTTGATGGCTCCCTCATCCCATACCCAGAGCTTATGTCTGTGGAGAATATACACCCTGGATAATATCTATTCCTATTACATCGTGCACTCATAGCGTCCCTGTCATCCAAATGGGGCAATCTTACCTCGGAACCACCTACACACCATACAATTCAATACCTACATGTGATGGGAGAGGGGGGACACCTGACTTGTTGGATTGCATCGTCACTTAGCCAACACACAGCAATCACCCTTACCCCTTAAGACGACATTGGGAGGAGGATCTGGGATGTGCATTCACAGACCAGGGAGTGGACAGCTGGCTTGGAAGGTCCGACGTGTGTGCCATTCAATCAGCGTTTTAAGCAGATTAAATGTTTCATACTACACCGGGCATACCTCGCTCCAAACCAGATTAATTAATATTTTTTACGAACTGATGCAGCTTGCCCCAGATGCAGCTTAACAGACGCAGACATATTACCCATGTTATGGTATTGCCCTGCTTTAGGTGAATACTGGACTAAGGTAGCAGCTTCTCTGGCAAATTGCACAGGACGCAACATCCCCTTTCGCTGGGAGGCTTATATATTACGGGGCAGATTTATGAAGGCCTTGCGCCGCCGGTGCGTCACTTTTTCCCATGTTAAAAATGACGCACCAGCGGCGCAAGGCCTTCATAAATCTGCCCCTACGTCTCTATAGTTGAAAAAAGAGCAAACTCCCGATTTCTAGATTTGGGCCTAGCTACAGTGAGACGCTTGATCACCAAGAGATGGAAATCCCCCGAAAGCCACCCACACAATAGCCTGGCACCGATCACTGCTCAACTGGGCTAGGGCAGAGGAAGTGGCCTTGTGCAGAGAAGATCTGCTGGGTCTTCGCAAGTTTCCCCTGGCCAATAGCTGGGAGACTATAGTATCAGACCTACAGGGCCTAGAGGCAGCTGCGGAGGAAACGCCAGCCAAACCAACACTTGGGTTCCAAGAGCACACATAGAGAGGTCCAGGAAGAGCAGAGCCCCACTAACACAGTCTAGGCCCCGGCATCAAACGGTTTATCACCAACTTACAGCTGGCAGGAATCTCCCTAGTCAGCACCCCCGGCAACAGGTCTCAAATCCCTGATTTGATTACTTCGGCCTTATTTTGTTGTATCCCACAGTTCAAATGTGTGATGCATTCTGTTCAGACCATAGAGAGATACGTTGTGTACCACAATGTCACACCAAGGCCATTATGGTTAAAGTAATGCAGCTTTCCAAGTAATAATCTGAACTACCACATCCGCAAGCGGTTACGGAAGAACGGAAAGCTGTACCAAGAGCTGCATTGCCCTAATACTGCTATGGTGTGTGATGTCATTACATTGTGGTATTGTTTGGAAACAAAATAATATATGTCAATAAAAAGATTTAAACAAAAAAATAAAATAAGGAGCGGCGGCATGCGTAAGTAAGTATTTAAAAAGCCCACAAAAAGGTCTGCTTCCCAGCCGACCCAGGACTGCTGATGCTGCTTGCAGGACAGCAGAGGTGGAGAAACTGTTGAAAATTGTGCTGCTGCTTTGGGACTGAACGGACGTTCACAGCCTGGTTGCCATATTGTTACGTACGCTCCAGCACGCGCTCTTAGTGCAGTATCTTTACCTTTGTTGCGTTGTGATGTGTTCTGCACTCCAGAGCTACTGTCATTTTAGAGGCAGTACATCTTGGCTACTGTTAATGTTGCTTTCCTTTCATTTCTGTAGAATTAGTTAAGCGAAAGTCAGAAAGCATTAATGAAAAATTGTTGCCAAAAAAAGGTGTGATGCCTTCGGGTAGCTTTATTGTGGTTTTGGTTGGGCAATAACATGGCACAACATGATGCAAAACATAGCTCATATCTGCTAAACATTAAAGGCCCACAAGTGAACCACACAATTGTACTGTGCTGCGTGAGCACCGGAAACACGTTTATAGACCTACGCCTTTCTTCTTTTTCTTCCCCACATTTTATCAATCATTTAACAAATTACTTAAAAAAGACAGTTTTGTAAACGTAATGTCCAAGTAAAATCCACCAAAATACTGTTGTGCCATGAAATATTTTGAATATATGCAAATATGCAGTGTTTTATAGTGCTTATTAGGAATTTTGCCTGATTGTAAACACCCCCAATTGCACATATATATGTAATTGTCACAAGAAAATAAAGCAAATCTATTACGTGTTAAAAATTGGGTCTCTACTTGGAAGAGGTATACACCATGTCCAAGTAGGTACCACAATCCTAGTCAGGGGAAGTCACAACACAATCCTGTGCTCACACCTGGTAGCTTGGCACAGAAAAGGCAGGCTTAACTTCAGAGATAATGTGTAAAATAGTTGTGCAATACCTCATTCAACAACACAGGAAATACACCACAAAAAGACTCCACAAAAGTTTGGAAAAATATGGAATATGTGTCTGAGTAAGACAAAACAATCTTAAATCCATATAGTAGAAGTCGAGTTATTGAATGCTGAAGAAATAAATGCAATAAAGTGCTTAGAAGCAGGTATCGCTAAAACGTTTACTTCAGGTTGCGAGAGATTAGTGCAAATCCAAGGTTCAGGGCGACTGTGATGGAGCACGAGCTGACTACAGGGACCCTCTTGAGCCCGCTAAACACAGTATCTTGGATCCTGGGCACAGTCTGCTTGGCACAGCTTTGCGTCATCTGTCGTTGGTTCCGAGAGGCTGTGCGGCGAGGCTTTGCTGGGCATTGTGCTACTTGTGTCGGATTTGGCTGAAACCCACCCGCATGTCCCACTTCTGAGGCCCAGAACTTTAAGTAGGCACCTCAAACAAGGGTACGACTCGCAGGAGGCAGCGCTTGGCAGCACCAGCAAAACTGCAGGAAGTCTTTTGTGTCCCTGAGACTTCAGAAACAGGAGACAAGCTAACAAGCCCTTGCAGATCACTTTGGAGGAAAGACAGAGTCCGGCTCTCCTTAGAGCAGAGTCAGAGAGCAGCAGGCCGCAGGGCAACAAGCACAAAGTACTTCCAGCACCAAAGTTCTTCTGACCAGCGGCGGCTGCTACCTTGAAGCAGCGGTGGGGGGAAGGGGCAGAAGGAGAGAAATCAGGAAAAAAAATAAATCACTTAACTCTCGGCCGGCTGGCTTGCTGGCTGCCGCCTCTCCGGCATCCTCTTCCTGGCTTCTTCTGGGAAACAGGAAGCACCAGGGCTCCCACGCTCCCCTCAGCCAATGAGTTGTGATTGGTCTGAGCGCCTTGACCCAACATCCAGCCAGGGGCTGGAGGGATCAGCATGTTCTCCATGCAGGCTGTGATGCAACCTGCATGGAGAACATGCTATGTGCCCGTGAGTGTTTTGGGTGGCCCAGAAGGGCCGGCCAATCACTTTTGCTCACAAGGGGAGTGTAAACCATTCATCCCTCAGCTCTGAGAGCAGGCCCACCCCACAAAGATGCAGCAACGGGAAAAAATAAAATGATATTAACCTCAAGTTATTATCATTTTATTTTTCCTTTTTTAAGACTGCATAAAGCAGTGGGTCGACACTCCTCCACCTTAGCGGAGTAGCCGCCACTGCTACTGACTGACATTCTGTGGCGGTCCAGAAGTGTCTGATTTGATGGGGCAGGAGACCTGGTACTCCTACACAAATGGGCCTTTAATGTGAGGGAAACTTCAAAGAGTGGCTTTGAGGTGCACAAGTATCCCACTCTAGACTACCAGTGGGGGTTTATCAGTCTTTTGTATGGTGTCAGGCCACTACCATTTGAAGGGTAAGGTTGAGTCCCTTCCTCCCATCTGCCCAGGAAGACCCATCGGAATACAGATGAATGTAGATGGGTGCTAAATCACACCCAGTCCTTTTCTGTGTCTGTGGGTGTCTAGAAGGAATGGACAAAGGGATCTGTCACCTCTCCTAGATGTGTTTTAGGGACAGGCTGTAAGGCACACAGAGCAGTATGAGCAGAGAAATGTCCACTTTCTAAAAGTGGCATTTCTAAAATAGTAATGTTAAATCTGACCTTACCAGTAAAGAGAATTTATCTTTACCCTTCCAAAGTTAGAAACATAAAAAACCTACTCCTATTCTGATCAGGAATGACAGCTTAAAGTTATTTTAAGGAATTCCCAATTCTAATTATGCGAGAAGGCCTCACAGCAATGAAAAATGAATTTAGCTGTTTGTCACAACCAGGACATGTAAACTACAGAAGTATGTGTCTTGCCTTTTCCTTACATAGTGCCCTCCCCTCTGGGTTACCAAGGGACTTCCATAGTGGTGACATATGTGATAAAATAAAAGTTAAAAAATTGGAAAATTGTTTAAAATTCCAAGTCGAATTAGAAGTAACCTGCAAACTCACAGGCACTGCCGTGGCATGCCCGAGACATGGTTAAGGGACTAAATATGTGGGTGGCATAGTCAGCGCTGCAGGCCCACTGGTAGCATTTAATTTATAGGCCCTGGGCACATGTATTGCACTTTACTAGGGACTGATAAGCCAATTGAGTATGAGCCAATGTTACCATGTTTAGGGGAGAGAGCAACAGCACTTTTGCACTGATTGTGGTAAAGTGTGTAGAGTCCTAAAGCCAGCAAAAATGAGTACAGAAAAATGGAGGGAGGCAGGCAAAATGTTGGGGAAAGACCACTCCAAGGCTGTCAGCTCTAACATTAGGGATCACTCAAATTAGTCAAGCAAGTGAACTGCTATTAGAGTTTAGGTTTGCCTGCTCCAAATCACTCAAACTAGGCTTTAAAATAAGTTATGTTTCTAAAAATGTGCAAGTTTCCTAGGTTCTGACACCATGGACATGTCACAAATGAGGAACGATTTTAATAGGATCCTGTTACTTGCACAGCATTTCATGGCATCCTTTCTGACAGTACACTGGAAATAGTGATAAATCTATTTCTAAAAAAACAAGGTTTCACTCCATGCTAAGGGTAGAGTGACATCTAGTGGCATCATTTCATATCTAGATAACGGAGTTATATATTCATATACATATGAAATCATTTAATTAATTGACTGCCTTTCACTGAGTGTATGGTGATGTTCTAGGCTCCATTTAATGTTCTCAGTTATCTTCCTCATTGATTCCTCTTATGCTAAATGTCCGAAATTGAGATACTCAATGCACCTTTCAAAACGTTCATGCATTTGTTTATGTAGGGTTGACACCAACAACTTCTCAGTTAAGGAACAGACTGAGTTTTATTTCATAGACTGCCTGATATGTGCCTTCCCTCCTGAAGGCACAGATCCAACTGGCACAAATGGAATCGACGCAACATGAGGCTCCAAATGATATAGTTCATGGGACACAAGGCATGAGATGCCTTAATGGCATAACACATCTTCCTCCTTTAAAAATAACCAGGAAAAAATAAAAGATAAAGAAAACTTAATTAAACCAAACGTTTTTATAAACTAACGGAGTTTTGCCTCATACTTGGAGATTCACAGAATTAAACATTCCAATATAATACAAAAACTTCATAAACGTGCATTGCAATTTCAGGTGACAATAAAGACATAAAGTGATACATGTTCTTTAACACTTATGTTTTTATAGTCCCATATGTACAACTGCAGTTTGTGACTTCTCTGATTTTTACTCAATGCTTCCTCATCCCCTCCTCTGCAATCACCACCATAACCATTTCCTCTCTCCTCTATCCGGCTTCCTATCATTTCTCCATCCTCCACCATCATAAAACCACTAATGCTACTATTGTTATGGCATGTGGTGGAATCACACTCACCACACTTCTGGTATGACTCAACTCTCCTTTATTCCTTGTATCCCCATTCTGAAGTACAAAATGCCATTGATGGACTGACCTAGGTCTAAAGTGTCTCGAAAATGTAAACAATCCTGCCTCCACCTTCTTCTTCTTGATAACCATTTCATAATCATCAAGCTTGACCATAGCCCCATACATTTACAGCCATGTTGAAAGTAACTTGGTACCCAGTATCTTTCCCCTCAAGCATGCGAAGGTAGAGATTTTCGCTGCCCAATTCTCTGCAGAGCGATATTCCTACAGTAACTCATCAACCATTCTCTCCACATCTTCTCCACTCTGGAGTCCCATCAAATGGTACCTTGTACAAGTCGGGTTATCCTTTTCCATGAGACAATTTGCTTTTTTGTTGTATTGAGCAGTATACCTGTGTTTAATGCCACACCTTTCTGAAAATTACTTCATCTCATGTGACGTAAGTTGTTAGAAATGGGGGTCTCTAGTTGGTAAATGTCTTGACCCCTCTACAAGTAGGGACCCTTCCTTCTAGTCGGGGTAAGGGGAATAAACAGCCAGGCTAACCCCTGCTCATTCCCCCTTAGTAGCTTGACAAGAGCTATCACACTTATCTTAGGGGCAAAGTGTAAAGCATTTGTACATAAAACACACAGGAAGACAGTAATTGAAAACACTACAAATGGACACCACACCAGTTTAGAAAAATAGCTAATATTTATCTCATCAAAACAAGACCAAAATGGCAAAAAAATCCATCATACAAAAGTGAAGATAATAATTTTAAAAGAATATCTCAAGAATACTGTTCCTTGAAGGAAATAATGCCAACCGGGGCTATTGCGGTGTTGTGACCAACAAATCAACAGTTCGGTTTGACCTTGGTGGAGTTGAGGACAGGCTACGGTGTCGGGGAAGAACCGCAAACAGTACCTTGGAGTTGAAGAGGCTTCGAGGGCAGTGCTGTCAAGTGCATGGTGAGGTGTCACGGGCGTCATTGCTGCAAGCCAGTGCAGAAGTCAGGGAATCCTTGAAGTCACACACATTGCAAATCGAACTCCATGACATCGAAGTTAGGAGTGCTGACGCCGGCAGTGCCTGGGCTGCAGTGTTGTCGTGGGTGATCAGTTGCGCACTTCACAATGCTTTGGTGCAGACAGTGGTGTGGAATTGGTGCAGAGCACTGCCGTTGGAGTCGATGACGTGGTCATCACCAACCTGAGGCTGTGGTGTGGTCAAGGGCAGTGCGGTGAGGCGCAGTGAGGTCAGTGACGGAGCTTAGGCATCGCCATCGGTGAGACCAATGCTGTGGTGTAGTTGAAGTCGGTGTAATGAGGCGGTGCTCACGGCCATGGTGCAGGCAGTAGAATCAATGTTCCTGAGAAGCGTTGTTGTCAGTGAGACCAGGGCAGTGATGTCGTCGAGTTCAGTGTTGCGCTGCGCTCACTCAGTGAGTGATGACCAAGGCGTCGGTGCAGGCATTAGTAAAGGCACTGTGAATGCTTTTCTTGAAGTTACAGGTCAACAAAAACCTCCAATGGCTCGGAACTGTAATTGGCACCTCTCGGCAGGTTCAGGAAACCTCGCAATGGAGTCCAGGTGCTGCAGAGGACAGAGAAAGTCTGTGCTGACCGTGATTCTTCCAACGGTAGGCAAGCACGCACAAGCCGTTGGAGAAACTTGGAAAGCAGGATTTCAGAAAGCAAAGTCCAGTCCTTTTACTACTTACAGACAGAAGCAGCAACTGTAGGCCAACCCAGCAATGCAACACACAGCAAAGGGCAGTACTCCTCCTGACAGGACTTCAGCTATTCTTCTTGGCAGAGTCCTCACTCCAGAAATATTCTAACAGTCTGGGGTTTTGGGTCTAATACTTATACATTATTGGTCTTTGAAATAGGCATACTTCAAAGGAAAGCCTTGCCCTACCTTGGCTCCAGACACAGTAAATCGGGGGGACAGCATTGTGAGAGGGAGTCATAGCCCTATTCAAGTGTCAGTGACGACAGCTCCCATCACTCTAGCTCAGGAAGGCCCATCAGCCAGGTAATGGACCATCAGGATATGCAGGGCACACCTCAGCTCCCATTATGTGACTATCTAGAATGGAAGGCACAATCAACCCAGCTGTCAGTCTAAACCAGACGTTGATTCCACAGGAAGGCACAGGATGGTAACTCAAGAAAATGCCTACTTTCTAAAAGTAGCATTTTCAAACACACAGTTTAAAAACCAACTTCACTAAAATATGTATTTTTACATTCTGAGCTCAGGAATTCCAAACTTCAATTCACTATCCCTTCCCAATTGGAAGTTACACTTGTAAGATGTTACAAGACAGCTCCAATGATAACCTATGGGAGAGATAGGCCTTGCATTAGTTAAAAACGAAATTGGCAGTCTTTCACTTTCAGGATATGTAAGGCACACGAGTACATGTCCTACCTTTCACATACACTGCACCCTGCCCATGGGGGTACCAAGGACCTACCTTAGGGGTGCCATACATGTAAGAAAAGTGAAGGTTTGACCCTGGCAAGTGGGTGCACTTGCCAGGTCGACGTAGGTTGGTTAAAAACTGCTCTTGCAGACACTGCAGCGTCAAGCTTGAGACATGTTTGCAGGGCTCCTCATGTGGGTGTCATAATCAGTGCTACGGACCTACTTATAGCATTTGATTGAAAAGCCCTGGACACACACAGTGCACTTTAATAGGGACTTCCCAGTAAATCAAATATGCCAATCATCGATAATCAATTATAATCACAATTTAGACAGAGAACATATGCACTTTAGCACTGATCAGCAGTAATAATGTTCACAGAGTCTTAAAGCCAATAAAGACATCTCCGAAAAAATTGGAGTACAAAGGCAAAATGTTTGGAAATAGACCTGCAAAAAGGGCCAGGTCCAACATAAGTTGAGTACCGTTATCTGTAATGACTATCATGGGAAATCCTTATTCTCTAAACACCATCTCTGGCACAGAAATTGCACTTCACTTCTTGTTGCCACCTACCTCATGAATTTAACTACCATCAACTTTGAATGTGCATCAATCATAACCAGAGCATATTTCAAATCAGATTTCATCCCCTGCATGGGCCCTATGAAATCCATGCAAATGTTTCACCATGGTTTTCTAGGATCCTCAATGTGAACCCCTTCTGTTTGTACTCCTAGCCCTCAATCTCTTCTTGCTCTTGTTGTTTCCTGGCACCCAATTACCCAACTTGTGACTTCCTCAGCCATTCCTGGACACCAAACTGTTTCTAGAAATCTCCTTTCGATCAGAGTTTGTCCCAGATGTCCTTAAATGGCCAATTTTATAGCCTGTTTCCTCAGGCCTTGTGGGAGAGCAAACTTGTCTATTCTCATCACCGCCTCTTGGCCACATAGAGACAATTCATTTAGCCAAAGGCCTCACACTAGGTGCAACTGTGCTTTCTTTTCAACCTCCCTTCACAATTATTTTTACCACTTCCTTCAACACTCTATCACCTTTCAATTCCTTCTTCCACTTCTCTAGTGTAAATGCTCCATCGCTGTTTTTCTCAATATCTGTCAACCACTCTACAGCCCCTTCTTGTTCCTTAGCCACTACAGCTTCCTTATCTATATCTTACCAATCCAAGGAAAGACATGACAAGCAATCCACTTGAGCGTTCCTTCATTCTGGAATGTACTCTACCCTATATCAGTATTCTTGTAGTCTTGCCGCCAGCTTACCAGCCTTTCAGATCCCTTTCCTACCCCCCTGGTGTCAAAGCCTTTACTAAGGGTTTGTAATCTGTGCGGGGCATAAGTTTCAAAACCCACAAATATGTTCTAAAGTATTTGACACTTTAGGCTGCAGCTAATGCTTTCTTCTCTATCACTGAGTAATTGCGTTGCATATTAGTTAAAGAACTAGAGCCAAATACTACTGTTTTTTCGAGATAATTTTGAAAATAGGACAGGATGACCCATATGCCAGAGGCACTAGCATCCACTGTTAAATTTTCCTCTAGGAAGTGTCAAAAGGCACCAGAATACCTGCTCAACAGATTTCTCATTTGATATAATCAAATTTGTCTTGCTGTTCTATTCCCCATTCAAAAATACATCCCTTCCTCAACAAGCCTCTCAAACTTTCATTTATTTTTGCAAACTTGTCTACAAATTTCGAATAGTACTCCATGAGACCCATAAAGGAATGAACTATGATGGATTCTACCTAGATCTGTGACTGGGGGTGAGTGTCTGAAAAGGCTCAGCGCTCTGTCCATCATCTCCTTGTGTTTGCTTTGTTCGCCCTAAGTTGGCAGTTGCCAAACGTGGGTTCCTTGCTCACTTTGCCACTGGATTAAAGCTAGCCTGGCTGATGAGGGGCGTTAACCCAAAACCAGTCCCAGGATGCTTGTTTCCAGTCCAGGGAAGAGAGAGCTTGGCAGTTCGGGCTGAACTGTTCCCATGAGGCACAAGGTCAGACTGATTTACTTATAGGGTGGTGAAGTGAGCTAAAGAACGATGATGGATTCAACCTAGATCTGTGACTGGTGGTAAATGTCTGAAAAGTATCAGCGCTCCTGCCATCATCTCCTTGTGTTTGCTTTGTTCACCCATAAAGGAATGCAATTGTTCCGTGTCCCATGGAGTGGTAGCCACTCTTATAACTTTGAGAAGATTCTCTTTTGGCCTGACACTTTCACTAGTTATAGTGTGCCCTAGGTACTCAAACTCCTGCAATAGGAATTTACATGTATCTTTTCTCAAGGTACACCAGCCTCAGATAACCTTACCAAAACGTGCTAGAGAACACAATTATGTTCTTCTTCTGTCCTACTAATAACTAGAATGTCATCTTGAAACTAGATGGCATTCTTTACTCCCTTGAATTCTTCTGACATCGTTTCCTGAAAAACACATGCAGCCGAGGAGAGGCCAAAAGGCATCCTGGTGAATTGAAACATTCCCTCCATAGTTATGAATGCTGTAAGGTTTTTTTACTTCTCATGGAAGCAAATCTGATGGTATGCATTTTTAAGGTCCAATTAAGCAAACATTTTTCTCCCATTCAATAACAAGATCATTTTGTTTATGTTCGGTAATGGACAACTGTCAGTAACTATTTCATGGTTCACTCTTCTCAAATATATGCAAAAGTGCAACCGTCCATCTGCCTTTGCCATGATAACCACAGGTGACACCCAACTAGATGCTTCCACCAGCTTCATTATCCCTTCGCCGAGAATGTCATAAGGTATTTTCTTTTACCTCACTCCTTATCACTGTAGGCACTCTCCTCAATTCATTTTTTACTGGTATGGCTTCCTTCTTGAGTATGATCACATGCACATAACCCTTCAACTGGCCCAACTCCTCCTTGAACACCTCCTTGGCTTCTTCAAGTTTTCCCTCAACACCGATTTCCTCCACCAGCATTACTTGGTTGGGCAGTCTGGGAATTATGATAATATGGTGGTCATATTGGTGAATCCATCCTAAAATCAGTAGACCCTCTTCTGCTATGCAAACTTTGACCATCATCTCGCTTGATTCAAACTTTCTAAGAGCAGAAAAAGACCTTAGAATTTCAATGGTCACCCCCTGATATCTCATTGGATTAATATCCTTAGTAAACAGTATGACCTCAGGCTGCTCCTCCTAAAATAATGCTTTTGGAATTATAGTAAACATGGAACATGAATCCACCATAAGTTCCACTTCTCTACCCATGATCTGAAACAAAGCAATGGGTCGAGTTTTTATACTCACACAGTCACGTCCGAAATGCCCCAGGCTCAGAATACGATCTTCGCTGTTCTCTTGAGAGACCTCTCCCATTTCTGTCACTACCACTCTCAACCTAACATTCCCTGTACAGATGTGTGCATAATGCCCTCTACGTCTGCACTCCATGAACTCTTTGTTTGTAGCAGGATTTGGAATTTCACCAATGGAAATCACTCCCACACCTAAAACAACTTTTAGCTGGTTGTTTTGAGTTATAGTTTTTCTAAAATCTCTTTGAATTTTCCCATATTTATTCAACACCTTCAAGCTCTTATGCTCCCCTTCATCCTTCTCTGCAGTGGGCACTCTTAACCCTCCTTCTGGTATATCTCTCTTACTTATTTCAAGCATGAAAAATTCTAATTCTACTACTACTTCTGCAATTTGTATGTCATCTTTCAATGAAGGGTTTTTTGCTATCCGCAACCTCTCTTGACTGTTTTTACTCTTACATTGCACTATCGATTGGTCTCTAATTAGTAAATCTGTCATCTGCCCAAACTGATAGGTAGTAGATAACCTTCTGAATATTGTGACAAAGTTGTCAATCGATTCTTCTGGTTTCAGGGGGTGGGTATAAAACATTTATCTTATCATTGCTATATTAGTCTATTTAACAAACTTTCCATACAAAAATAACTTTGCTTCTTTACAGATTGGAGGTGTTATAATGCAATTGGCTTCCATTTATATAATGCCTTTAACATCTTCTCAAATTTCCTACCAATAAGGTTTCTTAGGTACTTTCCTCTACTGTTTGATTGATAGCTGTGGGTCCATTTCCATGGGCTGTGCTATGAGCTTCCCGTGAGCTTTTCCTCCCTTTGTAAGAATATTGAAGTCTAAACTCCAAAACATGATGAGAGCTAGACTGGTGAGTTTAATTTCCTTTGCTCCCTATTTTCCCTTTTTTTTAATTTTTTTTATTTGAACTTCGCAGGAATGTATTTTACATGTAGTAAACTCATTTGCAGGCCGCACATGTGCAGGAAGCACTAGCCACAAAACCTGAACTTGAGATGCCCCTCCTGCGGCTTTTTCAATAAAGGTTGCGGCAGCGCTCAGTCTCGTGCCGAGCTAGGGTTGCTGTGCCTTTCTCAAAGGCTGTACGTCGTTTGCGCTGGAACAGTTGTGGTGGCCATGCTCTGTCTATTGCAGGCGCTTCTTGTGACTCGTGCTAGCTGATTGTGCCGGTAGCACACTCCTCTTGATTTGCGCTCCTTTCAACACATGCTAGCTTCCCTCCTGCCAGCACAGATCCAACTGACACAAATGGAATCCATGCACCATGAGGCTCCAAATTACATAGTTCATTGAACACAAGGCATAAGATGCCTTAAAAGCATAACAGTTTACTACTTCATCCTAGTTAGCTGAGTTTTCTTTATCCTTCCTCATCTTTCCAGGTGGCAGACTTTAGCCCACTGCTTTCCAGATGGCAGAATTTCCATTGAATGAGGTGGTTGGGCTAGAACTCTTGACTAATGTGCGGTTGCCACATCACTTCTAAAATGATGCACACAGCACACACTGCACTAGAGCCGCGATAGGAGGACTTGAATGTTTGAAGGGGGTACACTTTATCAGCACACATTTACCATTCTGAAACATCTTTTGATCTATTAGGGAGAAGGGAACGATGTGTGGCCCCAAGCTAGATTGTGAACATTGATTTCCTAAACCATTTTGGGTAATCATGAGATTTGATTCATTAATTTAATCTACCACAAAGAAACTGAAGTAAATGCATAGAATACTGTCCTAATGAGCATAAAACTAATCCCAGTAACCAACAATGACCGCTGGAAAAAACCCTCTAATCTTGTGTTCAGGAGGAGCATGCTGCCTGTCATAGAGTGCTTGAATGCCTCATCGGGGGAATTAACACTATATCCATGCAACTACAAGTCAATACAATATATATCCCTCCTTGTCCACATTCTTTCTAAAGCCATGACACTCTGCGGTTGGCCAGGCAATTGTAGTTCATACAGTCTACATAGTCATTTGTCACACTGCTTAACTCCCACATGGAAAAGAAAATTTTTTACAGGTTATGTTCATCACTCAGTCATGTACTAGTTCACAACAATTAAACCACCAGCCACCAACTGAACAGTCACGGAATAACTGAAGAGGTTTACCACATGCGGCTGGCTAATGCATGAATTTAATTTAGTCCACAGCTGCAGGTCTGAAAAAGTTACATAATACCACTGCTTTTAACATCTCAATATGACACTCAGATAGAAGATGATATTAACAAGGTTCATCCCAGCAGTTCACACCACAACAACTTCTGCCAACCTATGCCTGCTCAGGAAGCTTCCCATACAATATCTCAGAATGGACAGCCTAGTCCAGTAACCAGCTAAGTGGACTACGATCATGAAAAATAGCATAAAGGGACCTGCAGAGATGCTTAAAGCTGCTAGCTTACTGGAAAAAACTGTACGCCTATCTCTCACACTTCTTCCATCACACTGCTAAGCGTTTCATCAAACAATACGCTAACTGCATTTCGGTAGTCATCATGCACGACATGAAACACTTGTCACATGGGGTCAAAAGAAAGACAACACAACACACTGCCTACCATACACACTTCAGGGTGAAACATGTAACTCGTGTAGGGAAGTGCTCCAGTGCCCCAGATAGGTGTAGTAAGCTATATACATGTTACAATGCAATTCCACACCAAATGCCATGGACTCCCATTGACGTGACGCAAAATGATGGGGGCTTCCTGCAGAACGTGGCGAGCTCGTCGAGTATGTCCACCAACGTAAAGGCACAAGCATAAATCGTTCAGTACTTCGAATTACGTCTTATGGAAAGATGTGCATTTTCCTAGTGGCCCAAACACGCTGCAATGTCTTTCTCCCCCGGTACCAAATGACAAGCAAAATACTCCAACTCTATCTGAAGGCCACTATAAGACATTTCACTCATGCCTTCCATTAGCATCTCGACTCTGTGCTCTAACATTTAGAGTGGAGAGTCATGGTGTCCATTTTTAGCACTTTATAAATCAATAACTCACTCTTCAGCCGCGAGATGCTTTTCTGCTGTGCCTTAAACTGTGCCCTTTAAATCGTTTAAAGCGTGAGGCGTCTCAATCTGAAGGGGTTTTAGTTTAGACAATTAAGTGCCCTTACTTTATTATTTGGCTCCATTGTTTTGTGCAGTGTTTTCCATGACAAGGGAATTTATTTTTATTCCTGCCTCTTGCACTTAAGGATATGGCGCTGTGAGCTTATAGGATGATTAATTAGCTGCAGGCAGGGTTTCTTTCTAAGCATGTTTCTGAAGGGAATATAAGGCGGTATTTGAAGAGCATATGGTGCACAATGAACCGCAGGCAGTGGGGTGTGTTTTTGGGGGTTGTACATGAAAAGTGTTTTACCTTAGAAAGTGCATATCACCAGGGTGGCAACAGCATGCCCACAGCGCTAAACTTAGGGCGAAAACCTCCTCCTGTGTGTTTAATTCACAACTGCACAGGAGTGCACTTTTAGGAACTGACCCAAAATAGCTCACTGAAAAATAGCTTCTATAAAACGGCGACGCATCAAAATAGCACGTTGAATAATAGCTTTACTGCAAAATAGCTCGGGGGGATTAAGCATATTCCTTTACCTATTCTGGGAACGGAGTTGGTGTATTAATTCATCTTCTCCCAACATTTTTGGGGATACGTTTCTAACCGCAAGACCTCTGGGCTGTGAGCACTGTTTGTAAATAACAGCGCACTTTACAATGCACTGTTTGCATTTTGTGCTATTTAGAGCTTTATTTTTCAGTCAACTTTTGGGCACAATAAATTTAGCATTAATCAGTTCGTCAGAGCTACCAAAACAATATTGTTTACATTTTACCTTAGATGCAGCAGTGTGGAACTGTAGTGTCAGTTCAGTACTGTATTACACCTGGTACCATTGGCTTGAGTCTCCCTTCCCTTTTTCTCTGATTGCCTCCTCTGTTTTTGATATGTTTTGCTGGTTTAGATGCCTTGGGCACTGTGCCACTGCTATCCAGTGCCACAGAGTAAGTGCTCCCTATGTTAAATTGATGTATTGATTAGTGACTCCATGATTGGCTTATTTGATTTACTTGCCAGACCTTAGTACAGTGCACCATGTGTGCCCAGGGCCTGTAAATCAAATGCTGCTGGTGGGCTTGCAGCACTGGTTGTGTCACCCACAGAAGCAGCTTGTAAAGTGTGTCTCAGGCCTGCCATTGCAGAGCCTGTGTGCAGTCTGTGACTTCCATGTCGACATGGCAAGTGCACCCACTTACCAGTACCTAAAACCTTCCCTTTTCTACATAATAGACACTCCTTATGTAGGCCCAAGGGCAGGGTGCATTGTATGTAAAAGGTAGGACATGCCCTGGTGTGTGTGGCATGTCCTAATAGTGCATTTCAGCCATTTTCGTTTTTCACTATTGCAAGGCTAGCTGTCCCCATAGGCCAGAATGGGCAGTTTGATTATAACATCTTCTAATCCTAACTGACCCAGGGAACATGGTAGAAATTCGAATTTAGTATGCCTGAACTCAGGATGATAAAATGCATTTTTTTTTAGTAAAGTTGGTTTTAACATTCTGTGTTTGAAAATACCACTTTTAGTAAGTAGGTATTTTCTTACCTAACCCTACAGCCTGCCTCTTCTAGCTTGTATATTGCATGTCTGGTATGTGAGTGACAGGGGCTGGGGAGGCTCCAGGAGACAGGGTGAGTCAGTACAGGGCTGAATAGACCTAGCTGCATGTAGAGTGGTGGGAGGAGTAGCACCTGGGCCTGAATAGGGCTGTGCCTGCCTTCCACAATGCTGGCTCCACCTCCTGTGGTGTGACTGAGGACCTTGGCCCACCCTAACAAAGGAAAGAAGAAGTCCTGTAAACAAAGTGCTCCAGGACTGCACAGAACTGGTTTGGACTATGTACAGGACCCTCTACCTTCAGAGGACAAAGGATTTTGCAGTGTAAATATTGGGGCCCAGACCCCAGGACTTTAGATCACTTCTGGAACAACAAGACAAACCTTTACCAAGGAGAAGAACCAAGGAAGCTGCAGGAGTTTAGACTGCCCCTATGCCAGTGTGCTGTTTGCTGGGTTGGCCTGCATTGCCAAGGAAAGGAGAAAGAACTTTTAAAGAACTTTCATCATCTTGCAGAATATTGCTCCAAGGGCTTGAACTTGTGCTTTCCTCCTGCTGATGTCTCAGGACTACCAGACTTCACCACCAGCTCCACTCTTAATTTCCTTGCTGGGAATTCTGTCTGCAGAAGCCTGCGTGTCGCTTGGAGCTGGAAGCGTGACTCAACGAGAGGAAGCGTGTCGCCATTGCAGATGTTGCCGACGCATTGCTTGAGAAGCGTATCACCACCGCAGAGGCCGCCGCCACATCACCAGAGAAGTGTGTCTTTGTTGCAGCTGTTTGCTGTCGCCTCCCTGGAGAAGCATGTCGCCAACGCAAGGGTGGTCGTCGCATCACTGGAGAAGCGTGTCGCAGGACCTGTCGTGGCTCCAAAGTTACAGAGTTCGCCGCACGGCCGTCAGGCATGCATGCATCATCTTCACATCATTGCATCGCATCAAGGGCACCATCTTTTTGCATCGCACTGAATTTTTCATCGTATCACATCGAGGCGCCATCTTGCCGCATCGCAACAGGAACTCAGTACGAGAATCAATGCATCACCTCCTCTCCAGTGAGGAACAGATGCATTCCCTACTCTGCGCAAGTATTGAGGTGCAATGCATCGCCTCCCCTGAAGCAAGGAACCGACCCACCACCCTCCCCTGCAGACCTTTTGTTTGTTTTGCGTTACACATCCAAGGTACTGTTGTGAGAAACGTGTCGCATTTATCATCCATTTCAACTAGGTTACTTCTACCACCTTTAAGTCTATTTTGAGTACAGTATTGGGGATTTTTGTAGTTTATGGTCTTGTGTTAAGTCTATATAAAGAATACTTATTTTTATAAAAACCTGTGTGGTGTCCATCTGTAGTGTTTTCACTGTATTACTGTATGTGTTCACAAATGCTTAACACACTGCCTCTGATATACGCCTGTATGCTCATGCCAAGCTACCAAAGGGGTGGGCAGGAGTTATCCAGGAGTGTAATCCCCTTTCCCTGACTAGAATCAAGGGTCCCTATTTGGTCAAAGGTACATACCTCTGCCAACTAGAGACCCCCAGTTCTAACATACAGGCTGATGTCCTTGGAGATTAGGAGCCACGTGATCAGAGAATAGTGCACGGATGGTATAAACGCAATGCTGCCAATGAGAATACAAATTACAGTACCACAGCGCCACGCATTGCGCCAAGGCAGTGTAAGAGCTTGGTTACTGACTATTTGAAGAGATGCAGAAGCAGATCATTACAAGGATATATCCCTGAACCCAGGAGTTGAGGTAAGCATGCTTACCATTGACTGAAAAATACTGAAAAGCATTGGCGACTGTCACTGTTCTAAAGAGTGGTGTGCATACAGAGCCAGACTAGGCACCGAAAAGTAGAGTATAATTAGTCCAACCTCTGTTTTGTTGACCCTTGACCTTCTAAGTAAGTGGTTAGGGTTTCAGATACGTTGGTTGATTTTTTTCCAACACTAGGTTTTATTAACACCATCAGTATTTTTGTTGATTTAAGACTAGAATATGCAGTTCACTGTCAACAGGGTCGCTGGAGATCTCAAATGGAAACTCATTCTTGCACAAGATATGACTAGTCTTTCAGAGGGTTTCAGTAGACTCAGCGGTGGCTCTGTAAGAGCTTTAAAAGATGGAAGAAGACAATTATTGGGCTGACCTAAGGATAGTTCACAGCTTTACTGGATGAGAAGTAGCACCTTTGCATTGTTGCCAGGCTGACTGTCACAGGGAGGCCGAGTGGGAAAATCTCTAGGCTGAAACGTTCTTCTTGCCAAGCTACTTCTCATTGACATCGGGTATGAACACTGCTGTATTGTGTGAGTCGTTGTAATATGGGTCAATTGTCTAACGAGAAATCCTTGCAAAGCACTTTTTTCTTCGTGAGAATAAGTTATGGCAAATTCATTTGTACTAGAGTTGGGAATCTGAGTTGTGGTCTGCATTTATTCTTGTCTCAAAAAGTGCCATCAACTGAAATTTTATTTTTTGTACTAACAATGCAACTAGCGGACATTTTCAAAACCTACCAAGGAAAAATGGATTTAACAAACTTTTAAGGAAACGATACATAGAAGAGTCCATATGTGGTGTTTAGAATTCATCTACAAGATTCAAATTAGAGAACTTATGGTACAGTTTAAGAATTTACAAATTTCTCATGCACCATAGTGTAATCCCTTGATGTGGAACATACCCTTCTTCCTTGTACGAAGACCATGCCACCCTCAACCCTTGTCAAGCCTAAACAGCCTTCTCTGTATGGAAAGCAGCACATAGCGTCTGATGTTCCAATCTGATGGTAGGACTCTGTCCAGTGATATGTCTCTCATGTCATTCGTTGCTTTAGCAAGTCAGACATCCATCTAAAAAGGCACCTCTTGCTGCACAGGACAAGACTGGGATATCAAAGCACTTCGAGGTATCCTGTGTGAAGACGCTGATGTAAGGAGGCTTTTGGTGACTGAGACGGCATTTAGTGAGATTGATGCAGATTTTAATAAATCCAGCAGGGTACTTACACACTTTAGAATGATGGCAATCCAAGCCTCCTTAACATAATTGCAACCTGAAATATAAGTATTGAGTCACAAGAGAGTGATGTGCATTTCACTTAGGATGTCCCGAGGGGCTCAGTTCAGAGGGAACTCCTCTTAAAACCAGCTTATAGATGGAGGCTGTATTTTGCAGTCATTGCTTTCGTTGGAATAAATAAACCTGACGTTCCAAAGAACATTTAAAGCAGTAGTGTAGGTATGGTGATAAAAGTACAGTGACAATGGCTCTCCTGTGGGAATTGTGAAGGTAGGGAAAGGTCTGAGTGGATATTTCAAGTGAAAAAAGCAAGTGTTGATAAGGGCTTGAGGAACCCGTCTCAGCCTGCCATCAGTTGGAAATCCAAGGTTCATGACACGTGGAAACAGATATGAGACCAGGCAGATTGACTGGTTATCAGAGGAACACAGATCTCCCTGTATGTGAATGCCCTGGCCGCCGTTTTATTGGTATTGGGGCTTAGTCCATTAGCGTACATTCCATAAAATGTTGGGGTGGTAATGTTTGCATACCAGAGCACCTTCTGATCTGACTGTCATCTGTGCACGTGTTGAAAGTAAAGCCAGATGACAGAACCAACCAGCATGACTGGCGGATGAACATACAGCTAGATTCATCATTATCCAGTTTTGCGAGTCCTTAATAGCGATTCATAAGGAATTGTAATTAAGGACTTGCAAAACGGGATTCATGTAGGAATTGCAAAAAATATTGCGATTCCTACATCTTCCTTATTTGCGATTAGCAAATTGCTAATCGCAAATAAGGAATAACTCCCAATTCATTCCTATAGGCCTAAAGGCCCATAGGAATTAATGGGGAGTTATTCCTTATTTGCGATTAGCAATTTGCTAATCGCAAATAAGGATGCGATTTCAAGGGTGCCAGGGGTGTCCAAAGGACACCCTGTAGCACCCCTCAAAAGCAAATGTAGCCAGATGTTGCGCACACACATGTCCAAAGGACATGTGTGTGTAACATACCACTCAGAAAAATGCACTAAAGTGCATTTTTCTGAGTTTTCGCTATTTACCACGAAGTCTGACTTCGTGGTAAATAGCGGCCAGAAATTGCGAATTCGCAAACTGAAAATGGTTGATGAATTGCATTTAAGGAATCTCAAATAGAGATTCCTTAAATGCAATTCCTCGCAAATATGCGATTTCGCAATTAGCGATTTTTGCATTTGGGATGATGAATCCCAAATGCAAAAATTGCACTCGCAAAGGGCCAGATTCTCAGAATCTGGCCCTTTGCGAGCCGTTTTCGGATTGATGAATCTAGCTGATAGTCCTTTAAAACACTCGCAGACGTAGCAGACATAGGAGAAACCTAAGGAACAGTACATTGCACTAGAACTGACTGATATTAAAAACCACCTTAAAGCACAGTGAGGGGGGCGGGGTAGAGAACCATTCCACTAAGTGCCTTCCTGCTTAATGTGACTTCTGCCAGCTTCAAATATTCACCGGAGTTCTACAAAATAGCATTTTATCAAAGCATTCCTGAGGTATAATCTTTAATTCAAGAGGGATTACCTGATATTGTTGCAGGAGGACCAGCCTCTAGGGCCCTTTGACTTTTAGAATGTCCTGTTCTTTTGCTGACGCATTTTACATTCGGTGAATTTTCCTTCCTCGCTTGATTAATCAAAGAGATCGGTTGTTCCACGTCTGAGGCCCTCATCCACATCTTATCCACAACTGGCCTTCGGATGGCATGGATGAATGATAGTACAGCGCGGATTGAGGATTATTATAATTTTCTATTCCAACTCCAGCCCACGTAACCGTAGCGAAGGTGTTGGAATAGAAAATCACAATATTCCTTAACCAAGAGCGCCATCCAGCGCAAGTCGTAGTAATGACTTGCATTGTAATGGCAGCGTGGTAAAGGTCGTGCGGTGTAAACACCGCGTTGTATACGATGTTTACCGGATGGCATTCCTCTTAGCCAATATATCCCTTTTGTTTTACTAATCTGCTTATGTCCCTAAAGGATGAGCTCTTCAAGATCTTTATTCGAAAGACAAGGAAAATCATCTGTCTGCTTTGTGGGTGCATCCATACTTTCCACAGTGTCGCATGCGCTGGTGCTGCCTTTAAATGCAAAGCTGTTTCCAATTTATTTTTATGTTGGTGGTGGAGCACTTTCTTCTTGAGTCTTCTACCTTTGCTCATTTCACGTTTTATGCGGTGAGAAGCTGAACTTTGGCTCTATTTATCTCCTCCATTAAGGGCACATAACTGACTGTTCGGTTTATTTTACTAAGTAAACAGTTAGTTGAAACGTTTGCACTGAGTGCAAATAGTTTAAAAAGAGTCTTCCTTAAGAATAAAATTAAAACGTATGTAAGCTATAAAAAAAGAGGCGTTACAATAAAGTGCTATGATGTTGAGTGAATACAAGACCTCAATTAGAAAACGTCGATTAAAACCGTGTGATATATGCAGTGAAATGAAAAAAATGCTGAAACAAATAGCAGATTAGAAGAAGGCATAGATACTAAAGCCTTATAGACTGTCTGTCCTGTCTGTGGAACTCATCTACAGTCTCTTGTATTTTTCGTGATGGCTGATGGTCGTTGCCACGTCTGTGGCACAAGGAGATCGTTCTGAAGTGACGTGACCTGTGCCAGTCAGGCACCCTGCAGCACTTTAAATTTTCTGGTCAAGTTTAACCAGATATTTCGAGAGCCTGCAGCTGAGCTGCATGTTTTTCCTATTGAAGCAAGCTAAAATTGCTGTCCTGCAGCTACGAAGGCCATTCTGGTTCCAGATGAGTCGCAGTATACTTTTTTGATCTTCCACATTGCCTTTGCAGAAGCATACCTGGTGGTTCAGCGTCCCAGGGGCTCACCTGTAGAGCAGGCAGAGCCCAGTCATATTTGCGTGCTTCCATCGGGGAGAAGCACATTTGTAGGCAAGCAGCCCATTCGGTATTTCATGAAAGCTGTTTTAAGTCACGAATTAACTGCATGTTCCCAAGTATGGCCAGGGAGCTGATTAAGTGTATGACGCCAGTGTGAGCCAAGGGTACCTTCTTTTAGCGAAGTCCTCCTTGTCAACCAGCAACAAGCGAATCTTGACTCTTTTGTTAACTGTATCTTTGATTTGGTGGTAAGTGCTGAAGGATTCTCATTGGTGTGTTAAAGCTAATGATGCCAGGGAGTTGTCAAGGTATGACCCGGCTGGGGAGTGTGCACTTCCATTCATATCTATCCAGAGGAGAGAGCAAAGTGTGGGTAGAGGTGCCTCCTTTAGTTTGTGACAAAGCTTGATGAAAGTGCCCTCCCTTGCTATTGCCAAACTCGATGCGTATTTGGGCTGAAGACATGTAGGCTGGTAGAGAAAAGAAAACAGTGATTTCAAGAGTCTAGTAATAACTTGGTCCAGATAGATGCCGTCCGTTCCCCTAAAAAATTCTCTTCCATATACAATTGTGGGAATTAGTTTTGCCTGAATTATTTTCAGGAAGGGTAAGAATGTAGAGCATCTGGTGGCAACTTTAGTGTGCTTTAATACAGCTGTGAGGAAGACGGACTTCTGTTGTATGAGCTCTAGATGTGGTTTGAATGTGGTTTGAATGTACCTTTACTGTCCAGAAGCACGCCCAAGTACTTTGTTAGAACCGGGGGTCTCTAGTTGGCAGAGGTAGGTACCACTGTCCAAATAGGGATCCTTGCTTCTAGTCAGGGTAAGAAGGATGCGCTGTTTAGATAACCCCTGCTCACCCCCTTGGTAGCTTGGCACAAGCAGTCAGGCTTAGCAAAGGCAATGTGCTAAGTATTTGTACCCACACTCACTGTAACACAATGAAAACACCACACACTGACTCCACAACAGTTTAGAAAAATAAAGGTATTTTAATCTAAACTACTCAAAACCAAAATGACAAAAATCCAACATACACAGTTCAAGATTATGGTTTCAAAAGAGTTCTTAAGGTTGCGTTAAAATAATCCACAGTTGCGTGAAAATAGTTCACAGTTGCGTCACGTTTAGCCAACAGTACCTTTAGATGTGACAAAGTTCCAAAACAGAACCTGGTGCGGTGTTAAACAAGCGTGCGTCACTCCTGAGACCCTGGGGAGGCGATGCGACAGCACCGCTGGACACAGCGGGCGTGTTGTGACAAATCCGGTCTGTATGGATTCTGGTGCATAGGTTCCGTAGGGAGCGTCTAGCAAAGGCAAGATGCGACGATCTTCGGGACGGCTATGATCTCAGGTGCGGCGGCGATGCGTGGCACAGCATCGATCTTCTCCTCTCGCGGCCCTTTGATGCGATGGCTCTGTGACGATACTCGCAGCGGAGTGATGCGGTCCACAAGCAAGCGGTGCCGGCATCTCACTCAGCGATGGCAGGCTCTGCGACAATACTCGCAGCGATGGTACTTTTCCTGCACCGGAGCGAGGCGTTCCGCAATCGAAGGATGCATCGGTTCTTCTCGATCTTCGCGGCGGCGGGAATTTCCTGGTACTGACGGGGATGCGCTACGCAAGCGAGCGATGCGTGAAAACTTGCAGATAGTCTTAGTTTCTTGTTCTCCAGCTTTCCAAACAGCAGGCCACAACTTTCAGATGCCCCTCAGTCCTTTTCAGCACTCAGGAAGGGCAGAACTCTTTCAACAGAGTTCAGGGAAAGCTGGGGTGAACTCCTTTTGTTCCTGAGACTTCTTAACAACAGGCCCTTGGAGATCTCTTCAAGCAAGGGGACAAAGCAACAAGAAAGTCCTTCCCCTCTCCTTGGCAGCAAAGCAACTGCAGGTCAGTCCAGCAAAGAAACAGCAGGACAGTCTTCCTTCTTTACTCTTCCAGCTTTCTCCTTGGCAGAGGTTCCTTCTTGCTTCCAGGATGATCTAATTTTCTGTAGTTAGGCGTCCTGTACTTATACCCCTAAAAGTCTCTGTTCCCTGTGTGCGGGAGGGCTCTGAGCCCGGTCTGAACCAGTTCTGGGTGTTCCTTGAGCACTTTGTTTTCCTGGCTTCTCCTTTCCTTTCAGGGAGAGGGGCAGGGTCGTCAGCTGCCCAGCAGGAGGTGGAGCCAGCATTGTGGAAGGGAGGCACAGTCCTATTCAGACCCAGGTGCTATCCCCACCCACCACTCAAGATGCAGACGCAGTCATTCAGCCTAGGGCTGACCCAGTCAGCCTCCTGGGGCTCCCCAGCCCCTATCACTCTCAAACCAGACAGTCAATTCACAAACAGGCCAAGGCACACAGAAAGGTCAGACAAGAGAACAGCAACTTTCTAAAAGTGCTGTTCTCAAACACAGGATTTAAAAACAATATTTCCTAAAAGATGTGTTATTGAATTCTGAGTTCGGGGATACCAGACTTTTATGTCCTACCTTGCTCCTATGGGAAGATATGCTGGTAGCCACTGTAGCCAGCATTCCCCATGATAGCCTATGGGCAAGGTAGCCTTACAATAGTGAAACACAAAAATGGCTTTCATTCACTACCAGAGCATGTCACCTGCACTAGTACATGCTCTACCTTTCACATACACTGTACCCTGCCCAAGGGGGTACCATGAGCCTTCCATAGGGGTGACCAATGTGCACAGAAAGGGAAGGGTTAGGCCTGGTCGGTGGGGACACTGACCAGGAGGACCTGGCAGTTCACAGACTGCACACAGGCACTGCGGTGGCAGGCCTGAGACACCATTTTAGGGCTACTCATGTGGGTGGCACAATCAGGGCTGCAGGCCCACTAGTAGCATTTGTTATCACCAGCCCTGGCACACTCTGTGCACTTCACTAGGAACTTCTTGGTGATACAAATATGCCAATCAGGGATAACCAATCACAATAACAATTTACACAGGGAGCACTTGCACTTTGACTCTGATCAGCGTGGCAAAGTGCCCAAAGCATCTAAACCAGCCAAAATGAAATCCAGCACAGCATCAAAAATACAGGAGGCAGAGGCAAAAAGACAGGGGAAACCACGCCAAAGATGCCAGGTCTAACATACTTCTATCCCTGCACGTCCTCAATTTTGTCGACGCCCACGTGCCACTGATTAAAGTACCATGAAGACTTTTTGAGTGACATTGTTTTGACCTTTTTTTAATAATGGTCATTGTGTCAGCAACAGAATATTGAGCTGTAGTATCTAAAAGCCGATGAAGACCAATTTTCGTCTGACTAAGCAATATCAGGTCTTCGGCGTACATCAGACATGGTAGTATAGCGTTTTCCAGTTTGGTGGCATAGAAGTTTACTTAGGCTAAGTTGGTTGGCAGGTCAGCTAGAAAAGGTTGAAAGCAGTTGGGGCTAGTACACACCTTTGTCGTAGCCCTAGGTTGGTTGGGATCTCTCTTGATAGATGAGCACCATCCCCAAGCTTAATTCTCACCCAAGTATTAGTGTGAAGGTGGATTATTGCTCTCAGCAGGTGGTCAAGTATGTGCCAGCTGGCTAGCTTGCTCCATAGTTTGTCTCTGTCTACTCGGTTGAAGGTGGCCTTATAAACTATAAATGAAAGGTGTAGAGTTTGCTTAGTGGCCCTGCTATGGTCATACAGAAGAAATATGACCAGTAGGTTGGCAGACGTTCTTGCCTCCTTGGAGAAGCATGTTTGATTAAATGGGATTAAGTTTCTAATACCCAGACTTCTAATTCCTCCAGAAGACAGATGGTGAAATACTTTGATTCAGCATCCATGAGGAATATGAGCCGGTAGTTAGCTGGGTCACTTGCTGTGACCCCTTTGTAGATTGGCATAATAACTGAGCCTTTCTATACATGACTGACTGAATATTTCACATACCGAATTATTATTATTATTATTAATATTAAGTCCATAATAATAGTCTCTCATCACAGGCCAAACCACCAGACAACAGAAGATCTGAGTTTCCACCTGCATAAGTGGATGTCCTCAGTGTCCACGTTGTGCCATTTATAAATATTTAGCTAGTCCACTTTTAATCCAGTGTAAATCAGCATTACTCAGCTAGCAGTTTCCAGTAAGCCATGGTGAATCCAAGAGAACCAGTCTTTAGAAGCACATTTGAGTAGCAAGCCTACAAAAATGACACAAGAGTAGCCTCAGCTGTGATATGACCGAGTATAGTATATGCCTCTCCGGCCCACTATTATATGGACCCAATCAGTGCTATACTTATCTCGGGGAGTACCTTTTCTATGGTTGTGCATTTTTGTGTGTGTCAGAATTGTGAGACTCTCTCATATAATAGCAGCTGGTCCCAATATCTCTCTACTGCTCACTAAGAAAACAAATCTAGCATTAATCTTCTGCCAAACACGAGTGGGCAAATTGAAAGAAGGAGAGCAAAAAGCATAGGAATGAAACTGTACTTTGAAGAAAGCAGATACCATAAGGAGAATCCTAAAGGAAGGAAGTAGGTGTTGGCACAAGACATGAAGGCATGAATGCAAATCGATAATGTATTATCATCTGAAGCACCCTAATTTCAGACCTCTGAAACCAGACTATTTGAATGAAAACTGAGTCAGGAATAGTCCTCTAGAACTGGTAGGGCAGTGGTAAGGAATTTAAAATCTGCCCTGCACTTTGTCTTTTTTTCTTTTCACTCTATCAATTATTTTATTGGTAAAATTAAGAATTGAGAAATAACAGCAAATACAATACCATGCAAGTCCAGCTTATACCCATATAGAGATATACATATTGATTATGACACATGCACCAATAGCAAACAATATTTACATATAATATTTAAGAGAGATAGAAAAGGGAAGAGAGAGGTGAGTGAATAAGCTACAGAAGGAAGAAGTTAAAGAGAAGAAGGGAAGAAGGACATAGAGATAAAGAAGGGAAGAAAGACTGAAACTTCAAAGTAGGGAAGAAAGAGAGGTGAGGGGTACTGAGTACAATGATGATAATGAGGAATAAGCAAGAGTCTAAGCAAACTAAAGGGTATGGGTATCTTGCAAAAAGGAGGACCATATTAGAAGATAATTATCTGGTTTGTCCATTAAATTGTAAATGATCTTTTCATACTTTGTGGTCTTGCACATCTCCTCAAGCCATTCCTCATGTGACAGAAATTGTTGAGGGCACCAATGTCAAAAAATACAGACTCTGGCAGCTGTAAGGGCAGTGACGTTCAATCGACGAGCCCGGCAGATACATTTGTGAATGTCCGATAAGTCATGGAGGAGAATTAGGGGGTCTGAAAATGGTGAGGGCAAATCCATAGATTCCCAAACCATAGACGTTATTGACATCCAGAAGGGGCGTATGGTGGTATAGTCCAGCAAAATATGGACAATATCACAAGACGCATGATCACATCGCCAACAGGCAGAATGAGGAAGCAACCTTGCAGCCTGGAGCCGTGCTGGGATCTAGTGCCAGTCCTGGAGGTTCTTAAAAATAATACGTTTAATCCCTGCCTCATGGACTCCTAAATATATGGCTTCCAAAAGTTCTGTGCACTCTTCCTCATCATATTCCACCTGCGGATGAACTTGCCAGGTCATCCTGAGGCTAGCCAACTGTGGCTGAGAGTAAAGATAACGAATCAGGAGTTTATATAAACCAGACATTGCACCATTAAACTGACCCCAACTGTTGCGGTAAGAAGACACTGAGGAACTGGAAATGGTCCAGGTATGGGGATCCAATTTGCTCAGTACACAATGACATAATCGTATTAATCGCCATTGTTGGGTATGCGACAAGCTAAATTTGTCCCGTAGCATCTCGAAGGACTTGAGTTCACCACCAGAGATTAAGCGCTTAAAAGTCAGAATCCCAGCTCAGCTCCAAAGGCCCCAGTTAAGCATGATCCCTCCTATACGAATGTCTGCATGATTCCACATGGGAGCTTTTTCATGAAGATGTAAATCCACAGAAAAAACTTGTTGGCCCGCATACAGGCCTCGTACATGACTTTCAGCATGGGATTGGAGGAGTCAGTGGCAGCGGGCCAGGAAGATAGAGGGTTTGTAATCCCAGCGATGCCTACTGGAGTCTGCATTCTATCATAAACCACAACAGAGGGTCTTGGACCCGGGGGTGCGTGTATGCCATTTGTGCCAAATGTAGGGCTAAACAGTAATGTTCCACAGAGGGCACACCTAATCTACCTGCTGATCTGTCGGCAATAAGCTTCCAAATTGCCAGGTGAGGTCTCACTAAGCCATGGGTAAAGGCCCTAATGGTCTTCTCTATCTGACGGAGGGTTGAGAGGGGTATTAATTGGGGAAGCATGGCAAATACATACGCGATTCAGGGAAGGATAGCCATTTTCACAGCTTGAGTCTGTCTCCAGTGAGAGAGATTTAAGTGGGACATCTTTGCGGAGTCCAGTCGCATTTGCTCCATTAATAGGTCCAGATTATACACCACAATGCATTCTAGGCCCCTATTTACTAGAATGCCCAGATAATGTGGGACTTTGTCCACTAAAAGGGGTAACCGGCTATGACAGTGCAGGTGGTAATTTACAGCAACGGTAATTCCTCGCTCTTTCCCCAGTTCACTTTGTAGCCAGATACGGCTGCGAAGGCATCAATAGCCTCCAACACCACAGGGATGGAGGAGGGTAAGGCTGAAAAGGTAAGTAAAATGTCATCTACATATATATACAATGTCGAGGGACCTCCGGGTGTTGGAATACCTATTATCCGATCTGATTGGTGCAAGGATGCTGCTTTAGGTTCCATTGCAAGGAGAAATAACAGGGGGTAGAATGGGTTACCTCAGTCACAGTAAATTGTTATTCCATGGGGAAAACACACACAGCCCCCAATGGAAGAGATGGGCCACAACATTCATGCTTCCACCTACCCTGACAATGCCAATAGTGAACTAAGAAGCAAGTCAATTATGTGCCCCCTTTTGAGTGGCTTGGGTTGCTATTCTACATGGACAACATTTTAGTAAAATCAAATGTTGGAGAAGTTTTCCTACCATGCATATCCTGAAGGTCTGTATTTCAAGATTGTATTATATATAATAATAAAGAACAAGCATTGGCAAAGCCAATAGGTTTTGCCTATGTGAAATCTATTGTCTTTGTCACTGTTTTTTGTACAGGTTGCAGATGACTATAATAAAGCTGTGAAATAACAGAAAGAGCTGCTGGCTTGGGTAACTGGGTTGGAGCATTGGTGTGGCTCAACATCCTGTGATCCTGGCCAAATCATGTAATCTCCCCAGTGCCATTAAAAATGTGTCTTTGGGCCAAATAACTGTTGTTCTTATAAAGTTGTGGAATACTTTATAGAACTTTTCAGTGCTTCTTATAAAATCTGACAATACTGTGAAAAAAAGGTGATCCATACACTTTCAAGGTGTGCCAGTGTCCTAGGCGAGAAGAAGAGGAATCTTGCGAGGTCAGTAACTATGAGGGGATAGAAGAAGCATCAGGAAGCGCTGCAGTGGCTGTGGAGGAGGTGGCGCTCACACTGCACCACAGGGAGCACTGGGCCGACAGGCGGTTGGGGCGAGGAGATATCGCCTCGAGCTGGATACGATTTGAGGTAGTAGTAGAAGATTGCAGTAATCGGTATTCAGTGGGTTTCCTAGACCTTTTCGCTCCTGTATGCTTGTGAGTACTTTTTTAGTAGTAAAATATAACAACAATCAGTGTTCAGTGGGGATCCTAGAGCTTTTGGTCCCTGTGCCACTGCACCTGCTGCACCATTCAAATCAGGACCTTAGTGTCTGCAAGGTAAATGCACTTCTGACTGCTTTTTTAGTTGTAAAATATAGCAACAATTGGTGTTCAGTTGATCTCCTACAGCTTTTGGCCCTGTGCCACTTCTGCTGCTGTATCTTTCAACTCTTGACCTTCGTGCCTGCAAGGTAAAAGAACTTGACTGCTTGTTTAGTAGTAAAATATAGCAATAATCAGTGTTTAGTGGGTTTCCTAAAGCTTTTTGCCCCTGAGCCACTGCACCTGCTGCACTATTCAAATCTTGACCTTAGTGCCTGCAAGGTAAAATAACTTGACTGCTTGTTTAGTAGTAAACTATTGCAATAATAAGTGTTTAGTGGGTTTCCTAAAATGTTTTGCCCCTGAGCCACTGCACCTGCTACACTATTCAAATCTTGACCTTAGTGCCTGCAAGGTAAAATAACTTGACTGCTTGTTTAGTAGTAAACTATTGCAATAATAAGTGTTTAGTGGGTTTCCTAAAATGTTTTGCCCCTGAGCCACTGCACCTGCTACACTATTCAAATCTTGACCTTAGTGCCTGCAAGGTAAAATAACTTGACTGCTTGTTTAGTAGTAAACTATTGCAATAATAAGTGTTTAGTGGGTTTCCTAAAATGTTTTGCCCCTGAGCCACTGCACCTGCTACACTATTCAAATCTTGATAGGTAATTGCACTTGTGACTGCTTGTTTAGTAGTAAAATATAGCAACAATTGGTGGTCAGTGGGGTTCCTAGAGTTTATGGCCCCTATGCCACTGCACCTGCTGCACCATTAAATCATAAACCTAGTTCCTGTTAGGTAACTACTCTTTTGACTGTTGGTTTAGTAGTAAAATGTAACAATAGACAGTGTTCAGTGGTTTCCTAGACTTTTTGGCTGCTGTGCCACTACACCTGCTGCACTATTGAAATCATGACCCTACTGCTTGCAAGGTAGCCACACTTGTGACTGCTTGTGTAGTAGTGAAATATAGCAATAATCAGTGCTCAGTGGGTTCCATAAACCTTTTGGCCACTGCACCATTACATCATGACCCTAGTGCCTGCAGTGATGAATGAGGAAATTGTTTATATCCAGTAATATATGTGTTCCAAAAAAGGCACAGTTGCAGACGGAATACATCATTATTAGGCAAACATAAACACAGAAGCTTTCATAAAAGTGCCTTTAAAGTTCTCCAAAACGAGTTGCCACAGATGTCCTAAATAAAACATATGCTTTACACATCAAAGTGAAAAACAAACATTATTAAATAGTTTTAAAATGTGGCTGACTTTTTCCTGTGAAAAGATCTTATCCTGTGCTTGACAGTGAATAGGCTATAAAGAGTGTAAATTACCCAAGATCACCATATGTTAGGCTGAGACTGAAATACAGTTTTGTACTTTATTCCTAAAAAGGCAGTTTCACAAATTAAATGGACTCACCAAAGAAGAGAAATGTAAAAAATATGTAAAATATGAAAAAGTCTCTCCAAAAATTCCAAAAAGGTATTTCATTCACATGCAAGCTGTTTCATATTAAGAGTACTAGCACATCAGACTAAATCAATGCGTTCCCCTAGCTCCCTCCTGATTTTTGCATGCGACACCCAGTTGAAAACGGGCAAGCATATATTTACCAGTTAATCAATGTGAAAGAAAACAAGTAACTAGTACATTAGACTAAATCATTGCAAGATTTTTTTTGTGTTAGTTTTCAAACATGATTTTAGACACGTTTGTGCTTCCACCCATGCCAATGGTAAACTTCATGTCCATCGAATGAAAGGCAAATGTTTTGTGTTGCTAAAAAGCAAGATAGCTTTTGAGATGGCGTTGTCTAAAATAACAAGCATTTACAATGCAATAGGTCTCGCATTATTAAAGTTTGAGCTATTGGCATTGTAAATGACAATGCCTTTTCTTCATTTGCATCGTTGCGTAAACAGGCACTTTGCACTTATAGTACATGCTTATGAGAAGCAAGGCTGGAAGTCTCTTTTACTGCCAGCTTTGCTCATTGTAAGCAAGGAATATACGTTCAAAGTGCGTGTTTATGCACCGATTGCACGTTTTAAAAACAATGAATAAAAGACATTGTCATTTACAATGCCAATTGCTCCAACTTTAATAATGCGAGACCTATTGCATTGTAAATGCTTGTTAAGGTGTATGTTGTCCGCCAAACTCAAAATAAGCCTCTTGGTCTGTACCTTATAGGTCGCTTCACCCCTCTCTCTCCCCGCACCCAGGGTGGAGCATCAGCGAAGAGCTCTTGGACGACTTTATTGACACACCCGAGTGGACCAGAGACAGCAATGTCAGGAAGCAAGAGCATTGAGGTGCAGGTAGAACATAGATAGATAGAATGAGGGCGATAGATAGAGTGAGGGCGATAGAGTGAGGGCGATAGAGTGAGGGCGATAGAGTGAGGGCGATAGAGTGAGGGCGATAGATAGAGTGAGGGCGATAGATAGAGTGAGGGCGATAGATAGAGTGAGGGCGATAGATAGAGTGAGTGAGGGCGATAGATAGAGTGAGTGAGGGCGATAGATAGAGTGAGTGAGGGCAATAAAGTGAAGGCGATAGAGTGAGGGCGGTAGGAGTGTGTGTGTGGGGGGGTTGTGTGGGGGGTTGTGTGTGTGGGTTGTGTGTTTGGGGGTTGTGTGTGTGGTTGTGTGTAGGGGGGGTTGTGTGTGGGGTTGTGTGTGTATGGTTGTGAGTGTGGGGGGTTGTGTGTGTATGGTTGTGTGTGTGTGGTTTTGTGTGTGTGTGTGGGGGGTGTGTGGGGGGGGTGTGTGTGGTTGTGTGTGGGGGGGGTTGTGTGTGGGGTTGTATGTGTATGGTTGTGTGTGGGGTGTGTGTGTGTGGGGTTGTGTGTGTGGGGTGTGTGTGGGGTGTGTGTGTGGGGGGTTGTGTGTGTGTGTGGCAGTGTGTGTGTGGGTGTGTGTGGCGGTGGGTGTGTGTGGTGGTGTGTGTGTGGGGCGTTGGGTGTGTGTGGGGGTTGTGTGTGTAGGGTTGTGTGTGGGGTGTTGTGTGTGTGGGGTTGTGTGTGTGGGGTGTGTGTGGGGGGGTTGTGTGTGTGTGTGGCAGTGTGTGTGTGGGTGTGTGTGGCGGTGGGTGTGTGTGGCGGTGTGTGTGTGGGGCGTTGGGTGTGTGTGGGGGTTGTGTGTGTAGGGTTGTGTGTGGGGTGTTGTGTGTGGGGTGTTGTGTGTGTGGGTGTGTGTGGCGGGGGTTGTGTGTTTGGGGTGTGTGGGGGGTGTGTGTGGTTGTGTGTGTGGACTTTGTGTGGGGTTGTGTGTGTGGGGGGTTGTGTGTGTGTGTGGGGGGTGAGTGTGGGGGGGAGTGAGTGTGGGGGGGTGTGTGGGGGGTTGTGTGTGTGTGTGTGGGGGGTGAGTGTGGGGGGTTGTGTGTGTGGGGGGGTGAATGTGGGGGGTGTGTGTGGGGGAGGTCTGGGTGTGTGTGTGGGGTTGTGTGTGGGGATTTGTGTGTATGTGGGGTTGTGTGTGGGGGGTTGTGTGTGGGGTTGTGTGGGTGTGGGGTTGTGTGGCTGTGGGGTTGTGTGCGTGTGTGTAGGGTTGTGTGTGGGGGTTGTGTGTGTGGGGTTGAGTGTGTGGGGTTGTGTGTGTGGGGTTGTGTGTGTGGGGTTGTGCGTGGGGGGTTGTGCGTGGGGGGTTGCGTGTGTGTGGTTGCGTGTGTGTGGTGTTGTGTGTGTGGGGGGGTTGTGTGTGTGTGTGTGTGGAGTTGTGTGTGTGTGTGGCAGCCGGTCAGCAGCCTGTCTAGGACACAACAAAATAATGTGTATGTGTGACAACAGTTTTGCAGATTAAACAGTTACAAGATAACATCCTTTGCACACAACATATAGTGGGCGATGAAAGACAGAGTAATAAAATGTGCAATCAACAATGGCTGTCTTCAAGTTAAGTTTTTACACCTTACAGTGATTGGAAATTAGCATAATGGGACAACTATTTAGTGTACCTCCAAGGACGCTAGGTGAGAGGCATTTGAATATGTAACAGTTTACGTTTCCAAGTTATTTTCACAGGCAAAAAACGTTCGTTTTGCATCAATCTTTGGGAACTGTCCCGTGTATATTATGCAGGAAGTCGTGTTCCCTGCCTGCACAAACAGGGTAATCTTCAGAGGTAAACCGGTTTCACTAATGGCTAATCAGTGAAAAACGTTTGGTTTGCATCAATCTTTGGGAACTGTCCCTTGTATATTATGCAGGAAGTCGTGTTCTCTGCCTGCACAAACAGGCTAATCTTCAGAGGTAAACCGGTTTCACTAATGGCTAATCAGTGGGCAGCACAGCCACCGTTTCAAGACAAATCCTACTAAAAACGAGTGAGCAACAAGCCACTGTACACCCTGCTGATGGTGTTAGGGTGCAGGGTGCGAATGTAATATCTGAGGAATGGGGGCTCTCGGATCGGCCCTCCTATTGTTCCCCTCTCCTCCGTCCTGTCCACACCCACCCCCTCCGGACAGGCTGCCAGGCAGGGACAGGTGCTGGGGGTCCGCACAGGAGCTGCGGCAGTGTTCATAGTCAGACCGGGCTGCTGCTGATGGCACGAGCGGGGGCTGCTCCCTGGTCTTGGACACCCCGCTTCTTCCCAAGGTAGGACATGCGTACCCCAATCCTTGCATGTGTGCCACCAACTCCTGTGCAGTCTGCGCACATACCCTGATCTCCTAGTGTGCCAGCCCTATAGATGGTGTGTGTGCGCTTGGAAGCCCTGTAGAGGCAGTGTGAGCTGCAGGGACCCCGACCTCCTTGTGTGCTATCCCAATACGCGTTGTGTGCTACGAAGCCCTGTAGAGAAATAGTAATAGCGCTTTGTGCAGTCCTGCCGTTTCTAAGCGCTTTAAAAATTAAAATACATTGAGTGAGGACAGGAATTAAAAATAAAGTTTAACATTTTGAAAGAGCGCTTCCGTAGTTGGTCTGACTTATTGAGATGAACGTACCAGAAAAGTAGAAGCTGCATGCTGTTCTGAAGTTAGCCCCTCGCTGTAGTATAAAGGCGTCTTCTCAGTTACCCTCCTGCGCACAGACTTACAATCTTCCAGTAAATTACCTCTGTGAGGGAAGAAGGAGGGGTGTTCAAAGAAACAAGTCACCTACCGCCAGGCGCATTTTCTGCAACATCAGCTATCAGTGCAAGAGACACTAACACCGGTAGAGACAAACGACGGACTACTCCATTATAGCAGCGTGGAAGGAAAAGAAGAAATAAACAAGCCGTGAGCGTGCACGTCCCGAAACCGAAAGTTCGGGAGCGTCACGGCTGTCGCGCGGTGGCTGCAGAAGTCAGGAGGGGCGACTGAGGACGTCGATGGGTGAGTGGGGCTTAGTTGTGGGGGGGGCGGGTGTGTGTATGTGCGTGCTTGTGTGTGTGTGTTCAGGGGGGGCTGGGTGCGTGAATTAGAGAGGCGCTGTGTGAATGTGGGACAGACAGGAGATGTGCACGGCGCCGGGAGGCTGGGCATGCGCGTCCACGATGTTAAATCTGCGCGCCAAGCCCGGTTAGGTAAGAGAGGGGAGGGGAGAGGGGGTTGCCTGTATGTGTCTGCCTGCGTCTGGGTGCCTGCGTGTGTGTGTGTGTAAGTAAGTGCGTGTGCGCGCGTGTGTGTGTCTGTGTGCATGCATGCGCGTTAGGCTGACTTGCTGGGAGTATGGGAGGGAAGTGCACGGCGCGGGACGGAACGTGCGCGTTCGCGCACCCAAATCTGGTAGAAACGCTCGTAACGCCCTCTTGTCTGTCCTTCCCCCGAGACAGGCAACTATACGTCTCCAGCTGGACACGCATCCTTCGGATGCAGTTTACCAGCGAGACCTAAAAATGGCACAAGCAGGCTCCATGGAAAAAATACACTGCATTCCTCTTTCCTGTAAACGCTCTCTGAAGTCAGCCAAAAGCAAAATAATCACCAGGTTCCCACCAAGACACAGCTTGACATTTGACTTCGGTGTTTGAATGCAAAACAAATGTGATGCGTTAAGAACAATACTTATAGGCCTGTTTGTACAGAAAACGAGTTTGTTGAAGATTACTGAAAACACAGCTTTGCCATGGGGAGGTACAACCTCGAGCTGGACAGCCATAAGCAAATAAAGGCTGCAAATGGAAAGCCAGAAAATGTGAGTTACAAACCCCAAAGTCATGGGAAGCAACGGGCATAATGCATTCCCAGGTGAACTTTCTGAATCTCCCAATGAAACCACACAGCTGCGCTGTCTGGTAAGGCTGCGACCTAAAAAGAGATTAAATAATGTGACTCTTACAAATTACAGGAAGGATGAAGAGGAGCGACAGACTTTAGCTGCTATCAGGTCATACGTTTGTCCATGCCCTTAGGGTGGATTACTTTATAAGCAAGAATGTACCACCATTTATGATCACCATGATTTGCCAAAATTATGATAATGCGATTAGTTTTATATTTCTTACTGTGAGCAGAATTTGTAAGCTCATCGTAAGCTTTATGTTGTCTTTATGTTGTATTGTTCAATAGTTGCAAGCATTTCTACAAAATGTCAATGTCGTTGCTGCTCTTTTCATTATACAACTTTAATAATCTTGCAAATCTTCCCCATGAAAATACTCCTATCACAGCCGGTTGTACTTTACAATGTTTTCGCGTAGTCTTTGCCTGGATGATAGGGCTCTTTACAACATTCCCTGTCAAATACAACTTCCTGCTGATATCCCCAAAGTGCCATCATTTAAATGCTGATTGAGGTTTTCATGCTTCCCTTCACCACATACCAGTTTCCTCATGAACTACTCTGAAGTATTTTGCGGTGGTCTGCATGCACCTAGAACCATTTTCATTACATAGGTAATTAGCACAATGAATTAAGCTTTTTTTATGGAGAACAGTACCTCATGCAGGAGATAATGGGAGATATCATCCACGAGGATATTGCCAGTTTAATTCAAATGAGATCTTAATTTCTCAGAGGTTTATTCATTTTCAGTTTCGCTGATTAATATCCCATTGATAGAACAGCCATCTATTTAAAAAAAGAATAATTGAAGGCTTCTAGAAGAACTAAATTAGAAAATAATGTCTTGCTGAAAATGCACCTTTGTTATTATACCCCTTGGGTCCAACTGCAAAAGGCGACGGAGGCAGATTTTCCTAATGCCTCCTATCCAGTGTCTATTTACAACAGATGGCAATAGGCTAACCACTGCAACCTACAATTAGGATGTCTGGGAAAAGTGCAAGGGAAGTCGCAATTCCGGTTCTCTTTAAAATCGCTAAGCACCAAACAAATGTGTAATTGGAATGCAATCTTGTTTTGCAAACAAATATAATTTGATTATAACGAACCTTGTGCTGAAAAACATGTGCCTTATTTGCAGAGTTTTTAAGGAAGGAGAGAATCTAAATGTGTGTTCTGTTCTGGAGTGTCTCCCGTCGTTGGTCAGTGATGAGGTGAATTATATTTATTGTGTATTTTCCATGAATGAATCGCTGGATCAATGGACATCGTAATAATTTTCACTAGTGCGTTTGAGACTTGCACCTTCCAATACCACACTATTATTTGAGCTCTGCGCATTCACACCATGAGGCAAATGAAGAAATCAATGTTTTAGTACAGTAAACAAATAAATGCCTTGGACTTCACATCACATTTGTGATATGTATATTTATACAATCTGCAATCACCTGCTAGGGAATTCTGGCGCTAGGCATACATGTGCTTAGCGCTGCCTAGGGCAGGCTGGTTTATTGAAAAGCCAAGTTTTCAGCTTGTTGTGCAATTCATAAAGAAGAGAAGAAGCTCTGACATGGAGTGGTAGGTCGTTCCAGGCTTTAGGAGCGATGTAAGAAAACACCTGTCCTCCTGATCTGGTTCTGTGTTTGCGTGGGATGTGTACGAGTAGGAGTTTTCTGGATGGTTGATAGAAGGGGATACGACTGATCAGGTAAGTGGGGCCTAAGCTGTGTAATGCTTTGCATATGTGTGAGGAGTGTGAAATGAGCGCGTTTCTGGTTCAGAAGCTAATGAAGCCCCCTGAGGTGTGGTTTGATGCAAGTTCCTTTGTACAGAACAGAAAGAGATTTGAGTGCCACCCTGCTCCCACAGCATGGGCTCCTAGGGAGGTCAGGGTAAGAGAGCACCGCAGTATGCCTTCCCTACTCCTGTGCCTGTGTCTGGTGTGAATGGCACTCGCACCGCCATCACCACCCATTTGCACACTCACAGGGAGGAAAATCTGAATGCTGGCTCCTGTGCCGTCACATAGCAGTGTTGGTAGGGCTGGAAGCCTGTCTATCCATGTGGTCTTGGGCTCCACTCTCAGCCCAAGGTCTTCCAGGATAGAAATGCTCCAATAGCGGAGCAGGGGCACCCTGGTCCTCTGATTTTTTTTTTTTTTGAAGTTGAGGTACAACACCACTTTAAAAAAAAAAAGGAAAGCATTTGACTGCAGTCACTCAAATTTGCATGCCTCTGGGCATGGAATGCCCAGGAGCCTAGTTGATTGGTTGTTGGTCAGTCCAAAGGCTTCACTTACAGCATGGTAAAAGTCGGAGATAGATGCACCAGTTTTACTGAAATGTATGTTTTATTGACAGTCACAAAGTTGGTAATGAATCACTATATATTTTAGTGGAAATCTTCAAAAGGTTTTATGGACAATTAGAAAGTTAACAGTGAAATTCAAATTCTAAATATCTTTATTCTGAATCTTTTCAATCTATAAAAGTGAAAATATTGAGACATGAAATATAACATCACAAGGCACAGAACAAATAAATAAAGAAGGTGCGAGTTAAAAGTCTAAAAAACAGTTAATCTTTCCTCAAATTTCTAAGACACATGATTGATTTAAAAAAAATTGCAACATTAAAAAATACAAATTCATCTGGTAACATCTGTAAGGTGACAACTGTAAGAAGATGAGGGTGGGGTGTTCTTGTACAAATCCCTTATCCTTCAAGAGCGGAATGATAAAAGCTTGTCTAGGTTCAATAAAAAATGTACACAACATCACAAAATGATGTGAGTCCTCAGGGGACACATTGTCGCAGCCTCAGGGATCCATAGACTCTGGGTCAAAACATCCTCTGGGAAACGCTAACAATAGATGAGGAAAATGTAATCTGGACCTAGTAAGAAACAAATCTCTCGTAATTGTTTATGGCTAGGGCAAGGTAGGGCTCCGTTGATTGTGTCATTGTCACCAGCACATATATATGAACGGTGGGCTTCAATAATTCCGACTCCTCTCTGTATGAGGTTTGTCTTTCTAGAAAGTTATTCTTCACCCAGATTTCATCCACTTTGCAAATACTCTCGGATTGTTAAATGCCTTCTAATCCAACCAAACAGTGAGTGGGGAGCTAAAAAGTCGGTCAGGTATCCTACACCCAGCCCTTCATGCACACACAGTGATGGGGTGCTTTGAGGGACACATAATGATCATAACAAACATTTATTTTCAGTAACCTGAAAGCTATTTAGTGCCACAAATCGCCAAATGTTGCTTCCAAAAAGACCCTTTGAGAGATATTTTGCTTGGTAAATTTTCACCAGGGTCTTAAGGGGCATATAACCCAATCTAGTTGCAAAATTAAAAACTGCAGGCAGCGATAGATCTGGTAAGCTCCTAATTTTTAGCAGCCACTACTGGTTCCCAGGACAAATTAGCATCAAACAGCTTACCTAAATAGGTAAAGGCATGGTCCTTGGCAAATATGTGGTTGTGATACTAAATGATTGTGTCTTTTTTGAACTAGGATCAGCAACCATAATGAAGGATTTAGAAAAATTAACTTCCAGGTCACGCTTCTCTTTAAAGGCACCGAAGGTGGTCAAAAAGGTTTGCCATCCTCTAGCAGTCCTTGCCATTCAGTCTGCCTTGTCCGTGTAAAGCAGGACAGGAAGTGAACGGGTTCCGACTTGAAGACAGTCAATTTCAGACGCCTGCTCAAGACCGTTAATATAGAGGGTAAATAGAAAAGGGGCCAGAATGCCCTTGTCAAACACCACTTCCAACTTTAAAGCGATCAGTGGGAACTGATTGACTTGAATATCTAATCAAGGCTGTAGTGTGAGCATGAAGATAACAGTCAATTGTTTTAATGAAGGTCATTGAAATGCTTTAGTAACAATCAAAAAGTTAACAGTGAGTCATGACAGACTTTTATGAATGTCATTTTTAGGATGGTACCATCCATAGCATTTTAATGACATTGCAAGGGTTTTATGATATTCTGCGTTTCTTAATGTAGTGAACCCTTGACAAAGTCTTTGACAACTATAACCCATTGTAGTTTGTCTAATATTTGTGAGGGATTATGGTGAGTATATGGTTCAGGGCTCACTAGTGAGTGAACTGTTAAGAGGGTGTTACCCTAGGTATTTCTACCTGCCATCATGGCATTATCTATATATAAGTAAAGGGATGCATAATATTAAATACTCTCTTTACATAATTAAGTATATTTCCTTTTTATAAGTAAAAAAATAATGCCTGCACAATAATTGTTTTGGGTGGTGTTTGTTCAATGTGGGCAGACTAGCACAAACCTGCTCCCCTTAGTAGGCCTTGGACTGCGCTACCTCGCTAGCCTGAGAGAGTTAAGTGCTACAAGGGGGTAAATCCAAATCAGCAGGCGTTTTCTGGCTTATTACTTTTGAAGGATGCACTTCCTTCGCAACTAATAACCCACATTTTACATATGGATTATCACCACATGCAATATTACCACAGGTGACTTCTAGGACAAATCCACCATGACAAACCGAGAGAATATGTCATTGCGAAGTCGTTTCATATTGGTAAACTGGGCACTCAGGCAATGGGCGAGGGAATGGTATCTGAGTTGCAGTTGTGGGCCACTTTTCTAGGCAGCATGGTGGCCAATTTAGGCTTTGTCCATGCTGTTCAGATGCTGCCAGCGGCCAATGGGGGCCAGGGCGGCCTTACCAGAGGCAGATGGGCTTCTATTGCCTCCTTTTGACCCTCGGGGAAGATCTGTCTTTCCCGGTCTCTCACTGGGCCGGCCCATCAAGGTATGCAGATTGAGCAGGGGCAGGGTGTCTGAGCAGGAGTATCCTCAGTTATATTCAGGTGTGGCTCACCACTGTGAACTAATCCATGCACAAAGAGCCCTGGCAGCATTTTTTTGTTATCTCAGTGAAGTTAAGAAAACATGCCTCTTTTAGAGACCCCGCCCCGTCCTTTTTATAATAACACTGAAGCAGTGTTTTGCGAGAAGGTGCAATCCGCAAATGTGGGCCACACTTTTATAGAGTGCCCCTGCCAATTTTGCATCCCAATCCAACCCTGTTCCAAAGGGCCTGGAGGTCAGGAATATCCTACGGAAACCGGTGCAGCAAAATCAGTTTCAGCAGTCAATTCCACTACTCCATATGTGGCCCACGGTAATACCGAATCCTGGATTTACCAATATCTGCTGTATCAATAATACGGTGTGTTGTATTACCACAATGCCATTAACATAGGACTCGTGATGTAGGTCATCATATTTTGCTTCATGTCAAACATTGTCTTTGTACCAAAAAGAAATAGTGATGACTATTTAACAGTTTTACATTTATACTCATTTGTTTTCTTATTTCTTCCAGATTTTGCGTCGGAGATAAATTTTTTCTGAAGAACAACATGATCTTGTGTCAGATGGACTATGAGGAGGGACAGCTGAACGGAAGTTTTGATTCCCAGGTTCAATAACAAAGCCCTGCCTGCCGGGAGCAAAGCGGGACGGGTGCTCTGCGCACAAGCAGCGAGGAGCGTCTGTTGGCTTGCCTGCAATATTTTTTTAAGTCTCGGTCCGCAAAGGACTGCTAACATTGTAGTACTTTTTCCCCCTCCAACACAAAGCAAGTTACACTTTTAGATGTACAGTTGTGCCTGCTTAGCTGAGCACTGCATTTGCCTGTATGTTTGTGATTTTTGGGGGAACTCGGGAGGGGTCTGTACAGTCTGTTTTCTGTATATAAACTGGAACATTTATTTTATGAAAATGTATTGCAATTTTATTACTGGTGTGAATTAAACATGATGAATGTTTCCTAGTTGTCTGTCTTGCTGCTTTTTCAAAACATGCCCAGGTGTGCTTTAATTAGTGTTGCATGCTATTAACATTAGCTTCTGATCAGAAAGGAAGGTGCTGAGGTAAGGGGGTACCACAGAAGTAAATCACATCACATTAATGATAGTCTTGAACAACAAAAAGTACACCTTCAATCACAAAGAATGTTTGTATAAGGTGGTTCTGTTTGTTATCCTTCTCTTAACTTGGAATGTACTGCTTACTTTTATTTGTGTTAGGAAATAGGGGGAACATCTATGACAACGCGGTCAAAACACCGCGCTGCCATTACCACGCGTCTTTTACAACGCAAGTCGTTACCACGACTTGCGATGGATGGCGCTCTAGACTAAGGAATAGTAGATTTACTATTCCAACACCTTCCCTACTGTACGTAGGCTGGAGTTGGAATAGTAAATCTTACTATTCCTAAGTCCAGCACCCTACAGCGCAAGTCATGGTAACGACTTGCCTTGTGATGTACCGCGATCTAAAAGATCGCGTTGTAACATCATACAACCGGAAATAGCAGTCTTGGGCCTCTCAGTCGAGGAAAATTCCAATCTCACGCAAAGAGAGGTTGGCGCACAGGTCAGAATTCTGGTTTGTGCGTTAATTATCACACTTGCTCTTTTACTCTGACATATTTCTCCCAATAAAACCTAGCAAAGTGTATTGGGTGCACTAAGTACTTCTCATTTCCAGGACCAAACCTTTGCTTGGCATAAAATGTATTTACCGCATCTGTAGAATACCTCACTCTGGAGTGCTGTAAATCCCACTCTTTATTTCCAGCACCTCAGAGTCAAGGCATTTGTCTATGTTTTGGAGAAAGATCCGCATAGAAGAAGGCATTAAGTATTTCTTGATTTCTATTTATTTACACGTCCCATTTAGTCGGAAGTAGCATATGTTTTAGTATACTGACTTGACTTCCTGTCCATTCATGATAACCGACTGTTTAGATGCAGACTCCGGTTGCTGGTGGCAAGAATAGCCTGGACATTTATTTACGTAACTGTATGAATACGGAAGGCTCTCTAAGCCTTAGGTGGGAGGGCACACACACAGTTCACATACAATAGTAGTTTCCCATTGACTGCATCGTTGTGGCTTTTGGTCAAACAGATTCACCACGCTTACTATTGCTCATCATCGAGATGAAAGGGGAAAGAAATGACCTTGAAAATAGTCCTTTGTCCCTTTGATTTGTAATGTGCAGCCAAGGCCTTTGTGGGGATTGTCACCGTCCCATTCTATAGTCGAGACTTATTTGAGAGCTGCAAACTTACTTTGTAAAAATAAAAATTTGCCCTAGGCGCCAACTTATCTGTTGAGCCATTTTCTTCGATTTCATCAGCTATTCAATTTTGAATGATGAAAATCCTCACCATCCCCTAATAATTGTCAAACGTGTTCCCCTGTACAAGGACGATACATTTTCTTTGATATAAAGACATGTTTTTTCACAAAATTCAGAAAATAGATTTCCTCCATTCAGGCTGAAGCACATCTCTAGACACCATTCTGTCCTTTATCGTGCCACTTTGAATTATGTATCTTTCTATTTTTTCTAAAACTTTCCTCTTTTCTTTCATATGTCCTCTGTTAATGATTTCAGAGGTGACATGCAGGTTCTTTCTGTTGTACGTCCTGTTGGGGAATGCTTGGCCCAGGGAAGGATAGGAAAGTGAAGAAAGGATCAGAAAGAACAGAAAGATTAATGCCTCCCGGACAGATTTTTCCGTATAAACCCCTGGTGTTGGATATGTGAGAAGTGTTCCTACCTTGAGATAAGCTAAGGCCCAAGGAATCTGCAGACTCCTCATAAGGAAGGTAACCCTGAAGCAGTCAGTGCAAACCTGTCAGACAATACAACAGAAAAAGTAATATAGGATAAAGCAGAAAATAAGGCGCTCCTCTTACAGGTTCTGAACTTCTACTTGTGGTGAATATAAACTTGGAGGTAGATAATACAAAATCTGTATGTTATCCCCAAGGTAGGATGAACTCGAAAAGAATAACCAGAAACTAAACCATGCAAAGAAAATGCAAACAGGATTTGTATCTGCACCGGTGTGGGGGTAAAAGTATTATAGTACAGTAAAGTACATACGATCCCACATCAGTCACTGGTACTTGTTTCCCTCCCAGGATTATCCACCCTTTCTTGGGCGCATCAAAGAAGGGTCCCTAATAGAAAGGTTTAGAGTCTGTAAAATCTAAGGTTTATCAGAAGCTGTTTGGATAGTTTTCAGCCATCAGGGGTGACTGCCTACTTGAATGTTTGTGAGGAGAGAGGGGCATCTGGGTTCCTAGCCTACTGAAAAGGGTGCAGCCAACGTGAGCACAGGACCTAACGTGTGGCAGATGGCAGGGCAAGCAAGTCCCAGTGATGGAAAGAATGGTTAAACGAAGCAGAAGCATGGGAGGTCATTTAGGGGGAAGAGGAAAAGGATGTCTTACTTGTGCAACATGTGTCATCAGAAGGCCTCTACTAAGATGGTTGTACCAAATGTGGTTGGCACATGATGGAGGGAGAAAGTTATGTTTCCATTACTGGACTGAGAGGCTTTATCCTGCCAGTGCCTCACTCACGAAATCTCCTGGCTGCTGAAAGTGGGGTGCAGTAGGCTTGTGAGGAATTGGGTTGTTGGTGAGAGGGCAAGTGGGGGGGTGGGTACAAGTAACAACCACAATCCTTGTCGGTAAGCAGCCATGACAACGCGGGCTTTACCCCGCACTGCCATTACGATGCTGCTTTTACTACGCAAGTCATTACAACAACTTGCGCTGGAGGGCGCTGTTGGAAAAGGAATAGTTTAATTTTCTATTCCAACACCTTCCTTACTGTAACGTGGGCTGGAGTTGGAATAGAAAATGAAACTATTCCACTATCCAGCGCCTACAGCGAAAGTCGTTGTAACGACTTGCGTTGTAAAAGCAGCGTCGTAATGGCAGTGCGGGGTAAAAGCCCGCGTTGCCATATCATCCATCCATCCTTGTCAGGGTTAACCACAAACAGTCACTAAATTGACCTGTGCTTTACTCTCTGGTAGTTTGGCATAACGAAAGTCAGGTTTAACCTAAAGGCAATGTGAAAAGTATTTGTCCTGCACACAAACAGTAATAAAGTGAACAGACAACACAATAAATATCCCACATCAATTTAGAAAAATAGAGTACAATGAATACATTTTTTGACATCAAAACAACAAAAATCAAAATGATAGAACAGTTGATATGACATTTCATTTTATTTTTGTCAATTTTCTTTATTGGGTTTTAATACAGCACATCAGTGGACAGTATCAGCAATCAGCAACAGAATCTTCAGTAATCCACAATAGTACATTATGGAGACAAGCAGTTTCCCATATATACTGATACAACATTATAGTGGTCAAGAACTCCAACAATAACACTGTCAGTGATTTGTCTGTTCCAGAAAATATGAAGTCTTACCCAACAGCGATGTCCCTTCCCCCAACAAATCTATTGTAAACTATAAAACTTCAGAACTGTGAGTGAGATCATTAAGTTCATTGCTTGTGAAGTTGACGTAGGCGAGCCCGGTCCAAGGGGCCCTCCCCAGGGCGCCATTGAATCTCAGGGTCTTCTACAGTCCATTCTACTATTCAGGATGTTAGAGTTGAAAAAGATGCTGTACACATGTTGGAGTGGAGCAAGCCACAGGTGGCAGGTCAGTGGACAAGAAGGACACCAAAGGACCCCAGTTATATTCAAAACTTTTTAAGTTGTCTAGGAGTATATCAGCCATTTGCTCCATTGACAAAGCATGCCACAGGCAGGCATGCCACTGAGTGATTGAGGGAGGAGTTTTTTTCCACGTGGCTGCCAGTGCTGTCTTGGCTGCTCCTAGACATATCCATATGATTGAACGGTCACCTGTGTTTTGGTATTTAAAGGTCTTGTCTGGGAGCCCCAATAAAACAAATCCCAGTGTAAAGGGATCAGATATGACAGTATGTCTTTAATTTGTGCTAAGATTAAGGACCAGAATGGACATATTGGGCAATCCCACCAAATATGATGGAAATCTCCTAGCAACCCACACCCTCTCCAGAAAAGGTCAGCTGTGTTTGGAAAGATGTTTTTGAGTTTAATAGGGTACAAGTACCAGGATCACTGAAAGAATATCGATAGCAAAAATATAGACCTACAAAAATATCGAGTAAAAAATATAAGAATGCCAAAATATCGACTTCCTATCTTCAAACGAATCTATGACATAATATCGACAGACAGAATATCTACATACAAAATTATCGACACAAAAATATCAACATCAAAAATATCGGAGTTATATCTTCATAAAGGTAAGTACAAAAATATCGAGAAAAAAATATCGTAGTACAAAAACATCGAAATTAAAAATATCGTTTTTTTAAATGTATTAATAATAATGTAAAAATATTTTAAAAATACATATAATTTTACAAATATTAAATAAAAACATTAAAACATATTTAAAAAATTATAACTAATACATATACATTTAAAATAAATTAAACTCTACATATACATTAATATATATACTTACTCCACATATTGCAACAGTAGGAAAGGCGTTGGATAACGTAGGGGTAAAAATTACTATTCCCACTCCAGAGGATGCAACAGTAGGGAAAACGTTGGATAGCGTAGGGGTAAAAATTACTATTCCGACTCCAGAGAGTGCAACTGTATGGAAAGCGTTGGATAGAGTAGGGGTAAAAAATACTATTCCCGCTCCAGAGGGTGCAACAGTAGGGAAAGAGTTGGATAGCGTAGGGGTAAACATTACTATTCCCACTCCAGAGGGTGCAACAGTAGGGAAAGCGTTGGATAGCGTAAGGGTAAAAATTACTATTCCCACTCCAGAGGGTGCAACAGTAGGGAAAGCGTAGGATAGAGTAGGGGTAAAAATTACTATTACCACTCCAGAGGGTGCAACAGTAGGGAAAGCGTTGGATAGCGTATGGGTAAAAATTACTATTCCCACTCCAGAGGGTGCAACAGTAGGGAAAGCGTTGGATAGCGTAGGGGTAAAAATTACTATTCCCACTCCAGAGAGTGCAACAGTAGGGAAAGCGTTGGATAGCGTAGGGGTGAAAAATTACTATTCCCACTCCAGAGGGGGCAACAGTAGGGAAAGCGTTGGATAGCGTAGGGGTAAAAATTACTATTCCCACTCCAGAGAGTGCAACAGTAGGGAAAGCGTTGGTTAGCGTAGGGGTAAAAATTACTATTCCCACTCCAGAGGGTGCAACAGTAGGGAAAGCGTTGGATAGCCTAGGGGTAAAAATTACTATTCCCACTCCAGAGAGTGCAAAAGTAGGGAAAGCGGTGGATAGCATAGGGGTAAAAATTACTATTCCCACTCCAGAGAGTGAAACAGTAGGGAAAGCGTTGGTTAGCGTAGGGGTAAAAATTACTATTCCCACTCCAAAGGGTGCAACAATAGGAAAAGCGTTGGATAGCGCAGGGGTAAAAATTACTATTCCCACTCCAGAGGGTGCAACAGTAGGGAAAGCGTTGGATAGCCTAGGGGTAAAAATTACTATTCCCACTCCAAAGGGTGCAACAGTAGGGAAAGCGTAGGATAGCGTAGGGGTAAAAATTACTATTCCCACTCCAGCGAGTGCAACAGTAGGGAAAGCGTTGGATAGCGTAGGGGTAAAAATTACTATTCCCACTCCAAAGGGTGCAACAATAGGAAAAGCGTTGGATAGCGTAGGGGTAAAAATTACTATTCCCACTCCAAGGGATGCAACAGTAGGGAAAACGTTGGATAGCGTAGGGGTAAAAATTACTATTCCCAATCCAGAGGATGCAGCAGTAGGGAAAACGTTGGATAGCGTAGCGGTAAAAATTACTATTCCCACTCCAGAGGATGCAACAGTAGGGAAAGCGTTGGATAGCGGAGGGGTAAAACTTACTATTCCAACTCCAGTGAGTGCAACAGTAGGGAAAACGTTGGATAGCGTAGGCCTAAAATTTACTATTCCCACTCCAGTGAGTGCAACAGTAGGGAAAGCATTGGATACCGGGAAAGTAAAAATTACTATTCCCACTCCAGAGGGTGCAACAGTAGGGAAAGCATTGGATAGCGTGAGGGTAAAAATTACTATTCCCACTCCAGAGGGTGCAACAGTAGGGAAAGCGCTGGATAGCGTAGGGGTAAAAATTACTATTCCCACTCCAGAGAAGGCAACAGTAGGGAAAGCGTTGGATAGCGGGAGGGTAAAAATTACTATTCCCACTCCAGAGAGTGCAACAGTAGGGAAAGCGTTGGATAGCGTAGGAGTAAAAATTACTATTCCCACTCCACAGAGTGCAACAGTAGGGAAAGCGTTGGATAGCGTAGGGGTATAAATTACTTTCCCACTCCAGAGAATACAACAGTAGGGAAAGCGTTGGATAGCGGGAGGGTAAAAATTACTATTCCCACTCCAGAGAGTGCAACAGTAGGGAAAACGTTGGATAGCGTAGGAGTAAAAATTACTATTCCCACTCCAGAGAGTGCAACAGTAGGGTAAGCGTTGGATAGCGGGAGGGTAAACATTACCATTCCCACTCCAGAGAGTGCAACAGTAGGGAAAACATTGGATAGCGTAGGAGTAAAAATTACTATTCCCACTCCACAGAGTGCAACAGTAGGGTAAGCGTTGGATAGCGTAGGGGTAAAAATTACTATTCCCACTCCACTGAGTGCAACAGTAGGGAAAGCGTTGGATAGGGTAGGGGTAAAAATTACTAATCCCACTCCAGAGATTGCAATAGTAAGGTAAGCATTGGATAGCGTAGAGGTAAAAACTTACTATTCCCACTCCAGTGAGTGCAACAGTAGGGAAAGCGTTGGATAGCAGGAAGGTAAAAATTACTATTCCCACTCCAAATAGAGCAACATTAGGGAAAGTAAATACTTCATATATAATTAAAAATAAATTAAATATTAATACCAATTACACATTATTTAAAATGAATTCCCAATTTCAGATATTATATTAATTATTCAATTAAAAATAATAAAATTAATTTAATTACTAAAAAAATAATTACCTATTAATACAAAATATTTACCAATAACAATAAATTATTAAAACAATTAAAAATAATTAACAATTAATTCAAAATAAATACCAATTTATATATTAATTTTTTTTTATTAATTACAATTAAATGACTTCACACCCAATTCCCCTATAAACCCACAACAAAAATTAAATAAATAAAATTCACAGAATTATCAATTAATCAATTAATAAACATTAATTACCAATTATATATTAATTAAATACCAATTAAAAAATAAAAAAACAATTAATTGTAAATAAGTAGCAATTAATAAATTCACATGTTTAATTATTTATAATTAAACTACTTCCCACCCTATTCCCCTATAAACCCACAACCCGCTCAAAAAAAAAAGAAAATAACAAAATTATCAAATAATAAATTAAAAAATAATAATTACCAATTATAATTTAATTAATTACCAATTAAAAATTAATTAACAATTATTTTCAAATAAGTTCCAATAAAAAAATGTAAATATTTAATTAATTATAATTAAATTACTTCTCACCCTATTCCCCTATAAACCCCTAACCCGCTCCAGAAAATAAATGAATAAAATGAACATAATTATCAATCAATTAATAAAAATTAATTACCAATTATATTTTAATTAGTTGCCAATTAGAAATTAATGAACAACTAATTGTAAATAAATACCAATAAATTAAAATATTTAATTAATTATAATTAAATTACTTTCCACCCCATTCTCCTATAAACCCACAACCCACTCCGGAATTATATTACGCAAAAATTAAATAACATAAATTTACTTACCTAAAATTCGATATTTTTGCTGTCTATATTCTTTCCCTCGATATTTTTGTTGTCTATATTCTGTACATTCGATATTCTGTCCATTCTATATTTTTGAATCGATATTATTGTCATTCTATTCGATATTTTTGTAGTCTATATTCTGTCTTGTCTATATTCTGTCTACTCGATATTTTTAACTCGATATTTAGCTACCTCGATATTTTTGTGTTCGATATTATGTCTGTATACCCAAGTACCAATCATATAATAAATTGTAGTGAGCATTTCTTATCCCCACTGAGTGGCCGAACCTTGGTATGTTGCCCCGTAGTTTCTGCCATTGTTCTTAGGGATGGCGTCCTCCAAGACTAACCCTGGGCGGAATTTGCGTAGTCGCGCTATGCAAAGTTCCACGAAACGGCAAAAAATCTCCGCGCGCGCAATTCCGCGAGCTTGTTGAATTGCTTGTTCTGCCCATTACACTACAACTTTAACTTTGTTGCTAGTGTGTGTGGGGCTGGGCTTCGATGCGAGTTCACATGCCTCTTGTTTATAAACTGTCAGAGACCGATCAGAGCAGCAGATGAGGAGAAAGAACCTCCTGGTCACAGGAGCTACACAGGGATTGCGCTCAAGAAAGTCATGGATGCAAAGACCTCCATCAAGGATCACAGCTAATTGTTGACGGTAGATATGTTGAGAAAGCACACCTGCCCAGCCTCGAGGGGCTGACAAACATTTTGGGCTGATTAATGCGTTACTGAATTTGTGCTTCAATTCAGGCACCTTCTTTATTTACATCTGTAAGTGCTTCCTGTTGAGGATTCATTTTTGTGACAGGAGCATCGTGTCAGAATGAATCCTTCCCTGCATATTTATCCAAGAATATGCCACCATTTTGTGCAATACCTCTACTCAACTGGAGTACTTTCTACTGGCTAATCAGTAAGTGCTACCTCATTGAGAAAAATGTATAGTGCTTCTTCTACACTACAGCTGGGTAAAGGGCCAGAAGAGTTGCCTCCAGTGACCATGTGTGTCTGTAACTTTGCCACCGCGCCGAAAGGCGCCGGGGTCCCTTGAGAGAGCTGTCCATCATAGTGGATAAAGGGTGGGAAGACGTTGCATACCGCTAGTGTGTGTGGGGTGGGGACAAATGGGCGGAACTTCTATGCAAGTTCTCATGGCTCTTGTTAATAGTGGGTCAGGGACCGATCAGAGCAGCAGATGAGGAGAAAGAACCTCCTGGTCACAGGAACTACACAGGGATTGTGCTTGAGAAACTCATGGATGCAAAGACCTCCATCAAGGACCACAGCTAATTTTTGACGGTACATTTGGGGAGAACACACTTGCCCAGCCTTGAGCGTGCTGACAAACTATTTGGGCTGATTAATGCATTACTGAATTTGAACTTTAACTCAGGCACCTGCTTTATATCCGTAAGTGCTTCCTGTTGAGGTTTAATTTTTGTGACAGGAGCATCATGCCAGAATGAATTCTGCCCAGCATTTATCCAAGAAGATGCCACCATTTTGTGCAATACCTCTACTCAGTCACAGCCGCCGCAGATCATGGATTGTTCGGCAATTCCGCGTGGAACGCGGAATCGCTGGAATTTTACAAATTCCGCGAGCAGAACGGAATTTACCTCCCACCCTTATCCAAGACCCCAGTAGTCCACATGTTGTAGTCTAACTTTGGGGGATCCCATCCATGGTACAAATCCAAAACAGTGAGACATCCACCTTCCCTCCAGAGATCGAAAGGGCCTGACTTAAATGCCGGGGGAAAGGGCAGATTAAACTGAATGTGGGTAAACAGGGAAGGAAATGTGGTCCAGGAAAGGTTCACCTTGTCCCAGGCTTTAAGAGTGGTTGTTGTAGGTATCCTAATGTACCCATTTAGGGGGTCAGTCCAATTTTGGTTTCCATAGTAGATCCCAAATTTAATGGTCCACCATTGCACAGTCCATACAGAGCCAGTGTTTATCTGACTCCCTCAGAGACCATTCAGAGATCACTCTCTGTTAAGGCACCTTGTAATAAGAGGGGAAGTCTTGCAGGGCCAGTCTGCTCCTCCCCTTAGGAAGGTGCAACCGTTAATATGGGAGTTTGGCTCTATGACCTCGCCGAGTAAATTTTATCACCAGTGAGCAAAGATTTTTGAAGAATCCTTGCTCTACTTCAATTGGAAGGTCTAGAGCTAACCCAGATGGTAGACGCTCCTACACATCAAGTCAACAACACACTGGATGGGGTCTGCTCTAACTTCATCCTTCTTTCTGCCGACTCACCCATCCCTCAAATATGGTCAGGCCACAATTTTGTGCCCCTCACGTTTAAGATACCTCTGTAAAATCATCGGAACAAACAACCAATCAGCCTGCAACCTAGGTGTAATTGGACACAACTATCACGCAATCCCAAGCTAGTTACTACAGCACGGGCCCTGGTGCCTACCCTGATAGGGAACACCGCAGAAGACTCACATCTCTTCCATAACTGGATGACCACTGTCAGAGACGAACTCATTTCACAAGCCAAAAACGTAAACAAAAAAAATGATGATGAAAAGAAAACATGCCAGAAAAATCCATGGTTTACACCCACTCTCAATCAAGCACACCTCCAATGCAAACAACAAGAGCGGAAATGGAGAAAATGTTATGACGCAGTAGAAACACAAGCATAGAAAATAAGTAGAAGCCTTTACCATACACAGATCAAATTAGCAAAAAAAGAAGGCTATTCAATCAAAATACTAGAAGCCAATCTGGACCCAAAAATTATTTCTTGGGTCGTACAGTCCTATACCAATCCTAAAGAGCTCCATAAAAAAATACCCTCGTCCCAGAGGCTTTGCAATCAAATATCATTCTTTTTTGAAGAAAAGATTATGAATGTTCAAAATGATTTCACCATGGACCCAGTCCCGACCAAATACGCCATCCAGGAGCATGAACCTGAAACCACAAAGCGCTCTTTATGCTAATTTAAACCAGTATCACTGGATCAAACTAGAGAAACAATCCTAGCATGCAAATCAGGCTCTCCCCTGGATGCCACCAGGTACTCCTCAAGGCGGCTACTCACTGCTTCTCTGGCGGGCAGGACTTCCTCTCCCTGCTCGCCGGATATGGGCAAAGCTCCGCCCACAGTCAGGCAAGGCCGCCTGATTTCCGGGCCGCCACGCTGGTTCGCGGCGGCTCTTTAGGAGATTTCCATATGCAGGGTGGGCACCCGCGGAGTAAATAAGCAGGGTGGGCACCCGCCAAAACCATAATTGGCACCAGTAGGCAGGGTGGGCACCCAAAGGGCAAATAACAGGAGAGCGGGGTGGCACCCATCTTGGAAGTAAAACACAAGCGGCCATACCGCGGGGTGGGCACCCGCCACGAAGCCAGCAATAGCAGGGGAATCCCCACGCTGGGGGTTCCTCCCCAAAATGATTGCAGCCCAGCGCTGCAAGGGGGAAGCAGACAAGCTCCTCCTCAGGACCACAAAGTGCTCTACAAGCATAGAAATAAAGCGCTCACCAGGCGCTAGGCTTAAGATCCTCAGAGATGAAGAAATGAGGCAAAAGGTCCCAAAATGGAAGGGTCTCCCAGGTCCAGGGGCAAGGCAGGGCCCAGGGAAGCAAGCCCTCAATGCAGCCACCCCAGGGCCCCAGCAGCAGCACGCCCCCACCGGAACAGCACTCCAGAAAACTGAACACTCAGCATTTACATGGGGTCACAGCCCCTATATTTATACTACCTTTCCCTTAGTATAAAGGTGCAGGTCATGGGGGAACCAGATGCAACTGGTTCAGGGGAGCTTTGGAGCACTTTGTTTTCCTCAGCTCCTCTCTCCTTTGTCAGATGGGGGCTCAGGGATTAGGCGCACCCCAGGGGGCAGAGCCAGCATTGTGGAGGGAAGGCACAGTCCTATTCGGGTCCCAAGTGTAGCTCCTCCCTCCCATCTACATGCAGATCTCCCTATTCACCACTGGGCAGATTCCTCCTGGCTCCTGGAGCCACCCACACCTCTCAGCTCAAGTCAATCACAAGCCAGACATGCAGGCAGACACATAGTACACAGAAATGCCAACTTCTAAAAGTGGCACTTCTCCACCATTCACCATAAATCTGCGCACACCATTGCGCAGCATTTATTCTCACGAGTTCATACATACCAAACTCGCCCCTGGCATTCCTCTCATATCAGGAATTACAATGGACACACATATCCCCCATGTATTCCTATGGGAGGGCAGGCCAATCTCACCACACACATTTAGAGAGGGCACGCACTTTACACTGGGCCACAGTGCTAAAGTGCCCAGAGATCTAAAATCACTACCACTATATCAGAGCTTAAGGCAAAAAGTTCAGGGGTAAACCTGCCAACAGGGCCAAGTCCAAGAACAAAGAATTATCCACCTTTATAGAGACGGCCATCATCCTCCACCCCCAACAGTCTGGCTTCCATCCTAAACACTCCACTGAGTCTGCAATTCTGGAAATAACCAACATTTTTAAAAATTATACCAAACAGAGGTAGGAAGGCTGTGCTGATCCTACTCGACCTATCGGCTGCGTTTGATACCATTTCACACACCATCCTCCTATCAAGACTCAAATCTAGCAGCATCTCGAACACTGCATTAGAATGGATAAAATCCTTCCTCTCCAAGCTCATACAAGTCGTGTCCCTGGGAACTTTCTTATCTGTCGAACAGACCATCACAACTGGAGTGCCTCAAGGGTCCACACTAAGTTAAGTCCAATGTTGTTCAGCGTTTATATAACTCCACTTATCTCACTGATTACATCCTGCGGGATCGAAGATACTTCCTACATAGATGACACCCAAATGATACTATCCCTGGATCAAAACTCCAAGGATGCGGAACTCAACTTTAAAAGATGTGTGACCAAGGTCTTTCAGTGGATGAAGGATAACCACCTTAGGTGCAACACCAACGAGCCTGAGGTACTACAAATATAAGCAAAGAAGTCTTATTTCTACCAAGTGATTGTTGGCCAGAGGGTACTTCACCCCCACCTGAGACTGTGAAGGTAGCAAGACATCTAGGAGTGCAATTTGACTCCGCCCTCACCTTCCAACCACACGCAGTGAAGATTGCAGGGACCTGCTTCATAATAATACGATCCTTGAGGAACATTTTCGACTTTATCTCCCTCGCAGCAAGGAAATCAGTAGCAGTCGCCTTAATCCTTTCTCGACTCGACTACTGCGACAGCCTCCTGCCAGGCGCCAGCAAAAAAACTTTTAAAAGACTCCAAGTAGTCCAACACGCAACAGCACAGCTTGTTTTAAAACTCCCTCGTAGATCTTCCACCTCAGCAGACCTCAAAACCCTTCATTGGCTCCCATTACACAAGAGAATTCTGTTTAAAATCCTTCTAATCACCTTCAGAGCGTCACTCCAGATAGGACCAAAATATCTCTCATCTAGCAACTGAGAATGTTAAAAACCGAAACACAATACAGAAAGGCTCTAAAAACTTGGATCTTCGGAGCAACAGATGAACTCTACATCTCTCTCATTTAAGACCTTCAGAGCTGCACCTTACCTCAGTATCCAGCGCCAGGATGCTCCATTCGGAGTGACATTCAGCACTTTACTAATAGCGCCTTTTATTTCATTGAAAAAGATACAAGAACCCCTATAAGAGAGTCATTTTGAGGGCTTGGATATGACCAACCCATGATAGGTACATGGGAGCCCACTGTTTGAGGTCTGTTTTAAATTGCTGGAAAAGTGGATGGTAGTTGGCTTACAGAGGTCAGATATCTTAGGAGTGATTTTAATCCCCAAGTATGTAAATTTCTTTTGGACCCAAAGGAAGCAGGTATTGTTTGCTAGCGTCTCCATCTCAGATGGAGAGAGAGTCAAATTTAAGAGGAAAGATTTATGGATATTAATACAGGATCCTGACACTTTCTCAAAAAGTGTTCGTTTTGTTGAGAGACCACCAGTGAGGTTGTGGGCCAAGTCAGGGAGAGCAGCATATAGTCTGAAAACAGTGCCATTATATGGTTTATAGATACAAAGCATAAGCCCTGGATCACTCTTTCTTCTCTTATCTTGCTGCAAGGAGCTTTATGCTGAGATCGAATAAGAGCAGTGAGAGGGGGCTTCCCTGTTGAGTGAAGAGCTCAGTCCCCACCCCATTTAAAATTCCAGGGGGTGTGAAAAAGGAAGGGCCAATCCACTCGGTTGAAAGCTTTTCCAAGGTTCTAGTGCCAGTAAAACTTCTGGGATACGTTTTTAAGTAGCCTTTTTAACCAGGTGGATCACCCTTCTAAAATTATCATGCGTTTGTCTCTCCTTGATAAAGCCAGACTGATCTGGATTCATCAGATCCAGCATGAAGTCCTCTAGTCGTGACGCTAACATTTTTGTGTCAAAGTTTAGTAAAGCAATGGGTCAACAGAAGGCACAAAAGTGTAGGTCTTTCCCTGGCTTTGGCAAGATAGAGTTTAGGGCTTCACTCATTGTTGGAAAATGAGGCTGTATCTGTGAGGCCTGCACAAATAACATGACTACATTTGTCCTTCACTGGGAACCAAACACACAATTGTAGCGCCTGACTCTAAGAGGGTAGCGTTGCAGAGCAGTCTGAGGATTACTCAAGGGAGGTGGTGTGGGCTAGTAATCGCCATTACAGATGCGCAGCAATAACACTCAATAATTGATGGTCCAGTCTGTACTTTGCTTTATAAAAGTAAGAGTACATTTATTAAACACACACACACACTACTCAATACTATGCACCAGTTTACAAATATACATAAGCTGTTGGAATTACTTTGAGACATTGCATAACATCTCCACACCTCCTGCAGGGGGGTGGGGTCTAGTACCACCACTACCATGTATGCACATCATCTTGCCCCCAAATGCAGTTAGTTGAACCTAACCTGGAGCGAGGGCCCCGCGCCCTGGCATCATCCCAGCGGGGACCCACCACGTTAACGCAACAAGCATTTAAAATAGGTACACCTGCCCTGGTGACCCACAACCCTTAGTGAGCATTTCCTACTGACCATGAAGTATACACCCCTACGTCTGAAGGGCTAACAGTCTGGGTTCTTCACCTAAGCGCAGCAGCAAGAATACATATTTAAGCATCACTTTAGAATTACAGTACTCATCACATTTGTTGGACATTAGAATGTGTTGTATTTATAGCCCCTAAAGGCATAACAGATGAAATCACAGGATTACGCACATACAGCCAGACACCTTAGCAGGAATGTCTGGCTACATAACCCCACTTTGCTTATGACATCACCTTATACAGGTACTTCACATTACACATGTGACCTTCAATCCCTCTAAAAGAAATAACGTTAGTAAATGCATTTCTGGTGCAATTACACCTCTTCACCTTCAGGGGATGCCCTTCTCTGGACATCCCCAACTAAGCCCTTCATCCCTTGGCGCACTTCTCAATCCTCCTCCAGCTGTAGAACAAAAGTTCCAGCCCAAGATGAGCTAAAATGCTGGCTGAGCCCTTGAGGGGTTATTCTTTTTAAGGGAGGGATTTCCAATTTTCGTGCTGGGGAGACTGCGTTGCTCCAACAGCTCCCCCTGCACCTTGGCACAACGGTGGTTGTGAACCCGTTCTACTGGGGCCACCACAAGCAAAGAAATTGTTGTTTGCCCTGGCCTGCAAGGCATTATGGGAACTGTTTAATATTAGAGCCGCTCCCCCGCTGCTCTGGGGAGAGGCCCGCTGCCTTTCCCCCAGGAGCCCACCCCCGGCCGCTTGCTGGTTTTTCAGTGGCCCTGTCCCACCTGGGCCACTCGCAGCTCTGCCCTTTTGTTTCGAGGTCCTGGTCCCACCCGGTACCCCCACATGCTCACTCACTGGAGGGCAGCCTGGGGTGCCCACCCCCGGCTGCACCTGCCGGCTCCCCGCCTGGCCACCACCTTCGCATGCTGCCATGGGAGCCGGCATACCTTTTCTGGTCTGCCCGAGAGCAGACGTGAGGCCGCTTCCCCGCTTCAGCAGGTCTTCGGGGGAGTGCAACGGAACTCCCCCCACCTCCTCCTCACTTCGGGGCCCAGGGATGGGGTTCCGGGCCCCTGGACAGTCTTCACGGGGGCGCAAAGGCACCCCCCGACTTCATTCTTCTAGCCGGGGACCAGGGTCCCGTGCCCCTGATTACTTCACAGGTGAGTGCAACGGTGCTCCTCGGCTTGACTTCTACTGCGAGGGGGGTTGTGCGACAGTGCCCCCCCTCCTCTGCAGCACCATCACCATTGGGGCCCGGAGTTGGGATCCCGGGCCCCTGAACTCTCCTTGAGGGGGCACGATGGCGTACCCCCTCCACTAATGTCTTTGGCGACCAGGGTGGGCTCCTGGCAACCCTCATGGGCCAGTTCACGGGGAGCGTGATGGCGCTCCCTAACTTTACTTCTTTTTAGGGGCAGCCCCCGGGACCTGACTCACCCTGTGGGGCATCTCCAAGACCGGCGGCAGAGCCCCATGTGCTTCGTCATCGGCCTTCCAGAGTTAAAAGGTTGCCTACCTTCTGGGGGCATTTCTGGGCTCTTCTTGCTGCTGGTGGTGCTCCCCAGTCACTGGGAACACTGTCTGAGCTAGCCTTTCACCCGGCTCTCCTCCTGGGCCTCTCTTCTTCCTTCGCAGAGGTCCCTGCTTCTGCGCACTGGCGCTGGCGTTGTTCTGGATCCTAGGACAGTCAGGGTGTTCCTCCTTCCAACCGCCGTTTGTGCCAGGCTACAGCAGCCTCCACTTCAGCAGACCACACCCCACAGAGAGCTTCTCTTCCTGTGCAAGTCCTTTTAAAGATTTGGGGCTGGGCGGGGGCTGGCAGAAAATCTCTGTTTGCCATATCACACAGCGAAACTTCACTTCTCAGCCTCTGCTCCCTCTTTCCTGCCCAGGCCTCTGGGTTTGTTCAAAATGGCGTCGTCCAGGGTCTCCTGCCACATGGTCTCTGAGAGCCCCTTTCCCCCCAGGCTGCCTTCTCTCCAGAGCTGCATGGTGCCTGGCACCAGGTGTCAGCTACTGATGGATGAACCTGTAGATCCACCCATTTTCTCCTTTTGGATTGAAGGCCCTTGCCCTTGTAATGCTTGTTGTGCTGGGCTGGGCTTCTGAGGCCCCGGCTTGGAGAGGGAGGTCATTAAATCAGCCTGGCAAAGGTAGCCCCCAGCCAGGCCCTGGTTATAAGCTGACTCGGAGAAATCTAACATTTCTGGATGACCCAGAAGCAGTACAAATGTAACTTTGCACTCTGCAGAATACTTCTTCTCACACAAGTTACAGTGGACTTTAGTGCGTGTATGGAATTTGTAGGCCTTAGGAAAGTGTCACCAGCCCATGGGCTCCACTTCCCCATAGGAGAATAATGAAGTGAAAACATTAAAACACACTGCCTTTCCCTGGCATGTTTCTTTCCAGCGTATAAAGACTATTCCATGTCACTACCCAGTTCTGCATAAGTTGTGCCACACCATTCACTTTGTAGCTGCTCCTGGGCTGCGCACACCAGGAATCTCCCTTACCTTACTGCCGCTGCTGCGCATCAGCCTAGTGAGGCTAGGGGGACACCAGTAAAATCCACATGCAGTCTCTTTCATCATGAGTTCACTGTTGGTGAGTCCCAACTCCTGAGGCTCTCCCACAGTAAAAGCTCAACAAATAGGTGCTCAAAAAGTGATAAATCCGGGTGGCCCAGAGTGTCAGAACCACATTCTAACATTCATCAAGTGCGTAACCTCTCGAGAGGGGGCTTTATAATTAAAGCGTGTAGCCAAGTAGTGTACCAACTTGAAATGGAAGGTCTTTAAAAATTCAGCCTTGAGGCCATCAGGCCCGGTGATTTTTAAAGTTTAAGGGCAGAAGTGGCAGACTTCCCAGACTCTCTTTTTGGTCTTTGGTCACCTGGGGAAGAGTTATATCATTGAAGTATTTTAGTTGGTCAGTTGTCACAGATGACTCACCTGTGTACATTTTGTTATTAAAACCTGCAGAAGGCTGCAGCTTTGTCTGCATCCACTATTGATACTCTCCATCCTTTTAGGCTGAGGTGAATAATATATTCATTTTGGTGCTTTACTTGCAATTGGCGAGCGAGGCACGCTCCCACCTTATTTCCCTGGTCATAGGTCCCAAATTTGAAACAGAGGAAGGTGAACTCAACGCAATTCATATTTATGACGTTCAACTTGTCCCTCAAGGCAGTAACTTTCCGTTGTAGAGGTAAGGAGGGATTTTCTTTGTGAGCCTTTTCTGCTTGTTGTAGTTCTTCCTCCAGTGCTAACCTATCCAGGGTTTTTTACTTGGTTAAAGTGTCCAAGAGGGAAATTCAGTTCCTCCTAATAACGGCTTGAAAGGCATCCCAATTAATACATAAGTCAGTAACACATGGCTCATTTACATTGAAAAAGCCTCTGATAGACTTGCGCAGTTCGTTTCAGAAAAGGGGATCTTGTAGAAGTGCACTGGGGAAGAACCACCTGCGGTATTTGGGTGTCAGAGGGGCCTATTCCAATGCCAAAGCCATTGGAGCATGGTCTGAGAGGGCTATCGGGCAAATTTCCGAATGTAATATAGAGTGTTCTGTGGATTGGCTTAGAAATACATAGTCGATATGTGAGTATGTGCAGTGCAAATGGGAAAGAGAAAGTGTAGTCTCGAGCTTCTGCATTAGTTGTTCTCCAAGAATCTATAAGGCCTGTGGAAGGGACGGTTTGTTTCTGTGCTTTGGGAAAGCTCCCAGTTAAGGCCCGGTGTGGATTGGTGCTGTCCAAATCTGGGTGCTATATAAGGATGAGGTCTCCCATCAGGATTAGTTCCCCTTCAGCAAATTCCCCAAGAATGAGGCATGATTCTAGAGAAGCTCTTTGGGCTTTTTTGGAGGCATAGTCGATAGCTATTGTGCTACTTCGATCTTTCACCATTAACATCACCCTCTGTATCAGATTTACAGCTGGTAGGTTGGAATTGAAGAGATGAGTGAAAGAGAAGGGCTACCAATCAATAAATCAATAAAGAATTTGTAGAGCGCACTACTTACTCGTGAGGGTCTCAAGGCGCCTGGGGAAAGAAAGAGGGGGCCGCTACTGGTCGAACAGCCAGGTCTTGAGTAGCCTCCTGAAGGTCAGCAGGTCTTGGGTCTGTTGTAGGCTCAATGGGAGGGAGTGCCAGGTCTTGGTGGCGAGTTGGGAGAAGGATCTGCCGCTGGTGCTTGTTCTTCTGATGCAAGGTACGGTGGCAAGTGCGAGTTCGGCGGAACGGAGCTGGCGGTTGGGGATGTAGTAGAAGAGTCGTCTTTTGAGGTAGGCTGAGCCGGTCTTGTGGAGTGCCTTTTGTGCGTGGATGAGTAGCTTGAAGGAAATCCTCTTGTTGACGGGGTGCCAGCGCAGGTTTCTCAGGTTAGGGGTGATGTGGCTGTGGAGTGGTACGTCGAGGATCAGGCGTGCAGAGGCGTTTTAAATGAGTTGAAGTTGTTTGATGAGCTTGGCCGGGGTTCCCGCGTAAAGGGCGTTTCCATAGTCGAGTCTGCTACTGACGAGGGCCTGGGTGACTGTTCTTCTTGTATCTGTCGGGATCCACCTATGGATCTAGCAGAGCATGTGGAGGGTGTTGAAGCAAGAGGAGGAGACTGCGTTGACTTGCTTGGTCATGGAGAGTGTTGAGTCGAGGATGACACCAAGGTTGCGTGCGTGGTCGGTGGGTGTCAGGGCTTCTCCCAGTGCCGTAGGCCACCAGGAGTCGTCCCAGGCTGAAGGGTTGGAGCCGAGGATGAGGACCTCCGTCTTGTCCGTATTCAGCTTCAGTCGGCTGATCTTCATCCAGTTGGCGACAGCCTTCATTCCTTCGTGGAGGTTGGATTTGACGGTGAGGGGGTCCTTAGTGAGGGAGAGGATCAGTGTCATCGGCGTAGGAGATTATGTTGAGGTTGTGCTGTCGGGCAACTTCTGCAAGCAGGGCTATGTAGATGTTAAACAGTGTCGGGCTGAGGGATGATCCCTGGGGTACACCACAGATGATCTTGGAGGCTTCGGATCGGAATGGGGGGAGGCGGACGCTCTGGGTTCTGCTGGAGAGGAAGGAGGTGGTCCATTCCAGGGCCTTGTCTCGGATCCCTGCGTCGTGGAGGCGTGTGCGTAGTGTGCGGTAGCAGACGGTGTGGAAGGCGGCGGAGAGGTCCAGGAGGATGAGGGCCGCGGTCTCACTGTTGTCCAGCAGAGTCCTGATGTCGTCAGTGGCGGCAATGAGGGCAGTCTCGGTGCGGTGGTTGCTATGGAACCCTGACTGGGATGGGTCCAGGATGCTGTTTTCTTAGAGGTATCAGGTTAGCTGTCTGTTGATGATCTTCTCGATGACCTTGGCTGGGAACGGAAGCAGGGAGATGGGCTGGAAGTTCTTGAGGTCTCTCTGGTCCGCCTTGGGTTTTTTGAGTAGGGCGTTGATCTTGGCGTCTTTCCAGTTCTCTGGGAAGGTCTTGAAGGAGAGATTGATGACGTTGCGCAGGTGGGGTGCGATGGAGCTGCTGGCTCTGATGAAGATGTGGTGCAGGTGTGGGTCTGACGGTGAGCCGGAATGGATTTTGCCTATGGTCTTGATGATGTCATCTATGTTCAGTTGGCCCAGGCTGGCAGGGGGGTCGTGGTCGTGGTGTCTGGAGTGTCGATGTCTGTTGGGGCTGTCTGGGCTTTGAAGCTGTCGTGGATGTCAGCGATCTTGCGGTGGAGGGAGGTGGCGAGGGAGTCGCACAGGGCTTGCGATGGCAGGATGTTCTTGGTGTTGGAGCTGGGGTTGGAGAGTTCCTTTACGATGTTGAAGAGCTCCTTGCTGTTGTGTGCATTGTTGTCGAGGTGGTGTTTGAAGGAGGTCCTCTTGGCAGACCTGATGAGGTGATGGTGTTTGCGGATTGCGTCTTTGTGGGCTCCGAGGCTGTCCGGTGTCTTTTCATTGAGCCGTTTCTACTCTAGTTTCCGGCAGGAGCTCTGGGGTGAACCAGCGAGCTCTCTTGCTGGTGTCTCTGTGGGTAGGTTTCTTCATCGGGTGAGGGTGTTGGCGCAGTCGTTGATCCAGCGTCTGAGTTTTCAGGCGACGGCGTCGATGTTGGAGGTGTCGCTGGGTGAGCTGAGAGCGAGGGTTGCGTGTAGTTTGTCTTCCGTGATTTTGCTCCTGCAGCGGCGGGGGATCTGTTGGATGTGGTGGTGTGTGGTGGGTTTCTGGAAGGTGAAGCTGATGCAGCGGTGGTCGGTCCAGAGGAGTTCGGTGGTGTGGCTGAAGGAGACGTGGGAGCTTGAGGAGAAGACGGGGTAGAGCGTGTGGCCGGCAGAATGGGTAGGCGTTGTGACGAGCTGCGTCAGTCGGAGGTTGGCGAGGTTGGTGAGGTTGGAGATCAGGGTGGTGGAGTTGCTGTCGTTGTTGTTCTCAAGGTGAAAGTTCAGGTCTCCGAGGAGGATGTAGTCGGTGGAGGTCAGGGCGTGCATGCTGATGAAGTTGGCAATGGATCAGCTGAATTGGGGTCAGGGTCTGGGGGGTCTGTAGATGAGGGTACCTCTGAGGGTGGTGTTGGGGTCTGTGTGGATTTGGAAGTGCATGTGTTCGGGGGTGCTGAGAGTGTCGTTGGTGTTGGTCGAGACCCTGATGCTTTTCTTGTGGACGATGGCGATTCCTCCTCCGACTCCGTTGGTGCGGTCTCTGCGGGGGATCTTGTAGCCATCTGGGATGGCTATGGCGATGTTGGGTGCGGAGGAGTCGATCATCCAGGTCTCTGTCAGGAAGGTGACTTCCGGGGATGATGTGTTGTGCAGGTCCCAGAGCTCAACGGCGTGCTTGCGTGCGGAGCGGGTGTTCAGTAGGATGGATCGGAGGTGGTTGAGGTTTTTTTCTTGACGGATGGTTCGGTGGCTCTGGGGCTTGTGTAACTGCAGTTCTGGCAGGTGAAGGGACCATATGTGCGTTTCGGTGCGGCCATGAAGCAGGTGTGGGTTCGTCCAAGGTTGAGGGCGTGCAGTGTACTGGCATCGTAGCGGCAGCGGTCGTCGTGGTGGGAGCGGGGGCGAGGGGTTCTGGCGCTGGGCGCGGTCCAGGCGCAGTCGGGGCTTGCCTTAGGCACGCCTTTGGCCCTCCAGCGGTGCGGACTCGCAGCAGCCGCCATATATGGGTAGATGGGAGGGAGAAGCAGCTGGGAGGCGGAGGCAGTGAATGGGCAGTCAGGGGAGTGGGGGATGCAGCGGCGAGACAGAAGCAGAGATTGGACTTGAGAGTATGGCACTTGCCTGGTTGAGGAGTTTCCTAGCTGATCAAACTCAATGTGTTAACATGGGAGCATTTCGATCAGCGGAGGTAGAGATCACAAAAGGGGTGCCACAGGGCTCATGTTTGAGCCCCACCCTTTTTAACATCTATGTGACCCCCCTGGCTAGGATTATGAGAGCTTTTGGCTTCATTCCAGTGTCATACGCCGATGAGACCCAGCTTTTCTTTCCTTTTAAATCTCTTACTTCCGAGGTTAAAAAATTGTTCTCCGAAGGCATGAAGGCGGTCTCCCAGTGGATGACTTCGAACTTCCTACAATATAACGTGGGTAAGACGGAGGTCATGCTCTTCGGGGATGCCAAAATGCTATGGACACCTGACTGATGGCCGTCCGACTTGGGCCCGGCTCCTGAACCCAAACAGGTGGTGAAAAACTTGGGGGTACGACTGGACCAAGAGCTATCTTTAAAGCAGCATGGAAACAATATAGTAGGATCCTGTTTTCATGTTATAGGACTCCTCCGTAGAGTGTTTCCTCTACTTCCAGATACCACGAGAAAAACTCTGGTGCAGTCCTTGGTGCTTAGTCGTCTCGACTATTGCAACGGACTACTGGCATCGGCCAACGATGGAGTAATGGGTAAGCTTCAAGTGGTACAGAACACCGCTGCGAGGCTGGTCCTAAATGCCCCCCCCCAGATCCCCTTCCAAACCCCTGTTAGAAAAATTACACTGGCTATCTGTTCGCCAAAGGGTGAAGTTTAAGACCTGTTGCGTGGTCCATAAGGGCGTACACGGATTAGGATGTTCGTATCTGGCTGAAAAATTCACTCCATACAACCCCGTCCGTACCCTTAGGTCCAGCAATCAGCTTCTCTTTCGAGTGCCCACGGTGAAAAAGACTAGGCAGGGCGGTAAAGCCCTGTCAGTGGTTGGCCCTGCCTTATGGAATAAGCTCCCTCTTCTGCTCAGACAATGTACTGACCATCTAACTTTCAGGAAAACGCTCAAAACTTTCCGGTTCACTAATTAGCTCCCTCCTGTTGGATTGCCCCCTCTTCTTCCATCTGCCACTGGGTGTGAGCGCAGAGATACTCCTTCAGGAGTCGATTCAAGCGCGGTATAAACCCATAAATAAGCAAGGGCACAGAATCCCGGGGGCAACGGAGGGGACAGAAGGAGACAAAAGCACAGAATCACGGGGGCAGCGAAGGGGACAGAAAGAGAAAAAGGCACAGAGTCACGGGGGCAGCGAAGGGGACAGAAGGAGAAAAAGGCACAGAATCACAGGAGCATCGAAGGGGACAGAAGGAGAAAAAACGCACAGAATCCCGGAGCAGCGAAGGGGACAGAAGGAGAAAAAAGGCACAGAATCACGGGGGCAGCTAAGGGGACAGAAAGAGAAAAAAGGCACAGAGTCACGGGGGCAGCAAAGGGGACAGAGGGAGAAAAAAGGCACAGAGACAAAGGGGCAGCGAAGGGGACAGAGGGAGAAAAAAAAGGCACAGAATCACAGAGGTGTTTGGTAAGGGCTGAGGATTTGTATATAAGGGGATCGTTTTATTACATAGTCTGTGATCTTCGCTTCTTTTAAGATGGGTCTCTTGCAAAGCTATTACAACATACCTCTTTTCTAGGTATATTTCCACAATTCATGACACCTTACCAGGGAGTTCAGTCCCTTTACATTTCAAGTTAATGTTGTTAACACCATGACGATGTGTGATTGGTGTATTCAATAAGGGGGCATAGATGTAGCTCCCCGCTCTCCACCACCCCATCAGTCCCCCCATGATCCGACAATAGAAGGTTGTTTGTTCTTCAGTCCCAGATTCCCCCCCAGCACAAGTCAAAAGAACCCTGCTCATAGATAACAGACAACGAAAACAAACAGGAACATTGTGAACCTACTTTCAGAACTGGGGTAGAAAGTAGGTTTAACTTGCATCAATATTGGCGCATAGGTCATATACCGCTTTGGCATTCCTGTAATGTAGATAATAATACAAGGCATAATGGCAGTATTAAATATCACCTACTTAAAGGTAAGGTAACCCCTTCACAGGGGTGAACAATTATTTTCAAATGGAGCAGTTAGAGGTTATGAATGAATAAAGAAACACTGTCTCAGTAAAGGGCTTTAGAGGATTGGTGAGCCATAAGGATGGAGGGCTTCAGTTGCTCTGTTGTGAGCTGGGCGGCAGGCTAAGCCAGCTTGTGGTATTATGGTAGACTGAGGCCCATGTTGATTCATTGTTCAAGGCCCTTCAAAACATCTATCCAGAGTAGGCCTGTTTGAGAGCTGCATCTTTCTCTTTACCTAAGGAAATGTCCCTCGCAGCCCCATCTTAAAGTCAGGGAAGCCTGCAGACTCTGTTTCTGGCTAAATTGTCCTCACTGCGGCCATTTTAAACTCAGGCAAGCCTGCCCAACTCTGTTCCTGGGGGACTAACGCATTTCCTGTTCAGGCCCTGGGATGCAGTCCTGTCCAATTGACGCAGAGGTGAGTTGGGAGGTTAGGGGCCCAAAGCCTCATATGCGCAGCATTCCACTCACTGGCAGCTTGCTGAGCACTGTAATGGTGGCTGTGACACTCTCCTCTTGCATAGGAGGGTTAGGCCATTGCTGAGGCTGACCAGTATGCTTTGGGGGGTCCTGGACACCCATTCCATGTCACGAGTCCTGTGGCATGCCAAATCTGTTCAATTTATCCGTAGAGGTCCCTTGCTGCCTTAATTTCCAAGGTGAATGCCACAGAGCTCGGGTAGTTCAGCTCCACTTGGCCATGCAGGTGGGCTGCGCCCCATGCAATTTAAAATTTGTAAAAATGGTATTGAGTAATTTATATTACTAATCAATACAATACAATACTTAAATAATAATAAAACAACCCTAAAATTGCACACAATCGTCCATTAAAATTCAAAGTCATGAAGTTATGTCCATTGCACCTAATTTAATCAGGGCCTTCAGTAGCAGCTCTAGGAAAGAGGTACAATTGCTATAACATCCTATGCTTTTAGCAGAGTGAAAGTAAAACATAATTGCGTAGCTTCCCTAATTTTCTGGTAGAAGTATTAGCTCCATGTCCATTGCAATCAATTGATCAGCAGGGTACATTTTCAAATCCTTTCTGTTTAGACCCTTTAGATCAATGATGCATTTTGACTGTCACAAAAATGATTAACCATATTTACATTGTTTAAAAAAGTAAGCTGAGTAAGATCAAATTCTCATCTGATCTTAGTATGTGGAGTCGAACACTGGAAGGTAAATATTTGTTGTATGATTTGAATTGAAGGTATATTTAAAACCTCATAATACTTTTGTTAAATCCAATTGCCCCAAAGAAAATTATTAGATACATTTTCATTGTTAACACCATCATCATCAAACCCATAGCGGACCCTCCATATAGATGTGCAAAACATTCAATAGCTCTTGCAGTAGATTTTAATCTATTCTTGATCCATTCCCGATGTAATGACCATGTGAGTTTTAGGTCGTAGTTCTCTCCTTAAAACGAGTACTCCATGACCTGTTCGATTACCTTGTCCAACTTCCAGATAGATCTTGATTTGTTTTACCAAATGGCATTCTTTTTGTTTTATTGTAATTAATAGGTAAACAGATATCTGTACTATGTTTCCCCAGTCGTAGTAACTGCTTCTGGAGACCCACATGGGTCGTCGAAATTAGGACAAGATCTTCAGCTTGAATTAAGTGTGAAATGTTCTTGTTGCCAAATTTTGGAGGATTCCTGTCATATTAAGTATTGGGGTTAGGTCTGCAATATAAAGTGCAAATAGCAGGAGTACCAATATTCAACCTTGTTTGAGGCCGTTATAGGCTTGTATCTGTATGAAGTTCAATTAATAATAGCAGAAGAGTCCTATCAATTGCCCATTCTGTCAGCTTTCATTATAACCAAAGTCTTAGAACCTTATCAAAAGCTGTAGAAACATCCACAAAACAGACAAACAAATTTGTTCTTTTTAATTTCAATATATGATTAATTAAATTGGTTAAAACACACATATTGTCCATAGTGGAGCAAGTAGGTCCAAAGATAGTTTGATTAACCAGAAGATGATTGCGTCCCTCAGTCGAAGCTCATAAAATTTAGTGGAGGTGCTTGGCAAATAACTTGTCATCAGCATCTAACCGTGAAATAAACCAATAACTCCTGGCCTCTGATTTAGGACCTTTTTTTTTATAAATCGCTTGAATATTACAGCCTTTCCAAGCCGCTTGAACTTGCCTCTGAAGGATATACTGGATAAACCAACACCAGAATATCGCTCCACAGCATTGGATTGTATTTAATAACTGTTATCAGAATGCCATTGCGGCAAGCAACTTTAGAATATCCACTTTTGAAAATTACTAATTCTACACCTTTAGCAGAAATGATCAAAGCCTCACAGACCTTCAGGCCAGAAGAGTTCAAGTTTATATCTGGGGTTTGGCCTTAAAGACATGTACGGAAGGATTCCCATTTGCCACAAGGTATGAAATACTCAGAGTTATAACTGCGTTTCTGTAGGCCCAGTGCTAATATAGAGCAAAATGTATGTCTATTCCTGGTTTAAATTGCGGTCTGTAAGGTCAGCCAGCCTTTGGCCCCATGTTTAAATCCTATTTGATAAATAATTTTTTCTGTAATCGTGCTTCAGCCTTCTTATATGATCAGAGGTAGTCTTCAACTTTGTATGGTGTGTAGCCTTTCCTAATATTTTTTTTCTCATTCACATACATCCTGTCAATCTGATCATATTTGTCATGTTTTACGATTGACCACTGAGGATAGAAATGAAATGATTGTAGACCATAATACATCCCATCTTTCACACTAGTTTAGGTCAATTGGGGATGAGGAAAGAATCACTATCATTGCTTCCAGGAGAGTGTATTCATTCCAAATTTCAGTTAGGAGAACTGAAAAGTTATAATTCCCGATTGTTCTTCTCTGTCTTAACTCAGTATTATCCTCAAGCCTTTTCCTGTTGTTATGCAGGCTGACATCCAAGGCTAGAGAACACTCTGAGGATCATGGTCACTCTCTGACCTTTTATTAATTTGAAAATCTGAGCAGAGATGGAAATTTGATACATTAATCAAAGTATAGTCAATAACTGGACAGTTGCTTGCAGAACAAAATGTATAATTTACAGGTTGGTCAGAGCTAAATCTTCCATTTCATTGTCGAAAGCCAAGGTTCCATTATACATTCTGAATAAGTTTCCTGCCATCCAAAACGGCGACCCGCTGTGGAATACGATAAAAAGTGTCTTGTTCTTCAAAACCCATAAGGTTTTTAACTGCACGCAAGTTTGTGTTAAAATTTAAAATCTCCTATTAAAAGAAGGAAGTATGACGGAAAGTCATCTATTACCACTTCTAAGTCTGAGATAAATTGTGGAATTTGATTCTTGGCCTTGATAGAGTTAGGTGGTATAAAAATATTCACAAGGCTAAAAGTATTTGTGTTATCTAATAGAGGTAGCAACAAAGTATTTAGACATCTGATTAAGTTTGATATGAATGACTTTTAAATCATTCCTTACTAAGGTAGCTTGTGCTCTTTTTGGTCTGCTGTAGTAGCTTTCGTTGCAGGACAATCAAACACACAATAATTTGATACAGTTAAACTAGTGTCTATCCAAATTTCTGTTAAGGAATATATATGATGCTGATTCAGAAAGTTGTGAAGATCCACTCCACTTATTCTGAGCTGTCTATTTAGATCGGCTATATTCTTCAATCATAGTTTTAGTTCTCTTGCGTATAACTTCCTGAGTGGGATTTGATTGTTAGGAATATGACGGAAAACTAATGGGTCCAGCTTCTCATGTTTTCCAGAGTGGCCACACACTTGTGGAGGCTGCTTTAGATGGGAGTATAACTCCTCTTGCCGATTGTCCTCCATTAGCTATTTGTATCTTTAAATTATGCAGTGCTGTTAGAAACTGGGTTTCTGGTTGGCAGAAGTATGCACACTGTCCAACAGGAACCACAATCCTAGTCAGAGTAAGTGTACTACACACTAAAAGCTTACCTGTGTTCATTCTCCAGTAGCTTGGCACAGAGTAATCAGACTACACTAAAGAGTCAATGTGTATGGTTTTTGTGCACATACACACACACACACACACACACACACACACTCACAGAATAACCGAGTAAAAACACCACAAATGCACTCCACACTGGTTTAGAAAAATAACCAATATTTATCTGAGTTAAACAAGACCAAAACGACAAACATCCACCATACATAAGTCAAGATATGCATTTTGAAAGTTTAAATCAAAATGCAGTGCTCTTAAGTCAATAGCTCCAACTGGGGAAAGCTGGTCGCGCTTGACTGTTGTGAATTCAGTTCAGTCTGACCGCGATGGAGCATGGGCCAGATACAGGAATCACACAGACCAGCTGACAGTACCTTGGATGCCTCAAAGCCTGGGGATGATGCATTGAAAAACAGAGGGGTAGCGTAGCTGTCATAGGCGAGGAGTGAGTTCCAAAGTAGGGCATCAATGATGCATTAAATATCAAGAGCGCCATGTGTCTGTTCCAAAGTTTCAATGTCAAACCGCTGGGCTGTAGGCGATGTGTTGGCACAGAGACATACAGGGCAGTAAATGCATCAGATTTGGAGATGGTGTGTCGCAGACATCGGCGATGCGGTGTTCGAGACTCACACAGCTGCGGTGATTCAGAGATGCTGTACTGGCAAAGGTGGGGCTGCGTTGTAAGGCGAGGTTGTTGCATCACATTGTCAGCGAGTGGTGTCCATGGCTTTGGTGTATACAGCGGAGATGAGTCAATATCTCAGAGAAGACCGCCAATTCTGAATGCCCCATCAGTGTCGATGCATTGATTTCTTGGGTTGCAGCACCAACCATTCACTTCCAAGAGCCCAGCACTGGCTTTGGCGCCACTTGGCTGAGTAGGACCCACAGTAGAGGAGCCCAGGTGCCAGTAGCAAGATTCAGGTGAAGTCTATGATGTTCCTGAGATTTCAAAAACAGGATATAACGCCAACAGGCCCTTGGAGAACCTTTAGAGATGCAGGATCTAGAGAGTCAAGTCTAGGCCTCTCACTCCCAGGCAAAAAGCAGCCGGCAGCAGGCCAACACAGCAAAGCAAGCAGCAAAGTGGAACTCTCTCCTGGCAGCACTAAAACTCTTCTTCCTGGTCGAAAGTCCTCAGTTCCACAAATGTTCTGAGTATATGGTGACAGAGATCCAGTACGTATACCCATTTTAGCCTTTAAAGCAGGGAGACTTCAAAGAAAGGTCTTTCTAGTGCACAAGACTTGCCCTTTTCCTTCCCTGGATGCAGACGCACTATAAGGAGATACGCAGCTCTTTGTGTGGGGACAGGCAGAGCCCTATTCAGGTGCAAGTGTAATCTCCTCCATTTCACTCTAGCTCAGGAAGATCCATCAGTCTTGTAATGGCCCATCAGGATATGCAGGGCCTATCTCAGATCCTTTTGACTGTGACTGTCTACTCTAGACGGAATGCACAAAGTCCAGCTGTCATCTAACACAGACGTGTATTCCAGAGACAGACTGAGGCACAGAATTGTAAAAGTAGAAAAATGCCAAATTCTAAAACTGGTATTTTCAGACCTGCAAATAAAAAAATCAACTTTACTAAAAGATGTGTTTTTAATTTGTGAGTCCAAAGACACCAAACGTACTCTTCCTTTCTTTTTCCAACAGCTCCAATGCTAACCTATGGGAGAGATAGGCCTTGCTGTAGTGAAAATTAATGTAGCGGGCTTGCACTACCAGGGCATGTAAACCTCAAAAGCACATGTCCTACCTTTTAAATACACTGCTACCTAGGGCCTACCTTGGAGGTGACTTGGATGTAATAAAAGAGAAGATTTGGATCTGACAAGTGGGTGAATTTGCCTGATCGAAATGGCAGTTTTAAAACTGCACACACAGGCTTTGAGGTGGCAGGCCTGAGCCATGTTTGAAGGGCTACTCATGTGGGTGGCACAATCAGTGTTGCAGGCCCACTAGTAGCATTTGATTTACAGACCCTGTTCACATGTAATGCACTGAACTAGGGAGTTATCAGTAAATCAAATATGTCTATCATGGAAAAATCAAATGCCATTACTTTTTAGACACAGAACACAAGCACTTTACCACAGTTCAGCAGTAAAAAAGTGCACAGAGTCCTAATTCCAGCAAAATGAAGTAAAAAACAGAGGAGGAAGAAGACAAAAAGTTTGGGGTAACTCCTCAAAAAAAGCCATTTTCGACAATTGCGTTTAATGAATTACTAACCATGACCATTTCCTTTCTCCAGATTTACACTAGAAGATTTCACTGCTGAAGATGACACACTATATGCAGGAAGTGAGTGCCTCAGAAAAAATGGGCATTTCTCCTGTACAACTGTTTTGAGTGTATTGTCTCAATCAACAAAATGCCTTTCCTTTGACCAAATCAACTCTGCAAGCTCCTGTGATCTCCATGTTGCACGTGTGTTGTCAAATGAAAAGCATAGATTTTGCTTAAATTGTATGCTCAATAAATCTCATGAAGTGACTCCTTTGAGATCATCAAAGGCAGATATCAGTTTCACTATGTTTTGCCGATTCAAAACCTCATGTCTGCGTTCAGAGTGGTATTGTGAACAAAAGTCGAATTGGCTGCCTAAGTAGAGGCTTGATTATAATGTTTTTTTGGTATTGTTTCAAAAACATTTTATTATTTTATTAATTTTACAACTAAGGTGAGAATTGGTGTGCCATGCGCAACATTGGTATAAAGTACATTACCACAAATAGCACAACAAAAGAGCAATATGACGACAGTAGGAGACCAGACTATGGCATCTAGTCTTCATGATGAGCCCCCTGCACTAGATACCTAAGTGCACCCTAGATTATTACAGAGTAATGAATTACTTTCTTAATGGCAGGACAATTGCTTGTGTCAGACCAAATTCACAAGAGGGCTAATACAATCCAGTAACTTTATGCCACCAATTAGAGTAAGGTGGTCTTTTAAACTCTGTGAACATTACATCACTCTAGCCCCCTTTCCCCCTCTGGGCTGCCTTCACGTGGAATCCCTTCCCGTTCTTATCTAAGAGGAACAACCATGGGGCATGAGCACTCCTGGTCTTTGAACCTCCTCAGTCCTGTGGTCTATGATCGCTAACGATGCATTGCGTAGTACGTACAAAGAGTGAGTAACAATATCCTTTTGGGCCAAGATATTTAATTTCTTCTCCTTTCTTGTTGTCTTAGTTGATTAACCTGTCCATACCAGGCCTGGCTCTGTAGTTCCGTACTTCTTGCCTCATATTTGCAAGAGACTATAAGGGCTTCTTCTGACCTTCGCTGATTCTAATCCATGTCCAGGTGGATACGTCAGCCTGCCAAATTTCTGCCCATGCCTTGCCTGCCCTTGCTTCATCTTATCTTAATCTCACCTATTACTCACTAGTTGGTAGGCCGTAGGCGATGCCTGACACTGGGGCCCAAGTGTAGGCAGACAGGCAAATAGCAACAGAAGGCGGGTGAGGGCATGGTTATATTTAGAAAAGAAAGTGAGCTGACAATCCAAGAATGTGGTAGTGATGAAGTAGGGAATTTAGCAAGGATGAAGTTTGCTCATAGCAAAGTGTTTAAGCTAGCTGGCAGGAGTGGCGCGCAAGCGGGGGTGCAGGCCCCGCAGGCTTTGCAAGCCACTCCAGCCAAGTTGGTCACCTCCAGGCTTTCCTGGGTGTCTGTTGGCATAATACACTCATCGCTGCATGCCTCAGTATGCCTGTTCTCGCTATGCTCCTGCTTTCCAGCCCATCCATCTGTTCATGGCTTTCTTTGCCTTGGTCCTTGGATGATGGTGATACAGTCTACCGGGACAAGCCAAGCCAGGCTAGGCTGAGCCAAGCCTCTCCTATGTTCCCTAGAGAGATCAGCAAGCAGCAAGCTCTGCAGTTCCACTCCGCCCAGCTTCACTCAAGCTCATGCTCTTTCCAAACACAGAAGAAAGACTGGTGCGACTAAGGACTCTACTCTAATTTTTTTAAGGTAATTATAGCACCCAAAAGCGCAAAGAGCCAACTGGGGTTATCTGGTTGGGCTAGACGGTTACAAAGTCACAAGTTGAGACCGACCACTATGGTAGGCAGGTAGGATACAGGGACCAGGATAATACCTCTGAGCATTGCACCTTATGTCCTAGATGCAGAGCAATGCATCAGTTTCAAAAAGTAGCTAAGAGGGCTGCATTGGGTTCCATTGCTTCCTATTAGGAGCTGTGATATGCAGGCCTGTGTTTAGTTTTGTTGTGCAGTGTTGGTTCTGAAGAGTAGCTGCGAAGGCTATAATGCAAGGTCCTGGGTTGAGCTGTTGTTGCACTGCGTCAGTTCTGATGTGCTGTGAGGTGATGTGACGCGAGTTACATGAAAAACAAAAATTAAGGACCAGGCCTCTTGCCGCATCGAGTTCCTAGGTATCCCTATTCGCTCACTTTGTGGGAAAACCGTAAGGTTATCCGTAAAACCCTCACCCACCAGGGTTACCCCTTTGGTGGCCTGCTTCATCATAGGATCCTTACCGTTCTGCTACGGAATAGGGCGTGCTGCGACCAGATTAACTGCGCGGGAGCACTGATAGTAATGAATATGTGAGGCAGATTGTTCTGCTGGGGAGGAGTGAGGTTAAGGAGGTGTATGTTTAAAAATATTTGGCTAGTGGGTGATGCTACTTTTATTTCTACCCCTAGTCAGTATGGGTAAAAAACAGTGGAAAAATGTCAGACTATATGAGATTTTATTGTACCTGAATCCTAAAGGTCCACATCTTTCTAGCCTACCCCTATTGGCTATTCTTCAGGACCTATTATTTTCTAATGGTGTACTTAGTTCTACTCCTATAGTTGGTCTGCTAAATCCAATTGAAACACAGTGCTGCAATCGCACAATTATACTCAGGTGCTGTAACATTTCTATACCACCTGGTAATGCTACTGTGATAAATGTATCACTGCTGAAGCCTAGGCTCCATGGTTCACCTGGCGGAAAGTTCTGCTTTTAGTCACACACTCATCAAAGCCTGAACTTCATCTGACTACCTACAAAATGATCGCCTCGGGAACCGCATCTTATGAGGTACTACATTCTGCTGCTTTGAGTTGCATTGGTTCTGAGGAAACCCACAGTTGGGCCAGGAAGCCAGCCAAGGTCAGAAGTAACTCTGATGCCAGCCAAGGGTCTATGGCCTGTGGTGCAGCAGAGGCCAGTAGCAGGGCACAGGCAGGTCCAGTTGACTCTTGTCAGATGTAGGACAGGTCTCTGGAGCTAAATTATGTCCCTGTAGCTCAGAACAAGAGGTCTGTCAGCTAGCCCTTGGAGTCACTCTAGTGGTTCAGAATTCAAATAGAAGGTCCAGTCTTTCTTGCAGCCGGGCAGGGCAGGAGGGTAGTCCTTACAGCAGTAGAGCAGTCCTTCTGAACCTCCAGCAGTGAACTGAAGAGAGAGCCTGAGGGTTCCATTTTCATACCTGCTGCTAGCTTTGAAATGGGAGACATTTCTGGGGGGTTCACCCCGCAGAGGTGTTTGGAATTTCCTGTCTCCCTGTCCTTGTCCCAGTCTGTCTGAGGTCACAAAAGGCTAGTGTGAAGTTCTTTGTGCATGAGCTGAGGCAGTCTTCGAAGTGCAAGTAGGGTTGTACATCCCCTCATTCTGCCAATACCCAGGCCCTCTATTGTGTGGCTGTCTGGGAAGAATACACAACTAATCGTAGCCACGTGACCCAAAAAACAGGCTGCAGGCACGAAATGCCTAAGACAAGAAAATGCCAATTTTCTAAAAGTGGCATTTTTAGAATTGTGACTTAAAATCTGACTTTGCCATTCAAGAGGGTTTTAAATTATAATTCTTCAGACACACAACATGATATTTGTATCTGCTCCCAAACAAAAGTTACCACTTATTAAATGTAATAAGGTAGCCCGGTGGGATCCTATGGAAGGGAAGGCCTTGCAATAGTAAAACATGAATTTGAGAGTTTTTCACTACTAGGACATGCAAACTTTAAAAATACATGTCCAACCTTTTTAGTACAATGTACCAGGCCTTTTTGGGCTTTTAAGGGCCTATTCTAGGGGTAATGCATATGTATTAACAAGAAAGGTTTAGGCCTGGTCAAAATGACAGTTTTCAAGCTGTAATTTCAGGCCTGAGGCCTGTTTTGAAGGGCTACTTAAGTGGGTGGCTCAATGAGAGCTGTGTGCCTACTAGAAGCATTTTATTTATAGGATATACATGTAGTACACCTTTACTATGAACTTACAAGTAAGTTAAATGTGCCAATTGGGTGTTAGCCAATTCTGTCTTGAGAGAGCATAAGCACTGGTTAGCAGTGGTAATGTGCATAGAGTCGTAAAGGCCAACAAAAATGAATTCAGCAAAACAGAAGTGGTGAATGCAAAAGGTTTGGGATGACTTTGTAGAGAGGGTGAGGTCCAACATGACCCCCTCAAGTCTAAAGCCAATGCAGACTAATCAATATCTTGATGATCTAACCTGCTCAGACAATAGAATGTGGACAATATCTCTCTAATGCTGAGGCGCTTGTGGGTTCATTGGCCCGCTGAACTAATTTTATCCCTCAGTCAATGCTATCCTGAGACACTGGACTGGCCCATAGGGGACCCCTTCTCCTCACCTGTGGGCCTCATATCTGTGGTTCCAAACCCTAACTTACTCTCAGGTGCACCACAGTAACAGTTAAGGATTTGGGGGCCCTGGGCCAAAACTATTTTGGGGGTCTCTCTGAAGAACAGGTTTGAATTTAGGCCAGCTAACTGACAGTGCAAAAGCGCACTTGTCCAAATTCTAATGTGTTTACATCTAATATTCAGGGGGAGTGATGTATGTTTTCAATATTGTAATACAGCAGCCGTTCAATAATATTACTGCAAATGATCTCTGGGACACCCTCCCATTTCTCCTACGGGAGGTCCTATTGCATTGTAAAAGAAACCTTTTTATGGATGTTGCATGAAAAATAAACGCAACATTTCTGTGCAAAATGTCTGTACCAGACTTTCATATATCGCCCACATTAAAAATGAATGAAAGGAATACGGTATTTAAAACAATCTGATAATTATTCAAGGCAATCAGGACAAGGATTTGCTGAACAAAGCTGTCTCTATCATGGGTCCCACTGAAAAGCTGTGGACTTGGACCTGAGCCCACTCTGCCCATGCCTTAAAACGTCTCAGAGTATTTGTGCAACACTTCAAATAGTAACACAGTGAAAACATGTTATACGGTTCCAACAAATTTAGTCGGACTGTGTGTTAGATCACCAAAACTTCATACTTCATAAACTATGGCTCGAGTTAACTAAATTATCACACAGTGCAGTGCAGCAGCCACAAATGCGGCTCTGTGCTGCGTGAGCAAGAGAGAGCAGAAGAGCACCATATTTACAGAAATATGGCACTTGCTCCTACTCATGTGTCTTCTTATATCATCAGCAAATGTTGGTTTGACTAGCTCACAGTACCGCATCTAAACTCTTAAACCTTTAGAGTCACAGACGCTTTCGGCAACGTAGAACATGACTACTCTGATTCCCAAGGAAGTCAAGGAATCAGATCTAACCCTTTTTCATTGTCACTTGTGCATGCCCAATGTTTTACAAAGAGAAGAGACAATAGTACATGTCCAAATGTTTTTTTTAAGATCTAATCCTTTTAAATAAACCATGAACTATAATAAGACAGAGGAGGCAAATCATTGCTATAAACATTATTAGAATGGTGAAAAACTCAAACAATTCAACCATGTTAATTGTTCCTAATATTACTCCTAGGTATCACTGATACCTCCACTGTAGCGAGAGGATGATGGGAGTATCCTTCTGCCAGGCCCAGTTAGAATGATCTAATCCCTTACCTCAGTGTAATGTTTCAGGAAGCCGGTCTCAGAGCATTAACAAATGCTTACCATCTCAGTGTGCAAGTCTGCTCACATCTCTGCTTGCACAGTTATCTTCCTTCTTAGGATGTGTGTCAGAGCTGCCTCTCATTTACAGCTCTCTGCAGCATTTCTGATTACTCAGTGTCAACTGCCTCTCACCGAATTCAAAACGGATGCTGTTTAAATAATAAAACACCGGTTTATTGCATTCTGCTAAAGACGCATAATAGCAACCTTACGTAGTCTGAGGAAAAAGAGCCATTTCCAACAAGCACATAATAAAGAATTCACATTCGTTCTAGTATGTGGGTCCCTGGAACTAACAGTGCAAACTACAGAATGACAATGTCTACAAAAAAATATATCGGTGTGTGGCATTTTCTTGTGTAAGTGAAAAACATGTTCAAACCACCATCTTAAAAAGAGAATAAGTTAAAAAGAAAAACTAAAATGAAGACTATATATAATCCCTGTAACCCCCTCCCTGTGGTGTAGGATACAACTATATAAAAATAACAATAGCACTAAGGGGCCCATTACAATCGCGGACGGACTTGCGTCCGTCCACGAGCCATGTGTAGGAGGGAACGTCCGCATGTGCTGCGGCGTTCCCTCCTGTGCAATTAGGATGTGACCCCCACCCTGGCGGTCACATCCTCTATATTTAACATTGCGTCGGGTGCGCCTTCATGCTGCACCCGCCGCAATGTTAAAAACACATGCAGTGCATTTACATGCACAAAGCGGCAGGCACTGCGCGGTGCCTGCTGCTTTCTGCATGGAAATGGAGGGGGTACCATAGGTACCCCCCATGTGCACCCCCCACCTCCCTTCACCCAGGGAGCCCGCAACGGGCCCCCAGAGTGAAGATCCGTATGCTTTTCCACAGCACGTAAGCCAACCGTGGCGGAAAGCAGCGGACTGAAACCAGGACCCACCAGCCATCCTAATGTGGCGGTGGGTCTTTGGTGAGTCGGCAGAGGATTTTCCGCATCCGCCGGGCCGGCGGTGGCTTCCGCCGGCCCGGAGGATGCGGAAAATCCTCCATCATAATGTGCCCCTAAGTTTGTATAAAAAGCATTGCATTTCATAAGAACACTTTAACAGCACAAGCAGAGTCAAAGGCCATATGAATTGCCAATTAAAAACGGAGAATACTACGAAAAAGAAAAGACAAATTCCAAAAATGCTAATTTAGGAACCTAAGAGGCATGCTAAGTGGAGGACGGCATTGCCTAAATGCCCTCAACATCCATTTCCAGAATGGCGGCAGGGTCCAGGAGAGATCCAGTAACCCCAGACATCTTATCAAAGGAGGCCTGAGGAGCAAGATCTAAGCAAGGTAAAGTCATCACCAGCCCAGATAGCAGATGCCAAAGGTGGCAGTGCCAGAAGTGCAGCATCAGAAGAGTGCCCAAATGCCAGGAAAGCTGTAGTCGAAGGAGCATCTGGCATGGATGAAGGCAACTCATAGAAGGCTTCTTGCAGCAAAAGATGCAGCATCATTTGACAACACAGCCGATGTGACAATAATGGATGCACAAGTAGATTTACATCAGGAAACTGCGACAATTGTTTGGCCAGACATGACTCAAGCTCACACTCGAATAAGCTCCATAGACAGCAAAATGCAGGCTGCAAGCCAGAAGGACAGAGACCAGTTCTGGTTCAGTTTGAGTTATATAGGCTGTCCAAAGTACTGTATCGTGCGTTCATGACACAAAACAACGTGTGGTAGTCCCATTTATATTTAGCTTCAATGTGAGACATCCATTGCGGAACAACACAAATAGAACCAAAACACAACAAGGAGAAATAAAACAATCAGAATGCCTCCAAAAACGCGTAAAAACAGGGAATGTAGAAAGGCCCAAATAATTTCAAGTAAAGTCTGGAACGTAGAAACCATTCCAGACCCAATCACATTAAAACAGTGTGCCACTTTAGCTGCGTTAGTAGCAATAAAAATATGGTCTACACACTCACCAAAAATGCTGTGGCAATTGAATTTTGAAACAGAATTCACTTCTGATGAGAAACATTCTACTTAGATATCAAAGGTTTCTTGGGCAGATGTAAAAGCCACATCAGTTTGAAGCAACAAGGCTTTGAGTTGGCTTTATCTATCAAAGTAGATGGCATACACTGGGACCTTGGGCCACAAAGTACCTTACCCAGTGGTATCTGCAGGAGGATGTTATGCATGTGTACAGAAGGTTACCACCTTGGAAACAGCGACCACATACAGGACACCTGGTTTCATTCTGCCACATAATTGATCAATTAACACTAGATAGCTCCAATTAGAAAGTAATACAAAATTCAGATTTGATCAATTATATGGGGGCACCTTTCAAATAACATGCTAAGTTAGCCACAGAGGCATTACACACTCCATGGTGTGTAATCTCACTTCAGACCAATGAGTGACATAAGGGAGCCTCACACTCACATATACTAACAAATGCCTCTTTGTTCTTGTGCACGTATCTGTACTGAAAAGGAAGAAACCAAGCTTTGTGTAAAAAATGTGTACCCATCTCCACATATTTGAAATGAAACGTGGAAATCAGAACAGAAATTAAACCATGAATTAACCAAACAGCAAAGGGAGTTTCAGCAACCAAAAAGTAGATGTTTTCTAAACATTCAATACTAAGCATAGTCTAAGTGATTTTTTTAGCCATTATTGTGTCAAATGATAAGGCAGAATCAACTCAGTTGCATTCAAATACTTCTATAACACTCAATTCAGTTTTAGAACCTGCGAAGTCCAACTCAATTGCAAATTTGATTTCAACTGACTCAAGCCATGTTGAAGCATAGTCATGTCATTTTGTATGAAATCAAATGCAGATGAAACAATATTATTCAATGATAAATACACGTTGACAATGCGGTTGTCTCATTATCAACAACAGCCAAATCATTTACTAAATTATCTATATTAATTTGTCTCAAATGTTCAGCAGCTTTTTGTTGAGAAATTTTCCAAATTTAATTATAATTAAAGCTTCCAGTTTTCCATTTTTTACTGAGTTTTACAGATTAATATAAACAGAAAACAATCTATTTCCTGGCTGTACTTATTTTTAAAAGTGGAAAAATTCAGAAAATGGTGCTTCTTGTGTGTGACTCTCTTTGCTGTTCTTCATGAATTACATACCATGTGCTAGGTAGAGAGATATCATGGGGATTTAAAAACATTCCCTTAAATGCAGTGTCAACATATATTTGTATACATTGATAATATTTATCCGTCAATGTAATGTTTTGGTATGCTTGGCTGCTTAAGTTGCTAAAACACAACAGACATCAAAGTATGACTGCATGTTTATCAGTTAAATAATGTGAAAATGTAATTTTTTTTATTCCATTTACTCTCAAAACATAAAATAAATATGGCTAAATACCAATAAAACGGCCTAAAAATAAATATGGATAAATACAGATGGAAATGTTAAAAAATAAATACAATAAAACCAGGAGCCCTAATTATATTGGCATACATAAAACATTAGGCTGAGGAGATCTATGCTCCAACAAAAAATCCTGCAAATCCATATTCATAGAAAGGAGGGATGAGTGTTTTTTACATGCTGACAATGCTGTGTTCTAAATACTGCTGGCACAGTTTACCCACAATATAAGTAGTGACAACCCCAGAGTGAAGTGACTGACTATACCCCGATACTATACTAATGTCTTTGCCTTAACCACATGAATGCTTATGGTATTCCCCTCCTGTGCTGAGAATTGTATATTCCCTTTATTCATGACGAGCTGGGCTCGTCATGAGCGTGCGAGGAGGCTACCTCATGACGAGCCCAGCTCGTCATGAGCGTCGAAGGGGTTAAACCTGTGGAAGAGTTACAAAAACAAGCATTACAATCATTGGTGTCAAGTGGCCATAATAGCCACCCATCTGAACCAGAAATTGAAGAATTGTATGTTTCATTCTGCACAATTTCATTAAGCTTTAAACACCACCAAATCCTAGACATGTACTGTTTTGTTAAAAAAAAATTGTTTAGAGATCAGACAAGCTCCAAATAAAGAGTCAATGTCCTGGACCTGCCAATTGTGTGTTCCCTGAACAGATTTTTGCTCAATATAATTTTTTCAATATGAGATAAACTAGTCAGAGTAAATCTAATTTGTTTGCATGACCATGTTTTCTTCGGTAGGCATAGGGTGGTAAAAATATGAAACGGTATGTAGGAACATGAGTAGAAAAATAAGGGATTGTTTTCAAATATGTATTCACATTGGTGGTGGCAAACAGTTTTCCAATTGGTAATAATTAAAAACAGTATGAGGAATTCTAGCTCTGTGTAAAAAGTGATGGGCATAATGACGGTAACAAAAGATTTCATCATAATATGCAGAATTTAAATACAAATCCTCATTTTCAAATACTGGGTATGATTCTAAATCAGATAGCATATTAGTGACACTCATAACATCCCATTAATCAGAATAATAATGTCATCCATAGCAACGTTAAATGCATTCGGAATTTGCAATGTTTCTGTAGGATCAAAAATATCATAGGGAACATTATCACATACAATACCATGATGGACAAGGAATGCAGTAATGTTCACAAGGAACACGTCTCTTCAGACCTTATGTGATGAAGAATGGGGTGTAAGCACCTCAGCTACTAGTTCTGGAAAGTGTGATCAGGGAGATAGTATCCATTTAACAGTAAAAAGAAGCCTGAAACATATCCAATCCAAAGAAACAAAACATAAGGAAACAAAAATCCAACAATAGTACCAAGGAGGAATCAAATATGTCCTTTTCAGCAAAGGGAATAGTCCACCACACCATGCAAGGAAGTATGAGAAGGGTCTGATGAAATACCGTCAATGTTGACAAAATAACCAGAAGCAGTCTGAGAGAAAACAGGGACCTCATCATGTGAAGGAGACAGGTGCCTCCAAAGGAGGTTGATAATACACAACTTCATTTCAAGAAGCAGCAATGGAAAATGGCAAACTCATCATTCTGAAGGATCAAAAGTTCAGCATCTGAAGACCACAGATAGGGAGTAGCAGGATTAGGACTACTTATTGCATGTAGATTAACTTCCTGCAGGGAAGAGAAAGGTGACATTGAACTACGTAGAAACCCTCATGACCATCTGTGGAGAGGTAGCCACATTGTGTAACTTTATCAAATCAATGTAAACTTGTTGTTTTTGTTTACAACCAGCAAGATGTGGCAATGGGATGGACAGGCACCTGTGCATGATATAACGGAACAAACTATTTTTCATCTGCAATCTTCTCTCAGACTAGATCCCCAACTTTAAAAATCCAGACAGAACCTGCTTGCTGCACCTTAAGTTTGTCAGTGGCAGAATGTTTAGAACTTAAATTTGAGTGTTCATATCTGAAGTCTTGTAATTCCTGTTAGACAGTGATATGTTCATTGATGTCAAAGGGCATTTTTAGACCTGCAAATAAAAAAAACAACTTTACTAAAAGATGTGTTTTTAATTTGTGAGTCCAAAGACACCAAACGTACTCTTCCTTTCTTTTTCCAACAGCTCCAATGCTAACCTATGGGAGAGATAGGCCTTGCTGTAGTGAAAAATAATGTAGCGGGCTTGCACTACCAGGGCATGTAAACCTCAAAAGCACATGTCCTACCTTTTAAATACACTGCTACCTAGGGCCTACTTTGGAGGTGACTTGGATGTAATAAAAGAGATTTGGATCTGACAAGTGGGTGAATTTGCCTGATCGAAATGGCAGTTTTAAAACTGCACACACAGGCTTTGAGGTTGCAGGCCTGAGACATGTTTGAAGGGCTACTCATGTGGGTGGCACAATCAGTGTTGCAGGCCCACTAGTAGCATTTGATTTACAGACCCTGTTCACATGTAATGCACTGAACTAGGGAGTTCTCAGTAAATCAAATATGTCTATCATGGAAAAATCAAATGCCATTACTTTTTAGACACAGAACACAATCACTTTACCACAGTTCAGCAGTAAAAAAGTGCACAGAGTCCTAATTCCGGCAAAATGAAGTAAAAAACAGAGGAGGAAGAAGGCAAAAAGTTTGGGGTAACTCCTCAAAAAAGCCATTTTCGACAATTGCGTTTAATGAATTACTAACCATGACCATTTCCTTTCACCAGATTTACACTAGAAGATTTCACTGCTGAAGATGACACACTATATGCAGGAAGTGAGTGCCTCAGAAAAAATGGGCATTTCTCCTGTACAACTGTTTTGAGTGTATTGTCTCAATCGACAAAATGCCTTTCCTTCGACCAAATCAACTCTGCAAGCTCCTGTGATCTCCATGTTGCACGTGTGTTGTCAAATGAAAATCATAGATTTTGCTTAAATTGTATGCTCAATAAATCTCATGAAGTGACTCCTTTGAGATCATCAAAGGCAGATATCAGTTTCACTATGTTTTGCCGCTTCAAAACCTCATGTTTGCGTTCAGAGTGGTATTGTGAACAAAAGTCGAATTGGCTGCCTAAGTAGAGGCTTGATTATAATGTTTTTTTGGTATTGTTTCAAAAACATTTTATTATTTTATTAATTTTACAACTAAGGTGAGAATTGGTGTGCCATGCGCAACATTGGTATAAAGTACATTACCACAAATAGCACAACAAAAGAGCAATATGACGACAGTAGGAGACCAGACTATGGCATCTAGTCCTCATGATGAGCCCCCTGCACTAGATACCTAAGTGCACCCTAGATTATTACAGATTAATGAAATACTTTCTTAATGGCAGGACAATTGCTTGTGTCAGACCAAATTCACAAGAGGGCTAATACAATCCAGTAACTTTATGCCACCAATTAGAGTAAGGTGGTCTTTTAAACTCTGTGAACATTACATCACTCTAGCCCCCTTTCCCCCTCTGGGCTGCCTTCACGTGGAATCCCTTCCCGTTCTTATCTAAGAGGAACAACCATGGGGCATGAGCACTCCTGGTCTTTGAACCTCCTCAGTCCTGTGGTCTATGATCGCTAACGATGCATTGCGTAGTACGTACAAAGAGTGAGTAACAATATCCTTTTGGGCCAAGATATTTAATTTCTTCTCCTTTCTTGTTGTCTTAGTTGATTAACCTGTCCATACCAGGCCTGGCTCTGTAGTTCCATACTTTTTGCCTCATATTTCCAAGAGACTGTAAGGGCTTCTTCTGACCTTCGCTGATTCTAATCCATGTCCAGGTGGATACGTCAGCCTGCCAAATTTCTGCCCATGCCTTGCCTGCCCTTGCTTCATCTTATCTTAATCTCACCTATTACTCACTAGTTGGTAGGCCATAGGCGATGCGTGACACTGGGGCCCAAGTGTAGGCAGACAGGCAAATAGCAACAGGAAGCAGGTGAGGGCATGGTTATAATTAGAAAAGAAAGTGAGCTGACAATCCAAGAATGTGGTAGTGATGAAGTAGGGAATTTAGCAAGGATGAAGTTTGCTCATAGCAAAGTGTTTAAGCTAGCTGGCAGGAGTGGCGCGCAAGCGGGGGTGCAGGCCCCGCAGGCTTTGCAAGCCACACCAGCCAAGTTGGTCACCTCCAGGCTTTCCTGGGTGTCTGTTGGCATAATACACTCATCGCTGCATGCCTCAGTATGCCTGTTCTCGCTATGCTCCTGCTTTGCAGCCCATCCATCTGTTCATGGCTTTCTTTGCCTTGGTCCTTGGATGATGGTGATACAATCTACCGGGACAAGCCAAGCCAGGCTAGGCTGAGCCAAGCCTCTCCTATGTTTCCTAGAGAGATCAGCAAGCAGCAAGCTCTGCAGTTCCACTCCGCCCAGCTTCACTCAAGCTCATGCTCTTTCCAAACACAGAAGAAAGACTGGTGCGACTAAGGACTCTACTCTAATTTTTTTAAGGTAATTATAGCACCCAAAAGCGCAAAGAGCCAACTGGGGTTATCTGGTTGGGCTAGACGGTTACAAAGTCACAAGTTGAGACCGACCACTATGGTAGGCAGGTAGGATACAGGGACCAGGATAATCCCTCTGAGCATTGCACCTTATGTCCTAGATGCAGAGCAATGCATCAGTTTCAAAAAGTAGCTAAGAGGGCTGCATTGGGTTCCATTGCTTCCTATTAGGAGCTGTGATATGCAGGCTTGTGTTTAGTTTTGTTGTGCAGTGTTGGTTCTGAAGAGTAGCTGCGAAGGCTATAATGCAAGGTCCTGTGTTGAGCTGTTGTTGCACTGCGTCAGTTCTGATGTGCTGTGAGGTGATGTGACGCGAGTTACATGAAAAACAAAAATAAAGGACCAGGCCTCTTGCCGCATCGAGTTCCTAGGTATCCCTATTCGCTCACTTTGTGGGAAAACCGTAAGGTTATCCGTAAAACCCTCACCCACCAGGGTTACCCCTTTGGTGGCCTGCTTCATCATAGGATCCTTACCGTCCTGCTACGGAATAGGGCGTGCTGCTACCAGATTAACTGCGCGGGAGCACTGATAGTAATGAATATGTGAGGCAGAATGTTCTGCTGGGGAGGAGTGAGGTTAAGGAGGTGTGTGTTTAAAAATATTTGGGTAGTGGGTGATGCTACTTTTATTTCTACCCCCAGTCAGTATGGGTAAAAAACAGTGGAAAATGTCAGACTATATGAGATTTTATTGTACCCGAATCCTAAAGGTCCACATCTTTCTAGCCTACCCCTATTGGCTATTCTTCAGGACCTATTATTTTCTAATGGTGTACTTAGTTCTACTCCTATAGTTGGTCTGCTAAATCCAATTGAAACACAGTGCTGCAATCGCACAATTATACTCAGGTGCTGTAACATTTCTATACCACCTGGTAATGCTACTGTGATAAATGTATCACTGCTGAAGCCTAGGCTCCATGGTTCACCTGGCGGAAAGTTCTGCTTTTAGTCACACACTCATCAAAGCCTGAACTTCATCTGACTACCTACAAAATGATCGCCTCGGGAACCGCATCTTATGAGGTACTACATTCTGCTGCTTTGAGTTGCATTGGTTCTGAGGAAACCCACAGTTGGGCCAGGAAGTCAGCCAAGGTCAGAAGTAACTCTGATGCCAGCCAAGGGTCTATGGCCTGTGGTGCAGCACAGGTCTCTGGAGCTAAATTATGTCTCTGGAGCTAAATTATGTCCCTGTAGCTCAGAACAAGAGGTCGGTCAGCTAGCCCTTGGAGTCACTCTAGTGGTTCGGAATTCAAATAGAAGGTCCAGTCTTTCTTGCAGCCGGGCAGGGCATGAGGGTAGTCCTTACAGCAGTAGAGCAGTCCTTCTGAACCTCCAGCAGTGAACTGAAGAGAGAGCCTGAGGGTTCCATTTTCATACCTGCTGCTAGCTTTGAAATGGGAGACGTTTCTGGGGGGATCACCCCGCAGAGGTGTTTGGAATTTCCTGTCTCCCTGTCCTGGTCCCAGTCTGTCTGAGGTCACAAAAGGCTAGTGTGAAGTTCTTTGTGCATGAGCTGAGGCAGTCTTCGAAGTGCAAGTAGGGTTGTACATCCCCTCATTCTGTCAATACCCAGGCCCTCTATTGTGTGGCTGTCTGGGAAGAATACACAACTAATCGTAGCCACGTGACCCAAAAAACAGGCTGCAGGCACCAAATGCCTAAGACAAGAAAATGCCAATTTTCTAAAAGTGGCATTTTTAGAATTGTGACTTAAAATCTGACTTTGCCATTCAAGAGGGTTTTAAATTACAATTCTTCAGACACACAACATGATATTTGTATCTGCTCCCAAACAAAAGTTACCACTTATTAAATGTAATAAGGTAGCCCGGTGGGATCCTATGGAAGGGAAGGCCTTGCAATAGTAAAACATGAATTTGAGAGTTTTTCACTACTAGGACATGCAAACTTTAAAAATACATGTCCAACCTTTTTAGTACAATGTACCATGCCTTTTTGGGCTTTTAAGGGCCTATTCTAGGGGTGATGCATATGTATTAACAAGAAAGGTTTAGGCCTGGTCAAAATGTCAGTTTTCAAGCTGTAATTTCAGGCCTGATGCATGTTTTGAAGGGCTACTTAAGTGGGTGGCTCAATGAGAGCTGTGTGCCTACTAGAAGCATTTTATTTATAGGATATACATGTAGTACCACTTTATTATGAACTTACAAGTACATTAAATGTGCCAATTGGGTGTTAGCCAATTCTGTCTTGAGAGAGCATAAGCACTGGTTAGCAGTGGTAATGTGCATAGAGTCGTAAAGGCCAACAAAAATGAATTCAGCAAAACAGAAGTGGTGAATGCAAAAGGTTTGGGATGACTTTGTAGAGAGGGTGAGGTCCAACATGACCCCCTCAAGTCTAAAGCCAATGCAGACTAATCAATATCTTGATGATCTAACCTGCTCAGACAATAGAATGTGGACAATATCTCTCTAATGCTGAGGCGCTTGTGGGTTCATTGGCCCGCTGAACTAATTTTATCCCTCAGTCAATGCTATCCTGAGACACTGGACTGGCCCATAGGGGACCCCTTCTCCTCACCTGTGGGCCTCATATTTGTGGTTCCGAACCCTAACTTACTCTCAGGTGCACCACAGTAACAGTTAAGGATTTGGGGGCCCTGGGCCAAAACTATTTTGGGGGTCTCTCTGAAGAACAGGTTTGAATTTAGGCCAGCTAACTGACAGTGCAAAAGCGCACTTGTCCAAATTCTAATGTGTTTACATCTAATATTCAGGGGGAGTGATGTGTGATTTCAATATTGTAATACAGCAGCCGTTCAATAATATTACTACAAATGATCTCTGGGACAACCTCCAATTTCTCCTACGGGAGGTCCTATTGCATTGTAAAAGAAACCTTTTTATGGATGTTGCATGAAAAATAAACGCAACATTTCTGTGCAAAATGTCTGTAACAGACTTTCATATATCGCCCACATTAAAAATGAATGAAAGGAAAACGGTATTTAAAACAATCTGAGAATTATTCAAGGCAATCAGGACAAGGATTTGCAGAACAAAGCTGTCTCTATCATGGGTCCCACTGAAAAGCTGTGGCCTTGGACCTGAGCCCACTCTGCCCATGCCTTAAAACGTCTCAGAGTATTTGTGCAACACTTCAAATAGTAACACAGTGAAAACATGTTACACGGTTCCAACAAATTTAGTCGGACTGTGTGTTAGATCACCAAAACTTCATACTTCATAAACTATGGCTCGAGTTAACTAAATTATCACACAGTGCAGTGCAGCAGCCACAAATGCGGCTCTGTGCTGCATGAGCAAGAGAGAGCAGAAGAGCACCATATTTACAGCAATATGGCACTTGCTCCTACTCATGTGTCTTCTTATATCATCAGCAAATGTTGGTTTGACTAGCTCACAGTACCGCATCTAAACTCTTAAACCTTTAGAGTCACAGACGCTTTTGGCAACATAGAACATGACTACTCTGATTCCCAAGGAAGTCAAGGAATCAGATCTAACCCTTTTTCTTGTCACTTGTGCATGCCCAATGTTTTACAAAGAGAAGAGACAATAGTACATGTCCAAATGTTTTTTTTAAGATCTAATCCTTTTAAGTAAACCATGAACTATAATAAGACAGAGGAGGCAAATCATTGCTATAAACATTATTAGAATGGTGAAAAACTCAAACAATTCAACCATGTTAATTGTTCCTAATATTACTCCTAGGTATCACTGATACCTCCACTGTAGCGAGAGGATGATGGGAGTATCCTTCTGCCAGACCCAGTTAGAATGATCTAATCCCTTACCTCAGTGTAATGTTTCAGGAAGCCGGTCTCAGAGCATTAACAAATGCTTACCATCTCAGTGTGCAAGTCTGCTCACATCTCTGCTTGCACAGTTATCTTCTTTCTTAGGATGTGTGTCAGAGCTGCCTCTCATTTACAGCTCTCTGCAGCATTTCTGATTACTCAGTGTCAACTGCCTCTCACCGAATTCAAAACGGATGCTGTTTAAATAATAAAACACCGGTTTATTGCATTCTGCTAAAGACGCATAATAGCAACCTTACGTAGTCTGAGGAAAAAGAGCCATTTCCAACAAGCACATAATAAAGAATTCACATGTGTTCTAGTATGTGGGTCCCTGGAACTAACAGTGCAAACTACAGAATGACAATGTCTACAAAAAAATATATCGGTGTGTGGCATTTTCTTGTGTAAGTGAAAAACATGTTCAAACCACCATCTTAAAAAGAGAATAAGTTAAAAAGAAAAACTAAAATGAAGACTATATATAATCCCTGTAACCCCCTCCCTGTGGTGTAGGATACAACTATATAAAAAAAACAATAGCACTAAGGGGCCCATTACGATCGCGGACGGACTTGTGTCCGTCCACGAGCCATGTGTAGGAGGGAACGTCCGCATGTGCTGCAGCGTTCCCTCCTGTGCAATTAGGATGTGACCCCCACCCTGGCGGTCACATCCTCTATATTTAACATTGCGTCGGGTGCGCCTTCATGCTGCACCCGCCGCAATGTTAAAAACACATGCAGTGCATTTACATGCACAAAGCGGCAGGCACCGCGCGGTGCCTGCTGCTTTCTGCATGGAAATGGAGGGGGGTACCATAGGTACCCCCCATGTGCACCCCCCACCTCCCTTCACCCAGGGAGCCCGCAACGGGCCCCCAGAGTGAAGATCCGTATGCTTTTCCACGGCAGAGAACCCGCCACGGAAAAGCATCTCTTCTACGCCATCCTAATATGTCTGGTGGTGTCTGAGAGACACCGCCACCATATTAGAGCTTTTCCGCCACGTTGTAAGCCAACCGTGGCGGAAAGCAGCGGACTGAAACCAGGACCCACCAGCCATCCTAATGTGGCGGTGGGTCTTTGGTGGGTCGGCAGAGGATTTTCCGCATCCGCCGGGCCGGCGGTGGCTTCCGCCGGCCCGGAGGATGCGGAAAATCCTCCATCATAATGTGCCCCTAAGTTTGTATAAAAAGCATTGCATTTCATAAGAACACTTTAACAGCACAAGCAGAGTCAAAGGCCATATGAATTGCCAATTAAAAACGGAGAATACTACGAAAAAGAAAAGACAAATTCCAAAAATGCTAATTTAGGAACCTAAGAGGCATGCTAAGTGGAGGACGGCATTGCCTAAATGCCCTCAACATCCATTTCCAGAATGGCGGCAGGGTCCAGGAGAGATCCAGTAACCCCAGGCATCATATAAAAGGAGGCCTGAGGAGCAAGATCTAAGCAAGGTAAAGTCATCACCAGCCCAGATAGCAGATGCCAAAGGTGACAGTGCCAGAAGTGCAGCATCAGAAGAGTGCCCAAATGCCAGGAAAGCTGTAGTCGAAGGAGCATCTGGCATGGATGAAGGCAACTCATAGAAGGCATCTTGCAGCAAAAGATGCAGCATCATTTGACAACACAGCCGATGTGACTGCAATGGATGCACAAGTAGATTTACATCAGGAAACTGCGACAATTGTTTGGCCAGACATGACTCGAGCTCATACTCGAATAAGCTCCATAGACAGCAAAATGCAGGCTGCAAGCCAGAAGGACAGAGACCAGTTCTGGTTCAGTTTGAGTTATAGAGGCTGTCCAAAGTACTGTATCGTGCGTTCATGACACAAAACAACGTGTGGTAGTCCCATTTATATTTAGCTTCAATGTGAGACATCCATTGCGGAACAACACAAATAGAACCAAAACACAACAAGGAGAAATAATACAATCAGAATGCCTCCAAAAACGCGTAAAAACAGGGAATGTAGAAAGGCCCAAATAATTTCAAGTAAAGTCTGGAACGTAGAAACCATTCCAGACCCAATCACATTAAAAAAGTGTGCCACTTTAGCTGCGTTAGAAGCAATAAAAATATGGTCTACACACTCACCAAAAATGCTGTGGCAATTGAATTTTGAAACAGAATTCACTTCTGATGAGAAACATTCTACTTAGATATCAAAGGTTTCTTGGGCAGATGTAAAAGCCACTTCAGTTTGAAGCAACAAGGCTTTGAGTTGGCTTTATCTATCAAAGTAGATGGCATACACTGGGACCTTGGGCCACAAAGTACCTTACCCAGTGGTATCTGCAGGAGGATGTTATGCATGTGTACAGAAGGTTACCACCTTGGAAACAGCGACCACATACAGGACACCTGGTTTCATTCTGCCACATAATTGATCAATTAACACTAGATAGCTCCAATTAGAAAGTAATACAAAATTCAGATTTGATCAATTATATGGGGGCATCTTTCAAATAACATGCTAAGTTAGCCACAGAGGCATTACACACTCCATGGTGTGTAATCTCACTTCAGACCAATGAGTGACATAAGGGAGCCTCACACTCACATATACTAACAAATGCCTCTTTGTTCTTGTGCACGTATCTGTACTGAAAAGGAAGAAACCAAGCTTTGTGTAAAAAATGTGTACCCATCTCCACATATGTGCCTACTTGAAAATGCCTCAGGCATGATTTGAAATGAAACGTGGAAATCAGAACAGAAATTAAACCATGAATTAACCAAACAGCAAAGGGAGTTTCAGCAACCAAAAAGTAGATGTTTTCTAAACATTCAATACTAAGCATAGTCTAAGTGATTTTTTTAGCCATTATTGTGTCAAATGATAAGGCAGAATCAACTCAGTTGCATTCAAATACTTCTATAACACTCAATTCAGTTTTAGAACCTGCAAAGTCCAACTCAATTGCAAATTTGATTTCAACTGACTCAAGCCATGTTGAAGCATAGTCATGTCATTTTGTATGAAATCAAATGCAGATGAAACAATATTATTCAATGATTAATACACGTTGACAATGCGGTTGTCTCATTATCAACAACAGCCAAATCATTTACTAAATTATCTATATTAATTTGTCTCAAATGTTCAGCAGCTTTTTGTTGAGAAATTTTCCAAATTTAATTATAATTAAAGCTTCCAGTTTTCCATTTTTTACTGAGTTTTACAGATTAATATAAACAGAAAACAATCTATTTCCTGGCTGTACTTATTTTTAAAAGTGGAAAAATTCAGAAAATGGTGCTTCTTGTGTGTGACTCTCTTTGCTGTTCTTCATGAATTACATACCATGTGCTAGGTAGAGAGATATCATGGGGATTTAAAAACATTCCCTTAAATGCAGTGTCAACATATATTTGTATACATTGATAATATTTATCCGTCGATGTAATGTTTTGGTATGCTTGGCTGCTTAAGTTGCTAAAACACAACAGACATCAAAGTATGACTGCATGTTTATCAGTTAAATAATGTGAAAATGTAATTTTTTTTATTCCATTTACTCTCAAAACATAAAATAAATATGGCTAAATACCAATAAAACGGCCTAAAAATAAATATGGATAAATACAGATGGAAATGTTAAAAAATAAATACAATAAAACCAGGAGCCCTAATTATATTGGCATACATAAAACATTAGGCTGAGGAGATCTATGCTCCAACAAAAAATCCTGCAAATCCATATTCATAGAAAGGAGGGATGAGTGTTTTTTACCTGCTGACAATGCTGTGTTCTAAATACTGCTGGCACAGTTTACCCACAATATAAGTAGTGACAACCCCAGAGTGAAGTGACTGACTATACCCCGATACTATACTAATGTCTTTGCCTTAAACCTGTGGAAGAGTTACAAAAACAAGCATTACAATCATTGGTGTCAAGTGGCCATAATAGCCACCCATCTGAACCAGAAATTGAAGAATTGTATGTTTCATTCTGCACAATTTCATTAAGCTTTAAACACCACCAAATCCTAGACATGTACTGTTTTGTTAAAAAAAAAAAATGTTTAGAGATCAGACAAGCTCCAAATAAAGAGTCAATGTCCTGGACCTGCCAATTGTGTGTTCCCTGAACAGATTTTTGCTCAATATAATTTTTTCAATATGAGATAAACTAGTCAGAGTAAATCTAATTTGTTTGCATGACCATGTTTTCTTCGGTAGGCATAGGGTGGTAAAAATATGAAACGGTATGTAGGAACATGAGTAGAAAAATAAGGGATTGTTTTCAAATATGTATTCACATTGGTGGTGGCAAACAGTTTTCCAATTGGTAATAATTAAAAACAGTATGAGGAATTCTAGCTCTGTGTAAAAAGTGATGGGCATAATGACGGTAACAAAAGATTTCATCATAATATGCAGAATTTAAATACAAATCCTCATTTTCAAATACTGGGTATGATTCTAAATCAGATAGTATATTAGTGACACTCATAACATCCCATTAATCAGAATAATAATGTCATCCATAGCAACGTTAAATGCATTCGGAATTTGCAATGTTTCTGTAGGATCAAAAATATCATAGGGAACATTATCACATACAATACCATGATGGACAAGGAATGCAGTAATGTTCACAAGGAACAAGTCTCTTCAGACCTTATGTGATGAAGAATGGGGTGTAAGCACCTCAGCTACTAGTTCTGGAAAGTGTGATCAGGGAGATAGTATCCATTTAACAGTAAAAAGAAGACTGAAACATATCCAATCCAAAGAAACAAAACATAAGGAAACAAAAATCCAACAATAGTACCAAGGAGGAATCAAATATGTCCTTTTCAGCAAGGGGAATAGTCCACCACACCATGCAAGGAAGTATGAGAAGGGTCTGATGAAATACCGTCAATGTTGACAAAATAACCTGAAGCAGTATGAGAGAAAACAGGGACCTCATCATGTGAAGGAGACAGGTGCCTCCAAAGGAGGTTGATAATACACAACTTCATTTCAAGAAGCAGCAATGGAAAATGGCAAACTCATCATTCTGAAGGATCAAAAGTTCAGCATCTGAAGACCACAGATAGGGAGTAGCAGGATTATGACTACTTATTGCATGTAGATTACCTTCCTGCAGGGAAGAGAAAGGTGACATTGAACTACGTAGAAACCCTCATGACCATCTGTGGAGAGGTAGCCACATTGTGTAACTTTATCAAATCAATGTAAACTTGTTGTTTTTGTTTACAACCAGCAAGATGTGGCAATGGGATGGACAGGCACCTGTGCATGATATAACGGAACAAACTATTTTTCATCTGCAATCTTCTCTCAGACTAGATCCCCAACTTTAAGAATCCAGACAGAACCTGCTTGCTGCACCTTAAGTTTGTCAGTGGCAGAATGTTTAGAACTTAAATTTGAGTGTTCATTTCTGAAGTCTTGTAATTCCTGTTAGACAGTGATACCTTTATTGATGTCAAAGGGCACATCCTCCGCCACTGTGCCAGAGTTACCAAGATCTGGTACAAACATGGAACCCCAAACAATATTTCATATGGAGTCTGACCAACCAACATATGTCTAGGCAGAATATTTAAAGATCTCTGTACACAAGCAGGTGATGTATCCAACTATGACCTAAACCTTTTACTCTAGCTGTTAAGGACTGTTTTAGGTCATTGTTCTTCCATTCCAATATTGAATTTCCTTTAGGATAATAGAGGGTAGAATAATGCACAGCAACACCCAGGGTGCCCATAGTGTCCTGGTATTCTAGGAGGCGAAAGCCGGGCCATGGTCCAAGTGCAATGATGCCACTGCATATGTACCGATAGAGACTTGCAAATCTTTAATAACAGTTTGAGTATCAGCCTATCACTATTCCCACACCTATAGAAATCGAGAACATGTATCAACAGCCACTAATATGAATTTAAAGGCATCATGCATATGGAGTGGTCCACAGTGATCTAAATAGACACATTGTAATGGCTTATTTGATAATGAAAGTGGTGTCTGAGGTAGGCGTGCAACGGTGTAACATTTAATTTGTTGACAAATGTCACAACAAAGTACACATTTGCTGGTCTGCGTTTGAAGACTGTGCCACCAATTTCATTTCTGTAATAAAAAGAGCAGACACCAAACTCTCATGAGCACCTATTATTAACTCTAACCTGTGGTCCCGGTTGGGTATCACCCGATCTCCCACCCCAGGAATACAGGCAAAGGGAACATTTTGAGGACGCAATAGGTAGGATTTCTTAGCTGAATAGCCTATAGGCAAGGGCTCGCCACCAGTCGAGGCAGTGGCCGCAACCATAATGTCATCTACAATTCTCGTATGTGAATGAGTAATCAAAACCACATATACAGTCTGAACAGCTGCCTTGGCAGCTTCATCAGTCAATGAATTCCTTGCAACATGTACACCAACACGTTGATGTATGAATCACATCAGTCTGTGACACAGCATCTTTCAGAGCTGTCACTTTACCCCAAAGCAGTTTTTGCTTATTAGTATTTCCTTTAGAATCTCTGAATGCATTCAAGCACCAATAGGATAAATTATTGTTGAGGGCTTGGACATAGTAATAGGAATTACACACTAAAAATAAGGAGAATTCTAAATCGTAGTTTGCAAATTCAGAAGCAACGCTTTCAATTCATCCAGCAGAGCAGTACATTTCTGTATATGTTTTTGTGCTCGAAATAGACCATCTTTCATGACCCCTTCACTGCAGCACATGCAGCTGAGTACTTCCACTTAGTACCAACTGCCAAATGGGCTGAACTATCAGTATAGAGTATGAAAGCATATTAATCTAGAGGCAACGTTCCAGTAGGCATGGAGTATTATTGTTCATACTGGAGATATTCCTGTGTTCTCAAAGTAGGGTCAAAAATATAATCTACTGGATCTATCTAGGATTCAAGACTTTCTCGTTTGGGATACTGCCTTGATGACGGCCTCTATAGCGGGAACAGGAGACACTACAATTATATGTCATGCTTGTGCCAATGAGCATTACTTCAATTTAGCTGCATGAAACTGCAGTCAAAAAAATTCTCTCAATGCAAAATGCATTTCTGCATTGGAATATAAATGTGATGTACAAGCAATCACCCTGTTTTGCTTCATGTAATAAAACATATATGTAACTAATGGAATCTACAGTTATGCCACAGATCACTAAATTTGTAGAGTAATAGGAGTATGTAATGTTTACATTCAAGGATGTATGCCTGTAAATTCTGGAGAATATTAGTATGTTCAGCAGTCAAATGTTTATTTAGAATATTTTGGACAAACTAATTTGCACAACTTTCTGACCCATTGCGCGTAATCCGGCATATATGTTCTACCAAAATTCAGAAATCCTATTGCCGATTGAAGCTTTTTTAAGGTAATTGGAAGTTCTCTAAGAAATGCGGTGCTAAACTATTGCTGTCATTTGATAATTCACATCCCAAGAAGAGGGCACTGAGAATAGCAAATTTAGACTTGGTAAAATTAAATCCCTAAATCCCTAAATAATGCGATCCACTGGGACCAAATGTGCATTTAAATCATCGTCTGTGATGATAATGTCATCAGCATAAGACAATGCTTCGGAGTCAATTTCTTGTAAAATTAACATTACTCGGGCAACAAACAAACCTGGACTGTTCTTATAGCCTTGTTGGAGGTTACGTTTGTTGTGTTCCCAATGCAGAGAAAGTGGTCAAATTCTGGCTTTTGGGAATTACATTTTGGCAGAAAAAACATTGGGAATGTCCAATGTAGTTTTGCATTTTTTACATACTGTGGGGCAACAACAACATGCGATAAACATCACAATGCGCGGTCAGCGAGATTTTTCATATTGCTGGCTACCGCTGGATTGCATCGCCTTGTTAGCGCGCTATCAACAACGATTAGCGCTTTGGCGATATAAAATTCAGCGATAGCACCGAAAACCCCCCAACAGCACTGCAAATCAAGCAATAATTTCGTGAGAGAAAGCATAAACTCGCTAATACGGCCCTGTGGCCTTAACCATGCAATCCACCTCTCATTAAACAAATGGCTAAGTTAGAAAAATAGCAAACGTTAAATACAGGCGATGAAGCGTGCACGATTCTTCCTGACACTTCGTGGGTCTGCTGCAGGCTTGTTGATATGGCGAAGACTTTTTCCATGTTGTTTTGCTCCGGAACACCTACTTTGCATGTAATTAGTGATTGCATGCAGGGAGATACAAAATTGGCAGTTAACTCGCGGAAATTAGCGGATCTTGTTGATAAGGCAATGTGAATTTATCACATTAGCGGCACGAAAGTGCTGCTAACCCCGCAATATTGGCCTTGTTGATATGCCCCTATATTATTATTAATAAAGCCCCAAAGCTTTTATATGACTGTTTAAATGGCAATAGTTTAAGACTATAAGAAACGAATGTGCAGGTTTAAACACAGGAAATAATGGATTAATTATAGTCGTGGGAGTAGTGCTCCGCTCCGTCCACGGAGTGTGCGCAGTGTTGCCTACTTCGAGATCCGCAAAGTAGGCGTAGTAGGTAAGCTACGCACACACCACGGAAGAGCGGAGTTGCCCACCACCTGCCTTCCTCCCGCCCTCTTTTAAATGCCCTTACCATCATTAAAAGCACCCGTGCATGCGCATTTGTGAGAAAGAAGTCGTCGATAAACCAGAAAGAGGGAGCCCCTGGACGCCGCATCTCAGGTAAGTCTTTTTAATTACTTTTACAATGCTTTTAATGATGGTAAGGGCATTTAAAAGAGGGCGGGGGAGGCGGGCGCGTGTAGTGGAGATATGCGGAGTGTGCGGGTGTGTGCGTAGATCCCCCCCACTTCGTGATGCTCTGCGTAGCCCCACTACGCCCACTACACCCAGGGTTAATTAATCATAAGGCTCACTCACACCTTGGTATGCTTGTTAAGATAGAATCTCTCTCATTGCGCGTTTCAGCTTCATGTTTTCGATATTGTGCCTAAACCTGTGGGCTTGACCTTATAGGTATAACATAATAAAATGAAGCTGAGGCTTGCGCAAGAACCCATTCTGCAGCATATGCTGCTTCCACCTGCTCCCGAAAAAGAGCAGAAAAGGAACGTATGATCACAACCTCCCTTTGTGAATCATTTCTAACAAACTCCAGCAGCTAAGCAATCTCAGCCAAGAGAATGTCATATTTGGCAGTCAAATTCTGCCAGAATATTACTTTACTAGCTTACCCGTCGAACGTTGCTGCGATCTCCGAAGAAAGGAAATTCAAGGAAACTCGTCATGATAACATTCAATTTACATTGTGTCATTTTTATTGAAACGTATTCATTTTAATATGGAAACATTTCAAAGTGTTGTTTTAACTCTATTTATTTATTCTAGTGCTTGTGGATACACGATTTGTTGTCTTTCCATCTGCTGCATACATCAGTATTCGAAAGATTATGAGGGCCCTGGGGGGCCGACCTTTGCGGGAGTGTACTCAACAACTTCCCAAAGTTTCATGGCAATCGGATGAATGGTGTTTTAATTCTATTTATTTATTCGAGTGCTTGTGGATACACGATTTGTTGTTTTTCCGTCTGCTGCGTACATCAGTATTTGAAAGATTATGAGGGCCCTGGGGGGCCGATATTTAATAAAATTTTTGGCAGAAACCTTTGCGGTAGTGTACTCAACAACTTCCCAAAGTTTCATGGCGATCAGATGAATGGTGTTTTAATTCTATTTATTTATTCAAGTGCTTGTGGATACACGATTTGTTGTTTTTCTGTCTGGTGCGTACATCAGTATTGGAAAGATTATGAGGGCCCTGGGGGGCCGATATTTAAAAAAAATGTATGCCAGAAACCTTCGCGGGAGTGTACTCAACAACTTCCCAAAGTTTCATGGCGATCGGATGAATGGTGTAGTAATGCATAAAGGACAAACAGACAGACAGACGGACAGACAGACATACATTCGTTTTTATATATAGATAGATTAGTACACAGTATATTATCCTCAATTTAATGTCCAAATCATAAAATCTATCTGGAGGGCTAAGCCTCTGATAAGGAGTTTCAACTTGTACATATTCTTCAGTCGGTCTCTCCATCCGAAACTTTAGAAGAATCTGGTGAACTATAAGAGCTCTTACCCACGTCTTATTCTGAAGAAATGTTTTGAGCATTTGTGGCATTTTGAATGGAAAAACCTGCCACTTGCTTCTTTTTAAACTATGCTTTTAGTTGTGGAAGTTTGAATGACGCTAGAGGAGCGTTGTGAGTCCGTCCTTGGTTTCACATACTCCTCCTGACTACGATTGCCTGGACCCTTTCTCTGACCGCTTGTCTCTGAAGAGTCCTGCAAGGAATGAGAAGGATGAGTATGAGAATACTGATACATATCAGGCTGTTTAATTTTATTACTGTCATGTAAATTATAACGGTTCAGGGAAGACTCTGATTATGGCGATTCAGTCCATGTTTTAGTTGTAGTTTTTTCTTTCTTATTATCCCAGTGTTTTTTAGTAGACCCAGGTGTCTGCTTGGTATTTTCAGCTTCTGACTTCCCTTTAAATTGTGGCTTATTAGGCCTGGTTCTTAAACTTTGTATACCTAAATATAGGTTTCATAAATATTGTAGGCAGCTCGTGTTCCTGATCTATAGTGGGAACTAAAGCTAGCCGTTGGTGTATTGCCAAAGAAGCTGCCTTCCATCGTATATTACGTGAAATAGTTGCGGACACTGTAGCAAAGTTTCCAATTAGTTTCTTCCCCAAATCTAGGGCAAAAACGGCTCCATTTTCACTGTGAATCTGTTTAAGCACTTCACGCAAAACAGCAATTGAAGGAGTACCATGAGTAATGGTATTGAGGCAAGCAAATACAGTACCCCACGCATTATACTCCTTGACTGGGGAAACCATAGCAAGTGGAAGACACATAGTGAGAATTCAAAATGTATCTTTGTGTCCTGTATGGGGAAAAACTGCCTCACGCTGGTTTGGTTTTTGTGCTATCCAAAATGCAATCTTATCACGTTTGACTTGGATCTTACCCTTAATGGCATTAATTGTAACTGGCCCAATTGCAGGCATACCTAGCAGCACCTGTCTAGCTTGGGAAACTCCTGCTATGACAGTATTTAAGGTATGCATTATGAACCGCATCAGACGTTGATGCAGTCTAACTGAATTAGTCAAGAGAGCAAGCGTCTCTTGCTGTGTTAAACGATGAGCATCTGGAAAAAGCGTATAGCCTGCTAAGACAGGCCAGGTAGACCCTTCATTACAGAGAGGGCCCATTCTTATATTCTAATGAGTATGTGAGATGGTGCATTGAAACCAATTATGATGCTACTGGCAAGTTTATGGGATTTCTAAATACTCATAAGGTCTATATGCAGCTGGAACTGTAGCCTCGGTATATGTGTGAAATGTTTGTGAATTTGCATTTACTGCAGGAATATTAACCCAGGAATAAAAATAATTGCATTTCTAGGCTTCATGAGCTGCAACCACAAAGGTAACTTAACTACCATCACCACCACCACCACCATCAACTATCTAGTTAAATGATTTGTTACTGCTGGTCTATAATAGCAATAACCACTGTTTGAGCCATATTAATGAATGAATGGAATTCAAAGAAAGAAAAACACTATAGGGGACTATCCTTTTAATACACTAAGCTTGATCAACCTACAGAAATAAATAGGTACTTCCTATTAAACTGAGGAGGAAAACCCTTATCACCACAGATGTCTCCATATAAAGGCAATAAAGGAGCCTTGGTCACACTAAGGAAACTACTAAGGAGACCCATTAATGATGTCATGTAGGCCTAAAGCTGCCATGCCTCTATCAATTTCCAGGTTTCAAGTGGGTAGGTTGGTAGAAGCTGTTACAACAAGTTTTGCTTTAGTGCCATGGCTTTTATTAGCTACCAGTGTCAACTATATGCCAGTGACTCATAGGACCTTTGTGTTTTTCAATTTGCCCATGATGGCCTTTGTTCTTGCTTGGAATATTTCTATGGACTTTACCACCTGAATTTTTAGGCATGTATGATCCAGGTTGAGTGCAGTTCTATGGACTTGCCTACATGATCAAATAGGGACCTGAATGAAAGAACCACACACCATACTGCTACGGTCAGATAACATTGCCGGGTAGAAGCAAAGAACATGTTGTAAGGTCTCCTTCTCCACGCCGCAGGGTCTGCATTCTGTCCTGGCAGATTTTAGGTGGGTAACTGGTCCAAAGTTGGTTGGATTCATAGGCAGAGATGCATAAACTTGAGCGTGATATGGAATAGAATCCTAAGTCAAAGTAGGGTTGTGGTTTTAGAGACTCGTTGGTATTAATGACTTGCCTGGCATAGGCATGCTTCACCAGTGTCGCCTTATATATTTGAATGGAAAGTGATTTGGTGGTTCTATTAAAGATTTTTTTAACTTACCAGTTGGTGTCTTAGTGATCCATAAGTCAATGGCTTGCAGTGCCTGCAGAGTATCGCCTAAGCAGTGTCTGAATATTGACTTTGAGTTGTGCTTACTTTTTGTTTAAGCCAGATGCGTGCAGCCAATGAATTGTCCTCTACCAGTCTGAATCTGTGGCACATATTTCGAAAAGAACATTTTATGGCAAATTATTATTTTACTAAAATCAGCTCTAATCGCAGTTGTGTCTGTGATGTATAAATTGGAAGCCTAAAGACAGTCTGATAAGCTTTTGCAATATAGCAGATCTAACAACCTTGCCACCTTCTTTTGGCCATTATTTAACAGCCATAGGTGATGGATGGAAGTAACCTGGCCACTAAGACTTTCTGTAGTAGTACCTAAAATGAGTCCTTGCTGTGACCTTGATAGTATATAAAGTCTTGAAGCCAAGGAGGAGGCCTTAGATTTCATTATGTCCATATGTGGAGTAAGGGTTCCTCTTGAATCTAATACTAGCCTAAGATTTTTATATTTTGATTTAATACATTACTGGAACCCATCTATAATCCATGATCACGGTGTACATAATTTCTTGCTGAATATCGCAGCTTTTGTTTTTTTGTGATTGATTTCAGGTTTGTGCCACTTTGTGATGCTTGATAGGACATCTAGAAGCCATTGAAATTCGTGCTCATCAAGAGCAAATCACTGATGCAAAGCATGTGACTAAGGAGGCGGCCCACTCAATTTGGAGGATGTGCATTTTTGAGATCCAATTCTGTTCACATGCTTAAAATGTATTATAGAATAAGGGGGCAAGAACGCACCCTTGTTTCAATCCAACTGAAGTGTCGATTTTCTGAGAAAGCTTGTTACCATCTACATGCTCTCAAAAGGAAATCACCTTTGCGTAGCATGTGAGTTAGGAGGTGGTTCACTAGATTTGGAGGACGTGCATTTTTTAGTTCCAGTTCTGCTCACATGCTTAAAATGTAGATATTAAACAATAAGGGGGCAAGAACGCACCCTTTTTTCAATCCAACTGAAATGTGGATTTTCTGAGAAAACTTTTTTTTTTAAATATATTTTTATTTATTGATATTTTCCAAACACAGGTACAGTCAGTATAGCATATCCAACGTACAGGCATAACCAGGATAGGAGAAACGATAAGGTAGATGTTAAGGCCAATAGAAAACAGTGATTTACAGAGCACTATGTAAAATTGTAGGCAATACAATGACTATTGCGATAAATTCCTCTCACTTGAGGTCTCTATTACCACGGATATATCGATGGACTGCAAACAGTTCTGAGAAAGGGCGGTCTGTGAAGATGGATGGGTAAGTATAATTCAGGTGTTGGTAGTGTTGGCAGTCTGGGTATTATTTGCGTCATCAATTGGGTGAGCAAGTAGGTATGCCTTAAGGGCCCTCCAGTTGTCGTGGGGACCTGAGGTAGGGGGAAGCAGTTCAGCAAAATATCTGTTCCTGCCAGAATACCATATCCTAGATCCATTCCTTAAATGTAGGTGCCATGCCCTGCCCCCACCTGCATGCTATTCACCAGTTAGCCAAGAGGAGACTGAAGGAGATACATTTCCGGAGTGTCACCGCCGGTTTTTCAGTGTATCCCATCAAGGCGAGTAGGGGAGAGAACAGGAGATTTAATTTTTTCTAGGGTTGTAAGGACCTGGTGCCAGTACTCCTGCGCAACACCACAGTCCCAGGCTAGATATCGAAAATCTGCCCCTGTGACACCACAACGTTCACATCTGTCGCATAGTTTATATCAGTGGAGTTTGGCTGAGGTATAATATGTGCGATGGAGGAACTTGTAATGTAGGATGCGGAGGCGGCTACTGGAGGAGCTCTGTTCCATCTGATTGCAGCAGTAGGTCCAATGCTCTTTTGTGATGACCCGACCCATCTCAGCAGACCATTTGTCTCGAGCAGTGCTTTGTACAGGGCCCTGGGCAATGTAGAGACTAAGGTAGAGCGAAGAGACTAAAAGTGACACAGCATCGCTATGCAGTATCATGCACAGTGGGGTGACCTCTGGGGGGTTCCTGAGGGTACGTGGGTGTGTGCTCCTTGAAGCCCTGTCTCAAACGGCCATAAAGGAAAATGTCCATAGGAGAGGGCAGCAGTTTAGTAAAGAGTTGCTGTGATGTGCAGAATTTACTGTTAAGGTACAGATCTCCCCAAGTCGTAAACCCGTATTTAGCTTGGGTTTTTCTGAAAACACCTCCCTGGAGAACAGGCATTTTCGGGTGATAGACTGGAGGAAGCAAAGGCGAGTACAGCATGGGAGCCTGGGATCGCGTAACATTAGCTTGCCATGCCTTCACTGTGCTAATGATTGGTGGTGAGTCCCCTATGCGTGGTGCAGTGGCAGTCAGTATGGCGCCCTCAAGTGGTATGGGATCAAATAACCAGTGTTCGGTACTAGTGAGCCTGCGTGCAAGTATAATAGAGTTCGAAGTTAAGTACATCGAACCCTTCATGAGAGTATGGCCTAGTAATCGTGTCCCATTGTAGTCTAGGTTGTTTGCCACCCTAAGTGAGACTTATCAGCTCCGAGCGGTGTGCAGAAAAGAAGTGTCTGCCTGGGTCACAAGGGATGTTCAGAAATAAATAAAGGAGTTTAGGGAGGATGACCATTTTTATGAGGAAGGTGCGCCCTGCAAAGAGGTAGGGAGATCCATCTCGTGACATTATCCCTGATCCCCTCCAAGGTACAACCGTAGTTGGGTCGCTTCAGCTCGTCACGGTCAAAGGTGACACATACCCCCAGATACTTCACCTCATCAGTGCAACATTCAATGGGGAAGTCTGGCGTGAACACCGTAACCAATGTGGTGAGGAGGAAAATTTGGGATTTTTTCCAGTTTATATGTATGCCGGAGAGCCCTCCAAAATGAAAAATTTCCCGGTGTAACGGATTGAGGCCGGAGTAGACAGCGGAGGGCTTGTCATGGTGGTATTGTCGTATCTTAGCTGCAAGTGGTTCAACAGCCAGGGCGAAAAGAAGGGGAGAGAGCAGGCAGCCCTGTCGAGTGCCCTGGGTGATGGGGAAGGAGGGAGAGGAGTGACCATTGATAAGAACCCTAGCTTTAGGATTGGTATATAACAGGCGAACACATGCGAGGAATCCCCTAGACATGGCCATGTTTTGGAGGATTGCGAAAAGGTAGTCCCATTCAACAGAGTCAAATGCTTGTGTGGCATCAAGAAAGACTGCTGCTAAATACAATTGAGGATCAACTGAGCACAAAATGAAGAACAGTGTGTGGATATTATGCGTTGTTGTCCAGCCACGGATAAATCCAGCCTGGTCTGGGAGAACAAGTTTCTCCATGAGTAGGCTTAGACAATTGGCCAGGATTTTGGCAAGGATTTTTGCATCCATGTTGATTAAGGAGAGGGGGCGGTACGAATCACAGCAGCCTGCAGCCTTACCAGGCCTTAGGAGTAAGGAGATCAGGACTACCCTCAGGGACGGGGGGAGACATCCCAGCTTGTATGCTTCACTGAAGACCTGCTTGAGAATCGGAATCAATTGAAGTATGTTTTATAAAAGTCGATGGAGAGGCCATCAGACCCAGGATCCTTCCTGGACTTCATTTGCATAATTTCCTCGCGTATCTCATTGTTTTCAAAGGGTGCATCAAGAAACTCTCTCTGCAAGTCTCCAAGCCAGCCAAGGGTTATATCTTGTAGGTATGAGGTAAAGTCCGGGGGGTTGTCCCTATGGGTACTATGTAGATCAGTATAGAATTTAGTAAAGGTATGCAGGATATCTAGACTGTCTCTGTGGCGCCCGCCAGCAGGGTCCCAAGTTTGGAGGACATATTTGGAGAATCGGGGTAGCCGGATGTCTTGCGCTAATGCTCTGCCTGGGTGATCACCCTCGCCATACCTGCGCGCTGTGTGACACTTCCCCCAAAACCGTGCCTCTAAATCGGCTGTTTGTTTGTAGTCTGAGAGCTTTTCCTGAATGTTACCAGGCACTGCCCGGAGGAATCGCTCCAGAGGTCACACTCCAGTGTCTTTAGCTCACTTTCAAGTGTGTGTAAGGTGCGACGGAGGTCCCGTAGTACCCCAAAGCTTTTAGCCATGCAGGAGCCCCGGATGGTAACTTTATAGACCTCCCAGACCGTTCCCCTTTGTGGAACAGAGTCTATGTTATTTTGGAAAAATTCAGTGATTTCCGTACTATGCTCAGTCCGGAAAACAGTATCTAGCAATGCTTCCGGCATCAGCCTCCAGAATCTGGAAGAAGATATTGAATTGTGTGGGGCGACCGTTATGAGTACTGGGGAATGATCAGAGTAAGTCTTAGCAAGGTGGACTGCTTTATTGACCCACAGGACCACCCCTCGGGAAACCACCCAATAGTCTAGGCGAGCCCAGGATGCATCCGATGCTGTGTAGTGGGTGCCTTCCCTTCCATCTGGATGTACATGCCGCCATGTGTCTGTGAGCCCATGAGTTGTGAATATGCCCGTCAACGCTTCGTGTGTCTTAGTGTAGGGCAAGGGTAAGGGATTAGACCTGTCTAAGGTGGGATGAAGTGCGGTATTAAAATCTCCCCCCAAATGTTGTGAGTGGAGCCTATTTGAAATAATGTTGTGTAGAAGCCTGGATCATCAATGTTGGGTCCATAACAGCACACCAGTGTGACTGATTGAGTACCTAATGTGCCCCACATCATACAGCTCGACCCAAGAGAGTCCTGCTGTGTGCCTCCCAATATAAAGGGAATATTCCTTTTTACAAGTATCACGGTACCTCCGGAATAGGTAGAGTATGAGGAGAATAATCGCTCAGCGGCCCATTTGCCAGCAAATGTGGGAGTGCAAGCCGGATCTAAGTGAGTCTCCTGTAACATTGCGATGTGAATATGGTGCCTATCCAGGTATGCAAGGACTTGTCTGCATTTCTGGGGATCTCGAAGTCCTCTAACATTCCAAGTGAGAAGATTTGGGAAGACATAGCAGATTAATATAATAATGATGCAGTATGCTCTGTGAAAAAAGAAGGAAAGTGGGCCTCTGAATATGAATCCTAAGTCTACCTGTTGGAAGAGAATGTAGTGAAACAACATTGCGAATGAGTCCCCCATCCACCCCCATCCACAACGGCACCCCAAATGTGTTGGTATCGTTATTCTCTACCCAAACCAGAACAAAATTGTGGCAATACGAAAAAAAGGAAATAGTCATACAATGAGTACTGAGGGAACTCCTGTGTGGGGAACGCTGGTGTGCAAAATAACCTCCCCTCTCCCATAAGTACAGAGCCAATCCCCCAATGACAGCGGGAGATGGGATGAAGGGGGGGAGGTGCTTGGCATAATTCAGTTTGTGAACCAAAAAAAAGGAGTATTAAGAGAATGTGCCCGCTAACAAAAACAGATGGCAAGTATGAGTTCATGTCACTTATCTGTCGATGCTTTACAGTTCATCAAAATCCAGACTTCTGTAATGCAGTAGGAGGAGGTGCCAAACGGGCAGCAGTGAGCGGAATCGACGCTTTCCGTCAGCCACCCGGGTCGCAGCCAGACGCGGAGCACCTGGACCGCGGGTGTCAGCAACAAAGCAAGGCAGGATTGTAGAACTGAGAGAGATGTAATGCTGGTTATCAATCAGAGCTTAGCGACGGGGATCGAGACAGTCGGTCCTGGGATTCTCTGGATGGCGAGTTCTTTCTGATGGTACGAAGGAAGTCATCTACTTGCTGTCTGTTGCTGAAGAAGTATTGCTTTCCGAGATACGTGAGTCGCAGCCGGGCTGGATATAATAATGCATATTCGATTTGCATCCTGCAAAGTTTCTGCTTAGCAGGTAGAAACTTGCTTCTCACCTCTTGGACCGCAACTGTAAAATCTGGATATATGGAGAATGAGGCGCTTTCGAATTGAAGATTCTTGTAGTCTCTGGCCAATTTCAGAGCGGCGTCACGGTCCCTGTAGTTGAGGAGGCGAACAACTATCGGGAGTGGATTACCTCCCGGGGGAGGATGAGGGCGAAGGGAGCAATGTGCGTGCTCCACAATCAGCTAAGTGGACAATGCCTCTGCGCCAAAGGTGGTACGCAACAGGCCCTCGACAAAGTCCTCCATGCGCCCGGTGTTGGCGCTCTCAGGGATCCCAGTGACACAGATGATATTGCGCTGACTGCGTGCCTCTAAATCTTCGTTTTTGGCCGCAGTTATTTTTAGTGGTTTGTCCATTGCGCCACTTCTTGAGTCACTTGGGTTGTGGCATCTTCATTGTCAGAGATCTGTTTCTCCGCTTCTTTGAGTTGTCACTGTGTTTCTCCTCCTTCAACACTATGTAGTCCATGCGATTACTCATGGAATCCATATTACTTGAATGATCCGTGAGGCTGTGCTGCATGGCCAAGAGGAGGGTTTTGACTTTGTCCACTGGAGTTGGCAGGGGATGTGGCATTTGTGTGTCCATGGACGTCTCCGGTTCCTTAGAACTGGATCGTGTTGCAACCTTTTTCATGTCAAACGGAAGCCTGGAATGGCGATCATCTGGCTTCCCCATTGCGGCAGGAGCACAAGTCGACAAGAATGAGATGTCAGTGAGGAGCAGGGAGTGATGCCTGTGCAGGAGTCGCCGCCAAGGCAAGCTCACTCAGAGAGACCCCCGTGTGTAGCAATTGCAGGGAGGGCGAGCGTTTCGGATTATGCTCCCGGTGTGATGAAAGTTGCGGAGTGCACATGGCGCCCACGCCGCAGGGCTGGTCTCAGGCCAAGGTATGTAGGAACCTCCGCGTAAGGAGGCCATGTTGTCGTCTATCACTCCAAGGGCATGGAAGACGGGGGTTCCAAGAGTCAAGTCAGCTCAGAGAGCGTCTGCAAAATGGTGCAACACAGGCGAAGCGGTCTGTAAGGTGCCAAAGACGGTTCGTCGCCATGAATAGTGGCGTGTGGTTAGAAATCAAACTGCAGGGCCACACAAAGTTCTCGGTCCACACTGCAAGCCTGAAGTGGGGGAAGCCCTGTGATCTGGCAATAACACAGTCCCTGATGAGAGGAAGGTGGCCTCCATGCCTGCCAATCGCTGTCCGATGAGCGTTAATAAGGCGTAATGCAGTAATGGTTCCCAGAGCGACGAAGCAGGATTATAGGCGCTGCAGCGGCGCACTTGAGGTCAGGCTCTGCAAAAGGTAGAATCGGTGGGTGAAATGGTGATGAATGAGCATCCAGGGATGTGAAGTTGATGTGCCACACAGGTGCTGAAGGAGGTAGGGCACTGGTAGGCGAGGGGCTGCTAAGACTGATCCGTGACCGATTGCGGGGTAATTACGTACAGGTGCCTTGCTAGTTTACAGATTGTCCCAGGCCGTGAGATCTCGCTGGTCTGTGCAGCAGGCAGGCAAAAGCATGATCGGCGGTATCCACTCCTCTATAAAGGATCTGTGGTGGCCCCTTGTATCTCACGGGGCGGAGAATATAGAATAACAGTGCGGTGGCACAGCAAAGTGTGGGCGCTGTCGATAAGGCAAGTGCTCTGAAGCAGGGAGCGGCCGGGGCCTAGCTGCCACATGGAGTCCTCGGCCCCCGCTTACCTGCTCCAGCCACCAAGGGGGTTCCACCAGATGCCGCCTGCATTCTTGACCCAGAGCACCGCGCTGCCTCACAATGTCCAGCGGAGGCCATTCATGCTGATTCCAGCACGGGAGCATAGCCTCAGATGTTCGGAAGCACAGCAGGCATTTTCCGTAGGGATGATGAGTGCATTAATAATGATAAATGATGAATTTTGCTGTCAAGTGTCCAGAGCCTCACAGGCGTGCAGCCATCTTGGTCGTGCGCCACCTAGCACCCCCATGATTTTCTGAGAAAACTTGACACCATCTACAGGTATGGGATGTGACCAAGCTACAGTGTGAAGAAGTTTGATAGCTCTCATTATTTTCACTGGGGTCCCAATACTGTTGAGTTTCTCCCAAAGTAGGTCTTGAGGGTCCCTGGTGAATGCCGCCAAACAATTAACAAAACAAATATGAAGTGTTCATTTTTCAATTAAGGCCTTTTCAATACAGAGTGTTAAGGCTGCCAGGATTGAGGATGTACCCTGACTGATATAGAATCCTGTTTGGTTCCACGGAATAAGTGCCAAGTAGACAATCCATTCTTGCAAATCTTGCAGTACTAGATTTGCAAAGTGCTTGGAATCAATGTCGAGTAGGGCTACTAATCGATAATTGGGTGGGTCACCTCTATTGCCCCTTTTCATCATCATCATCAAACCACTTTATTCGGTTAAATTAAAACCATAAAAGTACAGCACAAACATGCAAACATATAAATGCAAGAATACAAAATACAGTACCTAAAATACAATGTGATGTAATGTAATCCGGCCACAACAGTCTATGTGCAAAAGGTGCAAAACAGTACTGATCAAAGTGACAGTGCATCCAGAGAATTCAATATACACAGCATTAAAATTTCGACCGTAATTAAAAATAGTTTAAAAATGATAAAAAGCAAGTAATCTAAATCCCCGTTAGTTGTGGACTTTTCTCACGGCTATTCCTCAGTCTAACAGCTGCCACAAGAAAACTGGCTATATAAAAACATCTCTTTCAGATCATTTAATAACTGTAAGCACAACAAGGCTGGCTTTACTTGAATAAAACCCTTTCTTTTTAGTATTGGGAATAGGAACCTCTTTCTGATTTCACTATAAAAGTCACAAAACATTATGAGGTGCATTGTATCCTGAACTGAGAAGTTATCGCAACCACAGGGCCCTAGTTCTTTCAGACTGCACCACCCCTTAGAGCTTCCTAGAGAAAGGTAAATTAAGTTAAAACGAAAACATGTTAAAAGCATGCAGTGAAAAGGCCTAGTAACGATTTTTAAGTAGGGTTCCAGCGTGGGTAAAGTCTTTAAAAGATAACGTGCTTTTACCGTTACTTTTATCAACTCTAATTCTTCTTGTTGAACAGCCCATAAATTTAAAAGCTGTTTTTTCACTAAGCTTCTTGTAATTTTCTCAGGGTTTTCAAACAGGTCCTGTCGGCCTACTGTTGCCAAAGTTTCCTTTACGTAAACAAGCCACCTAATCTTATGTACATAATCCAGAATGAGACAATCCCTAATTAGTCTATGATTAAGATCTAATTCAGGATTAAGCCATAATTTAAGCCAAAAAATTACTGGAGCCAGCCTTAGTTTATCTGTTATATAGCCCAATTCCTGATGAACAGCATAGGTAGGCGTTGACTGGGGGACCGATAATACTCCCCGTAGAAATGTATTCTCCTCAATCTGTAAACCCTCCATGGGTCTATACCCCTTTTAAAAATTGTGTGGATTATAGATCCACACCATGAGTCTGAGACAGCCTGATGGACGCTTACCTCCCTGAAGAAGAGATTGTGTTTTAGCCAATAATTGTTGGTAAGCTTTGAACAGGGCAGAGAGAAGCCCAATCGGTCCGGGGATCCCATCTGTTCTGCTCTTCCTTATGATAGCTTCTATTGGGCTTGTTTGTCGCTCAGTTTGCCCTAATTGCCAATTAGAAGACCCTATTCTGGTATTGGCTATGGGCAAGCTTATATCCTGAATAAGTACCCCACGTTGTTTACATCCATCCCTATTTGTGCCCTTCAAATCAACCTGGTTTGTTGTGGGCATCTGGGTGAGTAGAACTTGGCAGGTTGACATGGGTGATAATTCAATAAGTGGTAGCACCTTTGTTGAAGATCTAGAATATTTTCTGTCAACTCCTCTGACTTTGTAAAATCGTGTTTTTGCAAGTGGTGTGCCCAGGACTCCTCACTTATGTTTGTGCTGTAAAATGCAGTGTGATCCTTGTTTAATTCAGGGATTATTTTCCCAAAAGCTCTAGAATCCCTGGTGTTGCATTTATGGAGCATTTCTGCCCAGGCCCAGAACATATTGGAATACGGTTTCTTAGACAACCAGACTGCCCTCTAATACTCTTAGTGCAGTTTCCTTACATTATCCTGTTGTGCCTTGACTAGGTAACTGTGTTTAAACAGGATGTGCTCTCTGTTTACTGTCCTTTTTGCAATAAAAATACTTTTTGACATCTACAGTGAGGTTTTCTGTTTAAGGGTTAGTTGAAAAGAGGATCCTTTATTAGAGCCTTACAATACTGATCCCAGTCAATAATTGTGTTGAACTGTGAGAGCAGGTGTTTATTTAATAGTTCCATGCGACTGTTAGAGTTTCTTTGGAACTGCTTCAAATGTTCTGAGTTTGAGTCAGAAATGTAAAAGATAGCTGTAAAGTGAAGATATGGCTGGAGATTTACTGCTATTGTCTGTGGTTGCTATTTAATTGTAATACGGTAACTCCAATGTTACCCTATGAGAGAGGCAGGCCTTGCAGTAGTGAAAAACGAATTTAAGAGTTTTTCACTACCAGAACACGTAAAAGTTGCACCCTGCCCATTGGGATGTCCACAGCCCGCCCTAGGGGTGACTTATATGTATTAAAAAGGAAGGTTCTACCAGGCAAAAGGTTTATTTTGACAGGTCAAAATCACACACACACTGGGGGGGCGTGGCTTGGGCGCCGGCAAGATGGCGGCGTAGACCGAGCGCTCCACTGCCAACCGGGTCCCGTTTTCTCATAACGGGCACTTCATCGACGATTTTCGGCATTATGCGCACTGTCCCGCGGACCGGAACGTGAGCGCAATCTAATGCCCTCGCTGTTCTCGGTTTTTGCGGTCATACGACGCAGCTACGGAGCAGCTATCCTCTCGCGGCTCCTGCCGCCGTTTTGCACGCCGGCCGCGAAACAAAGCGGCGGCCGGCTCTTCATCACTTCTCCTCACACGAGCGCTGCTCTGATTAATAGGCAGCTGCTCCAACGTTATTTTCCTGGGTAAGCCTTTCAACACTTTCCCATGGCTTTCAGGAACCGTCCTTCTCCTTCAATCTCGACTGTGCTACTTCCTGAGGTATTTACAACCCACTAAGACGATATGTACTGTTGCAGCAGTGCTTTACAGCACATTTATACACCTCTATTGTGCTGTCTTTTTCCTATGCTTCCTCATGGAACCTTTTATCTTTGATTTATGCTGGGTCAAGGTCACTAATTTCTGAGCATGCTGATTGAGACCTCTTCTACACGCCTCAGCCGCCATTTTGTGCATCAGTAATTACTCAACATGCGTGTTTTTTCTCATTTCCTGCTCAGTTGTATTCCCTTGTGGCATTTCCTCGTCATGGTGTTTTTCTTCTGACTTCCACAACGGCGCCTCCTCCCTCACGCTCTGCCAGTGACTCATTTTGGACTTTTCTCAAGTTTATCGTGCCTTCTTTCAACCTCAATGGTTCCTGCTACATAGACTTTGCTATGCGCAACATTTCTCCTACGTTCTTTTCCATTGACTGGCGCTTTTGTTCTTTCTTGCATTGAACCACCCTGTCAGGACTCTTCATTTTAACAATTGCCTACAGCTCTGTGTTCCTGGCTACTCTTGTTTCTGTGGACTTTTCTACATACGCAGGGTCGCTGCTGCTTATCACAAGATTGGTATTACGGAATTCTCCTGTCTCCCACATCCTTGGTTATTGATTACCTTTTATGGGGAAACTCCGTACTTTGAAACTCACTCCTCTGCCGAAGTTGCCTCCTTGTTCTGATTCTGACTCTCCTACTCAGGAAATGGAGGAGGCCAAACCCTCAAAGTCGGATACAGTCCATGGCGCTATTCCTAAAGCTCAAACTGCAGGTAAATCACAGTCTTCCCTGACTTCGTCCAAGCGTTTAAAGAAGGATCCTCCATCTCCTGGGAGTAACTCCTCCTCCTCCTCCATGGATCTCATTCTGGAGGAACTACGTGCCTTCAAGCCCTTTATGGAAGCCACCACAAAGAACATGCAGGCAATGCAGGAGAAGTGGACATCTTTGGACTCACGCGTTGCAACTTTGGAGCAATCCTCAGATTCTTTACACTCTTCTTGCTCCCGCATTCCTGCAATCGAAGCTGAAATTCTTCTCCTTAGGCTTCAAGCTGAGGATTTGGAAAATAGAAATCGCAGGAACAACCTTCGCTTATACGGCCTTGCGGAACTTACAGAAGGGTCCAATCCTACCATCTTCTTCCAATCCTTCCTTGCGAAGCTACTCGACACCCCGGCCTTGTCCTCCATCAATATTCAGCGAGCACATCGTCTTGGACCCAGGGTTGCTACTAAACCTAGAGGTGTTATTATGCTGTTCTTGCAGTACACCGATCTCCTGCAGGTCCTCTCAGCCGCCAAGCTCAAGAAGCAAATCATGTGGGAAGTTCATCGTCTCTATATCTCGCAAGATGTCTCCAAGGCCACCGCAGACCGAAGGAAAAAGTTTTTGGACTTGAGACCTCAGTTAAGGGCTATCAATGCAAGATACGGTCTCCTTCATCCTTGCCTCTTCAAGGTTACAAGACAAGACAAGACTACCACATATGAGGATCCTGCGGCTCTGCAAGCCTTTCTTCGTCAACTGCATCCGGATGTCATGGACACCTCCAAACCTGGCTGAATAGCCTTGTTTGTCCGTTGTCTGATGTTTCTTTCTGACCTCGTCTAATTATGGTTATACTTGCCTTGTTGCTGTTTTGTTCTGTTTTTCATTACCATTTCTCGTTATCTTAGCTGTTTTTGTTAATTTAGATCCACTGTTTCATATACTTTCTCCTTAGTCTAGTCGTGTTTTCACCATGTTTTCCTACATTATTCCCTAATGTTTATCTCCTTCCTTTAGATCCTTCCCTCGTTGATTCATCTCGATACTTCCTATTGTTTTCTATCGTGCCCATTGGATTCCTACATACTACTGGTTGGTTGCTCGCTCTGGTTGTTTTCGTCGTCATCTCCTGCGACCATCACCCCCATTCCTGTCTGGTTTTTTCCATTTTCGTAAGTATGTCTTTCAGTCGTTCGTTTGAACTTGTACTGTCTTTATGTACATTACTGTCTCTATTCTCTTCTCTTCTCTTCTCTTCTTCTTATTCTTGCACTCTTCTTTCCCTTTTTCCTGGATTCTTCTTCTCTTTTCTCTCTCTTCTTTTGGTATCCATTTCTGGAACCGTCACTGTTTTCATCCTTGATTCCGCTTTCTTTTCACCTTTCTCCTCTACTTTTCTCAGTCTTTCTCAATTGTACTATTATGCATTATTAAGCATGTTGCTTCTAGCTGTTTTCTAAATTGTTTCATTCCGTGTAACGACATGGAACGTTAAGGGATTAAATAATCCCATCAAACGGCACAGGGTTCTCTCCCATTTAGCAAGACTTAAAACTGATGTTGCCCTCCTTCAAGAAACTCATCTCACTGAACCAGAGGCTTCAAAGCTTAAGCGTTGCTGGGTGGGTCATGTTTTTTGCTCCCCTACGACTTCTAGGAAAAATGGAGTTGTTCTTTTGTTACACAAAAAGTTAAATGTTTCCTCGATTACTCATGAATGTGATGCTGATGGCCGTTGGCTTATTGTTAATTTACTCATCGATAATATCCCACTTACCCTTTTTAATGTGTACGCCCCTACTGCAATTGATAAATCTTTCTGGCCTTCTATTTCTACCAAATTGTCTTCCCTTACTGGAGAGTACATCCTCCTTGCTGGAGATTGCAATCAGATTGTAGATCCCTTCCTGGATCGCCACTCAAAAGTCAAATTTACCCCCTCTAAAATGCACACGCAATTTCTGAACTCCTTTAAAAATAATGCCCTTGTAGACATTTGGAGACTATGCAATCCTGAACTTCGTGAATATAGTTTCTTCTCCCTTCCTCATCAATCCCAATCCCGTATTGACCATATCTTTCTCAGTAAACCCTTATCCCAACACGCTATTCGCTCAGAGATTGGCTCCATTTTACTCTCAGACCATGCCCCTGTTTTTGTAGACTTAGATCTACTCCCATTCTCCCCACATTCTGGCAGATGGCGATTTAATAATGCTTTACTTTCTGACCCCACTTTTGGTGTTGAGTTTACTGCCTTTGCTAAGGAATTTTTTCTTTTAAACCAAAACCCAGATTCTCCCTTTGTTATGGTTTGAGACTCATTTAAAGCAGCCTCTAGGGGTTTTATTATTAATTTTGTCTCACGGCGGAAAACATTACATGCGGCCAAATCGGAGAAAATTTTAGGTGACATCAAAGCTTTAGAACGCGCTTACTTCACCTCTAAATCTGATTCATCCCTTAAAGCCCTTATTGATGCAAAAATTTCTTTTAATAAATTTACAACAGATGCCGCTTCTAATATCCTCCTCAAATGTAATTCTAGATATTATGGTGGTAAAAATAAAATGGGAAAGCTCTTGGCCAACTACTTGAAGATTCGTAAAGAACGCACAAAAATTCAATCTATCAAAACCTCTTCTGGTGAATCCACATTTAAAGATAAAGAAATTTTTGCAGAATTTGCTAAATTCTATGATACGCTTTATACTCCAGAGCAGACCCCTACTCCTGATGATCTTCTTGCTTACTTTCAGTCTCTCCCTTCTCCCCCAACCTCACATGTTGATTTTCATACTCTGGAACACGATATTTCTCTTTCTGAAATCTCCCATGCTGTTTCCAAGCTTCATCATGGTAAATCTCCAGGCCCTGATGGCTTCACAATTGAATTTTTTAGTCATTTTGCTTCTCTTCTTCTTCCCAAACTCCTACTTTTATTCCAATCCTTTTCCGACGCCGGCTCTTCTAGCGGCTCCTTCCAACAAGCCTTAATTTGTTTAATTCCAAAGGAAGATAAGGATCACTCCTTATGCAAAAACTATAGACCAATCTCTTTAGTTAACACTGATTATAAAATTCTAGCGAAAATATTAGCCATACATATGGATCCTCTTCTACCGGATATCATCGGACCAGAACAATCTGGTTTTATCAAAGGGCGTCTCTCCTCAGACAATTCCCGAGTTTTTCTCAACATACTTGGTAAATCTTCTTCACTCACTCTTCCTTTTGCAGCTATCTCTTTAGATGCGGAGAAGGCTTTCGATCGCATTGGATGGGATTTCATGTTTCAGGCTTTATGTTGGATTGGTATTCCCCCTAAATTTATTTCTATCATTTCTTTACTTTATTCTAATCCCCAAGCTTCTATTTTTGTTAATGGGATGTCTTCAGATTACTTTTCTCTACATAGAGGAGTCAGACAAGGCTGCCCACTATCCCCCCTACTTTTTATTTTAGCCTTGGAACCCTTCCTTACTAAAATTCGCTTAGATGCTACTATTTCTGGTTTTCCTTTTGGCTCTCAACAAATCAAGCTCTCGGTTTATGCCGACGATATTCTTTTCTATTGCTATGATCCTGCTACTTCCATTCCCTCTTTTCTTCAACAGGTTTCTTCTTTTTCCGCAGTCTCCGGATATCGTTTGAACGCTGATAAGTGTGAGATTCTACCCTTGAACCCTCTTTGTCAGAAACATCTTTTTTCTTGTACAGGTTTTTCATGGCAACCATCCAAAATTAAATATTTAGGAGTTTGGTTTGCTCCTTCGATTTCCGACACTCTCAAGCTAAATTTTGACTATGTATATAAGAAAATGGATACAGCTATCACTCGTTGGCATCCGCTCTTTTTGTCCTGGTGGGGCCGACTCAACTCTATAAAGATGATGCTTTCTCCCCTCCTTCTTTACACTATTTCCATGCTTCCTTTACGCATTCCCCTCTCTTTCTTTAAGAAGATTGATTCTTTATTATTGAAATTCCTTTGGAATGGTAAAAGATCCCGAATAGCCCTTGCTTCTTTACGTAAAGACAAAGCTCAATCCGGAGTGCGCTTTCCTGATTTCAAACAATACCATCGTGCTTTTTCCCTGAAACAATCGATTCGCTGGTTATCATCTGACTTGCCACACCATCCCCCTGTTTGGCTCAATATGGAATCTTCTTTTATTTCCCCTTTCACTTTCCGGGAATTCTTGTCTTTTACATCTTCCTTAACTCGTCTCCGCTCACCTATTCTTTCACACTCTCGTACCCTCCTTTCCCCCTACATATCTTCTTCTTTTTCATCTCTTCTCTCTCTTCACGAACAAGCGATTTGGAATAACGCTCTTCTCAAAATTCGTAATCGTACCATATATTGGAAAACTTGGCATTCTCGAGGACTTTCCTGGATCTCTCAATTACTATCTCAAGGTAAACCTCTCTCATTTCAGCATCTTCAATCTCTTTTCTCTTTGCCCGCTTCTGCCCGAGCGCAATATAACACCCTTTATCCAGTCTTGCTTTCATATCTTCAAACCCTCCCATCCTCTAACGAGATTCCGGGAGATCGCAGACCCACATCCCTTCTATTGGAAACGTCTCCTTCTGCTTCCGCTTTATATAATTCTTTTCGTTTTACCAACGATAGATTAAAATCTCGCACCGAGCTTGCATGGGAGTTGGACCTTTCTCAGGCTTGGCCGGTCCTTTTTTGGGATAAAATTTGGACTAAACTCCATAAGACCTCTAGGGCTGCTAATACTACCCAGACTTTATTTTTTATTTATCACAGAATTTTATTTACCCCACTCGCCCTATCCCATTTTTCAACAGACACTCCCTCTTCCTGTTGGTCCTGTCCATTCCCCTCCGCTGATCTCAAACATATGTTGTTTGATTGCCCTCCTGTCTCCCAGTTCTGGCAGCTGGTCTGGAAGCAAATTCAAAAGATTTTTCAGTTCCAGGTCCCCTTTTCACCCTCACTAGTTTTCCTTGGTTCCCTCTCGCCAGAACTTCCTCACTCCTCCAGTCATTACCTTTTACTTGACCTTTTCCTGGCTATAGCTTTTCATGTTATTACCTCTAACTGGAAACAAGCTATGAATGTTACCTATCAATCCTGGTGGAATGCAATCTGTTTTAACCATTGTTTAGACACCAGTTATGTATCCCCCATCTCCCTGGCTGTTAAACGTGACTTACTTTGGCTTCCTTTGGTAGCATATCTCTCTCCCTCTGCTCCTGTTCCTCCCTCTCCTGCTCCGGACACGGTTGAAGTTCGCAAACCCCCATGATTTCCTTATTACCTATCTATTTACACATATATTTGATTACTACTTTTATTGTGTTCATATATATTGTATTTTGCCTATTTTATTCCTATTTATATGATATGTTCATGCTCTCTCATGCTTGTAATGCTTACTTTTATGATGTTTTTATTTTAATGCTTATTTCTCCCATTTGCTTATTGTAACTCTTCTCTTTTCCTTTCCTTTCCCCTTCCTCCTTTTTTTTTCTCTATTCATTAATAAATCAAACTTTAAAAAAAATCACACACACTGGCTGCTGTGGCAAGCCTGAGATGTTTAAGAGCTACTCAAGTGGGTGGCACAATCAGTGATGCAGGCCCACCAGTAGCATTTAATTCTCAGTCCCTAGGTACACGTAGTACCACTGTACTAGGGTCTTATAAATAAATGAAACATGCCTATTGGGGATAAGCCCATGTTACCTTGTTTTAAGGAATGAGGTCATGCACTTTAGCACTGATTAACAGTGGTGTGTGCAGAGTCTGAAGGCCAGCGAAAATGAGGTCAGCAAAAATAAAGACAGAAGGCAAAAAGTTTAGGGAAAGACCACCCCAAGGCTGACAGGTCTAACAGGGACACTGTCTATACCACAAAACCACCCACTGGTGGACACTCTACAGTTGTGGCCAGTTTTGCCTAAGGAAAAGTGGTCCCCAGGACCTGGCGAATAGAACATGCCCTAGTCCCCCACAAGTGGGAGATAGACTCAGAGGGTAGGCTTGTGATCTCTGAGTGTTGGAGTTGTCACTTGCATCACATCACAGTAAATGGGATCCCTGTCTCCACTCTGAGGATACTAGTGCCAACCAGACAATGATAGTGGGAAGGCTTGTCTCCCCGGTTAGTACACTTGATAGTTGTGTAAGGTAGCCCATGCCCAGGGGACGGATGTTGTTCACCCTATAGCTCTGGTACACCTGAGATGGGGTGGGGAAGAGCCCTGAGAAGGGTCATAGTCCGATTCACCTCTTCAGGGGTGATTGATATTAGAAACTATCAGCTTTTCAATCAAAGGAGAGTGTGAGTACCATATACATCTCCCTTCCCCATTCCAAATGATAACAGTGTGTCCAACAGACCACCACACTCCAAAGAATTAGACCCTCCCCAGGTCTGGAAGGCCTGGACAAATTCCTTGAGGTTAGAAGGGGAGCACACAGAAAATGCACTCTCGTTCCATGCACACCTTCAGCTGAGGCCTTGCAATCTAGAGTCCTTTGGGATGTATGGGCCTTTTTCTTGGGTGTAGCCTTTCCAGCAAGCTCGCCTGGAATTGGGGGATTTTTTGGCCCAGGCATTTCCAACCAGTCGATCATGAGCCATTAGCTCCCAAACACCTTCAAGGTAGCTTGCATCCTTGAGTTCATTTTTAAATAAGCACATGGGCACATTTTGCTTTTAAAGGTAATTGAAGGCTGTGTTTATTATACATTATTATCATCAGGCTGCAGATTGCAGGGTCTGATAATTAGCAATGCTCAGTCAGATTGATGACCCAGGCTGGGGCACAGAGATGACAAACTGAAGCACTGAGGTATTTAACTATTAAATCAAATTTCTTCTCAAGTCAATATTTGAGTGTGAGAATAAAACAATGTTTCAGAATGCTTTTAAATGGGAGAAAATTAAAATGAAAAGTTACCCTAATGATTAAGTTAACTCTTCATTTTAATTTTCTCCCATTTCAATGCGGCACATTTCAGAAACAGCAGGCCTCTTGCTTCTATTGGCCAGTAGACAATGCTCTATATGTAGAAGGGGAAAATACAGCCATATTTTTAGATGGGAGAAATTTAAAGTGCAGGAAGATGTTATATTTTGAACATTTTCTGCACTTTACATTTCTCCCATTTAAAAAAATGTTTTTTGTTTGCGTTATACATGTAATTATGCCACATAAGACGAAAGGTATGTCCTGTGCCACAAGTACACATGACACAGGCTCTCAGTCCCTCATATAAATATTCATACACACATGTTCATACAACACCCAAGGCCACACTCTCATTTACACACATGGAAGCACTGTCATCGTGCCCCTAGTCAATTTCTGCCTCTATAGACATTAGCCTTAAGTCAATGAAGCTGGCGTGGGGGTGTCTGATAACCATGCATGGGTTTGTACAGCCTTCAGTAGCTCACAATCATTTTCACTAATCAGAAAGTAGCTCTGACTACTGAAAAGGTTGAAGACTCCTGGCATCTCTGCATTGGGATGAAGTGCAGATGATCCTTCTCAAGTACTGAAGGTAGGCAATTCTGCTTTTCTCAATCCTGCTTTTTATTGGACAAACACAAACCAAAAGTCCATAATGATAGCCCTAACCCCAATCCTGTTTTTCTGCTCCAAGCCCAGGCCTGGACTGTAACCCAAAATCACTTCTGACAAAAAAGTTCAAACCACCCCAACAATACAGAAGGGCAACTAGGTTGAGGCCACAGTGGCCAAGTACTTCATGGCAGTCCATCCAGATGTGAAAGCAGCCCCCTATACTTCGGCCAACTGGGGAAATGCCAGAGTGGCAAAATCAGTCATTTACAGGGGTCTGATGACAGTAAAGTCCTCGGATTACCACCATGATGCACTCCTCGTACAGACCCTAAATGTGCACTTTTTTTTAAATGGCCTGAATGTAAACTTAGAGTTTGATAACAAAAAAAGACATCCTCGGCACCAAGGGACAATTTGCCCTACTGGGAACCGATGCTAGGGCATACTGAGTGCACACCGATCTCTATGGAAGGCACTAACACCAGGATACATAGAAGATGCAATTACTGACAGCAAGCCTGCCAAACTAGAATGTTGGGTTTCCTGCTAGAGACAAACAGCTCTGACTTCTTAACCCTTTGTGCACTGCAACTAACTTGCCCCCTCCTACACTGGCACTATCACTGTCACCAGATTTGATCTCTCATGATAAATCCCACCGGGGTGATCCTAACTATGTTATCCACCAGATTTTCAGCATTATATTTGCTCATTTCTCTGCCTCATACTTTGATATTAGTATGCTCCATTCAAAATAAAAAGCTTCTTTCTTTGGTCAACAAAGTATATCCTAGTTGATGAAGTAGTGCATGGTGCTCTGGGAAGAGACCCCGGGAGATTCAAAGGAGGGCAGGTTCTGTTGAGTCAGGTGTTCTCTGCAGCAGGCACAGTACAAAGAAATATGTTTCCTCTCCAGATATGTGGCAATTAATCCATTTGTATTTTCCCCTGAAGTCTTTAAACACAGATGTAGGGCACCTGCTTTTGTCAGCGAATGCATTGTTTTCGGGAATAGTACAACCACTAGACACATGCACTTTTGATCATTGTAGAAACCCATTTATTTTCAAAGGGAATTTAATAATGAATTTTATGACGCTTGTTCGGAACTATCACAATCACTTTGACCTTCCTGGGTTTACAGGCCTTACAGGAGTGATCAAAGTTGTACTCATTGGACGTCAGGCGGCCCGACTCATATCATCACGTTCAAAGTATTGTATTGTATTGTAATTGCATTTATATAGCGTTTGCTACCACTGACGAGGCTTCAAAGTGATTTTTTGGCGTGTAACATGCTACTCCGGAATCCATAAAGGATTAGTGTTGAATTAGTATAGTTAAATATGAAAGTGATTCAAGTGGTGGAGAGGTTAGTCAATTATTTAGATTCAGAAGGATAGTGGAAAGATAGAAGAGGGAAAAAGGTTTGTATTTATATTGCGCTTGGTACCCCTGAAGGGGTTTAGAAGCTTTTTTTTTATTTTGGCGAGTAGCACGCTACTCCAGAACCCATAAATGATTAGTGTTGAATTAGTATAGTGAAATATGAAAGTGATTTAAGTGGGAGGAGAGGTTAGTCAATTATTTGGATTCAGAAGGGTAGCAGAAAGATAGAAGAGGGAATAAAGGCTTGTATTTATATTGCGCTTGGTACCCCTGTAGGGGTTTTGAAGCTTTTTTTTTTTTAGGTGAGTATCACGATACTACGAAAACCCATAAAGGATTAGTGGTGAGTTAGTATATTGAAATATGAAAGTAATTTGAGTGGTGGATATTAGTCAGTTATTTGGAGTGAGAAGAATAGTGGGGGATAGAAGAGGGAAAAAAGGTTTGCATTTATATAGTGCTCGTTACCCCTGATGGGGTGTTGAAGCACTTTTGTAGTGAGCAGCACGCTATTCCGGAACCCATAAAGGATTAGTGTTGAAAATTAGTTAAGTGAAATATGAAAGTAATTTGAGTGGTGGATATGTTATTCAGTTATTTGGATAGAGAAGGGTAGCGGCGGGATAGAAGAGGGAAAAGAGGTTTGCATTTATATAGTGCTCTAAAATCCACGCTCTTTCATCTAGCCTACAGCCCCAAAGGAGCCGGGCAAGGGACTATGAGGCTTTAGGTAAATCCGTGCTGTTTTCATTTCCTTATTTTATTGAGGTATTTATCAATGGCCAGTTTGCCCCAAAGAGCATTCGATCTCTGCATAGTAACAAGAGCTGTGGCCAGCATGTGAGGAACAGACTTACAGGTTCATCTTCAGTGTGACTGGTGCACAGGAAGTGCACACAAAGACAGATGGGATCAGAAACGCCACACAAAAACGGGGTGAGGTGGCACAGAGAATTGACCAGTCTAGGCTTTCAAAAAGATTGTGAAGAAGTGGGTTTTGTGACCTTTAGTGAACCACAAGGATGAAGATGAAAACCTGAGATGCAGAGGGGGGGCATTCCAGAGCCTCGGTCCATGTGCAGAGGAAGCTTGTTGGTGACTGTATGCTATGCCTTTTGGATTTTCATAGAATCCAGAGAGACGCTTCTGGTAGTGCGGGGACACTGGGCACAGAGGCATAGAAACAAGGTTTACTCAAGTGGAGTGGTTTAGGGAGAGTGGGTTCAGGCAGCGACAAGGCTGCAAAGCAGTTCTTTCAAGATGGGGAAAACTTTATTCTGATGGATATTAGTTCAGCTGCTGCCCAAAAGACTACTTTACTTCATGTCAATTAAACTGCTAGCCAAATTAAAGATGTTTAGAGATCCGCCTCCTCCCTACCTCCCCTCGCCCCTCACGCAACCTGGGGTTCATCCTTGACTTCACTCTCTCCATGACATAGCAGATCAACGGCGTCTCATCCTCCTGCTTTGACACCCTCCACATGCTCCACAAGATCTACAGGTGGATCCTCACCGAAACTAGGAGAACGGTCACCCAGGCCCTCGTCAGCAGCAGGTTGGACTACGAAAACGCCCTCCACGCAGGAGCCCCAGCCAAACTCCTGAAACGACTACAACGCATCCAGAACGTCTCAGCACACCTGATCCTCGACATCCCTTGCCGCAGCCACATCACACCCCACCTGAGAGACCTGCACTGGCTTCCACTGAACAAGAGGATTACCTTCAAGCTCCACACCCACGCACACAAAGCACTTGACAACGCAGTACCAGCATACCTCAACAAGCGACTCACCTTCTACACCCCCAACCCCCAGCTCTGCTCCGCCAACCGCGCCACCGTCCCCCGCGTCCGAAGAGTGACCTCCGGCGGCTGATCATTCTCCCACCTCACCGCCAAGACCTGGGTTACTCTCCCCATCCTCTTACGGCAGACCCCCAGCACTTGCTAACCTCCAGAAGATTACTCAAGACCTGGCTATTCGAGCAGTAGCAGCACCCCCTCACTCATCCCCCCCTCCCAGCGCCTTGAGAACCGCACGGGTAAGTAGTGCACTTTACAAATGCAGTGATTGATTGATTGATTGATTGATTGATTGATTGATTGATTTATTGATTGATTGACAACATGGGTACATTTATATGATTTGCAATGTGGGGTCAAGCAATTCATTCACATTAAAATTAAAGAAATTTGTTCATTGAAGACTTACTGTAAACGTAAAATACAAAAGGGTTCATCATCTTTGAAAATCGATGTTGTCTTGAAAATAAAGTGCCCCACAAGCAGGACACCTACCTCAGAAACTCAAAAAAGACACCATCATCTTCACATCCTGCCCAGTACCCGGCTAATCAGAATCCTGAGTCCCCACCTGGAAAGAGTGTCAAGTGGCGAGCTGGATTTCCAAGCTGTGTGTCCATTTGGGAAGGTATGAAACCTCCAAGCTCATTTTCACTCATGACCTGAGACGCACATTTGAATGCACAGAAAGAGCCTGGAATCCCTGATCTAATTGTCTGTCTCAAGCCCCTCACAGGCCCTTCCAGCAACAAGTTCTCGCGCCAATTCACGTGCTAGACTGTGCGGTGCTCAATATGTTCATGAGCAGCCCGTGCAGCTGGCGGCCTCCCTCCGAGAGCGAGGTGCCACTGATTAGAGAATAGTTTCCATCTTTGGCCCCTCGTCAAGGCCAACAAGCCATCGCCGAGGCCCTCCTCGGCGCCTGCTGGAGGCCTCTCTGGATGCGGTGTTAAATTGCCCGGTCCTCCCGTGAAGAGCTGTTAAATATCTGAAGCTGTAAAGTTAAAGGAGGTTTAGAAAGCTGTATTCTGTGCCTTCAGGTGTAAACTCCGTGCCCCAGCTCAGGCTACTTTTAAAGGTTGCGTGAGACATAAACATACTGTGGAAAACATTATTTTATATTGTAACTAATTAGACGGAAGCAAATATGCATTGTGAGACTTTAACCATATGCCAGCGATGCAAACCTAACAATACCTGGGTTGATGTCAGGGCCACAGGAACTAAATGGAGGACAAAATTATGGGACAGGCCTCATTAAATTATTCGTCAAGAATAGGCCAATAATGTGGCATAATGCAGCACATTCTGTTTTAAAATGATTTCGCATGTGTTCATTTTCACACACGTTAGTAAATGTGAACAAAATTTCCGTCCAATTATAAGTTTGTCACTTACAAACTTATAATTGGTCTGTATGTTTCGCGTGAAATCTGATGCCATTTGTTGTCTGGAGGTGCATGTTGCAGCATCTCTATGTGATTGTCACCATATTTGTGCCTGTGATCTTGTAATGCAACAATCAGAAACTAAAGAGTGACCAGTTAGAGTTTGCAAGGGGACTGCTACCGCATGGCAACTTGTGTTGATTGATTTTTAGTAACTTTTGATCCATTTATGCGATAAATATTTGTAGTGTAAAAACTTTATTTATTTCTTTTATTTAATTAAAAGATTTTATACAGCGCTGGCTTGACCAGGAGGTATCAGAGCGCTTTACATGGGTATCAGACAATAAATTGCAGGTTACAGCTTTACAAAGGTTACACAGTTATTAGAGCATGGCAATTTTAGTTACAAGTTAGGTTGAAACAAACAAAAAGGAACATATAGGGAGGGGAAAAAGCTGGCAAGGGGAGATATTCCTGGGAGTGGGGTGGGGGTAAGAGAAGGGGAAGTAGACAGGGAGTGGTGAAGGAAAAGAGAAGGGGAGGGTTAGAGACACGGCATGGCAAGAGGAGGGGGAGGGTGACAGGGACACAAACCAGTAGACGAGTCAAAGCTGCGCCTAAAGTCCAGAAGCTGTGATCCCAGGGGGAGTGGTATCATTTCCACATCTCTGTTGCGAGAGGCTCTCTAAGCGCAGTGGACTCTCTCAGACGGGTCTCTAAGACTCCAAGGCCTATTTACTGGATCCTTCCCCCAAAAGGGGAGAGGTAGTGCTTTGGCAAGGGGTTCCATACCATACCTCAAATTTGAGTGGCTCCCTTGGCGCTGTGGACTCTCTCAGCGGGTATGCTGAGACTCCGGCGTATATATCTTGGATCTTTCCCCAAAAAGGGGAGAAGGAGTGCTTAGTCAAAGGGCACACAAGGACAGGGGGCTAGGTGGTGAAAGCAGGCAAGGGGAGATATTCCAGGGAGTGGGCGGGGGTAGGATTAGAGACACAGTGCTAGGCAGGGGAAGTAGACAAAGAGTGGAGGAGGGGAGGATTAGAGACACCGTGTTAGACCAGGCACCATTGGCGTGGGTCTCCCTTCCCTTTTTGCTATTGCCTTGTGTGTTTTTGCTAGTGTTAGATACTTTGGGCACTGTGCCACTGCTGTCCAGTGCCACAGTGTGAGTGCTCCCTACTGTAAATGAATGTATTGATTGGATGTTTGCTTTACTTGTCAGACCCTAGCAAAATGCACTGAGTGTGCCCAGGGCGTGTAATTACAAATGCTGCTAGTGGGCTTGCAGCACTGGTTGTGCCACCCACAGAAGCGGGCTTGTAAAACATGTCTAAGGTCAGCCATTGCAGAGCCTGCGTGCAGTCTGGTACTGTCATGCTGACTGGGCAAGTGCACCCACTTGCCAGTCCCTAAACCTTCCCTTTTCTTCATATTAGTCACCCCTATGGTTGGGCCACGGGCAGGGTGCATTGTAGGTATAAGGTAGGACAAGCCCTGATGTGTGTGGCATGTCCTAATAGTAAATTACAGCCATTTTTGTTTTTTCACTATTGCAAGGCTATCTGTTCTCCATAGGCCAGAATGGGCTGTTAGATTACTACATATTTATAATCCTAACAGACTCAAAGAACATGGTAGAATTTGAGTTTAGTATGCCTGGACTCAGAATAATAAAATACATCTTTTAGTGAAGTTTATTTTAATATTCTGTGTTTGCAAATACCACTTTTAGAAAGTAGGTATTTGCTTGCCTAACCATTTAAGCCAGCCTCTGCGAGGTTGTGTATTCCTTCGTCTGGTTTTGTGAGTGACAGGGCTGGGGGGTTCCAAGAGACAGGCTGGGGTAGCCCGGTGGTGAATAGAGAGATCTGCATCTAGATGGGAGGGAGGAGTTGCACCTGAACCTTGAATAAGGCTGTGCCTGCCTTCCGCAATGCTGGCTCCACCTCCTGGGGTGCGGCTGATGTCTCTGCCCTGCACACTGAAAGAAGAGAAGGAAGACAGTCAACAAAGTGCTCCAGGACGGTACTTGCCTTCCACAAAGCTGGCTCCACCTCCTGTGGGCCCGCCTGATGTGCCTGCCCTGCGCTTTGATAGGAAAGGAGAAGTCTGGTAAACAGAGTGCTTCAGAACTGGTTTTGACTGGGCACAGGTCCCTCTCCCCTCAGAGAACAAAGGATTTGGGGGTATAAGTATTGGGACCCTGATCCCAAGAAATTAGATCACTTCTGGACTTACAAGACGAAACCTCTGCTGGGGAGAGGAACCTGAAGAAACTGAGGAGAGGCTATTCCCAAGCTGAAGTGCTGCTTGGGGGATTGGCCTGCAGTGGTTGCCTCACTGCCAAAGAGAGTAGAAAGAACTTTGTGTACTTTACTTTCAACTTGTGAAAAGATCTCCAAGGGCTTGAAAGAGAGCTTTCCCCCTAACCGAAGTCTCAGGACCAGTAGACTTCACCGGCCTTTGTGGATTGCTTCTGGAAACGCTGTTTAAGTGGCTACAGAGGCAGGGAGCTGTGACCGACTCTCCCGACCGGCCCGGTGTCCTGTAGGCACCACATCAAGCAACGTCCGCCTTGAACAACGCAAGCTCTGAGCTCACCGACTCCATCCCGATGCTGTCACCGAGCCGTTGCCTGCACCATGACGGGTGGACACCGCGACATGCAATGCCTTGCTACACCAACTCGTACTGGTCTAACCGACGCCATCACTGCTGCTGACTTTGAGTCCTGTGAATGCACCGGAGTTGGGCACCACCTCGCACGCTTCGTGACGCACCGCCCGACTCACACCGCTGTCCGGACTGATCGACGCCAGCTCCCGAACTCCGGCTCTGTTGCCGCACCGCTAGCACTGCATCGAAGCACCGTCTCGCCCTGCAACGCACGCCTTGGATCCACTGACTCTGTCAACGGGCTGCTGCCTGCACCGCATCGAGGGACAACACATCCTGCAACGCTTTCTTTTCTGTACCGCGACGAACACTGGAAGCGGCTCTCACCTCCGTGCCGGCCGCCTCAAGTAAAAGGTACTGTGACTGAGACTGTCGACATCTGAGTGGGCCCGTACCAATGCGGTCTGTTGGATTTGCTAGACTCTGTGTTATTTCAGCCACGCTGTAGCTAGACCAGGCTACCGACTCGCAGCGAACCTTGAACTAAGCCTTTTAACAAGAACTCTTGAAATCTAATAGTACTGTGGATTCTTTTTGTCGTTTATTGATCTTGTGGTAACTCTATATAAAATATACTTATTTTTGATATACAACCTTGCGTGGTGTCCATTTGTAGTGTTGTTACTGTATGTGGTCACAAATGCTTAACTTACAACGCCTCTGAGATAAAGCCTGGTTGCTCATGCCAAGCTACAAAGGGGGTGAGCAGGGTTTATTTTCAGAGTGTAATCCCCTTATCCTGACTAGAGGAGAGGGTCCCTATTTGTCACAAGTACCTACCTGTGCCAACTAGAGACCCCCAATTCTAACACACGGCAAGGCAAGAGGAGGGGTAGGGTGACGGGGACACAAACCGGTAGGCGAGTCAAAGCCGCACCCAAAGTCCAGTAAGCTGTGAGCCCAGGGAGAGTAGTATACTTTCCCCATCTCAGTTGCGAGAGGCTACCTAAGTGCAGTGGACTCTCTCAGAGGGGTATCTGAGACTCCACGGCCTACTTTACTGGATCCCTCCCATATAAGGGGAGAGGGAGAGCTTTGGCAAGGGGTGCCATACCATACCTCAATTGTGAGTGGCTCCCTTGGTGCTGTGGACTCTCTCAGCGGTTATGTTGAGACTCCAGCGTATATATCTTGGATCTGTCCCCATAAAGGGGAGGAGTGCTTAGTCAAAGGGCACAAAAGGACAGGGGGCTAGGCGGTGAAGCGGGAAAGGGGAAAGATTCAGGTGAGAGGGGATAAGATTAAGGAAAGTAGACAAAGAACGAAAGAATGTTGAATGGGAACAGATAGATAGGAGACAGGCAAAAAGCAGAGTCACAGAAATATGATGGGGGGTGGGAAAGGCAGGGAGATGGGGAGAAAAGCTGTGCCCAAAGTCCAGCTGGGTAGGTGATGGTCAGGGAATTAACCAAGGCCGATCTACTCAATAGCTGTACAGAGCAGCTCCACCGGGCGTCAGACAAAGTGCTCGGACTCCGCTGTCAGGATGGGGATCAGGAGTATGCTCAGAGATTGTCATTTTGTGTTGATTAGGTAGTGGTCACCACCACCCCTCATTCACCTTAGCTCCATTACTGCCTCTTTGGTCATTTTACTCTGTCCCAGGGTCCCAACAGGCGCTCCGGTCCCAGGCACATTCTTTACCTAGAGACGGTAGCAGCGAAGAATTGCAAGACCACTGCTTCCCCATTTTGGTATTTGCGAGGGCGTTCTGTGTATTAGGCGTGGGCGTGGATCAGGCATGACAACGACCTCAATTTCTGGGGTGCGTCCCCTGTGATCCGGGCAACCCTCAGTGGGTGGTTACCACTGTCTGTAAAACTTCGCTGTAGGGTCCCAAGTTGCAGCATGATACTATGGGGGTCTGCTCCAGTGATTCCTCCAGTGAAGCATCATTCCCTCTATAGGTTACTTAGCGATTTCGTAAAGGGAAACATTCCCCACCAGCCACGTGCGAGGATATGCAGCGTCAGCTCTGAGTATTTTACTGACCATTATGAAACTCCATCAATCGCCGACCGATGGGCGCCATTTTGAATGAGCGTCAGGGCTCCTCAGCAAGGTGTGCAAGTGACCGATACAATCAGGTTTGTGTGGTGCCCCTCAGAATCCGGCTCCTGCAGCTTAGAGTCTCTGGGGGCGTCTGCGGGCGCAGGGGGCAGCATAGCTCCTCACCCTGCCATGCTGGCGTGCCTGTGATGGAGGCGCTAGGCTCAGGCTCTCACTCTTGTCTTGGTGGATTATATGGAAAACACCACATGCATAGAATTGTATAATTCCATAAGCACTGACTAATGGTTACAGTGTATGGTCACAATTTACTATTGAAAACACGTTTATTCGTAATATATTACCTCACCATGAAATAATGCATTGATGCATTTAATATATGACACATCTCACGTGTCTGTACTTTAGTAAATGCTTACCATAATATTTTAATTGTTGAATTATTGAGTAATGTTATAGAGTTAAAACTATTGATGCTGTTTGGAGAACGAATAACAGACACAAGATGATTGTATAGTTCTGAGAAGATCTTGACTGTTCCTCGAGAGTGCAAACATTCATTTGGTCGTTTCACTTGAACGATAATGCACATTTACAAGAGAAGGGAAAATCAAGTTATTCGATGTAATGCAATGTTTATATTACGGTAGGTAATTTACTTTTGCAAATGTTTTTTCGGGATATGTTTCACTGCAATTTGTAATAACTCTGCTACCGTTATATCCATTCTGCATTTTTAGAGCCTTGTAAATTATGTCCAGGCCTAATAATGTGTATATAGTGAGGATACGAACAGTGATGTCTGAGTGCTTGTAGGTAAAAACAAAGGTGATGATGGACGGAGCGTTGACAATACAAACACTCACCCCCAGTCAACTGATCTGGGTGACAATACAAACACTCACCCCCAGTCAACTGATCTGATTTGCTTATAGGTAAGTCACCTGGCCTAATATGTTTTTAAAATCGTGCCATCCATATAGAAGGGTACCAAACAAAACAGATAGCCAGTCAGGTTTACTTTTTTATCGTTTGATCACACCCAGCCTATAAGTACTGAGCAATCGACGTTTTATTTGTGTTTTTTATATTCTTGTACATTTTTATTTCTTTTTTGTATGTCATCAAAAGAACAATAAAGAATGCATTCAGAAAACAATGTGCGCAGTATATACAATTGTTCAATATGTACACCATCAATACTAAGTTTCAAAAACCCCAAATATACATTACAACAAATGAATTAATACAATGCCTAGAAACAATTTTTGAAATAGGCACCAGTCCTTCAAATTATATACCAGAAGACAGGCGGACAACAGAATTCATAGATACTGCCTGCCTGTCTTACTGAGCCAGTGATTAGATATTTTGAGGATTGCACAGCTAGGGATGGGAAGCTTGGTATTATTTTTGTCCCTAGTTGCACCCTTCTTCTTTATCCCTGGCTCGGGGTCAACGCGTTTCGAACCACAGAGAGATTGGGGGTTCTCCTCAGGTCATGGACTGGATGGAGCCGTAACTGTGAACAATCATAATGGAGTTTGGTGTAAGTATTGTGTAGCAATCACATTACGATGGACTCAAAGACTCTAAAAATAGTATGTATAGATACCTGGATGTAGCACTCATGGTCAATTTGGGTGGGAGCTGAAGCCTCACAGGGAACAGAATTTCTGCAGAAAAACAGGTGTTTAAATGAGTGGGAGCCTGTATCTGCAACGAGCGTTGTATCATTGCAAGCGAGCGGGACTGATCAACAGCCATCCTACCTGCCTGGATGTAACACTCGTAGTCAATTTGAATGGGAGCGGAAGCCTCACAGTGGAAAGAATTTCTGCAGAAAAACAGGGATACATGAATAAGAGCCTGTCTATGCAACACCCGCTGTAACATTTCAAACAAGCGGGACTGATCGACGACCATCCTACCTGGTCTTCAGACGGAGTGTTGTGTAAAATGGTAAGGTGGCGGCCGTTCGGTCCGACGAATCTTTTATGCACTACTCTGTTCAGTTTAAACTACAAGGCAAAGACGAACATTTAGATTCAGAGTCGGGCGAGAACAGGCCAGAGGAATGCCGCTCTCTGGAACGTGTGTACTTACTCTTTCAGTAATCACACCACTCCGCGTCTCCTCCACCGGCGTTTGGCGTGTGAACGCCGCAAGCCGGCTTTGATGATTTAAAGGGGACCACGTTAGAGAGGCGGCGGGGCGGGGCAGAACGCAAAGAAGGATGGTATTCGTAGTACTGGTTAGACTCGTGTAATTGAGGTACTTCAAAAACATCCGCGAGTGAAACGGCGTCATAGATTGGAAAAGGCCGCAAGGCGCTGGGGATGGTGGAAAGACTGGAGCGCACAACCACAGCAGAAAAACAGTCACAGACAATGCCGATCAGATCGGCTCATAATGCAATGGAAACACGGGCTTTGTGATTATAGATTGCCCGATTCAGACAGTTCATTCAGCCCTGAGGTGGCTTTATCAAATTTCAATATTAGGTACGCTTCTTTTTGAGATAGACGTACTTCTGGATCTCCGCTGCCGCCTTTTATTACTGCCAACACCGTCCATCTCAGATCATTGGCCGAGTGGTTATGTTGTAAAAATTGGGACACTAGTGGTGCCGTCAGGATTTTGTTGTTGATTCGAGAGCGATGTTGTATAATCCTTTGTCGCACCTCCTGTGTTGCCTGAAATGGCGATCCTGTACATGGGCCATTATGAAGAAAAATATGTCTATAACAACAACCCATATCAAGACCATATCCACCAGTGGCTACGTTATATAGACGACGTGTGGTGTATCTGGAGGGACATCACAGCTGTTGCAAGAATTCCATGTGTGGCTTAACAATCGAAGTCCGGACATCAAGTTCAGCCTCTGTTACGATGCAAAAGCCCTACCGTTCTTGGATGTAGAAGTCAAGACAACAACAGGTGGACTGGCCTGTACCCTTTTCCAGAAAAAAACGGGCAAAAATAATGCCCTACACTTTTTGGAGCTATCACCCCAGGAGTCTAAAGAACAATCTTCCCTATGGGCAATTTCTGAGGGTAAGACGGAATTGTTCAAGAGTCCAAGACTTCGATGTCCATGGCCAAGCATTGGTTAAGAAATTACAAGAAAGAGGATACCCTCGGAAGTTGCTTAACCACTCCATGAAAAGGGCAAGATGGACTCCAAGGGAGCACCTATTGGAGAAGAGACAAAGATCACCCACACAGCAAATGGTATGCGTGTCCACGTTTGGACCTCATACCCACCCACTGCAGAAAATCATTCGAAAAAATAGGCACCTGGTGGAAGAAATCATGGCTGATGTCGGCTCACCATTGTTTGCTCTCAAGAAGAATCGGAGCATAGGACAGTTGATCACATCTACACGCCCCCAAAGGAAAAAGGACACTCAGAGCACCATCTTCGGAATGAATCCGGTAAAGGGACATCGTAAGTGTGGAACCTGTTCCGTCTGTAACTTCACGATGGGAGCGTCACTGTTTACCGATGGAAGAAAATTCTGGCGTCACGAGGAACACACCAATTGCAAAACTAAAAACGCAGTTTATGCCATCCAATGTCCTTGTGAGAAAGTTTACATTGGAAAGACAACACCGGAGGTGCGACAAAGGATTATACAACATCGCTCTCGAATCAACAACAAAATCCTGACGGCACCACTAGTGTCCCATTTTTTACAACATAACCACTCTGCCAATGATCTGAGATGGACGGTGTTGGCAGTAATAAAAGGCGGCAGCGGAGATCAGGAAATACGTCTATCTCAAAAAGAAGCGTACCTAATATTGAAATTTGATACAGCCACCTCAGGGCTGAATGAACTGTCTGAATCGGGCAATCTATAATCACACGCCCGTGTTTCCATTGCATTATGAGCCAATCTGATCGGCATTGTCTGTGACTGTCTTTCTGCTGTGGTCGTGCGCTCCAGTCTTTCCACCATCCCCAGCGCCTTGCGGCCATTTCCAATCTATGACGCCGTGTCACTCGCGGCTGTCTTTGAAGTACCTCAATTACACGAGTCCAACCAGCACTACGAGTACCATCCTTCTTTGCGTTCTGCCCCGCCCCGCACCTCTCTAACGTGGTCCCCTTTAAATCATCAATGCCTACTCGCGGCGTTCACTCGCCAAACGCCGGAGGAGGAGACGCAGAGTGGTGTGATTACAGAACGAGTAAGTACACACGTTCCAGAGAGCGGCATTCCTCTGGCCTGTTCTCGCCCGACTCTGAATCTAAATGTTCGTCTTTGCCTTGTAGTTTAAACTGAACAGAGTAGTGCATAAAAGATTCGTCGGACCGAACGGCCGCCACCTTACCATTTTACACAACACTCCGTCTGAAGACCAGGTAGGATGGTCGTCGATCAGTCCCGCTTGTTTGAAATGTTACAGCGGGTGTTGCATAGACAGGCTCTTATTCATGTATCCCTGTTTTTCTGCAGAAATTCTTTCCACTTTGAGGCTTCTGCTCCCATTCAAATTGACTACGAGTGTTACATCCAGGCAGGTAGGATGGCTGTTGATCAGTCCCGCTCGCTTGCAATGATACAACGCTCGTTGCAGATACAGGCTCCCACTCATTTAAAAAACGTGTTTTTGCAGAAATTCTGTTCCCTGTGAGGCTTCAGCTCCCACCCAAATTGACCATGAGTGCTACATCCAGGTATCTATACATACCATTTTTAGAGTCTTTGAGTCCAGCGTAATGTGATTGCTACACAATACTTACACCAAACTCCATTATGATTGTTCACAGTTACGGCTCCATCCAGTCCATGTCCTGAGGAGAACCCCCAATCTCTCTGTGGTTCGAAACGCGTTGACCCCGAGCCAGGGATAAAGAAGAAGGGTGCAACTAGGGACAAAAATAATACCAAGCTTCCCATCCCACGCTGTGCAATCCTCAAAATATCTAATCACTGGCTCAGTAAGACAGGCAGGCAGTATCTATGAATTCTGTTGTCCGCCTGTCTTCTGGTATATAATTTGAAAGACTGGTGCCTATTTCAAAAATTGTTGTTAGGCATTGTATTAATTCATTTGTTGTAATATATATTTGGCGTTTTTGAAACTTAGTATTGATGGTGTACATATTGAACACTTGTATATACTGCGCACATTGTTTTCTGAATGCATTCTTTATTGTTTGATAACTGTTCTTTTGATGACATACAAAAAAGAAATAAAAAAGTACAAGAATATAAAAAACACAAATAAAACGCCGATCGCTCAGTACTTATAGGCTGGGTGTGATCAAACGATAAAAAAGTAAACCTGACTGGCTATCTGTTTTGTTTGGTACATTTGAGTGGTCCAAGCCGGTCAGAGATAGGACCCAAACCTCCTTTGTTGCCCTATCCATATAGAAGGGGTCAGATACAATGCAAATCATATTTATCAAGAAGGCCTTCCACATGCACAGCGTTCTCATTCTGTTAAACTTGAGTGCACAGGAGAAGTTGGGCGGCATTACATGGTTAGAACTAACTTAAAGGGCACTCTGGCGCTATTCCAATGGCTGATCCTCAAGGAAGCCACCTTTCAGGCCATCATTGACACCTAACAGTACTGCAGCAGTGCGGGGGGACAGGTGGTGGAGGTTCTGCGAGGGGGGCAAGATGGCCACTGCCGAGTTGAGCTAAGCAGTCGCATTTTTCTTTCCTCCCCTGCTTAATTTGGATGTAGCAGAAAAGAATGCTGTGCTCCCCTGATGGCCCGTTAGCTGAGGTGGCAAGGTGGTATGCGAGAGTACTGCAGTATCAAGAAGCAGTTTCACCTGAACAGCGCGACCTGGGGCTGGCTGAGGTCGAGCGTAAGCAGACTGCTTAGAGCAATAAGAGGGGAAAAAACCCTGAGGGTCGAGACGCCCCCCCGTCCACCACGACAGGACAAGCCGAGAGAGGCGGAACCGGTGGCAAAAGGAGCATCGGCTGGGGAGGCAGCTGCAGGGAGAACTCCTGGAGCGATCCGTAAGGTGCCGAATATCCCACCGAAAAAGAAGACAGAGGTGCGAGGGAAAACTTTAGCGCTCCCAAAGAATGCGCTTGACAACCGCACTACAACGGTATCAAGGCACGCCAACACAGCGGATCCGAAAGAGGATCAGAGAGGAAACAAAGACAGCGTGATGAGGCAGCCTACCTTGACGGAGGTGTTCTCCACTAAGGCCCCCGGACAGCCGGAGGAACTTTCAGAGACGCCGGAGTCAGGAAAAGAGCGTCCGCGTGGACGCTGCGGGAGCAGCCGACGCCGTGGTGAAGCCAGATGCCAGGCAACAAAGTCAGCGTGCAGAGGCAGCAGGGCTCACAGACGCGAGTGCGGGGAGAACTGCTTCTACATCGATCCCGGGGGAACAAAGCCCAGAAACAGCAGAGGCTCCAGAGGATCGAGTGGCAGAGTCAGCAGATACTGGTCGAATGCCGGCGAGTACGACGACAGGTAGAGACATGGAGAGGCGACCGGGCACTCCACCCGGGAATGCTGATATGTTGGGGGCACTGATGCTTGTGGAGGCTGAAATAAATGAAGGGAGAAGAAATGCTCAAGGTCGAGCAACAAGCACCTGGGGCAGCATGGAAAGCCTGTCAGGTAAAAACACTCAGGGAAAGAGTAACATTGATAGACACAAAGACAAACATTTCACGGAAAACTTAGAAGGGGGCTCAATTGAAGGGGACTGCTTCTATTCAGTGAACGAGGATTCTGAGTTGATTATTTCCTCTGAAGGTAGTCTGGAGGAGGAGGTAGATGAGGAGGTTACAGACTCTGGATCTAGCACATCCGGCAAGGAATCCACGCAAAAGAAAAGGCCCTCAAACTTAAGGAGGCGCATCCAAGGGTCTCCTCTTCAGCATGATAGTCGTTTGCTCTGGGACTATTCAGCCACATCCCAGGTCTATCAGGATAATGGTAGTAATAGGGTCCCTATGCCTGAAGACTTGCCTCAGAAAATTATTTTGAAGTTCTATTTGGCACCTTGAAGGAGATGCAGGCAGAGGCAAGAACTGAAAGTCGTAGAGCAAGGCAGGCTTCAAAAAAGATCCAGGGCTCGCTGAGGAAGATAAACAAACTATATAAGGAAGTGGAGGGGAGAATTACAGAAGTAGAAGAGCGTACAGGCAAATTGGAAGACGACGTGGGAAACTGGCAGGCATTCAGGACAGAGCAAGAGAAACTGACAGAAGACATGAGCTGGAAGTTGGAGGATTTCGAAAATAGGCAGAGACGGAACAATGTTAGACTCCTGGGTGTGGCAGAAGGGACAGAAGGGCAGGATGTCAGACAATTTGTTGTTAATTTGTTAAAAGGGGCCTTTCCAGAGTCCCAGTGGCAGTGGGAAAGGGAGGTACAGAGGGCACACAGATTCCCTTTCACGATGAGGAAGGCCTGTGGTGCAGGAGGTGAGGGCAAGGGGGACCTGCCCAGAGCGATCTTGGTAAATTTTGGGAACTTTTTACTGAGAGAGGAGATAATTGGCAAGGCAAGGCCCGACAACAAGAGGTCATTCGAAGGCGTTACTTTCTTTGCCAGACCTGACTTCTGTCACGTCACCGTAGAGAGGAGATGGAAGCTCAGACAGATGATTGCCCCCTTTCAGGCTATAGGTTTGGAAGCATTCCTCCTTTTCCCTGCTAGGCTCAAAGTAGTTGTGAGGGGTAAGACCTGGATGTTCTCTTCAGAGATTAAAGCCCAGCAATTTTTGGAAGAAATGAGAAAGCAGAAAGGTGGTTAAAGGGAAAAGGGCCTTGATGTATGTGCATAACGTGCATAACGTATTCTACGAAGGATAGGTAGAAGAAGGTGAAGACGGGGTAGCACAGCACTTTAATAGGTGAAGTAGGGGAGGGAGGCGACTGGCGCAACTTGAAGCGGGCACACATAGGTCTCTCGACCTATTTGCCTGTAAGGGAGGGGGGGGAGGGGGGTAGTAGGGGGAGGGAGGGTGGAGGGAGGTACAGGGGGGAAAGGGGGCGAAAAAGGGGCACTAAGTTTGGTTTTTTTATTGGCACATCACACTTATGGAGGAAAAATTGTTGTACAATGTATACTGTATGAAAACTGTAATGTGGTCGAATGTATACAGGACCTGAAAATGAGTGTATTGAATCCACAGATAAAGGTTTTGCTTAATGATTTAGTAGGTTCATTGGCAGGAAAAGGGATGGGTTGGTATGCCGTGTAGAATCGCCTCAATAAACGTCTGCGGGCTTAACGAAGTAAACAAGAGACTGAGAGTAGCTGCATTTCTTAAAACGTTACACCTTGACCTGGTATGCCTGCAGGAGACACACATAGAGGGTGTTAAAGGTTATCTTTTGGAGCAATTGGGTTTCTCATTTTTAGCAAATTCCAAGCAAGGGAATAAAACTAGAGGAGTGGCGGTAATAGGGAGGAGCGGGGATACAACAGTAAAAAGGAAGAAGGAAGATCAGTGGGGGAGGTGGGTAATCCTGGAAGTGGCCTTTAAGGGAGATACTTTCACGCTGGTCACAATATATGGGTCGACAGAGGATGACCCAGATGTTTTTCAGTACTTGGATATTGAGCTGGCACAGTGGCCTGAACCAATAGTCTGCTCTGGAGATTTTAATCTACATGATCTTAGTAGCTCATTTGGTCAACCTGGTGGACACTATATAGGGAGGAAAAAGAAGGTGCACAGAGCACTCTCAGATATGGTGATACACAACTCCCTGGAAGACCCTTGGGTAAAGTGGCACCCGCATTTAGACGGCAGCACGTTTTATTCAGCTCCCCACAAGGTACTGGTCCGTCTGGACTACTTTTTAATCTCGAATACCTTGATTGCAGGCTCAAAAATTGAGAGGCACCCTCGGGTGATCTCGGACCACAGTCCACTGGTAGTTAGACTGAATCTGGGTCAGGCCATAAGGAGGGAGGTTTCCTGGACTTTTGAACGCGCACTACTACAAGATCAGGCATATCGGGCTCATGTGGCTAAATGGATAAAGGAGTATTGGGATATAAATAGAGGGACAGCATCACCAGGGGATGTTTGGTTTGGGATGCATTTAAAGGGGGGTCAGGAGGGAGACACTGAGCTATGTGTTAACTAGCCAAAAGAAGGAGAGACTTAGGTCAGAAGAACTAAGACAAAATCTTTTACATTTAGAAGCAGAATTAGGAGCAGCTATTGCACAGAACTCTCAGTTAGATCAGATACTGCTTAGGATCACCGTAACCAGAGCCGAAGCTCTTGATGCGATGGCCAAAAAAACGGCAGAGAAATATTTGTCGCAAAGGGAGAAGGCGTACGAATTTAGCGAGAGGGTCGGCCGCATATTAGCGGTTCGGAGTAGGCAGAGGGCAGCAAAATCAGATGTCAAAGAGATTGTAGATCCGCAGGGTAATTCTTTTACAGAGGCAGGTCAGGTCAGAGAAGTATTCAGACAGTTTTATGCTGATTTATACTCCTCTGATAAGGTGGGGGGTGAGGAGGATATAGAGGGGTATCTGAGTGTTGTCCTCCCTCCTACGCTTCAGATAGAGGACAAGGAGAGTTTAGAAGCTATATTTGAAATGGCTGAATTGAATATCGCTCTGGAGAGCCTACCCTCGGGAAAGGCAGCGGGTCCAGACCAGATCCCGGTGGAATTTTTTAAGGTATTCCAAACTGTATTAGCAGCAGATATGCTTGATATTATGCTACTGGCTCAGAAGGGGGATTCAATACCAGACTCTTGGGGAGCCGCTGACATTATAGTTATAGCAAAAAAAGGTAAACCACCAATGGCTCCGGGCTCGTATCGTCCTATTACATTAATGAACGCCGACGTAAAAGTATATTCGAAAATGTTGGCCAAAAGATTATCAAGGGTAATTGAGAGTATGGTTAGCCCCTCCCAACATGGGTTTATCCCAGGAAAAGGCATGACACACCACGTCAGGCAATTAATCACAATGATCGATGCAGCAGGTACCCTGGGAGCCCCTATGGCAGCATTGTTTTTAGATGCAGAAAAAGCATTCGATAGGGTCTCCTGGGGTTATTTATGGGCTGTCATGAGGTGGAGTGGAATAGGGGAGGGATTTATAAGGGCTACACAAACCCTATATAAATACCCAAAAGCCAAGATTAGGGTTAACAGAGGGCATTCTGAATAGGTTAAGATCTGTAGGGGGACCAGGCAGGGCTGTCCCTCTTCTCCCTTGCTATTTGCGCTTTATCTAGACCCTTTTCTTCGCAGATTAGAACAAAACCCAGAGATACCAGCAATGCGGACGAACGGCTGCTCAATAAAAACTTTGGCGTATGCTGACGATGTGGCCGTTTTGACACCCAATCCATCGTGGGCTATTAGGGAGGTGGAACTGGAAGCTAAAAATTTCGGGTTGGTATCAGGATACAGTTTGAATAGCTCAAAAACACAGATTGTAAAAAATAGGTATGCAGATTGTAACTACGATAGGGTGACTGCATCTGCAGTATACCTCGGAATTACAATTTCAGCAAGTCTAGAGGACGTAGTAAAAAGGAATATGGCTCCTTTATTGACACGAGTAAAAGTAGATCTAGACAGGCTTAACAGCCTACATTTGTCAATTGTGGGCTGTACTAATATAATTAAGATGCTGATACTGCCTAAATTTCTTTTTCTCTTTAGATCTATCCCATTATTATTTGAAACAAGATGGTTTAACGCATTAGAGGCGATCATGAACAGATTTATTTGGGCGCATGGAAAGACACGGAGGGCCTACAGGTTTATCTCCCTCCCGAGAAAGAGAGGGGGATGGGGAACCCCAGATTTTAGATTGTATTATATGGCCGCCTCCTTACAATATATGCAGGGTTTAATCGGGGGTCGATTCTGGATCAAAGAGTCGCCAGCTTTTCCACAGAGGTGTATTCTATAGTACTTGGGGCTGAAGCAGGAAATTGTATGTTAAATAGTATTGATTTTGGATATTTCAAGAGAACTAGGTTTAAAACAATAGCTGCTGTGGTAAACATTTGGAATGCTTTCTTAAAAAAGACAAGATTAGGGAGATATAATAGATACACAAGGATGGTTAAAAATAGGTCATTTCCTCCCACTATATTTGCAGATGCAATAATGGCAGAATGGGCAGAAAGTGGGGTTATACAAATTGGTGATATTATTAACACGGATGGAATAATGCAGTTTAATGAGATACGGAACAAATTCGGTTTGGATAACAGAGGATTTTTTAAATATCTCCAGATCAGAAGCTTTTTAGGTAATAAGCAGGGTGGTGCCGCTGGGTTTAGCAAGATAGAGATCCTGGAAAAAATAAAATTATCGGGGGATTGTACGAAAAGCTCTTTCTACACAAGTCTGGTAAAGGAGAAGAAGGATGACTTGGAGAAGCACAGTAATAGGTGGGTGGATAAGCTGGGTGGGGAGTAGGCTTGGTTTCAGGAATCACTGGAACTAGGGCAAACAGCACTGTGTTCAGCTCTGTTACAATGAAATTTTATGATAGAACATGGATCATGCACTGTATACAGGGAGGTTAAGAGTGGATCGGGAAAAAAGTATATATACACATGAAATATATAGGAAATGTAAAATATATATGAAATACTCATGTAGAAATGTATAATATGTAAGTGTGTATAAATTTGGAAAATAAAAATACATAAAACAAAAAAAAAAAAAGACACCTAACAGTACTGTGGCAAGAGGCAAGAGAGCTGTACAAGCTCAGAGCCAGATTTAGAATGTGGCTGACAGGTACTACAAGCGCCCTACCATCTTATAATGAGACGGAAGCGGTATACATCAAGTTTGTGTCAGAGTAACCCATCCACCAAACTAAATAAGGCCCTAGGTAGTTCTCCAAAGAGCTGCACCCCTCGCTTGTATGGGATAGGCTTCTCTATGTCTCTATGTCTCTATGCAGCAGCTTCTACAAACAAAGAGCCCATTCACCACCTTAGGCAGTTATCACATGCCACCTGAGCTTCACGCAGTCAGGACAGAGAGGCTGACAGATGAGCATAACAACTGGTTGTGCCGAGGTGTGTTCCTGGTCCACTGCCATGTTAGAGTACATCCATAGATGCAACATTCCTAGATGCTGTAGAGAAGGCTTTAGGTAAAAGTTATTGAAGCTCAATTGGCAGACACCCATATTGTAAATTAAGTTGACTGTTAATGAAAATATTGAGACTGTGGGAATCAGCTCTGAGCCTTGGCTCTTCCCAGTTGCAATATTCCCTGCACCATTATCAGCATCAAACTGTATCACATTATCATTGTGACTTGCAGCTTACAATTGATAATTCTTGCGCGAAATATCGGATATGACTAGAGCCTACTAATGTAGTGCCCTGTGACCAAGGACCACATTGCAGTGAGAAGTATTGCACAACCCTTTCCTGCTAAGGTTCGCTTATAGCGATTTCTAAATACTCACAGTGTTGCGGTGGATTCATGTTTTGATGACTTCCCAGCAATCATCATTAATCCCAGGTTCATTCGTTTCATCATGAGGCGAGGGAGACGAGATGAGACGCTCAGGCTGTAGAGCACTCAGAGCTGAAGTCATTACATCCTTCGAGACTAGGGAGGCCACATTTACACAACCAAATGGTGGACATGCAAGAGAAACAGAAGTGGGATGACTACAGTATAGCACACAGGACCCATGATATGAACGCCCAGATCATAACAAAGGCAAACGGAAATGCCCATTGAACACACAGATGGTCATTTGTGCACCTAAACATTGTATGAAATAGGTCCCTCATGGAATGCAGCCTGAACCAGATTCACACGACCCCGCTGGTCACTGGAACAAAGAACATGAAAGGGATGATGAAGCACAGCATGTTGGCTATGCGATGGAGTTGGGGGCGGGGATGATGAAGAAGCAACCATTTCATACTGCACACTGGCCCTCCCCTGTAGTAAGTGCACCAATAATCCATAAATACCCATGGTTGAGGGATAGAACCTCATGGTTGGGAAACAAGTCACCCATGGAGAGGCCCTTGATGCTGTGAGCCGCGTTGGTTGCTTCCCAGCTGGCAGTGGGGAATAGACCCTGGGTCCATGCATCTTCCAACAGGGACTGAGGATAGCTGCTACCCGCGAGGAAAAAGGAGAATGTCCCCAATGAAAATTAAACTGGAAGATTGCCTGCCTCAAGGTGATATGTGACCCCTTGGTTGGTTGGAAAAGCCAAAGAAAATCCCACCCCTGTCCCAAGCGCCATGCACCGGATTGCATGTTGGAGCATGTGACTTCCAGCAGCACCTGGTTATGAAACAGGTCTCTTCTCCACAACTGAACTGAAGCAGGAGGACACACTGCTTATTATTACCTGGTGCCCATTCAACTTGACCAGCAACTGCCTCCATGGGGAGGTAGATGGGAAAAGAAGGGTCTTGCATTTCTTTATAGTTCATCCCTCGTCACAAAGAGTAAAAGGTGGCTGGCTTTAGCCTTTTAAAGAGCCAAAGAGGCATCAGTAGCAGGGGTCGATTAGGGTTGGCCCTCATGATGCAAGAAAGGACATAGGGAAGTGGCCCTAGGAGGTAACAAAACATTTGAGAATGCTGAAAGGGTCCATTCACTTGGCACACCTTGCAGCTGCTTCAAATGAATGGCACTGACGTCTCTGAACGCCATGGTGCACATTTAAACCACCTTCCCACATTATTGCGAAGGAGGCAACGTAGCAACCAACAAGACAGACCTATCTCCAAAGATCAGACTCTGTCTTGTGCACACGGCCGGACTGGGAACTGAAACCAGCCCTGGCAATCAGCTCGACCAGCCCTGGGGGTAGGGGGCGGTGCAAGTGGGTAGCACCACTGCAGCTGCCGCTTTTGTTACAGGCCGCTGATATTGCAGCACTGCTGCAAAACCGGCCACTCATACCAGGGGTCCAAAACCGGCTCTCACCCTTCCAGCCTACTGGGGAAACGCCTGGTGCCCGCCATGACTAGTCCAGCCCTGTTCATACACGCCTACATATAATATGCTGTGCTATCACGATATGTTCTACACAGCACAAGCGTATTCATAGCCCAAAGAGCATATACAACACCAAGGCAGAAAGTGCTTCCAAGCATCTGGGTTATCAATGTAGGCCTTGTGGAATCAGTGGATACATCAAACTGTTCAACAAGTTCCATTGGGAAATACATGCTATAAGGTTGCTTAGCAATAAGCCACATAAAGAACGAAAATCACAAAAGTAAATAAAAAATGACTCAGTACTCCTGTCAAAAAGCGGTTGTTCTAACGTTCCATGTGAAGATTAACCATCAAAGGTATACACTCACACAAAATGCAAGTGACAATGGGTGTGGGTTGTAAATGAAAGTACATTTTGTGTCGCTGATGCGTTTAGGCACTCAGTAAGTCATAATCCATAAATGTTGTCACTCATCTTTGCACTCATATGTCCATTGCACTCATACGTCCCAATGAACTAATGGCCTTTACCATTGGATTTACACCTTACTCAGCACTGGCCTCTTTAAGTGCTCATAAACTTGCAATCAAAGTGCATACAGTTATAAATTGCAAATATGGAGACAAACACAGCTTGCAAAAGGATATACAATCCTCTCAGTGAAAAATGCCAGGCTTTGTCAGAGTAGATGCCCAAAGTCAATGCCTTTGCCCATTATGGTAACAGAGATTACATGCCACAAAATACCTGTCATTACCTTGTAACGCAAAGTGACAGCAACCAACTGTTAGTGGGTTTTACCATTGTTTTTCACAATTAGTAAGGTAGACCAACTGCTTTTGTCATAAAGTTTACTAATAAGCAGACCAGGCCCATGGCATTGGACATAACACTTCACAGTGCACCAAGCAGGCCTATTGCTTGCCACCATAACTGTCAGACCTGAAATCATTGGTGTTGTCTAACCCCAAACTTTTTGCCTTCACCCATCCTCTCTTCTGAATTAGTTTTTGTTGACATCTGGTGCAATTTACCTCAGCTAACCAGTGCTAAAGTGCTTGTGCTCATGGTAAAAGCAGGTTGCTCCTGATCAGCATATTTAATTTACCTTTAAGTTCACAGTATATGGCACTACATCATACTCTGCGTCTGTAAATTAAAGGATACTGGTGGACCTGAAGCACTCATTGTGTCACCCACTAAACCTGCACTTTTAAAGTTGTCACAGGTTTGCCACTGCAGCCTGTAGTGCAAACGGTCATGTCTACCTGCCAAATAAACCTTCTGCCAAGCCTAAACCTTCCTTTTTAATACACATATGTCACTCATAGAGCAGGGTGCATTCTATTTACAAAGTTGGACCTGTGGGATTACGTTTTAAATGTCCTGGTAGTGAAAAAATCCTAAATTAGTTTTTCACTACTTTAAGACCTACCTCTCCCACTGGATAACATTTGGTTATCTTATTACATTTAATAAATGCTAACATTTGGTTGGGAACTGGTAGAAATGTCATGCATAGACTCAAATAAATTGTAATTTAAAATCCTCTTTATTGGTAAAGTCAGATTTTCAGTGAAAATTCTGCTTCTGAAATTGCCACTATTAGAAAATTAGAATATTCTTGTCCTAACCATTTGTGCCTCTGCCAGCGCCCTGGGTCACATGACGATGAACAGCCCTCCTTTTAGACTTCGTGTATTCTTCCCAGACAGTGAGACAATAGGGGAGTAGGTGTGGGCAGGATGGGCAACCTTGCCATGATGGCAGGGGCAAACTGTTCCCTGCCTTACTCGCACTTTAAAGGGGGCTGCCTCAAGCACAAATAAACCTGACAGTAGTCTTTTCTCACCACAGACGTCTTGGCGGCTTAACAGGGGAACGGGAAGACATTTTTAGAAACAGACTTGAGGGTAGTATAGGGAAGTCCAACACTTCAAAGGGTGGCACCAGGTACAAATAATGGACCCTCAGAACTACTGTTCATTACACTCCTGGATCTGTGGACATTACAGAAGGAGGACTACCTTGTTCTTCGGAGCACTTTTCTGCTGCCCGTGGCCTGCCTTGTTCACCAGAGGACTGCCCTGCTGCTTGAGGGCTGCCTTGACCCCTAGAAGGCTCTCTGCTGTGTGAGGACTGTGCTGCTGTCTCAGAATGAAGACTAGACCTGTTTTCTTGACCCCAGACTAACCTGAGTCACTCCAAAGGAAAGCTGACTGACCTCCTGTCTGAGCTACAGGGACACAAAAAGCCCCAGAGGCCTCCCTGCAACTGCCCAGCTGACCTACTGCACTGGACCTGCCTATACCTGCAAATGGACTTGCCTGAGCCCTACTGGGTTGTGTTGGAGTGAGTTCCTGATTCGAAGAGGTGCCTCCCCAGGTCCTGGACCCTTTGCTTGCATTAGTTGAGCTCCTCCTGTGAAGAAAGGTGAAATCCTGCAGTTTTCGGCTCTTTGTAATGGAGCATGGGCCCGTTCATGCTGAAACTCGGCCACCTGTATTGACCGCCAACACAAAGCTCCAGTGAGCCTGGCTCTTTCCGCTACAGTGCATGAGATCTGCACATCGCGCTATATCAATGCACCAACGCGAAGCTCCAGAAACAACCGTTTGCAACACTCGAACCAATCTTTGCGCTACAGCAATGACCATCCGCGACAGCAGGCCTGCTCTTCGTGCTACGTTGAAGAACCTTCTGCGGGACTCTCCTTTCTCCTCAAGGCCTCCTCCAATGCAAATTGAACTCTTCCAGCCGGACTATGTCAAGGTCACTTTTCAGTGGGACTGACCTGGTCCCTGCATGCAGCATGAGTTTCATTGCAGTCAGTCTGAACTTGTGACTTTCTTCCAGTGTAGCACAAACAGATGACCTGCGCAAGTGGTGCTTTGTGCTTTTGGGCGCTACAGCTACCTAAAACCTTGACAAATGCATCTCTCTGGTTCTACTGATTGGCTTTTTGTTGTTCTGGTATCATCTATTTATTACAATTTCATCTATTTTTATAAATTGTTTTGGTATTTTCCTTTCTGTTGTGTCTTCAATTTATTACTGTTTCTGTGCTGCTCAAATACTTTCCCTTTTTCCCAAAGATAAGCCTGACTGCTTTGTGCCAAGCTAATAGAGGGTTAATCATACGTTAATTTAGTGCCATTTGTGGTTCACCATGACAAGAATGGTGGTTGTTGCCTGATGGGGGCTTCCCCTCCCATTAACCAATAATCTGAGTTCTTACAATTAACAACTCAGCCTTACAGTTTTGAGCAAAAGCCTTTCCACAAGGCAATCATCAGACTGAGTCATAAAATTAGGAAAGTATATAAACGTACAGTTGCCTAAGCAAAATAATATCTCTTCTAAGTGGGCCTAACAAGGATGTTCAAAAAACAAATTTTCTATACCTATGGTTTGGCACATGGGGTAACCAACAGCAAAACCATTGCCTACAGCAATCTGTAGGCTTTAAAATAGAGTAATACCAATCCACACTTAAATGCCTATTGACTTTTATATGTGCTTTTCACAATAAAGATGTCAGGCCTAGTGCCTTTATCATAACATTTCATAATAAACAGATTAGGCCGATAGCCATGTCCGTTGGCTTGCCACCATAACCAACTCAGACCTACTGCAAGCTTTGCCACAGCCAAACAGTATAAGCAGTCTTTTTAGTGGAAGCACACAAATTTGGCCCAATCAAGTCCTGTACTCAAGAGAACCATGATGTGGGTTAAGCTTGAGCCTCGTCTTTGTTCATCACTTACGGGTAAGCAACAGTTTCATTTGAATTCCAGACCTAAAAATCCATGTAGATAAGTGACACACTGGGCAACCTATACTGCTGTCAAACGCAACACTGCACTCTGAAGCTTAAAGTTAATGATGGAGTTGGAGGGGGTCTTTGGTGCTTGCCAGAGAAAAACAAACACTGTTAATTATCTAGTTATTTAACAGCATTACACTGAAAGGTCAAGTTCAGGTAGCCATACTGCTGATGGTTCAGGCGGGAAACATCTTTTAGGAAAAAGCCAGAATCACACTTTGCTTTCACAACACCAGTAATAGAACATGTTGTTAGCATGCATTCTTTCAGCATGCAAGTCATTACAATGACTTGCTTTAGAGGGGTTGCATTGGTTGGGTGGTGTTGCATTTAAAGTCCAACACCTTCCCTACTGTTGCGTAGACTGGAGATGGAATAGTAAATTAACCTATTCCAAAGTCCAACGCCCCTCTAAGGCAAGTCGTTATAATGAACAAATGCGTACTAATAATGCGTTTGTATAATGATGGCTTGATGAAGGCATGTCCGCTAAAGTCATGTGGGATTCCATTGTACATTCGATTCAGGCGGCTGGATAAACAAACATATCTCAGCTGTGTGGCTGGGAAGCACTTTTTTATGTTTTGCTTGCACCGCGCTTGCGCTGTGCTTAAGAAATCTATTGTTTTTTATATCAATTTAAAGGGGCCTTGCATCCTGCCTCCTCTCTTTCCTGGCTTCTCATTGGTTCCTGTACGTACTACTTACTTTTCCTCCATTTCTATTGACTTTAGAATATTTTCCTGCATTTACCAGTGCTTGTTCATGAATCTGCTTCTCTTATCAGAGGTTCATAGCCGAAATACTGTTAACATTCACTTTGGTGGAACTATTTTTTCATTAAGTTTTGCCTCTTTTTGCTTTTTACTCTTGCAACATAGTTATGTAACAATTTATCACCCAGAGAGATTAAGAGATTTGCATAGAATCACAGGATGCTGCCACTCAGATTCGACCCAGAATCCCCAGCTCTCCAGTCAGCAGCTGTGGCCGCAGCGCCACATCCTCTCCTCTCCCGTGTTATTTGTCACGGAGCTCTTTCCTTCTCCGGACGATGATTGATAAAAACAGCTCTTTATTCATCACATAGCATGCTTGATCTATGGAAGCATGCAACTTCTGTCTGTTGCATCCTCCCCAGCCCGGTAGCATGCAAAATAAACCTTCCATACCCAGAGCATGTGACCGACATCTTTAGTCATCAGCGTACAACATTCACGTGAACTTCTCATTATTTCATTACCGTTAATACCCACACCTTAACACCTCCCAAATAGTTGTGTTATTTTTTCTTTGAGTCTGCCCAGAACCACAGGGTGCTACAGCTCATTGTCTTAAGACACAATACTGTCTAATCAAATATGTACTCATGGATACCAATGTGTAGGGAGCTAGAACCGCTGAAAACTCTTCTTTTAGTTGATCACATTTGCCTGCCAACAGCTGCTCTGTCAAGCCAGACATACAAGGGGGGGCCAATAGGCCCCCACGCAAGCATGGCGGGGCCCGGTCCCTCCCACACCCCGTCCCTTTCGGGGCCGCTTTCCCCGCCCCCTCGCCCCGGAAGTACTGGTGTGCTTCCGGGGCGAGGGGGCGGGGTCGCGGCGGCGAAAGGGTTAAAAGCCTGGGGAGCGCGGGAAGCGGCCTCTTTGTGCCCGCGCTCCCAGGCTCGCTCCTCGCCCCACCGTGGGGCCGTTTAATTTTCTCTGTTTTATTTTTCAAGTGTAATTTTCAGGTGTCGTCGTGAGTGCAGCCGGAAGCGACACAAGTCCAGAGGAGCGGTTGGCGGGGTTGCGGAGAACAAAGGAAACACGCCATACTAGGAGCAAGCCGAGCGGGAGCCTCTGCGTGGTCCGGTGGTCCGTGGAAGCGGCGGTGGCCAGGATTGCCCGCGGAGGATATCGGAAGGGCAGAGGTAGCGGTGGAACGTCGAGTCGCTCATCGGAGTGCGAGAGCCAGCCAGCGGGACACGAGGTATTGTGCGGGGCGGGCGAAGGGCTCTGCAGCGGCTCAGGATCCGCCGCATGAAGCAGGGAATACTACGGTTTACCGGCAGGTTCCTCATTTAAAGATAAGCTGACCGGTTTTGGGGCATTTAACGTCGTGCAAGGTTAGGGGTTACAATTCGTGTTACACAGCCTGGAATAGGGGTTAAGAACTTGCAAATAGTTACGCGGACGCTTCAGTGCGTGGTAGTTTGGTTGATTCAACAACAAAAGCGAAGCAGGGGCAGCTAGGGCAGAAGCCGGATGGGAGACCAAACTCCCTTTTGAATGGAAAAGAGCGCAACGAAGTGCTAAAGTGGACTGTTTTATGTGAATTCATACGCTAAAGGGGCCCTGCACGTTTTTTATGTTGGGTTTTCTTGCTTTATATTGCTGTTTTGTAATTTAACTAAGGTTACAGGCAAAAGGGTACCCTGCTGGTTTATGTGGGGAATTATTACTGCTTTTTAATTATTATAACCGATTTGGCACGCTAAAGGTGCCCTACCTGTGTAGGAAAAAATTTTATTGCCACTGAATACTGCTTTTTAATTTTATCTGAAGTGGCATGCTAAAGTCTAACAAATGTGATTTATTGCCTCTTTTTACTGCTTGGTATGTTAACTGAATTGGCACGCTAAAGGTGTCCTGCCGGTTTACGTTGTGATTGATTGCCAAATAATTTGTAGAACTGAATGATTACAGAAAAGGGGCACTTCCTGTGTATTTGGTATTTTACTGTTTCGCTTTTTTAAGTTTACAGATACAGCAGCTAGAGATAAAGAAAGTGGGTGGTTAAAGTTTTCTAAAAGGTTTACCTTGACTTGTACCGCCGAGAAGGGTGATCTGATTGCCTGTATTTGCTTGTTTGAATAAGAAATAACGTACTTTCTAATTTCAGGGGGACAAGCCTGGGACCTAGGTCTGTGTGATCCAGCTCGGGCACCTTCAACTGGGTCAGGTACGGAGCACGGTGTGCTCATAAATATGTCTCAAAGAAGGGGGCGTGTCAATCCAAATGTGGGTGTAATGTTACAAAAAATGATGCGCAGAATGTCTGCAATGGATAAGAGACTGGGGAAGGTTGATAAAATGGATAAGGCTTTAGCGGACCTGGGGGCCAAAGTAGATGCCCAGGCCGGTCCATCTGGAAGACCCAAGCGGACGATAGTACCGCCCAAGCCAAGGGGCGTCTTTGTGACACCACCCAGGCGGGCAAGAAATAAGAGGGTGGGGGGGCAGCCACAGAGTATTACTCCCATCCTACCTCCTGCTGCACCAATTCTGCCACCACAGGTACCCCCGGCTGCCCCACTCCCGCCACCTCAGGTCCCGGTGCCCGTTCCAGCCCCGGTGCCCCAGTTGCCAGTGGCAGTACCAAATGTGCCAGTAATACCGGCGGCGGCACCAGTGCCACCCGTCGCGCCACCACAGGCTCCGGTGCCCCTAGGTGCGGGCCCTACTCCCATTCCCGCGCCAGGGCCAGGGCCAATAGACCTGGCAGCTCAGGTGGCGGCTATTCTCCCTTGGTTAGGGGGGGGTGCGTTGCCGGTCAATACTGCTCTGACAACGGAGCAACAAACATTGCTGACTCAGATATTGTTGGCTAGTGGTAGGGGCGCAACGCCGCCTGCACCGGTTTCTCCCCAAACAGGTCCAGCGAATGATGGAGGCAGTGCCAAGACCGCGGAGGCAACGTTACCCAACGACAATGGGAATGGTAAGGAGATTGCCCTTCCTTTGCTGGGCGAAGGAACATTGCCCTCTAGGGGTGAGTGCTTAGCACAGCATGTGTCACAGAGTGTAAAGGAAATGATATGGGCTGACAAGTATGTGAACATGTTTTCATTGCTGATAGATAACAGGGAATGGGAATATGCAAAATCACAGAAGGAAATGTTGTTGCCCAGTGAATGGAGAGCGAAGTTGTACAAGTTTAGGGTAGAAGAAAACCTCATCAACTGGCTGAGGGCTTTTGCAGTGTTCGGCGCAGTAATGGGCGAACGTTTTAAGGGAATGCAACCAGCCATGAACTGCTATCAAAGTAGGATAACAATGTTCCATGAGAATCATGCAGGGGATGTATGGAAGGAATATGATGTCGCTTTCAGGAAGTCCAAAGAATTTGATAAAACTTTATCATGGGACAAGGTGGATTCTATCTCATGGCACAATCAATTCGAGAAGGGTCAGGGGGCAAGCACAAGCACAAATGCGGGTAGAGGTTATTTCCCCAGGCCGCAGCAGCCGTTTCAACAGCCCTTTCGATCAGCACCGGGAGGGGAGACGGCCCAAAAGCAGAGAGCAAATGGAGGGGCGAAGGGGGTATGTTGGGACTTCAATAGGCGGACATGCAACAGGGCACCAGGTACCTGTAAGTTCAGGCACGCATGCAGCGTATGTGGCCACCCTTCCCACCCCGAAACAACATGCCGAAATAAAAATAGTGGTGCAGGAAACAGGGGTAGGAGGAAACCTGAATAGTAAGATCCACCCTCTAATAACACATTCACCCATTCAGTTGTCAGCGTTGATCCCCTGGTTGAACAGGTACCCTAATCACACGTCTGCTAGGTTATTACAAGAGGGTTTCACACATGGTTTTCGAATTCCTGCTGGGGGGTATGTCGGGAGACCACAGTGTAGGAATCAGCTATCAGTCCTTGCCAATCCAACAGTGGTGTCAACAAAAATAGCTAAAGAAGTGCGTTTGGGGAGGGTAGCGGGACCATTTCACGTCATTCCCACGCAGAATTTTGTGTGCTCTCCTCTGGGGGTGGTGCCTAAGAAAGAACAAGGGGAATTTAGGCTCATCCACAACTTGTCCGCACCGAGGGGGACATCATTGAATGATGCTATTGATGATACAATTTGCTCTGTGAAGTATGCGTCCTTCGATCAGGCAGCGGGCATGCTGAGGAGTTTGGGCGCGGGAACACTGATGGCTAAGTCAGACATTGAGTCAGCCTTTAGACTACTCCCGGTTCACCCAGAGGACCAGCACCTGCTGGGTTTCTCCTTTAAGGGGAAGTACTACATGGATAAGTGTATGCCCATGGGTTGCTCAATTTCATGTGCTTATTTTGAACAGTTTAGCTCCTTTTTGGAATGGGCATTAAGACAACGTACGGGTCACCAGTGGGTGATGCACTACCTGGATGACTTTCTTTTTCTGGGCCCGGCGGGTTCACGGGAGTGTGCGTCAGCATTGCAGGAATTTTGCGTGCTCATGCGCTCTTTCGGGGTCCCGTTGGCACAGGGGAAGACAGTTGGACCAGTGACATGCCTGGAATTTTACCTAAGAACACTTTGGGTGGGCTCTTAATCAGCAAGGCTGAGCCAAAATTATGAATCAACAAAAAACAAGTGCCTATACTGATATTGTTTAACAAAGATTTTGCCACCAGAGCAAAGAATGTTTATCCAAGCTGGGGAGTGCTTATAAGTAGCCTTTTATTAAATTGTCTTGATCCAAAAAACACAGGGGTATATTTGTATTAGTCATATACATCTGAGAACAAAAGCAACACTTTTACATACACTAAATACAATACGGACAAAAAAGGGGGTGAATAGATTCTTTAAAAACAATTCAACAAACATACCAAAGTCAGTCGTATCACAATCATACCTTACCATTCATACATGGAAAACATACAAAAACAAATACATACACGATTAAGTAAACAGATAAACAATCATGTAATGTATTAGGTCTGCTGCAATCTATACAATTTATATACACAATAATATTTACAAGTATAATTCCAAATTACTCAAAGAAATCAAGTATCAGCTTGAGATGTAAACAGCAATTTTTTATACGCCAGTAATGTGACACTGTATTCACACTAAAGGACAGAAACCTATCGAAGGAAAGCAGACACTGAGCATGGAACGGCCTACGCGTTTCAAATCCCAGGGTTTTTAGCCGGGATTTTCGTCAGGGCCAGGTCATTCTAAAAAAAGAAGAAGAGAAAAAAGAGAATTCTATCGTGTGGATCTATAAAACTATTATAGTAGAATATCAAGAGCGCTCTTCAGCATAACCACCCAAGGAGCTTTCTGCTTACCACTATGGAAAATATCCAGGGAAGAAGTAAAACCTGTGTGATGAAAAGAACAACATGTAGAGGACTATATGAGTGAGTTGAAAAACACGCAACGAAAATGAGGTTTGCCATGTGTCAAAACAAAGTTTACCTTAGCGGTATCTTGTGTTGTTGCAAGTTCAAGTAGGGGGCCTGTAACAGAGCAACGTTCGTTTTAGTGTGGCATGATCGAAGACAGGGCTCATGAATCAAACCAAAAAAGGGGGTTGTAGAGTGCTTACCAGCCAGTTGTGGTCAAATGCGTCCTTGAACGAGGACAATGCGGGTACAGATTTAAATCAATTTCTTCCAAAAAAGCGGCCTCTATTTGAAAGGGAAAAACGAAGGGCTCGTTTATTCCATGTACCAGATTACTGTGGGCATATTTGACAAACAGCCTAGTCCTGTTCGGGCTTACCGGCATGAAGCTCCGTTGTTCTCAATCAATCGGCGTCCCCTGTAGCACTGCTCTCTCGCGCATGCGTGGAGAGTAGAGAAACTTTGCAAGGCTACTCAATATATGTAACGCAAATGCGCATGCGTGGGACAAAGACAGGCCGAGAGGGCATTTCCTCGCGCATGCGTGGAGAGTAGGGAGACATTGCAGGTCTAATCAATATATAGCGCTATTGCGCGAAACAAAGGCAGGCCGGGGGGGCATTTCCTGGTGTAATATATATTGCGCATGTATAGCGTCCCATAGATTCATTGTGTGGTGTTATAACTCCCAAGTTATAGCTTATATATCTCTGAAATCTCATTAAGTCCTTTGGCTGCTGTGTCAAACTTTACAATTAAGTGGGCTTCCCTTTTGGATAATTTCAGCTCCATGTCTCCTCCTCGTGCATCTTTTTCAACACGTGAGATCACAGTCCATTTAAGGTCACTGAGCAGATGTTTACAACGTTTCCAATGGTTAACTAACGGGGCAGTGTCGATCCCATTTTTTATTCTGGATTTATGTTGTGTGATTCGTGTCCGAATTTCCTGATTAGTTTTTCCGATGTAAAGTAACCCACATGGACAGGTAATGCCATATATGACATATTTAGTTCTACAGTTGCTGAAACTGTCATGTTTCCATGATATCCCACGATGTTGGAAGAGGGATCCCTCGACGGTCAGTTCGCAGCACAGGCAAGTGCCACATTTGTGGTGGCCTGTGATCGGTGGTAATCCCATCATCTGTCTTAGCGATGGCTGTTTGTCTTTTTTGATTCCTGCTCTAATCACATGATTGGCCACGCTACTCTCCTTTTTAAATGCAAATAAAGGAGGGGCTTCCATACTACTGTCCAAGTATTTTACAAGGTGCCAATTTTGCAGGATGATTCTTTTAAGATTATTGGCGTTTGGACAATAAGTAGTTACACAAACTTGCCTGTTGGAAGCAGATTTGTTTTTCCTTTCGAGGAGACTTTCCCTCGGGGTCCATCTGGCCCTTTTCATGGAGTTGCGGACAAGTTTTTTAGGGTATCCCCTGTCACACAATTTGGATACAAGGTTTTCAGCATGATGTTTATAGTCCTCCTGTAATGAGCAGTTTCTGCGAATTCGCAGAAATTGCCCATAGGGCAGATTTTCCTTTAGGCTTCGCGGATGATTACTTGAAAATAGTAATGCTTTATTCCTGTCGGTGGGTTTAGTGAAGAGGGACGTGGCTAACGTACCTTCTAACGGAAACACTTCGACATCCAGAAAAGAAATTTTTTTGTCTGAGTATGATATACTGAACTGTATGTCCGTTGTTCTATTGTTGAGCCAATTGAAAAACGATGTTAAGCTTTCTTCTCCCCCAGTCCAAATCATAAAGACATCGTCTATAAAACGCCACCATGTGGTGATGTGTTCTTTAAACGGATTGTTGTTGTGGATGTACTTTTCTTCATAGAGTGACATAAAAAGTACTGCCAACTCCGGCGCAAAGGGACACCCCATCGCCACCCCCTTTATTTGGAGGTAGAAATCATTACCGAAGCTGAAGTAGTTCTTTTTTAAGGCAAAGGATGCCAATTCAACAAGGAATTTTGTGGGTACCTGGACAGGTCTAGGTCGCAGGTCCAGGAAGTATTCCAAAACTGCCACAGCCTCATCCTGAGGTATTTGTGTATAGAGCTGGATCACATCTAGTGTTACAAGTAAATCCTTTTCTTTCTCAAATTTAATGCCATCCAACTTGGTGATGAAATCTGTTGTGTCTTTTAGGTAAGAGACAACTAAGTTCATAAACTGTTTTAAAAAACAGTCGACATATTTGGCCACCGGTTCCAAAAGGGAGTCACACCCTGCCACAATTGGTCTCCCTGGTGGCTTTGTTTGATGTTTGTGGACCTTTGGGAGGACATAAAAAAGGGGTACTTTCGGGTGTTTATTTCGTAAATATTCCAGCTCTTTAGGCCCTAAGAAGCCCGCCTCAAATCCTTCTTGTAAAATGGGAAACAGGAGGTTTTGAAATTCTAGCGTGGGGTCTTTACTAATCTTCCGGTAGCACATTTGGTCGTTTAGCTGCCTCAATACTTCAGTATTGTAATCATTGGTGTCCCAAATGACAATCGAACCGCCCTTATCGGCTTGTTTTATGGTGATTGTATTATCGTTCTTTAACATTGAAAGAGCATTTGTTTCATCCTTTGAAATGTTAAATTTTACGAACTTTTTTTGTTTCTCCATGTCCGCAATGGCCGAGAGGACCGTTTTTTCGAAGATGACTACTTCTTTTGGTACTTTGTGACCAGGAGGACAGAACGTGGATTTTTTCCGTAATCCGGTAACTTCTGAAGATGTAGAGAACGGGTTCTCTGCAAAAAATGTGGTGAGGCGCAATTTCCGACAAAATTCGATGAACTCGGTCTTCATCTTGACAAAATCTGTTTTTTTTGTGGGCACGAAAGATAATCCTTTGGATAAAATACTTTCTTCAGCTGTTGTTAATATCCTATTTGAGAGGTTGAAAATCGGAGAGACCGCTAGTTTTTGTATTGTTTTTGGCGGGTTGTCATCTCCCAAGGCTGATTGTAGCGTTGTCTCCCTCTGGAGCTCGTTTGGCCTCGTCCTAAAAAAGAGGAATTTGATGACTGTCCTTGGGGTTGTTGCATTTGGTTCCATTTGCGATTTTTATTATTAGATCTACTATTGTTTATATCGCTATCGTCCCCCGAGGAAGAGGTGTCCGAGAATGTAATGAATTGTTTGCGGGATCTCCCACGGTTGTCAGATAAGTATCTCCTAGAATCTCCCTTGGTGTAAAAATCCGGTTGCAAGAATGGATATACGTTTTCAATCCTGAAATTCTTTTTATCCTTCTCAAATTGGTTTGATTTTTGGATTATGGTAAAGTCCTTAAATTCCTGAATCTCTTTGTTGACTTTTTCCAATAATCCTTTTGAATCTGTAATAGTTTGGTTATGGCTGATTTCTTCCTCTAACTTTGTGATTTCTTCGAGCTCAGCCTTAGAAATCCTGACCGCTGTTTCAATAGTAAGGACCATGAGGTCCCTACTACACTTAGTTTCTATAAAGCTGAACCCTTTCTTAAACACCGGGTCCTCCGTAAATATGACGGGAATATTTTTAATTTGCAATCCTCCAGGGATGGTACCTTCGCGGAGATGGTTTAACAAAAAATGACCATGTAGGTCCGTGCGTATTTGTTTCTTTTTGAGTCTTAAGAGTCTGTCAGATTCGTTCTGAGAGGTGGCTGTAGTACTCAAGGAGAAGGATGAAAAAATGGGTGGGTCGCTTAAGAGGTTCTTGATGTGGTTCTCACTATATGCAAAGGTGTCCTCCTCTGCCATATCTTTTGTAATGAGACGCGTTAAAAATACGTTAGATGTGTGTAAACAAACATAAAATAAAACAACTGTGAAAGAACAGATAAACCTCCACCAGAAAGACTTAAAAAAGTCGATAGAAAAATGGGGAATTTAACCCCTTGTACCTACCGCTAGTAGGAATTACCAAAAAGCCTCGCGAGACAGCTCCCGCTATACATAACCTAAGAACACTTTGGGTGGGCTCTTAATCAGCAAGGCTGAGCCAAAATTATGAATCAACAAAAAACAAGTGCCTATACTGATATTGTTTAACAAAGATTTTGCCACCAGAGCAAAGAATGTTTATCCAAGCTGGGGAGTGCTTATAAGTAGCCTTTTATTAAATTGTCTTGATCCAAAAAACACAGGGGTATATTTGTATTAGTCATATACATCTGAGAACAAAAGCAACACTTTTACATACACTAAATACAATACGGACAAAAAAGGGGGTGAATAGATTCTTTAAAAACAATTCAACAAACATACCAAAGTCAGTCGTATCACAATCATACCTTACCATTCATACATGGAAAACATACAAAAACAAATACATACACGATTAAGTAAACAGATAAACAATCATGTAATGTATTAGGTCTGCTGCAATCTATACAATTTATATACACAATAATATTTACAAGTATAATTCCAAATTACTCAAAGAAATCAAGTATCAGCTTGAGATGTAAACAGCAATTTTTTATACGCCAGTAATGTGACACTGTATTCACACTAAAGGACAGAAACCTATCGAAGGAAAGCAGACACTGAGCATGGAACGGCCTACGCGTTTCAAATCCCAGGGTTTTTAGCCGGGATTTTCGTCAGGGCCAGGTCATTCTAAAAAAAGAAGAAGAGAAAAAAGAGAATTCTATCTGGGATTTGAAACGCGTAGGCCGTTCCATGCTCAGTGTCTGCTTTCCTTCGATAGGTTTCTGTCCTTTAGTGTGAATACAGTGTCACATTACTGGCGTATAAAAAATTGCTGTTTACATCTCAAGCTGATACTTGATTTCTTTGAGTAATTTGGAATTATACTTGTAAATATTATTGTGTATATAAATTGTATAGATTGCAGCAGACCTAATACATTACATGATTGTTTATCTGTTTACTTAATCGTGTATGTATTTGTTTTTGTATGTTTTCCATGTATGAATGGTAAGGTATGATTGTGATACGACTGACTTTGGTATGTTTGTTGAATTGTTTTTAAAGAATCTATTCACCCCCTTTTTTGTCCGTATTGTATTTAGTGTATGTAAAAGTGTTGCTTTTGTTCTCAGATGTATATGACTAATACAAATATACCCCTGTGTTTTTTGGATCAAGACAATTTAATAAAAGGCTACTTATAAGCACTCCCCAGCTTGGATAAACATTCTTTGCTCTGGTGGCAAAATCTTTGTTAAACAATATCAGTATAGGCACTTGTTTTTTGTTGATTCATAATTTTGGCTCAGCCTTGCTGATTAAGAGCCCACCCAAAGTGTTCTTAGGTTATGTATAGCGGGAGCTGTCTCGCGAGGCTTTTTGGTAATTCCTACTAGCGGTAGGTACAAGGGGTTAAATTCCCCATTTTTCTATCGACTTTTTTAAGTCTTTCTGGTGGAGGTTTATCTGTTCTTTCACAGTTGTTTTATTTTATGTTTGTTTACACACATCTAACGTATTTTTAACGCGTCTCATTACAAAAGATATGGCAGAGGAGGACACCTTTGCATATAGTGAGAACCACATCAAGAACCTCTTAAGCGACCCACCCATTTTTTCATCCTTCTCCTTGAGTACTACAGCCACCTCTCAGAACGAATCTGACAGACTCTTAAGACTCAAAAAGAAACAAATACGCACGGACCTACATGGTCATTTTTTGTTAAACCATCTCCGCGAAGGTACCATCCCTGGAGGATTGCAAATTAAAAATATTCCCGTCATATTTACGGAGGACCCGGTGTTTAAGAAAGGGTTCAGCTTTATAGAAACTAAGTGTAGTAGGGACCTCATGGTCCTTACTATTGAAACAGCGGTCAGGATTTCTAAGGCTGAGCTCGAAGAAATCACAAAGTTAGAGGAAGAAATCAGCCATAACCAAACTATTACAGATTCAAAAGGATTATTGGAAAAAGTCAACAAAGAGATTCAGGAATTTAAGGACTTTACCATAATCCAAAAATCAAACCAATTTGAGAAGGATAAAAAGAATTTCAGGATTGAAAACGTATATCCATTCTTGCAACCGGATTTTTACACCAAGGGAGATTCTAGGAGATACTTATCTGACAACCGTGGGAGATCCCGCAAACAATTCATTACATTCTCGGACACCTCTTCCTCGGGGGACGATAGCGATATAAACAATAGTAGATCTAATAATAAAAATCGCAAATGGAACCAAATGCAACAACCCCAAGGACAGTCATCAAATTCCTCTTTTTTAGGACGAGGCCAAACGAGCTCCAGAGGGAGACAACGCTACAATCAGCCTTGGGAGATGACAACCCGCCAAAAACAATACAAAAACTAGCGGTCTCTCCGATTTTCAACCTCTCAAATAGGATATTAACAACAGCTGAAGAAAGTATTTTATCCAAAGGATTATCTTTCGTGCCCACAAAAAAAACAGATTTTGTCAAGATGAAGACCGAGTTCATCGAATTTTGTCGGAAATTGCGCCTCACCACATTTTTTGCAGAGAACCCGTTCTCTACATCTTCAGAAGTTACCGGATTACGGAAAAAATCCACGTTCTGTCCTCCTGGTCACAAAGTACCAAAAGAAGTAGTCATCTTCGAAAAAACGGTCCTCTCGGCCATTGCGGACATGGAGAAACAAAAAAAGTTCGTAAAATTTAACATTTCAAAGGATGAAACAAATGCTCTTTCAATGTTAAAGAACGATAATACAATCACCATAAAACAAGCCGATAAGGGCGGTTCGATTGTCATTTGGGACACCAATGATTACAATACTGAAGTATTGAGGCAGCTAAACGACCAAATGTGCTACCGGAAGATTAGTAAAGACCCCACGCTAGAATTTCAAAACCTCCTGTTTCCCATTTTACAAGAAGGATTTGAGGCGGGCTTCTTAGGGCCTAAAGAGCTGGAATATTTACGAAATAAACACCCGAAAGTACCCCTTTTTTATGTCCTCCCAAAGGTCCACAAACATCAAACAAAGCCACCAGGGAGACCAATTGTGGCAGGGTGTGACTCCCTTTTGGAACCGGTGGCCAAATATGTCGACTGTTTTTTAAAACAGTTTATGAACTTAGTTGTCTCTTACCTAAAAGACACAACAGATTTCATCACCAAGTTGGATGGCATTAAATTTGAGAAAGAAAAGGATTTACTTGTAACACTAGATGTGATCCAGCTCTATACACAAATACCTCAGGATGAGGCTGTGGCAGTTTTGGAATACTTCCTGGACCTGCGACCTAGACCTGTCCAGGTACCCACAAAATTCCTTGTTGAATTGGCATCCTTTGCCTTAAAAAAGAACTACTTCAGCTTCGGTAATGATTTCTACCTCCAAATAAAGGGGGTGGCGATGGGGTGTCCCTTTGCGCCGGAGTTGGCAGTACTTTTTATGTCACTCTATGAAGAAAAGTACATCCACAACAACAATCCGTTTAAAGAACACATCACCACATGGTGGCGTTTTATAGACGATGTCTTTATGATTTGGACTGGGGGAGAAGAAAGCTTAACATCGTTTTTCAATTGGCTCAACAATAGAACAACGGACATACAGTTCAGTATATCATACTCAGACAAAAAAATTTCTTTTCTGGATGTCGAAGTGTTTCCGTTAGAAGGTACGTTAGCCACGTCCCTCTTCACTAAACCCACCGACAGGAATAAAGCATTACTATTTTCAAGTAATCATCCGCGAAGCCTAAAGGAAAATCTGCCCTATGGGCAATTTCTGCGAATTCGCAGAAACTGCTCATTACAGGAGGACTATAAACATCATGCTGAAAACCTTGTATCCAAATTGTGTGACAGGGGATACCCTAAAAAACTTGTCCGCAACTCCATGAAAAGGGCCAGATGGACCCCGAGGGAAAGTCTCCTCGAAAGGAAAAACAAATCTGCTTCCAACAGGCAAGTTTGTGTAACTACTTATTGTCCAAACGCCAATAATCTTAAAAGAATCATCCTGCAAAATTGGCACCTTGTAAAATACTTGGACAGTAGTATGGAAGCCCCTCCTTTATTTGCATTTAAAAAGGAGAGTAGCGTGGCCAATCATGTGATTAGAGCAGGAATCAAAAAAGACAAACAGCCATCGCTAAGACAGATGATGGGATTACCACCGATCACAGGCCACCACAAATGTGGCACTTGCCTGTGCTGCGAACTGACCGTCGAGGGATCCCTCTTCCAACATCGTGGGATATCATGGAAACATGACAGTTTCAGCAACTGTAGAACTAAATATGTCATATATGGCATTACCTGTCCATGTGGGTTACTTTACATCGGAAAAACTAATCAGGAAATTCGGACACGAATCACACAACATAAATCCAGAATAAAAAATGGGATCGACACTGCCCCGTTAGTTAACCATTGGAAACGTTGTAAACATCTGCTCAGTGACCTTAAATGGACTGTGATCTCACGTGTTGAAAAAGATGCACGAGGAGGAGACATGGAGCTGAAATTATCCAAAAGGGAAGCCCACTTAATTGTAAAGTTTGACACAGCAGCCAAAGGACTTAATGAGATTTCAGAGATATATAAGCTATAACTTGGGAGTTATAACACCACACAATGAATCTATGGGACGCTATACATGCGCAATATATATTACACCAGGAAATGCCCCCCCGGCCTGCCTTTGTTTCGCGCAATAGCGCTATATATTGATTAGACCTGCAATGTCTCCCTACTCTCCACGCATGCGCGAGGAAATGCCCTCTCGGCCTGTCTTTGTCCCACGCATGCGCATTTGCGTTACATATATTGAGTAGCCTTGCAAAGTTTCTCTACTCTCCACGCATGCGCGAGAGAGCAGTGCTACAGGGGACGCCGATTGATTGAGAACAACGGAGCTTCATGCCGGTAAGCCCGAACAGGACTAGGCTGTTTGTCAAATATGCCCACAGTAATCTGGTACATGGAATAAACGAGCCCTTCGTTTTTCCCTTTCAAATAGAGGCCGCTTTTTTGGAAGAAATTGATTTAAATCTGTACCCGCATTGTCCTCGTTCAAGGACGCATTTGACCACAACTGGCTGGTAAGCACTCTACAACCCCCTTTTTTGGTTTGATTCATGAGCCCTGTCTTCGATCATGCCACACTAAAACGAACGTTGCTCTGTTACAGGCCCCCTACTTGAACTTGCAACAACACAAGATACCGCTAAGGTAAACTTTGTTTTGACACATGGCAAACCTCATTTTCGTTGCGTGTTTTTCAACTCACTCATATAGTCCTCTACATGTTGTTCTTTTCATCACACAGGTTTTACTTCTTCCCTGGATATTTTCCATAGTGGTAAGCAGAAAGCTCCTTGGGTGGTTATGCTGAAGAGCGCTCTTGATATTCTACTATAATAGTTTTATAGATCCACACGATAGAATTCTCTTTTTTCTCTTCTTCTTTTTTTAGAATGACCTGGCCCTGACGAAAATCCCGGCTAAAAACCCTGGGATTTGAAACGCGTAGGCCGTTCCATGCTCAGTGTCTGCTTTCCTTCGATAGGTTTCTGTCCTTTAGTGTGAATACAGTGTCACATTACTGGCGTATAAAAAATTGCTGTTTACATCTCAAGCTGATACTTGATTTCTTTGAGTAATTTGGAATTATACTTGTAAATATTATTGTGTATATAAATTGTATAGATTGCAGCAGACCTAATACATTACATGATTGTTTATCTGTTTACTTAATCGTGTATGTATTTGTTTTTGTATGTTTTCCATGTATGAATGGTAAGGTATGATTGTGATACGACTGACTTTGGTATGTTTGTTGAATTGTTTTTAAAGAATCTATTCACCCCCTTTTTTGTCCGTATTGTATTTAGTGTATGTAAAAGTGTTGCTTTTGTTCTCAGATGTATATGACTAATACAAATATACCCCTGTGTTTTTTGGATCAAGACAATTTAATAAAAGGCTACTTATAAGCACTCCCCAGCTTGGATAAACATTCTTTGCTCTGGTGGCAAAATCTTTGTTAAACAATATCAGTATAGGCACTTGTTTTTTGTTGATTCATGCCTGGAATTTTAGGCATTGAACTGGATTCTGTTGAGGGTTGTTTTAGATTACCAGCAGAAAAAATCCAAAAGTTCAAACAGACTCTAGGACTGTGCTTACAAGCGAAGAAGGTGAATTTAGGACTGTTGCAGCAGACAGTGGGACAGTTGAATTTTGCGTTGAGAGTAATACCTATGGCTCGCCCATTTTCACGCTCAATTGCACAGGCCATGAGGGGTCTTCGTGAAAAACATCACCGGACACGGCTGTCTGCTGAGGTGCGCCAGGACATGCGGATATGGATGGCATTCCTGGCGGATTTCAATGGAAGAGTGCTGTGGGGTGCACCCACGGTGTCTTCGGAGGACATTGGTTTATGGACCGATGCGGCGGGCAGTGTTGGGTTTGGTGCCATCCTTGGCAAGAAATGGGTGGCGCAGAGGTGGCCCGCCTGGTGGGAGGAGAGCGGGCTGACGGTGAACATTGGTTTCCTCGAGCTCTTCCCAATCTGGGTGGCACTGAAAGTCTGGCCCGAGGAGTTGGCCAACAGATCGGTAATATTCTGGTCAGACAATATGTCAGTGGTTGAATGCATCAACCAACAAGCTGCAAGGTGTCCACTCATTTTACGCTTGATCAAAGAGATTGTGCTGTGTTGCATGACGAGGAATGTACTTTTCAGAGCAAAACATGTCCCAGGGGTGTTAAACAATGCAGCTGATGCCCTTTCTCGCTTTAAGATGCAGGTGTTCAGGGATCACTTGCCGGAGGCAGAGACAACGCCAGCTCAATTCCCGGCGATTCTTTGGCAAATTGGTGCCCCCAACTACATGACCTCGTGGCAGCCAGCCTAGCACCCAAGACAAGGACGGCATACGAAGGGGCGTTCAGGTCTTACTGTCACTTTCTGGGACAGGGCTGGGAGAGTAGTTGGACTATGGAGGCTAGCTTCAATGGGTATTTAGGCAGCCTACACAAGGAAGGGCGCACGGTGGCAACAGCCAACAGGCACAAGGCCGCTATCTCCTTTTTCGCACGGGCACGAGGGGGCAGGGACCCTACGCACAGCTTCCAGGCCCAGAGGGCATTAAAAGGATGGCGGCGCATGCAGCCCCCCTCCATAGATTCTAGGAAACCCATAGGTTTTGAACGTCTATCAGCTGTTCTCCTCGCGCTGCCGGACACATGTAGCTCTACATCTGAGGTGGGCCTATTTAAAGCTGCTTTCTCTTTAGCCTTCTATGGGGCATTCAGGGTAGGTGAACTCGTGGCGGCCAACAAAGGTGATAAGATAGGCGGCCTTCAGCTGCGGGATATCAGCATAAGGGGCGACACTATGTGGATCAGCATCAGGAAATCTAAAACTGATCAGGACGCTAGGGGCCAAAGTTTGGCGTTACATCGGGCAAGGAACAATCCCTGCTGCCCGGTGACACATGTGGAGGAACTGATAAGACAGCGGGCACAGGAGTGTGTGGGGTCACTGCTAATGCATGGGGATGGGACTCCTCTTACCAGATTTCAGTTACAGAGGGTACTAGCCATGAGCATGGCAAAAGCTGGTTATAACCACAAAGAGTTTGGGACACACTCCTTCCGGATAGGGGCAGCCACAGAAGCAACAGCCAGGGGTTTGACCACAAATAGTGTGCAAAGAATTGGGAGATGGTCCTCAAGCGCTTATAAACGCTACGTGCGGTTGCACATGTTGTGAGAGCTGCCGCCATGTGGAGTATTGCTAATACCTGCTGTTTTTCTGGTTATTTACAGTTTCACGGGCCTGTGACGCAGGACGGAAACTACCCATGGATCATCAAGGCAACTTTACTACGGCATGGAGGAACCAGGAGGACAGACAGAAGACCGTAGTCATTTGGGTAGTGGGGCATTCATATGTCAAACGTGCTAACCAAATTTTTCTTGCAGGTTCAGGCAAACAAAGGGTGGAAAGTAGGGGGTGCAGGGTCTCCTTCCATGGCAGGGGGGGGCTCCGCCTCAATCAGTTCGGGGACTATATGTCGGACTTACTAGCGCGACATACTACACCACCCTCGGCGGTAATACTTCATTTAGGGGGGAATGATCTGGCAGGTCTGGGCAGAAGGGTCCTCCTTGAAGAAATTATATCTGCAGCGGGTTGGCTAGCAAAGCGGTTACCAGGTAGTGTTGTAGTATGGTCACAACTGATACCAAGGATGCAATGGAGGGGGGGAAACTCAGTCAGCGCGTTGAACAGCTCGTTAAAGAGGGTCAACAACAAGCTGGACAGGTTATTTAGGACTCCGGTCTTACAGACCATCCCTCACGGTTGCATTTGGGGGGAACACTTCTACCTGCGGGACGGGGTTCACTTAACAGAGGAGGGGAATGCCCTTTTTATAAGAAACATCCTGGCATGGGTGGAAGTTTTTGCAGGAAGAGTATGACCTTTCTAGAAGGGGGGTGTTCTGGGGGGGGGCCAGATAGTCGGTTAACTACCTGGCCTGTGGCGGTAAGGTCATTAATCGGTGAGCAGCATTTTAAGGTCCTTACGGGGGGGGCGGACCCATTCACGAAAGGGGCCGCCCGCGGGAGGGGCCATTTGGTCTCTCTCAGAACTTCAGGGGCAGGATATGATCTCCATTAATTTAAAGGGTGCGGGGGAGGGAGTCTACGCTTTCCTCAGGCTGGTAGCCACCCCTCACAACACTATGACGTCACTAAGGTGCGCGAGTGTCTGGGCCCTCCTGTTATGGTTAAATGGAGTTCGGGGAGCGCACGTGGGTGTAACGTGCCCTGGGTTGCGCATGCGCATCTTCAACGTGAGAGCGCAGCTGTAAAAGGATCTGACACCGGTTGGCGACCTTGCCGTAGGACTTTATTAAAGTTATTAAAAGTATTAAAAATATTAGAATGCAGTTTAATTTTCAGGATGATTAGATTACGTTAGGAGACACGCTGTATTAGCTATTTGTTAAGGTTAGCCCATCATACCAAGTCGAAACGGATGTCAATCTAATATTCTGAAAAGTGTGCATTTTAATAATTGTCAGAAATGTTTATTTGATTAAAATTTTTGATTTGTTTTTATATTTTAATAAATACGGCCAGGGGGGGGGGCCCGTACCCCCCCTTGACTTCCAAAGACCCCCATGTGTTGACTGGTTGAATTGGGTAATTCAGTCGGTGTTCAAGGGGGGAGGTGGCCGGCAGTCCAAGACCATGATACAAGGGGGGGCCAATAGGCCCCCACGCAAGCATGGCGGGGCCCGGTCCCTCCCACACCCCGTCCCTTTCGGGGCCGCTTTCCCCGCCCCCTCGCCCCGAAAGTACTGGTGTGCTTCCGGGGCGAGGGGGCGGGGTCGCGGCGGCGAAAGGGTTAAAAGCCTGGGGAGCGCGGGAAGCGGCCTCTTTGTGCCCGCGCTCCCAGGCTCGCTCCTCGCCCCACCGTGGGGCCGTTTAATTTTCCCCACCCTCCATCCCTTATTAGCAGACCTTGGGGCTTGGCAAATGGTGAGTATCAGGTTTGTCAATGTGCCGGAACATAGATGTAAGGGGGGCTTGATCCAGTAGGCCTTGAATTTCCTGTTTACTGGAAGGAAGAACAGAATTTAAACTTTTGGTGCAGTGCCGTGATATTTAACTAATTCTTTCCTGAGGCCCTTTTTTCCCGCTTACAGGAGTAACTATATATGTAGATGTTTGTGCTTTGCTGTGTGTTAACAATTTTATCCTTAGGCCTTTTTTCCTTTTAGAATAGCAATGTCGTATTTATTATGTGTGTCTGGCGGTAAGGTCATTAATCGGTGAGCAGCATTTTAAGGTCCTTACGGGGGGGGCGGACCCATTCACGAAAGGGGCCGCCCGCGGGAGGGGCCATTTGGTCTCTCTCAGAACTTCAGGGGCAGGATATGATCTCCATTAATTTAAAGGGTGCGGGGGAGGGAGTCTACGCTTTCCTCAGGCTGGTAGCCACCCCTCACAACACTATGACGTCACTAAGGTGCGCGAGTGTCTGGGCCCTCCTGTTATGGTTAAATGGAGTTCGGGGAGCGCACGTGGGTGTAACGTGCCCTGGGTTGCGCATGCGCATCTTCAACGTGAGAGCGCAGCTGTAAAAGGATCTGACACCGGTTGGCGACCTTGCCGTAGGACTTTATTAAAGTTATTAAAAGTATTAAAAATATTAGAATGCAGTTTAATTTTCAGGATGATTAGATTACGTTAGGAGACACGCTGTATTAGCTATTTGTTAAGGTTAGCCCATCATACCATGTCGAAACGGATGTCAATCTAATATTCTGAAAAGTGTGCATTTTAATAATTGTCAGAAATGTTTATTTGATTAAAATTTTTGATTTGTTTTTATATTTTAATAAATACGGCCAGGGGGGGGGGCCCGTACCCCCCCTTGACTTCCAAAGACCCCCATGTGTTGACTGGTTGAATTGGGTAATTCAGTCGGTGTTCAAGGGGGGAGGTGGCCGGCAGTCCAAGACCATGCTAAAAAATAAACTGTGCACCAGCGGCGGCCGGTCCATTAGGGCGGAGGAGCGTCACCCCAGTACATAAAACGATCATAAAACAGGTTTTAAACCCATTTTATTATGGTTTATATTTGTAGCCCCTGGACCCCCCAGGACTCTGACGAGCCTTGGGTGCGGGATCTGGTGATGACACTGCTGGTGGGGGAGTGGTGGCCGCTCACTTCACTGCGCATGAGGAATTTGGCCGGTGGTCTCAGACTGGCCAAACCCTCATGTGCAGTGAAGCTCTCTCCAGCCTCAGCTGCGTTGCTGGGGCTGGAGAGAGAGGCTGGAGAGAGCAGGCACAGGCTCCAAGTCTGCCGGGGAGAGCAAGTTGTCGACACTCAGGCCAAACCTGATGCTGCTTTCTTGCGAGAGCGGCTTCAGCATAGGCCGCAGGGCAGGCTGGGAGCTTATGCCCAGCGCCAGAGCCAGAAGCAGAAAGAGCCAATGCGCCGGAGATGGCAGCGGCAGCGTTAAGGTAAGTTTATTTGTTATTTATTTATTTATTTTTGTACCCAAACCATCCACACCTGCCTCCTCCCAAGCTCCCGCCTCTGGCCAGGCCTGTCACCCCCTCAACTTTGGCAGGGGTCAGCCGCTCCTGCTGTGTACAGTTCTTTGGTCAGCCAGAACACAAACCCATTTATTTTCCCTCGTGCTGAAGGGAATGACTGTTGTTATGTTAAACTCCTACGTAAAATTGTGGGCCAGGTGTAGCGCTTCCTTCGTCTATCACCTCAACTCGCTATCCTCTTGAAGAACTAACGGGCACTCAATACATGAAAATGATTAAAGCAGCTAGTTAAATACCGAGAAACAAGCTTGTTTTGAGAAGGAGGCATGTTAGGTGCATTGGATCGCAGCTAGAAACACCACGGAGAGATCTGAAATGTTTGTTTTTTGAGGCATATTTAAAAAAGTCGATTTCTCTGCTCAATGACCCATGTTGTTTTTCTCACTGTCTTCTCCTTCTTCTCTATAATTAAATGTATAAATGAATAAATTACCGGACTACTGCCAAAGAGCTACCATTTAACAAAGGTTAAATGCATACGAGGATAAACATTCAGATTAAAAAGTATACATTTCATGATATATGACCGTACTTTGATTTAATGATGTCCTGACCTGGTTGTGGTGCCAGTCTGAAATTCCTGCAACAGTAACATACTGCAAATACCTGCTGCTACAGGGACTTCTCACGCTTACTTACAGCAAAAAACAATCATCAGAAGTGAGGTAACTTTGCATGCATGCTCTTTGGCTATTCCAGAGGGGGTTAGCACTTCCTCTTCATTGTGTCACACATCTCTCAGTTGCAACCAGTGTTAAAAATTAAATTTAGCAAATGCCTGGTGCTGTTGTTTTTAGACTGATCATTCAACAATTTCTGAAAATAACTTTAATGATTGTTTTACAATTAGCTCGGCATCTGGGGCTGATTTATCACTGCACATTTAAAGCCACAGAGAACCATCTGAGTAGTAAAAGAGAATACAAATGTACAGATTGTACAAGATGCAGACATCTGAAGCAGATGGAAATATTAACAAAGATCCCCTTATCGTGGCTCCTTGCTACTCACAGGTGGTATTTGCAGACAGGCACTGTCATCAAGTTGTATTGTTGGGGTTTCAACGTAATTGTTAAAACAGGGCATAATCTCTTGTTGAAATAAAAACTAACTGGCCATGAACAAACAAGCAAAGTATTGCTTTCCAGTTTATTTAACGTTATGGTATATCCCAGGTAATCATCAAATTAAAATGCACTTGCCTTTAAGGACCAGTATTACCGAAAGAGAAGTGTTTATTCTTTGGGTACAATTTAACCCTCGAACCTACTGCCTAGATTAACTGCCCGTTATGTTAGGGGATGATGTGTGAAACACTGCAGTGCACATTACGCGAAGGACGATAAATAGAGTAGCAACATATTTAGCAGGAGTTGTTCGAAATATCATAGAGGGGCTAAAAGTAAGAGTAGCTGTTCAGTGTGATGCTCAGCCTTTTTATCAATGCTTCAGTGTGTCGCTCTAAACTTTCTATGCTTCAGTGAGTTGCTCTAAGTGAGAAGGATGTACCCAGATGTGGGCCCAGTGCACACTATGCCACTCGAGCCAAGCTATATCTGTCTGGTGAGAGGGTGAAACCAGTCCTGGGTTGCTTGTGTTTTAGTTCAGGAAGTACCTAGCCTGGCAGTTCAGTTGTACTGTTCCCATTGGAGCAGTGTTAAGACTGATATATGCATACGGCTGGGTCAATACTGACGTGGCCTGGTGTGCAGAATAAAGACGAACTGGGATGTGGCCCGAGTTAATTACCAGTGTTTGGGATTAATTCAAGAATACAATCCATAACTGTTTTGTGTAGTCAGCCTTGCATCATGACACAAACGCGATTCAGGAGTTTCTAGTCTACGATTTCTACTTCAACCACCAGTATACATTCCAATGAGTTAATCACCGGACGTTGTTCAGGTGTGTAAGATGTGTCCATTAGTACAAAACACACACGGTTACAGGTGGTCAAATCAGGTAATATCCTGCCTGATCATTAGCTTGTGCCCAGTCACGCAAGGCTTTAGGATTTGGGGCAAAGTCAAATCATGCTACTTTAGTAGATCTGGATCATTAGGAATGTCACTGCTGTCTCAAGACGGAAGTCATAAAAATATGTCATTGTGGTTTAAAAGAAAAGCAATAAGAGAATCAAATAGGAAATGGTGCACAATTGAAAAGTCCCACTTATATGCCCAATTATTAGAGTTTACAACTTAGACTAAGGTTTGGTCTGCTAAAGCAATCTCCCTTCTACATTGTGCTTTCCTTAATCAGATTCTCTGCTGTCGCTTCTTTAAAAGATTAAGAAATGTGTCCTTTGTTGAACCCCATGGCTAGCTTTGGGGAACTTGTATTTGTCAGGGTGGATCTTTGTGGTAGTACAGGGAGCACTAAGTATTTTTTTAAAAAAGGTCGGATAGTGAGCATCCCTGGTAATCAGTGCTCCAAAAACAAGATATGCAGCAAAACGTAGCCCTCATTAAGCTTCGTTGGCTCTCCTGGAAAACATGGATGAGCAGTCAAGGCCTAACTCAATGTAGATGTGAGGTGTAAGTCTAGATACAGTACAACACAATTATCAAAGTGCCATGTGACGCACATACATGCCCTTGGGGCATGTATGTGCGCCACATGTGCACCCATGCATATTTCAGGGGTACAACAGGTTGTCCTTTGGACACCCCTGCACCATTGAAATTATTCTAAATTTGCGATTAGCAAATTGCGAATCACAAATTGAGAATAATTTCCCATTCATTCCTATGGGCCTCCTGGCCCATAGAAATGAATGGGAAAATATTCCTTAATTGCGATTCGCAATTTGCTAATCGCAATTAAGGAATTTTAAGAAATCACAAAAAAAATGCGATTTTGAACATACATTCCCATTTGCGATTCTCAAATAGCGATTTCTTAAAAATCGCTATTTTAGAATCGCAAATGGGTATCTTGATACATATGGCCTATTGTCTTGGAATTAGTGTGTGAGTTTGTTACCAAAGAGGTAAGGTGCAGCCTGGCGCACAGAGGAGGGCGAAAGTCCATAAAGTCATAGGGCTCACTACAACCAGAATGGTCTCTGGATCTCACTAGCTGCCAGACAACCTTGGTGCTGGTTCATTTAACCTGGCAACAGGTAGGGAATAAGAGAATAATAAAAGCTGGATCAGTCAGAGTTTTTTTCATCAGGCAAAGTGACCATCCTTCTCACCTGCACTTCTTGGAATCAATCTCTCAAACAGCGCATCTCCATGTTGAGTCAACATTTCAATGGGATCAATGGATATTCACAAACATCTATTGCCATTTACATTGTTTCTGCACCTGCACAACTCCAATCTTGTTTTGAGACGTACATCCAGCTTCAAGGTATATGGCCAATACTCTGATCTTCTTGTGTTGACTGGGCACTTCCATGCAGTCAAGGCAGCGGCAGGGCTGTCCAGTAAAGCATCAACATAGCCCTGAAGCTTAGTGCTAGCCAGGAAGGACTGAGCAGCATGCTGCTCCACATTTTGCATCCATCGGCAGAAACAGGATTCATGCATGTCCATGTCCAGCGTATGAACTGTGAGGAAGCTCCTGCTTGTATTTTTAAAGCTAGGTAGGTGAGTACATGCTGTGCATATACCACCTACTAATCAGTGCTCAATGCATATTTATACTTCAATTGTCCGGGCAATCAGGCTAGATAAGACTTTTGCTCCTCAGGAAGAAATCCAGAAAATTCTTCTATGCAGTATGAAGAGGTGCAGGCACACCTTACGGGGGACTGTAGTGTTGGGAAATAATGTTGACTCCCTCCAGACAAGCATTTAACCAAAAAAGAGCAATGAAGGAAAGTTGGGGGGTGGAGGTCTTGTCCGTTGTGGGCAATATTCACCAACCATCTTTCAAACACCATTCTTACACATAAGTAGATGTTCTAAACCAGCTACAAGTAACTCTAGCAACAGGTGCAATGGAAATGGTAGCAAAATCTTTATGTATTACACACACCTGTTCCTATCTTTGTGAAGAGTTATGCCAGTGATGTTGGTGCATAGTCTTCACAAACATTATGTTCAGGAAAACAAAAAACCCAAGGGGCTTCTGTTCACACCAAGCTTCCAGACATAATTTACCCAGACAGTTCAATAGGTAACTCCCCTTAGGGTGCATATAGTTCAACTTAAAGCTATGTATAAGTTACCATTAGCCAAGGCACATGCAAAAGGTCTGAGCGGGGCTACTGACCTGAGTCGGCAGGGTTGTTGACCAAAGGAGAAATTTCCTATCATGGTCTTCCCCACGTTGTAATATGAGGAGTGCAAAACCAAAGGGGAAGATGGACATATTGAACAATATAAGCACTCACCCCCAGTCAAATGATCTGGGTGTAATCCATCATCATTCTTTAGCTCCATCTATCATCCCCTTTGGTTTTGCTTTGTTTGCCCTATATTGGCTGGTTATGCCCAGACGTGGGTCCCTTGCTCACTTTGCCACTGGATTCAAGCTAGCCTGGCTGATGACGGCTGATTAGCCATATACTGGTCCCAGGATGCTTGTTTCGGGTCCAGGGAAGACATGGCTTGGCAGTTCGGGTTGGACTGCTCCCATGAGGCACAGGGTCAGACTGATTTGCATATGCCCATGTCTGAACTGGGGTGGCGGAGTGAGCTAAAGAATGATGATGGATTAAGCCCAGACCAGTTGACTGGGGGTGAGTGCTTGCAATGTTCAACATTCCGTCCATCAACCCCTTTGGTTTTGCTTTGTAATATGAGTAGTAACAATCTATACTTTGGGAGCAGTGCCCTACAAAATTAGGGACTTTGGCAACTGTGATCTAAAACAAAAAGTCAGAGGTACCTTCAGAGATAAAGTCGAAATGTCAGTGATGGTACATCTGATGAGTATGTTTTTTTGCTTCACCTTGGATACTGACACAGCCTTGAATCACAAAAACTGCCAGTGATTTGTGAGGACCCTGCGCAAATTAGACAGTGGCAGCTGGTAAGTGTAGCAGGGAGGGGCGCGGGGAGGTCACACGTGTGCACATACACACTCACTCACACCCATGCATTCACACACGTGTGCACACACACACATTCACAGCACTCACGCACTCAAATAAGGATACATACATACATAGGCGCGCACACCAAACAAAAAAACAAAATGTATCGTCACTGAAGCTCTCCAGGCCGAGAAGCCTTGGAGTCCCAGGAGGTTTGGAACTCTTGTCTTTCACTGGATTATCAAAGATCAGCCAATGAGGGAAGGCCACAGTCCCTCACTCATCACAGAGTATGATGGGGTCAGTGAGACTGCTGGCCCCAACCCACTCTGTGTCGAGGTGTCACTGATTGTCATTTGGTTCTGGGCACTTCAGGGCTTAAACTGAAGTGCCCAAGTCTGAGGCAATAATTCACGTTTCCCCTCATCATGACTGGAAGAGCTTTGAGGCACTTTTACTAGGCTGAGGAAGTCACACCCATAGGGCTGCGAAATCTTCAGTCTGACAAAGTTCAGTTCGGGCAGCCAGAAGTCTGCATATTAAGCTCATGTCTTGCTCCTGGCTGCCTGACCTAATCAAGACGACTGTCTATCAGGCTGCCCTATGTTCAGCCTGACAGACACTCCCCTTGTTGTGAAAAAGGTTGGGGGCGTGGCCCCTCATCCCGCATGGACTAGCCACTATCAAAATCAAGTTAAAACTATCACTCTTTCTACACTAAAGATTTTCAGAATATGTTGTCCACCTCCTTTTTCCGAGGATATACCATCAGGAAAAAGCTATGCCATATTTCCTTTCACAAGATGAAAGATACATGGCTACTGTCTGGCTGCCTTCTGATGAGCTCCATCTCTCCTTAAATTAAATGACCCCAAAGACTGGTCTAGTTACTCTCATTAAGGATCAAACAAAACTCCCACCTTCAAGGCCAATTCTCTGCTTCCACCCATGGTATGTTTGCCTCCACTGTTTTAAGGCCAGACTCCCTCCTGAAAAGAGCCTGGATCTATTAACAGTGTTATGTGGCCTAAGAGACTATGGCTGTTTTCCTCCCTTTTGCTAAGACTATATGTGGGCCTGACTTTGAAGACAAGTGGCTGGTCTCCTCAGCAGCAAGAGAGATTAGGTGTGAAAAGAGGAGATAAGGTGACCAAGAGTTTATCCAAGAGTGCAAATGACATTTTGCTCTGCAATGCTTCAGTGTTTAAGATTAGCTTTTTTTAGTATCACAAATAAATAATACAAATAATTCAAATCTAATGCTTATTTTCTTTTAAACTGTATTACATATGTTGTATTCGAAGCTTACAGTATGTTTTATTATAAAGAGGGCAAGATTCCTTCATTTTGGGTAAACCATACTTGAAGTCTGTTCTAATGTGAAAAACAGATTCACATATTTACATTCGACTTACCAAAGTGCCATTTATGGCAACTTTAAATCAAACAGTTTTCTTTTCAGAGCAAAAAATAAAGGGCAAGAAGTAAGACTGTCACAAATTGCGCCAAGCAATTTGCAACAAATTGCGACTCGCAAATAGCGAGTCGCAAATTGGTACCTATGAATGGATGTCCACACATGATTGCGAGTCGGTAATGACTCGCAATACTATTTCGGCACCTCATTATTAGTCAGTCGCTAAAGGCACACAAATAGCGAGCCCAGCTAAAAGTTACATTTTTGCATACGCAATTTACGAGTGTGACAGAAACAGCCCAAAATTGCACTTGCAAATCGCGATTTTGAAAAAATAAAGGAAAACACTTCCTGGTTGAGATGGAGGACCCCAAAACAGGAAGTGGTGTCCAAGGATACTCCTGATCAAAATCCAAGCACAAGTTCAGGTGCAGCAGCACAGTTCTGCACTGCTGTGTGAGCATGACTGACAGCATGAGCAGCAAGGCAAGCAAGAAGGGTGCCAAGGAGAGGCTGAGAAAGCTGTAGTTTGCTGACAAGGAGCTGGACATCATAACAGAGGAATGTTGCAACCACCACGGGGAGTTATTTGGGAGTGCCTCACACCATGTGCCAGAGTCAGACACACGTAGGATCTCGTGTGGGATGCAGCAGCACATAAATGCCCTCGGAGTTGCACATAGGTCCATTGATGACATTAAGAAGGGCTTGTACGATCTGCGCTCCAGGGCCAAGGAGAGGGTGGCAGCACGTCTGCAAAAGGCACAGTGGACCCGAGGGGGGCCGTCCACTTCATCTGAGCCTTCAGCAGCTAAAGCCATGGTAGAAGGTACCCTGGAGAGGGCGGCTGTTTTAGGCTTTGGGAGCCTTGGCACATCACAGCCAGGAACAAATCCTGGTAAGTGAGAAATTAGTTTGCGATGTGTGAATACCCACTAAAGGCTGTTCTGTGCATGCATACTAATCATCCACAACCAAACATCCCTTTCCACCAAACAAACAACACTAGTGTTGATCATGGGAGATGTAGTCTGTGACGTATACAGTGTAGTGAGGGAATGACTTGAGATGATGAGAGAATACAGGTGATGACACTGTGGGTAGCCAGGAGCTTGACCAGATGGAGGAAGGGCAGGATGTAGGAGAAGCAAGTGGGCCCAGTTCATCAGAAGTCCCAGCAAACTGAGGCACCAACAACTTCACAGGCCTCAGCCAGTGTCACACCAGCCGCACAGCAGACACCAACATCTCTACTCTCTCTGGCCACCAGGGTGCGGATGTCACGGCCAACCCAGCAGTCCCTACGGTGGATGCAAAGTCTATCCTCTGCTGGAGCAGCCAGTCAGGCCATGTCTGGAGCACTGGATTGGGTGAAATCCAGCGCCTGCAACATAAGACACAGAGGCAAAGGAATGTGAGGTTGACACAGGGCTTCCGCATGATTTCGGACAAACTTGCTGAAAATCAGACCCGGTTTGAGGCCAAACTGGGAGCCCTCAGAACCACAGTGGCAGACCTAGCCAAAGGATGAGTAGAGGAAAGGGTACAGCTTAGGCGCATGGAGTGCAGCAGGGGCCACAAATTGGACACACTGTGCAGCGCCTTTAGTAGGCTTACTCATGCAACAAATCAACACAGCCAGCGCACCCTGAGCTGCAGGTGGAGATGGACCACTATAGTAGGGATGTTGCTCATGGCCTGGAGAAGATCACTGCAGCAGTGGAAACCCTGCAGACAAATTTGATTGTTGGTGGAGGTGCCATGGGTGGCACAGATAGTGAGGTGTCAAGCCGCAGTTGCTTCTCAGCTACGGAGACACCTGTGAGATATATGATGTTGAGCTTATATTCTTACAGACATAGAAGTGTTAAAACATTTATCTGGGGACTGGTAATGAAGAACTGGGTTATTTAATACCCGGCGGCGCCAGGGGCACGCCCAAAGTCTTCGGGTATCACCTGTCTTAGAACACAGAGACACGGAAACTTCTTGGTGGCGTCAAAGATCGAATTTATTGGCTGCAGCCAGTAACAGAAGTCCTAGAAGTCAACACGGTATGAGTTCTCAGGAGACTGCTCAATTTTACAAAGCAAGTCATCCCTTTTTATGCCAAAAATCACATTCCAGACAAATATCTTACATTTACAAACTGTCCAATCACATGTATCCACACCAAAAGTATCGCATGACGGTAAAACCCACTTTTCAGTTACCCGGCCCATGATCAATCATTGGTCAAACCCAACATTCTTCTTAAGACAGGTCGAATGAACCCATAATAAAAAAGGCACATCCCCATTGTAAACAGACCATAAAGAAAGGAGCAGAAACAGGTGTGAGTAGGATAAGGCATATTTGTGTGCAATAAAGTTTTACGACGTCCTGTGCTCTGATCCTTAATCTTGATCAGCTAAAGGGCAGGAACTGGTTTAACAAGGTCAGCTTCAGGCAACAGGGTCAGTTCACTCAGGTCAAACAGAAGTCAGCACGAACTGCAGCTAAGATGTACGTGTACTTAAAAAGGACTAGTTCATCCACAGTCATCGGCCTATGTGAGGGCAACCACAAAATGGCTGCCATACACAAAATGGAACCAAAGGGTTCAGAACGAAATCCCTAAATACGTAGTGAATCCATCAGTCTAACATGACGAAAACACTCATACTTGCCGCACTAACTAGTTACGGTTCGCTAATATCAAATTCATAATGAAAACAATAACCTTTATGGAACGGGTTCAGAATTCACGGAACCTCAGACCCTCCTTTTGCCCTTACATAGGCAATAACCTATACTCACTTCAATCTGAGTCCAGGTCTATATTCATCAGATCATCAAGATGAAGCTGGAGCATAATCCTATTACTTAGTACCTCTCTAGGGACAGGTCTCCTTGCACACATAGTAGCACAGAGGCCACATATAGCAGGAGCGCACTGCACACAAAGACAGAACAGGAAAAGAATCGCTAAAGCCATCCCAATGATCATCAGAATCTTCCATCCCCAGGTCGATAACAGTTCCCAAAACCATCCAATCAACGACCAATCTCCTTTATCCATATTTATAGACTCAGAGATCTTATGTAACTTAGAAATGGCCTGGTATACTGTAGGAGCATTGTCTGGTATGAAAACGCAGCAACTCGATTGGATCACTTTACATACCCCACCTCGATCTGCAAGTATGATGTCTAACGCAACTCGATTCTGCAACGTCATAAGGCGATCCGCTTGAAGCTCAGCGGTCAGATTACTAAGGGCACCGGCAGTTTCATTTATGGTGGATTCAACCACTCTCGTTAATTGCCGTAAGTTTCTAATGTTTGCCATAGGTCCCCAAAACGGTAGGAAACCCTTGAAAAAGTCTCCCACTTCTTGTCCAGTGGTATCTTCCTTACTGAAGACACCCCTAACGACTCTCGTTCTGTGGTAATCTACGGCAGCAGTGTACGTAGGAGGCAACAAATATGCAACATAACATGTTCCCGAAAAATCAGGGGGCAACCATGTATATGCTCTAACATAGCAGACAAATACGTGCCCTTAGCTGCTAAAAACGGTGGGGAAGTTTGGGACGCAAAGACATACGTCTGAGTACAAACACTCTTCCCTAACTGAGCTCTCGGATTCTTGCCTTTCCCTTGCAGACAAAAATGACCACGATGGGGTACAATCCAAATCGGAGGTGACCTTTTTCGCCTCTGCTTCTCACCCAGACTAATACTATATCCGGTTGCATTCCAACCAACATATGCTAGTAACTCATCCTTGGGAATAGTCTCATACGTTTCGATATCTCTACTCATATCTGTAATTCCCTTCACCAAGGCTTTATTACTTGAGTTATCTCTCATGGAACGTAGGGGATAGATTTCGATGGCATAAATAAACATCCTCTGATATGCCCATACGGACCCATTGTAACTGAATGGCAGAACCAGGTAAGGAATACCTCTATCCATAGTATGTGGCATAAGACCACACACCCAACAATTAGTGGTGTTGTAGTGTAGTTCCTATTATCCCAATAGGCTCTGCGCATTGGAATAATACCTTCAATAGTATAGGCCTAGACCAGACGTTAACTAGGTCTACTACTGTCGATATTAGACTTAAAGTTTTGGGTTTGCCAGCTAGCTCAGAGTTCACTAGAAACTTTCTCGAATAGGCAAGGAGGAGTTGAACCTCCCTGGATAGACAAGAAGGGATTTAGTTTCTGACAACCATAGAACATGACAACTTTGCTCTCCCCTAATCAAGAGTGTATCTCTAGAGTCGTGTGAAAACAAAAGACGACTTATTTTACTCAGTCAGTACGTGCATTCTTAGTCTCACCAGATTGTAGAGAAAAGGAAGAGACGGGCGTGTTCAATAAAAGATGTTATTTATTGATCAGTCTCTTTTCTCATACAAGAGAAATGGATCGATATTTTTGCAATACTTATGGTTAAGTAAAGTGCATACATTAAAAGCAGAAGTATAAAATAATACTGTAAAAACATTGATATGGTTTCTAAGCCATATGATGGTTTAAAATGGATAAAATAGATACATACACATATACATTTGACTAATCGTACTCAACTGGTGTTTCTAACTACGCCTACCCCAGATGTACCTGACCTAAGCCTAAGACGTGGGCAGGAATAGAAAGTAGCAGTTTAAGTTAAGTTTGTTTTGTCAAGTGACTGACTAAAGAATTCTCTGCAAGGGGTTATTCAGTTCTGTACCTGGAATCTAGGATGAATGAGGGATGGTATCTCTCGTCTCCGGTCTCGATATTCCAGGCTGCCTGCGAGGGCTACCCGGAAGCGCCGGAGCTGGATTTCTCGGCAGGAGAAAGCAGCGTCTCATTCTCAGCGCGTCAGGAAGGCGGGGCTGCGCCAGCGGGGTCTGCTCTGCTCTGGGCTTCGGCAAGTCTGGCTGCTCCGATCTCGTCACCACCGCGTGTGTTTGCATAGGGCAATATCGGTAATATTTATACCTTTAAGGTGCCGAGATTGACGTAAGGATGGACATAGATACGTCAATAAGGATGTCATACGACCTGGTCGTTAGCACATTCTTTTGCCGAAGTTCTCGGTGAAATCAAAACAATGGCCGCAGGGTTTTTCCCAGGTTGTCATAGGTTTGATTTGTTTTGAGAACTCCGTATGCCTTATCAGGGGCTGGAGGAATATCGCTTGTCTAATTAGATGGCAAGCGTTATGACCTAATCAGATAACACGTTCCTGTGCCGTAGTGTGGCTTAATCAGATAACGGTTCCTGCATCATGGGGGTTTTCTGCCTCATGGGATGGCTGCTAGTTAACTTGTTAACCAGAATAGGGTCAGGAATAGGGGGATCGATACAGAACCTATAGGAATACATCACACCCACTCCACGCTAACTATGGACATATTTACGAATCTATGCATAGTAAAACATACTGTAGAGTATCATGTATACCTTACCACCCCAAAATACATAAAATGCATTTTGAAATTATCAAATATACGGAAAAAACAGTCACATGTAATATATGCACTCAAGCTGTAGAATAATGCTAAAGTAATCACGCATATCTATACATTATCACTAATTTGTATATGAGAATTTACACATGAAATGGCTCTTAATACAGAAAAAAGGTTCGAGACCATTCCATCACAGAAAAAATAATTATGAATCATACCAGCGGGCAGCTAATGTCTATAAAGTATCTAAAAATAGAAATTTTAGTTCTCTAAGAATAGTTCTTACTTTAAGCAGAAGATAAGTGTCCCGAAAAATATGTAGAAATATTTTGGGGCTGCTGAAAAAAATCGCTGTCCGTGAACTGGAGGGAAAATTGTTCATGGTATTTTGCTATTCCAGTCGAAGGCCAAATTCAGGGAACGCCGTGTTCTAGCTTGCTAAAAAGTCTCTATTTCTGCTCTGGTGAGAACATCATATCATTTACACTTTCGAAAAAGCTGTCAACAGCTTCCTGGGAGAGTTCCACTAACTCGGAAAAAGGTGTAACCATGCATTCGTGCGCATGATTGTCTCCATTGACGTTTTGATTAGAATTGCTGACAGAAGGTCGTACCTGATCAATGCTGCTTTCATCTTGAACTTCACTACCCCTTAATCGTAGTGGTGAAGCTTCCACGAATGCCGTCATCAGGATTGGTAGCCGTTGAGGGCAGCACAAAGCATGAGCCTTTATTGGACTCAACAATGTTTCTGCATCCATTGGCGCATCCGATTGTGGCGTCAGACAGGTGTCTAACACGCATTCTTCGCCGCATAGCAAGCACCTTAATACAGGTAAAACACATCGTTGCCACATTGGTCGAAATGAAAGAAACCAAGTCATGTTCAGGTCTCTAAGCCGGGATAGTCCCAGGATTTTTGATATCCGGTCCCGGTATCCAATGGCTAGGATTGTTTCTTCCCTTGTCGCAGGTGTTTCGTCTGTGACATGGTTTGCCATAACGAAATATAAGGACTAGGAATAGGATTCCTGCAATTAGTCCCAAAATGAGGGGAAGTCCGCCAAAAATCGAATGGACGAAATCTGGAAAAATACCCAGTATGGCTTTGAATGGTGTTAATGCCATCGAAAATACTGTCTTAAATACTTTTGAGACTCCACTGGTATCAGAAATATTTAAGATTTCATTCAGGATTTCTGCGAAATGTATGGGGGAATTAGTTGATAACAATGAGTGAATCTCTGCAGTCGTCCTTGCGACTAGTAGATCATACGTTTCTTTTGATGACGTGAGCTTGGTCGGCGTCTGAAGAAGCACTGTTTTCATTCTGCTAAAGTATCTATTCGAATAGAAGTAATTTTCAAGTTGGGCCATGCCCTTGCCTCCCTGTCTGGAAGGGAGCTGGGGAACAATAAGCGTCCACAGCACTTGACCTTCGCAGTCGTAGTTACGAGATAAGGAGTCCCGGGCATAAGACTACAACATCTGCGGTCCACAATTAGAACGTAACTCCCATTATAGAGTCTTTGAAAGAATGGTTCTATCTCTGTTGCAGGTGCGCCTAGCTGGTGACATGAAAGGTTATTTGAGTTCCCTTCACAGGCTCCATGCAAACTAATTCCATTACACAGAAGTGTACCGCTCAGTGACATCGCACAATTATTGCCACTAAGAAACACTTTCTGTCCTTTATTACTGACACATGCATGTGAATAGGGCAAGTTCCATGTTGTTTTAATGTACCCTTTTCCCAATTTTTCGTACATGCCAGCCTGTATATATTTTTGGCAGTATTGAAACCTGAAGGTAGATATTGGAATATTAATTATCCCATGTATTATCCATTCACTGACAGGTCGTTCTGACATTGTCACTGGTAATCTCTCGAGTTTCTCAATGCTCAGGATTGTATAATCAGCACCCTTTTGTGCCATACTGATTTGTTTATCAGTGAGGTTAAGGATATTGAATAGTGACGTTGTGTTGATTAAACGCCAAGGCACATAGCCTGAACGCAGATTTTGTAACGTCCAGCCAAGCTGTACAATAGAACGCAATTGGGACTGACCGTGTTGTAACAACAGTAAGTCTTGCGATAATATGTCGATTGCTGAAGACACAATGCTGTCCAGAGAAAGAATTCTGGAGGACAGAGTCATTAACCCATTGTCCACTACAGAAAGTGATTTTTCCAAATTAATACGGTCAATTTCCCGTATACTTTCTGCTGTCTCAATTTGAGTCACCTTCCAGGCCTCGTTGTATGCTGCATATACAGAGGCTGCTATGAAACGTTTCTGACGCTGTTTGCGCGGTCCCATAATGAAATCACGCAAGTCAGCACCATCAGTAAGTAAAGTTAGGTGTTGCTTAATTTCTGCCAGTGTGGAAGTTTGTAGCCACTGAAGGCATAATTTGCCCACACTGTAGGTGGTTATTATCCCTGGGTGTTGTCTTTGGGAATATCTAGGGTCTGGCCTGGTCATTTTGAACCCCTGTGTTTTGTTCAGGAATCTGTCTTGACAGTTATTAGTATCTGTGGGCCAGATCAACCACTTTTTCCAATCAGGATGTGTTCTGTTTTGGTTTAATACATAATTTACGTCTATCTCTTCATCTGTAGAGCTATTGCTGTTCATTGTTGGTTTTGGAATAGACGGTTTATTTAAGTCTTTGATTTTGGCTAGGCCGAGACAGGTAGTTTGTTGAACAGTGTCATTTAAAAATATAATTTGTTCTGGGATCATGCAGGCTCTAAACAAAGATTCTATACCCTGTACTTGCCATTCTTTTGTACCCCAAACACTCTTTACTTCAACATTTTTGTCCCAATAATCAAAACCAAAAGTATTCATTTGTTCAAAGAATGAGTCTGAATATATCAATTTCGTGTTTGTTATCATGGTCTTTGTCCCTGTCTTATTTGACAATTTGAAATAAAATGTTTCAGCATTACTTGAGTTGAAACCTGAAAAGTATGAATATTTGTCATAAACGGTTCTTGAGCTTCCTTTTGGAGGGGTTGCACAATGTTTCCATTGATTATAATTTAAAACATTTCTAGGTTGTGCAGATCTATGTAGAAAATGGTTACCATAGTGGTTATAACAGTACATACTATCTTAATTTGTCGAACCCTGCAAATAATCATGTTTTGTAAATTTAGCAGACATCACTAAGTCAGACATCATATTATTTATACTTTCAAAGTCCCAATCATCAGCAAATGAGCTTGCTTTTACAAAGTCACTCAACGAGATCTTAATTTGGTGTGGATATTTCAGGATTTCAACCGGACCATAAATTTCGTAGTCAGTGTTGTCCCATGCTACCCCATCCGGTATAGGATTGGCTGTGAAGTTGACTGAAGAAAGTTCTCTTTTCTCGACGTGTGAAGATGTGTGTGGTTTGAGGATCAAGTTCATTTTCTGACTTGCTGTGTCCATTTTAGCATATTTTCCCTCAATGAAGCGTCCCAAAGTTAGTACCATGATGAGCCAAAGTATGAGGATAAATGCACCAAAACCCACCCAAAATTCAATCCATGGAGAAATCAGATATGTTTCTTTCAGTTGTTTCAAAAGTACTTTAACTTTATCTTTAAAGGTTTTTGTTGATGGCTGTGTTTTTGATTCAGTGAAGCCTTCAGAGGAATCATCGAAGTTTATGAAGTTGCCGGATGCAGTTCTGTCAATTGTTCCAATTGCTTCAGGATTACTGTTTCTTGCATAGTCGTTTGTTACTTCATTATAGATTGGTGTGTCTCTGCTAAATGTTTTTATTTGGGTTTTCAGAGGTCTAAGTTCCATTGCATTGTTGCATAGTCCTTGTTGTAGTTCTGTAGGCGTTTCGAATGTGATTAGCCTCTTAGATTGAACCTCTGTGTTTGTAGCAAATCTTGGTGTTCTACTACTTATCGGGAGTCCACTTGGCCTACTATTTGTTATCAGCCACATGATTGTGGTTTTACCAGGTCGATGGATACAACTCGGTTCTCCTTTTTACCAGCAAGCGGCGGTAGTACAACTGATCTCGTCCCGTTGATGGACAAGACAGGAACTGCTTTTCTGTAAGAAGGCCCAAATTCCTTCTTTACCGCGATCTTTTCTCTGACTAGATCCCCGACTTTTGGAATCCAGACAGGTCTTGCTGGGACAGGTGGTGGTTCTTCAGTGGTTGTTGGCTGCTGTTTCAACTTTATGTTGCTCAGGTCTTTTCTTGTTTCGTTTAAGTCCTGCAAAATAGCCAAACGATCTTTGATATCAAAGCTTTTTTCCTTCACCACTGAAGTCTGACTGTCGAGGTCTAAGACTAACATCCTAGTTCCAAACAATAATTCGTACGGACTGAATCCCTTCAGAGAATTTCTTGGCAGGTTATTTAGACTACGTTGGACACTTATTAGATGTTTGACCCACCCAGCTCCCGAACCTAATACCTTTGCCGTTATAGATTGCTTTATGTCATGGTTTTTTCTTTCAACAATTCCGTTCCCCTGAGGGTGAAATGGACAAGAGTACCGCAATGTAACGCCCATGCTGACCATGGCCTCCTTATAAGCTCTAGAGCTAAAAGCAGGACCATGGTCCGAATGCAGCATGCCAATTGCGTATGTGCCGATAAAGACTCGCAAATCTTTTATAACAGTTCTGGCGTCAGCCGTTCGCTGGGGCCACATCCATATGAATCTCGTGCATGAGTCCACTGCAACCAAGATATATTTATAGTTACCATCCCTTTGTAAGGGACCACAGTGGTCTAGGTAAACACATGCCAATGGTTTATCCGAGATTAGAAGGGGCGCCTGCGCTGGACGTCTCACCGTTGATACTTTCATTCTTTGACATATTTCACATTCTAAAACATAGTTCCTTGTTTGTCTTCTCATTTGTGGCCACCAGTATCTCTGTTTTAATAATGATACTGTGGCTGAGACGCCAGCATGTATAGAAGCAAGCCCTTCGTGTGCCGCTATTATCAGTCCTAACCTATGTTCCATGTTTGGAATTGCCCTATCCCCCACTCCAGGGATTCGAGCAAAAGGAACATTGTTTGCATCAGTTATGTATGAGTATTTTACTGGAAAGCCTTTCGGGAGTGTTTCTATCGAATCCTTTTCTGTAGCGCTGACAGCCTGTAATATTTCGCTGTCTATTTTTGTTTTTGACCGTGTGATGGCAGCTACGGAAGCCGTTTGCACAGCTGCCTTCGCGGCCTCATCAGCCAATGAATTCCCTGCAACGTGAACGCCATCACGTTGATGACTCAGCGTATGTATCACGTGAGTCTTTGGTAGTTCTTTTTGTAACAGAACTATTTGTTCCCAGAGCATCTTATGCTTGATTGTGCCTCCTTTTGCATCCTTAAAGCCATTCTGAAGCCAGATCTGCAAGTATTCATTGTAAGACTGAACGCAGTAATACGAATCGCACACTATGAGTGTGGGGAATTCTCGATCGGTATTTTCAAGCGCCATCTTGAACGCCAGTAGTTCAGCTCGCTGAGCTGTACAATCTCCTAGAGATTGTGTCTTAGTGATAGCTGGTTTGAATTTTCCTTCGTGCCAGCGACCTTTAACAATCGCGCAAGCAGCACTGTAAGCTTGTTTACCCCCTACTGCGGGTTGTGCTGATCCGTCTGTATATATTATACAGCCGTAATGTTCTAGAGGCAGAATTTCGGTCGGCGGAGGACATTCAAATTCATATTGGAGAAATTCTTGTGTTTTTAAGTTAGGATCAAATTCGTATGCCACGTCTGTTGCAGCAAGAGAATTAGCCCATTGTATCCATCTCGGATGGAGCGCTTTAGCATTTGGAATGCTTGCTTTTGTTACAGCCTCTAGGGCAGGTATCGGTGTCACGATTATTATTCGTTTACCTTGTGCCAGGGCTCGTTCTTTTGCTATAGCTGTCTGTGTTGCAGTAAGAATTTTTTCCGTTGGGCTAAATTTCATTTCAGCCTTAGTGTATAAGTGTGATTTGAATGCAATTGGTACCTTTTCTCCCTCATTAGAGGTCAGGTATGTGAATCCGCATCTTCCTGGGATGACTCGAATCACAAGATTGCGTGTGTTATCACGTGTTTCTAATTTTGTTTTAATTAACATGTCTGTTTGTAAGGATCTCAGAATTTCTGTGTGTATTTGAGTCCAATTGGTTCTTTTAAAATCTGGTTTTATTAGATCATAAAGGGGTTTGACCCTTTCTGCGTAATTTGCAATGTATGTTCTTCCGAAATTTAGGAAGCCTAGAATTGACTGTAGGTTTTTTAGTGTTCTAGGTGCTTGGAGTACGGCACATTTCTCTAGGAAATTGTCAGCCAGGCTTTTGCCTTCACTTGATAATTCATATCCTAAGAACAGGACTGTTAGATGGGCAATTCTCGATTTTTTTAAGTTGAATTTGTAACCCTCTGCTGCGAACCCAAGTATTATGGTGTTCACCCTCTTCAAGTGAGTATCCAAGTCATCATCTGTTAGGTATATGTCATCGACATAAGATAATGCTTCGTCATCATATGTTTGTAGTAACTCTGTTACTCTCGCTGAGAATACCCCTGGGCTATTCTTGTACCCCTGGGCTAACCGACAGAATTGTTTTTGAGTGCCATTTATTGAGAACGCAGACAAATATCTGCTCTCTGGTGCTATGTTTTGACAAAAGAATCCATTAGAGATGTCTAATGTTGTTTTGTATTTTTTGCGCACTATGTTATTCATTAGTGCAGCACTATGCGAATTTTGCACTGCAAAAGTTTTGCAACATGAGTTAAGGTGTCTGTAATCCAAAACTAGACGATATGAATTGTCTGGTTTGGAGACAGGAAACAAAGGGTTGTTCATTTGTGAGGTGCAAGTTTCAATCACCCCCTGGTATTCTAATTGATCTAGAATTTCTTTTACCTGTTTTTTAGCTTCTTGCTTGATTGGATACTGCCTTTGTGCAGTCGGTTGTGATTTTAACTGGATTTTGTGAGGAGGAGAGTCCTCATCCCATCCTACATGATTTTTATATAAAGCAGGAGCTTGAGCTACTGCCCACTTTCTGGCAAATGTGTATTTTTTATGAATTGGGATATGATTTGAGAAGGCAGGCATAATTATTTCTTCGCCATGAGGGCACTCCCTGACAAACTCTGGTGGCCAGTCTTTTTCAGCTAGAAGGATGTCATAGCCCTTGGAGAGATTATCCCAAAATAGTCCCCTTATTTTTCTAGTCTTATCCCCTTCTATACGTAAAGTTATTTCATATATTTTGTGAGGTTTGCTAACTCTGGTGTCTGCAGTTTCCACTTGAAGATATTCATTCGTGTCCACTGTCTCCAGATGATTCATAAGGACTTTGCGAGCTATGCTCACTTCTGCTACGCTGTCTAGCATTGTCTGAGCCCATTCTCCGTTTTTCAGTTGTGTCCTCAGTATTCTCGGCATTGTTTACTACCTTGATACTGGCTACCTTCTTTTTTGGAAATTGTAGTTTCTGTTTTAGATGAGCAGATCCCTTGTCTTTGGACTTGGCGTGCTCTTCTCTTTGTTCTGATCGTCCTCTTCTTTCCGATTTCTGCGAGGAAGTCTGAAAAGATTGAGAGGGACGTGTATCAATGTCTTGATATCTATCAGGCTTCTTTATATTATCCCTATTTCTAAGGTTATATCTTTTCCCAGAGGGGTCACTTTGGGGTGACCTGTGTCTTTGGTTCGGAGATTTTTCTCTCCGCCGAGGAGACCTTCCTCTGGACTGGAATTTCTTTTCTTTAGGATTGGATTGTTTGTTTCCATCCCAGCTCTTTTTTTGTGATGTTGAATTATTATTATTAAAAAATATTTTTCCAGGACTTTCAATCAGTTGTGGTTTTACTGGTATTCCACCTAAACTATCTCTACCTAGTTCCTCATAGGATTTTTCTATAATTCTGGCAATTTCAGCTGGTTGGTCTGCTATATCTGTCTCCTTTAACCTCTGGCGGATCGCCACGTTTGCTGCTTCTCCCTTTATGTTGGCTAATAATATAGCCGAGACCTACTTAAAGTCTTTTAGTAATTTCATATCAAGAGTTAAAGCGGGTTCTGGACCGTATTCGTCTTGAATTTGTTTTAGCACATCTGGTATTACCGAAATGGATGGAACACCGTGCGTTTTTGTGTAGATGGAAGCAAAGACTGTACCCCAAGTGTCACAGTCCTCCATGTGTGGTGCGATTCCCATTGGAAGACAGATAGTCAGAATCCTGTGTTTTTCTAACGGGGTGGTGTCTGGAAACACTGCCTCTATTTGGGTGATTTTTTGTGCTAACCAGAATGGTATTTGTTCCCGTTTAGCTGGTACCTTACCTAGGCAGGATTGTATGTTCTGTGGTGTAATTTTATTTGTGTTCCCCTGATGAGGGGTCAGCTGTGGAATTTTAATTGCTGGTTGAATTGTTGAAGTCCGCATCACATATTGGACTAATTGTCTATGTAATTTTATTAATTGTTTTAGCTGTGTTAAAAGCTCTGCTGCAGACATCCCATCGATGTCTGGATGTGGTGTGTATCCGGCTAGAACCGGCCACGTTGCTCCTGGTCTACCTAATGGACCGAGCCTGGTGATGTGATTATTATGTTTTAGGGCGCCATTAAATAAGAGCAGATGCTCTTGAAAATTAAGTGGTACTTCCACCTCCTCGAAAGGAGTGTACTCATTAGGAGGTTCCTCTGTTTTGTAATAGTGGGAGACCTTTGTTACAGCATTAGCTGCTGAAAAGTTTATCCATGTGTAGAATACCTCTGTCTGCTGATATTCGTGTGCCTCAATTACGAATATGACTGTGCCACCTCTAGGTGTCAGTCCATTTTCTATAAGTTTTAAAGTTATAGATTTTCTTGTGTTGACCGGGATGATTATTATACCCGGGTCTGCTTCTTGCATAGCAGTATCAGCTGCTGCGAGTTCAGTTGCTATTCTAACTGCCTCTCTTTCTCCTTCACTGTCTGACATTGTACTGTCCAGAAGGTTATTTTGTTTGTTTGCAGGTTCTTATGGAAACAAAGATTAGATGCACAATATTTTGGAACAGTGTATCCTTCAACGTTGACTAAACCAAGGACCATACATAGGAGTTTCCTCCTGCGAGGTCTGGCGGATATTACCTTTCACCCACTCCAGACGTCTTTGGAGTATTATGGGAAAAAAGGGGTCTGAGTGAAAAAGCACGACTGAGTTACTCTAAATGTCTTACGTTAGTTTTATCGCCTATCCAAATACGTTGGGCGCCATGTAGTGTAGTTCCTATTATCCCAATAGGCTCTGCGCATTGGAATAATACCTTCAATAGTATAGGCCTAGACCAGACGTTAACTAGGTCTACTACTGTCGATATTAGACTTAAAGTTTTGGGTTTGCCAGCTAGCTCAGAGTTCACTAGAAACTTTCTCGAATAGGCAAGGAGGAGTTGAACCTCCCTGGATAGACAAGAAGGGATTTAGTTTCTGACAACCATAGAACATGACAACTTTGCTCTCCCCTAATCAAGAGTGTATCTCTAGAGTCGTGTGAAAACAAAAGACGACTTATTTTACTCAGTCAGTACGTGCATTCTTAGTCTCACCAGATTGTAGAGAAAAGGAAGAGACGGGCGTGTTCAATAAAAGATGTTATTTATTGATCAGTCTCTTTTCTCATACAAGAGAAATGGATCGATATTATTGCAATACTTATGGTTAAGTAAAGTGCATACATTAAAAGCAGAAGTATAAAATAATACTGTAAAAACATTGATATGGTTTCTAAGCCATATGATGGTTTAAAATGGATAAAATAGATACATACACATATACATTTGACTAATCATACTCAACTGGTGTTTCTAACTACGCCTACCCCAGATGTACCTGACCTAAGCCTAAGACGTGGGCGGGAATAGAAAGTAGCAGTTTAAGTTAAGTTTGTTTTGCCAAGTGACTGACTAAAGAATTATCTGCAAGGGGTTATTCAGTTCTGTACCTGGAATCTAGGATGAATGAGGGATGGTATCTCTCGTCTCCGGTCTCGATATTCCAGGCTGCCTGCGAGGGCTACCCGGAAGCGCCGGAGCTGGATTTCTCGGCAGAAGAAAGCAGCGTCTCGTTCTCAGCGCGTCAGGAAGGCGGGGCTGCGCCAGCGGGGTCTGCTCTGCTCTGGGCTTCGGCAAGTCTGGCTGCTCCGATCTCGTCACCACCGCGTGTGTTTGCATAGGGCAATATCGGTAATATTTATACCTTTAAGGTGCCGAGATTGACGTAAGGATGGACATAGATACGTCAATAAGGATGTCATACGACCTGGTCGTTAGCACATTCTTTTGCTGAAGTTCTCGGTGAAATCAAAACAATGGCCGCAGGGTTTTTCCCAGGTTGTCATAGGTATGATTTGTTTTGAGAACTCCGTATGCCTTATCAGGGGCTGGAGGAATATCGCTTGTCTAATTAGATGGCAAGCGTTATGACCTAATCAGATAACACGTTCCTGTGCCGTAGTGTGGCTTAATCAGATAACGGTTCCTGCATCATGGGGGTTTTCTGCCTCATGGGATGGCTGCTAGTTAACTTGTTAACCAGAATAGGGTCAGGAATAGGGGGATCGATACAGAACCTATAGGAATACATCACAGTGTTTACTACTAACTGGTGTTGATGGAGAAGTTGCACAAAGGAATTGTTCACAAATTCCAACCTTCTAATCTGTTTGTGTTCAGGTAAAGTATGAAAAGAATGCAAAGAAGTAGTAGTAGGTAAAGTCATAGGTTGGAAATGGGTGCAGAAATCAGTTGAGGAGAAAATACAAACCAACCCACCAAAGCTAACGTCATGCTAAAAAACATCAAAAGACGTGATCAGAAAATATTTGCTATTCATAATTTTACACAGTTTCTTCTTAACATTAATTTTCTCAACGGCTCTCTCAATCTCCAAAAACTCCATCCTCTAACCGATTCCGTTCACGGCGGTTGTTTTTTTCTGCTAAAAAATGCTTCTGTCAGCCCAGGGAACTCCCTTAGACCAACCAGAACCGTTGACCTTGCGTCTTCGGCTAGCACTCGCTAGTCTTTGCACCATGACCCTACAGCTGAACCCGGATGGTGGTTCACAAAAATATACCAAAAAAGTTTCTTGGCTGAGAGAGTTCAATTCCTGAGAGAGTTCCGTTCCAAAAATAAAAAAAAAAGGAATTCATTTATTTTCCATTGTTTCTAGGACGTAGATTATAACGCTCTTTTCCAGGCCTCGTTTGAGGCTGAAACAACAGTTCAGGTTCAGTAGTGTCTAATCTTTGAGACACAGGCACAGCTTCTTGAAGGACATCGCCATCTTCTTTCTCGGAGCCTCTCCACACCAACTCAGCGTCGCTAAACAGTGCAAACTTCGGCACCCTTTCAGTCTCTGAATCTGCAATACCTTCACGGACCCACTGGTCGTACGGCAGAGGTAAAGGCACCCTCTTACAATGTACGCCGTGAATCCAATTTTTCTTCCCGAAGACCTTCACCGAAGTTCTTGTGGACAGGAGCACTTGGTGGGGGCCGGTCCAGCGGGGCTGCTCGTTTTTGGTCCGCTGAAAATTCCTCACCAGGACCCAGTCACCGGGATTGATGGTGTGACCTGGATCCACAGATGCTGGTGGCAAGTTATCATGAACCTGTTGATGCAAGACACGCAATTTAGCCGTCAAATCATACAAATAGTCCAGTAGCACAGGATATTCGATGTCACTAAACTTCACTGGCCTCGGCACTCCCCACACATTCGCCGGACGGCAAAAAACGATTTCATAAGGACTAAGGCCAATCCGGGAATGTACTGTAGTTCTAGTTGACAAAAGTGCCAACGGTAAAGCATCGGGCCATTGAAGACCAGTGCTCGCTTGAATCTTAGCCAGCTTTAACTTTAACGTGCCATTATAGCACTCAACTAAACCAGCTGATTGGGGATGATTCACAGCGTGGAATTTCTGGTGAATTCCCAACCCTTCACACACTCTCTTCATCACCTTCCCCACGAACTCACTTCCATTATCACTCCACACCATCCTTGGCAACCCAAACCTCTGGAAATATTCCTTGACCTGGACTTTAGCAGTGGATGAGGCAGAATTATCTTTTAGGGGGTATGCTTCTACCCATCTACAAAAGGCGCAAACAACTACAAGGACATACTTTAAATTATTGCACCTTTCCATTTGAATGAAATCCAATTGCAAAACCTCGAATGGATACGCCGGAGGAGCAAAGTGACCAGCTGGAGTTGGAGTTCCCTTGCCAGGATTATACATCAAACACACCATGCAATTCTTGACCACATTCTCCGCACATTTGGGAATTCCAGCATTCTGCCATACTGGAGCCAACAACTTACAAATCCCTTTCACACTAATGTGAGACAAACCATGTGCCATCGTAACCACCGCAAGCACATACGCATCTGGCAACATCCATCTTTGGTGTTCTGACAATTCAACCCAACAACCAGTCGAATCCAATCTACCCGTAGTTTCTCTCCAAACATTCTTCTCACTTTCAGTAGCTTCAGCCTGTATCGATTTTACACTCTCGATCATATCTTTGCACATTCCAACATCACCAACTCATCTCGCAGGGCCTGCCACATACATTCGACTCATCAGATTTCTTGCTGTGTCTTTCGCAACTTCATCCGCAAACGCATTACCACGGCCAACATCATCCGTAACCTTCCGATGAGCACTACACTTCACAATCGCAACTTGCTTCGGCAAAGTAAGTGACTCGAGAAGCTCATTCACCAACTGTCCATGCTGGATTTTAGTTCCATGGGAAGTAAGGAACCCACGCACTCTCCACAAACGCCCAAAACTGTGAGCAACACCAAACGCATACTGACTATCGGTATAAACATTCACTCGTTTTCCTTCCGACAACACAGACGCTCTAGTCAGTGCAATCAACTCTGCTGCTTGCGCAGAATTCTGTGGTATACGTGCTGTCTCAACAACTGTATTTAAAGTTGTGATAGCATACGCTGCAGTCGTCTCACCATTCGGAAGCTTAAAACACAAACCATCAACCCACAGCGTACCATCCACATTCTCAAAAGGAGTGTCTTTTAGATCCACTCTAGCTTTTGTTTCTTCCTCTGTACGAAGAAAACAATCATGCTGTTCTTGAGCATCCGTCTCTGTAGAGATCGGCAATAACGTAGCTGGATTCAACACGTTACATCTTCTGATGTGCACGTGGCTAGCCAACAGTGTCAACTCGTAGCCTGAAAGACGTGCACTAGTAAGGTGCTGTATCTTAGTCCTGTTTAAGAAGGTATCCACTGCATGCAGAACCATCACAATCAACGTATTATCCATCACCAGTCCAGCAGACTGTCGGCTAGAAACAGCCGCTGCCGCTGTAGCTCTCAAGCAACTCGGCAACGCTCTAGCTACCGGATCTAAAGTTGACGAGAAATACGCGCATGAACGCTGCTTGTCCCCAAAAGATTGTGTCAACACTGACAATGCACATCCCTCTCTCTCGTGCACATACAACGTGAAAGGCTTGTTATAGTCTGGAGTACCCAACACAGGAGCCGAACACAATGCATCACGTAATTCCGAAAAACTTTTCTGACATTCATCAGACCAAGGAAGAGGATGCGGAGTATCTTTCACAGTCAATGCTAACAGAGGCTTCACCAACAGTGAAAAATTAGGGATCCATTGTCTACAATACGATGTAATACCCAAGAAAGCACGAAGTTCTCTCTGTGTGCTTGGTACAGTCATTTGCACAATCGCTTGAATTCGTTCTGGGGTCAACCTTCTTCCCTCCTTTGACAAGAGATGACCTAAGTAGGTCACTTCTTGGCAACAATACTGCAACTTAGAAGGTGACACTTTATGATGCAAGTCCGACAAATGTCGCAACAAAGAAAGAGTAGCTTCTTTACAAGTTTTCTCATCATCAGCGGCCACTAACAGATCATCCACATACTGAATAAGAGCAGCACCAGCAGGCAACACAAGAGTATCAAGTTGAGTTTTCAAAGCCTGACTATAGATAGAAGGACTTTCACAATAGCCTTGGGGAGCTCTCTTAAACCGGAAGCTTCGGCCTCCTAAAGAGAAGCCAAAAATATCTCTACTTTCCTCGGCAATTGGAATGCTGAAGAAAGCATTCTTCAGATCTATAACCGAAAAACAGGCAGCTGAAGCAGGAATCAAAGTCAACAAAGCAGTAATATCCGGAACAACTGGAAACTGTGGCACGACAATTTTGTTAACCTCTCTAAGATCGATCACAAACCTGTAAACAGGTGGCTGAGAAGAGTCAGTGCGCTTTAGGACAGGCAAAACCGGACTGTTACACACATTACCTCTCGTTTCTTCAATCACATCTTTCTCAATTAAATCATAGATGATCGCTAAAAGCGCTCTTTCACCATCGCTAGAAATCCTATATTGGCGAATACGCGGCATTTTAACATTAGCTTTAAGCGTTACAACATAGGGTGGAATCTCCAAAAGACTCACATCATTAGGACCAGTAGCCCAAAGAGTATCAGGGAGAGAACGCAATTCCGGTGGAAGCCGATCTTTAGACAAATACATCGGAGAGATCACTCTCTTACCCAATGTAAGCTGTACTCCCGAAGGAGAACAATGCAATGTTGCATGCAACCTTTTCAACAAATCCAAACCCAACAAATTCTCACCACAACCTGTCGTTAAAATGAGAGGTGCTTCCAATTCACAAGGCCCTATAGAAAGAGACAAGGGACTAGAAACTGGGTTACGAACTGGGGCGCCAGAGAATGCTACTTAAACATTAGTTAAGCCAGACAAAGGTGCACCAGGGAGTTTAGAGTGCATGATAGAACTCTTCGCTGCACCAGTATCCAAAAGAAAAGGCTCTACCACACCCGATGTGGCTACTGCAACATAAGGCCCACTCTGATATACTGGAACCAATACTACTCCCTCTCTTTGTCCATGGCTGTCCTAGCAATCATTATAGTCAGCATTCTCACTTTCGACATAATAGTCATCAGCATAGTGAGACCGTGCTTTCTCCTCTGTTGGTCCTGCCCTCTGGAACAGTCCTCCCATTGACCTAAGAACTACCATAAATCACCTGTCCTTCAGGAAGGCATTAAAGACCCTTTGCTACCAAGAAGCCTTTCTATCCATATAATCTCTCAGGTTGCTCTATCTGATAATCCCTATGCTAGCAAAGCGCGGAGATACCCTCTAGGATTGATTCCGGCGCTATAGAAGAAATTAAATAAATAAATAAATAAATAGTACTGAGTCGACCGACCAGATGTCATTTTCTGTTGATCAAAGCAATTCATAGAATTTTGTGGGGGAAAAGCACGTTCGTTCTGAGGAAACGCACCACGTCCTCTACCCCTTGACACTTGCTGAAAACCACCACGACCTCTCGGGGCCGGCATACCACTCGCACGTTGTCGCAACACAGGGCACTCATTTTTATAATGACCTTCCTCCTTACAATACGCACACTGATTCAAACCCAAGGGTGGTCTTGGAGGAAAATACCCAACGTTCTATTGCGGTCTCTGAAATGGCAGAGGTTGCTGAAACTGTGGGCGTTGCTGTGATTCTTGCTGATTCGAGCGAGGCGGATACGCCTGCTGCAAAAGAACCTTCGTCTTTAAGTCTTTAGTCTTTTTCTCTACTCTATCTTTCTCGTCCTTATCCCTATTCTCATAGTACTGTGCAGTTGCCAATATCTGGGCCGACGAAGAAACAGCCCAAGAACTTTCAGAATCTTTCAACTTATTACATAGTTCAGGCAGTAAGTTAAAGACGAACTTATCTACGAACAATCTTTGCCCACCTTCCGTACTCATATCCTGACCACTATGATCTATAAATGTCTCTTCAAACCTAGTGAAGAAATCAGATACACTTTCGTCCTTCTTTTGCTTACATGCTGCTAACTTGTCCTAATTTACTAATAACGCTGGCATCATCGTTTTCATAAGATCTATAATTCTGCCAGGTAGATCTGCCACTAAAGCCTCAGGTTTAGCACCACCAACCTGTCTAGCGTCTGCAGCAGCAATATTGAGCCATGTGTCACCTAATTCAACTGCATGATCCTCATGACGAATTTTTGCCCACAGAGTGTGATGTATTCCTATAGGTTCTGTATCGATCCCCCTATTCCTGACCCTATTCTGGTTAACAAGTTAACTAGCAGCCATCCCATGATGCAGAAACCGTTATCTGATTACGCCAGACCACGGCACAGGAGCGCGTTATCTGATTAGGTCATAACGCTTGCCATCTAATTAGGCAAAGCAATATTCCTCCAGCCCCTGATAAGGCATACGGAGTTCTCAAAACAAATCAAACCTATGACAACCTGGGAAAAACCCTGCGGCCATTGTTTTGATTTCACCGAGAACTTCAGTAAAAGAATGTGCTAACGACCAGCTCGTATGACATCCTTATTGACGTATCTATGTCCATCCTTACGTCACTCTCGGCACCTTATAGGTATAAATATTACCGATATTGCCTTAAGCAAACACACGCGGTGGTGACGAGATCGGAGCAGCGAGACTTGCCGAAGCCTAGCAGAGAGCGAAGCCCACTGGCGCTGCCCCGCCTTCCTGACGCGCTGAGAACGAGATGCTGTTTTCTCCGGCCGAGAAATCCAGCTCCAGCGCTTCCGAGCAGCCCTCGCAGGCAGCTTGGAATATCGAGACCTCAGACGAGAGATACTATCCCTCAACCATCCTAGATCACAGGTACAGAGCTGAATAACCCCTTGCAGAGAATTCTTGAGTCAGTCACTTGGCAAAACAAACTTAACTTAAACTGCTACTTTCTATCCCCGCCCACGTATTAGGCTTAGGTCAGGTACACTGGGGTAGGCGTAGTTAGAAGCACCAGTTGAGTACTATTAGTCAAATGTATATGTGTATGTATATATTCTGTCCATTTTAAATAACGTATGGCTTAGAAACCATATCAATGTTTTTACACTATTATTTTATAATTCTGCTTTTATTGTATGCACTTTACTTAACCATAAGTATTGCGATAATATCGATCCATTTCTCTTGTACGAGAAAAGAGACTGATCAATAAATAACATCTTTTATTGAACACGCCCGTCTCTTCCTTTTCTCTACAATCTGGTGAAACTAAGAATGCACGTACTGACTGAGTAAAATAAGTTGTCTTTTGTTTTCACACGACTCTAGAGATACACTCTTGATTAGGGGAGAGCAAAGTTGTCATGTTCTATGGTTGTCAGAAACTAAATCCCTTCTTGTCTATCCAGGGAGGTTCAACTCCTCCTTGCCTATTCAAGAAAGTTTCTAGTGAACTCTGAGCTAGCTGGCAAACCCAAAACTTTAAGTCTAATATCGACAGTGGAAGACCTAGTTAACGTCTGGTCTAGGTCTATACTATTGGAGGTATTATTCCAATGCGCAGACCCTATTGGGATAATAGGAACTACACTACATGGCGCCCAACGTGTTTGGATAGGCGATAAAACTAACGCAAGACTTTAGAGTAACTCAGTCATGCTCTTTCACTCAGACCCCTTTTTCCCATAATACTCCAAAAACGTCTGGAGTGGGTGAGAGGTAAAATCCGCCAAACCTCGCAGGAGGGAACTCCTATGTATGCTTCTTGGTTCAATCAACGTTGAAGGATACACTGTTCCAAAATATTGTGCATCTAATCTTTGTTTCCATAAGGAACCTGATCTGCAAACAAACAGAATAACCTTCCTGACAGTAAAATGTCAGAAAGTGATGATGAAAGAGAGAGAGCTAGATTAGCAGCTGAACTAATAGAAGCTGATAATACTATGCAAGAAGCAGACCCGGATATAAAACTCATCCCGGTCAACATAAGAAGATCTATAACGTTAAAACTTATAGACAATGGACTGACACCAAGAGGTGGTACAGTCATATTCGTAATTGAGGCACACGAATATCGGCAGACAGAGGTATTCTATTCATGGATAAACTTTCCAGCAGCAAATGCTGTAACAAAGGAGTTCCACTTTTATAAAATAGAGGAACCTCCTGATGAGTACACTCCTTTCGAGGAAGTGGAAGTACCACTCAAATTCCAAGAGCACCTGCTCTTGTTTAATGGCGCCCTAAAACATAATAATCACATCACCAGGCTCAGTCCACTAGGTAGACCAGGAGCAACGTGGCCGGTCCTAGCCAGATACACACCACATCCAGACATCGAAAGAATGTCTGCAGCAGATGTTTTAGTACAACTAAAACAATTAATTAAAATATATAGACAACTAGTCCAATATGTAATGCGGACTTCAACCATCCAACCTGTAGTTAAAATTCCACAGCTGACCCCACATCAGGGGAACACAAATAAAATTACACCACAGAACATACAGTCCTGCCTAGGTAAAGTACCAGCTAAACGGGAACAAATACCATTCTGGTTAGCACAAAAAATCACCCAAATAGAGGCGGTGTTTCCAGACACCACCCCTGTGGATAAACACAGGATTCTGACTATCTGTCTTCCAATGGGAATCGCACCACACGTGGAGGACTGTGACACTTGGGGTACAGTCTTTGCTTCCATTTACACAAAAACACATGGTGTACCATCCATGTCGGTAATACCAGATGTGCTAAAACAAATTCAAGACGAATACGGTCCAGAACCCGCTTTAACTCTCGGTATGAAATTACTAAAAGACTTCAAGCAGGTCTCGGCAATATTACTAGCCAACATAAAAGGAGAAGCAGCGAATGTGGCGATCCGCCAGAGGTTAAAAGAGACAGATATAGCTGACCAACCAGCTGAAATTGCCAGAATTATAGAAAAATCCTATGAAGAACTAGGTAGAGATAGTTTGGGTGGAATACCAGTAAAACCCCAACTAATTGAAAGTCCTGAAAAAATATTTATTAAAAATAATCTAAACAGTCAAAAGAAGAACTGGGATGGAAACAAACAATCCAATCCAAAAGAAAAGAGATTCCAGTCCAGAGGAAGGTCTCCTCGGCGGAGAGAAAGATCTCCGGACCAAGGACCCAAGTCTCCCCAAAGGGAGCCCTCTGTGAAAAAATACAACCTTAGAAATAGGGATAACATAAAGAAACCGGATAGATATCAAGATTTTGATACACGTCCCTCTCAATCTTTTCAGACTTCCTCGCAGAAATCGGAAATAAGAGGACGATCGGAACCCAGGGAAGGGCACGTCAAGTCCAAAGACAAGGAACCTGCTCATCCAAATACAAAATTACAGTTTCCAAAGAAGAAGGTAGCCAGTATTAAAGTATTCAACAATGCCGAGAATACTGAGGACACAGCTGAAAAACGGAGAGTGGGCTCAGACAATGCTAGACAGCGCAGCAGAAGTGAGCATAGCACGCAAAGTCCTTATGAATCATCTGGAGACAGTGGACACGAATGAATACATTCAAGTGGAAACTGCAGACACCAGAGTTAGCAAACCTCACAAAATATATGAAATAACTTTACGTATAGAAGGGGATAAGACTAGAAAAATAAGGGGCCTTTTTTGGGATAATCTCTCCAAGGGCTATGACATCCTTCTAGCTGAAAAAGATTGGCCACCAGAGTTCGTCAGGGAGTGCCCACATGGCGAAGAAATAATTATGCCTGCCTTCTCAAATCATATTCCAATTCATAAAAAATATACACTTGCAAGAAAGTGGGCAGTAGCTCAAGCTCCTGCTTTATATAAAAATCATGTAGGATGGGATGAGGACTCTCCTCCTCACAAAATCCAGTTAAAATCACAACCGACTGCACAAAGGCAGTATCCAATCAAGCAAGAAGCTAAAAAACAGGTAAAAGAAATTCTAGATCAACTAGAATACCAGGGGGTGATTGAAACTTGCACCTCACAAATGAACAACCCTTTGTTTCCTGTCTCCAAACCAGACAATTCATATCGTCTAGTTTTGGATTACAGACACCTTAACTCATGTTGCAAAACTTTTGCAGTACAAAACTCGCATAGTGCTGCACTAATGAATAACATAGTGCGCAAAAAATATAAAACAACATTAGACATCTCTAATGGATTCTTTTGTCAAAATATAGCACCAGAGAGCAGATACTTATCAGCGTTCTCAATAAATGGCGCTCAAAAAGAATTCTGTCGGTTACCCCAGGGGTACAAGAACAGCCCAGGATTTTTCTCAGCGAGAGTAACAGAGTTACTACAAACATATGATGACGAAGCATTATCGTATGTCGACGACATATACCTAACAGACGATGACTTGGATACTCACTTGAAGAGAGTGAACACCATAATACTTGGGTTCGCGGCAGAGGGTTACAAATTCAACTTTAAAAAATCTAGAATTGCCCATCTAACAGTCCTGTTCTTAGGATATGAATTATCAAGTGAAGGCAAAAGCTTGGCTGACAATTTCCTAGAGAAATGTGCCGTACTCCAAGCACCTAGAACACTAAAAAACCTACAGTCAATTCTAGGCTTCCTAAATTTCGGAAGAACATACATTGCAAATTACGCAGAAAGGGTCAAACCCCTTTATGATCTAATAAAACCAGATTTAAAAAAAACAAATTGGACTAAAAAACACACACAAATTCTGAGATCCTTATGAACAGATATGTTAATTAAAACAAAATTAGAAACACGTGATAACACACGCAACCTTGTGATTCGAGTCATCCCAGGAAGATGCGGATTCACATACCTGACCTCTAATGAGGGAGAAAAGGTACCAATTGCATTCAAATCACACTTGTACACAGAAGCTGAAAAGAAATTCAGCATTAAAGAAAACATTGTTCATGCAGTTCAAACCGCAATAGCTAGAGAAAAATATAAAGCTGACGGTAGACACATCACAGTCAGAACAGCAGAATCAGCCTTTGAGGCATTAACAACCCCGTGTAATTTACCAACAACAGCATTGAATCCGGAATGGATACAATGGGTGAATTCCATTACAATGGACAAAGTAAAATACTACTTTGATCCAGAACTAGAGGAACTAAAATATCTAGAATATGAGAGAATATTCCCTCTGCCAATCGACATTCTGCCATTACGACAGTACGCTTGTGTAATCTATACAGACGGACATGCTCAACCATCCATTTGGGGAGAACAAGCATACAACCCCACATGTGAGATTACAAAAGAAGTGTGGCGCGGAGGTATACTAAGACCTCTATTAACAAAAACACACTCAGTAGAAACTAATTCAGAAGAACAGACTGAAATAATAGCATTGAAAATGGCGCTAGATAATGCAGATCGCGAATTCCCGACACTCATAGTGTCCGATTTGTATTACTGCGTCAAATCATATAACAGCGATTTACAGAAATGGATTCAAAACGGTTACAAAGATGACACAGGTGCAACAATAAAGCAAAAACTGCTTTGGGAACAAATAGTTCTGTTATAAAAAGAACTACCAAAGACTCACGTGATAGACTCACTGAGTCATCAGCGTGATGGCGTTCACGTTGCAGGGAATTCATTGGCTGAGAAAGCCACAGCGGTAGCAACTAAATCGGCTTCCGTAGCTAGAAAAAAGCGTGCAGTATAATACATTGACGGTGAAACAATGCTGGCGGTGAAAACGTCATCAAAAGGCGACTGCTCAGCGTTACCGATCAGTTACCCACTCAAATATACATACATAATCGATGCGAACTCCGTTACTTTTGCTCGAATCCCTGGAGTGGGGGATAGAGTAATTCCAAACAAGGACAAGAGAACTTTGTTAATAGCAGACGCACATATGGGCGAGGGTCTCAGACACCTCAAACTAAAAGATTCTCTGGAAGAACTACAATCAGTGTACTGGTGGCCAGGCATGAGCCTGCATCATCACATTTTTGTAAAAAAATGCCCGGGCTGCAACAGAGATCGCAGCGTCGAGAGGAACGGGGTAATACCATGGCGTTTCACTCAATAAGGGCTAAACAATAATCAGTGAAACAAGTGTAAATAATGCGTCCCATTAACAAATAAAGACTAGTTTCCACTTATAAATGTAGACCCCAGCACTCGGCTGACGTCGGGACTGTTATACAAAGATTTGCGAGTCTAAATGGCATATACGCTAGGAGCATGCTACGTTTGACCAATGTTTTCACTTTAGCCCTCAAGCTTGTGGGAAAGCACGGCCAAATGAGCATAGCGAAGCGGGATTCTTCTCACTTCCTTCCTGAGGGATACGGGATGGTGTAAAGAAAAAACCAAGGCATAAAGCAATCTATAACAGCAAAGGTATTAGGTTCGGGAGCTGGGTGGGTCAAACATCTAATAAGTGTCCAACGTAGTCTAAACAACTTGCCAAGAAATTCTCTGAGGGGATTCAGTCCGTACGAATTACTGTTTGGGACTAGGATGCTAGTCTTAGATCTTGACAGTCAGACTTCAGTGGTGAAAGAAAAAAGCTTTGATATCAAAGATCGTTTGGCTATCTTACAGGACTTAAACGAAACAAGAAAAGACCTGAGCAACATAAAGTTGAAACAGCAGCCAACAACCACTGAAGAACCACCACCTGTCCCAGCAAGACCTGTCTGGATTCCAAAAATCGGGGATCTAGTCAGAGAAAAGATCGCGGTAAAGAAGGAATTTGGGCCTTCTTACAGAAAAGCAGTTCCTGTCTTGTCCATCAACGGGACGAGATCAGTTGTACTACCGCCACTTGCTGGTAAAAAGGAGAACCGAGTTGTATCCATCGACCTGGTAAAACCACAATCATGTGGCCGATAACAAACAGTAGGCCAAGTGGACTCCCGATAAGTAGTAGAACACCGAGGTTTGCTACAAGTACAGAGGTGCTAACTAAAAGGCTAATCACATTCGAAACGCCTACAGAACAACAACAAGGACTATGCAACAATGCAATGCAACTCACACCTCTGAAAACCCAAATAAAAACATTTAGTAGAGACACACCAACCTACAATGAAGTAACAAATGAATATGCTGAAGCTGCAAGAAACAGTAATCCTGAAGCAATTGGAACGATAGACAGAACGGCATCCGGCTACTTCATCAAGTTTGATGATTCTTCTGAAGATCTAAGTGAATCAAAGACACAGCCATCAACAAAAACTTTTAAAGATAAAGCTAAGGAATTTTTGAAACAGCTGAAAGAAACCTATCTGATTTCTCCATGGATTGAATTTTGGGTGTCCTTTGGTGTATTTATCCTGATACTTTGGCTCATCATGATACTATGTTTGGGACGCTTCATTGAGGGAAAATATGCTAAAATGGACACAGCAAGCCAGAAAATCAACTTGATGCTCAAGCCACACACGTCTTCACACGTCAAGAAAAGAGAACTTTCTTCAGTCAACTTCACAACCAATCCTATACCGGGTGGGGTAGCATGGGACAATACTGACTATGAAATTTATGGTCTGGTTGAGATCCTCAAATATCCACACCAAATCAAGATCTCGTTGAGTGACTTTGTAAAACCAAACTCATTTGCTGATGATTGGGACTTTGAAAGTATTAATGACATGATGTCTGACCTAGTGATGTCTGCTAAATTTACCAAACATGATTATTTGCAGGGTTCATCTAATTATGATAGTATGTACTGCTACAACCACTATGGTAACCATTTTTTACATAAACCAGCACAACCTAGAAATGTTTTAAATTATAATCAATGGGAACATTGTGCAACCCCTCCAAAAGGAAGCTCAAGAACCTTTTATGACAAATATTCATACTTTTCAGGGTTCAACACAAGTAATGCTGAAACATTTTATTTCAAATTGTCAAATAAGACAGGAACAAAAACCATGCTTACAAACACGAAATTGATATATTCTGACTCATTTTTTGAACAAATGAATACATTTGGTTTTGATTATTGGGACAAAAATGTTGAAGTAAAAAGTATTTGGGGTACAAAAGAATGGCAAGTACAAGGTATAGAATCATTGTTTAGAGCCTGCATGATCCCAGAACAAATTATATTCTTGAATGAAACTATTCAACAAACTACCTGTCTTGGATTAGCCAAAATCAAAGACTTAAATAAACCGTTGTCGTGTATTTCTATAGGTTCTGAATCGATCCCCCTATTCCTGACCCTATTCTGGTTAAACTAACTATCAAGTTAACTAACAGTCAGCCCATGAGGCAAGAAAACCCCCATGATGCAGATACCGTTATCTGACGCAGTCACACTACGGCACAGGAACGTGTTATCTGATTAGGTCATAACGCTTGAGATCTAATTAGACAAGCGACATTCCTCCAGCCCCTGATAAGGCATACGACGTTCTCATAACAAATCAAACCTATGACAACCTGGATAATCCGTGCGGCCATTGTTTTGATTTCACAGAGAACTTTTGCAAAAGAATGTGCTAACGAGCAAGTCGTATGACATCTTTATTGACGTACCTATGTCCATCCTTACGTCAATCTCGGCACCTTTAAGGTATAAATATTGCCGACCTTGCCCTATGCAAACACACGCGTGGTGACAAGACGGAGCAGCCATACTTGCCGAAGCCGAGAGCAGAAGCAGACCCCGCTGGCAGCAGCCCCGCCTTCCTGACGCGCTGAGAGACGCGCTGCTATCTCAAGCCGAGAGACCCAGCACCGGCGCTTTCGGGCAGCCCTCGCAGGCAGCCTGGAATATCGAGAGCAGAGAAAGAGATACCATTCCTCATTCATCCTAAATTCCAGGTACAGAACTGAATAACCCCTCACAGAGAATTCTTTAGTTATTCACTTGGCAAAAACAAACTTAACTTAAACTGTAACTTTCTATTCCCGCCCACGCATTAGACTTAGGTCAGGTACACGGGGTAGGCGTATTTAGAAACACCAGTTGAGTACGTTTAGTCAAATGTATATGTGTATGTAAATATATTTTAATCATTTTAAACATCATATGGCTCAGAAACCATATCAATGTTTTTACAGTATTATTTTATACTATTGCTTCTAATGTATGCACTTTACTTAACTATAAGTATTGCAATAATATCGATCCATTTCTCATGTATGAGAAAAGAGACTGATCAATAAATAACACCTTTTTATTGAACACGCCCGTCTCTTCCTTTTCTCTACATTCTGATGAGACTAAGAATGCACGTACTGACTGAGTAAAATAATTGCCTTGTGCTCACACGACTCTCGAGATTGACTCTTGATTAGGGGAGAGCAAAGTTGTCATGTTCTATGGTTGTCAGAAACTAAATCCCTTCTTGTCTAATCAGGGAAGTTAATCCTTCCTTGAACATTCGAGAAAGTTTCTAGCGAACTCTGAGCTTAGCTGGCAAACCCAAAAATTAAGTCTAGTATCGACAGTAGTAGACCTAGTTAACGTCTGGCCTAGGCCTTTACTGCTGTAGGTACTATTCCAATGCGCAGAGCCTATTGGGAAAATAGGACCTACACTACATGGCGCCCAACGCGTTTGGAAAGGGCGATAAAACTAACGTAAGACATTTAGAGTAACTCAGTCGTGCTTTCTCACTCAGACCCCTTTTCCCAAATACTCCAAAGACGTCTGGAGTGGGTGAAAGGTTATATCCTCCAAAACCTCGCAGGAGGGAACTCCTATGTATGGTTCTTGGTCAAGTCAACGTTGAAGGATAAACAGTTCCAAAATATTGTACATCTAATCTTTGTTCCATAAGAAACCTGATCTGCAAATAAACATAATACCATCCTGTCTGTAAAATGGCAGAGAGTGATGATGAAAGAGAGGCAGTTAGATTAGCAACTGAACTCGCAGATGCTGATGCTACCATGCAAGCAGCAGACGCGGATATAATACTCATTCCGGTCATTAAAAGGAGATCTATAACCCTAAAACTTATAGAAAATGGACTGACACCTAGAGGTGGCACAGTCATATTCGTAATCGAGGCACACGAATATCGGCAGACAGAGGTATACTATTCATGGATACATTTTCCGGCAGCAAATGCTGTAACAAAGTACTTCCACTATTACAAAGTAGAGGAACCTCCTGAAACGTACACTCCTTTCGAGGAGGTGGAAGTACCACTCAAATTCCAAGAGCATTTGCTCTTATTTGATGGCGCCCTAAAACATAACAATCACATTACAAGGCTCGGTCCTTTAGGAAGACCAGGAGCAACGTGGCCGGTCTTAGCCGGATACACACCACATCCAGACATCGAAAGAATGCCTGCAGCAGAGCTGTTAATACAGCTAAAACAACTACTAAAAATTCATAGACAATTAGTTCAGTATGTAATGCGGACTTCAACAATTCAGCCAGCGATTAAACTTCCACAGCTGACCCCTCACCAGGGGAACACAAATAAAATCACACCACAGAACATCCAATCCTGCCTAGGTAAAGTTCCAGCTAAACGGGAACAAATACCATTCTGGTTGGCACAGAAAATTACCCAAATAGAGGCGGTGTTTCCTGACACCACCCCATTAGAAAAACACAGGATTCTGACTATATGTCTCCCAATGGGAATCGCACCACACATAGAGGACTGTGACACTTGGGGTACAGTCTTTGCTTCCATCTACACAAAAACGCACGGTGTTCCATCCATTTCGGTGATACCAGATGTGCTAAAACAAATTCAAGATGAATACGGTCCAGAACCTGCTTTAACTCTTGGTATGAAATTACTAAAAGACTTCAAGCAGGTCTCGGCTATATTATTAGCCAACATAAAAGGTGAAGCAGCAAACGTGGCGATCCGCCAGAGGTTAAAAGAGACAGATATAGCAGACCAACCAGCTGAAATTGCCAGAATCATAGAAAAATCCTATGAAGAACTAGGCAGAGATAGTCTAGGTGGAATACCAGTAAAACCGCAACTGACTACAAGTCCAGAAAAAATATTTTTTAATAATAATAATTCACCAAAAAAGAACTGGGATGGAAATAAACAATCCAATCCTAAAGAAAAGAAATTCCAGTCCAGAGGAAGGTCTCCGAGGCGAAGAGAGAAATCTCCAAACCAAAGACAGAGGTCACCACAAAGTGACCCCTCTGGGAATAGATATAACCTTAGAAATAGGGATAATATTAAAAAACCTGATAGATATCAAGACATTGATACACGTCCCTCTCAATCTTTTCAGAATTCCTCGCAGAAATCGGAAAGAAGAGGACGATCAGAAGAGCACGCCAAGTCCAAAGACAAGGAATCTGCTCAGCTAAAAAAGAAATTACAATTTCCAAAAAAGAAGGTAGCCAGTATCAAGGTAGTTAACAATGCCGAGAATACTGAGGACACAACTGAAAAACGGAGAATGGGCTCAGACAATGCTAGACAGCGCAGCAGAGGTGAGCATAGCTCGCAAAGTCCTTATGAATCATCTGGAGACAGTGGACACGAATGAATACCTTCAAGTGGAAACTGCAGACACCAGAGTTAGCAAGCCCCACAAGATATACGAGATAACATTACGTATAGAGGGAGATAAGACTAGGAAAATAAGGGGACTATTTTGGGATAACCTCTCCAAAGGCTATGACATCCTTCTAGCTGAAAAAGACTGGCCACCAGAGTTTGTCAGGGAGTGCCCTCATGGCGAAGAAGTAATTATGCCTGCCTTCTCGAATCAAATACCGATTCATAAAAAATACACACTTGCTAGAAAGTGGGCAGTGGCCTTAGCACCTGCTTTATATAAAAATCATGTAGGATGGGATGAGGATTCCCCTCCTCACAAAATCCAGTTAAAATCACAACCAACTGCACAAAGGCAGTACCCAATTAAGCAAGAAGCTAAAAAACAGGTAAATGAAATACTAGATCAGCTAGAATACCAGGGGGTGATTGAAACTTGCACCTCACAAATGAACAATCCTTTGTTTCTGGTCTCCAAACCAGACAATTCGTACCGTCTAGTTTTGGATTACCGACACCTTAAGACATGTTGCAAAACCTTTGCAGTGCAAAACTCACACAGTGCTGCACTAATGAATAACATAGTGCGCAAAAAATACAAAACAACCTTGGACATCTCCAATGGATTCTTTTGTCAAAACATAGCACCAGAGAGCAGATATTTAACTGCATTCTCAGTAAATGGCACTCAAAAACAATTCTGTCGGTTAGCCCAGGGGTACAAGAACAGCCCGGGGGTATTCTCAGCGAGAGTAACAGAATTACTACAACTATATGATGATGAAGCATTATCTTATGTCGATGACATTTACTTAACAGATGATGACTTGGAGACTCACTTGAAAAGGGTGAACACCATAATACTTGGGTTCGCTGCAGAGGGTTACAAATTCAACTTTAAAAAATCCAGAATTGCCCATCTGACAGTCCTATTCTTAGGATATGAGTTATCAAGTGAAGGTAAAAGCCTGGCAGACAATTTCCTAGAGAAATGTGCCGTAATCCAAGCTCCTAAAACACTAAAAAACCTACAGTCAATTCTAGGCTTCCTAAATTTCGGAAGAACATACATTGCAAATTACGCAGAAAGGGTCAAACCCCTTTATGATCTAATTAAACCAGACTTTAAAAGATCCAGTTGGACTCAAACACACACAGAAATTTTGAGATCCTTACAAACAGACATGCTAATTAAAACAAAATTAGAAACCCGTGATAACACACGCAATCTTGTGATCCGAGTCATCCCAGGGAGATGCGGATTCACATACCTGACCTCTAATGAAGGAGAAAAGGTACCAATTGCATTCAAATCACACATGTACACAGAAGCTGAACAGAAATTCAGTAATACAGAAAAAATCATTCGTGCAGTTCAAACCGCAATAGCTAGAGAAAAAGACATAGCTGACGGTAGACATATCACAGTCAGAACAGCAGAATCAGCCTTTGAGGCACTAACAGCACCGTGTAATTTACCAACAACAACATTGAATCCGGAATGGATACAATGGGTGAATTCAATCACAATGGACAAAGTATACTACTTCTTTGATCCAGAACTAGAAGAATTAAAAAATCTAAAATATGAAAAGACGTATCCTCTGCCAATCGACATTCTGCCTCTACGACATTACGCCTGTGTAATCTATACAGACGGACATGCTCAACCCTCCGTTTGGGGAGAACATGCATACAACCCCACATGTGAGATTACAAAAGAAGTGTGGCGCTGAGGTAAACTAAGACCTCTATTAACAAAATCACACTCAGTAGAAACTAATTCAGAAAAACAAACTGAAATAATAGCTTTGAAAATGGCGCTAGATAATGCGGATCGCGAATTCCCGACACTTATAGTGTCAGATTCATATTACTGCGTCAAAGCATATAACAAGGATTTGCAGACATGGATTCAGAACGGTTACAAAGATGACACAGATGCACCAATAAAGCAGAGACTGCTCTGGGAACAAGTAGCTCTTTTGAAAAAAGAACTACCAAAGACTCACGTGACTCACTCACTGAGTCATCAACGTGATGGCGTTCACGTTGTAGGGAATTCATTGGCTGAAGCAGCCGCAGCGGCAGCCACTAAATCGGCTCCCGTAGATCGAAAAAAGCGTACATTAAAATACATTGACGGTGAAACAATGCTGGCGGTGAAAACGTCATCAAAAGGCGACTGCTCAGCGTTACCGATCAACTATCCACTCAATTATACATACATAATCGATGCAAACTCCGTCCCTTTTGCTCGAATCCCTGGAGTGGGGGATAGAGTGATTCCAAACATGGACAGGAGAAACTTGTTAATCGCAGACGCACACATGGGCGAGGGTCTCAGACACCTTAAATTAAAAGATTCTCTGGAAGAATTACAATCACGGTACTGGTGGCCAGGCATGAGCCTGCACTACACCATGTTTGTAAAAAACTGCCCAAACTGCAACAGAGATCGCAGTGGGGAGAGAAGCAGTTTAATACCTCGTCGTATCAAGGCAGATAATACTACCAGCAAAAAGAATGGCTTGCGATTAACATATACAGGCTAGTTTCCACTTATAATGTAGATCACCAGCACTCGGCTGACGTCCGGACTATTATACAAGATTTGCGAGTCTAAATGGCATATACGCTAAGAGCATGCTACGTTCGACCATTGTTTTCACTCAGGCAATCCAGCCTGGGGGGGAAACATGGCCAAATGAGCACAGCCCAGCGGGAATCTTCTCACTTCCTTCCTGAGGGTACGGGATGGTGTAAAGAAAAAACCAAGGCAGAAACCAATCTATAATAGAAAGGATATTAGGTTCGGGAGCTGGGTGGGTCAAACATCTAATAAGTGTCCAACGTAGTCTAAATAACTTGCCAAGAAATTCTCTGAAGGGATTCAGTCCGTACGAATTATTATTCGGAACTAGGATGTTGATCTCTGACCTTGATAGTCAGACTTCAGTGGTAATAGAAAAAACCTTTGATGTCAAAGACCATTTGGCTATTTTGCAGGACTTAAACAAAACAAGAAAAGACCTGAGCAACATACAGTTGAAACAACAGCCAACAACCACTGAAGAATCACCACCTGTCCCAGCAAGACCTGTCTGGATTCCAAAAGTCGGGGATCTAGTCAGGGAGAAGATCGCGGTAAAGAAGGAATTTGGGCCTTCTTACAGAAAAGCAGTTCCTGTCTTGTCTGTCAACGGGACAAGATCAGTTGTACTACCGCCACTTGCTGGAAAAAAGGAGAACCGAGTTGTATCCATCGACCTGGTAAAACCACAACATGTGGCCGATAACAAACAGTAGGCCAAGTGGACTCCCAATAAGTAGCAGAACACCAAGGTTTGCTACCAGTACAGAGGTCCTAACAAAAAGGCTCATCACATTCGAAACGCCTGCAGAAGAACAAGAAGGACTATGCAACAATGCAATAGAACTCAGACCTCTGAAAACCCAAATAAAAACATTTAGCAGAGACACACCGATCTATACTGAAGTACCAAGTGAAAATGCAAGAAACAGAAATCCTGAACCAATTGGAACAATTGACAGAACTGCATCTGGTTACTTCATCAACTTCGATGATTCCTCTGAAAGCCTGAGTGAATCAAAGACACAGCCATCATCAAAATCCTTTAAAGACAAAGCGAAGGAACTTTTGAAACATCTGAAAGAAACATATCTGATTTCTCCTTGGATTGAATTTTGGGTGGGTTTTGGCGCATTTATCCTCATACTTTGGCTCATCATGGTATTTACTTTGGGACGCTTCATTGAGGGAAAATATGCTAAAATGGACACAGCAAGTCAGAACATCAACTTGGTCCTCAAACCACACACATCTTCACACGTCGAGAAAAGAGAACTTTCTTCAGAACTTTCTTCAGCCAACTTCACAGCCAATCCTATACCTGGTGGGGTAGCCTGGGACAACACTGACTATGAAATTTATGGTCCGGTCGAGATCCTGAAATATCCACACCAAATCAAGATCTCCTTGAGTGATTTTGCAAAACCAAACTCATTTGCTGATGATTGGGACTTCGAAAGCATCAACAATATGATGTCTGACTTAGTAATGTCTGCTAAATTTACAAAACATGATTATTTGCAAGGTTCTACAAATTATGATAGTATGTATTGCTATAACCATTATGGTAACCATTTTTTGCATAAATCTGCACAACCTAGAAATGTTTTAAATTATAATCAATGGGAACATTGTGCTACACCTCCAAAAGGGAGCTCTAGAACTGTTTATGACAAATATTCATATTTTTCAGGTTTTAACACAAGTAATGCTGAAACATTTTATTTTAAATTGTCAAACAAGACAGGGATGAAAACCATGATAACCAACACAAAATTGATATATTCAGATTCATTCTTTGAAAAAATGAATACTTTTGGATTTGATTATTGGGACAAAAATGTTGATTTAAAAAGTGTTTGGGGTACAAAAGAATGGCAAGTACAGGGTATAGAAGCTTTGTTTAGAGCCTGCATGATCCCAGAACAAATGATATTTTTAAATGACACTGTTCAACAAACCACCTGTCTTGGCTTAGCCAAAATCAAAGATTTAATTAAACCGTCTATTCCAAAGCCAACAATGTTTAGCAATAGCTCTGATACAGATGAAGAGATAGACGTAAACCATATACTAAACCAAAACAGAACACATCCTGATTGGAAACAATGGTTGATCTGGCCCACAGATACAAATAACTGTCAAGATAGATTCCTGAATAAAACACAGGGTTTCAAAATGACCAGGCCAGACCCTAGATATCCCCAAAGACATCACCCAGGGATAATAACAACCTACAGTGTGGGCAAATTATGCCTTCAATGGCTACAGACTTCCACACTGCCTGAAATTAAGCAACACCTAACTTTACTTACTGATGGTGCTGACTTGCGTGATTTCATAATGGGACCACGCAAACAGCGTCAAAAGCGTTTCATAGCAGCCTCTGTATATGCAGCATACAATGAGGCCTGGAAGGTTACTCAAATTGAGACAGCAGAAAGAATACGGGAAATTGACCGTATCAATTTGGAAAAATCACTATCTGTAGTGGACAATGGGTTAATGACTCTGTCCTCCAGAATTTTTTCATTGGACAGCATTGTGTCTTCAGCAATCGATATATTATCGCAAGACTTACTGTTATTACAACATGGTCAGTCACAATTGCGTTCTATTGTACAGCTTGGCTGGACGTTACAAAATCTGCGTTCAGGCTACGTGCCTTGGCGTTTAATCAACACAACGTCACTATTCCAAATCTTTAACCTTACTGATAGACAAATCGGTATGGCGCAAAAGGGTGCTGATTATACAATCTTGAGCATTGAAAAACTAGAAAGATTACCAATGACAATGTCAGAACGACCTGTCAGTGAATGGATAATCCACGGAATCATAAATATTCCAATCTCAACCTTCAGGTTTCAATACTGCCAAAAATATATACAGGCTGGCATGTACGAGAAATTGGGAAAGGGGTACCTTAAAACAACTTGGAACCTGCCCTATTCACATGCATGTGTCAGTAATAAAGGACAGAAAGTGTTTCTTAGTGGCAACAATTGTGCTATGTCACTAAGCGGCACGCTTCTGTGTAACGGAATTAGTTTGCATGGAGCCTGTGAAGGGAATTCATACAACCTTTCATGTCACCAGCAAGGCGCACCTGCAACTGAAATAGAACCATTCTTTCAAAGACTCTATAATGAGAGTTAAATTCTTATTGTAGACCGCAGATGTTGCAGTCTTATGCCCGGGACTCCTTATCTAGTAACTACAACGGCGAAGGTCAAGTGCTGTGGACGTTCTTTATTCCCCAGCTCCTTTCCAGACAGGGAGGCAAGGGCATGGCCCAGTTTGAAAATTACTTCTATTCGAATAGATACTTTAAGCAGAATGAAAACAGTGCTTCTTCAGACGCCTACAAGGCTCACGTCATCAAAAGAAACGTATGATCTACAAGTCGCAAGGACGACTGCAGAGATACATACATTATTATCAACTAATTCCCCCGTACATTTCGCGGAAATCCTAAGCGAAATCTTAAATATTTCTGATACCACTGGGGTCTCAAAGGTATTTAAGACAGTATTTTCGATGGCATTAACACCATTCAAAGCCATACTGGGTATTTTTCCAGATTTTGTCCATTCGATTTTTGGCGGACTTCCCCTGATCCTGGGACTAATTGCAGGAATCCTATTCCTAGTCCTTATTTTTCGTTATGGCAACCCATGTCACAGATCAAACTCTCGCGACAATGGAAGATACGATCCTAGCCATTCGATACCGGGACCGGATATCAAAAATCCTGGGACTCTCCCGGCTTAGAGACCTGAACATGACTTGGTTTCTATCATTTCGACCAATGTGGCAAAGGTGTGTTTTACCTGTACTAAGGTGTCTGCTATGCGGAGAAGAATGCGTGTTAGACACCTGTCTGACGCTACAATCGGATGCGCCAGTGGATGCAGATACACTGTTGGTTCCTACCAAGGTTCACGCTTTGTGCTGCCCTCAAAGGCTGCCAATCCTGATGACGGCATTCCTGGAATCTTCACCACTGCGATTGAAGAGTAGTGAAGTTCAAGATGAAAGCAGCATCGAACAGGTACGACCTTCTGTCAGCAATGCGAATCAGAATGTCAATGGAGACAATCATGCGCACGAATGCATGGTTACACCTATTTCCGACTTAGTGGAACTTTCCCATGAAGCTGTTGACAGTTTTTTCGAAAGCCTGAATGATATGATGTTCTCTCCAGAACAGAAATAGAGACTTTTGAGTAAACTCGCACACGGGGTTCCCTGAATTCGGCCTTCAACTTTAAAAATAAAGTCACATGAACAATTACAATCCAGTTCACGGACAGCAATTTTTTCAGCAAGCCCCTAAAATATTTTTCTTCCTATATTTTTTCCGGGACACTGATCTTCTGCTTAAAGTAAGAAACTATTCCTAGAGAACTAAGATTTCTATTTTTAGATACTTTATAGACTTTAGCTGCCCGCTGGTAGGTTCACAAATATTTTATTATGTGATGAAATGGTCTCGAACTTCCTTTCTGTATAGCCATATTAAGAGCCATTTCATGTGTATTTCTCATATACCAATTAGCAATAATGCATAAAAATGCGTGTTTACTTTTGCATTTAATTCATAGCTTAAGTGCATACAATATATATGACTGCAATTTTTCAGTATATTTGAAAATTTCGAAATGCATTTATGTATTTTGGGGTGGTAAGGTATACACTATACTCTATAGTATGTTGTACTATGTTATACTATGCATAGATTAGTAGATATGACCATAGTTAGCGTGGAGTGGGTGTCGTGTATTTCTATAGGTTCTGAATCGATCCCCCTATTCCTGACCCTATTCTGGTTAAACTAACTATCAAGTTAACTAACAGTCAGCCCATGAGGCAAGAAAACCCCCATGATGCAGATACCGTTATCTGACGCAGTCACACTACGGCACAGGAACGTGTTATCTGATTAGGTCATAACGCTTGAGATCTAATTAGACAAGCGACATTCCTCCAGCCCCTGATAAGGCATACGACGTTCTCATAACAAATCAAACCTATGACAACCTGGATAATCCGTGCGGCCATTGTTTTGATTTCACAGAGAACTTTTGCAAAAGAATGTGCTAACGAGCAAGTTGTATGACATCTTTATTGACGTACCTATGTCCATCCTTACGTCAATCTCGGCACCTTTAAGGTATAAATATTGCCGACCTTGCCCTATGCAAACACACGCGTGGTGACAAGACGGAGCAGCCATACTTGCCGAAGCCGAGAGCAGAAGCAGACCCGCTGGCAGCAGCCCCGCCTTCCTGACGCGCTGAGAGACGCGCTGCTATCTCAAGCCGAGAGACCCAGCACCGGCGCTTTCGGGCAGCCCTCGCAGGCAGCCTGGAATATCGAGAGCAGAGAAAGAGATACCATTCCTCATTCATCCTAAATTCCAGGTACAGAACTGAATAACCCCTCACAGAGAATTCTTTAGTTATTCACTTGGCAAAAACAAACTTAACTTAAACTGTAACTTTCTATTCCCGCCCACGCATTAGACTTAGGTCAGGTACACGGGGTAGGCGTATTTAGAAACACCAGTTGAGTACGTTTAGTCAAATGTATATGTGTATGTAAATATATTTTAATCATTTTAAACATCATATGGCTCAGAAACCATATCAATGTTTTTACAGTATTATTTTATACTATTGCTTCTAATGTATGCACTTTACTTAACTATAAGTATTGCAATAATATCGATCCATTTCTCATGTATGAGAAAAGAGACTGATCAATAAATAACACCTTTTTATTGAACACGCCCGTCTCTTCCTTTTCTCTACATTCTGATGAGACTAAGAATGCACGTACTGACTGAGTAAAATAATTGCCTTGTGCTCACACGACTCTCGAGATTGACTCTTGATTAGGGGAGAGCAAAGTTGTCATGTTCTATGGTTGTCAGAAACTAAATCCCTTCTTGTCTAATCAGGGAAGTTAATCCTTCCTTGAACATTCGAGAAAGTTTCTAGCGAACTCTGAGCTTAGCTGGCAAACCCAAAAATTAAGTCTAGTATCGACAGTAGTAGACCTAGTTAACGTCTGGCCTAGGCCTTTACTGCTGTAGGTACTATTCCAATGCGCAGAGCCTATTGGGAAAATAGGAACTACACTACACCGTCTATTCCAAAACCAACAATGAACAGCAATAACTCTGCGGATGAAGAGATAGACGTAAACTATGTATTAAATCAAAACAGAACAAATCCTGATTGGAAACAATGGTTAATCTGGCCCACAGATACTAATAACTATCAAGACAGATTCCTCAACAAAACACAGGGGTTCACATTGACCAGGCCAGACCCTAGATATTCCCAAAGACAACACCCAGGGATAATCACCACCTACAGTGTGGGCAAACTCTGCCTTCAATGGCTAAAAACTTCCACACTGACAGAAATTAAGCAACACCTAACTTTACTTACTGATGGTGCTGACTTGCGTGATTTCATTATGGGACCGCGCAAACAGCGTCAAAAACGCTTCATAGCAGCCTCTATATATGCAGCTTACAACGAGGCCTGGAAGATAACTCAAATTGAGACAGCAGAAAGTATACGGGAAATTGACCGTATTAATTTGGAAAAATCGCTTTCTGTAGTGGACAATGGGTTAATGACTCTGTCCTCCAGAATCTTTTCATTGGACAGCATTGTGTCATCAGCAATCGACATAATATCGCAAGACTTACTGTTGTTACAACACGGTCAGTCTCAATTGCGTTCTATTGTACAGCTTGGCTGGACGTTACAAAATCTGCGTTCAGGCTATGTGCCTTGGCGTTTAATCAACACAACGTCACTATTCAATATCTTTAACCTTACTGATAAACAAATCAGTATGGCACAGAAGGGTGCTGATTATACAATCCTGAGCATTGAGAAACTCGAGAGATTACCATTGACAATGTCAGAACGACCTGTCATTGAATGGATAATACATGGGATAATTAATATTCCGATATCTACTTTCAGGTTTCAATACTGCCATAAATATATACAGGCTGGCATGTACGAAAAATTGGGAAAAGGGTACATTAAGACAACATGGAACTTGCCCTATTCACATGCATGTGTCAGTAATAAAGGACAGAAAGTGTTTCTTAGTGGCAATAATTGTGCGATGTCACTAAGCGGTACACTTCTGTGTAATGGAATTAGTTTGCATGGAGCCTGTGAAGGGAACTCAAATAACCTTTCATGTCACCAGCTAGGCACACCTGCAACAGAGATAGAACCATTCTTTAAAAGACTCTATAACGGGAGTTACATTCTTATTGTGGATCGCAGATGTTGTAGTCTACTGCCCGGGGTTCCTTATCTCGTTAGTACGACTGCGAAGGTCATGTGCTGTGGACGCTTATTGTTCCCCAGCTCCTTTCCAGACAGGGAGGCAAGGGCATGGCCTAACTTGAAAATTACTTCTATTCGAGTTGATACTTTAAGCAGAATGAAAACAGTGCTTCTTCAGACCCCGACCAGGCTCACGTCATCAAAAGAAACGTATGATCTCCTAGTCGCAAGGACGACTGCAGAGATTATCAACTAATTCCCCTATACATTTCGCAGAAATCTTGAATGAAATCTTAAATATTTCTGATACCAGTGGAGTCTCAAATGTATTTAAGACAGTATTTTCGATGGCATTAACACCATTCAAAGCCATACTGGGTATTTTTCCAGACTTCGTCCATTCGATTTTTGGAGGAGTTCCCCTCATTTTGGGACTAATTGCAGGAATCCTATTCTTAGTCCTTATATTTCGTTATGGCAAACCCTGTCACAGACAAAACACCCGCGACAAGGGAAGAAACAATCCGAGCCATTGGATACCGGGACCGGATATCAAAAATCCTGGGACTAACCCGGCTTAGAGACCTGAACATGACTTGGTTTCTTTCATTTCGGCCGATATGGCAAAGATGTGTTTTACCTGTATTAAGGTGCATGCTGTGCGGAGAAGAATGCGTGTTGGACACCTGTCTGACGCTACAATCGGATGCGCCAATGGATGCAGAAACATTGTTGGGTCCGGTAAAGGCTCATGCATTGTGCTGCCCTCAACGGCTGCCAATCCTGATGACGGCATTCGTGGAAACTTCACCACTACGATTAAGGGGTAGTGAAGATCAAGATGAAAGCAGCATCGATCAGGTACAACCTTCTGTCAGCAATACTACTCAAAACGTCAATGGAGACAATCATGCACATGAATGCATGGTTACATCTTTTTCCGAGTTAGTGGAACTCTCACAGGAAGCTGTTGACAGCTTTTTCAGCAGTCTCAATGATATGATGTTCTCACCAGAGCAGAAATAATGACTCTTGAACAAGCTAGCACACGGCGTTCCCGACACCTTGAATTTGGCCTTCAACTTTAATAATAAAGTAGCAAGATCAACTTTTCCTCCAGTCCACGGACAGCAATTTTTTTACCAGCCCCAAAATATTTTTTTACCTTTTACGGGACACTTTTCTTCTGCTTAAAGTAGGAACTATTCTTAGAGAACTAATTTCTGTTTTTAGAAACTTCATAGACATTAGCTGCCCGCTGGTATGCTCATAAATATTTTTGAACTGTGATGAAGTGGTCTCGAACGTTTCTTCTGTATTAAGAGTCATTTCATGTGTAATTCTCATATTCGATTACTAATAATGTATACATGCGTGATTAATTTAGCATTAGTCTACTGCTTAAGTGCATATAGTACATATGGCTATTTTATTTCCCCGTACATTACATAATTTCGAAATGCATTATATGTATTTTGGGGTGGTAAGGTATACACGATACTCTACAGTATGTTTTACTATGCCTAGATTCGTAAATATGGCCATAGTTAGCGTGGAGTGGGTGTGATGTATTCCTATAGGTTCTGTATCGATCCCCCTATTCCTGACCCTATTCTGGTTAACAAGTTAACTAGCAGCCATCCCATGATGCAGAAACCGTTATCTGATTACGCCAGACCACGGCACAGGAGCGCGTTATCTGATTAGGTCATAACGCTTGCCATCTAATTAGGCAAAGCAATATTCCTCCAGCCCCTGATAAGGCATACGGAGTTCTCAAAACAAATCAAACCTATGACAACCTGGGAAAAACCCTGCGGCCATTGTTTTGATTTCACCGAGAACTTCAGTAAAAGAATGTGCTAACGACCAGCTCGTATGACATCCTTATTGACGTATCTATGTCCATCCTTACGTCAATCTCGGCACCTTACAGGTATAAATATTACCGATATTGCCTTAAGCAAACACACGCGGTGGTGACGAGATCGGAGCAGCGAGACTTGCCGAAGCCTAGCAGAGAGCGAAGCCCACTGGCGCTGCCCCGCCTTCCTGACGCGCTGAGAACGAGACGATGTTTTCGCCGGCCGAGAAATCCAGCTCCAGCGCTTCCGAGCAGCCCTCGCAGGCAGCTTGGAATATCGAGACCTCAGACGAGAGATACTATCCCTCAACCATCCTAGATCACAGGTACAGAGCTGAATAACCCCTTGCAGAGAATTCTTGAGTCAGTCACTTGGCAAAACAAACTTAACTTAAACTGCTACTTTCTATCCCCGCCCACGTATTAGGCTTAGGTCAGGTACACTGGGGTAGGCGTAGTTAGAAGCACCAGTTGAGTACTATTAGTCAAATGTATATGTGTATGTATATATTCTGTCCATTTTAAATAACGTATGGCTTAGAAACCATATCAATGTTTTTACAGTATTATTTTATAATTCTGCTTTTATTGTATGCACTTTACTTAACCATAAGTATTGCGATAATATCGATCCATTTCTCTTGTACGAGAAAAGAGACTGATCAATAAATAACATCTTTTATTGAACACGCCAGTCTCTTCCTTTTCTCTACAATCTGGTGAAACTAAGAATGCACGTACTGACTGAGTAAAATAAGTTGTCTTTTGTTTTCACACGACTATAGAGATACACTCTTGATTAGGGGAGAGCAAAGTTGTCATGTTCTATGGTTGTCAGAAACTAAATCCCTTCTTGTCTATCCAGGGAGGTTCAACTCCTCCTTGCCTATTCGAGAAAGTTTCTAGTGAACTCTGAGCTAGCTGGCAAACCCAAAACTTTAAGTCTAATATCGACAGTAGAAGACCTAGTTAACGTCTGGTCTAGGTCTATACTATTGGAGGTATTATTCCAATGCGCAGAGCCTATTGGGATAATAGGACCTACACTACAAGAGGTTGAGGTACTACATTACCCAACAGCATATCTATGTCGGCTAAATTCATGATGCATGCGTCAACTGTCTGGGACAATTCTTTGTAATAGCCAGCTGGATTTTTACGGGGATCAGGTAAAGACTGTTTAAGGGCCAAAACTTCTACTCTCTTCCATGGCACATGTACCCATACTCTTTGAAAATGTGCTGCTATAGCTGGGGGAACATTATTCGGACCAGCAGCTACCGCATCACACCACACTGGAGGAACTTCTCTCATCGGATACTGTCTCACTTTCCTCATAACTGCGGAATCAGGCTCAAACAGTCGCTGAGAAGGGAAATCGCTCCTTAACGCAAGTACCATCGCAACTGCATTCTCAATTCCGGGACCCACTATCGTCCCTTTCGCAAACTCAGACTGGACATTTAGCAATTCTACAGGAACTGAACCCAAATCATTATCTTCCCATTCCTCACGAAGGAAAGTACACATAACTTCAAAAACATACCTTTGCTTGGGTGCTTCCCACTGCTGGAAAACATCCATAACTGACTCTAAGTTATACCTCGAAACATTCGAAACCCATCTGCGAGCCAAGAGATCTGACACTGCCCATTCTTCGGGACCAGGTAGCTGACTACGCATTTGTTTACGTGCAGAAACAGGGGTCATACTCAATGACCCAAAGAAAGGAGACAAAAGACCAGTAACAGTATCAGTCATTCGTTGTCGAGCAGAAGGAGAAGCTGTCATAAGGACAGGAGACAAAGTATTTTGAGGTGATAGAAGCGTAGGGTTAGTAGCAAGAGAAGTTGGAGGTACAGGAGAATAAGGCAAAGTAGTTCCAGACAAAACCGATAGCAAAGTCGGCGGCCCCAGAGGAGGCTGTGCCATAGGAGGAAGAACCAGCTGAGGAGGAGCCGGTGGCTGAACAGCAACAAGAGGTTGTGCAACTGGAGGTTGCGGAGGCCGTAGCAATCTGTGCATAAGGGGGTGGCAATCTCAACAAATGTGACATCAAAGGATCCTTCTCAGGGTCCTTCGTTGCACCTTGTAGAAGAGGTGGCAAAGCTGGATAACATTTATCAATAGCCATATTATGTTTCCTATTTGACACCTCAATTGCTTTATCTACTTCGTTTTCTTTAAACTGCCTAGCAGCTTGCATTGTTGATACATCCTTTTCTCTTTTATCTCTTTTAGCTTGTTTAATCTCTCGTTGTCTGGCTTCATTACGCCAAAGGCGAAAGGAGTCAAACATTGCCGGCTGGGCTTTCTTTTTAAATAGTTTAACTTCCAAATTATCTAGAATCTCTGTGTCATAGCTACCATGATGTGGCCATTTTAAAACACCGTCTTTCCTAGTGCATCGGACCCATACTTCATTAAACATAATGGGGCCCATGCCGTGTTCAGAATAGAGCTCATAAGTCGGAGTTCCAACCGGAGGTATCGGACATGAATCCTCCAATCGGTAATCCCTGTTGCAACCACAACCAAACCAAGTACCAAATTTGCTACGATTAGGCATCTTCGCTCACTAATCGAGCTTCAAACTTCAAGGGATTATCTCTACCGATACACTCGTAAATATACAAGACGCTCGGCTTTGGAAATTGCAATTTTCAAATCAAAACTAAGGACCAAACAAACTAAGAACCAAAGAACCAAAAACTAAGGACTGGGAGCGACCCACTTATACTTAACTAAGGTATCAATCACACCACCACAAGACCGGTCTATCATCTCGCCGTACAAAGCATCACAAATGGGTCCAAGACAGGGCGACAGTCAGGGCAGCAGTCCTTCGTAGCCGTCAGGAAAGCGGGAAGCCTCGCAGCAAAGCCCTTCAGTCCACGTTCGACATACCGGGGTCGATGAAGTGGGGGCCCTCTTCCGGAATTTCCTCACTAAGCTCCTCACGATCTTCAGGCTTGGACCGGTACCGCTGAAGTTGCCCCACATTGGGCGCCAACTGAAGAACCGAGTTATTTAAGACCCGGCGGTGCCAGGGGCACCCCCAAAGTCTTCGGGTATCACCTGTCTTAGAACACAGAGACACGGAAACTTTTTGGTGGCGTCAAAGATCGAATTTATTGGCTGCAGCCAGTAACAGAAGTCCTAGAAGTCAACACGGTATGAGTTCTCAGGAGACTGCTCAATTTTACAAAGTAAGTCATCCCTTTTTATGCCAAAAATCACATTCCAGACAAATACCTTACATTTACAAACTGTCCAATCACATGTATCCACACCAAAAGTATCGCATGACGGTAAAACCCACTTTTCAGTTACCCGGCCCATGATCAATCATTGGTCAAACCCAACATTCTTCTTAAGACAGGTCGAACGAACCCATAATAAAAAAGGCACATCCCCATTGTAAACAGACCATAAAGAAAGGAGCAGAAACAGGTGTGAGTAGGATAAGGCATATTTGTGTGCAATAAAGTTTTACGACGTCCTGTGCTCTGATCCTTAATCTTGATCAGCTAAAGGGCAGGAACTGGTTTAACAAGGTCAGCTTCAGGCAACAGGGTCAGTTCACTCAGGTCAAACAGAAGTCAGCACGAACTGCAGCTAAGATGTACGTGTACTTAGGACTAGTTCATCCACAGTCATCGGCCTATGTGAGGGCAACCACAAAATGGCTGCCATACACAAAATGGAACCCAAGGGTTCAGAACGAAATCCCTAAATACGTAGTGAATCCATCAGTCTAACATGACAAAAACACTCATACTTGCCGCACTAACTAGTTACGGTTCGCTAATATCAAATTCATAACGAAACCATGACCTTTATGGAACGGGTTCAGAATTCACGGAACCTCAGTAATCTCATTACCTAGGAGGTATCCATCATCAAAGTCACCTCTTTATAAGATTTGGTATATGCCACTGTGTCTGAAAATGTATGAATCATGGGTGCTTCCAGGGAATTTGGCTACCAGGTCTTTGATGATGTTTTTAGTGTCACAGACAACTTGGATGTTGAGGGAATGTGTGATTTTCCTTTCACGGAAGATGTATTCTACGCGGGTTGGGGGGCATATGGGCACATGGGTCCCCTCTAAGCATCCTAGGACCTGTAGGAACCTTGCTAATCTGCAAAAATCGAGTTTTGTTTGGTCTAGTTCCTCATCATCCCTGGGCATGTTTATGTGTTGATGGATGTGGTATAGCATAGCATCTAGGAAATTATGGAAAACATGAAAGCACACACTGAGACACACCACCGCCACTGCAATTACATCCTGGTAACTACCAGTGACCAAGAGGTGGAGGGAGCCCAAGACCTGCACATGTGTGGGAATTGCATTGCTGCTCAGGGTTCTGCTCTCAAGTTGTGGCTTCAAGGTGTCTATGAGGTCTAGTATGACAGTACTACTCAGCCTGTACTGGTCATAAATCTCCTCCTCTGGCTTATCCAACAATGTTAGCCTGACTCTAAATATTCTCTCCTGTTTCCTCCTCCTCTGCTGGGCCACCAGTATCCACCTCCTCCTCACTATCACATACAGGCCAACCATTGTGGAAAGGTTTCTGATGTATTCTGGGGCTGGTTTTATGGGTTGGGCCTGGTTACCACCTGTTTCTGGTTAGTGGTAAATTGAATGCGCAAATGGGCCTATTTGCGCCTAGTCGCAATTTGCGACTGCTCAGTACATGCGATTTTACGAGTTGCAATTTGCGACTCGCTATTTTGGGGATGCAAAAGCTGTTACTTTTTTGCGAGTCGGTATTCTCTCGCAGCGCTATTTTGTCATTTGTGAATGCCTTTCGTACATTGTGTACGGCCATTTTTGCATGCGCAAATCATTTTGCAACCGATTTTCCGCATGCAAAATGGTCCTACATCTGGCCCAAAATATGTTGCTGGGGCACAAGCAACTACACTCTGCTAGTCCAGAGGTCAAATGAGAGATGGCCAGGGCAAAATGTGGAACTATGGCAATGAAATGCACTTCCACACAAGACCTTTGTGTTTTTCTAAAGTTTTAATATTATTGTCACGTAACAATGTCTTCCTTCTCCATGGTCCACAGACCCATTGGTGAGATATCATTGCAGAACTCTTCCCTCTGTGCATATTTGTGCCGTAAATTATCCATATGTTTTTCTATTTAACATTTGAATCTCTGATTAACCTTTCCTGTAGGTTGTTTTTCTCTGCTGTAATGCACTTGCGTACATAGTGAATCAGGTGCTGAATTTTAATTATGAATGATGAGCAAGAGCATTGGTGTGTGATGTGTGTGCTATAGGCTGTTCAGTTCTGTGCTTTGCATCCTCATTTAGAAGTTTGTGTGCAAAATATCTAGGTAATTTTCTTCCATTGTAATATCACACTGCACAATTGTGGACAATTTACCACCCTCAATTACCACCAGCAATATAGTGGTGGTCATTTCAAACATGTATTCCTCTTGTGTAATGCAGTTTTACCATATTGCTGATGCTTTAAAACAAAAACACACATAAAGGTAAAACCACTTTAATTTAAATGCACAGAATGGAAAAATTATTCCTAATTAGGTAACTTAAACAGGAACAGAAAGACAAGTGCCTCAATGAGAAAAATAAAGTAAAACAGGGATGTCCTCTCACCAAGGACACTCTGGGACCACCCACTCCTCTTTAATTAACAACTGGGGAAGGAGATGGAAGCCAAATATAATTTAGTGTGTTTCACAAGGAGGAGGCACTTAAGTTTTGAGTGGCTAGCATGAAGCTTTTGGTTGCACACAGAGCCCAAGGACCTCATCGTGAACCAGCCCACAAGAATCTTTTGCTTACTTACTATCAGGTTATTTTTCAGGCTAGAGAAGCATCCCACTAAATAACCATGATTTTTCACAGTGGCAGCCGGTAATTGGAGCGGGGGCAGGCAACACATGCACACTCACTAATTCACACCCAAGCATTCACACACACATATGTGCACACACATAAATATACATTAATACATATGCATACAACCAAAATAAAAAAAAAGGAACACTTACTGGGCCGCAGCGTTGATTTTGGTTGGTTGGAAGCCTCCTCTCATTGGCTGATCTAGTTATGGGTCAGACAATAAAAGGAGGTGGCAGTCCCTTACTTGTCATAGAGTGGGATGGGGTTTAGAGAGACCGCTGGCCCTTCCCCACTCTGTGCCGAGGGTCACTCAGCCCTGGGCATTTCAGGGCTTAAAACTGAAGAGCCCAGGCTCAAGGCTATCAGTGACGCCCCTCGTCATGAGGGGGAGGATCAATGATCGCTTTGCTGGGCTGGGGACGTCATAAACACAGGGCTGTGACATCTTAAGCCCGGAAAAAGTTCTGTTCAGGCAGCCAGGCACCTGCGCATTTAACCCAAGTACAGCACCTGGCTTCCTGACCTGAACATGAAGAGTGTCTGTCAGGCTAACCTTTTCTCAACCTGTGACACTCTTCATGTTTGTAAAAAAAGGTACGGATGGTGCAAGGCCCCTCTGCTCCAGTGCATGCCTCTTCCCTACCTCACCTAATCCTACCTTTACTGGTGTCTCCATGCTTCTTTTCGATTTCTTGACTTTGTCTGCTATATAATTTAGCTGCTTTTTAATTTAGACCTGCATTAGGTTTACATTTATTGACCATAATCTACTCATCCGAACAGTGCAATGTGTATCGAAGCACTACAACTGGAATACACACATGTATCAAGTAATAAGCTAATATGTAGGAGCAAATATAAGGTTAGTATCAAAAAGGAAGAAAGGAAAAGCGCGACAAAGGGAAAGAAGTGAAAGTGAAGATTTAGAAATAAGGCATACATTTAAAATTCCCGTTTTAAAGTAAATTCAGCAAGGGAGAATATTGCGTAGGATAAATAGGAAATAGGAATCCACTTCAAGATGCATTAGGATGCCGATAAATAGTATGAAATAAACAGTACAGAGTGGCTAATAGAAGTGTGCCTCCATTAAATGGATACCGGTCATATCGAAAAATGGTTAAAGACAATGGAGTACATGTATAAAACCCTTTCTACTACTTCATGGGAGAAAATAAATGATAAATGAATGTCAACAAGCTTCTTATAACATTAATTGCTGTAAAGAGACTCAATATATTGAAAGGTTTATCTCTGTCTGCATACAAACATATCTCTCTGTCTAGATGCAAATGTGATATTAATTCACAATCCTGCTCATTTGCATTTTCTATCAAGAGCTGAAATCAGAAAATAGGAGCAGAAACTGCTTTAACAATGTTGAGAAAAATGTGTCCACTAGTGCAGCATTAGCTTAGCCACAGGTATATCCCATATAAGCCTCTCCCTCCTTTCTATAGGAGTAGCTATGTGGGGCAGAGGGGCAAGCTTCCACCTCAGTCACTGAAGCAATAGCGGCTGCTACCGGACCCAGGTGGTGAGCAGGTAGTGGTAGGGGACAAAAAAGAAAACTAAACACACTTATCTGAACGGCCGCCGCCTCTCCTTTGTCCTTCGGCCCTCCAACATCTTCGTGCACTCCCGGCCAGCAGCAGGAAACACCCACCCTCCCAGCCTCCTCATAGCCAATTACAATGCTGCAGCATTGTGATTGGTCCGAGCGCTGTGGATCAGTGCTCAGACGGGGACTGGGAGGGTTTGCATGTTGTGTAATGCAGCCTGGTGGGAAAGTGAGCACTTCAGGAGTGAAAACCACTACTCTCCCTACTCCGCCAGCCCGGCCCTGCCCAAGAGCCACCGAAGTATATAGGAAAAAGAAAATGATAATAACAATGGGTATTATTGATGTACTCTACAAAGACTAATCTTGATGTAAGAGTAATTTATTCACAGGAGATAACAGCTTATACATCCACAACATAGCAAGTCAAAAGGAGATCTAACAACTGCTACATACAGAATGTGGAACACACAGTGGAACACACACTGAGGTAATACAATTCCAATGAAATGGACTTAAGGGGATATAACACACCTTCCCCCTTAAAAAAACCCCCAAAAAACAACAACAAAAAAAACTAATGAATGAAATCACGCAATTTAACAGGAGTATGTTTAACTCGAGAACTTTTCCTTAAAATAACATCAGAGGATTGTGCATTCATTTTGTCCACATTACAATTTGCATCTAAACTGCTAGGATTAAATCCTTGATCAATATTATCACGCACAATAACAGAACTTAATGGTTCGTGCCCAAAGGTGTTCAACAAACTAGAAAAAGCTTCATTGTTATTTCTAGTAACATTTTGTAAATCACCACCAAATTTGTCCAACAAAGCTGGAAAAGAATCATTGTCAGAGTTAGGTGAAGACAATTGTGCATTAGCTTTAGGATCAAATGTCCTACAAAGTGAAACCCTTAAAAAATTCCACACTTTCCCACCTTGAACTCTGACAGCCTTGCTAAAGACTTCTATAACTTTACAAGGATCGGACCATTTGTTCCACCTGGAACCATAAGTTCTTCCAAATTTGACTCTTACAAAATCACCAATTTTAATCCTAGACCTATGATCATTCAAACGTACAGAAGGGCTTCTCATCTTTTCCTGATATTTTAAGACTTTATCTCTAACTTTAGAGGGATCAAAAGAAGGCCCACAAGGAATCTTCATCTTCAACCACCAAGGTAAAAGTCTCGAACCAGGTTTCCTACCCTTTAAAAGAGAAAAACCCATAACTGAGTTAGGAGAGGTACGGTATGACAAAAGAGAGGCACGGAGAGTTTTCTTCCAATCTAAATTACTTTTTACAGCTAAATGAATAGATTCCTTAATGACTCTATTAAAGCGTTCCGTTTGACCGTTTGCTTGAGGATTATAATTAGAAACTTTCTTGTGTACTATACCACACCTATCCATAAAAGAAGAAAATTCACTGCTAACAAACTGTGGACCATTATCAGATACTAATTCAGCCGGAATGCCCTCTCTACAAAAAATTTCATCAAGAAACTCCACAACCTGAGTAGAACCAATCTTGTCCACAATTTTCAATTCAGGCCATTTGGAAAAGTAGTCAATCAATACTAAGATAAAAACAGCCTTGTTATCAGATAAATCAAGGGGACCAACAATATCAATTCCTAATTTTTTCCAAGGACATGTAGTAAACTCAATGGGAGAACTATCCATCTTCCCAGCTAATGGCTTAACCGACTTCACTGTTGGCACAAGGAGAACACGAACTGACCCATTTGTCCACCATTCTATCAACACCAGGCCACCAATAGAATTCACGGATTCTTCTTTTAGTACCTGACATTCCCATGTGGCCTTCATGGGCCATGAGAATAATTTTTTCTCTCAAGTTACAAGGAGGAACTATCTTGTCACCCCTAGTAACAAAACCGTGATCAAACATGAGTTCATCTTTAACTTTATAAAAAGCTAAGATGTCACCCGATAACTTTCTTTCTTCAGGCCACCCTTGCTGCAAAAAATTCACAACATTAGATAAACTGACATCCCTGCACATAGCATCTCTCCACTCCATTTCTGAGATAACACTAGACGACAAGTTACATTTTACATTATTGACATCGTCAATTGTGAATGCAACATCAAAATCAGGACAAATAATGGCAACGTCACATGAATCATTACAAGGCAATCTAGACATGCAGTCCGCATGTACATTTAAGTGACCAGGCACGTATTCCACTATACACTGAAATTCTTGTAACTTGGCAGCTAAACGTGCCAAACGTGCCGTTAATGTGCGACCACCACCAGCTGCTAACATATTTATCAATGGCTTATGGTCAGTTCGTAAACGAAATTTTGTGCCCCAAAGAAATTGCCTGAAATGTTCAACTGCCCACGTGCAAGCTAAAAGTTCCTTTTCGATGGTGGAATAGTTGAATTCCGCACCACGAAGAGTACGAGACGCATAGGAAACTACATACTCTTCACCCCTATTTCTTTGCATGAGCACAGCTCCGATACCAACATTACTTGCGTCCACACATACTATGCATTCTTTACCCAAATCAAAAGGTCTCAAAAATGGAGCATTAACAATTTATTTTTTAAGTAAGTCAAAAGCAAACTGTTGCTCATTATTCCAGACAAATTTGATGTCTTTTTTTAACAGTGACCTTAATGAATGAACTTTAGAAGAATAGTCTTGTACAAATTTACTATAAAACTCAGTAAGGCCTAAAAATGAAACAAGTTGTTCTTTACAATTAGGTGCCGGTGCCTTAACTATGCTCTGGATATGATTAAATTTGGGTTTAATGCCTTGAGCAGAAATTTCATGTCCGAGATATTCTACCTTGCTCTGTCTGAATTTACACTTGGAAAATTTTTAAGTCAAACCTTTGTCTTGTACAGATCTTAACACTTTATCTAATTTCTCATCATGATCTTCGAAATTCCTCCCATAAATCAAAATGTCATCCTGAAAGGCAATAGCATTTTCGCAACCATCAAGGACCTCCTTCATAAGTCTTTGAAAGACTGACGCTGCACTGGCTAAGCCAAATGGCATGCGTTGAAATTGGAATAAGCCCTCAGGTGTTATAAAAGTGGTAAGGAACTTAGATTCTTCATGTAGTGGTACCTGGTGGTAAGCACTAGCCAAGTCTAAGGTTGAAAATACACATGCACCTGACAGTGTGGATATCAGCTCATGAATATGGGGTAGAGGATGTCTATCAACCCAAATCTCACTATTCAAACTGCGTAAATCTACACATAGGCGAAGCTCACCATTGCTCTTAAGTGATAAAACCACTGGAGAAACCCAAGGAGATGACTCAGTTGGTTCTATGATACCTCTAGTTACTAAATCCGATAGAATTACCTTTAATTTATCCCGGTATGCCAAAGGTACATTCCTGACTTTATGTCGAACAGGTGTTGCACCTTCCTTCAAAATAATTTTGTGTTTAAAGTTTACAAATTCTCCCAGAGTATCAGTAAAAATGTTTTGGAATTTATTCTTGATCTGAACTGTAAACTCATTATCCTCAGGAGGTACTAAATACACAGGAGGGGATGCATTTGGATCAAGTTTAATGCCTAACTCGTGTTGATGTGGCCAACCTAGATTAGAAGCAGCTTTAGCTGCAATTTAAACTTTGCCATTTATGTTCCTATCTTTAAATTTAATGTCTGCCCTCATGAAACCATCAAGATCAATTTTCTGACCAGTATATCCACCAGGATGTACATCTGGTGGTAACAGATTAGAAGAATTCCAGAACTTATCAAAGATATTTCTGCCAATTATGGTGTACCAGGCACAAGAATCTATAAACATGGTAATTTCAATTCCATTTATCAACATTTTATCTTTAGGAAAACCTTTGCATTTAGTGTCACCTACACATAGTAAGCTGTTGATTTCCTGAATTTCTTCAGGATTTTCATACTCAGAAAAAGTCAACAAGTTTACTTTTTGTGGGGAGCTGCACATTTTACTAAAATGACCTGGTTTCTTGCATTTTATACAAATTTTATTCCACGCTGGACAACCTCTGTAGTTGCCCACGTGATCATTTTCCCCACACCTGTAGCAAATCATTTGAGTTTTCTTACTCATGAATTTGTTATCCCTTCCAGTAAGCTCTTTTTTAGTTTGGATAAAGGGAGACTTTTTGTGAGTTTGAACATCCTTTACTCTAGCAACTTCCGGAATTATCACTTTGTTCTTAATATCTTGGCCTCTAATTTCACTAACAAAAAGTTCGGATTGTTCGATGCCTTTAGCAATATTTAATACAGCATTCAAAGAAGATTCTGTCCCCATCCATAAGCGTTCTTGTATCTTTTTACTCTTGGTCTTCATCATAATTTGATCTCTTAACACTTGTTCAAAATTTATAGTTTCAAAAGTACAGGTTCCAGCTAAAATACGTAATGCAGCCACATAGTTTTCAATAGATTCTTCCTCTTTTTGTGCTCTGGAATAAAATTTAAATCTTTCCATTACTGTATTAATTTTCCTACCAAACCTAGTGCTTAATTGTTTTACTACAACATCAAATATATTAAAATCGCCAGCACCTTCTATAGGAGGTACATTTTCGAGTTCTTTGAGACCTGCACCTCCTAGACAATTTTTTAAAAGAGCTAATTTTCTCTTTGGAGAACAACCATCTTCTTCCACAACATCCACATATGCTAAAAACGTGGGATACCATTAATCCCATTCCATTTTAGGCTCCCCAGCAATTGGTAAAAAATGTGCAGGAGAAGCAATATTTTTCGACATATTTAGATATTTGTTTTACACTCTAACTAAGTATTAGATTTTAAATAGACAATATAACTACAACAAATTACCACATAGAGAGAAAATAAAATAAAAAGCTAACAAAATAAAAGTAGTCACCGTGGTCATGTTCGTTTCTTCTTTACAGATCGATGAGAAAAGAAAAGTACATCCGTTAGTTGAATGTTCCGGTTCGTTGTTTATAATAGCGCTTTGAAAACAGAATTAACAGATGCGTGGTGTAAATAGTAGTAACAGATGCGTGGCGTTATGTTCAGATGGCGAGAAAGTAAAAAAAAAAAAGAAATGGCTGCCACGTTTGAAGCGTGTGATGCTTTGACCTTTGCGTGTGCGTCTTCGTCTGCGTGAAGATTTAAATTTGTCAAATAGAACATCAGGCAAAGAACGAAGGAATCAAAGCTCGCTCCTCGGTCAACAATGGAATTCAGGATGAAGTTTAAATTGTACCGAATTCTCTGTTGAATATGAAGCAGGTACGCAGTAGAATTTAAATGTTCAAAATGTGTTTAAATATAATATATTTGCCTCATTTCTTCGAGAAAATATATATATTTTTTTTAAAGTTCTCGAGTAGCAGTTCCCTACACGTGAATGTCAGGGCACAGTTTGGTATAACAAAGAAGCACTATTTGACACTTCGGCAGTGCTTTGATTAATTTTCTGATCCCGAAAAGCAGCAGAAGGTTAACAACCATTGAAAATGGAATCAGTCTCGCATTTGTTTGAGTTAGAGCTCTTGGCATTGTAAAAGGCAATCTCTTTTACCTATGTGATATGGAGTGTATGTGCACCGGGTTGGATTAGTTAGTTGTGTAACTGTGTGGCATGGAATTGTGTGGTGTGGAGTGGATTTGTGTAGTGGAATTTTGTGGCATTGTGTGCTGTGGAATTATGTGGATAATAACTTTGTGGTATTGTGTGTATTGGAATTATGTGGAGTAGTTTTGTGTCTTATGGAGTGTACATATGTGGAATGGTATTTTGTGTTGTGGTGTTGTGTGTAGTGGAGTTTAATTATGTGGTGTGCTGGTGAATTTTGTGGCACGATGTAGAATTGTGTTGTATGGATTGGATATACATGGTGTGTTGTATAATTTTTTGGGGGAGTTGTATTATGTGGTTTGGTGTTGAATTATGTGGTGTGGATTGGAAATGTGTGGTATGGAACTGTGTGGATTGCTTTGCGCTTGAGAATTATTGGCATTCTCAATGTGTGTTAGCCATGTGTTATGGAGTGCAGTGGATGTACGTGGTGTGGATTAGAATTATGTGGGTTGGATTGATATTGTTTGCTGTGTAATTATATGGCATGGAATTGTGTGGTGTTGAGTGGAGATAAGTGTAGTGGAATTAAGTGGTATGGGGTGCATTGGAATTATGTGGATAGGAATTATGTGGCATAGAGTATACTGGAATTATGAGGATTCAGATGGTGTGTTATGGAGTAGAATTATGTGGAGTGGTATTGTGTGCTGTGAAGTGGCATTTAGTGGCGTGGAATTATGTGGTGTCGAATTTTGTAGAATGATGTGGAATTCTGTGGGGGTTGAATTGGATATATTTGGTGCCTAGCGGAATTGTGTTGTGAGGTTTCATTATGTGGATTGGCGTGGAATTATGTGGTGTGGAATGGAATTTTATTGAGTTGAAGTGTGTGGCATGGAACAGTGTGGTGTTGAGTGAAAATATGTTGAGTGGAATTATGTGGCACGGTGTGGAGTGTATTTATGTGAAGTTGTGTGGCATTGAGTGGATATATGTGGGGCGCATTTATGTGATATTGAGTAGAGTGTAATTAGGTGGAGTTGAATTATGTGCTGTTGAGTGGCATTATGTGAAGTGTAAATATGTTGTGTGGTGTTATACGGTGGGCTGGTTGAATCATGGCTGAATTGTTGCATCACTGGCAGCCAAGTTAATATTATTATATACTGCTCAAGAATGGACATACATCAGAAGTGTAAGAGGACAAGTGCTGGGGGTGATTCGTGGGAGTCAACATTCGAAAAAAAGGAGGGATAAGCAGGAACCATTATCCAAATAGAAGCAAACATTTTTAAAGGACACCGACAAAAGCCAATCAGAAGCTGAAGGCGGTCAAAATGCCATCGACTGAATACATTATGTAGAGAGGTTCCACATGTGCTGCATAGGCTCGACCTAAAAAAGGATTAGCACCAGAGGGAATGCCTGTATGAGGCAATTCATTAAGCTGGCTTTCGTCATTATAACATACATCCATTTAGCACCACATCCATTTCAACACAAATGTGATTTTACAAATTTCACTTTTGTGATGCAGCGTTTGAAATGAGGAGTTACATCGCACGAGCAGTTATCTTGTACGTGGATAGGACATTACTCTTGCTTGTCCAAAGTGACATAAGAGTACAATTCATATTATAAACCCGCAATTAAAAAAATGTTATCATCATTTTATGGACTAGGTAGATGTGCGTGTATGGAGAAATAAGCAATTACTGGACCAGAATGTCAACAAACATAACTAAATACATTTTATCAAACCGTAGCTAATCCACCAAGAACAAGCATGCTCATCAAGCTTTCCATAGGGCTTTTTGTGCTCATAAGCCAAAAAACAGACAAATGCCCTTAAAACAAGTTTTGACCACAAAATTAAAATACATTTAGTTACAGGCAAAAACGCCAATAGAAAAAAAAAACTATCTATACGTCCAAGTTATTTAAGTCTGAACAAGCCTGAAATTTGAGTTAAAAATGAAGTGACAAGCTGCAATAGTGTATGCAAGAGGATTTTGGGCTACTAGTGCAACAAACCGTCAGACTGTCTAACAAGGGACCCCCAGCACAGCCGCAAATAACGCCCGTTTCTGCTGCAATACAGTGCTGCTAAAATACTGTATTCTACCCTTTCAAAAGACGAGCAATAGAAAAGGCTTGCACTGAGCAATGAATACCAGGACTCTGTGAAAACAGATTTCTTTTTTCAGTTCAACAAAAGTTTATTAAACATAATAAAAGGTATGGATACATAATACAGTAAAAGAATTATATGGGAAAAAAGGGAGAGGGGGGAAGGGGAAGCATATGAAGAAAAGTCCGAATACATTGTAAAATTGAAAATACAACAATAAACTTATCTTGGGCAGTAAAAAATGAAAAAAAGAGTACAATAAATATACAATAAAATGAATGCAAATGAGGTAATGCAAGTAAATATGTTATCACAGAAAAGGGAATGAAAAAGGGTATCAAGGGGGTTTGGAAACCTCCTGCTGAGCTGGTTGCGGGCAGAAGGAACAGGTTGTACAATTATCCAAATACATTGTAACAGGAAGCCATAAATCTGCACGTTTAGATGCCATCTGGGCAGGAAAGACGAAAGCAGTATCAAGCCTATGGTTGTGGCAGACGTTATACCACCATGCTTTGAAAGTAATGGTAGAAGAAGACTTCCAATTAATAGTAATTTGTTGAAACGCAACAGCCAGTAGTAAATCAACAATACGTACATAGACATCAGTCTCGGTCCAACAAGGAGAAAGACTTCCAAAAAAGATATGAATAGGAGAGAAGGGAATACAAGTGTGAAAAATAACATTGATTTGTGCCCAAACTTGCAACCAAAAGGCATGTACATGTTTGCAAATGAACAACATATGAATCAACGTGGCATTAGGAAAGGAGCAAGACCAACAAATATCTGGGGTGGTAGGGAAGCGCTTATGGAGGGTAGAAGGAGTGAGGAGCAATCGGTTGTATATGAAAAATATAGATTGCGTCAAGGACGCCGCTCTAGAAGTTTTACGAACTTTTGTCCAAATCTTGTCCCATAGAGATACTGGCCAGGATGTAGAAAAATCACTTTCCCATTGTACTTCCACCTTGTACTTGGGTCTGGGAAGTGTATGTGCATGAAGGTGCTTGTAGAGAACAGAAGCTTTAGGAAGAGTTCGTAGAAGAGAATGAAGTTGGAAAGTGAGGTCAGGTGAAAGAAGAGAAGGGGTCACCTGCAAGAGTTTCGCATAAACCTCCATGACCGCTGTTTTGAGGAGAAGATATTTGGAGGCAAAGGGGGAGGGTAAATCAAAAATATGACACAGGGTATGGAAAGGCATAAAGGTGGAGTGGGAGAAGAGCTGCGATATCCAGAGCAATCCTTTGGATCTCCATGATTTGCAGTAAAAGGGTTTGCCTTTGATTAAGAGGTATTTATTATGCCAAATAGTAGAGAAAGGAAAACAGCAATATTCGCAGGCGGAGTGGGGTTAGAGGATATGAGGAGTTTAAGAGTGAATTTATGAATGAGAGTAGGAAGCGAGGAGGGTTTGCGCGAAAAAGAAAGATACTCAGCAAAGGAGAAAGGGGAGAGGAAGAGGCGCTCAACCTTGGTCCATAGAGGGCAAGGGGAATCAGGGTCCAGTAATCAAAAAGAAGCTTGGCGAAACAAAAAAGCTTTATGGTAAGCCGGGAAATCCGGAAAGTTGACTCCTCCTTCAGAAGCAGGGCAAATAAGCCTAGCAAGGGACTTTCTGTTTTTTTTATTATGCCATAAAAAGGAGGACAAGACTGTATTAATTTTCTTGAAATATTTGGCTGGGTTAGAAACGGGGATGTTGGAGATTGTGTATAAAATAATGGGAGAAATCATCATCTTAATGTTATCCAAATGACCCCACCAAGACAGATATAGAGGATGCCACTTAGCAGTGAGGTCGGAAATTTTCTGAGTGCACTTAGTAAGGCAAAGGGAAACAGTGTCAGGAATGGAAGGGGTGATGTGCAACCCTTAATATTTAATATGGGAAGGGCTCCAGGCGAAATTGGAGGCGGTGAAGTCAGATTTAAAAGTGAACTTAGTCAGGGGAAGGATCTCACACTTATCATTATTAAGCCTATAACCAGAGATTAAGGAATAACTCCGTGCTTCCTCCAAGAAAGCTGGAATGGAGACCGTAGGGTTCAAAATAAAGAGTGAAATATCATCTGCGTACGCAGCAAGTTTGATGGAGAATTCCGCGGTCTGAAAGCCATAAATGTCAGGGTTCTGGCGCAGCCTGGACAGAAAAGGTTCTAAAGCAAGATTAAAAAGAAAAGGTGAGAGGGGGCAACCTTGACGGACTCCTCTACCAAGGTCAAAGTAGGAGGAAAATTGACCATTGGCATAAACTGCAGCCCGCGGGTGGGAATATAACAATGAGATTAGGGAAACAAATTTAGGGCCATACCCGAACCATCCGAGAGTGTGGAAGAGATAAGGCCATTCAACCCTATCAAACGCCTTCTCAGCATCCAAGGCAATCGCCGCGAGGGAAGACTGGAGGTGAGATGATTTTGACAATATGTTAAATAAAAGCCTGGTGTTGTCAGTAATGAAACGACCTTTAACAAAGCCGGATTGTTCTTCTCCTAAAAGGTCAGTAAGTAAATGATCCAACCTAATCGCCAATGATTTGAATAGTTGAGAAAAAATGTGTAAGAGATTGAGAAGAAGACTGGGTGTCTGATGTGTATAAGGCCTCATAGAAGCGGGAGAATGTAGTAAGAATATCGGGATCTTTGTGTTGTAGGTGGGCATTGGTATCATAAACAGATTCAATAGTGATCTTGTTATGCTTAACCTTCAAATAATTGGCAAGGATTTTCCCAGCTTTATTCCTACCACCATAGAACTTAGCACTTGACTTAAGTAAATACAAAGAAGCATCTTCAGTAGACTGTTCATTGAATTTAAGCTTAGCAGCGACCAGAGCTGTCAGACTATCTTTGGAATGTGAGGTGAAGTAGGCGTGTTCCTATCGCTTAATGTCAAGAAGGAGGGTTTTAGTGAATTGGCGAGCAGTCCTGCGTTTCTTCGCAACATATTTAATAATGAAGTCGCGCACAGCTGCCTTGAAAGCGTCCCAGACAGTGTGTTTGGAAATGGGCGGGACATCATTAAACAAATGAAAATCATCCAAAAAGGCAGTGAAGGAGGTGGAGAACTTGGGATCCAAGAGAAGGGTATTATTAAAACGCCATCTCCTGGGCCCAGCAGCTTTAGGGAATACATCAAGGCTGACTACAACAGGGGCATGATCTGAGAGCAGAATCGGACCAATTTCCGCTGCATTGAGTGATTGAGCCAGATCATGTGAAACAAAAATGTAGTCGATCCGTGATTGGGAGCGGTGTGACGGTGAGTAAAAGGTAAACTCCTGCATAGTCGGGTTACAAATTCGCTAAGAGTCAACAAGTTTATGTTGGGATATAGCTTGGGTAAAAAGTTTGTGCGATTTAGTGGGGACATAAATGGCATCAGATTTCCTGTCTATAAAAGGATCCAGGGGTTGGTTACAATCCCCCGCAAGGATGAAGTTGTCATCCATAAATTGGGTGATGAGTGGAGAAAATTCGGCCCAAAAAAGGGGTTCACTGTTGGTGGGACTATAAACATTAAGAAGAGAGATTGGAACATCTCTAAGCGATAGTCTGACATGCGTCCATCTGCCATTAGTATCCGATTCTTGAGAAATTACTGTGAGAGGGAGAGATTTGCGACAAAGAATTGCAACACTGTTGCGTTTACCATCACCTTGTGAATAAAAAACTTCACCCACCCAGCCTCTTTTAAGCTTAGCAGATTCGATATCAGAAAGGTGAGTTTCCTGTAGAAACGCAATATCTACATTCAATTTGGCTAGGTGAGACAAGATGTGTTGACGTTTAATTGGGGAATTAATACCATTAACATTCCAGGAAGTGATATTCAAGGACATAACATGTACAAAAATGTAATGAGTTCGAAACAAATGAAATCAAGATAAAAACCCATGAATCAGAATAAATCAAAAGAGAAGAAAGAAATGATGAAAAATAAGAAGAAAGAGAGAAGGAAGAGAAAAGTGAGAAGAAAATGACGTGCATAAAGAGAAAGTAAAATATAAGTCAGAGAAAAATATAGAAAGATCAGAATGAGAAGAAAAAGGAAAGAAAGATAAGCACAACCTGAAGGGAAAATATTAAAATTACTGCATAACCAAGGGAATTGAAGCACATGTAGAAGGTAGGGAAACAGAAGTAAACAAGGGAAGAGGAAAAAACAAAGGATGAACATACCAACATGAGGAGGAGACGAGAAGGAATCGGGGGGGGGGGGAGGAACCATATAGGTAAGGCAACACATCCAAGGAGGGCTGGGCGGGGAGCCAGGGAAACATCATCAAACGAGGGGAGGATCCTGTGAAGGCAAAGAAGGGAGATTAAAGAGGGGAATTGCAGATTAACATCAAAGAGAGCAAACAATCAACAACTATGTATTGAAATGGACAGTCAAGAAAAGAACTTGTTAGAACAAAAAGCAAAAACATGAGCAAATATGAGCAATGCAAGGGCAAACAGAAGGACAGTTCAGCCAGGGCGAGACGAAGAAGGACCAGAGGAATCCATGGCAATGGTTTTATGCGCATTGTTGAAACTCTGTAGTCTCTCTGGATCTTCATAGGTGGTCATCTTGTTGTTATAGGTGACTTTGAACAGGCAAGGGTGGTATAAACCATAACGAGCACCCATAAAATGAAGGTCGTCTCTCATGCCAAGAAATGCCTTCCGGCGGTTTGCAGTTGCCTTTGCATAGTCCTGGGCGAAAAACAAAGATGAGCCCGACCATGTCAATTTGGGGGGAGCCTTGGCAGCCGTAAGAACCTTCAAGAGGTCAGTATATTCCAAGAAGTAAAGGATAACACCTCGTGGACGTTGTGATACGGAAGTGGAAGCAGGTGGGCGACCCAAACGGTGAGCGCGTTGAATATTGAGATTTGTGCCCTCTGGTAAATGGAGCAATTTAGGGAGGAAAAACTTGAAAAAGGTGATAGAGTCCGCTCCCTCAAGACCCTCTGCCAGGCCATAAATGCGAAGGTTATTGCGCCTATTTCTATTTTCCAATTCCTGCACCTGCTTCTGGAGGGTAGTCACCTATGAAGTTAGATGAGAAACCTTGTTGTTAGTTTCTTGGAAAGAAGCAACGGACTTTTCAACCAAGGAGACTCTTGTGTCGATTTGTGACCAACTGTCATTGAGAGCTTGGAGCTTAACATTAGTTTCCTCCATGAAAGGACGCAAGGTCCGAATCTCCTCCAAAAAGGGGCGAAAAAAGATCTAATCTCCTCCAGCAAAAGTTCCATGGAAACAGGTGCAGATTGTTTGAGTGATGAAGGAGTCTCTTGACGTTGGATTTCCCCGATGGTGGCGGAGGGTGATCCATAGTAGTGTCAGACCAGAGGAGGTGAGAGAGTCCTCTAACTTGGAGAGAGCAGAAAATACCTTAGAATTCTTCACGAAGGCCACCTTTGTGGTTGACTTGGAGGGTGAGCGCAACATAGACTTGAGTCGACCCATATAAAATAAATGGAAAAAGAGAAATCTGCGCAGCACTTGTTGTCCACGTAGAAGGGTATATAGTGTGAGAAGTCTTCCAAGTCTTCCAAACAGGCTTCTAACAAAGCCACTGCATTAAATGAAAGAGTCCGTCAGAAGGTGCGTGACCAGAAGGGAACACACACAATGAATTCAAAAGGGTCGAAAAAGGTAAGTGGCTCTAGAAGACATGAGTGTAAGTAGCAGAGTCGCAACCAGGATAAACAGCCAAGCGGATGTTCATTACCATATACAGAGATGAAGTTTCTATTCACCCCGTAACCATACAATTGGATTTAACATTGGTGAAATAGAGCAGAGCTAGTAAAAAAGAGGAGCTGCAGAAAACCAAAAATGCATAGAATGGACCACATGGGGTATCACTAGTAACGCTCATAAGCAATATAGAGCCATTGCAAAAGCATAAATTCCTATAAGTACTGCATCCTTTCAATATATGAGTGACCAGTTCTTCAGAGAGGGCTGAGAAAAAAAAATGCAAGCGAAGTGCTCAGGTTAATGAGAATAAAAAGCGCCCAGGCGACAAGCAATCTGCCGCAAAGGCATAATAGGCAAGCAATGCAAGTTTTCCAGCGCCAACAAAACGAGGCCAGTAACCGGGAATAAGGATGCAGTACCGTCTTGTCCCAGTGAAAAGACGGCGACACGCCAATTAGTACAAAATGGCAGCCGCGCCTGAAGATTGAAGCCCCTCAAACTCACTGTGCGAGATGTTGTGTCCTTAAGAAAAGTGAGAGGCGTCCAGATGCCAGGGAGTCATCGTAGGAGAAGCAGGGAACAGGACAGCCGCCAAACTGATGATGAAAGGCAAAGCGCTCGCACCTCAACAGAGGCAGCGCAATGCGTCAGCCGAAAATGGAAAATGGCGGCCGCGGTAGCTGCAGACACCTCAAAGCTTGTTTAAGTCAGGAAACACGTCGGAAAGCAACGCCGAACATCCTCAAGCGTCGCGGGGTGGTGCAGAGGCGTTCCGACGTTAGAAAAGATCCTTCAATCAGGAAGCAGCGTAGTGTGAGCGATAATTTCCCCGGGTCCACCGCGGAGCCTCACACAAGCGCCGCCATCACCTACGGGCGCCAAGCCATGCCCCCCCTGAAAACAGATTTCTCACGTAGCTAAATGTTCTACCAACCAACAGTAGTGTCTTTTAGCAAAACTAGCTAATTCTGAAAGACGCAGTTTTCTCATTCTGCAATATTCCAGTATCACAGCAACATGTCCTGCAGCAACACAAACAACACCAGGTACATCATTCAGCCAGAGCTATACTGATCGCAGGCCCACTGACAGCACACCACGGGTATGATGTGGTGACCGTGAAAGGAGTTTCAGAAATATGGTCTACATGTACAGCCTTACCCGTATTTTTATATCCCATAATTCGTGGCCGGTCTAGATCTGGCATAGCAATCCGCACAATTTCTGACCCCGATAACCAACTCCGCTTGGAACCAGTTGAGCCTGTTTCAATGAGCCGTATGACAGGACAGTGTGTTGCTTATAAAGTCACCAGCAGAAACGTCTAATGCTCTTATGGCAGCTAAATTGTGTGGAAACTAAAATCTCTCATTCGCTCCCAATTCCTTAGTTCCTTAATGTGCTCGAAATTCCCAAAACTGCCTTACAAAGAAAGTCAGGAATAGTTGTAATAAATAAAAAGAGGTCGCGAAGCCCACACAGTTTTGTTCATCCTGTTACTGGACTTTAAATGAGAGTTATGAGAATTGCATCATGTCTTCAGGGAGACATGCTCTGTCTGCCACGGACTAATCTTCACTTTGCACTTCAAATGTAGGGAAACTTAGAGTAACAAACATTCCCTAACACCGGCAACAGGTCGTGACTAGAAAACAATGATACAAACTAGCATGATATTGATTAGAAATGGAAAAACGCCTTTCAGGATGGGAAATGTGTGGACGCCGCTAGCGAGGCAATGTAAAACAGATATTGGTAATGTAGGGTGGCAATGAAGGGTCAGGCAGCAGGCTCAATGAGTAGGGTAGAAAGACTAAACTGCGATGAAAACTAGTAGAAAGAATGTTGAAGGCTCCGGCGATCGTCATAAGGGGAGCTGCTGAAATATCGGCAGAATAGAATGCCCACACCTGTTGAACAAATGTTCACAGCGCATGGCATCCCCTACTGCCTCTTTGGCCATGATGAGCAGTGTCCTCTTGGACGCCATGCCGGTAAAAGTCCTGGATAACTTATACAGCGGACAGAAGGAGTGCGCCCACAGCTGCTGCAGACTGCAACACAGACCAGGGAAGCAAGCCAGGTGCTGTTAGCAGACTCACACTACGCCGCCCCGCCATCTTGATAGCTAGCCAGAGAGCGGCCCCAGAACACAAAAATTATTTGCAATGCAATAAGTCTCGCATTTAAATGCGAGACCTATGGCATTGGAAAGAAGTGGCCGCAATTGTCCCGGCTGAAAGGAGAATGTGCGCATGGCATGCTGCTGAATGTAAGCAAAGCGCATTGGCCTGCAGTAAGAGAAACTCAATAACGAAAATAGTGCTTACAGACTAAATAACACGTACAGTGTAACAACCGAAGTAAAAAGGCCAGTCGCCATTGGAGGTTACAAATGAAGACAAGGCGGTACTAAGGAGGGACTAACAAGCCTATTTACGAATCAGAAGCCAGCATTTACGAAGAACAATGGCACAAACTAATGACAAATATGGGCAGAGAGTGGACGGGAAGTCTACGAAAAACTGGCACAATGCACTACCAGGTGAGTAAAATGTCAATATGGAAGCTTGATCAGTGTCTTTGTTGCAAAAATATATTATCTTTATTTCAAGCAATCCATGCAAAACATCAGCCAACGCGTTTCGTTCAATTGTTGAACTTCGTCAGGGCTGAAAAGAATATGACATGAAGAACATAAATACAACAAAAAAGTGAAAGGTAACAGATAAATTGTACACTGACAAACAATGTTCTGTACAATCTGTACATTGATTCAACATGACACTGGGAAAGGCTGTTGGTACATATTAAATTCACATGTAATGCATCCTGTGCATCCGGACCCATCTATTATACAAAACATCTTCCTAAGTGGTCCTTCTTGAAAAACTGGACAGGATTGTGTATATATTTTAAAAAAGGGGGGACATACTTGACACAGGTAACATGTTAAAATCTGTATTTCCACACAAAGGACATACGTAACACAAATGACATGTTAAAATCTGTATTACCACACATCACGGCAATACTGAAGCTTATATGCACAATTTCTATAACCTGACGAAGTTCAAGAATTGACCGAAACGCGTTGGATGATGCTTTGCATGGATTGTTTGAAATAAAGATAATATATTTTTGCAACAAAGACACTGATTAAGCTTCCTTATTGACATTTTACTCACCTGGTAGTGCACTGCTCCAGTTTTTCGAAGTATCGTATATCTGCCCGGCAGTTGGCATCCCACAACAGCGGGTGCCAGAGCGGATTGTGCACACTGATTCATAAGGTACTACCAATTCGCCACTTGGGGAACACACCGAGGAGGTGCGGCTACTGGAGTCCGCCGTTGGTTCTTTTCTTTCATGGGTGGGAATTCTATTCCATACTCCAGGACAGCAAGTCTTTCAGAGCAGCGCATACACACTGACTCTAGGCCCCACCTAAAAGGGTTAAAAACAAGCTCATCTTTCTTTTCTCTAGCACTTGACCTGTGCTGACAGTAAATGCACAATAAAAGGATTAATGTTGCTTAAAATGTATGTCTGAGCTCTGCAGACGTCTTTCAGTTTAATTTTTCCCCCCAAAGTACGGCATGGAAACCCTGCTGCCCAGAAAGCTTGGTAAGACTCAAAATTCTCTAGAGTTACACATCTCCAGTAGCATACCTTCCAGCTGCACCAACTCTGCTCTAAATAATAAAGAGAGACGCTTGATCAGGGGAAGAGATTATAGCCAGGGTACATAGGGACAATGCTTTGTAACGATATAAATGCAGGGTGAGAACTGACTTTTCTTAATTTGGGTAATCATGAATCACATGCAGTAAAGGCAAAAAGTTGCCATCATAAGACACCTGCTTGATTGGCACAGCTAGGATTACCTTCACTGTGATGATACCACTGCGTAATGTGTATGTGATCATGGTACAAAATGACACAAATTATGGACCCTACAGGGATATATTACAATTCAATGGAGTGCACTATACTTACATATGCAGTAGTAGTAACCTAAAAAATTGCAACAGGATTCTGGCAGACAACAAGAGAACAAAGGCTCAAAGAAGTACTACACAATGAATTATCATTGAATATCCTGTGCTCATTCCAAAGGTCTACAACATGAGAGTCCCACTTGAAATGTTGCACTGGTCCAAAGAAAACACAAAGACACATCCCACCAGTTTACTGTGGGAAGATCCAGTCTCAATGGTAAATGATGCACCTCTGAAGAATCCGTTCTGGACCAGACTTATGTTTCAGACCTAAATATTCCAACATCCTTCACAGAAACTCTCAACAGCTCATGTCATAATCCGCCACATTGAGTGTGTTAGGGGGGGCATGGCCTTTATTTATCGCTTGGCAGCCGAGATGGCCACCAAGATCTTTCAGTCTCCCAAGATTAGCTCCCTGTCATCCCGATGACAGACTAAAGATACAAAACATCCCTCTCAATCTCTTACAAAGAGTGGCCTCAGAATGAAGCTTGACAGAGCAACCAACAGCATTTATTTCCATATGGTGGAGCAAAAATGTACAGAGAATCACCAGGCATGGTTATCAGCTCAAGATGAATGTGTGAGATAATGGTTGGTGCCATCAAAACACTGAATAGCAGATACTCCTCTGAAGTATGTTTGTGAATTTGAATTATGTGTCCAATCACCTACATATGTTTGATAATTATACTAAATGTCATTTCATTTATTAGTGCTGTAATATTTGACTGGGACTACAGTAAGTCCATCTGTAAATTACCCATGTATTTTGTTTAAGCTGTCAACCCTAGAGTGGTCTTTCCCCTTACTCCTCCATTTTTGCAGATCTCGTTTTTGTTGGCCTTAGGACTCTGTGTATTCTACTACTGCTAACCAGCGATAAAGTGCTTGTGCTCTCTCCTTTAAACATGGTCATTTTGGCCTACACCCAATTGGCATATTTAATTTACTTGTAAGTCCCTAGAAATGTGGTACTACATGTACCCAGGGCCTGTAAATTCAATGCTACTAGTGGGCCTGCAGGAATGATTGTGCCTCCCTCTTAAATAGCCCTTTAAACAAGTCTCAGGCCTGCCAGTGCAGTCTTTGTGTGTAGTTCAAATAGTCATTTAGGCTTGGCAAAATACATCTTTTGCCAGTCTTAAACCTTCCTTTTTAATACATATACATATCCCCTAGGGTAGGGCCTAAACAGCAAATATTGCAGGGTGCAGTGCACTTAATAAGTTGCATATTTAATTTTACATGTCCTAGTAGTGAACAACTCTCACATTTATTTTTCACTATCGCAAGGCCTAACTCTCCCATAGGATGACATTGGATTAACTTTTTACATTTACTGATTTAATATGTGATAACTTTCACTTGGTAACAGGAAGGCATGTCAAATTTGGTGTCTAAATATTTGTAATATAAGGCCCCCATCAATGATAAAGTCCAATTTTAGGTCACAATTTTTAAAAAGTTGACATTTTCTTTTCTCAACCATTTGATGCCTGCAGCCTGTTTTCCTGGTCACATGATTAGGTGTAGCTGACAGATGGTCTTTGTGTATTGCCTCCAGACAGTGAGGAAAATGAGCATAGGAGTTGGCAGGATGGGCTTTATCTGACTTGATGAAGGAGAGGAGATGCCACCTACTACACTTGCACATCACAAAGGCTCTGCCTGGGCACACTTACAAAGGGTTTGGCACTAGTCTATTGTGGCTCCAGACAAGTTGGGGCTAGGGCAGGGAGGCGGGAAGTTCCAAACACCGCTGGGGGTGGAAAACTCCAGAACCTTCTTCTACTTCAAAGCTGACAGCAGGTTTAAATATGGGGCCCTCAGATAAAACTCTTCAGTACACCTCTGAACCTGAAGAAGACTCAGAAGGACTACTGTTATGCTCTGCAAGAAGGACTGCTACTCTTTTGCCTTGCTTCCCTGCTGTCCAGCTGCCTGAGTGAAAGGACTGGACCAGCATCTTGAATCCAGAATCACTGGAGTGATTCCAAGGGCTAGTTGGCTGGCCTCTTAATCAGAGCCTCAGGGACAGAAAAGGCCCCAGCGACTTTGAACCCAGCACCTGGACTCGGTCTCCTGTGAGTCTTGCCCCCAAGTGGTGCCAAACAACCCTAGACCTTTGAAAGTGGGTCTGGTGGTATACGGCAAGCCCCGCTGTGGTCCTGTGCACAGAATCAATGCAGCACAATGCATCTCCTTGGAGTTCCACTTCGGAACTGCTACTGCGGGAAGCATTCTCCACACAGGATTTGCATCCCAGCCCACAGTCTCCTCGGAACCTCACCGGCGTATGACGTATGTTCGATGCAGGAATTTGCATTGCAAGCTCCTCATCAATGGTGTCCTCAATGGTAACACAGGACCTCGCATCGCAGCCTTGCAGCTTCTCGAAACCGTCACTCCATGATGTATGCTTGACATTGGATCTTGAAATAATTCTCCACATGCAGGATTTAAGGTGCTTTGCTCAGTGGGCCTAACTTGGTCCCTGTATCCGGCCTGCAATCCATTGCAGTCACCCTGAAGTTGTGACATTGTCCCTGTCCAGGATGACTAGATAGCCACAGTTGGCGCTTTGTGCTTTTAGGTGCTATTGTCACTTAAATCTTCAAAATTGCATATCTCCCATTCCACTGATTCGATGTTTGTCCTTTTGGTGTCAAATAATGTATTAAGGTCTGCTAAAAAATTAATTGGTGTGGGATTTTCCTTTTGTTGTGTTTTTACTTTATTACTGTGTACAGTGCTGCTTAAATACTTTTCAGATTGCCTCTAAGTTAAGCTTGACTGGTCTGTGCCAAGCTACCAGGGGGTTGAGTACAGGTTAATTTGGGGGTTGCTTGTGACTTCACTCTGACAAGGATTTTGGTTTCTGCTTGAGTAGGGTTTCAACCCCCTCGACTACTAACCTGATTTCTTACACCCCTCATTTCCCACACTGAAATAAAGTATGTTAGAAGAGCTTGGCATTTAAAAGAAATCCCACAAGTAGATTAGTGCATTTCCAAGAATATTCTTTTCCTTGAATGACCTCTATGTGTGACCCTTTAATATACTATGAAACCAGACACAAACCCACTAACTTCCTCTAAGAGAGGGTACACTCAATTAATCAGTGGCTCTGTAATTGGCATAGGCAATAACTGAGAAAGTAACATCGATCTAAGCCCAATGGATTATCTTCTTCAGCTCGGGCAATGCCCTAGTAGGACTAGGATTTATCCTGATGCCAAAGGCTGATGCTGTTGTTTATCACTACCATGGCTCTCTGGGTTAGCCAGTCTCCTGTCAATTCAGCTCCATTCGATTTAACCTTCAACCATATATTTGACCACGCCCTTCCATTACAGAAATACTAAAAGCAAATGTTAATAATAAATATTTTACACATGATCTCAAGATCCATGGTAGAGTTAAAATGTGCTGGAGATACAACGGCAACATGCTACAATAAAAAGCTCAAAATGTTTAATTCTCCATATTTTGCATAAAGCAAGAATATAAGTGAGAATAGCTCAATTTTGATCTTTACCGCCTGTGGTCCCATCGTTGGAATAAGACTTGATGTGTTGTGCTTTCCAATTAATTTGTTCTATTATTTAGCTTATTTATCTAAGAGCAGACCCTTCGAACTTCAATTAACAGTCATACCTGACAGCCAAGAGCAAACAGAAGGGGAGCTTTTCGAGAGTCTTTACAAAGCATTAATTTTGTTTAGTGGAATGAAACCACTGAAGTGTGAGTGTAGGGGGTCTTTTACTTTGAGAGAAAAATGTCAGTGGAACTGACTCACTTTCAGTTTTCACCCTACTGTTAGAAAATGGGTTTCTGGCTGGCTTAAGTGTACACCGAAGCCAGGTAGGACCCCTCACTCTACACAGGTTAAGCTAGATACCCATCTGAGATAACCTGTGCTCACCCTCTGGTAGCTTGGCACAGAGCAGGCAAGCTTAACAAAAGAAGAAATGTGTACACACACACAGTAACACAATGAATACAACACAAAAGACTCCACACAGGTTTAGAATGATAGATTATTATATTCTGAAAAAAGTAAGACCACAACAATAACAATCACATATATACTGTTGGAGTCCCCCAAGGATCAACCCTCTCCCCCACCCTCTTCAACCTTTACCTTGAACCTCTCACAGAGGTGCTTCGTGCCGCCAACCTCTCCTACCTTATGTACACCGACGATACACAGGTCTACATAAAAATCTCTTCCCCTGAGGACATTCGCTCCCTTATTGAGGCCCTGAAGCTGACAGACCATTGGCTCACTGCCAACCAGCTGAAACTCAACGCAAATAAAACCCAATTTCTTCTGATCTCCCCACCCAAACCCAATCCAGACATGCAGGAATGGATCAAGACCATCACAGCACTAAACTGCCCTCCTACCAATGATGACTCGGCGAAATCCCTTGGAAAAACCCTTGATAGCAGCTTGAATATGAAAGGCCATATAAACTCTATGGCCAAAATGGCTAGATTCCACCTGAGCTTCCTAAGAAACCTAAAACCCTTCCTTGATGCGTCCGACATTAAAACCGCAACCCAGGCCCTAGTCATTTCCAGACTTGAATATGGATGCTCTACTCTTGCAGGGCTACACAAGAACTCTCTAGCCCCATTGAAAGCCTGCCTCAACACCGCCCCCAGACTCCTAACGGGCTCAAAAAAATTTGACCCCACCTCAAAAAATCTCTCCCCACCTCAAAGCACTGAACTGGCTTCACCTTGAGGCCAGAATACAATTTAAACTGGCCTGCATTACTCACAAAGCTATGTACTCCAATTCCCCTTCATTTCTCGCACAAAAATACGTGATATCCGGAAAAACCAGAAACTCCCGATCTGCCACAGACCTGCTGCTGAAAAACCTACAATCGGGCCTTCTCCTGGGCCGCACCAAGAATCTGAAACTTTCTCCCATCCTCCATTAGAAGACTTCTGTCCTTGGCACACTTTAAAAAGGAGACCAAAACGTTCTTAATGGGAAAATACCTCATCTAATGAATACCTTTCAATCACGTCATCGACATGTTCCACCCTCCACCTCGGCATTATCCAAGGCCTCCACGAATAAAACATTTTCCTGCACTCCGGGGCATCCCATCAAGAGCTGAGACCGCGTGTATGTTATACCTTCCTGCTTTAATTTTTAACGACTTAAATATTGATCCCACACGTAGCTTGGACCTTTGATGGCATGCACCTCCTGTATAATGCAGCCCCTTGTATTTTTTATCGACTTGCGTTTTTTCCCCACATATAGCTTGAACTATATACTGCGTGCTCCTCCCTTACAATGTATCCCTAACTTTCCCAATGTAATCCCTGCCATCCTTATGCTTTGTATTCCTCCCCCTTAATCCTGTAAAGCTCTCTGATACCCTCACGGGTCTGGTTCGCGCTCTATAAACTATAAAATAAATAATACTTTTCAGGCAAGTGTTAAAATAGCAGTGCTATAATTATCTTTACAATAATACTAGAAAGGAAGGGCCCAGAAGTTTTCTCACTGTAAGAGCACATGTGTACTCCCTCCAACGCCTCACTGAGGACATCTTTAATCGGTTCCTCGAGACCGGGATGCTGATAATTAACTCCCAGCCGCCTGCAATATTGTGTAGGCCAGCTGTCAAGACCTCATGGGTCTTGACAGCCTTTCTTTGTTGAAAGGAAGGCTGGCATTCTGTGAGTTGCGCTGCGGTTCCCTTTGTTGATGGAGGCCGGGCATGTTGTAGTCCGGCTTCCTCTGATCCAGGAAGATGGTTTGGCAGGCGAATCATGGTCATGAAGACAACGGGGGCCGCAAAGTACACTAGGGCTTCTGCTGTGAGTGATACAGCATCTGGTGTAGAGGCGGGTTGATGTGGCTTGCACGTACTAAAGTAATCAGTCACAATCCCAGGTACTGGCGGTGCTGCACTGCCAAACGGGGTGCTCGGCAGACTCCTCTCCGGAGTGTGCATTGGAAACAGAGGAACAAACAGAGCTCACTCTGCTCCCAACACGAGCTTGGGATTTGGAGCAATTTGTTCCATGGCAATAGCCAACTGTCGGATGCGCAAGGTGTGAAATCCCATGGCGGGGACTGGAAGGCGAAGTCTTTGATGGCCCTGAGACTTTGGGGAACAGGGTGCAAGCCAACAAGCCCCTGTAGAACACTTTTAGTGCACACAGCACAAAAGTAGTAGACAGCAGGCCAGCAAAAGAAGGCAGGTTGCAAAGTGGCAGTCCCTCCTGCAGCTTAACAAGCTGCAGGCCAACACCGCAGAGCAGTTAGCAGAGTGGCAATCCTTCCTGGCAGCACAGAAGTTCCTTCTGGCAATGTGCTGTTGTAGAGCCAGAAATGTCTGGTCACAGATCAAATAGTGTCTGATTAGATGGAATCAGAAACCCAGTACTTATACCCAAAAGTGCCTTTGATGAGAGATTGACTTCAAATGAGCTCTCTGAAATGCACAGGTCCCATTTCAGCCCAGTCCTGTCTGCCAGCCTAGCTATGGGTGTTGTGTACCTATTCAAGTGAAATGTTACCTCCTCTTCGCCCTCCTGCCCAGGATGACCCATCAGTATGCAGATTAACTCATAGCAGTAAGTACAGAGAAATGTCCACTTTCTAAAAGTGGCATTTCTAAAATAGTTAAGCTAAATCCATCCTCACCAGTAAGTAGGATTTAGAAATACAATTCCAAACATATGAAGCATCAAAAAGCTATTACTCTCTGATGAGGAATTACAGCTTAAACGATTATTAAGGAATTCCCAATGCTACCCTATGAGAGAGGTGAGGTCTCACAGTAGTGAAAAATGAAGTAGGATGTTTGTCACTACCAGATCATGCAAAACATAAAGGTGCATATACTACCTTTTACTTACACCTTACCCTGCCCTTAGGGTTACCTAGGGCCTATTTTAGGGGTGACATATGCAATAAAAGGGGAGTTTCAAGGCTTGGCAAGAAGAATTTAAATGCCAAGTAGAGGTGGCAATACACTGCTCACACAGTCCTGCAATGGCAGGCCTGAGACAGGTTTGAAAGGCTACTTCTGTAGGTGGCACAGTCCGTGCTTCAAACCCATTAGTAGCATTTATCTTACAGCGCCTGTGTACACGGGTACCAGTTTACAAGGGACTCACACGTAAATTGAATAGGTCAATCAGGTATAAAACAATCACAAGCATGTTTAGGGAAGAAGCGCATGCACTTTAGCACTTGTTCACAGTGGTAAAGTGCTCAGAGTTCTAAGGTCAACAGAAACAAAATCAGAGAAAGAGGTGGCGGAACGCAAACAGTTTGGGTTAACTCTGCAGGAAGGATCATTTCCAATACCTATAAATGGTGGAAATGTTATTTTTGAGTGGGTGCTCACCGTACCTGTATCACTATTTCCCCTCCTCTTTTAGAGACGATATTTTAGTGAGCTCCGCTCTCAGGAAACGCTTTTTGGATGCCTTCTTCCACAGAACCATCTACTGAAGTGCATTAGATGGTGACTCTAGTTGCATTTCTTTTTTTTAATTATTTTGTTTTTCAATAGAAGCATGAATTGTAGCAGCAGGTTAGCATAGGCATAAATACAGTACAAAAGAGCAAATTTTATTTGATTAAACTAATCATAAATACAAAACCATAATGAATCAACATCCGATGGAGAACAAATTTCACTTGTTCTGTGTAGACAGAGAAGTCCAGGCTAATATTGGCACCCAAATCCTTTTTCCTTTAATCCTTCCCTTTTTATCTCTAAAGTGCCATCTCTAAGTTATAAATGTGCACAAAGTGCCCCTTCCATTGCTGAAAGGTCGGGATAAAGGATCAAGCCAAGCTGAGGCTTCACAGAGCCTAAAGACTGACATTGCTATAAAGATAAGCTCTTCCCTGAATTTTCTTTCTGGTTCAGCTACACCTAGTAACATAAGCTGAGGTGACATATAGATGTCATCTTTCAGTACATCCCCCCAAAAAACCAATGATTTCTCGACCAATTAATTCTATACTGGGGCTGGTAGAGAACATATGTACCACATCCACATCGGGTGCCCTACATAAAAAAAACATCCTATGCTTATCCAGGTCATCCGAGATGCCCTCCAACAGCCACCCATATAGTTGTGAAATTGAGGGGCCTGTGTCCTTTGTTAACAATTCCATTAAAGGAATCTTTGCGAAGCCTGCCGTGCCTCTGGCTTTTTTAAGAAGAAAATCCCTTAGCTGAAAATATTTTTAAAAAATCCCAAGGACCAATATTAAATCTTTCCCTGACCACTTCAAAGGACGTGATATGGTCTCCAGCCAAAAGATACCCTATCTTACATAAGCCCCCCCTTTCCCACCTTGCCAAGCAATCATCTTGTAGAATCCTTGGAAGCTGAACATTCCTAAGCAAGGGGGTATAACTGCTGAATCTGCCCACCCTCAGTCTTTTCCGAATACACACCCAGTTCCGGAATGCAGTGATTCAGGTCTTGTACTGTGTTTTTTTAAATACCTCGGATCGTAAAATTTCAGCAGACAGCCATTAGCCCTTGCCCCTATCAGAATCTCAAATATTGAGGGGACATAGCCTGGGCCATTCCCTTCCCTAGGCGTATTACTAAATAAAGGGCCATAATATAGAAGTACGGCTGCTAAATAATATAACTTGAAATTGGATAGCCCTCACCCCCCTCTATCCCTAGGGAGGCACAAAAATGCATTTGACCTTCTGGTCCTGCCATAGGGCCAGATAAATCTAGCGTCCACCCTCTCGAGTAACTTAAACTAGTCATTGTGTATCTCCTTGGGGATTGTTAAAAAAATATGCAATAGTTTTGGCAGGATTATCATTTGGACAAGATTAAACCTCCCTATTATTGCAAGCTTCAAATTGTCCCATCAACTAAGATCTTTCTTAACTCTCCTCATTATGGGGGCAAGATTTAAAACTACTATAGTTTCAACCCTTATGTGATGTTTATTCCAAGATAAATTGCTTCATCGACAATCCTGCTAATGAACGCGGAGGTGAATCTGTTTATTTAAGACGTGAGTTTTAGTCCTATTCAACATAAAACCTGACAGACTCCCAAAAACGTCCGCTATGGTTTCCACAGAACACAGCGCTCTGTCAGGGTCGGTAGTAATTATAGCCGCTTCATCAGCATAGGCCAATATCTTAGTGTCCCAGAACAGAAGGCTGACAGGGTGAAATCAGTGGAGGCTTCCAGCCATCTGAGAAAGGGGTCTATATACAATGCGAACAACAAAGATAAGGAAGGGCACCCCTGTCTTGTTCCCCCTTCGATTTAAAACAGCTCAGATTCTTCCCCCATTATTCCCAATCGGGCAGTAGGACTGATGTACAATACCCATATTGCCTCAATAAATGATATCCCGAGGCCATTAGCCTCCACGATCTTCCAAAGATAATTCCACGACACCCTGTCAAAAGCCTTCTCGGCATCAAGAAGAGCAACCCCCATGGACTTTGCAAGGACCTCTGTGTCGTCGAATAATGAGATTACCCACCATACATGGCCTACAGCTCCCCTCCCCTGAATAAAACCATGCTGCCGAGCAGAGACAAGATGCTGCAGTACATTATTTAGCCGATTTGCAAAGATTTTGGAATACAATTTAGCATCACTATTTAAGAGTGTAATAGGCCTTTAGGAGCCCAGGACTATAGGGTCTTTACCTTTCTTTAAAAAAATAACATATTAGTGGTACGCCAAGAGCCTGGTGGTGCAGCCCCATCCCTGATTTCCTTAAGTACCCAAAGCATTTACTGACAGACCTCTTTGTAAAAACTTTGTAAAATTCTAGAGGAATACAGTCTGCTCCTTTAGCTTTACCTGGGTGACGGCCCTGGAGAGCCACCTGAAATTATTCCAGCGAAATGTCCGACCCCAATAAAAGTCTCTCCTCCTGGGAGACCCTCACCCTAGGTACAAAACCCACTTGTTCATCAGACACTTGGGGAACCCCTACAGGCGGGCCTTATATAAATCCTTACAGAATTCCCTCAAAGCCTGCCTGACCTCAGCAGGGTCTGAGACTACCATTTCTTGAATATTCCTAAACTGCCCTACATGCCCTGCAGCCTGCTGCTGTCTTGCCCTGACTGCCAGGTACTGGCCCACACTTTCTCTATATTCATAACACTCCTGTCTCTTGGCCAAGAACCTCCCCGTGATTTTTTCTGCAGTAAAATCATTCAGACATTCTTTAGTGATAGCAATTGAATTTAATACAGGAGGCCCCCCTGGCCACCGTGCTGATCTAGTCGGTCTCCAGAAGGCCAAGTTTGATAGAGTCTTTTATCTGTCCTTGCCCCCTCTTTTGTTTAGCTAGACTATACCACAGGGTTTCTGCCTTCGCTGAAGCCTTAAATCCGTCCCAAACCGTTCCTGAGAGAGCGCTACCCTTATTAATATCGAAAAATCCCACAATCCAGCCCTTCATGTAATTAACTTATTCTTGGTCAGATAAAATTGCCCTCTCAAACGTCCATCTCCTACATTCCTTTCTTAATCCTTTAAGAGAGAATTCCAGCACGACTGGATTATGGTCTGACATTACTCTGGGGAAAGGTTCCACCTAGGCCTCCTTGAGTAAGACCGGTGAGACAAAAAAATAATCCAGTCTGACAAACCTGCCATGGGGAGCTGAGTAATGAGTATATCCTGGCTCCTGGGCCTTCAAGCTAGGCCAAGCATCCACCAATCCTATATCTCTTAAAAGATTCTTCAGTGACCTCATAATTTGTGGTTTGCGCCCGAACTGGAAAGTATATTATCCCCAGAGGCTCCTCTAGACCCGTTTATATTTAAGTCCCCACAAACTACACATGGTGCTGACCAAGAGGGGTGTTCAATAGCTAGAAAATTCAATAAACCAGGATCATCTAAAACTGGAGCATAAACTGAACACAGCGTAAAAGAGACATTGCCTGCTTACCATTTAGTTATTGCCCATCCTCCATTCTTATCCACTGCATTTCTCCCCGGCGTTATAACATTCCCTTTCACTAAAATAGCTACCCCCTTAGTCCTGACATACTGGGTTGTGTGACAAACAACCTTTAACCCCAGAGAATTCAGCATATTGCTATAACTCCGTGCTCTTTGAGTTTCCTGAAGGCAATACACATCTACTTTTAGGATTTTCTCCTTTTAGCTCTGTGATTTAGCCCATAGATGTTAATAGTGGCGAGGTAAATTTTAACAAAGGAAGGAGAGAGAGAGACTATATGGATTCGTTCTCCCTGGGTAACGTTTACAAAACAAGAGGAATCCATAAAATTAAGGGTTGACGATGTCCCTACTGTGGTTGGGAGCACGTCTGGTGTTTTTAGGTACCCCTCACACACCAACAGGCCCCTTGGTGTCATGCTTCATCATCGGGGTCATCGTATCCCTCTACGGGATACGGCGTGCTGCGACCAGCGAATACGCGGGAGCACTCTTATGTCTATGTGTGGTGTATAGTGAGGGTTATTTAATCATATAGTGAGTGAGTGTGGTGGTGGGGTCGGGATAGTGAGTGGAGATTTAAAAAGGACCTGACTCGTGGGTGGACTCAAAAACTTTAATGGTTCCTCGAGTTGGTACTATTAAAAAAAGGTTGTAAGAGGATGAGCGTAGTATTATGTGCGCTGCCTCTGGGTGTGTGTCAACATGTTTCGATGTAAAAACATCTTCTTCAGGACAGGGTTACACAAAATCCCCACCTTACTCACGTTTTTCTAATTTGTGTATATACAAAAAAGTGATATTTATTAGTGAAGGTCTATTATTGTACCTAAACTTTAGCCGCTATTTTGCAGACCTGTAGAGAGAAAGGATAAAAAAAAAATTCTGGTAGTCCTTGCTTTCAAAAAAGACCATGGGTTAAATACATCCGTGGTATTGGTCATGCAGAAAAAGTGCGGTTTTTTATAAAAATGTTGTTGAAAACAAACATGGCACGAAGTGTTAATTCTACACAACTATTTTTAGCGTGCCTATTGTGAAAAATACTATTTCCAAAATATTCGAAAAATATTCGAAAAAAGAGGACACATACAAAACGAACACACATACAACATAAAGCACACACTCTAGAAACGGGCCATGTTTAGTGCCACCCGTATTTTGCAAAGGTGGTAAGGTAACTGTGCTGTAAACAGTGAGCCAGCTAAAACATACTGTAAAAATGGGAGTTCAATGCTCCATGAGACCGTGTCTAACGCAGGGGTTACCCGGGCTTCCTTGCTGCCTGTGAACATGAAAAAAGGAAAAGATATATACATCCTGCTGTTTATGCTGATTGGTACTTACAATGCCGTCTGGAAATGTCAGTTTCATTCAGTTACTCACGGGTCTATGAGGAGAATCCCTCTTCGCTGCCCCTTACGCCGGCTCCGTCGTAACTAAGAATGCGTCTTAGACGAGCCTTTTTATGTGCTGGGTACACGCCCAGGTTTATCTTAATTAGTGGCCGGTGCATGAGTATTTAGTCAATTATTCGCCGTGGAGCCCATATTTGGTCTACCGGTGATCAGCCTGTTGATTGCCGGGCGGCCGCGCGATTGTCTTACGCGCATGCGCATAACGGAGGCCTCACCGTGTCCCACGAGAGGGTGCGGCTCTGTCTCTGCGCATGCGCAATGCCTCAAAACCCGCGATGCGATGTTGCTGATGCTCTAAGAGGCTTGCTGTTTACAACGTGAGAGTCCGTCTCCGTTGAGCGCATGCGCATTGCAAAAAACCGGAAGAATTGATTTCAAACCCTTCGATTCACCAATTTATATTAAAAATATTAAAGTGGGACAGCATTTCGGCCCCTGTTATTAAATCCTGTTCTCTGCATGCTCATTTCATCCCGCTCATGTTCCTTCATTTTGCATGTCAGGCAAGCAAGGTGTAGGTAGTTTACTGCACGGTCCCTGGATGGATTATTTTTAGAGGTGTCTCAATGTACATTCAGTTTCTTAATTGCCCCCAAGGTATATCATCGTTGAGAGTGCTCCCGCGTATTCGCTGGTCGCAGCACGCCGTATCCCGTAGAGGGATACGATGACCCCGATGATGAAGCATGACACCAAGGGGCCTGTTGGTGTGTGAGGGGTACCTAAAAACACCAGACATGCTCCCAACCACAGTAGGGACATCGTCAACCCTTAATTTTATGGATTCCTCTTGTTTTGTAAATAGTGGCGAGGTGTCTCTGGTTACAAATGAGATTCAAAAATGTTTTCCTGCCAGGGACCTCTAGCTTCGGCAGGTGGATCACATTCAAGCTGGTGAATGTACTGATTACATGTTTGAGAATTTACCCATAGAAAAGATAGGAGAGTTGGAGATAAAGATTTACATTTGTAGGTTTATGAATAGTATTTTGTAGTACTATTGTAGTATTCCTAAAATTTAACACTATGAAAATCCTTTGCTCACAGAGGTGCTTTTTAGAATTTGGTGGAGAGTGTAATCTGTTGAAATGTACCCTCTCTTCCAAACTGATGGTTTGCCTGGCTGATTTACCAACAGATGGACCTTAAGTATATCAGCGAAGGAGACAACCCTGTCAGAATACTCCTTCTCTATTGCTGACATACTCCTCCGATGCCCCAATGGAGTAAAGGCCATCGGAAGTTTGGCGATTTCGACATTTAGAGTGGTTGAATGGACAGTTTTCACTTCTTCTTGATAGAGGGTAGTGAAAACTGAAAAATGACCCTCCAACCATGGGACACATCACGCATGGTGTGGGGGTCATTCGTATGTGTTTTTTCAAAAATAAAATCCCACTTTCAGATTTTGTTTTTGAGCATACAAAATAGTGTTAAAAGTTAAACGGATGCTACCTACAATTTGACAGTACCTTCTGTCAAACCTTTAATATATTGAAGGAACTGCTGTGATAGCGGGTCCTGCCAATTATAAGAGATGTCAACTGGGCCGGTAGACCCTTCTAGCATGCAGAGGATCCTCAGTAGGGTCAGAGTAAAGTATGCCATACCCACAGATTTTCCTCCGATCTACCCAGAGTGCAGGCATATAGTACTCGTAAATGCCCTTTGAGAATTCACAAAGTCTTTGACTTAGATGTTTGGTCTTACTTTAGACCAAACCTCTAAGTGTACCTTTGTGAATCAGGCCCAATGTGTCAAAAGCATGACCAGCTGAGAACAAAGTTTAAGGGAAATACAGCAAAAACGTTGGCCTTCCAAACAACATTGATAACATCCATCAGAGATTTTCCTGCTATTACTTTCAAATGTGCCCCAGTGCAGCGCTCTGGACCATAGATTACACATTAAGGATGTGCATGCCTCTCATTAAACACTGGGTAAGAACTAGAAAATATTTGAAGAATAGAGTAAGCACATATATCATTAGCTGGAATGAGACTGGGATTGCTATTTACCACTGCATAAGTGTATGCCCATACAGGCAGTTGCAGTCACTCACAGAACGCGCCTGCTAGGGGATCTCTTTCCCCTCTTAAAAGTGCAGGCTCATTGCTGCCTGCACAGTGAAATACAGAGTGGCTGCTTCAAAGCCGCTCCATTTTTCACTTGAATGCGCTGCCCTGGGTGTGGCACGAGTTCAGGTTTGCCCTGGGGGCATCGCATTCAATTTAATAGGGCACACTTTCCCTGTTTGCTCCTGGCACAAACAGGGAAAGTGCGCCCTACCCATAAAACAGACCCCTGAGTTTGTTTTCTTATTTGTAAAATTATCCTGAAACAGAGGTCACAGTATACAAAACTTACATCTGATATTATTTATTTCCTATTGTATGGCTAGCCGCTAATAGACAACCAACTATATTGTCCTTCAAATATCCAGATTTGAGAACTCACAGAATAGCTTCCTACTCGTTTTACAGGACAGCAAAGCACTGCATGTTATTCCATGCCAACAATATGCAGCTGAGACTAAAAGACTTACCAGCTAAGAAGATTATGTTTTCCTCCGAAAATCTTTCTGTTTTGGTGCCAATTACATCGTTTTTGTATTAGCAGTCTTCTAAAGAATAATATGTCTGCTGAAATTTCTCTCAGAGCATAGTAGTTGCCACCAAGGGGCTTATGAATTACTTCCTTTTAATTCAGATGTTCAAAAGAATGTGTTTTTCTTTCAAAATGTTCCAAATTCTGCATTGCTGCTTTGACAGCAAAAAACGAAATGCCCTTCAGGAATCCGAGTGTTTTCTCTTCTCTTACTAAGTGATAGAGTGATGTGTGTTGTTTAGCGACAGTTATCAAGAGTACTATTTAACTTTGAACTGCTAGCAAGCCGAAAGCAATGTGTTTCCCCCATCTTGCTGCTTATGCTAAATCAGTACCAACATTTTAATAAATGAAAAACTGATGTAATTGTCATGAAAGTTACACCCATTTAATAAATAAAACGACTTTTGTAGCGCACCCTGCATCAGATTTTGCGATGCAGGGCGCGCTACGAAATTCGTTTTATTTATTAAATTGTTTACTTAACTTCAATTATCCATACTCCGGTTTTTAGCACTCCCCATCCTGCCCCTCCCCCGCCCCGCCTCTCCGTCCCACCGAAACTCCCTTCACGGGCCGTGGCTGTAAACCCATAGTAAATGTGTGTGTCTTAGTCAAAGGCAGAATTCATGTTGTCTATGATTATTCATCCCTGCAATGTATCTCTACTCCCAAAAACTAAGGGCCTGATTTACAGTTTGGTGGAGAGGGTGCTCTGTTGCACGTCCAACAGAGTACCCTGTTCGCCAAACTGACAGTCTGCTTTCCTCATTTAGTGCCTGATTACGATGACTGTAGGACCGCCATCGACAGCCCGTTGGGGGGGTCCCACCGCCATCCTAATACTGATTACTGCCCCCCACATTAGGATAGCGGGCAGATGGTTGGCGGTCGGAGAGAACGACCATCACGGATAGGTCCATCGGAGGGACTTGTATCCCTACAACAGTGGCAGTGCCTGCCAGGCACTACCGTAGGGATTACAATGTCCCTACTTGCCGGCCATTTCATGGTGGTTTACCCGATATGAAAAGGCAGGCTGAAAGGGACATTGGGGCTCGTAGTGGGCCCCCTTCCTCCCTGGCCCTCCAACATGGCCCCACGCCCCCCAACATATGCCTGCACTATGTGGCAGGCACTGCATGGTGCCTGCCACATAGTGCAGGGATATGCCCAGAGTGCATATTTTCTACTGCGGAGTGCGCTGCAGCCCGCAGCATCAGCTGCAATACAAAATAAACACTTTGTTACCGCCTTAAAGGTGGCCGCTTCGTCTTTCAGGGTGCGGCACCACTTTCAGCTTGTCGGGCGGTCCCGTTTCCCACCAGGATTGGAATTGGAATTAGAATTGGAAGTGGAATTGTAAAGCGCCTTGCTACCCAGGGGCGTCCCAGCGCTGGACTCGAGGAATTAGCTAGGGAACGAGCCAGGTTTTCAAGAGCTTACGGAATTTGGATAAGTTGGCTTCCCTGCGCATGTTGAGTGGAAGGGAGTTCCAGAGCTTGGAGGCATTGTACGGATGGTGGTCAGGTGTAAGTCTGACCGCCATCCTAATCAGGCCCCTAGAGTCAGGTGCACCATAAGTATTTTGTCAATAGAACCCTTTTTGTCTCCATTGACGGAATACGACGACCAGACAGAGTAGGGGCAATCAGAGGAACGGCTTTACACAATCTGCCCCTGTTAGGGTGGATGATGTAAGTACTTTTCTCCTGTCCATCACTGCAAGGAAAAACCTGGAGGTAAGGAACAGGAAAAAACAATATTGACCACCGAACCCTGAGAGAAATTTCTCAGGTTGTGGGTATCATTAGTTTTTTTTTCAAAAACAAACTTCCGCTTTGGGAGTTTGTTTTTGAAAAACAAACCCTTTTGAAACATTTGATAGACGGCTGCCATGACTGATAGTTCCAGTTATCAAACATTTTATACTTTGACAGTACCCTAGGGTCACCTCTACATCTGAATTGTAAACAGACTCTGTGTCTCCAGTTTACTCACAGCAAGGTACAACTTGTTTTAACTTGCACAAGGAAATAAAAAAATAGCAGGGGATTATGAATTTGGTGGTCCTGGAGTGGGCTGACACACCAGAGCCCTACTCCACGACCGCCAAACTTGGCCGCCAGCCACCCGCCAGTTTACATGTAATCTTGTGGTCTTCGGGCAGTCCTTTGGTGTTTTCCATTGTGGTTCCTATTAAAAAGCACTGCAATGTGAATGCCAAAGCCGTTCCTGCACGGCATGGACTGTAAAGTCCATGCTGTGCAGGAACTGGGGTTAATGCACACAGGGGAGAACGGCATGTGCACCCCTGCATGCACAACATGGCACTCAGGCAACAGGGGACCCCTTTGTTTCCTCTTTGCCACAGTTTTCATAGAGGGCTCACCACCAGGACAACCGTGGCAGAGAGGAAACTCATAATAAGTTTGGCAGTGCCGCAGTGGCACTGCCAAGCACATTGTGGCTTCAAGACCACTGTAACACCGCCAGTGATCTCTGATCTCTGGCGGTTGTGGCAGTCCCATGGCGGTTCGACTGTCCAATTTGTAATAGTGCGGTCGGACCGCCGGTGCGGCAGTGCCCGCACTGCCACCATGGTTACGGCAATCCATCGGACCTCCATAGTCATAATTAGGCCCTAATTCACACAGCATGTTTAGTTTTATTTTTAATATTCCATGTTCACAAACAATGTAATCAACTACTAATTTAATCTACATGCAAAAAATGAAATGCAAACTCATACATTGACATGAAAGAAAAACAAAAGACTAGGCAGATGCAAATGGACTATTCAAAAAACTACTAAGCAATACAATGCACATCTGTTTACAAAGATGAACCACTGGCATGCCAGCATATGGATACCAGTTTCAATAATACAAAAGCAACTTCTTTTATCTTTATAATGTGTAAAGTTCAGCAATAGGAGATGAAGCCATAGAACAGAGCAGATATAATTTTAATAAAGTAGAATACCACAATTTTTTAATCATCCAGTTCACCTCCACAGAAGTAACTATTACAAGAATCACTAGCTATCCCTTCCATGGAAAATTAGCAAACATTAATTACCAATATCGTTGTATACATATCAGAAATGAACAATGCTAAATAAGGACTGAATGGACTGTAACATAAAGCAAACGAATTGCTAAAAGTTGAGTCCACTTGGTAAAAATTGAGCTTTTTTATTGTAGACTTAGAAGATCTTTCTGTTGGGTCTTTGTAGGAATCCATAAGGCCTCATTTAAAATTTAAAGGATGGGCTGTCACAGAGTTTGGGGGCCTCATGGTACATTGTAGTAAATGTAGAGGGGGGTTGGGCTAGTGACAGGAAAAAAGGGCATACTTATTACTAAATTGGAGGGGTTTATGGATGAGTAAGGAGAGGATTAGGGCGGGGCATGCCTCTGCTCTCAAAATAGTAAAACTGTTGCTATTCACAAACTGCACTTCTAAAGATACTGAAGCCAAAATGGGTCCCAAAGTAGTAGTATATTTCTCTAGTTCACAACTAGAGTACGTCCAGCGCCACATATGACCAAACACTGGTACTGCAATAACCTCCCATGGAAAGTAAATGAGGTAGGGACTTAAAAAAACCTCCTATAGGAAATAATATTGAATTAAATCAAATTTAAAATAGTGAAAAATCCAAATAAATATGTTTGTGTTAATAAAAATCTAAAAAGAAATATTTTTTATGATTAACTATAAATTACATTAACAACATTTTTTGAATTTATAAATGAATGTAACAATACGTTTTATTAAAATAAATATATACATTATTTTTCATTAATTCTATTCATTGCTTTTAATTACCATTCATGAACAATAAAGAATGCAGTTTTTTTACTGTCTTTGGGAATTAGATTTCGAATTCAAACTTCAGAAATGTTTCTAAATTGTAAACTCAATGAAAGATTTTTTTGAGTGTAAATTTCTTTATTGAGTTTTTATCATAGCAAACAAGCCTCAAAAGATACACATTACCACTAAAGCGATATTTGACATTGTAAATTGACTATTTAGACAACACGAAAGGTATTATTAGCCTATGAGTGTAGGAACCATAGTCCCAATTACAAGGAATGCCTGATACCAGTCCCCTGGACAAAGCAAGATGTCTGATGGTACGGCGCACATCTCACGCGCAAACTTCGTCACCTTCAGGTCGGGGCTCGGTGTCCGTATCATCTGTGGTGGGCTGTTCTAGTAGGTTTGACTGGAGGGGAGACCATATATCTCGTGGATGGGAGGAATGTGGCAAGAGGTCGGCATACATGTGTAATTGTTCTTGGCAATATATAAGGTCTTTTAGCCAGTCTTTAAAATTGGGAGCTCTCCCTCTACCCCATCTGCAGACTATTTGTCTCTTTGCAAGAAGGAGCGCCAGGGAGATGTATCTCCCCACTGAGGCGGCCAGGAACTCAGTGTATCCCAGGAGCGTAACTAGGGGATCATTGGGAACGTGTAGTCCGGTCATCCGGTTAAGCGCTGTCAGCACTTCCGTCCAGTGGCTCGAATGGGAGGGCAGTCCCAAGCTAAGTGTCTAAAATCCACCCCCTCATATCCAGAATGATCACAGAGGTCAGTGTCGTGGAGGCGAAGGCGCTTCAAGCGTGTGGGCGTGTAATAGAGGCAGTGTATGTATTTGTAGTGGATGATGCGCAGTCTTCTGCTGGCCGATATTTAACCAGTCTGTCGGCAACAAAAGGACCACTGGTCATCAATAAGGGGGGAGTCGAGTTTTTCCTCCCAGTGGGACCATGCCGACGAGGGGCAGCGTGTAAGAGAGATAGGGATCATGCTTGACCCTAATAATAAGGATCATGTTTGCCTGGGAAACAGTACTCAAAATCAAGTTTCTGCCTTAATAGAGAATGAACAGAGAATTAGTATATTTGAGGGAGAAAAGGAAAGCACGTCTAGGAATCCTGATTAAGTACCAAGTATCCCATGGTCTAAAGTTGCCTTAGAGGTAATTGGTCCATTGGGCCAGTTAGGAGTGGATAAGAAAGTCATGTTCTTGCTCATTGACTACACTTCCAAGTGGATCAAGCATGAGTTTGTATCAGACGCAAAAACAGGTGCCCTCATTGAGTTTTTAAGAAGTTCATTCACTAGTAAAGGTGTACCAGATACCTTAGTCGCTGGAAAAATGTAATTTTCTCTTCATGTGAAATTGAAAAGTTCTTAAAAAATTCAGGAATCAAACACGAAGGTACCAACATTGGTGCTTCTATAACCACTGAGCTAATTGCAAAGTCTGTTCAGATGATTATCAAACACATTCAATTTGCCCATGACAACAATCTGGATGTGGACAAAACTATAAGGGATGGTATTTGGACATATCACACGTCTCCCATTGAAGGAATGAGAATCTCCCCTTTTTCCTCCTTCAGAGGGAGAGATCCTTGGTGTCACAACAATCTGCATGGTACTACTCCTTGGTAATTTTCTGTCAATACCCTGGGCATATGTGTTGATAGATGTTTTCCGTTAGCTATAAGAGATATATATACGCCTTGCATGAAATGTTCTATACCTTTTTTTTCATATTTTATCTACCGTTGGGGGTTCCCCTCCCTTTCCCCTCTCTCCTTAGTTTCCATACGGAGCTCTCTCACATTGTATCAATTGTACATCTCATCTAGTGAGTTCCAGGAAGATCACACGCTTTGTACCAGTTTGTTATCTTCTCATGTTGTCGAAGGGAAATGTGTTGTAATTTTCCTTCCATCTTTTCCTCCACCTCCTTTGGTATGTTCCTCCTTGTTTCCCCCCTCCCCTTTGGTATGTTCTGCCAGAGCTTGCCTTAGAATGTTGGCATCCCTCTGGCAGTCTTGGAGAGTGGGTGACAGAATAAAGTTCACTTTGACTTACCTCTGCTTCAAAGGTTCTTATTTACAACACTGTCCTGTTGAGTAGTGTGGCATAGCAATAATACAACATGTGTGGGGGTAGTATGCTGGAAGAGGGCATGTAGTGGAGTCATAATGGGGGCTTCTGCGGGAAGCACAGGGTGAGGGCCTTAACATCTTGCCGCAGCCTAATGTAAAAAAATTGTTCCATGGAGGTAGATAGGGTAGTGCCAAAGAATTCCTCATTGGTACATAATTTACCATTAACATAGAGCTTACCCCAGGACTGAATGGAGAGCATACTGAGGAGCTGATGGCAGCCCCCTTCTTGCGTAAAAGGAAGATCGAGCCTACCTAGTAGGGGTAGCAAGGAGGAATAAAGGATAATTGCCTGGATGCGGCGGGCTAGGACTCACCAGGCGTTGGTGGTGTAGTCTACTGTGGTGGAGGCAAGGTGTATGGGAATGGTGGGTGCACTTAGGTAGGCGGAGCAGGGGGTCGGGGTCATATACCTGTATTCGACCGCAAGGTGAGGCATATAAGGGGGCGGTTACTCAGTATACCACAAAGTGGGCCTGAGCACAGTAGAAGTATAGTTCTAAGTCTGGAATTTCAAAGCCTCTGGCATCAAATGGCTGATTGAGTGTGTCCCAGCATTATAGCGTGAGCAGCCAGACACCCCAATAGGATACTGTAACAACCCTGTGGATCAGCATAGGACCCAGTGGAGATGTAGGGGAGTGTGCGGTTGACCAGAATTACAGTGCCATGCGCATAAGTGTAGTATGAGGAGAAGCATCTGCAGGTCGGCCAGTGGGATGCGAATGAAGCTGGGGCTGTGGGGCTGAGAGGTGTCTCCTGAAGTACAGTGCAGTGGATATTGTGGCAGTCTAGGTAAGAGAGGATGTGCCGCCGCTTACGGGGGTCTCCCAGGCCTCTCATGTTCCATGTCAAGAAGTAATACTAGGGGGGGCTAGGTGGGCTCTCCATGGTCATATGTTGGGAGTGCTGTGGCGAGTGTTAGGCACATGTCTCGTAGGGCCTCTAAATTGGTCAAGCAAGAGTGTGTCAAGCAGCGGTAAGTGTCGTGAAACAAAAACACCCTCCTCCCCCACCCACATCAGCAGCCCAATCCTGCTGTGTCGTGTTGCCCTCCCTCCCATCCCCAATGCCACGTGCTACATGCTCCCAACAGGGGAGGGTGGATGCAGGGCAGTGAAAACGCGAAACCAGAACAGTGTAGGGGTTTCCTGAGTGGGTAGCCACCAGAGGGCGTTCCGGAATCTCCTTACAGCTGGGAGGGTGCTCGGGGGATATTGATAGAGAGTCTCATCTATCCCAAATGTTCTTTGGTCAGCTGCATCAGTGGAGGAGCGGCTATGACGTCCGCAGGTAAGGTCCGGCATCCGCCGCACAGCAGTCTATGATGAGGAGCGTAGGTGTCCCGGTGGTGAGCCAAGGGGGATCAACGGCCGTGAGTGTTCCCATGTGAAGGTAGTTTTAGAGATCTCAGGGTGGGGTAAAGTGTTCACTCTACATCTGTTGTGCCGCCCTCGCCAACAAACCGAGTGGATGGGGAGGCCCGGTCTGCAGGTCTCTTGGGCAGGGTCTTGATAAAGCCATGAACATGCTGAGGGTTGGTGAAGAAATGTTGCTTTCCTTGATGTGTGACTTCAAGGCGTGCAGGGAAAAGCATAGCGCAGGCAATGTTCAGTTGTTGAAGCTTTTTCTTCACTGGAGAAATTTCCAGCACCCCTCCTGGACAGCCAAGGTGAAGTCCGGGTATAGTGAGACCACCGTGCCTTCGAGGAGGACCTTTACCACGTTCCCTGGTAAATCGTAGCATGACATCCCGATCCTGATAGTTGAGGAGCCTCGCAATGATGGGTTCAAGAGGGGTGCCAGGGACAGGGCGAGGGGCCAATGAGCGATGTGCCCTCTCGATGATGAAGACTGTCGAAAAGGCCTCTCTTCCAAAGGCTGCAGTAAGCATGCGCTCTACAAATTCCTCCATTCTGCCCGTGGTGGTGGATTCCGGCACCCCTAGAATCCGCAGGTTGTTGCGTCTCAAGCAAGATTCTAAGTCTTCATTTTTGGCAGCAATGACCTTCAGAACCCTCTACATGTCAAGCGCTTTGTCCACCGTCGTGGTGGAAGTATCTTCCAGGTCGGAAATCAGGTGCTCCCTTTCTTTAATATGCTCCTCATGGGCCTTGCTTTTGTGAGTGAGATTGTCCATACGAGCATTCATAGCATTCATCTTGATCTCTATGGAGGGTAGACTGGATTGGATGACCAGTAGAATTGTTTTCAGGTCCTCCGTGGATGTGGACTGCTCCAGAGCGGGGGCGCCGGCTTGCTCTCCCTCCATGTCTACCTGTGTTCTCGTGGACTTTCGGGCTTCAAAGTTAAGCTTGGGATGTTTAATGTCAGTTCTTCTCATGGCGAAGGGTGCGACTCAGTGGATGGCAGGTGTGCGAGCATGCCCTCTGGGTTGTCACCCTGTGCAGCAAGAAGGTGGACGTGGTCCGTTGCGGGCAAACACGTGCTATTGAGGGTTTGCAGTCATACCCATCTGGCAGCGTGTGGAGACCCAGGGAGATGGGTATCACAGGTGACAGGCAGATCCTGGTAGGCTCAGGTGGCTAAGGCTCCACAGTAAAACTAAAGGGGATGATGGACGGAGTGTTGAACATTGCAAGCACTCACCCCCAGTCAACTGATCTGGGTTAAATCCATCATCATTCTTTAGCTCCCTCTGCCACCCCAGTTCAGACATGGCCATATGCAAATCCGTTGGACCCTGTGCCTCATGGAAATAGTCCAGCCCGAACTGCCAAGCCATGTCTTCCCTGGACGGGAAACAAGCATCCTGGGACCGGTTTCTGGCTAATCAGCTGTCATCAGCCAGGCTAGCTTGAATCCAGTGGCAAAGTCAGCAAAGGACCGACGTCTGGGCATACCTGCCAACTTAGGGCGAACAAAGCAAACCCAAAGGGGATGATGGACAGAGTGTTGAACATTGCAAGCACTCACCCCTAGTCAACTGAGCCGGATTAAATCCATCATCATTCTTTAGCTTACTCCACCGCCCCAGTTCAGACATGGCCATATGCAAATCTGTCTGACCATGTGCCTCATGGGAACAGGCCAGCCCGAACTACCAAGCCATGTCTTTCCTGGACCGGAATCAAGCATCCTAGGACCGGTTTCTGGCTATCAGCCGTCTTCAGCCAGGATAGCTTGACTCCAGTAGTGTAGAGAGCATGGGACTCACGTCTGAGCATACCCATCCCACTCGGGGTGACAAATGCAAAACAACAGTTGATGGACAGAATGCAGAACAATGTCATACATTCACCCCAGTACAGAGATCTGGGCCTAAATCCATCGTTTTTTTGCACTCCACACCACCCCAGTTCAGACATGGCCATATGCAAATCAGCCTTGACCCTGTGCCTCATGGGAACAGTCCAGCCCGAACTGCGAAGCCATGTCTTTCCTGGACCGGAATCAAGCATCCTAGGACCGGTTTCTGGCTATCAGCCGTCTTCAGCCAGGATAGCTTGACTCTAGTGGTGTAGAGAGCATGAGACTCACGTCTGAGCATACCCCTCCCACTCGGGGTGACAAATGCAAAACAACAGTTGATGGACAGAATGCAGAACAATGTCATACATTCACCCCAGTACAGAGATCTGGGCCTAAATCCATCATTTTTTTGCACTCCACACCACCCCAGTTCAGACATGGCCATATGCAAATCAGCCCTTACCCTGTGTCTCATGGGAACAGTCCAGCCCGAACTGCCATGCCATGTCTTTCCTGGACCGGAATCAAGCATCCTAGAACCGGTTTCTGGCTATCAGCCGTCTTCAGCCAGGATAGCTTGACTCAAGTGGTGTAGAGAGCATGGGACTCACTCCCGGATACGCTTCGTGTTTAGCTAGAGCCCTGTTACTCGTTCCGGGTCACGGTGTGGTGTCGTCCGAGGAGAGAGTGGCGTGTTCACCATTTTTGTCGTGTTTCAGCGTTTTCCTTATCTTTTGTGCAGTCAGTCAGAAGCCGTGTGCTTCGTTTTTTGCTTCCTTTGTGTCTTGTGGCTTCTTCTCATGATTGTGAGGAAATTCTTGTTTGTTTATTCCGATTTGTATCAGATAATAAAAGCAACTCGCTTTTCCTTTTAGTGAAGTTATATTGGTGTAGACTCTTAGGGGTTGCTGTATGGTTGTCCTTGTGATATTAAACAAGGTCTTAGTACATAGTACATGCTGCTGGTGATTATATTAGTTCCAGACTACTTACTAGGTTTATTAGGTAAGCTTATAGACCTAGGTCATTAGTTCAGCCTTTTTGTTAGCCTATCGTCTTCTTATGGTTTCTTCTTCCTTCTTACAGGAACTAAATAAGAAACACTTTACAGCTCATTTATACCTTCCCTGCATCTAGATAGTACAGTCTATTGCTTGTACCCTGCAATTTGAAAGGTATTCCATTAGGACATCAACAATCCTTTGATAATAGCTCAGGGAAGGGACTATAATAACCTTCTGCTTTCTCTTACTATAGTTCCGAACAGAGAGAAGTAAAGTCTGAATACTGCTCCCGGAGAAGATTGCAGAGTGTGGTTTCTTTCCCTACTACCCTTGTTTTGTTCCCCTGTTTTCCCCCTCATTACCATTTGGGGGTTAGCATTATATCCTGACCCCCGGGGGTGATAGGGGTGAAGCAGGGTGTCTAGCATCGAGACTCCAGGACACTCCCGAGACAATAGGGTGCGTGCATGACAATATGTCTGGGAATACCCATTCTAATTAAGGAGACTTACTCAAACAGCACAAGTGCATGAAAGTCACATCTGCAAGAACTAAAAAATAACTAGATTTTGTAACACAGAAATTAAAGAAGGATTTTTGCTAGAGTCAAATGTAGAGCCTGGGGACCTCAATCAGCACCCCTGTGGGCTGTCTGCCAGATGCCACGGCAGAAGAGGCTATGGCCTCCATTGCCCTGGCATAGGAATGTCTGACCTATTTAGTGATCCTCAGCTATCTAGCAGCCATCTGTAAGCTGTTACTAGAGTTGGAACATCAGTAGTTCCTCTGTAGGCAGAGGGAGATGCTGAAAGGGAGGTGCACCATGTTGTTTGGACGCTGCTTGGCATTCCAATTTGCTTTCCAAACTCAAACTCCCAAAGTGGAAGATAGGTTTGAGAAGAAACAATCAATGGCTCTGATGCACAGGGGGAATTTTTTTCCCTGTGGCTGAGGATCATTAAATGATTCCTTGCCTTCACCACCATGGCTTACATGGCAGTCCCTGGCAGGCAAAGATAGTGAATATTGTTCTACCCTGGCAAAGCAGTGCATAGGTTACCGCATCAATGTCTTCCACAAGTGGAACCTGCTGAGTCCCTTAGTTGGAATCCATACAATTCTCTCACCTATAGGTGGGAAGCCAGAAGTACAGATTTAGCAAGATAGATGAACCACAAATCTATGACAGTTCACACGCTCTGCCAAACTCTAAATGACCGCTTGCATTTTCAGTTATGTAGTGACATTTCTTTTCTGTGTGCCCCCCATGACATTTTGCCTTTTTGGACGTTGTTACCTGTAAGGAAGCCCACAGTGGAAGGGAAGTAATGGAGGTATTCATTGTGAGAAAGCTAACTACGGATGGGTGAAATGGGATCTCACACTTTAATCCTAAAGCAACACACATTTAATATAAATAAATTGAGGATTTTGCATTAAGAATATTTGGGTTGGTGTCTGACAATTATGTTACAACATTCAGGTACTTTCCAAACCCATCTGGCCAGAGCTGGGAGAACTTGGTGAATGGCTCATTATAAGCATGATTAGGTTCAATAAAAGGCTGGAAGGTTGTCTCTTATACAGACTTCTTCACAACGGTTGTTGAAAGGTGCATTCATCCTAGTGCACCGTTTATCTAATTTCATTGGATTTTTTTTTTTTTAAACAAAATTTTATTGGTTTTACACAACAACAAAAAACAGATGACAGTGGTATCACCATTTGCCCGTTACTTATCAAAGGTTCCGTCATCATACATCACATGTCAATGCCCTCACCTTCTCTTTCCCTCCACCCCCTCTACCCCCACCCCCCCATGTCAGTGTGCCTCAAATGGTACTCCTGCGTTGCGACATAAGTCTGCGTGGAACTGCAAGTGACTCCTCCCAGACCTAAACCAGTAACACCCACTCTGAGACGGGGTCTGAACGTTGGATAGACCTGTGCTTGCAACTCCTTCCAGCCGCCACCACCCCAGTGCAAACATTCAGTCCCTCAGCCGTCAACGGATGCGTAGGCCTATTGCGCTATTCCCCCTGTAGATGCCCCCGCCCTCCCCGCCACCATCACTTCCTCAGGGCCTGCTTGTGCCTCCGCCTCACTGCCCTCTGCTGCGTTTGACATTAATTGTAATTCTACCACTAGCGCACTCCACGCCCTGGCTGTTTCTAGTGCTTTATCATTGGCTGCGCGAGCGGCTAACTGTAAGCGGAGGGTCCCCTCACTAGAAGCCATTGCTGGAAACACCCCCGCCATCTCAGGAAGCTGGGGCCCCCCCTGGACTTCCAGTGTAGGGTGAGCTCCCTCTTGGCTAGGATCAACCCCAGATCGATAAATTTACTGGTAACTTTCGTGGAGGGAGTGTGCGGGAACCAAAGCAGGAGGCAAGCTCCCATGTCTACTTCAACTTGGCGTCCAGTAATCTCATTCAGACAGGTAACTACATCAGCCCAATACGAACCAAGCCCCATACAGGCCCAGAACATATGTCCAAAGTCAGCACCCTCCGAGTTACAACGAGGGCATGCCGATTGCGTCCCACCGAAAACCCGCTGGATCTTGGCCGGCGTCCAATACGCCCTATGTAGAGTGTAGTATTGGACCAATTGGAATCGAACATTTCGCGTGCCCTTCCAGGCCCGGCGCACAAGTTGGAGCCAAGTCGTCTCCGGGATCCGTCGGCCCAGGTCCGTTTCCCAGCATTCCCGCAGCTTGTCTAACGGTGGGGGGCCATCCAGCGCCAATCTCCTATATAAACAAGTAATGGCCTTGAAGGTACCAGCCGCCATCACGACATATTGACAGCCTAATGACGTAGGAGGTTCCGCCAATCCCTTCCTCCAGCGTCCCTGAATCGCAGCGACCAGAGCCGCGTGGAGTAGGAAGCCGCCTCTCTGCAAGTCAAAAGCCTCCCGCAGGTCGGAGAACGATAACAAGACACCATCCCTGTACAAGTCCCCTATCATGTGGACCCCATTGTCCTCCCAAGTGGCCAGCCCTGACCAGTCCCCGCCATGCGGGAGGGCCGTACACATACCCAAGGGGATCTCCGGCGCATAAGGAATATGGATGCCAGCCCGCTTTTGACTACGAAGCCAGCAGTGGCGGAGAGTACGTTCCTCCAGAGATAGCTGGTCCAGACGGAGTCCCTGCTGAAGTAATATGAAAGACAATACATGTCGCTGTATAATTCTGCCCTGCAGGCCGTCAGGACCCCTAAATTCCCGCGCCACTGCCTGCGTAAGCCACTGCAGCTGTGCCGCCAGGTAGTACCATTCGAAATCCGGCACAGCCAGACCTCCCTCCTCCCGTGATCTAAGTAGGGTGGATAAAGCCACACGCCTCCTGCCAGAGCCCCAGAGGAATCCTATCACCATCGACCGCAATGTTCGAAAAAAGGAGAGCGGAATCCACACCGGCAGTGTGCAGAAAAAATAGAGCAAGCGCGGGAGGACCACCATCTTCAGTAAAGCTATTCGTCCGGCCACAGACAAGGGAAGGGTACGCCAAAATCCAATATTGCCTATGATGCCTCTCAACGCTCTGCCCACATTCCCCTCATATAGGGACGCATGGGTATGATAAACGTGAACCCCGAGGTACGGTAGACACTCCGGCTCCCAGCGTAGTTCCCCAAGCTCTGTGGGCCGTGCACACCGAGGAGTCAGGGGGAACAGGCAGGTCTTGGACCAGTTAACACAGAGCCCCGATAATGCACCAAACTCCCGGAGCAAGGCCCGCGCTCCCCGCACCGAGGTCTCCACGTCAGCCAGGTACAGCAGGAGGTCGTCGGCGTACAGAGAAATGTGGTGTTGAACACCACGCAACAGCACCCCCTCGTAGTGCCGTCCCTGTCGCGCCCGCGCCGCCAAAGGCTCAATCGCCAAAGCGAAAAGGAGCGGAGACAGTGAGCAACCCTGCCTAGTACCCCTCGTCACTGCACATGCCGCGGAGATCGTACGGCCCGTGCGGACCCTAGCGGCAGCAGATGCATATAGCAGCTGCGTCCACCGGACGAAACCGTCCCCCAACCCGAACCGGCGCAGCACACAGAACAGGTACGGCCATTCCACGCTATTGAACACCTTTTCGATATCCACCGAAAGGACAGCCGCGTCTGAAGGACCCTCCCCCTCAACGTCCATAACCCGTATCAAACGCCGTATACATGCCGAGGTGCTCCGCGTGGGGATAAAGCCCGCCTGATCCGGGTGCACGAGGGCACACATGTGGGCCGACAGTCGCATGGCCAGAATCCTGCTCAGCACTTTATAGTCCACAGTGAGCATCGAGAGCGGACGATATGCCGTTCTTGCCGTGGGCTGGCCGCCCTTCTTCAACAACGGCACAATAATTGCCTCCCTCGTAGACTCCGGCAGCCTACCCAGTTCCCACGCCTCTCCATAGACCTGCAACAACCGAGGTGTCAGAAGGTCAAGGAATGCAGCATAGAACTCCACCGGGAGACCATCACCCCCCCGGTGTCTTCTTCCGGGCCATGTGCTTAATCACAGCCTTGATCTCCCCCTGTGTAATAGCAGCACCCAGGTCGTCCCCCTGCTCCGGTGTCAGCTGCGGCAGCTGGGCCTCCTCTAAGAAGGCATCCAATCCCTCCGGAGGCAGCGACAGCCTACTCCGATATAACTCCGAATAATATGCCAGGAACTGGTCATTAATTTCCCGTTGGGAGTAAACCAGCGCCCCAGTAGGCGTGCACAGGGATAGAATCGGCAAGTTCCCAGAATGAGGATTCGCTAACCACGCCAGCAACGATCTGGCACAATCCCTCTCGGCGTGGGCCCGAACCATGTACTCCCGGTAGTCATGGCAGCGAAGCCTTTCCACTTGCACGGCTACCCGTTCCCTAGCCGCCAACACTTCCTCCCTGTCGCCCCCCGTCGTGTGGTTAGCCCTCTCTACCCGTCGGAGCGAGTCCTCCTCCTGCTCCACGTCAGCTAGCAGCGTTCTACGCACCCCGGCCGAGGACGAGAGGCACGCGCCTCGCACCACCACCTTGAAGGCATCCCATTCGATCGCCCTGGCCGTTGCGGTGCCCGCGTTCTCCTGAAAATAGCGCTCAAGGCATTCCTGCAACTCCGCGCGAGATACCGGATCCTCCAGCAACAACGGATTCAGCCGCCATGTGGGTATCGGTTGCCATTGTCTAGACCAAAGGATCGTCCTCGCCAAGTATTTGCTACTGCATGTTAGTTCCTGGGCCCCAGCCGTGCAGAGAATGGCGTCAAGGCGGACGTGGAGATCGTGTGGCGTGGAGTAAAACGAGTAGTCCCTGTCGGTGGGATGGAGCGTATGCCAGGCGTCCAGAAGGCCCCACTGCTCTTGCCAGGTCCTCCGGGCTGTGGCCACCCTGCGCACTACCGATTGAGCCAGCGGGGGATGAGAGTGATCCAAATCCACATCCACCACCGAATTAAAGTCCACCCCCAGGAACACCGTGCCGATCAATAGGGACGCCAACCTCTTTGAAAGCGCCGAGAAGAACGCAGCCTGGTCAAGATTAGGGACATAAACACTGCATAGCGTGACGTCCCGGCCATCCAGTCTCCCCAACACCGCAACGAACCTCCCCTCTGAATCAAACTCCGTCGTCATGGGTTGGAAGGGAACACCCGCCCGAACCCAGATCAACGTCCCTCTAGCATGAGCGGAGTAGGTAGTGTAGAAAAGTTGCCCCCTCCAACGCCGCTGCAGCGCTCGCCCCTCTGCCAGAGTTAAATGCGTTTCCTGCAAAAAAGCCACCTGAACCCCCCTACGCACTAGATATGCATGCACCTTATACCTCTTACCCATGGAGTTGAGCCCCCGCACATTCCATGTAACATATTTCAGTTCTAACTTAGCCGCCATCAGTAGGTCTATAGCGGCGGTCGAACCACAACAACCCTAGCGGCAGACTGACAAACCCCTGCAACACCCAACACCCCCAACCAACCCCCAACCCACCCTCCCCCAAAACAGGCGCCAAACAGTTGTTACCCATCCAAACTCCAACCCCCACGAATGAGGGAAACTCTGGAAAGCACCAGAGACTCACAGGTTACGTGAGATAGAGGGGATGGCTCAACACCCTCCGGCCGGACAGCCAGAGACCAAACACACCGGGATGAGCCGATCCCAATTAAGAAGGGACCTCTCCTCCTCCTCCCTCCCCAGTAGCACCCCCGCCCAATCAAAAACACAGTGCCATGGGGTTTCCGTCAGCCCCGTCAACTCCCCGGTAAGGTAGGAAAAAGGAGCCACACCCAGCACCCCGGAAGAAAGGACTCCAGTAACCATGGTGCAGATACCCCCACAGTTCGGGCTCCCCTCCTTACTGTTCCTTGCTCAGCTGCCAGGTGGTCACTTGTCCAACAGTCCATCGGCCTTCTGGGGGGTAACCTGCGGCGGATCCCCAGGTTCCTTCTCCGAACCCCCATCCGAGCCCCCCAGTCCCGCTTCATCAGAGCCCAAACGAGAGCCCGAGTCCACAACAGTGCCCTCCGCCGCTACTCCAGAAATGAGCGACACCGCCTGTAGGGCGGCCTGTCTCTCCAGTTCCGTCTGTGATGCCGATGGCGAACGACTGCTCTGCCCTCGATTCCGATTGCGCCTGCTCCGACGCGGCCGTGGCCGGCTCTCCGAGCCCTCCGTCCATGTTCCCGTACCATCTTTGCCCGCTCTGTAACGTTCCAGCCCTTGCCAGGCTTCATCAGGTGAGTCACAAAACGTCGCCACTCCATCCACCAGCACCTTCAGGCGTGCCGGGAACATCAGAGAGTACTGAACTCCCTCGTCGCGGAGTGCTCGCTTGACAGCAACAAAGGAGAAGCGGCTGCGCTGGACCTCTTGAGAGTAGTCGGGAAAAAGGGACACAGATGCATTGTCCACCTTGTACGGACCATTCGACCTAGCTTGACGTAGGATAATGTCTCTATCCCTGAAGTGCAGCAATCGGGCTATCACAGGCCGAGGGGGGCGACCCGGCGCCAGGGGCCTGGCCGGAACCCTATGGGCTCTCTCCAAGGTATAGAAATGCGTCAGGCCCTCCGGCACCACCACAGTCCGCAGCCAGCGTTCAAGATAGGAGATCATATCATCCCCCTCGACATTTTCAGGCAAACCCACCACTCTGATGTTGTTGTGCCTGTTGCGCCCTTCTGTATCCGCTGCTCTCCTCTCCGGTTGCTGCACCCTTCGCGCCAAATCATTCAGTGTGGCGTCCGTCGCTTTCTGGGCCGGTTCGAGCGTTGTTAGCACTAGCTCCGCAGATTTGACGCGGTCAGCGAGTTTGTCGTGGTCCGCTTTCAGTAGGCCGAGGTTCGTGGATACCAGCGCAATATCCTGGTGTAGCGCTTCTCTCGTGTCCCCTATGGCCTTAAGGATCTGATCCATCTGCTGCTGTTGGAGACCAATGCTCTGGCAGTCCGCTGATTGCTGGTCGAGCACTTCAGAGGAGTCCTCAGCTTGGTCCGCCGATGCCGCACCAGCACCCTTCCGTGGCTTCCCCATGATGCACCACCAGAGCACGCAACCGCGTCAGGCACCAGGCGTCTGTCCCGCAGCGGGACTAGGGCTGCAGAGCGCACCTCTACTTATCTGGCCCGCACGTGAAGCAAGGTGGGGTCCACTAGAGAACTCCGGGGGGCAGTGCAGGTCCACTCTTCAGGTCCCTTGGTCGCGATCATGGGCCGCCAGGTATGCCAGCCGTGGCGGGTCGCACCAAACACCCAACGGACGACCTTGGAATCCAGGAAACAGAGCCCGCAGCCAGGGGAGCCCCAATGCCACTCCGGCACGTGTCCGGGACCAAATCCAGGGTCTTGCGTCAGGGGAATCAGCCACGCCGAGGTAGGCCGGCCGTGGGCCTCCCGCCGCCCAGGGCCGGTAACGTGGGCCCCAACGCGCCACCACCAAAGTCCAAACACGTTCCCCCCGGTGCAGCCACAGGTCCCCGGTATCGCACCAGCTCCTGTCCCTCCAAGTGAGCAACCGGGCCCTCAGGGGGCCGAGCACCAACTCCTACGTCCGGTGCCCGGTCGGCTCCACCACAAGGCCGGAAATCCTGGCCCCAACACACCTGGCGTGCCGCCTTGCCCAGTGCAGTCCCACACAGGGCCCGCACCCACGAGTCCGCCACAGCCTATGGGCGCCCCTCAGCGGTCCGGTGTGGCGTCGTCGTTGCACCTCCCGGGCCCGACTCCCCGTATGTGCTCTCGGTCAAGGGCAGCTGCAGGTGCGCAGAAGCCCGTGCGGGGCGTCCGCGGCGTCCTCCTCAGCTGAGCCACCCCTCTGATCTCGTTGGGCCGTGCACAGCTGCGCAGGGACAGACCTCCCGGCGGCCCCTCCCAAAGTGAGGCCGGGGATCAGGAACAGGAGTAGGCCCAAGGTAAAACGGCCGTCCAGCAGCACCCCAGCCTCCCGGAAGCCGCCAGGGTCAAGGCGATCGCGGGGATCTCCTAGCGCCGAGCCGTCTTATCGCCCACAACCTCCAGGCGCCACAGCAGGTCGGCGAACAGCTCCCCGCCGGCCAGGCACAGCGCCACCACAGCTCCGCCCGGAATCAGTCCTCCGTGCCTGCACACCAGCCAGGCGCAGCCGCAGGCCCTCTGACGTCCGCTCCGGAGCCCGCAGTGCTCTCCGCGACCGGGGCGCCCCTCCGGTCGCGCCGCCTCCCACACCGCCTTGGTGAGCGAAACCATCCGGCGATTCCTCCAAAATTGAGGCCGGGGATCAAGGGCGAGTGCAGGCCCACAGCAAGATGGCCGCCCGCCGACGTTCCAGCCACCCGAAGGCCACCGAGATCAGGGCGATCGCGGGGTTCTGGAGGCGGTCAGCCGCTGTCGAATCGCCCCTACCCCTCCGGGAGGCACAGAAGGTCAGTGGGGCCGCTGAGGAGGGAGTTAAACAGGATAAGAGCCGAGATCGGCCTGGAGCTCCGGTCTCAGGCGACCATGCTCGGCAGTGCTCAAGCCACGCCCCCTCTAATTTCATTGGATATACGTTGGAAGTAGTTTCTAATGTTCTGACTCACTTTTAAGGGTTGCAGCTTCTTTTATTAACCCTTTTTTTTCAGCCACCCGAACAGAGACAGCAGCTCCCGGCAGAGGCGGCTCAAGAACCAGAGCCAGAACGCCAGATCAAACGGGACGAACGGACCTCTGTTGCTGACGCTGTTGCAGACGCCGACGTTGCTGCTGACGATGAACCAGCCACCTGTTCACAGGGTCACAGGTTCACAAGTTCCCCGCGGAAAACCTCCACAAAGCCCTGTGCCAGCTGAGGGGGCTCCTGCTTGCTGCCTTGCCTTGCCTTACCTTACCTTGCCTTGCCTGCTCGCCTGCTTGCTGCAGCGCGCGGCTCTGTGTGCGGCCCCGTGGCCGTGGTCAGGCCGAGCTGGGCCTGCTCGGCTCGTCACATTATAACGAGATTCGGATCCGGGCTGACCTGAGCGGCAGTGAGGAGCTGAGAGCAGGTGTGAGCGCTGCACGGAGCGCTGTAAGAACAACACCGCCGCAAGCAGCAGCAGTAGGAGGAGGAGGGGGATAGTCCGCGGTGCTACCCGCAGGGTCTTGAGACTTGGCCTCCCCCCCCCATATCCACCGTTGAGGGACAGGCACAGAGGTCTTCGCGAGGCTGCGTGAGACTTGGGACAGCGAGCAGCCAAGGAGCAGGATGAAAACAGGAAAACTGGACAGCTGACGGGCCAGCAGGTCAGTAGGGCGGCGGCTCACGGAGCCGGCTGGGTGGGGCGATCCGACCAGGGGCCGAGGTAATAAGCTGAAGCCGAGCCCTAAGACTTAAGACCCAAGCCCTAAGTCCCCAAACTCCAAACGCTAAGCCTAAAGTGAGCAAGTGAGAGGGGAAGGAGTGTGAGGAGAAGTGAGGCTGCCGCATAAGTGCACAGGTGCTTTGCATAGTACCTGCACAGTACCTGCCTACCCGGCCATCAGCCCAACCACCAGCAAGGGGGGGGCGCCAGGAACGCCAGAGCTGCAAGCGGCTGAGGAAGCTATGAGGTCCTTAGATTCCCCCTCACCTCCCCCACACCACAGCTCACAGCTCACCGAGTCAAAAGATTCATCCAAGACTGACACAAGCCTCATTCAAGACTAAACTACGATTCATCCAAGTCACAATCGGCACCTCCTCCTGCGCAGTAGCACCGTAGGCCCGCACGGGTGGGGAAGCAGAGAGCCGGAGCAGCGCAGAGTGGCAATTAAGCCCACTTTTAGACCTTGGTCAGCCATGAGGTCAGGAAAAGTGAGAAGGCCTCTCATAAAATCAGTATCCAGATGGAAAAGGGGGGGTCATAAAAGAGGCTGGAGTACCCCCACCACCCATAGATAACACCTTCTGCAAAACAACAAACGCAAAGGAAAAAGACAACTTCAACGAAATCAACACTAGCAAAGAATTCACAGAAGATATGGGCTGCCTCTGGTTCACAAGCTCAGAACCCACTAAAGACTACCACCCACCAACTACAACGAGCCTAAAAAACGAAAAAGATGTAAGAAAACCAAGCAAACCAACCAAAGGCTTAAAAAGAGTCAGAACTGAAGACCTTATAACTATAGACGGAGAACCAGCTAGCAAAACCCCACATACCTACCAACCAAACATTTATACGAAATTCGCGTTCTTCAAACACCCCGGAGCAGTGATCTTTACAAAAAACAGGAATATAGAACATCTACCCACTCCTCTGGTTCCTGGGAAGATAGAATATCCCCCACTAGAAGCACAACAACTATTGGAAGCAGAAAGACCCTCAAAACTTGTAGTGGTGGAAATCCACATCGGCAACCCACAGAAGGTATTAACTGAAAGCGGGCCAACAAACAACAATGAAAAAAGCGTCACAGCCTGTACAACAACAGATCGGTCAGAGGAGTCTAGCAGCCCATCAAACATGGTATTGAGGAGCCCCCAAAACACACAGACTCTCCCTACTCAAGGATACCTCTCCAAGCGGGCCAAGAGTAAACAGAGCACTAGATGCTTCCATTCTTTTTTAACTTCAAGATCTACATGACTGGGGCGATCTATTAATCCGATCGTCGCAGCAAAAAGCCCCGAGCGAACAGGACGGAATGGAAGTAACACCTCAACTAAGTACCACCCCTCCATCTCACCCACGAGGGCGCGAAACTCTCTCCAAATGGCACCTAAAGAGCAGAGTGACATAGGTCGTTTTAACACATCCATCACACCTAAAAGCCAGAAAAAAGAGAACCCCTACGCCACAGTCAACGACATGACCTTCCTTGCATCACAGGAGTGGCAAGACTTAGTGGCGGCTTACAACATAAAACCCACCAAAATCTCTAGCACCAGCAGACTGGAGAACGAGAGCAAAAGCTTGTTCACCACGTTCTGGGCAAATCTACTAAATACAATACAATTATCTGCAACAGCTTTACAATATCAATCAGAAAAATGAGACATGCAGCTAACAGTATTACAAACGCTAGCCGAGTTTACCTCAGGGATTGAGAGGAAACTAGGCGACCTAAACGGTCATATAAAAAGGGGACAGGAAGCCAGCGCTAGCAAAAACAGAATGCGACTGCCTCCCAATAATAAACAAGCTAGCGACGTTACCAACAATGCTAGAGAGTCTTCTGGACGACCTGAAACCAATCATGGCACCGGTCCCAACAGACCCAGCCACTGAGGGAAATGAGATCAGGGACCTACAACCAAATGGAAATCCGCTAAAAACAGAGAACAAGTTACACCAAAATGAGAAGACTTGCTCTCCCAAAGCCACCGAATCGCCAAGAAATTTACTCTCAACCCTCTCGTCTCCTGAAGTAAGGAGCACAGCAGTGCCAACCAACTCACGAACCCGTCGGAAACAAAAAAGGAAAGGCAGGAACAGGAAAACGATAGCTATCATCCAAGAGCAGAAAGGCAACAAAAGGAGCCCGTTTGCCAGGAGGAACAAGATGAGACCGCATCTTCCTACAATGAGGTCGAGAGGAATCTGCCTGCAGGCAAAAAACTGACTCCAGGGAAAAAACTGATTCCCGCAAGAACCTCCGACAAACTAAAAAACCAAACACAACAGAAGTATTTACAACAACAATCGATCACTCTGGGCACAAGGAGGGGATAAATATACAAACCACACAACAGCGGAAAAGCCCCGAGCGAGCGACCAAGAAATGCAACACAACTAGTAGTCACACCTCCGTGCCACAAAACGAGAGCCAGTCGGTTCTGGAGCAGGACTATGAATACCCCGAACCAAGGGAAATCACAGCTACAACAAGACAGACATATTAATATTTGTCCCAGAGTACAAATCCAGAGGCAGAATGGACGTCTTGAATAGAGGGAACATTATAAAACTGATTAACTCAATTGAGGGCCTGAAGGGAGTTTCTTCAACTGATCTACTTGAAATCGAATTTCAACCTGCACCTGCACAGAATAACTCAGAAACAACTAAGACGACATGGTCTACAAATGACCTGGTCGATCGTATCCTAGATAAGTACAACGAATTCGCACAGTGGGGAATAAAACTTGAACCAGGCAGAAGGCCATTCTACCCAACGCCATTCTTAAAAGAAAGCGAAAGAGAACATCGCCCTAAAGTCACATCAATATTAAAAGGAGCACTTAGCCCAGCACCAGGCTACCAAGGCAGGCCATCCCATATTCAAGCGGTAACAACAAAACCTTCAACAACGAACCCTGACATAATTCTGCGAACAATAACCAACAGAGGTGGGCATTGACAGGAGCACCCAGCAGAGCCCCTGGCACCTGCAAATTCATCTGCCCTCAGAATATGCATCTGGAAAATCAACGGTCTGACTGACAAACTGGACGACCAGGAAACATTAAAATACCTAAGGTCATTTGACTTAATATTACTACAAGAAACCTGGGAAGTAGAAGAGATAGCTCTGGAGGGATACATGATGCAAACCTGCCCTGAAACCAGGACCTCATCCTTTGGCCATAGTTCAGGATGATTAACGATCCTTGCCTCAATACTCACAATAGGAACAATGAGGGAAATAAAAACTAAAACCATAGCTCCTAAAGCGATACAGGCGGCAATCATTACACTCAACATAAGGAAGCCGGATCATCCTCTTGTAATAATCAACTCCTACATGCACCCGAAGCACAAGCAGAAGGGTGCAAGAGAACTGGCCAACGAAACAGCAAGAATCTTGACTGAGGGGGAAGTTGAGGACATAATCCTGGCAGGAGACTTTAATCTCTCTCTCTTTGGCACCGCAGCGGACGACGACTTAGCACAAGAACTCAACAGAGCCTGGGGAATACCAGAGCAAGCACAAGTGCTGACAACAAAACCAACAAAATACTCAACACAATTGCTAAAAGACCTAGAGCAACTAAACTTAAGAACTTTGAATGGCCGGTTTAAAGAAGACAACCCCCCAGCAGCAACCTATCACTCCGCCACATCCTCCTCTCATCTAGACTACACATTTGTAACCCTCCCTCTATTTGACGCCATCAGATCATTTCAATTGGGCGACAGCGATCAAAGCGACCATCTGCCACAAGAAATTGTCCTAAACACCCTTCGTGGAAATTCCAAGGAAGTCAGGGCTACCATCGGCTCTGAATACACAACAGACTTCAAACGCATCAGATTTAAACAAGGCAACATTGAAGCACTCTCCACCGACGCAAAGGAGCTAATACAGCAAGGCAACTCGGCTGCAAATCAAATAGAGGTCTGGGAAGGGTTCTTAAAGGCCCTCGGGACCAAACATGCAACCAAACCAAGAACGTCTAAAAGCAAACCCTCGAAGAGCACAATGAGAAAGACAACCACACCGGAGATCAAAAGTCTCAAAAGGGACATCAAGCAAACTTTGAAACAACTGCGCATACAGCCCACAAAAGAACACTTACAACACACCCTACGCGGTCTAAAAGTAAGCCTAAAAAAGGAAATTTGGTAAAAGAAGAGGCAGGCGAATGACGAACTCTGGGCAAAAATAAAGTATGATTCCAAACTAAAAAACAGCGCTAACTTTTGGAAAACGGTGCACAGATTGCAGCGACCACGGCATTATGGGATAAGGTCACATATATCAGAGCCAGCCTGGGCAGACTATTTGCACAACCACTTTAACCAATCTAATGAAAACAACCCCTCATGCCCGATAACACAAGAAAAAGAGCCTAATAAGGAGAACAGCGAAACAAGAAAGTTTGAAAAAGGGCTTAGAACCACAGTAGAAAGTACAAGAGCACAACATAATCAAGAGCAGGCAGGGGGGCAAAGAATAACAGCACATTAATACTCAGCATCGAAAATGACATTAAAATAACCGCAAACCGGATTAAAACCCAAATCAAGAAGGGGAAAATGGAAGGGGCCCCGGGCCCAAATGGGATCCCACCGGCAATATTCAAGCATGACTCAGAATTCTGGAGCAACACATTAGTGCATCTTTTTACGAGCACTCTGGAACTAGAAATATGTCCGGAATCCTGGAAAGGATCTATCATAAGCCCAATCTACAAGCATGGAGACAGGAGTAATCTTGGTTACTATTGGCTGATTACCCTATTAGATATAGAGGCAAAGTATTATGCGGGCATACTACTAGAAGAACTGACATCGTGGGCAGAGACAAACCACATAATTCCACCAACTCAAACAGGATTCTGTAGAGGACAGGGAACTTCCACCAACATTATGGCTCTGTCGTTACTGACAGATGCGTGCGGCTAAATTGGGAAAGAACCCACTGTTCTTGAGCTTTATAGATTACAGCTCAGCCTTTGACCATGTGGACCGGAGTAAATTATGGCAAAAGCTCGAAAAATGGGGGATACCATACCCCCTCTTGAACCAACTCATCCTACTCCACACCAATACTTGTGTCAGGATCAAGCTGGGCGACGGGACGCACCTTTCAAGGCGAATGAACACCATCAACGGCCTGAAACAAGGGTGCGTCCTAGCCCCGAGCTTGTTCAACCTGTATCTGGCAGACCTACCAGAGGAATCGGACAACACCAAATCGCACGCCCCACGGTTGGGGGACATTACGCTGACCAACCTCCTCTATGCCGATGATCTCGTTTTAATAAGTCGCACTCCAACAGGCCTCCAACATCTTCTAAACACCACTTGCTCATTCTCACACCACAACGGCCTAACCATCAACCTGAAAAAAACAAGAATCATGGCGGTGAACTACAAGAAAATCAGGAAGAACAATTGGTTTTTGGACGGATACAAACTGGACCAAGTGACGTGCTACAAGTACCTGGGTGTTCTGGTGGACAACAGAGGGTCGTTTAAACCCCAATTAGAGTCGCTACACCGAAAAGGAATCATAAGCCACCTCGCGATGAAACCCTTGAAGAAGATCCTGCCAGATCACACGCTAGATCCTTTTCTACAGGTACTAAGAGCCCGTCTCCAACCGACACTAACATATGGGAGCGAATCCACTTTCGGAAGAGATGCATTGACACTCGACAAGGTGATCGCCAAAACCTATAGGTCAATCTTTCAGCTACCCAGCTACGCATCTCCTGCACAAATTCGTCTGGAGTTCGGGTTAAAAAAAAAAACTGTGGAAAGAAGGGGTAGCTTTATAAAATGCTGGCACAAGATCAGAAATGCAGAGCGAGGCACCCTAAATACCCACATTTGGACCGAACTGCAAAGACGAGAATGATCGCACGCCAGAGAGTATCTGACAGAATCTCTAGAAAGTCTCGAACTGACTGGCCTCTGGAACAGCACAGTAGACCACAAGAGCTTTAAAAAGCTAGTAACAAAAGCAACGAAAATACCATCGCTACTGGAAGACAAAGAAACTCTGGCAAAAAGGGCCCATGACTATAAAACCTTAAAGCCCCAAGCATACCTAGACCATGGGTACAAACAGAAGACCAAGGAGAAATTCTTAAAGCTGCGCCTAGGCATATTACCAATTCTCCCTCATTTGGCCCCATGGGAAAGGAACAAGGAAGACCAAACTTGTCGTCTCTGCAGAGCAGGCCTTGAAGATCTAACCCACATAATATGTATTTGCCCAGGTTTAACTGACATAAGGAGAACACTACTATGTGTAATTTGGAATCAGAAGGGGATTAGATCCTGTCGACAGGCAGTTAAACTGTGTTTCAACCCGTAAGAGACTCAACTAAACTGCAGAACTACAAAATTCCTTGGCGCAGTGGCAATGAGGATTATGGAAGCACAAAAAGATGTAACAGTGCAATAGCCAGACAGTGACACTGAGCATTCTTGGGTTGGCGACCCAATTATATGAACTATAATATTTTAACTTTTGATAACCAACTTTTTATTCTTGATATATTTTCTTTTATAAACAATGTATTTTAATTGTGAGTTTTAATTAACTTGACAATAAATCTTATACAGACTTTAACAATTTGATCATGTGTGAACACTTTATTGCACCCGTATCTAGTAGACTCGAAGTTGAATGGCCCCCAGAGAACTGAGAAGCAGGGCTGACCTGTGGGTTAGCAATAAAGTGTGCAGTAAGACACAGGGGACAATAGTTCACTAACATATAGTTACTCAGAAATGCATAAATCAGAGGGGATGGTTGACGATCAATTCAAACCATGGAAGATGAATCGAGTGCACTGGTGGATGATGACTTACCAAGGCCAATAATGGTGCGATTTATAGTCTAAAAGGCGGGGCACACACTCAAAGTAGATTTATATTGTAATAACGAAAAACATCAGTCTGTGCAAACAGTGTGCATTCAACAGAAATCACCATGGCAGTTACTGCAGGATTTTTTGTATGTTTACAACTATTTACTGTCGACCTGACTCTGGCAACAATTCAATTATTTTTATTTAAAGTGTTTCCTTCTATTATCCTCTGGGATATTGCATGTATGAAATGGATAGCCTCTGAAAGTTGATCACCTTCCGTTCTCCAGGGAAAGACTAAGTGCCCCATGTACAAAACACAGGTTGCAAACAACTGGTTACCACTCATGACCAGCATTTTTGCATCCAGTGTAGAATTTTGCGAACTGTCTTCTATTCTAATATGTTAGATCAAAACAATTCTGAATCATAATGGGGCGCAAACCAATTCATGTCATCAATATTCATGAGGTGGGTCACACATCGCATCTCACTTCAATTGGATACCATCACAAGGATGGTGGCATGCTGGGGACAGCAGACCACCATGTCTATGATCACATTTTTTACAAATTATTTTTTTTTAAATGCGCCTCAATTGCCATAACGTAAATGGGGCTGGATATAAAAAAGTTTTTTTTTTTTTAATTATATTTGTTTAAGAGATGGCGGTGGTCTTTGTGTCTCTGCTCACTCCTGATCAAATGTTATTTTTCATTCATAAAAGGAACGGCGTCCCAAACAAGCTAAAGGGTTACCACCTCCTGTGAGGAGTTGGCAACCTTTCAATGGTTTGCGACCAACATTTTGTTTCTAAGCAATTGATACATAGCACTGCAATCGATATTTAGAAGCTACGCCATTACTATGCCCCTACCAAGTTGCAATTCGTAATGCATTTCTAAACCGATTTTGAGATTCAGTAACCAGTTACTAATTCACTAAATGGGTTTAGTAAATTTTTAAAATTCAGTTAGTGGTTGCAAACCTTAGGATTTAGAGAATCACAGGAATTACGTTTGCTAAAAGGCTCAGTACATTAGACCCCAAATTCATGCAAACCAGCCAATTAGCAGCCAAACTATGTTGCACTTTGCTGCCTCGGTCTCTGTTATTTTTCCATTTGGTCGGTTTATAAACCACTCTGTGTTAACAATAAATGTTATCTTACTATTTGATCATAATGCACTTACATCTACAATGGCTACTTCTTTTTTTTTTAGTTCAAAAAGATTTTATTAAGTTTTAAGACAAAAAGAAAAAGAACACATACAATACAAAAAAGAGTAAGGAAGTTACAAGCATAAGTGATCAAATAATCAATATGAAATGCAAAAAACCAAAAATTCGCAATATTAACATATAATAATAAAAGAGAATCATAAGTCCAGAGAAAGGGAAGGAGGAAAGGGAGGAAGAGGGGAAGGAAATAACAAGTCATAGGATCATAAAGTCATAAATTACAGAGTTACAGTTGAATTATAATGTAAAAGTACATCAACAGAAAAAGCATATCAATATCATTGCAGAACATAAGAATCAATAGGAGACCAAAACGATTGAAATGATTGTAAGTTATGAGTAACGCCTTTAAGAGATAATTGCGCTCCTCTTCTTGTGAAGGTAATCCAAGACCACCAAGCATGGACTGAGAGAGAAGAAGCATCTTTCCAACAGAAAGTAATGGATTTTAAGGCAGCTGTGATTAGAAAATTAAACAATTTTGTCTCTGACTCAGAAAGGGGATAAATTATGGCAAACGATTTGCAAATTAATAAAGTAAAAGAAATATCATCTCGTAAAGGTAAAATTTTTAAAATATAACTGGACAATCAAACAGCATATGGCGAAGCGAACCAGGGTTAGCATTGCAGTGCCAACAAACATCAGAAGGTAGTAGTTTTGCACGAAATAAACGTGATGGAGTCCATAAAGCGTTAAATAAAATATAGGCATTAGTTTGATAAAGGGACACTGGGAGCCAACCTGAGATACTGTCCAACCATATAGAGGACCATGAGTCCTCTGACAGGGATATGGAAAGTTCATTGTTCCAAAACGACGCAATAATCTGAACATTGGAGCCCATTGAGGTGGAAAGTTTTTTATAAAAAACAGAGACAGCTTTAGGGGACGATGTTGCAGCTGTGAGGTAAATTAATAGGTCATTAGTGGTGGAAGAGGGGATGCCATTGGGAAAGGAGTCCAAAATAGAGTTACACAAAAATTGATATTTTAAAAGGTCAGTAGCTGGGAGATCAAACTTTAACTGTAGCTGATCAAAAGGAATAAAAGCAGTGCCATTAAATACATCTTTAAGATGTAAAATTCCTTTTGAAATCCAGGAGGACCAGAAGGTAATGTTTCTGTTCAATTTAAGTAGTGCACTATGCCATAAAGACAAGTGGATTGTGGAGAGAAGGGGCATTTCAAAATTAGAGTCTAAATCGTTAATTATCAATCTAGAGGACTTAATGATAGAAGAAAGATGAACAACCTTCGCTGTGGATGACATGGACAGCAGTGAAGGTAAAGAAAAAGGCCGTATAATGGACGCTTCAATATCCAACCAAATTGGAGTTTTTACCATATGTGAAGTATTAAACCAAAGGGTGCTCTGTTTTAAGATAAAAGCTTTATGGTAAAGGTGAAAGTCTGGCAGGGAAAAACCAGCCTGAGCCTTAGGAAGTTTTAACTTTTTGTAAGCAATACGAGGGGCTTTGTTAGACCAAAGGAATTTACATAAAAGTGTGTCAATAGTTTTATAAAAACTTAGAGGAAATTGGGTTGGGATCATAGCTAGCGAATAAATTTTTTTAGGCGCTATAGTCATTTTTATAGATTCCATTCTTCCCCACCAAGTAAGATGAAGGGCAGACCACTTGGACGTTTTGCTTTTAATGTAGTCAATTAAAAAATCAGAGTTAAGTTTTAATGTAGCTGGCAGTGACGAAGCAAATAGTATACCCAAATACTTAAGTTTGGATGTTTGCCAAAGAATATCTTTGTTTGGGAGCATCTCTGAGGTACAAAACACATTCAAAGGAAAAAATTCAGTTTTGCTTACATTCAATTTATAACCTGAAACCATAGAGTATTGAGTAATAATGTCTAATAGGGAAGGAACAGAAGAAAGAGGGTTATTAATAAATAATAAAACATCATCTGCATATGCTAAAGTTTTAACAGTTACATCATTGATCACAATACCCTTAATATCATCACAAAGGCGAATATAATTAAGGAAAGGTTCAATACCTAAAAGAAATAACAGAGGAGAAAGGGGACAACCTTGTCTAGTTCCTCTAAAAAGCGGAAATTGACTAGAAATTTGACCATTAATGAACAAACGAGCAGTAGGGGCAAAATATAAGGCCGAAATCATACGAATAAAAGGGGCACCAAAATCAAAGGACACTAAAGTTTTAAACAAAAATTGCCAGTGGATTTTATCAAAAGCTTTTTCTGCATCCAATGCCATCACTCCCGCAGGAGAAGTAAGTTGAGAACTTTGTTCAATAATGTGTAGTAGCGTTCTAGTATTATTAGCAGAATATCTATTTTTCATGAAACCAGATTGATCTGGGTGAATAATGGAATGGAGAACCGGAGCTAGTCTAGTAGCTAGGATTTTCGCATAGAGCTTACAATCCTGGTTTATTAGGGAAATGGGGCGATAGTTAGAGACCAAGGTAGGATCTTTATCAGGCTTAGGCAGTTCAATAATTAGGGCGTCTGTAAACGAGCCTGAGATTGTACCAGAGGAGCCAAAATGAGAGAAGAGTGTATCCAAATAAGGGAGGAGAAGGGATTGAAATTCTTTGTAAAATTCCGCTGGGATACCATCCGGACCTGGGGATTTATTTTTGGGAAGTGTCTCAATGGCAAGCAAAATTTCTTCAGATGTAATTGGCGAGTCAAGACCTGTTCTCTCTGATAGGGAAATATGGGGTAAGTTGCACTTATTTAAAAAGGAGTCGATTAAAGACTCAGGGCAGGTGTCCGGTTTACTATAAAGGGTAGAATAAAAACTTAAAAATTCTTGCACAATATCGTTATGAGAAATAGCCACATTGCCTTGAGATCCTCGTATAGAGGTAATCTGAGTCTTATTTCTTTTAATTCGTAAGTAATTAGCAAGGAGTTTTCCTGATCTGTTGGTACTAAAACGAAATTTAGCAGTGGACTTTGAAAGTTGGACTCCTGCTCTCTGACTAAGAATGGAATTAAACTCATAGCGAAGTTTTTGAAGTGTGAGTTTGTACTGGGAATCATTGGAAGATATAAACAAACGCTCAAATTTAGCAATTTGTTTTTCTAAATGCTTAATGTTAGCGTTAAATTGTTTATTCTCATGAGTCATAATAGAAATAGTGGTACCTCTAATGTAAGCCTTAAATGCATCCCATCTGGTAACAATTGATGTGGAATCTTCAGGGTTAAATAAAAAATAATCTTTTATAGCCTGCAATAGCTTAGGTTTGTGCTTATCAGTAAGTACAATGTTGGAGTTCATACGCCACCTATTTTGTTTAGTAAAGGTCGACGAGATGTTTAAGACAATTGAAATTAGAGCATGATCTGAAATGTCTATAGTTACTATAACAGGATTTGTAGCTGACTGGAGTAAGGAAGGTGAAATAAAAAAATAATCAATCCTTGAATGAGAGTTATGGGGATTAGAGAAAAAAGAAAAACATTTTTCAGTGGGGAAGTGTAGTCTCCACACATCAGCCAGTTTAGTAGTGCTAAGGAAAGACTTAAAAGCATGAAAAACTTTAGGGGGTCTAAACTTTGTAGTAAAAAGTCTATCAAGTAATGGATCAATGATCACATTAAAATCCCCTCCAACAATCAACGGAACTTGTCCCAACTTTAGAACTTCTGTAGATAAGTGTGACCAAAACGAAGGATCATCGGACGTAGGGCCATAAATATTAAGCAAAAAGAAGGTGGAATCATGAATTTTAACTTTAACAACAATATATCTACCTTCTGCATCTATAAATTTATTAAGAATCTGACAGTGTAATCTCTTTGCAAAGAAAATTGCACTCCATTTTTCTTACCAAGGGCAGGTGATGAGACAATAGTGTCAACCCACTTTTTGTTCATATATTGCAAAATGGTATCATCAACATGAGTTTCTTGAAGAAAACATATATCAGCTTTAGAGGCCCCCAAGTAATCTAAAATTTTCGTTCTTTTGACCGGATGTCTCAGACCTTTAACATTAAGTGAAACAATTTTAACATCATGTATAGTAGCCATAAAGAAGTAAAATGAGAAGGAAAAGAGGAAGTAAAGAAAGAGAAGAGGGAGAACAGCCATGGAAGAAAAGTAACTCTACACAGAAAGCTAGAACAGGCAGGGAAAGACACAAAAGGAAGGAAAAGAAAAAGAAGAAAAAGGTACAAACAAGGCACATAAATAAGGACACAGAGTCGCACACCCGTTCCACAAGCATGGCCATATACCATTGGAGCTCATGAAGAAAGAGAAAAAACGCCAGGAATGCTCAAATCAACCATGATCAAGTAACAGCAGTTTGAGTTTCCATCGATGACGAAGTTTGTTGTTCCAGAAAGAGTCTCAAATCTGCAGGACGATGAAAAGATTTCGAGAAGGAGTCTTTCCAAACTCGCATTGTGGACGGATCAAATAGACCATACTTAAAACCAAGGCTTCTCAGATGAGGACACATAGAAGAAAATTCCTTACGAATAGCAACCGCTTCCTTAGCAAAGTCTTGATGGATAAATATTTTGGAGCCATTTACCAGAAGCGAAGGAATGTCTCTGACAGCTTTCCTAATGAGAACCAAGTGATGGTGACGCAAAACCTTAAAAATTACCTGCCTGGGTTTGGTATGACGTAGGTTCCTGTGTGAGGGAATTCTATGTGCTTTGTCCACCTCAAATTTTTCAGGAAATTTGACATTGAGAAGACCAGGCAGCAAGGATTCCAGGTACAGGCGACAGTCGGAACCTTCAACTTCTTCCGGCAAATTGAAAATGCGTAGATTAGATTGCCTATTACGGTTCTCCAATTCCAACAATTGGGAATGCATTGGTACTATCTGATCCATTAAAGGTGTAAAAGCATCAAGTTTGGTTTTATTGTCCTGTATTTTAATAGAATTGTCAGAAACTTTCATGGATATTGACGCCATATCTTTACGCACATTTTTCACTTCAGTTGCAATAGCATCAGTATTCATGCGCAGCGCCTTTATTTCTTCCAGTATCAGAGTAAGTGAAGGTTCAGAAGTTTCAACAACTTTCGATTTATTTGGGGGAGGAGACACCTGCTGCTTCCTTTTGTTGGTAGTAGAATTTTTGTTATCCATCTTGAGGGGAAAAAACAACTTATTGCAAAAAAAAATTAAAAAAAAATGCAGAATTACCAATTTCACCTCAAAAATTTAATAAATGTAAGAAATTTAATAAATATGAGGGAAAAGGGTAGTAAAAGTTCCCAAAGCACTCGAACAAGAGGAAATGAAGGGGTTAATGTGAGCCTTGGGAGTGTCTAGGCCCAAGCCAGGCCCTTTCTTCAGGAATGTCCCGCCCCTTGTGCTTAGATAATCGGCAGAACAGGAGCTGAGGCTGTGGAGAGGAGCCAGGAAGCAGACCGAGTGAATTCCACACGATGAAAATGCCCAAAATTCGCATGAAAGGTAGGGGGCCAGCAGAGGAGGCAAGCGCTGCATAAACTGAGCAAACCTTGAGGTAAAATTCGTCGTTTTTCAGCTCATTAGGCTGGTGAGGTTACGGAGCTCCGGTGGCGGCGGCCATCTTGTCGACGCGCTCGCGCGACTCCTTTACAATGGCTACTTCTAAAGGAAGCTTAGTGGTCTGCCGATGTACAGTCCAATTTGGGCTTCAGTCAGTGTAGGGTGGAGTAAGGCAGGGTATCTACAGCGCTCAGTAAATATTGGAACCCTGGTGAGGAGTTTTGTCAGGGTGTGCTGCATACCTTTTATTCCAGAATGAGGCATATTGTGGATTCCAGATTTATCACAGATTTTGCCTACTTACAGAGCAGTTTTCTCATACATATTGCACTAGGTTTCACCTGGTGAAATCTGGCTCGGAAACAGTAGAGGCTGCCAGGGAACGAAAGTAGAGGGGTGGAGGACGAGGAAGGGTGTGTGAAGGGGATTGGGGGGTTCATTACACAATAAAAAGAAAGGACTTTCATTCTTGACGAGTCCGCCGCAGCTGCCTCTCTTCCATTGAGTCGTCTCTCATCTCCTTGGAACCAGGAAGCCATTGGTTAGGGGAGGGCGCTCAGACGGGACCTGGGAGGGTTTGCATGTTTCTCACCAGGCAGTGTAATGCAACCTGATGAGGATCATGTAAAGTGTGCATGACTGCTTGGGGTAGCCCTAGAGGGCCGTCCAAGCAGTCATGATACTTTGGAGTGTGCAGCAGCCACTCCTCCTTTCGGAGCCCAGCCCCGCTCAACCTGGCCGGAAAAATATGATAATAACAGAAATAACTTCTGTTATTATCATTTTATTTTTTTACACTGCTGCATAATCAGTGGGCCGACGCTCCTCCGCCTTAGTGGATGAGCCGTCACTGTTGTGAAAACAGTAGTGAGATAACTCTTGTTCAACTCTGAATTCTGAACCCTGTGCAAACTTCCATTTGTGAATGGGTCTGAATTAACCTGAGATCTTGGGATCGGAGCCTTAAGGCGGAGATTGCAGAAGACTAATATCTGGATGAAAAGGTTTTCTCACAACTGCAGAAGGTGATGACAGAACGTTTGATTAATGTGTTCTTCTGCGCTCATAATCAAATCTGTCATCATTGAGAGGATTTTGAAACTGTTTGTTTTCTTGTTTTCATCACATTCTCTTGTCGCTTTTTATATAGGAACAGGGCATTTAAACAATGCTGCGATGTTTTGAAAAATGGATCTCCTCTCTTAGAAACTGACCAGCTGAATGTTATGTTAGCTTTAAAATATACATGATAAATAGCATCTCTCTTATAAAGTATTTACACATTCAAATAACTTTCTATCGGCTGAAGCCATAAAAGTAGCCAATAGATAAAAATATAATAATGTATAATGCCTAGATAAAATATTAATACATGTAACTGCATACGTCTAGTAAAAACAGCGACAAAGTGCAATATTTATCACATAAAAATTACTAATGTTAAAAGTTCTAGCACTTAGCAGCTGTTAAAACAACAACACAATACAATATGTTCTCACGTGTAAGCATCTAATAGTGCAAATTCCAAGAAATGGCTAGAGTCACCATAGCTACAAGACCCACACAATTTTTATTATCACAGTACTTCCATATTCTTTCTTCTCTTTGTCCACGTTAATCGCAAAACTGTTGGCACCACATAGGCATACAAGGAACAAGCAACAGTTATTACTATTTGAAGGGCAACAGTGTGGCTAGAAGTGCCCAGTTGTTTACATATCTGTGGTAAATGCAAAAATAACAATTGATGGACAGAATGCAGATCAATGTCATACATTCACCCCAGTACAGAGATCTGGGCCTAAATCCATCTTTTTTTGCACTCCACACCACCCCAGTTCAGACATGGCCATATGCAAATCAGCCTTGAACCTGTGCCTCATGGGAACAGTCCAGCCCGAACTGCCAAGCCATGCCTTTCCTGGACCGGAATCAAACATCCTAGGACCGGTTTCTGGCTATCAGCCGTCTTCAGCCAGGATAGCTTGACTCCAGTGGTGTGGAGAGCATGGGACTCACGTCTGAGCATACCCATCCCACTCGGGGTGACAAATGCAAAAACAACAAATGATGGACAGAATGCAGATCAATGTCATACATTCACCCCAGTACAGAGATCTGGGCCTAAATCCATCGTTTTTTTGCACTCCACACCACCCCAGTTCAGACATGGCCATATGCAAATCAGCCTTGACCCTCTGCCTCATGGGAACAGTCGAGCCCGAACTGCCAAGCCATGCCTTTCCTGGGCCGGAATCAAGCATCCTAGGACCGGTTTCTGGCTATCAGCCGTCTTCAGCCAGGATAACTTGACTCCAGTGGTGTGAAGAGCATGGGACTCACATCTGAGCATACCCATCCCACTCGGGGTGACAAATGCAAAAACAACAATTGATGGACAGAATGCAGATCAATGTCATACATTCACCCCAGTACAGAGATCTGGGCCTAAATCCATCGTTTGTTTGCACTCCACACCACCCCAGTTCGGACATGGCCATATTGTTCTGCATTCTGTCCATCAACTGTTGCTTTTGCATTTGTCAGACGGCTGATAGCCAGAAACCGGTCCTAGGATGCTTGATTCCGGTCCAGGAAAGACATTGCTTGGCAGTTCGGGCTGGACTGTTCCCATGAGGCACAGGGTCAAGGCTGATTTGCATATGGCCATGTCTGAACTGGGGTGGTGTGGAGTGCAAAAAAAGCGATGGATTTAGGCCCAGATCTCTGTACTGGGGTGAATGTATGACATTGTTCTGCATTCTGTCCATCAACTGTTGTTTGTACATATGTGTGGTAGCCATGTAGATCTAAATTGTATATATGATGGGCACATAAATAACAAATGTTGATCAGACTCTTTACAGAAGGGGCAAAGTATGGAAACTGTACCTTCCCATTTTGCTACAAATTACTTCAAAGGTAATGAGATAACTCTAAATTGATATTAAAGTTTCCTGTCTGGTGGTACAGATATCAGATCCTAGTATTACTCTAAGCCATGGGTGGGTTTGAAGTCCAGAAACTCCCTAGTCAAAATATAGCCATTCGCTTTTTGTTCCTCCCTCTGGAGGACACAAAGCCAATGCTGCTTCTTTAATACATCCTTCGGCACCCGTATGCTATCATTCAATTGGCCCTGGTTACCCCAATGCACTCAGGCAAAGTTCTTGTCATATTGCTGTAGGAAGATAGCTCTGTATATACTATACCAAAGTAAGGTATAGTGTTCACGGAGTCCAGTGGATCCATAAAGGCTTACAGAGGTAAAACTAGATAACATCTTACTCTCTATTTGTGGTAGTGTGGGCGAGCAGTAAGGCTTTATCAGAGGATAGTGTTAAGCATTTATTGTACAGTGTTATTGTGTAGTGTTAAGCATTTATTGTAAACATTCAGTCAAGAAATGATGTCACAATCTCAAAGAAAGTTTTGGGGCAATCCATCAAGTGGGAGCTGAGAAAAAGGGGACATCCAAAAAAGTGTGTTTCCTGTGTTAATTTCCATAGGAATTTTGAACACAACTACAGCCCAAACTGCTAGATGGAATTACACCAACGTTGGCAGAAAAATTAGCTCTTAGTCCAGAAAAAGTGCTTTTTGATATTTGGTGTAAATCTGTTTAGTAGTTTTAGAGTAATTGAAAGAAATCCAAATTTGTATATCTAGGGATGCAAAGGCTCCGTGAACCCTCCCAATCTCGTGCTGAGATCTGATTAGCTGCTAACACTTCAACCAGGAATTGTTAGCAGCAATCTTAGAGCTTGGCTTCAGCCGAGTCTCAGGAAAAACATTTTAAAAAAAGGAAAGGGGCAGGTTAGGAATACCCTGACCCCTTAGCTCGGGTCCTTAGGAAAGAGTGGTGGGGCCGGCTGGGGGTGGTGGGGGAATTTCGAGAGAGGATAACAAGGAGAAATTAAATAAATAATACATTTTACCATGTGGTCCTCTCTCGAAATCCCACCTTCCCCAGCTGGCCCCACCGCTCTTACCTGCAGCAGCCGCGGTTGACAACAAGAGATTCTGATGATTTGATCCTCATTGAAATCGTAAGTTAATTGTGTCAAGCGATCGTATTACAATTACACAGTGGAGACAAATGTAATTTAGGTGTGCAAATGCACCTGAACATGTCTTCTCGCTAACGAGCATTGACAGGCCGCAGGTATATGCAAAATGAGGCCTCACACTCGAGGGTCCTAATCAGATATACGTTGTGAAGACAAACCAACAAGGCAATTAAAAACAGCTATTTTAATCCCATGAACATGCGTGGAATTCCCCCGTGGTGCGGGCGAATTCCACGCGTGCGCGATTCGGAAGGCCACCGGTCGTCAGAGGCACACGCGCACCATGACGTCGGACGGCCGGGGACTGTCCGACGCATGGAAAGGGATAACGCAGCACCCGACATCGGATGTGCCAAATGCAATCGAAAGTTTGATATTTTGAGTCTACATTTAAATGGGGAGTTGAGGGTGACAATGCACCGGTAACATGCCTCTGTGCTAATGCACTTGAAGATCGACACACTGCAGATACATGCTAAACAAGGCTTTACACTCTAGTGAACTAAACTGAAAGCCACTGCGTTTGAAATAAGTAACTAGAAAGTGCGCACCTCCCACATGCCCTTGAGTTGATACATTATAACTGTGAGAAAGCAGTGTGCAGCATCTTATCTGCCAAATGTAACTGGAAAATAGCGAGCAAAGTGCTAAGCATGAAAATCTGCAAAGTCCAAAAGCGGGGGAAACGGCTTCACCGCATTTTTCCAAATCAAGTTGGTGGAAAGGGAAATTTATCTAGCGTGGTTGGCTTCAGTGAGAGTTACTTGCATTTTAAGACCACCACATGTGCAACCAGTGAGTGTGATGCTTTTGACAGAACAATAGCACTCTATAAGTGACCTGCAATAAATGCCATACTCATGTTCACAACAACTCACATAGATAAGGAATTCCACAAACCGAGCGCCTTGCCATTGAGGTCAGGCGGACAGGGGTGGCATTGGGCAACAAAGGTACCAGGTAGGAACTCAGTTGGCTTCCAGGACAATCAGTTCAGACAGTGTGTTCCTCCCCTGCTTGCTAGCATCCCCGGGGGCAGGCCAGCCATGGAGGATCCTCCGTTAATGTTTCATTTACAAGCGCTGTTCTCTAGCTGGTTTTGGGACATGTATAACCAAGCATGCTGAGTGTATTTCTTCAAAATGACTATCCACATTCAGAGCTGCTGCATCCACTGGCCGTGAAACTTCATGGTGCAATTACAAAACATAGTCTACAATGGCTCAGCGAGAGATGAGTCACAATGACTGAATGCATTAATACTTAAATGCATTACAGTGCTTAAGAATATTGTGCCAGATGTAGGTAAGAGCAGTTTTGCGAGTCCTTAACAGTGATTTTTAAGGAATCGCTATTAAGGACTCGCAAACTGTAATGTAGGTAGGAATCTCAATATTTCTAGCGATTCCTTAATATTCCTTAATTGTGAATTGCAAATTGCAATTCGCACTCAAGGAATACCTTCCCATTGCGCAAAGCATTATGGTTGTGGCAGTCCCCACTTCTTATACCTGGCTAGATGTAATTAAAGTCCAGGTATACCAAATGGTAGACACTGCGGGGGGAAAACAGATAATTGGTAAAGCGGGGGGATTTTTTATAACACTTTAACCAGAAGTCCCTTTGTAAATTTCTGAGATTTCATTAAGCCCTGGTATGGCAGTGTTGTATTTCATTATTAGAAATGCTTCCCGCTGTGCTAGTTTTAATTCCATATCTCCTCCTCGTAGGTCATGTTCAATTTTGGAAATAATCGTCCAGCGTAGGTCATTTTCTTTGTGTTCATGTGAACTCCAGTGTTGGACCAGAGGTGCATTCGGTACCTGTTTTCTGATTCTTGACTTATGCTGGGTAATTCTCTGCCTTGCCTCCAGCGTAGTTTTTCCAATATATAATTTTGGACATGGGCACCAAATCCCATAGACTACGTTTTTTGTTAGGCAATTGGTGAAAGTCAAATGTTTCCAGTGTATTCTGTCTTAACTGAAGACTGTACCTTCCTCTGTTGATTCACAACAGGAACAGTTCCCGCATCTGTGGTGTCCAACCACTGGGGATAATCCCATGATTCCTCTTAGTTTCAACTTCGGCTCTTGTGGTAAAGCTGCCTGCACAATATGATTCGCAACGCTTTTCTCTTGTTTGTATGCAAAAAGAGGGGGGTCCAATAACTCGCAATGAAGGTTTTTTACCAAATGCCAATTTTGCAAGACCAACCTGCGTAGTTGGTGTGTGTTGGAACCAAAAGTTGTCACACAAACAATCCTTTTCAATTCCTGTCGCGTTTTCTATTCCAACAAAGTCTCTCTCGGGACCCACCATGCCCTTCTTAGGGAGTGTTTTAAAAGTTTTTTGGGGTACCCTCTTTCGAGTAACCGTTCCATTAAGCCGTTAGCATGTGTAAAATATTCATCCTTACTGGAACAATTTCTCAGAATTCTTAAAAACTGTCCAAAGGGTAAGTTTTGTTTGAGGCTCCTAGGATTGTGGCTGGTAAAATGTAATGCTTTATTTCTGTCAGTGGGTTTCCAAAATAAAGTTGTCCCCAGTGTGCCCTCTGTTGCTAACACTTGGACATCCAGAAACGTGATGTTCTTATTAGATGCAGTGTGGCTAAATTTAATGTCCTCTGTTCTCATGTTGAGCCATGTCATGAATTCTGTTAATCTATCCTGTGTTCCCGACCAGATGAAAAAAACTTTGTCAATATACCGCATATATTTTGTAATATATGCAGCAAATGGATTGTTGTTATATATGAATCTATCTTCATATAGACCCATGAACAGGACCGCTAGCTCCGGTGCGAAGGGGCAGCCCATTGCTACCTCCTTGATTTGATAGAAGAAATCAGTATCAAATTGAAAGTAATTTTTTTGCAACGCAAATTTAGCCAGTCTCAAGATGAAATTAGTTGGGACTCTAGTGGGTTGCTCCCTTTGGTCCAAAAAGAGCTCAAAGTTTCTAAAGCTTGTTCCTGCGGAATTTGCGTGTATAATGACACGACATCCATTGTCACCATCAGTTGGTATGTCTCATCAAATTTGATAGCTGTTATTCGATTGATGAATGCTGTCGTGTCTTTTAGATGTGCTGGGACCTTTTCGACAAATGGTTTAAAAAAATGGTCGATGTTGATACTGGTTCTGTCAGAGATTCACATCCTGAAATTATTGGACGGCCAGGAGGATCATTTGGATCCTTATGCATCTTTGGCAAGACGTAAAATATGGGTGTCCTGGGATTTTTGTTTTGAAGGAAAGCAAATTCTTTCGGTCCAAGTATACCAAGGTCGAAGCCTTCTTGCAGGATATTGAAAAGCTCGTTTTGTAACTCCTTGACCGGGTTATGGTTGATCTTTTTGTAACAGAACGGATCGTCAAGCTGCCGTTTGACCTCTTTCTTATACCTGTTAATGTCCCACAGGACGACTGCGCCCCCTTTGTCCGCTTGTTTTATTATTAGTGATTTTTTTTTTTTAAGGAAAAAATAGCGTTCTTTTCACTCTTAGGTAGATTAAATTTCACAAATTGCTTTTTCTTTTCGAGGGCATTTATCCCAGATAATATCGCTCTCTCAAAGGTAATCACCTCTTTGGGGGTTTTGTTGGTTGGTGGACAGAAAGTAGATTTTAGGCAAAGTCCCGTGGTTTCGATGTTTCTTAACTCTGGTGTGTCTTTGAAAAATGTTTTCAGGCGTATTTTCCTGCAAAATTCACTTGCTTCCAATTTCATTTTAACAAAATCCGTTGGTCGAACGGGCACAAAAGAGAGACCCTTTTCAAGCACAGCTATTTCAGAACTAGATAACACTCGGTCAGATAGATTGAACAAGGATGATGGCGTTAGCTCCTGTAAAATTGGCGTCTTGTCCTCATCTCAAATGGTTGGCTTCCTGGACGCGACCGGCCTCTTCCCCGCTGTTGGCCTCTGCCTAAAAAAGGCTGGGGATTTTGTTGTTGATTTTGTTGGTTACTCTTGGTTGCTGTATTATTCCTTGAGTCAGAATTATCCGTCTCCCCTCCCGAAGAGGAGGAGGTGTCCGAAAATGTTAGGAACTTATTTCTTGAACATCCCTGATTATCCTGGAAAAACCTTCTTTGTGTTGGTCGAGTATAGAAGTTCTGCTGTAAGTATGGGTATACTGCCTCTAACGAAAAATTATTTTTATCAAACTTGTTACCTTTCTGGGTTACAGTATAATCCTTGAATTCTTGGATTTCCTTTTCAATTTTCTCCAGGAGATTTTTTGAGTCCGTGATTAGTTGGTTATTTTGTATTTCCGTCTCCAAAGCAGCAATTTCTTGAAGTTGTTTGAGAGAGATCCTGTGTGCCGTTTCAACTGTAAGGACCATCAGGTCCCTACTACATTTAGTCTCAATTCCACTGAATCCTTTTTTATATTCAGGATCGTCAATAAACACCATGGGGGTGGTACGGATTTGTAAACCCGATGGAATTGTCCCTGCTTGCAAGTGTAACACAAGAAAATGACCATGTAAATCGGTCCTTATCTGTTTTTTCCGCAGCCTAATTAATTTATCCGATTCGTTTTGAGTTTTTGCAGTGAAACTTAAGGTGGAAGAAGTAAACACCGGCAGATCGCCTCAAGGCTTTTTTCCAGTCAGGAGGCCATTCTAGGTATTTTTTAAGTCCATGATACTCGCTTTCTGCATGTCCCTTCTAGCTCTTTGTTTGGACAGATAAGTGATTAAAGCACAGGTTAAACCATGAACAAACTCAGTCACCCTATCGCATTCATAGACAGAGTTCACTCACCGTCACCAACAGGGCCCCATGTTTTCTTGTGCCCCCTTTTAACATCCAGTGACAGGGATTAACCCTTCCTCCTTAAAAGCACTCCCTCTAAACAGATATTCAGATGAATCCTTTTATCTGATTAATGTCCGTAGGCCTAACTCCTTACTTAGCACGTACAATTTTGCTGACTGACAACCAAGGAGCACTGGGCACCCTCGAAGGCTGTAACTTGTGCAGGACCCACTCTAGAATAAGGCTCGCCCCCGGAGGAGACAGAAAGCTAATGTCACGCACCCTGTCTACTCTTGTAGGCTTATATTGAATCCATTTATAAATTATGAAAGCAAAAGAAATATTATCTATGAATGATGCACGATAAATTGGCTCCAATTCCAGAGGTGGACAAAGGTTACAGGGAAGTTATAGTCAGGGCACTGGAATTATCTGATAGTGCAGCCGCGGAAATGTTCGCATTATTATAGATTTGCCGCATTTACCACATCATCTGCAGGTTTTCAAAAAATTGTTTCAAACGGTTCAAAAGTTAATAAAGAGGCGGCCACACAAGTTGCTACTCAGTGGAATGCCCTTTGCAAAACTTAACTGATCACTTTTCTGTGCTTAAAGGGATATTTGTGTGTTAAATGGGTACTAATGAGGTGTAACCAATGCACATACAGTGTTACCAAATTAAAAATGATGAAACAATAATGTAATATTATTACAAAATGTGCTGCATTATGTCGTATAATTTGCCTTTTCCTGTTGTGGCTCTGGATATAGTTAGGAAATAGAATTACTTTAGAAAAACCTTAGAAATGTAGAAAAAGTTCAGGAATTCACTGAATAATCCAAAGGTTACAAGGACAGTATAGTAGAGTAGAGTCGAGTCTAGTGTCATAGAGTAAAGTGCGTAGAGAGAGTAGAGTGGAGTACAGTAGGGTGGAGTGGCGTAGAGTGGACTGGCGTTGAGTAGAGCAAAGTGGTATATAGTGGAGTGGAGTGGACTGGCACTCTACTGTACTCCACTCTACGCCACACTACTCTAAATACTTCACTCTATGCCACTTCACTCTAGTCCAAGCCACTCTACGTCACTTCAAGCCCCTCCACTCCACTCCACTCTACTCCACTCCATATCACTCCTCTCCACATCACTCTATGCCATGCCATTCCACTCCACTCTACTCAACTCCATGCTGCTGTACAACATTGTTAAAGGAATTGCCATAGCCGATAGCTCTTGGATAGTTGAAACCTATTGCCTTTGCCAATGTATGTTTCCTTCATGTTCAAAGTGCATTCACCTATGGGAAAGGGCAGGAATGCATCGTATTTTAGGCAATATAATGCATTCCTGTGCTTTCCCCTGTGCTGGCGCACAATGGGCTGCCTGGCTCTAACGCAGACATAGCAAGCACAATAAGATGATGGACGGAGTGCTGAAACTTTTCAGACACTCACCCCCAGTCACAGATCTGAGTTTAATTCATCATCATTCTTCTGCTCACTAAGCCACCCCAGGTTTGAACCCAGCCATATGCATATCAGTCTTGACCCTGGGCCTAATGGGACAAGTCCAGCCAAACTGCCAGTCTAGTGCCTCCCTAGACCGGAAACAAGCATCCTGAGACCAGTTTCGGTTCACTCCTCATCAGCCAGGCTAGCTTAAATCCAGTGACAAAGTGAGCAAGGGATCACGTCTGGGTATACCCTGGCCACTTAGGGCGAACATTGCAAACACAATAACCATGGTGCAATTGTGCCTGCGGTGCATGCAGGATTGTTTTGTGCAGGAAAGGGCACTTTCCTGCACCAAAGAATCCTGAGTGGCTTTTTTCTTTCTATATGTGGTGCAGAATGAAGTACACATAGAAAGAAAAAAAACCAAGGAGAACTAAAGATATTTCTCCTCCTTTTGCGTATCCTAGGGAGCCGTATCTTTTGGGCGCATTCCCAGGTTTACCTGTTCTTGTTAATCTGGGAATGCATCAAAATCCATGGATGTTGCATGGATACACCCATGCAACACCCATGGAAATGCCTCCCTGGTGCAGAATAATGCTATGCAGCAATTTGCTCTGTGTTACATTACTCGAGATTTATGAAGCCACACAGGGCCATGAAAGGTGGCTTTGCGTGGCCTAATAAATCTAATTTTTCATTTGTGTTGCTCTGGCAACACATTGCTTTTTTTTTAAAGGATTAGACCTAGATTTGGCCCTTCAATGTTGGTGGCACCAGCAGGCCATTTGTTTCTTGGGAAATGCAAGTCCAGGCCTTTTAGCCGAAAGGCGAATAATGGTGCTTATGTGCATTAATTCCAAATTGAGTGATTTAGAAAATAAAGAATTTAGTGAGGATGCCTGTTGCTTGCTTTGTGGAGATGGAATGGTGAAGTCTTTGTCTAAGTACATTCGCACCTTCATGAGTTTGGATAAAGCACGATGCTCTATGCACAGAGTATTTTTTCAAATAACGGGGCCAGATTCACATAGGTAAACTGAGACGAAAGTCTAACTTTACAAAATTTGGTATTCACAAAGGGCATTTGCTACTCGTATATGCCCTTTGTGAATACCAAAAGTTGAACGTTACAACTTTCGGTATTCACATAGGGCATTTACAAGTAGTTTGTGAGCCCAGTATCAGAACCAAGGAAATGGACACTACAGGGGAAACCAGGGAGGTTCCCAATTTTATCTCTAAAGACGGAGAGGCAGAGTTCACGCAGGGAGAGGAAGGAGTCAAAATCCCAGACAAGGTCAAAACCAGGGTGAGTATGGGGATTTACTCTGGTTCTACCCCAACAGGTGTAGGAGGAAGATTAAGATTCTTCAAAGACAATCGGAAAGCAGTGACCCAAGATGTTTGGGTATTAAGGACTGTAGAAAGGGATTTAATTGAATTCAACACAGAACCTAAGCAGCTGAGAGACCCAAACTCATTCGTATCTCAAAAAGAGTTGGAATACATAGTATAGGAAGAGACATTAGAAATACTGAGAAATTATGCAATTGTGAAAATAGAAGAGCAGGAGAAAAGCTTTGTAAGTACTTTATTTCTGATGGAAAAGAAAGACAAGTGATGGAGGCCGGTAATGAAGTTAAGAGATTTGAATTTGCTTGTTCAGTATCAACATTTCAAGATGGAAGGTATACTTCTTTAACAAGATTTGCTACAAGATCAGGATTGGATGATGAAGTTAGATCTTAAGGATGCTTACTTAAAATACTGGTAGCAAAGGAGAGCCACATTAGCTCAGGTGGAAGGGCCAATTGTATCAGTTTCAGACTTCACCATTCTGGCGAGCATCAGCCCTTGGTGTTTCATGAAGGTGATGAAGCCAGTGTTTGGTTTTCTCACGGAGTGAGGAGTAAGACTAATCATCTATCTGGACGATATCTTGATAATGAATCATTATTTTGAAGAGTTTGTTGGAGGACTTGGGATTTGTCGTAAACCAGGAAATGTCTGTTTTAACTCCAGTGCAGAATTTGGAATTCTTGGAGTTCATAGAGGACACAGTGTTTTGTCAGTTACGACTTCCAGTGAAGAAAGTGCAGAAATTAAGGCAAGAGTTGCAGACGTAAATGAAATGTAGGAGATCAAATTGAGAGAGTTACCTGTAATGATTGGACTGCGGTCTTTGTCAATACAGGCAGTTTTTCCAGGGTCTTTGCATCACAGGTCCTTAAAGTATTTGAAGACTGCAGGTCTAGCAAGAGGTTTGTTGTACAGAAACTTGGTGTCTATATCTGTGGAAGCAAGGGAGGAGTTGCTTTGGTAGAAGGAGAATCTGGAGGCTTGGAGTGGTCGAACAATTCTTGGAACAAAGCCTGATTTTGTATTGAAGTCGGATGCGAGCAACTTAGGTTGAGGAGCAACTTCTTTGGGCGAGGAGATTCGGGAAGTTAGGACTCTGTTAGAAAGGGAGAGACACATAAATTTCTTGGAGATTCAAGCAGGTTTGTTCGCTTTGCAGAGTTTCAGGACAGACTTGATAGGAAATCTGTGTTGTTGAAAATGGACAATGTGATGGCTGTTGCATACATAAACAGTTTGGGAGGAAGCAGATGTAAGGGACTAGTGAAGTTAGCAAAATAAATGTGGGAATTTTGTTTGGAACACAAACTAGACTTGAAGGCAGAGTATTTGCCAGGGCTTTAGAGTGTCATAGCAGATTGTAATTCAGGAAATGTGATAGATTACTGCGATTGGAAGTTATGAGAGGATGTTTTTCAGGGTATAATAGAGATGATGGGTTCTTTGGAAGTGGTTTTCTTTGCTGCCAGGCTAACCTATCAGCTACCAAATTATATCAGTTGGAGACCGGATCCTGGTGCAATGGCAGTGCATGTGTTTATGCAGAGTTGAATGAGGGGTTATGCATTTACCCCATTCTCAATAATTCAGAGAGTGTTGGAACAGGTGAGGAGGCAACTATCGAATAGTGTTGGTTACACCATTTTGGAGAACTCAGCTGTAGTTTCCCACAGTAATGGTAATGGCAGTGGAGGAAGCAATTTTAATAAATGTCTTGCAAAGGTAATTTGTCAAGCGTAGGAGGTGAGAAGCATCAGTTGGTTGAGTCAGGTTCCCTCAGACTTCTAGTATGGAGGATATCAGGCATTTGGATGAAAAGGTATAGAGGAGCATCGAAGGTATGGTTATGTTGGTTCTTGGAAAGGTATCTGGATCCTGTAGAGGTTGATGATATTCAAGAAGAACATTTCCTAGTAAGGTTGTTTGTTAAATGTATGTTGTATAGAGGAGTGAATTGTGAATGATTAGCGGTGGCAGCTAGCCACTCTCTTCAACAGGGTATATCAATCGGAAAAAGTCCATTGGTATGTAGGGTGATGAAAGGGATTCGGTTGAGAAGGCCACCAAATCCAAAGTATCAGACCTTATGGAATGTAGATTTAGTTCTTAAATTGTTTTAGAGTTGGCCAGCCAACAGACATTTAGAGGTGAGAGAATCCTCTTGGAAGTTGGCTACATTACTGTGTCCCATTTATTTCTGCAGAGTATCAGATGTGAGGGCTCTGGAGGTTTTGCAGAGGTTTTTACCCAAATGGTGTGGGTTTTAAGGTTTTCAGATAGAGTAAAACCATATCTGGGACTATAGTTTATCCAATTTTGTATGACTCAACTAATTTGTGCGTGGTACAATGTTTAAAGGAGTATGAGAGTAGGATGTTGGATAAAAGAGCTGCATGAGTTGAACAACTGTTAATATTATATGTGAAGCCTGTTAAAGCTGTGTCAAATACTAAAATTGCAAGATGGTTGAAAGCTGCTATGAAAGAGGCACGTGTGGATGTGTCAAAAGTTACAGCTCATTCAGTGAGGGGAGCTAAGGCGAGTAAGGTTTGTAAGTCTGCTTATTGTTTAGAAGATATTTTGAAAGTGGCTGATTGATCTTCTGTGGAGGGTTCTATTTTGAATCTGTAGCTCATGTTTCAAAATGTGTTTTGAAAGACTTTAAACATGTATAATGACAGCTTCCTGTCTTGACATAAAATGATGGTTCTCAAAGGTTTACTGAATAAAGAAATAAGATTTTATTGAAGAAAACTAGGCTAGCATGATCTCACCCTCACATGCCTTGTGAAGAGGTTGGGGTAGGCGTTTGACAATTTTGTTCAAATTGGATGCTGTGTATATTGTTGTTATATAAGATTTCAATGGAAATTGTTGATGTTAGGAGATTAAGAATTGGTTACATACTTTTGTTTATTTTTGCAGAGAATTAGAAGTGGACAGATTTGAGAAAAAGATTTGTAGAACAGTCAAGAAGAAGAACTAATGAAAGAGAGGGAAAATTGCGGTCACACTTTTTATATGGGACTAAACATTCTTTTTACAGTTGTGATGTTGTTAACTTCGAATTGGAAGCTTTTAATGGTTTGCTGCTCAGAGAGAGTGAATAAAAGTTTTATGCATGCATAATGCTAGCCTCCTTGTTTTTAATAAAACCTCAATTCTTTATTGAGTAAACCTTTAAAAATCATCATTCTCTGCTACTTTTAACACCATGGGCAGTCATAAGTTTACGGTCTTGTCTTGAGTAGAATCCAGACCTCTGATGGTTTTCACACCATTGCCATATTATACATATGATTTGCGCAGGTAACTAGCAAAACCACCTCATTATCACCCTTAGTACTACTACATTTTTCATTCTCACACACAACAAAGTTCTAACTAAATCAAACACCAAACTGCTGCATATTTACAACAAATGCTTTACACTGTTCATGATTATTTATATAGTAGCCACTCTGTATTTACTAGCGGCACTACAAAGAGCGCTGCTTTTGATGTGTATGGTTCTTGGTTGTTCGAAGCTGGGGCTTGCTCATTATTACAGACACCATTGCTTTTTAATGCACATTACCAAGTTTTCGAAATTGTTTTAGACCACAGTTGAACAAGCCTTAAATACAGAGGAGCCTTTGAGCTACATGACAAAAATAATAGGGGCTGGGTTTATACCTGAGATGCTGTTTGGAATCCTTCATATCCATGTAACACAGAACTATGTGACAACAAGGGTAACATTTAGAAATCTATACTCAATAGCACACAGGTTAGCTCCCTTACAGATAATTCACTGGATCTTGCCCCATAATTGATTACGTCGTGGCCTATTGTGGCTTCATAAGTTCTTCTTCATCAATTCAAATATTAGAGTATATAAATCACTCTTTAGGAACAGACACTTATGGCTTGCATCCTCTTAACTATTTTGGTCCAGAGGATGTTCTACCGCACTAAGGACAGTAGAGACCGAAATCCACTTCTTGTCATAGACTCATGGGATCTACATCCATAAGTTGTTTATTCCTCATTGTGGACAGATACTCATTTCAAAGAGAATGGACTTTACATACTTTAACCGCTGGGTTCACAATATTGATTCCTAATTGGAACTAGATGAACATGTTCAATATATATTTGGATTATTTTCTGCTGCGTACAATGGAAGGGTTGTTTTCTGGTCATTATGGAACTTTTCTAGAGACACTCTCTGATGGGTCTTTCAAGCAGCATAACAGTGTGAAGCGGAGAAAATCATGAATGCACTGTCAATTTAGAGACAACACTTCCTGATACATAATAACCAAAGGACAATTGAGAAAGGTTAGTTAAGTTTATTACAAAACAACAATAATTGAACATAAACACACCTCAAGTATAGAAATACAAGGGAAACAGCATGAAGCCAAATATACGCACCAAATTCAGATGGGACGGTGCAACATGAACAACATTATTAACTCGAGAAGGAAGAAACAGACAATATAGAAGCAAGATTCCAAATTTCCCTGTATCATGGGCTGATGAACAAAGACCATTTACATCTAACCCTACACTATCATTGTAGTGACATCCCTTCGTTAATGAACAAGTATTTCCGATTAGGAGAAAAAGGTGCCAGTTGTGAAGTATTCCTAAGAAATATCCCCACTATTGAGGTGAGTCAAGTAGCATAAAGCCACTAACATAAGAGGAAGAACTCGTTCTGTGATGCACCATCTCCAAAGGCAAGGAAGGTTTGGTCACTATACCAGTTGTACACAGGTACACTTCCCAGAATGCACTCCTCTCACATACTACACAATGGGTACAGTCATTAGCTTATTTTTCCATGGTGTTCTCCATGTACATCCCTTGCAACAATTCGTCCTTGGTTGCTGTGCCATCTCCCATGCGAAACTAACTTATTTTCTTTTATTGCTTCAAACCATACAATTGTAACTTCTTCTCTCCTTGCCTGGCTGCTAAAACAAAGACATTACTTTGCCTAAAAGAATGATGCTCTGTCTTCAATGCAAAACGTGAGAAAAAACAACTTTCACAGTGCACATGAAATTCAGAACATTAGTCCTAGTGTAAGAGTTGTCAGGGGTTGCAATTCAGGCCTACAGCTTCAGCGAACATAAGAACACACCATTTAAACATTACGAATTGCATGACTACATTTCATTTCAACTGACACATTTACCAAATTACAAAGTATTATTATTATTAAGGACATACAGGGGTCGTTTCCGATTCGGGAACAAAAACGTCTGTACGATTTGTATCCGGAGCCCTCTCCGTACGAATCGTACCCGTCCGTCCGAGTCGCTAAGTACGATCCGTACTCCGTGAATCCGTCTGAATCGTCGCGATCCGTACGTATTGCAAGGCTGATACCGTGAACCGTACAACTCGTACACATGCCGTACGACTCGTACACATGCCGTACGACCCGACGAGTACGATCCGGACCGGGGTATAAGGACCGGATTCGTACGGTCCACGTCAGGTAAGGGCGAGTCGTACGGAAAAGCACACAAACACATACACACCGTACGGTCCGTACCCCCCATGATTGCAGGGGTACGCACCGTACCCCTGCGATCATGGGGTGTACGAGCCGTACCCCCATTGTACGATGGGTGTACGAGCCCCATGATTGCAGGGGTACGGTGCGTACCCCTGTGATCATGGGGGGTACGCACCGTACCCGGGGGGGGGCATTCCGTACCTGTTTCGGCACAAACTCTGCTTTTACGGCTGTTTTCAGCTCCTGTAGAAAAAGGGTCGTACGGTGCGTACCCGACACGTATCGTACTTGCTGGGTCGTAAAAACCAGCCGCGAACCGTACAGATGTCGCATACAGCGGGTTCCAAGGGAGAATCGAACGGAGATTAGAGTCGTACGGTGTCTTGTACGACTCGCACAGGTACGGCTCCTGGTACGAATCGTACTTCGTCATACGTACGGGGGAAGTTGCAGGGTTCGATTCATACGGGAAAAACGCTCCGAACGGCTATTCGGAGCTTTTTTTCCCGAATCGGAATCGACCCCCTAATATGTGAATAGTGTCAAACTTTACAACAGAGTTTCTTCATGTTAGCACTTCAGCTAGATACATTTATTTCTTACATTAACTCTTGATACTACTTGTCAATAACTAAAATATCACATAGATACATTAACGCGGTTCAAACAGGATTATATGTGGGTGCACTCTTTATGTGAATAGGATGCACCCCTACAAATGAGTAAAATACAAATACGAAATTTCCGCTCCATAAACACCTTGAATACATGTATGGAATTTTTTCATTGTGTATGCCTGGTTTCTTTAGATTAATTCATATGACAATTTGATGCATGCTAAGTCAATTGGTTTAATTCTATTTGTCACTATTCGGACAAGCAATTCATTTTGTATATGAGAATATAGATTTCTCATTGTTCCCTTTTTGGCCATTTACCCTTACTGTAGCTGATTCTCAAGCGTGCATGGGGTTACTGGATTGCCCTTTTCTTTAATTTGATTTAGAGTACTATGTGCAGCAAATGCAATGACACAAGGAGTACTGCTTGTGCAACTAATGGACAGTAATAGGATCAGGCATTGTGGAAATTGGGTTACTGGCTGAGCAGCAACCACAATGTTTGCCAGGGTGAGGCACAAGCAAACCCCAAATTAACCTGTGCTCTACCCTATGGTAGCTTGGCACGGAGCAGGGACAATGTGTAAAGTAATAAAGGGCAAACACTACACAAGAGAAACCCACAGCAATTTAGAAAAATACAGTACATTTTCATAAATAAAACAAGTCCAAAACAACAAAAATCATCTAATCAGTAGAACAGGAGGAGAAAATAGTGCCAAAATGCACAAAGCGCCAACTGTGGATATTTGGTCACACTGGACAGGGGCAAAGTACTGGGCTAAGTGCTGATGAAGAGTACCTTAAAATCGGGTTGCAGGGAGTTGCCAGGTCCTGCTTTGAGAATGTGTTGTGCAGCCGAGGCAATGCGTTGATTCTGAGGAGCTGCAAAGCTGGGATGTGAGATCCTGTGTCATAGTCGAGGATCCCGTTGATGAGGGCATGTGATGTACAGTCCAGTGTTGAGGCTGGGTCATGCAGTTGAGATGATTTGTTGGTTCTGAAGGGGTGCAAGGCTGTGATGTGAGAACCTGCATCATCATTAAAGCAGCTTTGACGAGAGATTTGCAATGCTAGTACCTGAGTTGGTAAAGCTTCTTGCAGTGACAGTTCTGATGTGGGCTGTGAGGTCAATCAATCAATCAATCAATCAGGTCATTTATAGAGCGCACTACTCACCCGTAGGGTCTCAAGGCGCTGGGTGGGGGGGGGGGGTCTTGAGCTTCTTCCTGAAGGAGAGGTGGTCTTGGGTCAGGCGCAGGTCGGTCGGGAGTGAGTTCCAGGTCTTGGCGGCCAGGTAGGAGAAGGACCTTCCTCCTGTTGTCGCTCTTCGGATGCGGGGGACGGCGGCGAGGGCGAGGCTGGTTGATCTGAGGAGGCGCTTGGGAGTGTAGAAGTTGATCCGGTTGTTGAGGTAGCTCGGGCCTTGGTCGTGTAGGGCTTTGTGTGCGTGGGTGAGGAGCCGGAAGGTGATTCTCTTGTTGATCGGGAGCCAGTGCAGATCTCTCAGGTGTCCGGAGATGTGGCTGCGTCGGGGGATGTCGAGGATGAGTCTGGCCGAGGCGTTCTGGATCCGCTGGAGTCTCTTCTGGAGCTTGGCGGTGGTTCCGGCGTAGAGGGCGTTGCCGTAGTCCAGTCGGCTGGTGACGAGGGCCTGGGTGACCGTCTGCCTTGTCTCGGTGGGGATCCACCGGAAGATCTTACGTAGCATGCGCAGGATGTTGAAGCAAGACGAGGAGACGGCGTTTACTTGTCTGGTCATGGAGAGGGAGGAGTCCAGGATGAAGCCCAGGTTGCGTGCGTGGTCCGTCGGTTTGGGTGCGGTGCCCAGGGCGGGGGGCCACCAGGAGTCGTCCCAGGCGGAGGGCGAGGAGCCCAGGATGAGGACCTCCGTCTTGTCCGAGTTCAGTTTCAGGCGGCTGGTCGTCATCCATTCGGCTACATCTCTCATCCCTTCGTGCAGGTTGGCTCTGGCGGTGGCGGGGTCGTTGGTCAGGGAGAGGATCAGCTGGGTGTCGTCGGCGTAGGAGATTATGTTGAGGTTGTGTTGGCGTGCGATGGCCGCGAGGGGGCTCATGTAGACGTTGAAGAGGGTGGGGCTCAGTGAGGATCCTTGAGGGACGCCGCAGATGACTTTGGTGGCCTCTGACTTGTACGGTGGTAGGCGGACTCTCTGTGTTCTTCCGTCGAGGAAGGAGGTGATCCATTCCAGTGCCTTGTCCTGGATTCCGATGTTGCCGAGGCGCTGTACTAGGGTGCGGTGGCAGACAGTGTCGAAAGCCGCGGAGAGGTCCAGGAGGATGAGGGCCGCTGTTTCTCCGTTGTCCATCAGAGTTCGAATGTCATCGGTGGCAGCGATGAGGGCCGTCTCGGTGCTGTGGTTCGCTCGGAAGCCCGACTGTGAGGGGTCGAGGGATCCATTCGTCTCGAGGAAGGCGGCCAGCTGTTTGTTGACGGTCTTCTCGATGACTTTGGCCGGGAACGGGAGGAGCGAGATGGGACGGTAGTTCTTGAGGTCGGTGGGGTCTGCTGTGGGTTTCTTGAGAAGAGCGCTGAGTTCGGCGTGCTTCCAGCTCTCAGGGAAGGTGGCGGTGTCGAAGGAGGTGTTGATGATGTCCCGCAGGTGGGGTGCGATGACAGCGTCGGCCTTGTTGAAGACGTGGTGAGGGCAGGGGTCAGTCGGAGATCCGGAATGGATGGAGTTCATTGTGCGGATGGTGTCTTCGGTGCTGATCGGAGTCCAGGTGCGGAGGGTGGTGGTGGGTGGCGTTGTTGCGGTTGTGGCTTGCGTTGGTTGGTTGCTGAAGCTGTTGTGTATGTCCGTGATCTTGTTGTGGAAGTAGGACGCGAGGGAGTTGCAGAGGTCTTGCGACGGGGTGATGTCATTGTTTCCGGCGTTGGGGTTGGAGAGCTCTTTCACGATGTTGAGGAGTTCCTTGCAGTTGTGTGCGTTGTTGTCCAGTCGGTCCTTGTATGTATTTTTCTTGGTGGCGCGGATCAGTTGGTGGTGTTTCCGGGTGGCGAGCTTGAGGGTGGTCATGTTGTCCGTAGTTGGTTCCCTTCTCCAGACTTTCTCGAGGGCTCGACAGTTCTTCTTGGAGCTCTTGAGTTCGTCGGTGAACCATGGTGTTTTTCTGCTGCAGGGTCTGCTGGGTGTGGTTCTCAGAGGGGCGAGTTCGTCCGCGCAGTTGTTGATCCACTTCGTGAGGTTGTCGGCGGCCTGGCTGGGGTTCGCTGAGCTGGCGGGAGGGTGCTGGCTCAGGGAAGCGGTGAGCTGGTCGGCTGTGATCTTGTTCCAGCTTCTTCGGGCAACCTGTTGCTGGTGGAGGTGGATCGTCGTTCTTCTGAAGGTGAAGTGGACGCAGCTGTGGTCCGTCCAGTGGAGTCCTGTTGCGTGGCTGAAGGTGACGTCTTTGCTGGATGAGAAGACGGCGTCGAGTGTGTGTCCGGCGAGGTGGGTGGGGGTGGATACCAGCTGCTTGAGTCCGAGGTTGGCGAGGTTGTCGAGCAGGCTGATGGTGTTGCGGTCGCTGTTGTTCTCCAGGTGGAAGTTGAGGTCCCCCAGGAGGATGTAGTCGGAGGAGGGGAGGGCGTGCGGGCTGATGAAGTCGGCGATGTCCTCGCTGAATCGTGTGCGTGGACCCGGGGGTCGGTAGATCAGGGTGCCTCTGAGGGTGGTCGTCGGGTTGGTGTGGATCTGGAAGTGCAGGTGTTCAGCGGTGGTTAGGGTGTCGTCGGTGTTGGTCGTGATGCGGATGGTGTCTCTGTGGATGATGGCGATGCCTCCTCCCGTCTGGTTGGCGGTGCGGTCCCTCCGGATGATCTTGTAGCCCTCTGGGATGGCGATGGCGATGTCGGGGGCTGAGGAGGCATTCATCCAGGTCTCGGTGAGGAAGGCAACGTCAGGGGCGGTGGTGTCGAGGAGGTTCCAGAGTTCTACGGCGTGTCTGTGGACGGAGCGGGTGTTGAGCAGGATGCACTTGAGGTGGTTGCTGCTGGTGTTCGGCTTGGCGGGTGCAGGGAAGGTCCGGATGCAGGTGAACTTGCAGGCGTGGCAGCTGAAGGGTCCGTGGGTGTGCTTCGGGGCGGCTCGATGACATCCCGGGATGCGGCCGGTGTTGAGTGCGATGAGATCGGCGGCGGTGTAGGTTCGTCGGGTCGGCTTCCGTCGGTGGGGGCCAGGGGTCCTGGCGCTGGTCGCGATCCGGTCGCGGACGGGCGCAGACGGGCTTACCTTTGGCGCGCCTTCGGCGCACAATCGGCGCGCCCGCTGCGCGTCAACGCTGCGCGTTCGCACGGTCGCCATTTAAGGCGAAGTGCGCGGGTGGGCGGAGCAGCTGGGAGGCGGGAGCGGGGAGGGAACAGAAGGAAAAAAGGGGCGGGGTCGGCGGTGGTGGCGGGAAGCGGGGGGCGGCGAGGGAGGCGGGAAACAGGCCGGAGGGCGGTCAAAAACCAAGAAAACAGGCACAAGGCAGAGGGCACAGCGAAGGGGCACACGCAGCAGCTGGTGGCCGTGCGGCGCGGGGGTGTCCCACAAGTGGGACGATGCAGAGTTCTTGCGTTGAGAGAATTCTTGTAGAAGAGGTGATATGTCAGTTCTGCTCAGATGTTTGCCACACCGCAGAGGAGATACATCTGTCCTGCTGGATCCACAAATGGACTGACAGAGTACCTTCAGGCCCACTTTCAAGAGACCAGGGCTGGGGTAGCACCACAAGACAGGGTAGGAATCTCGATGGCAGAGTCCAAGTGCTGGGTTCAAGGTTAGAGCCTTTTGTCCTTGAGATTCTAGACAGGAAGCCAGTCAACTAACCCTTGGAGTCACTCTGGGATCCTGGGATCAACAGATGCAGGCACCCAGGCGCAAGGGCAGCAGGCAGAAGGTCAGCACCGCAGGGCAGCAGTCCTTCAGAGCAGCAGTCCAGCAGAGTGGCAGTAATTTCAGCAACACATCAGTCCTTATTACTGCCAGAGTTGCCACTGGTCCAGGAGTGCACTGAAGAGTTGTTGTCTGGGGTCCAATAGTTATACCTCAGCCTTCCTTTGAAGTGGGAGAAGCGTCTAGCGATTTCCCTTTAAAGTCCACAGGCTTCCTGCATTCCCTGTCATGGTTCCAAGCTAACTACAGAAGGTATGCAGCACTTTGTGTGGAGGGAGGACATAGCCTATTCATGTGTATGTCGGGTTGTACCCAGCGCTACCCTCCCATCCTGACAGTGATGGCTTGTCCAGATACACCTAAGCTCTCTATTGTGTGTGGCTGTCTAGGAGAAATATACAAAGCCCAACAGTCATGTGACACAAAGGCTAACACAGGAAAGTGCCAACTTCTAAAAGTGACATTTTCAAAATTGTAATCTAAAATCCAACTTCCCAATCAGAGAGGATTTTTCATTATAATTGCAAAGACACCAGACATGTGTCCCTGCTCCCATTTAGTAATGATCACTTGTTAAATGTAATAAGGTAACTCCAAAGTTATCCTATTGGAGAGGTAGGCCTTACAGCAGTGACAATTGACTGTAAGAGGTTTTCACTACCAGGACGTGTAAAACTAAAAAAGTACATGTCCAACTTTATAAACACTCTGCAACCTGACCTATGGGCTGTCTAGGGCCTACCCTAGGGGTGACGTATGTGTATTAAAAGGGACAGTTTGCGACTGGAAAATGTTTGTTTGCCAAGATGGCAGTTTAAAACACACAGGCTTTAATAACAGACCTGAGGCATGTTTAATGTTCTACTTAAATGGCTGGCACAATCAGTCCTGCAGGCCCAGTAAGAGCATTTAATTTACCAGCCCTGGGCACAGGTAGTGATACTTTACTAGGGATTTACAAGCATTTAAAGTATGCCTATTGGGAATACACCAATTACACCTTTTTGTTAGGAGAGAGCACAAGCACTTTACCATTGGTTAGCAGAGGTAAAGTGTGCAGAGTCCTAAAGCCAGACAAAGACAACATGCCCTTTCAGCACACTTCCCCAGATACTGACCCGAATGGAGCAGAGAATAGACTCCCTAGCGGCAGATATCCTACAGCTACAAAAAAGCCTTCCCAACCAGATTAAGCCTCCTTGCTCACGGCGGGTAACTACACACCATCCCCCCTTGCAGCCTCTTCCATGGCCCACTTGGCAGCCCATGGCCCACCAATCCTATGAGGAATCTGGCACATCGTCCCAGCCGAGCTCTTCAACCCATTTCAGAACGAGAAGCAGATGATATCAACTACTCTTACCTTGAAATTAGCCAGAACTCGGCCCCGTTTGTAATCCCAGTCTTAGTGAGCACTAGTAGAATCCCTAGACCTGTCCTCTCACCCAGACCCCTTCAATACACTTCTATACATACAGCACACACCACCACTGTGGTACCCCGGTCTCCATCGTGCATGCTCCTCAACTGTAGATCAGCAGTACAACACACCACAGATATTGCTGAAGTTATACTTGCGGAAGAAATAGACATTGCATTCCTCACAGAATCCTGGCTCAATGACAACTCTACCCCCATCCTTAACCTTCTCACCCCCCAGGCTACAACATCATCAGACACGATAGACTGATCAAAACAGGTGGCGGCCTAGCTATCATCCATAAAGAAGGAATACAGCTTTCCAGAAAAAAATCCACAGAATATCTGACTCTTGAGTATCTAGGTTTTGAACTTATAGCCAAAGGCACCACGCCCATCAAATTTCACACCATCTACCATCCTCCTGGTGAACGTACCTTCTTCGCCGAAGAACTAACTGAACTTATAACTCGTTTCTCCCTAACAGACACGATAGACGTGTTCCTGGGTGACTTCAATATCCACTGGAACAACCCAGAAGACTCTACAACCCAAAACCTCTCCAACCTGCTTGAAATTATCACCCTCAAACAACTCTGCAATAAACCAACACACATCAAAGGAGCAATTCTGGATTCAATCATCACCAAAAATGAGCTGGTCTCTTTGATATCGGTTTATTTCTCCCATTGACTGGTCTGACCACCACCTCATACTGTTTAATATTGACTCACATGTCAGAAACCAACTAATACGACCTGACAATCCTAAGCACTGGACAGGAACAACAAAGGAGTACCCATAACTGAACTGAAATCTAGGATTAATGCCCATCTACAACCCCAGACTTCCAACTTGACGGCCGATGACCTCACAGCCCACTTTAATTCCAAAATGACAGAGGTGTTAGAACAAGTAGCACCACTCAAACTCAAACATTTGAGATCTACCAAATCTAAATCTTGGTTCAATGTGGATCTTAATAAAGAAAGAAGACAACTCAGACAATCAGAACGGACCTGGAGGCCAAAGCCTTCGACTCTTCACCTAGCTCAACTTAGATCAACCCGGTCAGCATATAAAAAACACATTTTTAGAGAAAAGGCCACTTTCTTCCACAGCCAAGTAGACCAGGTGAAGAATAGACCTAGAGAACTCTTCAACATTGTCAAAAGTCAAACAAAACAAACAGCACACCCCCTCAAGAAATAAAAGCCTCCAAAGATCGATGCAAAGAAATCACCAGCTTCTTCACATGTAGTCACAAAAATTGAGCAATCCTTCATCCAAACCTCAAATCCTCCCTCCCTTGCAACCTGCCCCCCTTTAACCACCCCTGACCAAACAGATCAAAATCTTACCACGGACAACTAGACTTGCCTCCAACTTAAAAATTACGCAATTGGTTGAACTTCGAACCCAAGTCGGAAATCTAAGTCTTCAATATAATTGCCTTCTTCCCACACTATGGACCCCTCCCATCCACAATAGTAAAAAAACTCAACCACATCATTGACCCTTTCTGGACAAAAATCATCAACTCCTCTCTCACATCAGGTTGTGTCCCAGACTCCCTTAAACTAGGACAAATCACACCTATACTCAAGAAACCAGGGGCCGACCCCAACGAGCTCAACAACCTCAGACCCATCTCGAACCTTCCGTTCCTAGCTAAAACATTGGAGAAGTGCGTTCTCCAACAACTTAACAAACATATTGATGACTTCAACCTCCTCAACACCTTTCAGTTGGGTTTCAGGAAAGGTTGTTGCACCGAAACAGCGAAGCTCAATATTGCAGATGGTATCCACAGAGCCTTGGATGAAGCTGAAGCCTGCCTCCTCATCCTTATTGACTTATCAGCTGCATTTGACACAGTAAATCATCGAGCTTCACTTGAGACTCTGAAGAGCCGATGTGGCATTAATGCCGTAGTTCTAGAATAGTTCACTTCCTTACTTCAGCATTGTTTGCAACAGATTAAAATCAACTCCTGCCTCTCTGTACCAACACGAGTCAAACTTGGGGACCCGCAAGGATTGATCCTCTCATCTTCCCTCTTCAATCTCTTCATGGAACCCCTTGCAATTATTCTGAAACAAGCAGGGATTCATCACCACCTATATGCTGATGACACACAAATATACTACAAAATCAAATCACCCAGTGACGTCCAAAACCTCAATGTCACGCTAACCAAGATCCAAACCTGGTTTAACGCAAACCACTCAAAACTGAACCCAGACAAAACGGAATTAATACTGTTCTCTCCGAAAAGTAACCGCCAACCAAGTCAGGTCTGGCTCAAGGTGCTTGATGCTCTAAACTGCTCCCTCGTCCTATCCGAGTCAGTAGAGTCACTGGGTATTACCCTGGACAAGAACTTGTCAATGAAGGACCACTTCAAGAACTGTGCAAAAAGTGCGCTTTACTCTCTAAAACACCTCAAAATAAACCTTTCATTTCTAAAGATCAACATTAAATGCACAGAACCAGACAGTGGATCAACTCCTCAACAGGCACCCTAAACGCAGCAAAATTTACCAATAAATCTATGCAATATATTTGTTATATGTGCAAAGCGTTAACAGTGCCCACTGTCCAAGAGCACCACCCCAAACCAGAGTAAAACAATGCTATAACCCTTGCATTAAAGTTGCACCATCTCAATATATAATTTCGTGAATGTTCATAAATATAGAAAATGAAGCAGAAGATTTGTCCAATAAATACAATTCCTTCCTTCAGGGTTTGTATTCAGTTCTTTATTTAAATGTTCACAGCCAACACGTTTCGTTCTGAAACCAGAACTTCTTCAGGGCATCCAAAAGCCGAATAACATCAGTATTCAGTCAAATTCATTCCTTTTTACGTGAAAACTGAGTCAATCATGTGATGAGAGCAATTCGACTAATATGCAGTCAATTCTTACTATAATGTGTCGTTTTCAAGATCCAAACATCAGATTAAGGTCTCAGACCACCAGATACGCAGTCCCATGGAGAACCGTTCTCCGTGGGACTGCGTATCTGGCGGTCGATTCGAAAGAAACTAGCGCACAAGCCTCTGAGAAGATACACGTTAGGAACCTTATCATGGCGGACCATATGTATATTTGATGAAAATACTCCTTCTAGACACTAAGAAGATGGATCTGAGACCTTAACCTGATGGAAGGAATTGTATTTATTGGACAAATCTTCTGCTTCATTTTCTATATTTATGAACATTCACGAAATTATATATTGAGATGGTGCAACTTTAATGCAAGGGTTATATCATTTCTAAAGATGATCTCAAGGCAACTGTACAATCCCTAGTCCTTTCTAAACTGGTCTATGGAAACTTCATCCTAACTGGGTCACCAAAAGCTCACCTAGCCCCACTAACGTCAGTCCTTAACATGGCAGCCCGACTCATAACTGGTGTAAAAAGATTTAAACACATCTCACCAACCCTCAACACACTCAACTGGCCTCCCATGGAAGGTAGATGTATTTACAAACTGACCTGCACCACACACAAGGCCCTTCACACCCAATCCCCAAACTACCTAAACAGCAAACTAGTAAAAGCAGGACAATCCAGAACTCTGAGAAGCACCAACTCTCTTCTTCTCGTCCCTCCGAAACTGTAAAAGAAAACAACCCAGTGCCGATCCTTCTCTGGCAACGTACCCAGGATGTGGAACGCACTCCCTATTGACCTCAGATGCAACCCCTTCTTCTCTTGCTTCAAAAAGGACCTGAAACTCTTTCTCCTCATCTCAGTTCAGTGTTAATTGACTTCAGTGGGCAAAACGTTAAAGGTGGGAAGAAAGAAAATTGTATGTATATATTAATCTCAGTTGTTTCATCTTTGGATATTGTTATGCACAATTCAATGTTGTGCGTCCGGATTTGGGCGTCAAAACGCCCCATTGGTTAAAGTTATTACTCAGATAATGTTATGTCCAAGTCGCAAAAATAAACTACAGTGGGCCAGATGTACCTGTAATAGTAATAACAATGACCAATTAGCGATTTCTTTTGCCAATCGCTATTTGTTAATCACGATCACTAATGTACACCCATTTTATTAAATAGCCATTTGTAGTGGGTCGCAAATAGACGACCTCATGAATAATAATGAGGTTCGTCGCAATTTGTCACCCACTATGAATTACTGCCATCACAGAGACAGTGGGTTTCTGGGGTCAGCAGACCATCATGTCTGCGATTGCTTTTAAATAAAGCAATCTTTTTTCATAAATGCAGCCCGATTTCCTTGAAGGAAAACGGGATTTGTTTAAGAACATAACAATGAATCGTTTAAGTTTCATTTTACCCGACTTGGGTCAAGCTCGAGCTATATAAAACTCTGTAATATAAAATAAAAATAAAATAAGAGCAGGCAGTGGTCCCTTAGTCCACTAGCTGTTCTTAAAAAATATTTTTTCAAGCATTCTCAAAGGGGAAAGGATCCCTTGGGAACCCCTTCCCATTTGCAAATGGCTTGCCACCAACTTTGTGTTGGCCGTAAAGTGCAAACCGCATTTTGGTCACAAAACATTCATACATACCAATGTGACTCAGTATTTGGAAGGGACATGTCCCTTACTAATACCGATGCGCAAACTCAAACTGCGATTCGGTAACATGTTACAATTAGGGCTTTGTGTATTTAGAAATTTCTTTTTGGGTTTGCAAGCGACCGATTCAGCAAATCAGGCTATTTGCGACCACAGAAAGGCTTTGTACATCTGGCCCTGAATCCGTACCCTACTCTCTGATTTAGACCTAATTAGGTAAACATCTGCAAGCATTTGTGTTCTGTGGCATTTGATTTCCATTTGCTAGAATGGTACCTGAAACAATTGCTCTTATTACTAAATACTTCCAAAATATTCTCGGGTAGAATGAAACAGGTCTATGGAAGTGTGCAAGCTACGATATCATTCAAACAATATTAACCGCAGTATGTATTCCTTCACACCTATGCATGCATTTTACTTTTTAGGATCGAGCCTGCAGATCTTTCTAAAACACAGTGCTCCATACTCTGCATTTATCTTGGTTGACCATTTCTTTCTGCTCCGTTTTTTATTTCTACCCCTTTATTGGAAGTGGCAATGGAACACAAACCTTTCGGGGGTGGGCTTTTTATGTCTTATATACCTCATTCACATCAGCAGCCTCAGTTAAGGGTCACCCTCCTGCTGATGTCAACAAGCCATTTTCCCTCCACTCGTGTGATTGAGGGGCACCAATAGATACATAAATAAAGGTTGTAGGCCCAACTGTTTGTTGAGATTTTGATTATTTTCTGCTGTTGTGGCTGTAAAACGCGTGTATTAAATAAAGTATGCTGCTGACAGAAACATAATACAAGTATCGTTTAGTAAAAAGGAATAGTTGTTGAAAGACAGTGTGACGCCTCAAATAAATTCGGTGATCAGACTTGTTAAAAGTAATATTTCTCAGGGATTCTTCTAGGTAATTGCTTTTGCACTTGGCTCAGAATTCATGCTCTGCCCTCTCACACAACTGCAAAGGAGATTTGTATTACTTCACGGCGACATTCAGAGCAAGATTGATTGAGGCAGTCATACCGGGCTGGACAACTGTGTGTTTCGGCTTTTTTCTTCATAACACTGCAAAAACGTTTACCGACTGCTTTTCCATCCTTACGTCCTTATGCTTTGTATGCCCTAAACGCTTTCGCTTTGCAAATTAAAGTTAGATTTTTGCATGCACTATAAAATTGTTGTTAAAGAGAAAATATAACTTTATGCCATTTGGGGGTCGTCAAATATCAGGCATTTTGTTGTCATTTTCCTATCAAATAACCAATAGGAAGCACATCATTTTACAGGTTTGATTTTCCACACACAATAGATCCCTGGTGGATTTTTGTGAAATGAAAGTTATCAGCTGTAAGCATGTCCACCTGACCTTTCCGATCCTTGAAATTTATTTTTTGCAGTGGTAGACAGTCAAGGGAAATTAAATCAAAGCAGTTCATGTTTTGTCTAACCATAAGGCACAAGTAATAAAAAAATGTGAAGGGCATGCCAGCAGCAGACTCTCAAACCATAACTAAGAAACAAACAAGCCTGAACGTGAAATATCTTCACATAACAGACCACAAAAGAATGAAACAAAGCCTGATTTGTGCACTGGGCCTAAGAAGTCTATATCGCCCATTGAGTCTGTTTTTTGCTATATAAAGCTACATATAAATAAGTAAATGACCATTTATATGATTTATTATACAGTGATTACTGATAACTTGGCCTGTTTTACCCATGTACGCATCAATAGAAACAGATTTGTAATTGTGATATCTACGTCAGTGTCTTTAAAACAACACATTATAATTGGATGTGCAGTTATACTATAGATAGTTCAATATATGTCAGTACTTTTGGCGCCTCATCAAGTAATATCAGACAACAAAACCCGTCTCTATGGAAAAAAGAATCGTGTGTTGATCACTTTTATTTCCTACTCTACGAAGTGTGTGCATTACTTACAATTTTTGCAAAACAAACCTAATTCCTTTCTTATGGTTATTTGCAGCACTTCCATGCCATTTCACTTATAACAACTCTTATCCAATGACAGTCCCTCTAGTGGAGGATTGATACTGAGTGGCTGCTATATCTTTTCAAATCCCTCCTCCCACCTAAAAGTATGGTGAAAAAATGTGTGAAAAGACAAAGTGACACCTCATGGGCGCACAACCAAGGGGGTAACTGGCAGGTACTCACCAGATAAGCCCACTGCTTTCATCATCGGCAGTCACTTTTTTAAAAATAAATGAGGGTCCAAAGGAAAAGAACAACAGGAGACTGTGCAAGTGCAAAAGAGTGATTCTAAACTACACTCTACGATAGTGACAAAAAAAAGGAGTATTTAAAATTGACAGGCACGCCTTACACCTGATAACTTTATTCTTCGCTAGGGGTGAACTGTCAAATTAAAAATGTGAAAAGGTAGCTGTCTCAGGACTCAGTAAGCGCGACGTCGAGCTTACTGAGTCCCGTATTGATTGATATAACGATCAGAGGGCAATCAAAAAGCAGGGCTCACTTTAGGAGCTGTGATGACCTGAGGCTGGTATGAGAAACCAAAGCTTAAACAGGTCTTTCTAGATTGATGTGTCCAACTTCTGTCCTGTGACAAGTTGTCTAGTCCTGAAGAATTTGCCAGAAACTATAGGCAATGAAACATGTTGGCATGTGAAAATGGGTATGCATGAATAGCTACCTTTTCACATTTTTAATTTGACAGTTCACACCTAGTGAAGAATAAAGTTATCAGGTGTAAGGTGTGCCTGTCAATTTTGAATACTCCTTTTTCTTGTCACTATCATAGAGTGTAATTTAGAATCACTCTTTTGCACTTGCACGGTCTCCTGTTGTTCTTTTCCTTTGGACACTCATTTATTTTAGACAAAGTGACTGCCGATGATGAGAGCAGTGGGCTTATCTGGTGAGTACCTGCCAGTTACCCCCTTGGTGGTGTGCCCGTGAGGTGTCACTTTGTCTTTTCACACATTTTTCAGCACAATTTTAGGTGAGAGGAGGGATTTGAAAAGATATAGCAGCCACTCAGTATCAATCCTCCACTAGAGGGACTGTCATTGGATAAGAGTTTAAGTGAAATCGCATGGAAGTGCTGCAAATAACCATAAGAAAGGAATTAGGTTTGTTTTGCAAAAATTGTAAGTAATGCACACGCTTCGTCAAGCAGAAAATAAAAGTGATCTACACACAATTCTTTTTGCCATAGAGAACGGGTTTTGTTGTTTGATATGATTTAAGAGTGGAGGGCAACCCGTTTCTTTTGTTATACCCTCTGAGCTCCTTATTGTAGATATAGCCTCTTCAAGTAAGCCATTTCGAAAATGTAATTTATAAAAATTTTTGGGTGGACTTGAAAAGGGTAAAAAGTTTGAGATGGTTGGAGCATTAGTCAATGGATAGTCTGCAAACCCAGGTTACCAGACCATCCATGAAATACATAAAATATATATCTGACTGGATGAGGGAGCAGTTTATCGCATAATCCATTTCAGTTCTGCAGACCAAAGCTTCTGATTGGCTGGTTGCAACTGAGAAAAATCCCGTTGAGGCCGCAATTGCAGAATACAGGACTCAGTCCCAATCTCCTGAAAAACCACAAAGGTGCTGAAAGTGGGCACACCATGTCTCCATATGGTTGTCTGCCTGTGGCCAATCTCTAGGGCATGCAGCTTTCAGCTCCGAGCATCAGTGTGTGGACTCCCATGTCAGGTAGGGTGCAGGGCCTGTGGCAGGTCAAAGCTGTGTACTGCAAATGACTGTATAGAGCAGAATTGGTTACACCTTCATAGAAACTGGTTCTAGTATATGATCATAACCCACTTAATATTCATTAAAAACTCATGGTTAAAGAGGTGTTATTGTTAGCATTGTTAATTACAATATGTATGCCAACACCAAAGAGCATAATGTAAGTATACAACAACAAATAATTAAACCAAATGGTATTGGTACATTCAAAGTGTTCTCTTCCATAGTGTTAAGGTTAGTTAAGGTTAATGTGATATTGTAGCAAATCTGCCTTTTCTCCATGGTCAGCCAGATTTTCCCCTTTTATCTGGACCCCATTTTTGCTGGCCTTAGCACTCTGTCCACTTTTACTCCTCCTAAATAGGTGTAATGTGCATGTGCTCCCCTTTTAAACATGGTTAAATTATCTTATCCCTCACTGATATATTTAACTTATCTACATGGCCCTAGTATAATGTGTATAAAATTAACCCAGAGCTTAGAAATTAAATACCACATATGGACTACAGCATCTATTGTTCAATTCACATAGTGGGCCTGTAAACCATGGCTTCAGGACTATCAGGTGTAGCCTGACTGCAGAATCCTAAAAACATGGTTTTAAACTCATCAAAATAACCCCACTAACAGGATGAACCCCCTGCTTTTAACTATTAATAAATCACCCCTAAATACCCCTTCTTGCCCACAAGGGCATGTGCCTTCAGTGACCTACCCCCAAAGCACATTTTCAATGTCAGGGCTCCGGCTGGATTATAGAAATTGTTAAAGTACATATTATAAACTTTAATCTGTACCTTTAAAATGGAAACATGTTTATTAAAAATCTAATATTTGGTAAAATGAGATTTTCGATATTAAGAGAAATTACTTTTAGAAAGCTACATTTCCCCTGCCTGAAGCTTCTAGGGGCTAATTTGCATTTGCAGGAAAGCAGCTACGCAGCCAGTACTTGCCCTTAGGTAGATGTGAAAACTGCTCCAAGAGCAGAATAATGACTTAGGCATGGAACACGTAGTCCCTATCAGTTGCGGTGTGCCTAGGAGCTTCATTAACTTGAAAGGAGTAGAGGTGAAGCCTGCCCATTATTAGTTTAGTGTAAGGGGAAACACGAGGAAAGGAAGGCCTTTGTTAATGTTAATATGGAAAGCAAAAGTGCTAAAATGGAAAACGATACATTGATTTATTAAAACAAAACCACATCCCTATTAAAAATATCACCCGTCATGAACCCCATATCAGCCCGACTCTCAAATACATATTCAGGCAAGCCCTGAGACCCAGGCCTGGGGTTTCTGGTTTATAAGTCACAGGTGGGAATGCCGCGTAGCTGGCAGATAACCGCACAAACAGGAAACCATATATCTATCCCACAGATAGGCTCCGCAACATTACAATGGTCAGGTGAAAATGACTACAATAAAGCACACAGAGGGGGTACGCGTGCTCCTAAAACACCATAACGTCAGATGGCACATGAGTTAGGAACATATAGCCAATTAGAAAACAGCACATGCAGTGATCACATGTTTCCTATGCCGGACATCTGGACACGTTACCCACTGGCCACATTGTGTCCACGCAAGGTTAAGGCCCACCTCTAGTGAACATTTGACGATTAATTGATGACTTTAAGGCAGGAACCAACATTCCTCACCATATATGTTTCATCAGAGAACTTTACAACCTGATGAAAATTGTATTCAAGAAGGATTCCAACTGAATGTATATTGAGACAGTGCTCAGACCCTGTGCCTGTAACTGTTCTCCCGGCTGCTATGTTTAATTAAACAAACTGTTCCTATTTTGCCAAAAGCTTATTGTCTCTTGTTTTTAAGGTATTTTGTACTCAAGTAGCATTCTCCAGTTCCTACACTAGTCAGGATGGCTCTAAGTTCAGTGGGGGGGAAGCTAACTCCAGAACCAATTTGGAGTGAATACAGGGGAGGAGACTGCCCATTGTCATGGCCTCATCTTCGGGTGGGTACAAGGGCTCTGCAGAAGGGAGAAAGGGTCCCCTGTATTAGATTTTAGAAGTAAAGAGCAATCTGGGATTGTGTTTCTAGAAAGCAAACAGGAACTAATACAAAAGTGGGTAAAGAATATTTACCCCATGGGTTAGTAAGGGGCCAGGAGGAACCATCCTCACTAAACTTACTGGACCTGCTGAAGATCAGAAGGGGACAGGACCCTACTTGCTATATCTTGAGATGAGCCCTGAAGGACTGGTCCTACTCTCTATTATACCCAAGACAATGAAGGGGACTCAGAGGGTCTCTTGAATCATCTTGTCTATGGCTACCAATACACACCAAGCTACAAGAGGCTTTTTTCCTTAAGTGAACCATTGACCAGTACTAATTGGATCTGGACTAGATCCTACTTGTGGCTTCTTCTGGAGTGAATCCTGCCCGCTCAGTATTATCCCTAAGGTGTACAGAGGTTCAGAAGTGACCCAGAGTAGCTGTTCCAGAAACCTTAGAAACTGTTTGGACTTCCAAGACCTCAAGAGCCTCACAACACAGGTTTCCAATTTCAATGCTACTTCCTCAGATACAGCTTGAGGTTTGCCCCGCTGGAGGATTTTGAGCTCCATAAAAAAGTCAAAAGGTTATGTTATGTTACCTTCATGTTATGTTATGTTATTAATTTTAAGAAAATGCAACAAATACCCTGAAGGGTGCCCCGGCACTAAAACAAAAGATTCCAAACAAAGATAAAGCTTGGAGCGACTAAAAGGTATTAGCATAGCAAAGATATTTCTCAAAAAAGGCATAATGCAAACTGCTTAACGCCAAAGAGCCAAGTCTTTAGAGCTTTCCTGGATTAAAGTAGAGACGGGATTTTCCTCAAAAGAATAGGAAGCTCAATCCACAATTTTGCTGTGCAACCGGAGAAAGCCTTGCTTCCTGGACAACATTGTGTGATCCACGGTAGAACCAGCAGATGTATTTCACTAGAGTGCAGCAGTACAGAGAAAATTTACCTCTTGATTTTATTAGCCAGATAGATGGGGCCTATTCCATGATCTGCGTGGTATACAAGGCTGAGTGATTTAAACTTCATTTGATTTTCAACAGGAAGCCAGTGCACACCATAGGGCCTCTGAAGAGGATTACAAAGGAGGAATTTCATCTTGGCTGCCACATTTTGAATGCCTTGCAATTTCTGTAGCCATCCCCAGTCTGCGCCCAAATAGGGGGAATCGCAGTAATCCAGGAGACTAACAGTTGACTGGATCACCACCTGATGGACCTGCTTGGGGAGGAAGAGAGGATCTTCTCTAAGACCTTAAGCAAAAAATAACAAGTTGATGCTACGATTGATCTGAGCCTTCAACGTGATGTTGGGTTCAAGGTAGATGCCTAGATTTGTTTGACAGCCTTCACAGGAACAGGGTGTAACGTCCAAGAAGGGAGGGGTGTTGATAGTTAACATACTTAGGGTCAGTCGATCTTGTAGCCACAAAATCTCTGTTTTTTCAAAGTTATATTTTAAGGCATTGTTCTGCAATCAACTAGAGACTGTTCATACATCTGTGAAGTGGACCAATAGGATAATTGCTAGCCCTATCCCCAGTGATAATAAGCTGAGTGTCATTGGCGTGATTCATGCATCATACTCTGAAAGATTTTATAAGTTTCAGAGATGGTAGATGTAAAATTAAACAGAGTAGGGCTAAGAGCAAAACACTGTGTCACTCCTTGTTGCAAGGCCTTAAAGTCAGAGAGGAAAGCAGGAAAATAGACCACCTGTGTTCTAAATGTTAGCTAGAGTCTACACCAGACAAGGCCAGTGTATTTAATCTCGGCTTCCTGTAATCTAACCACCAAATGCTGTGGGAGGCTGTATTGAATGTTACTGACAGATCTAAGAGAATCAGCGCTGATGGTTTAACCTGGTCCGACAGCATTTGAAGGTCATCCACCACAGCTAGGACAGCTGTTTCAGTGCTCTGTAGGAGACGAAAGCCTGACTCTGCGCTAATCTTTCCATTAACAATCCATTCATATACTTTTCTGACATCTTAACGACAAACGGTAAAGTCTTTGACTGATATGAAACAGCGTGGTATATACAACCCACGCTTCATCATGATTAGTCTCAAATTGCACATAGGTCCTTGGAGCTTCGTGCTTCGTAGAGCTATTTTCACTTAAATCTCAAAACATCTCTATCTACTGTTCCCCTTATTCAATTTTCCCTGGCCAGGTGTAATTCTTTTTAATACATTTTACCTTATTACCCTCTGTTTTTTGAGATCTTTATTGTTAAGTGTTTGACTTTATTATTATTTTGGTACTGCACAAATACTTTACACATCACCTTAAGATAAATCTGTCTGCTCTGTGCCATAACTATCAGGGGGTTACGCTCAGATTAATTTAGTGACTTTTGGAGTTACAATTAGTGTAATTATTCTCAGTGATAGGTGACCACCAACCCAAAATAATAATCCACTGTTTTATAGATATGTAATGCCAAATGTAAGATTATGAGATTATTTTATAATATCTGTCACATGAGGAGTGAGGTCATGAGCATTGCTTTTGGTGTGGAAGTTATTTTATGCATATCTTTTGCGTGAGATATGACTTGCTGATAGAACTAGAACTTGACTTGCAATTTTCTGTGTTTTTTCAGTTTTGTTTCATAACCACAGGTCTAATTTAGCTGTGCTATTTAAGGTGATTGCCTCGGATTTTTAAATGGACCTTAATGTGTTATAACCAAATCTAACCACGACTTCACTTTAGCCTTCTTTTATGATGATCTGACACCCAATTGGGACATCAGCTATATTGGCAGGCCTATTATAAGAAGTACATTCAATTGCTGAGTCTGTTTGTTAGGCCACAGTGACCCAGTTAAAGGCAGAGATCAGAGCTCATGCTTCTGTATAAGAAAGGACATCTCCAAAGGATCCCAATATCCTGGGAGGCATTACGCTGTTGATGGACGAGGTTAAAGCATGAGATAAAGCCTGAAATATTCAATCTTTTTTCCCAGGCAGACTCAAGAGATGAGGACCAGATTGCTGGTTAAAGCCTCAGAGATTCACTCTCATCCTAAATTTGCTCTTCTGAACATACTAACAGTTATTAGTGCAGTTAAGGGGTAAAAGATCAAGCAATCAATGGATCTGATCTTCACTGGCGTAAGACCACCCAGTAAATGTCTGCAACCCACAACAGTCTTGTGTATGAGAATCAATAACGAGGAAAGTAAAAAGTCACAAATGTCTCAATGAGTTAAATTCGCCCATTTCACGAACCACCTTTTGAGTGACATTGGACAGTAAACACCTCCCAAGTTTGTTTCACTTGTGAGCCAAATATTTCGCAACTTGTGTGCAGTTTGTGTAGTTCCAACTGGCCAGAAAAACATGGCTCTCGGAGAATGACAAGAAACGTAAATCACTCGAACTGTGGTTCATAGTTTGTGGGAAGTTCATCGTCTGTCTTTGACCTTTTTCACCCTTAAGCGAATACACAACATTTCATGGGCTTCTGTTGCAATTTGTTTTCCACGGGATGAATAAAATGGGCCCAATCCTCACGATCACATTGTCCTTGCTGTGCCAAAAATTAAGGATACCACTACAGTAAAATAAAATAAAAATGCACGAAGACAGCTGCATCACAAGAGTCCCTTTGCTGATGATTAAAATATGGATGCGTATACATTATTTGATTAAGCATCACTTGAATTGTTTATAAAACATGCTGCATGGTATCCGACACAACCATTCAACCTGCCAGGGACTTGAATAGTCAGGTCCCTCTTTACATATGTTATCCAGTAAGAAAACATAGCACAGTCGAATAAGGCAAACCAAAAGAATCAAAACAATGTAAGGCACAACATAAAAATAAATGCATTCATGCATAAATGCAGTCCCTGGAATATATTCTTATTCACTCCAAAAATTATTTTGATGCTAAACTACAATGTTGCAGTATTAACAATAAAGGTGAATATAAATGAAAAGTATACGAAAATTGGGAGTATTTTTGAGGGGTGAGTATCCACCTCAAATAATAGCGCTGGGACGCCCACGGGTAGCCACGCGCTCTATAAATCCAATTCCAATCCATTCCTTCCAAATAATAACCACAATGCTTGTCTGAGTGAACCACTAATTTCACTAAATTACCTGAGCTCAATCCCCTGATAAATATGGCAGATAGGCTTAACTAAAAGGCAATGGGGCAGATTTACGAGCCCCTTGCCCCACGTTTGCGTCACTTTTAACATGGGAAAAGTGACGCAAAAGTGGCGCAAGGGGCTTGTAAATCTGCCCCAATGTATTTATGCAGTACCAAAACAATGATAAAGTCAAAACACAACATAAGAAAAACCCTGAATGAAATTAGAAGAATAGAGTACATTTTGATAATTAAAATGACATAACAACAAAAGAAAAATCTAATAATGGAAATCAGAGTTATGAACTTTTAAAGTTTAATTGTGAAAATAGCACCAAGAAGCATTAAGCTCCAACAACGTTGGCCTTAACAGGTTACCTAGATACAAGTTAAGGCTGATGGTGTTGGAGCATGGGTCGGATAGAGAAACCAGGCTTGACTGAGTCAGAAGTTTTACCTTAGGACTTTGTCTCTGAAACGGAATTTGAAAATACTCTGTGGGGCAAAACAGCAGGCTGTGATCGAAGAGGGCTCTACATCGTAGTATAGCTTCTGTACGTGGTCTCGGTGAAGCCATTGACTTTTGACAGGCAAGCTCTGAGAGGGAAAAATTCGAATTTACTGCCCAAGGAAGTTCCCTTGCTAGCTGAATACATTTGGTGCTTTCACCAGGTGCAAATTTCTACGTTTGTCTTAGTCACTTTTTTGGAGCTCGGATATATCCAGGAGGGTAAGGCTGCAGGCTGTAGCCGTAGATGACTCCTGAAGGCTGTATACCCTCTCAAATAGGTCCAGCTGAATCTGATTTGCTCCTGCGGAAAATATCTGAATGGGACCATCTGATTTTTTTGGCCCATCATCAATCATCTTTCTTGGGTCGGCCTCCAGAGGTTCTTAAACTAAACATTTTCCAAGTCCCAGGTTTAAGGAAAAGTTAGGCATTTACTTTGATATCAGTCATGGGTCCAGGACCGGTGGGAGAGCACTTGAAGGTAAAGACTCACTCCAGCAGAGTCCAGCAGCAGGTTTCAGGGCAGGCTGAGTTAGAACTAATAGGCAGGGAAGTTCCAGGAAAGCAGCTTGTTTTGTCCCTGTAGCATGAACTGTAGGTCATCATTATGACCTTTGCAGTCTTCCTCTTTGTCCTGGAATAAGACAGAGAAGGTGAAATCCTTCAGAACTCTTCCCACTGCCCACAGGCATTAGGCTCAGTGTTCTTCTGCTCTTTCTCACGTCCAGTAGTGTTCTAAAGTGGGTGTCTGGCATTGTCACATTTTTGTCTGGCTCAGCTAGTGGGTGGGAATGGATCTTGCGTATGCTCTGAGAAATGGGGGAGAAGTTCCTGCGGCCAAACCTACATACTTTAGGTATTTTCAAGAGGGCAAATGTCTTCTGACACGCTAAACTTGGGCATTGAGGGCTGGGAGTGTCTATGGGCTCTGTATTATGGTAATTTGGTGTCCTCCCACTTCTAACACCAAAATCAAGTTTGAGGCAGCTACTGCCCCCCAATAAGTCCAGAGATGGAAGACTGGTAGAATAGTAGGGTTGTACAGCAGCCAGACAATGGATACACACAAATGGTTTTGACATCCTATTTCCCTTCCTTTCAAGTGTGCCCCAGCCTTATATGTAAAACCCAGACACAGAAGTCAGTGGAACAAAGCAAATCAGACAGTGGATACAGTGGATACACAAAACTTGTCTTGCCAATCTCTTCTCTGCCTTTCAAGTGTGCCCCAAAGTGTTAAATGAAAACCAAGCAGACCTGTCAAAAAGTATGCCCACAACCTCCATTCTGCATATTCTTGGAGGTGCATATTCTGGGAGGTTCAGAGGCCTCATCGCTGCCTATTCAGATCAGCCTATTATTTGCTTCTGGGAGGCCTTTCACACCTTTTTTCACACCAAATTATATACTTATCAGTGGCGGGAGAAGATTGAGAACAAATGCAAATTAGCCTTAAGGAACATCAGGTAGGGAAAGGTATCATTCTAAAAGTTACTTTTTCAAATATTTATTAAAAATCCAACCTCACAATTGAATTGAATTTTTGATAACTATTAAAATTAACTTTTAAATAATTTTTACAAGTAGTCCGATTCCTTAGAAGCAGTTTCAGAATTTTAATCTGTCTTTTTGCTTTCTGACCTACTCGCTTTGACTCTGTTTTTGCTGGTTTAGTGTCTCTGCGCACTTTTGCACGGCTGTTCAGTGTTAAAATGCAAATGCTTCTTTGTAAGTTGCATTATAGATAGTAGTTTCCATAATTGGCATATTTGATCTACTGGTAAGTCCCTAGTAAAGGGCACTGAGTGCCAGGGCCTGTAAATCAAAATGCTAGTGGGCCTGCAGCACTGATTGTACCACCCACACGAGCAGCCTTTCAAAGGGTTCTCGGACCTGCCACTGCAGTGTCTGCGTGCAGTTTTTACTGCCATGTTGACTTGGCAAGTGCACCCACTTGCCAAGCCCTAACCTTACCTTTTAGTACAGTGAGTCACCCCTAAGGTAGGCCCAAGGTACCCATATGGGTAGGGTACAGTGTATTTGAAAGGTAGGACATGTACTGGTGTGTGTAACATGTCTTGATAGAGAAATCTAATGTATTTTGTTTTTCACTGTCCCATAGGATAGAATGGGGCGTGCTTGGTAACATTTTACGAGTACATCTTCCCATTGGGACAAGATGGAGTTCAGTATGCATGAATGTAGAAATGCATCTTTTAATAAAGATGATTATTAGGTTCTGTGTTTGTTAAGACCACTATTAGAAAGTAGATATTTTCTTGCTTAGCCATTCTGTGTGCCTCTGCTGGGTTGTGGATTGACTGTCTGGCTTTGGAGTGACGATGACTAGGGATGTGCATTCTCTTCAGACAGTCACTGGGGGGGGATCGAGATGTGTCCTGCCTTTCCTGGATGAATCAGGGCTGGGATGAATAGACTTGTGCTGCATTTAGAGTAGTGGGAGATTTTCTTGCAGCTGAATGGACCTGGCCTGTGTAGGACAATGCTGTCTCCACCTCCTGCCGGGGAGCTGGGCCAGAGAGGACCAAACTGGTTTGGACTGAGCACAGATACTCTCTGCCAAAGCGAACAAAGAGAAAGTGAGTAAAAATGTTAGGGCTCAGACTCCAGAACTTTAGAACTCACTTGGATCAAGGAACCTGCCAGGAAGAAGAGCTGGAAAAACTTCCAGGAAGAGTACTGCCCCTTTGCTGTGTTGTTGCTTTGCTGGGTTGGCCTGCAGTTGCTGCTTCTAACTTGGGCAGTGAAAGTGCTGGACTGAACTTTCTTTACTTGTTGCTGAGAATCTCCAAGGGCTTTAAATAGAGCTTGCCCCCTGTTCACGAAGTCTCAGGGACAGAAGACACTTCAATTACCTCTGTGTACCACCTTTGGAACTGTGGGTTTCAGTTGCCATAGAGGGGAATGCAGCCGACACCATCACCGACACTGCTGCTGGCTCCGTGTCCTGAAGGCACTGCCGCACTTTGCACCGCAACCCTGGTCTCACAGAGGACAACGGCCCCACCGAGCCGCTGTTTGCACTGCTACCTGTGGGCACCGCACTCCGCACTGCCTTGCTTCATTCCGCCTCCCTGGTCTTACCGACGTCGCTTCTTGCTGAACTTGACACCATGACTGCACCGTGGTTTGGGGGCACCGCTCGTAAGTCACACGATGCACCACCCCGTCCCACACCGCAGTCTGGGCTGACCGACACCAGCTCCCGTCAACCGGAAATGGTGCTTGCACCGTTACCTGTCGGCACCGTCATAAGCACCGCCTCACTCCGCACCGCAGCCCTGGTGTCACCGACACCGCTGGTCGACCATCACCAAGCTGTTGCCTGCACCGCGACTTGAGGGCAATGCATGCTGCACCGCTATGATTCACAACGCAACTGCAATGGTTGCCATGACCTTCCCGCACCAGCACGGTCAGCCGGACCAAAAGACACTGTTTACGAGTCTGCTGACACTAACGCTGGTCAGCAGCGACCCGGTTGTCTGGAACTGTTGGATTCTGTTGTTTTCAGCACCTTGGTAGCCCCAGACGGAGCTACCGACTTTAAGGAACTGCAGTTTAAAGTTACTCTTGAACAGTGCATATTTTTGATTACTTAATGTTGGTCTTTTATCGGTTTGGTCTTGTTTGCACAGACAAATATTGGTTATTTTTATAAAACTGGTTTGGTGTCCATTTGTAGTGTTTTCACTGTGTTACTCTATGTTATGTGCAAATGCTTTACACACTGCCTCTGAGATAAGCCTGACTGCTCGTGCCAAGCTTCCAAGGGGTTGAGCAGGGGTTATTTCAGTAGTCTTCCGGGTCGGGGACGCCGGTTACTACGAGGGTGATTCTACCAAGAATTTTAAACCACACGTACCCATGTGGTGTTTTGGGACGAAATTTTGTCGAAATATATGAGTTGGACCATTATACAATTACTGCTTGGATGGCACTAACGTGCTGAATTCTGGCGTTCTCTATATACATGGTGATTTGAAACTTAAGGCATCAATTTGTCGTCTCCGTCTACTAATAGATTACCCTGCCGGGTTGGAATTATCACCGGATGTGGGCCTTAAAAGATAAAGATTCAGCCATTGAGCCCTGAAGAGTTATAGTGTCCTTGATTGTATAGACCTATAACGAAACACGTGTCGGCTGGCTGTCAATTTCCATTGGTGTGACCATCTAAATAAAAGGAGTGACACATCAAAACTTAAAGAATCAACGTTGGATTTTTGTCTTCGTGAATTTGATATATTTAACTTGTTGATACTTAAATCTGTGTGCGCGGGAATTAGTTGCTTAATTCTTGAATGTAAATTCTTACATTTAAAATTGAGGGGTTGTTGTGGGGTCTCCCCTTCCTGCATGCACCAGTTACTGTTGCTTTTTTCATTTGATATGTACGCTAATACTGTTTGAGCGCCAATTCTTCCCGTATACTTTATACCCTCTTGCTGTTGTTCGTTATTTCAGTAGTGTATCCCACTCATCCTGACTAGAAAGAAAGGGTACCTATTCGGACAAAGGTGCAAACCATTGCAAACTAGAGACCCCGATTTCTAACATTGACTACAATGCAGGGGTGACTTATTAAGATTTAAAAGGGAGGTCTTGACCAGTCAAAAGAGTTATTTAGACAAGTTAAATTTCAGTTTTTAAATTGCACAGTCAGGTTTCAATGGTAGATCTGAAGCCTTTTTTTATGTAGTCACTGTAGTGGATGGCACAATAGGTGTTGAAGTCCTCTAGTTACATTCAACTTATAGACCCTGGGTACATTGTGTACCATATACCAGGTAATTGTATGTAAGTTAAATATACTTATTAGGGTATACCAATTTGTTCACCTTACCGCTTGTTAGCAGGATTAAAGTGTACAGAGTACTAAAGCCAGCAAAAATGTAGGGTCCAACAAATGGCGAAAAATCCAGGGTGACCATGCTGAACAATTAATAAACCTATTCTAAACAATGGATTTCTTGAACGTTGCTTTCCACCATTTTCAATATTTCATGTTTTCCTTATTTGAGTTCTTAAAAGTGAAAACTATAACTGCTATCAGTGACAGACACATCTTGTTATGTGTGGCTCTCACTGACAGCCATGAGCATGATAACTGTTTTGTAACCTGGATTTTCACTATACTAACATCAGGGAAGTGAAAAACATTTCTTTATTGCTCTGATATCAGAGCAATGAAGTGCAGCACTCCAAACAGGTGCTTGGATGGTCAGTGACTCACCACCTTCCCTGGGTCACCAAAATGAGATGGTGTAGTGTCGATGGTGATCTTGCCCCAACAACAACTATCTCCCTGTTAGCCATTTGTCTGCCAGAACCATGCTGACAGGGAAATGGAGAGTGCCCTGATGAATGACTATCACAGAGCTGCTGTCACTGCAGAGGCACATCTCCTTCTCTGATTATGAACAGAGATCGTGTCTTTGGTAGGGAAGCAAAAGCAAGTTAGGAAGGGTGTTTAAAGACAGTGACATAATGCCATTTTTTTGGGGTGAGAAGGGTGATGCAAAGGTATTTCCAAAGGAGGAAGTAGAGGGTGGCACAATGGCAAGGAATTTTGTTTTTAGTCTGGGCAGGGGGTTATCCTGTTGGTGGTCATGAATCATTGCAAAATTACAGGCATTTCTTTAAAGGGTGATTATGTGCTGGGAAGATATTTTGTCAAGGATGCATTGGAAGGAAAACAGAATACAAATTATTTAAAGATTGAGTGGGGACAGTGTCATTTTTCATTGGGTAAAGAGGGATACTGATTGGGCAAGGCCAGACAGATTTTTTGATAGTGCTGGGAAGATGATGGTTTCCCTGAGAGTGTTGGGGTGGGTACAGGACACCAGGGGCTGTAAGGGTACCTGAGAGAGGTATGGCCATGTTGTCCATGGCTCATTATGACAATATGCCACTTGTGGTGCTGATCTGAGCAGTACAGGAAGAATTTGGTCCTTACACAAAATACAATTGTTGGCTGATAGTTGTCAATAAAAATGGGATTTCCCACTTGTGAATTCCAAGTGACATCATAAACAATGAGAGCATTGCTCTCCTTGTCCATTTGACATCTGGAAAGCCTCTGTTGAAAACAACAACCTATTATTCAGAACAAAATATCTTTAATTACATATTTTCAGTTAGGTAGTGATCTAATATGCGATGTGAAACCCAAAATTAACATGGTGGGTGTAGTTTACGAAGCGTCATGGAGTGGCTGGAGGTAGCACATGCAGAAAAACACATAATTAAAAAAGAAGAATAAATATGCTTCTTTCGTATTTCACCCTGTAAAACAACATATACATGGAAGTAGGTGTCATGTTACATCAAGATTTCATAATAGTAATTATCATATCCAAAACATCTATAAGTAGAAGAATAGTATTACACGTTTTGCACACAGCATTTTTAGATGTCGGCTAAATGAAATCATATTGCAATATTGGCCAGCTAGAGGAGGCGAGAGGCACGAATCTGTAGTGGTAGAAGAAAAGCTGGGTGGCAGAGACGAGGAGGAAGGGGAGACTTAACTGCACTGACGTTGGGTGTCAGTGCAACAGGAGGCAGACATGAAGACAATGCTGACCATAAACAACAGAAGGGGTCAATACAGGCCCTCCAATGCATGGTGTGCTCATAACTGTACTGTGAGAACGTGAGGACCCATTAGGGCAACATAAGAGCAGGGTGCCAATCTGAGGCGTCGCCATTTTATTGCTCCCATGAACACTTCCTGAAATTGAGAATAAGCCTTTGTCAGGATTCCTCATGAACTTCTTTAGAACATGTAAATGAATGCTGTCAGCAAAAAGAATATGAAAACAATGCTGCCAGCGGGCAACATAAATATAACATACATTAGGTAAGTACAGCTGTCTCCTAAATTACCAATAAAAGACCCTTCACATGCACAATTAGACTTTTTATGGTGGGTTTTGATTTAGCGATGCAATTATGCTATAACTTGTGTTTATTGTGGTAGATTAAAATCAAGACCAGATATTAGAACTTACAGCCTTTGGTATGGTCTTACCCCAAACGTTTTGCTTTCTCGCCCCCTTTTTACAGAAATGTGTTCCTGTTGACTTTGAAGTGTTGTACACTGTACCAGTGCTAAAGTGAGTGTGCTCATTACTGTAACTGGTAAAGTACTACGGAACGCAAGAGGGAACAGCCCACCACCGGTAATCCATCCTCTGTTCAACACAGGCAAACAAATAAACTCCAAAGACGAAGCCAATTATTGGCTCGGTCTAACAGACACATTGAACATACAGAAGAAAAACTGACCATCCAAAAAACTCGAAAAGGATAATAGTCATGAAATCTTCCACCTACTGTCTTGGAATATAGACGGGTCCAGGAAATGGCTGAAAGATGGTTCACCACGCCCATAACTGGACTGCATGCAATATCATCGCTCTTCAAGAAACTTGGGCACTCGAGGGGCTACCCCTTGTTGGGTATACACACTTTAACATTCCTGCAAGAAAAAATTTCAACCACGGTCGACCAAAAGGGGGACTATCAGTTTATATCTCGTTGGACATCAAGATTAAATCAGAACAAATAGCACCGCAAGGGCCTAACACGCAACTAATAAAACTATCGCTACCTGGCAGATCAGCTCCGGTACTATTGATTAATTTCTATGCACCTCCAAAGGTGAAAGAGAAACAAGCCCAGTTGGATCAGCTAGTATCCACAATTAGGGACATTCGAAATAACAATCCCACATGGGAAGTCATCCTAACAGTTGACTTTAACTCAAATTTAATCTATACACCAGAGGAGGACGAGATGCTAGCATCTGCCAACGAATTCTGGAATGTTAAACCACAAAGCCAGCTATAAACAGAGCGCTGCGATCCAATTGGTCAACAATTGGTAACAACCTTGGAATTCCTTGGGCTGCGGTTCCTCAACGGAAGAACTCCAGGTGATAATCCACCACAGTACACCCATCTAGGAACCTTGAGCACTTCAAGACTCGACTACACAGCAGTCTCACTTCCATTATTGCCACTTGTCCAGCAATTTTCAATTGAATACGCATCAAAAAGTGATCATTCATATCAGCAAACTTACTTTAATCTAAAAATCACTAAACATTGTAGCTCCAAGCCAGTGGGAGATAGTTCCTCTTCCACTAACCTGAAGCGACTCAATTGGACAACAGCCAACATCGATGAGCTGCAGGCAAATGTACAGAGACTAAAAACGAAGAGTGAGACAACTATAGGCACCCAAATACAAAAATGGGAGGACTTTACAAAAAAGCTAACAACAACTAAGCCCATCCCAAAATAACCACGGCCCCCAACTCACAAAATTCCACTGCCAAAGAACCTGGTAAAGCTCAAAATAGAAATAGGGAGAAACGCCAGAGCATTATAAAAGACAACTACGTCCCCAAAAGACTGGGCTCAAAGACAGAACCTCAAGAAAGAGTACAAAAAGAAAATGTGGGAACATAAAAGATCTCTGAAGGATGACTTCTGGGCAAGACTACTCTGCACGGCAAAGAACACCAACTCAAACACATTCTGGAGGATCATAAGCAGCTTAAACCATCCTTCAAACCCAATAACATCTAATGTCCAAGAAGCGGATTGGGCCGCGCTATTAACACAGAGGTTCTCGGAAGCAACAACTGACCAGCCCACCACAGAAGCAAATCAACAAAATACCAACAAAAGGGACAAACAAAGAAAAGCGAGCACCGTTTCCATTGGTGAACTTAAAACTCCTCGCAGGCAAACACCACAGCTGAAGGAAGAAAGCAGAGCAAATCCATCACCAGAAGGGGATCTCCTTACAATAAGGCTTCACTGTGACGTTGTTCAGCCACGGGAGATGAAGGAGATAACAAACAAGTCCAAACACACAAGGTTTTGTGAAGAGGACATAAGAAAAATTCTAAGTAAGACACGTGGTAGCAGAGCTCTAGGGGCGAACGGGATACCACCAGTAGTCTTCAAAACTGATCCGGACTTTTGGAGTGGAAAATTAAAAAAACTATTTGATGAGATAGAAAGTGAAAATCAAATACCATCAAGCTGGCAGGGCTCCATAATCACACCCATCTTCAAAGGAGGAGACAGAACATCACCTGCAAATTACAGATTGATCGCCCTCCTGGACGTGGAGGCGAAGTACTTTGCATCCCTAATCCTGGAAGATCTAACAAACTGGTCTGACGCCACAAAGAGAATACCACCTAACCAAACAGGCTTCACGAAAGGGACCGGGACGATGACAAACATTCTATCTCTCTCAGTGTTAGCCGACAAATACCTGCAGAAAAAACAGCCCCTCCACCTATGTTTTATCGACCTAAAGGCGGCCTTCGATAGCCTAGATCGTAACATCTTATGGAGGAAACTACGCAGTTGGAACATCCCGGACAAAACACTGAGAGGAATCGTACTCCTTTATTCCAACACTTGGATGGAAGTTAAACTGGGGAATGGAACACGGCTCTCAAGACAAATCAATACTAGCAAAGGTCTCAAGCAGGGCTGTGTTCTGGCTCCGCATCTTTTTAATCTTTTTATGGCAGACTTAGCCCCAACTCTAAATAAGATCCCATCCCATCCACCCAAACTAGGGTCCTTATCTCTAACTCACCTATCCTATGCGGATGACGTGGTATTGTTGAGCCTAACGAAGATTGGCCTTCAAAGGTCACTGGTAGGGCTGGCGGAATTCATAATAAATAACAACCTGGAGATAAATACAACAAAAACAAAAACAATGGTCATCACCAGACGACGGTCAGTCAACCCACACATCCAACTGGAGGGAACAAAACTAGAGGCAGTGACCAACTATAAGTACTTGGGCTTCTACTTTGATAATCGACATAACCATCAGCAGCAAAAGACGTACATTGCCCAGAGAGCAAATTCACTGTCATTTGCTTTTAGATCTTTAGCTAAAAAGCTTACGGGGCCATCATATAAACCTTTATTGGCAACGATAAAAGCAAAGGTGCTTCCCACCCTGTCATACGGCAGTGTGGGATTGCACGGGAAAGATGCGGAATTGCTCAACAAAATGCAGACAGCCATCTTTAAATCCACCACAGTCCAGCACAGATGAGATTAGAATTTGGAATAATAAATGAAACAGTGGGAAGAAAGTACGCAATCATCAAGTACTGGTACAGTTTGAAACAGAACATGGCAACCTCAGAACTGCACCAAGCACTGTGGGAAGAAATAAAAGCTGATGTTAAATCACCACACAACAAGTACCTTGAGAAGGCCATAACTGAGACTGGAACAAGAAATCTTTAGGAACTCAATCTGCCCTACCCAGCGTTCAAACAAGCTATAAACAAGTCAACAAAATTCCATTCTCTTCTACTTGACAAAGCCACCTTCAGCACAAGAAAACACGCTTGGATGGTCATATCAAACTACAAAACTCTCACTGCAGCCCCATATCTAACAATTACATTCCCAGCTTATAGAAAACAAAAATGAATGGGGCTCCGTCTGGGAAATTTTCCATCAATCATGGACCAACCAATTTGGGTGCACGATGGACCCAAAATCTGTAGACTATGTGGGGGCAGTAAGGAGGACTTTATTCATCTTGTCTGTATCTGTCCGAAATTAGCCCAAGCACGAGCTGCCTTCCTGAAAAAGGCTATGAACGAACGTGTAGATCGGCGATCATGTCAACTTTGAACTCAACAGACACCCGTTTGAACTGTCTATTGTTAAAGTTCCTCGTGGCTCATGCCCAAGCACTGAAACATACCTTGGTACCCTGTCCATAAAAGGACAACATAACTGCGGTTGTTTTGTAAGAGGGCTCTTTTGAACCCTTGAATATCAGAACTCTCGGAACTATAAACCACATGGATTGCTTGATTGTTTTTAAATAACAAAACCTTGCACTAGACTCAGAATGTTTTAGAATGAATTAACAGAGAATGTATCCATACAAAAGGAAATTTTTAATGCAGTAGTTGATTTTATAAAATGTATTGTTATGGTTTTAACTAACTGAAACAATAACATTTTTCATTCATTTATTGGTAAAGTGGTAAAATTGACATACACCTGATAGGCATATTTAATTTAACCCGTTCCATGCTCCTGTCGGCCGTTGGCTGACGGGAGCACTACCTCGCGGGTGCTGGAGCCCCCCCCCACTCAATAGAACGCCCGCACCGGAAAAACCGCCGCGGTTAAGGCGTTAATTATAAGTCCCTGGTAAAGTTTACTATCTCTACCCACTTATTGTGCCATCCACTTAAGTGCCCTTTAGAACATATCTGAGGCCTCCCATTTTCAACCTGTGTGCAGTCATAAACTGCCAATCTGACCTAGCAAAATAAACCTTTTGCCAGGCCTAAACCTTTCCTTTTAATACATATAAATCACACCATGGTAGGCCCTACATATCCCAAAGGGCAGGGTGCAGTGCATTTAAAAAGTTGACATGTACTTTTAAGTTTTATATATCCTGTTAGTGAAAAACTCCCAAATTTGTTTTCACTACTGTAAGGCCTACCTCTCCCCTAGTATAACATTGGGTTACCTTATTACATTTAATAAGTGCCAGCCTTTGATTGGGAATAGGTAGCAAGGGCCTGTTAGGGCTCAAAATAATGTTAATTTGACGGCAAAGTCAGATTTTCAGTCACCATTCTGAAAATTGATTTTTAGAAAGTTGGCATTTTTCTTGCCTATCCATTTGTCTGCAGCCTGTGTCCTGGATCATATTACTGTGAATTGTTGGCAGTTGTCCTTTGTGTAACTGTTAGAAGGTGGTTCTGACCATCTGAGCCGCCCTGCTTTTTGGTCTTTGAACACCTATTTGTTGAGCGTTTACTGTGGGAGAGCCTCACAAGTTGGGACTCACCCACGGTGAACTCATGATGAAAGGGACTGCATGTGTATTTTACCGGTGTCCCCCTGGCGCAAGTAGGCTGCTGCGCTGCAGCTAGAGTAAGGGGCACTGGGCTGGTTACATGCAGACACGTGTGTACATGCATGTGCACAAGTGTAAGGGCTGCTCAGGGGACATTCCTAGCATGCGCAGCCCAGGAGCAGCTACAAATTGAATGGTGTGGCAGGACTTATGCAGAACTGGGTGGTGACATGCAATAGGCTTTCTATAATGGGAAGAAACATTTGTGGGAAAGTCAGTGTGCTTTACTGTTTTTATTCCATTATTCCCCTATGAGGATGGGGAGAATATGGGCTAGTTTTACTTTCCTAGGACCTACAAATTCCAGACATGCACTAAAGTCCACTGTAACTTATGTGAGAAGAAGTATTCTGCAGAGTTCAAAATCATAGTTGTACTGCTTTTGGGACATCCAGAAATGTCATATTTTTCAGTTAGCTCATAACCAGAGCCTGGCTGGGGCTGACCCTGCCAGGCTGAATTAATGCTAATTAAGCTGTAGCCTCAGAGGCCCAGACCTTCACAACAAGCATTCCAAGAGCGAAGGCCTCCACTCCAAGAAGAGAAGATGGGTGGAGCTGCAGGTTCATCCATCAGCAGCTGACACCTGGTGCCAGGCATCAAGCTACTCTGGAGAGAAGGCAGCGAGGGGGGAAGGGGCTCATAGAGACCATGTGGCATGAGACCCCTGGACGATGCCATTTTGAACAGACCCAGAGGCCTGGGCAGGAAGGAGGGAACAGGGGGAGGGAAGTGATGTGTCGCTATTTGATAGGGCAAACAGAGACTTCATGCGAGCCAATTCTTTAAAAGAGTATGCACAGGAAGAGGAGCTCTCTCTGGCGTGTGGTCTGCTGAGGACGACTGGCGCTGGAGCCTGGCACCATGGGCAACTGGAAGGAAAAACCTCCAGACTGGCCCAGGACCCTGACTTGCACCACAAGGGGAGACCAGGAAAAGTGACCAGGAGCCAGGCCTTCTGAGCAAGAAGAGAGGCCAGGAAGAGAGCCATGTGAAAGACTGGCGCAGGGAGCCAGTGAAGACCGCTCCCTGCTGCATTCACCTTCTTGGAGATCAAGAAGGTGAAGGAAAGTGCTCCCAGTGGCTGGGGAGCACCACCAGGAGCAAGAAGAGGCCAGAATTGCTAAGATCGGTCCCCTGGGGGCTCAGATAGGCCCCCCAGAAGCTAGGTGACCTTTGGCCGACCGATGATGAAGGGTGTGGGGCTCCGCCGCTTGTCCGGGTGGGTCAGGTCCTGGGGGCTGCCCCCCAGCAGAAGTGAAGTTGGTGAGCGCTGTTGCGCTCCCCGTGAAAATGCCCTGCGGGATGCCGGATGCCCACCCTGGCCCCCGCTGAAAATGGAGGCCGGGGAGGACTGTCAAGCTCCTCGTGAAGTTGCCCAATCGGGGTGCCAGGAGGCCACCCTGGCCCCCGGTGGTGCCCGAGGACGAGGAGCGCCATCATGGCCACCGCAAAGATGTACCTGGGGCCCGGGATCCCAACTCCGGGCCCGATGCGAGAAGAAAAGCCAGGGAGCGCCGTCATGCTACCCGTGAAGAATCTTCAGGGGCCCGTGACCCCACCTCCAGGCCCCGGCGGGAGAAGCTAAATTGAGGAGCAATGGTGTGCTCCTCGTGAAGATGGAGTGGGGCCCGGGACTCCATCTCTGGGCCCCTATGTGATGGAGGAAGGCGGGAGTGCGCCGTCACACTACCCCGTGGCTGCTGGAAGGCAGGGGAGTGCCAGACCAGCAGGAATTCTCTGCCCACCGATGCGGGCAGACCAGAAGAGGAGTGCTGGCTCCCGTGGAAGCACGCAAGGGTGCTGGGCGGGGGTGGGCTCCTCTAGTGGCTCTCCAGCGAGCCTGCTGTGCGGGGTTCCCGGGTAGGACCGGGACCCCGAGCAGAAGAGAGGAGGTACCAGGGGCCTGGGTGGTACCGGGCCCCCTGAAAATAAGCAGGAGCAGCCAGGGGTGGGCTCCCCGAGCTTCTATCACTCACCTGGGGGTCCAGGTGGGACTGGGCCCCCCACCGAGGCAGGGAGCAGAGTGAGGTGACCCGCAGGAGCTGCGCGGTTCTCACCGAGCAGCGGGGGCACCACTGCTCTACCATTCATGGGGCTGGAAGAAGTTCCCCATAATGCCTTGCAGGCCCGGACCGGCCTTCAAGGGAGTATAGCCTTTTCGCTGCTTGTGTGTGACAGGGTGCAGGGGGAGGCAATGCAGCCTCCTCCAGCACGAAGAGGAAAGTCCCTCCTTAAGTCTCAGGGGGACTTAAAAGAAACAACCCCTCAAGGGCACAGCCAGCAATCAACTTTCCTCTGGGCTGGAAATGTTGTTCTGCAGCTGAGGGGGTGCTTTAAGGATTGCCTCGAGGTGTCGAAGGCTGTGCTGGGGATGTCTGGAAAAGGGCATCACCTGAAGGTGAAGAGGTGTAATTGCACCAGAAATGCACTTACTAATGTTATTGCTTTCAGAGGGACTGAAAGTCACATGTGTTATGTGAAGTACCTGTGTAAGGTGATGTCATGAGCGAAATGGGGTTATGTTGCCAGACATTCTTGCTAGGGTGTCTGGGAGTATGTGCTTAATCCTGTGATTCAACTGTGATGCATTTCTAGGGGCTTTAATTGCAATGCATTACAACTGTTATCAACTGTGATGAGTACCTCATTTGATGTGATGCCCAAACATGTATTCTTGCTACTGTGTTAGGTGAGGAACAACCCAGATTGTTAGCCACTAAGGTGCTGAGATGCATACTGTACAGTCAGTATACAATGCTCAGTCAGGGTTATGTGTCCCCAGGGCAGGTGTACCTATTTTTTATTGCTTGTTGAGATGATGGGGTGGGTCGCCACTGGGATAGTGCCAGTTGGTAGGGCCCTCGCTCCAGGTTGTGTCAACCCACTGCATTAGGGGGATAGATGATGTGCATACATGGGAGTGGTGGTACTAGACCCCACCCCTCTGCAGGAGGGGTGGCGATGTTATGCAATGTCACAAAGTAATTCCAACAGACTATGTATATTTGTAAATTGGTGCATAGTATTAAGTAGTGTGTGTGTTTAATAAATGTACTCTTACTTTTATACAGCAAAGCACAGACTGGACAATCAATTATTGAGTGTTATTTCTGCGCACCTGTAATGGCGAGTACAAGCCCACACCACCTCCCTTGAGTAAGCCTTAGACTGCTACGCTCTGATAGTCAGGCGCTACACGAGAGTGTTTGGTTCCCAGTGAAGGACAAATGTGACATGTTATTTGTGCAGGCCTCACAGATACTGCCTCGTTTTCCAACACTAACCCTCACAGACTGTGAGAAAAAGGGGTGCTAGATTTAAGAGGACATGTCATTCTTCTAGGAAGGGTAGTGTGGAGCTGTTTATTGTCCCACTTACATTATAAAAGGGCTGCTGCATCACACCAGCCTTTTCTCTCCCTAGTAACTTGGAGCCTGGGCAGCGAAAGGAAGGACATTTCCACAACCAAATGGGGGGATAGCCTAGAGGTTTCTCCGACTTCAAAGGCTGACACCAGGTATAAAAATTGGAGCCTCAGACCAACTCTTCAGTACACTCTTGGATTTGCGAGGACCCCCAGAGGGACTGACTTGAATTTCAGATGACTGCCATGCTGCTTGAGGCCTTTTTGGTACCCCAGAGACTGTTCAGTCGGTACCCGTGCTTGAAGCTTGCCTAGCACTCTCAGAGGACTGTCCCACTCCTTAAGGCCTGTCTGCCTTGCTCCTTGGTTCCCAGGACTTCCAGAGTGACTATAAAGGCAAATGGATGGTCTTGTGTTCTGAGCTATGGCATCACAACAAACACCAACATCCTTTAACCCTGCAACTGGAACCTGTTTGAAGTGAGTCCTACCCTCCATATAGTGCCCAACCATTTCTGGATCCTTTAAACCAGTGCAAAAGGTGGCCAAACAGGCAAAACTCGTAACTTGGGACGTTGAAAATTTTCCAACAAAAAGTGGCCTGAGAATCAACTGGACAACAAGATGTACGTGCTCACCGATCCACTTGAGATGCATTGCAGTTGGACTGACTGCTACTCCACAGCAGCAAATACTGTTCAGCGGGACATCTCATGAAGTTTATTGGGCCACGTGGAGCCCTTCTTGGCCACAGCCTGCAGCTTCATCCTGCTGAAGATTTTCAACATTCAAAAAAGTTACAAAGTCTTCACATATAAATCTTCACTGTGACTCTATACCACAGCTCCCTGACAGTGACGCCTCCTCCTCGAACACCTCCAGCTGTCTTCCCCCAGCTGAACTTTACCTTCTTAGAAACTTTTTTTCAAAATTTCTTCTAAGTTTGGAGGTAAGCTGAGGCTGGCCCAATCCGTCTGGTGCAGCTGAACTATGCTTCAGCGTGGTGGGCCTTCCCTTTTGACTTTCTGCAAAGGTACTCACAGTTGACAATTGATCTTTTAGATGCTAATTTTCACTTAAAACTTTAAAAAGTATGGCACTGATTCATGACACTGGTTCTATTGATTGGATTTAATTCATTTTGGAGCTATTTTATGTATTACATTTTTCTCTGTTTTTCTAAATTGGTGTGGGATTTTTCTTGTGTTGTATTTTCACTTTATTACTGGTTGTGTGCCACATAAATATTTTACACATTGCCTATAAGTAAATAAGGCTGGTTGCTTTTGTGCCAAGCTACCAGAGGGGTAAGCACAGGTTAATCTAGTGACTTTTGTGGTTCACCCTGATAGGGTTATTGTTGCTGGAGAATGGTCTTCAACTCACTCAAAAACCCAATTACCTACAGCAGATTTAGGGGAACTGATGATAATCCGACATTCACTTTTTTTTTTTTTTGACATTCACTTTCATGGCCTTTATATAAAGATTGGTTGCTGAAGTGAACATTTTCAAAGATCAAGTCATCTGGTTTCTCAATTTCCTGATATAGAGAAATAATCAGAAAAGGAATGGTGGTGCAGTCTTTACGCATTTTCTATAGCTCAACAACTCACTTTACCAAGTGAACATGGGAAGGTTATTTTTTCAGGAAACAAACATCTCAGGACTTTCAATTTAGATTGTATGATCCTTCCTGTGTGGAATGTTTTAAAGTGAAGCCCTTTTTTTCAAGATCTGTTCCTTTATAGCATAGAATTGAGTGCAGTTATAAAAACTGATATTAATGATGTAAAGACCATAACATACAAATTAGGAAGACCAAGCAGCATGCAAAGATAAAACCTCCCAAAAAGGTCACGAATCCAGTATATATACCTGGTAAAAGGTGGATGCAGGACATTCGTGATGGCCCTAATATTGAGTGGGGTGTTAAATTGCTATATGTGTAGTAACTCCAGTATCTGCACGTATCAGAATCCCAACTATTTTGATCATTACTGCACATCCCACAATTTCCCCGAGGTAAATGTTGGCAGGGGAAACCTGCCCATACTTACTAGGAAGTATTTCAAGAAAATACTGTTACAAGTAGAATTTAATGCAGTAAGCACTGAATTGTAAAGTAATTTTCCAGTGAAAACTTGGACTAGGAGTTATTTACTGTAGCCGAATAACTAACTTCATGGAGTCAGTATTTATTGTGCATTGCAAACATCTCACCTCCATCTGGTCCACTCGTGAGTAGGGTCAATATTTTCGACGTTTAATTATGAATACATGAGCCCTAATCCTGTCAGTGCTGGACAAACAAATTACCTTGACTATTAGCTCTGTGGGCTTCCATTCACTAGAATCCCAGTGGTAGAAGAAGTGAAATCAAGAATACTTTGCCCTGCGATTAAATCACAAGAAGTGCCTGTGGAAAAGGCATCACATTGGCTTTGGGTAACAAAGAGAACTTTTCTAGCAGTTTCTTCCTCCGCATTTCACACGTGTCAATATGTCCAACGTGAGTGGTAAAATAAGACTTTAAAATAGAAAAAATGTATTGTTAACAGGCCCTTTCTTTGAGAATAGTATGACAAGTCTGTGCACGACTGCATTGTAATTTGGTGAACATGTACCACAGGAAAGTGCTTCGATGAAATAATATTCTCCATGTAATCCTTTGAATCACATCCCCACGAGGAACAAAAGATTGCTAAAAGCACGTACGTTACTGACACAAAATATTGCACTAGAATGTGTCTCCTGCCAATTGGTTGCATTGTAATGCTTATCACTTTCTGAAAACACAAAACATTTTTTAGAATGTGTCTGTATTTAGTGCCCATGTTGCCAGCTATCGAGCTTGCTCCGTGCACCAGACGTGAATCATGCTAGACAGTAGGACGGCATTCTCCACTAAGGAAAATCCAAGTTAAAAAAGAAGGCCCAGGTGTAAATTGTGAAAGCCCTGCAGCATAGGAGCAGGTTTCCACTTTTTGTATGTATTCTACAATATAACACACTTTGGGGGCTATGTACATGAAAATGCTGGATGGCGGTGTTATGCAAAATTTGGCAACGTCATTCTGACATTTTTTTAATGCAGGGATGCGCGGTATTTACAAAAATAAGATAAAAATGTGCCTTTCGCCAGTGCAGGCACCCTTGCGTCATGTTGCAGGGGTGCCTGCGCTGCAGGGCCGAATGTTTATTTGCAGAAAACTACACCTTCCTGCACATAATTGATAATTCATGGTGATTTGATCTTTGTATGTTTGAGCAAAGAACGAGGAGAAAAAATCACCATTCTACGACCAGGTATTACCTGCCCTTAGTTTTTGGCACTGCTCCAAACTTGTAAATCTGGGCATCATCAAAAAGCAATGGGTGTTGCAGGGGAACACCCACAAAAACGCCTGTTGCTCGTCCCTGTGCTGCAACAGAATGCTGTGGAAAGGTGCATATTTACAAGGTGTCATGAAGCCACATTAAGAGGCTTAGTACCAAATTGTTATTATGGAGAATGGGGCTATGCCCCCGGAGCATCAGAAGTGACCCCTTTGTATGCTGCTCATTTATAGTTGTTTTGAGTGAGAACGAAGAGGGATATCTTTTGAATGTTATGTTTCCTGCAAGATTTGGGCTTGTCGAGCTTGCAACATTGTTTGGAAACATACTTTTGAAGGTATAAACAAGGACTGGCGCAGACAAGTACAGTGATTAGGGTAGCAGAGGCTGCCTCTGAAACCTCACAGATAATGAACTTATATTACTGTCTCTAATTGTATATCTTTTCATTGTAAATGAACAAGAGCATGGGCCATCATCTCAATGATGCGTGTACATCACGTGCTGATTTCTACCCTGAGATCTTAACTAGACCCTGACACCTGTACGGTTAGTGGTTAATTTGTAAAAAACATAAGTGCTGGGGCTCTCGGTAGGAGGCAGCTTGCACCATCCCATTTCTTCCGTAACATTGCATAAACAGAGCCAACTACTAGCCAGGAACTAGGAAGGGGGTGTGGCGTAGTGGCCAGAGCTACCGACTTCAGAGCTTGGGAACCAAGGGCGATATGTACTGGGAAGTGGAGGAGAGAGGTGTTAGCTTCCTGAAATGCAAGGCTGCACCATATTTACAACTTTGCGCCAATGCAGACACCCTTGCACCATTATGCAAGGGTGTCTGAGTGCAGGAGAGGATCGTCTATGTGTGGGAAGGTGTCCCTTCCTGCATATAAACAATCCTAAAATGCCATTCTGTCACTATCATGCGTGCTGCTTCATGCAGCACACATGAAAGTGACAAAATGGCATTTTTTTAAAAGTTTGTTTATGTACAGGATTTTACACCTTCCTGTACATAAACAAACAATGGCATTTAGCTTTTTCCATGTGTGCTGCACAGGGCAGCACACATGGAAAAAGCAAAAAAGAGGAGAAATAATGCATTTCTCCTCGTTTTGACCAGAGTTTTCCTGGTCGCAATTTTGGCGCTGCCTCCTATGTACGCCATCCTTGTACATAGGGCAGCAATAGGTGTGGTGGTGGAACGCCCACCAGAACACCCACTGCACGCCCCTATCATGCTAACCACAGCGTGAAAGGGGGCCTTATGTAGAAGGCAGCGTTAAGCCATGGTAAGTGGCTTAACGCTGCCTGGTTCATAAGGCGTAGCCCCTATCGCCACCACAGCGTCACTATAGGTGATGTTGTGGTGGTGATAGTGGATTGTACTTAGGCCTCAAGTTCAAGTCCCGGCATCTGCTCCACATCCTTTGATTCAGGGGGATATTCTCAAGGACCGGCGATACCTACCGCAAACGCAGTTAGCTGCAGTTTTTTTATCACCCCTAACCCTAAAAACTACTGCCATGTTAGCGACGTATTAGCAAGCCATCACTACGTGGTGATAGTATCAGGGAACGGGGAGTGAAAACTGCAGCTAACATCAGCGCGATGGCGATGGGAAATGAGGCAATAGCGGGTGAAAACTACCGATAGGCCCATTAGCGTAAAAAAAACTTATGTTAGTCAGCCCAAAATGAGCGTATTTTGCCTCTAATCCCCAAAATTGCCTATCAGTCAACTTCCATTGTAAAATAGGCATAAAAAACAATAAACTGAAGAATGGAGCAGACTGGGCCAAGTGCAGTACACATAAACAACCCCGGCAAGCCAGCCAGCATCCAGGATGACCAGGATGAGAGTCTTGATGCCTCGCTGGACCTGCGCCTGGAGCCTGGATGCCTCACTGGACCTGCGCCTGGAGCCGGGATGCTTTGCTGGACCTGCACCTGAAGCCTGGATGCCTCTTTGGACCTGCCTCTGGAGCCTGGATGCCTCGCTGGACCTGCGTAGACATTGATCGCCTGTACCTGGTGGTGAAGTCTGGCAGGTAGCATGGAGACACGTTGCTGACCTGTGTGAGAAGACCGCCTTGCGCAACTTGGAGCTGTCAATAGTAGAGGCGCTCCTGCGCCCCAAGGTAGGGAGGTCTGCATCGCATACTACGATCCACCACTACACTGGGGTGCACGGAGGGGATTAGCAACAGTGGGGGCCGCCTCTCTGCATCACAGGCCGGATAATGTTGGGCTGGCCGGACGCTGTGGAAGGTGAGGCCCCTGAGCTGTGCGGAAATTGTGTGATGTGAGTGCTGCAACTTCACGCCTAAGGGGGCCATGCTGCATCAATTGCATCGGGAGGTTCAACAGCAGACCTGTTAGCAACTGCAGTCCCCAGGCTTGTGAAATCGCTCCTGGCTGAGGCTCCTGCTGGATGAGTCACAGATTTGGAGAGAGTGCAGTGGATTGCGCCACAGTGTCAATGTCCAGGTGAGAAGAAGGTGGGATGTGTAGTGCAGGACGCCTGGGGGTCGAGTCCCCCGGGCCTAGCACATGTAGATGATGCACCCCACGTTTCGGCTCATCCGCTATGGCAGTAGAGCATCGCCCCACTGCTTCCAAGCAGTGCAGAGGAGGAATAATCATCACATGATGATAATTTACTGATGTAACCGTGCTATGTTTCCCTTGCAGGTGGGAGGGTAGTTAGGACTGCTCCAAGCACGGGGCAAGGTGTGGAAAATTGACAGCGATCGATGTTAGCATTTAGCTGAAGCCATCTTGTTTTCTGCAGCCGTTTTGTCTGCCATGTGCTCACCACGTGCTGTTTCCTTCTTCACTGTCGTTTACCCTTGTGCTCTGTTTAGAGGACTGGCTATACTTCGACTCTGCTACTCTGCACATGCGCAGAGGAATCTGTAACTGTCCATGCATATGTTTTAGTCTGTAACTGTCAGTTTGCTTTTATCGGAGTCAGCAACTGCTGGATAATCCTTTACTGTTGTCTTTGCATTTCTGTATGGCCATCTATGTATATAACTCTCCTATGTGTGCTTGTATCATCCTCTTTTGAGCCCCTGTGTGGGTATAAAATACCCATGGCTCTTCTGTTCCTTGTGCTACTTCATTCACTACCGAAGGGTGTTGTGTGAATGTAGTTCCACCTCATGAGGTTTGATAAATATATCTTTTTACCTTTCAGTTTCTGTGCCAACTTCTATTTACTTGCCTGAGGAATTGCGTGCAGAGAAGGGCGAACCTTAGCACTGGTAGGCCTGGCTGAGGCCCACCTCTACAGATTGGCGCCCCACATGGGGCTCATCGGCGACTCGGATGCCCGAAAGAGTGGTCGAAATGGAGGATTGGAATCTCGCTGTGGACGTTCAGTGCCTGAGGAGACCCGCGTCTTGGCAACCATGGTGTTTTTTCCTCTTCCTGCTCTGACCCTCCGGTGGTGCCGGTCCTCGACTGAGATCTCTTCTGGTGTTTGCCGTGCAGAGACCATTTGGTCAATTCAGAACTTGGCAGTTGGAATCTGGAGACCTATGCTTGGTAAGGTCATTTGTGAGACAGTGAGAGAAGTGCGCCGGCTGCAAAGTGAGATATAAAAAGTGATATTAAGCGAGATATAAAAAGTGATATTAAGTGAGATATAAAAAGTGATATAAAGTGAGGTATACAAGTGATATAGAGTAATATATAAAGTGATACAAAGTGATAAAGTGATACCAAGTGATAAAGTGATGGGAATATTTGGAAGTATATATATATATATATAAATTGCAATTTATATAGGCAGGTAATGCGGAGATTATTCTCTAATTTGTGAATTATATGTAACGGCAATTCTGTGTTAAGTGCCACTGCTATATAGTGTTGTATATCTTACAATACTCTTGGACATGCCTGTTTCAAGCGCACTTCATAGAATGAGTTGCTTCTGTGCTGGTACTGAAGAGAGTCTAGAGAGGAATCAGTTGGCTCCCCCGAGGGGACGCCTAATAGGGACAAGAATATTAAAACTGGTATCTCTTTTATAATGTACAGCACGTTATGGAATAAATATACTAGCAAGGATCCTGATTTGCGCTGGCCTATGCATGGGTCATTTGATCCTAAAAAGATTCAGTATGTGAAGCAATGTATGTTTAAATGCAAAAGTAGACAAGACATGTTTGACTGTGTACGAATGTGGGAGAAAAAAGCGCGTAAACGAGTGAGAAGAGAGCCAGCTTTGATAGAAAAAGAACAACGCAAAAGTATTCAGGCGAAAACGCTGAAACTTAAAAATAAAGAGATGCAGGAAATAAAAGAAAGGGAGGATAGGGAGCATCATTTACAGGTAAATGGCCAATACCCTATACGGCGCCCCCTTTATCCTCTCATTAATAAACCCCAGGATGATTCCATTTTGCTAGATCTTTCTCCACCTCCATATTCGTTTCCCTCTGCTCCTGCCCATGACAATGATGATGATTCTCCTTCGGATCAGGATAAGTTGCGAGAGACTTGCTCTATGCTGACCACTGAGCGTGCGGCTGACCTTAGATCTGTTGCTCGTAATGATCTGTTGCTCATAATGATGTTTCTGCCCCTGACATTTTAGATGACATACAATGATGGCAGGACAGGGAACAAGTATAGTTCACGGAAATGTTTGCCATGGAGGTAATTGAACGGTTTAGGAAGCATTCCACAGAGTTACAGCCTGATAATATAGCAAAGGATTATAAACAATTGTGTGACTGTCTTTTTCTCTCCTCTCAGGTGGCTGATTTAATTAGATGTGTGGTTAAACTGCGCGCTGATGCACTCCGTTTGCGTGAAGAGGAAAAGGCAGCTGCCGCAGCTGGACAAACACTCGAGACCACTGTGTCGCATGCTGACGCTTCCAAGACAGATAAGAATGTTGTAGTTCATGGGAAACCCATGCGAGAAGCCGCACCTTTGAATGTCAGAACAGATGACAATAAAAGTTCTGTGGATGCGAAGGGTTATTTTATTTATAATTGGGTTTACACTCCTTGGAGCAGAGCAGATGCTATGGCTCTTAAGGCTGCTTTGGCCGACCCGTGGAAAAATCTGGCCACTTTTTATGAAGAAGTTGAGGGTGCTATTAGTTCTTGTACCATGACTTTGTCTGATATTGATATGTTTTTTGGGCTTATTTTCCCCCTGATATGTGGAGAACTATTCGTAGAGTCGATGACCATACAACTTTTAAGGATGTTTGGAAGGAGCTAGAAAGGATTGATGCAGAAAGGGAACCCACACAGAAACAGCAACAGCAAATTTTAGATCTTCCAAAAGCCATTGTACTTAAATTAAAAACTCTCATTCCTCCTAAAAAGATAGATTGGACTATATTAGTATCAGGCAAGCAAAAAGCAGATGAATCGGTCTCTGAATTCTTTGCACGTTTTGAGGAGGCATTCCATGACTTTAGTGGCCAGTCATTGACAGATGACATGGGCCGGCATCTGCTTGTTGATAAATTTGTCACAAACATGTTGCCAGGAATAGCTAGTCACCTGAAGGCCAGCGAAAGTTCATGGACTACGTCCTCCCCAGTCTCTCTTTTGACTATGGCTCAGTATTACGAACAACAAGAATTGGAAGCTAAGGGAAATGAGGATAAGAAAAATAAGGAGTTGAAATCAAAGGTTATGATGGCTCAGGTTTGTGGTCCCTCTTATGGAAATAGTGGACGAGGTGGACGTGCAATGTACTGCCCTTGTGTACCCTCTTTTTCCCGAGCTACTTTGTCTGCTGATCAGTGCGCTTACTGCAGGGAGACTGGACATTGGGCTTATGAGTGTCCTCATTGGTGTCCTTCACAGTATCAGCGTGGTCGGGGACAAATGAGAGGCCACCCAGGGACCCCAGGACATAGGGGAGGTATGGATGATCGTGCTAGATTTGAAACTGGTTGGCGTCCTTTGAATTCTTCAAATATGTTTGATAGGCGTAATCAATATCAAATATCTGATTATTTGAATTCGGATTGGGAGGGCTCCACTTATGCATAGGAATGCCTAGGATGGGGTAGGGAATCGGTTGAAGTCCTAGTAGATCTAAAGAGTCCCTATGTCCAAGCACATGTTTTGGGTTCTACTGATCGGTTTCTGGTTGATACAGGATCTACTTGTAGCGCCTTGTCTAAACAATTGGTTCCAAGGGCTTCCCTGTCTGGCTTAACTATTACATCGATAGGTTTCGATGGGACACCTTCCCTTAGCCCACTGTCACAACCACTTGCATTCCATGTTGATAAATGTACTGCTCCATGTCCTTTTCTGCTTTCCCCTAACACACCGGATAATATTGTGGGTCTTGATATGCTTAAGTATTTTAGAGCTACGATACGTTGTTCCCCAGAAGGTGTGCGTGTTATTTTGAATGATAACCATCCAGTGATTGAAAAGACTTGTCTTATTAGAGAAGATATTGCATTGGTTTAACTCCCTAGTACTTTGTGGGCCACTTCGGACACTGATGTAGGGCAAATGGTTATTCCACCAGTGCATATTAGTGTTAAGGAGGGGGCTTCATTGCCACGATTGCCTCAATACAAAATTTCTCGAGAAGGTGAAGAGGCAGTTGTACCTATTGTTCATGATCTGATTGAAGTGGGGGTTGTGGAAGAAGTTCCTTACAATGTTTGCAATAGCCCTATCCTTCCTATTTTAAAGAAAGATACCAATACTAAAATCTACAGGTTTATCATTGATTTACGAGAGGTTAACAAAATTGTTGTGCCACAATACCCGGTGGTTTCTGATCTTATTACACTCCTTACCATGGTTCCTCCGTCAGCGACCACCTTCACTGTGATCGATTTAAAGAACGCTTTCTTTTCAATTCCTATTCATCCTGACAGCCGTTATTTGTTCGGCTTCACTTTGAATAATCGTTCTTATAGATTTTGTAGAGTTCCTCAGGGGTACACAGAGAGTCCTAGTATTTACAGCCAAGCATTGAAAAGACAGTTGGATTCTTTCCCTTTACCAACAGGAGTGGCTCTCACACAATATGTTGATGACATCTTGTTGGCAGCTGATATGCCTGAACAGTGTGAAGAAGGCACACTGTCTTTGCTTTCCTTCCTTGCATCACATCATCACACCATCACAAAGTCTCACGGAAGAAATTACAGTATTGTAGACCGAAGGTCACTTATTTAGGTCACCTTCTGCCTAAGGAGGGATGTGCACTCACACCAGACCGCATTCAAGCTATTTTAGTTGCACCAGTGCCTTATACTCAGAAAGATGTCTGTGCATTCATTGGGCTTACTTATTTTTGTAGGCAATGGATTTTAGGCTTCTCACACATTGTTAAACCCTTGTTGGCTCTTCTGACTAAAGATACTCCAATGCCCCTTCCATGGATGACTGAATGTCAGAATGCTTTTCAACAATTGAAACAAGCCCTTTGTTCTGCACCAGTATTAGGCACTCCGGATTACACTGAGGGTTTTACACTCTATGTACACCAGAGAGATGGTTGCGCACTATCATTGTTAGTATAAACCCACGGCGATAAGCAGCGTCCTTGTGCATATTTTTCAGCTGATCTTGATCCAGTTGCCCGTGCATTGCCTGGGTGTTTCCGCTCTGTTGCAGCGGCAGCTGTGTCTATACGTCAGAGTGAAGGGATAGTTTTGTCACACAGACTATTGGTGTTACTACCCCATGCAGTTGACGCCCTTCTGAACCAAAACACAGCACTTAACTAATGCTTGTTTGACAGAATATTAATTAACACTCTTAGCCCCTCATATCACTTTAAAAGGTGTTCAACCTTGAATCCAGCTACTTTGTTGCCGTACTCAGCGACTCAGCCTCAGCTACAGGAGTCTCATGATTGTATATTTCTTACTGAGGAATAGACAAAGCGGCTCGTCAATTTGCAAGACACGCCTCTCTCAAGCGTTGATGGGGAGTTATGGGTTAATGGGTCCTGTTTGAAGTTACCAGATGGCACAACATCAGCTGCATATGCAATTACAACACTTCAGACGGTAGTTGAGACAGCTCGAATTCCACAGAAATCAGCTCAGGCAGCTGAGCTGATAGCTTTGACACGAACGTGTGAACTTAGTACTGACTTGTCTGTGAATATTTATACAGAGTGGCTCATGATTTTGGGTTACTCTGGAAGGAGAGAGGCTTTCTTACATCCCACGGGAAGCAAATAATGCACGGAAAATTAGTACACAACCTTTTGACTGCCTTGACATACCCAAAGAAAATAGCAATTGTTAAATGTAGTGCACACAAGAAAGTAACTGATAAGGTAGGACAAGGCAATGCTTTTGCAGATCAGACAGCCCGTGAAACTGCAATGCAGTGAAGCACCACGTCTATGTATGTAGTGAAGTCACAGGCTGAATGCTGGCATGATACCAGACAGGAAGTGTTAGACATCCAGATATCTACTTCTGCAGAAAAAAAATTAGCAATGCTCTAAGGAGGAAACATTGAAGGATGAGGGCTGTTGGAGGAATATAGAGATGACCAAGTGGGAGTTGCCCACAGCCTATGGTTCATATGGCACATGTTGGAGCTTTCGCGATAACGAAATTGCTCACGCACATTTGGGAGCATCCAAAATTTGCTGCCACAGCTAAAAAGATGGTACAGTCCTGTCTGATGTGTCTTCAGTACAATCCTGGTAAAGGGACATGGACTCCTACAGGAGGGTTTGCTACACCAACCACACCTTTTGAAGTTTTGCAAATGGATTACAACCAGCTTGAGAGCTGTAACAATTTAAAGTATGTTTTAGTAGTGGTATGTGCCTTCAGTAAGTGGATAGAGGTGTACCCTACGAAAGATGATACAGCTCTGACCACAGCAAAGGTGCTTCTGAAAAAATTATTTCCCAGATTCGGTGTTTGCAAACTGTTATGGAGTGATAACGGCCCTCATTTTATTGAGCAAGTTGTCGAGTATGTCCTGAAGGGATTAGGGATCAAGCAGAAGTTCCATTGTGCTTAACATCCCCAATCAGTAGGGCTAGTGGAAAGGTATAACGCTACACTCAAGTTGAAACTGGCTAAGATTCAAGCTTCCACATCCTTGAAATGGCCTGATGCATTACCTTTAGCACTGTTGTCCATTAGATCAGTGCCACATTCGCGATCTGGGCTTACACCATATGAGGTGGTATTTGGAAGACCTATGAATACTTGGAATTCCTAAACCACGCCCCATACATGATGTGCCATGTGTATTGATGAGTGACTACCTATCACAGTTGACTGACAGTTTGATTTCTATTCATCAAAATGTTTGAGAAGCTCTTCCTGAAAGGTCTGCAGGTGAAAGCCATGGACTCCGGCCCGGCGACTATGTAATGGTCCAATCCTTCCAGATGTCGAGCAGCTTGGAGCCCAGGTGGCGTAGCCCAGAGCAGGTCCTCCTATCAACGAGAACAGGAGGAACTGGGTGCATTCCACCCATTGTAAGAAAGTGCCGTCTACCCTGGTGTAACCTGTTGACTTGATCGACCATCGAGATATCCTGGATACGGAAAGAGGCCAAGTCATATCACCTGACGAACCTGAGGTAGCCTTCCCGGACCACTCGATCCCTGGCGTATCCCGATACCAACTGAGACCCCGGAAAGAATCTTCATTCATTGTTGAAAAATACTGGTTGAGCTACCGTCCTGGGTTTGTGAAAGGGAGCTGATGTGGCCAGGGGGGGATCAGTCCAGCATAGTGACACCCGTCTTGACCCTCAGTGAAGAAATCAACGGCTGTCCAGAACTTTAGAGCTCCAATGATTATTTTAGTGGCGAAGCGATCATGTCCGAGAGAAAATCAACTGCTGCAAGAATTTGTGACAAAAAGATTATGTGCATTGCTGCATTTGTTGTCACAGTGGTTACTATGGCAGTGATAAATTGGGTTGTAGAGGAAGTGGCTCCTGCTCGACAACTGCTGATTGCCACTACCCCAGTACAGCTGAACACTATTACTTTACTCTTCCATACCATGAGCAGAAGCAGAGACAATCTTATTTGAACAACACGTTCGTCCAGATGTTACACCACACTCACAATGCTACGGACACTACTGACTGTTGGGTGTGTTGGATGATACCTGCTCACCAGAAAAAGGGAGGAACATCTTTCATTCCTCTTCCCTTCTCCCATAATGGTTCTTGTCAATCCTGGTTTGCACTTCTAATTGCTTCTCAAAGAGCTAGCGATACTAGCATGACTGTAAGGAGAATAAACTATCATCTCAATAAAGTGTGATACCCAGATGAAGATGGCAATCCCCAGGCTGAAGGGGCTACATGGGAATGGGAGGAGTACCGACATGGAAATGCTTCTACACCGTATGTTTTCCCAAATAAGCGAACTATTAAGGGTAATGGACCATTTGTAATATCTGTTACTAGAGCCCGAGCAGACTTGTGTATAAGCAGTGTTGGGAGAATCCCAGTAGGAAGAAGGAAACGTACTCTTGTTTTGACCATTGAAGGTGTCATTAATAGTAGTTTCATGTCTTCACATAACACCTACTTTGTCTGTGGTAATAAGGGATATTACCATCTACCTGTTGGATGGTCCGGAGTATGCTACATATCCTTTTTGTTATCTCCTGTATTTTTGGCACCAGCGTCATATCACAAGGACTATCGACTGTTTAATGATATCTCTAAGAACAGATATAAGAGAACACTAAGCAATGAGGAGGAGGACCAGACTGAAAATGCATTACAGCAATATGTCGATTTTAATTTGGGACTGTTCTTCTTTGTTGGTGCTGCTCTAAACAGCAGGAAAATTAGACTGTTGACTCATGTTGTAGAAGCTGTTACCAACCAGACAGCCATGGCACTTGGGAACATTACAGAGGAACTACACATTGCAAGGATTGTGGCGCTCCAAAATCGCATGGTCCTAGATGTAATCTTGGTTGATCGAGGTGGTGCATGGCGCATCATCAGAAGTAGCTGTTGTGTTTACATTCCAGATCATGCCCCTTCAGTTTTTGATGCGATCTCCAAACTGCACAAAAATTTCAGCTGAGATTCACCCAGATACTGGCACATGGACTTTCGCCAGTTGGTTCTGGACACTACTTGTTACCTGGGGCTTGAAGTTACTGACCATCTTGTGTATCATATTTGTAATTTTGCTGACATGCGGCTTCTGCATACAATGTGGTCCAATGCTTTGCTCCACCTGCATTACTGCATGTATACCTGCTAAACGTAATGTTACACAAATAAATGCCCAGAATATATTGGATAAAGAAATTAATAATATGATGCAAATTGATATACAAGATGTATACAAGGATTATCCTAGGACATAAATGTCTTCAGCTAATGCTAAAAGGGTCTGTGGAAAATTGACAACGATCGATGTTAGCTTTTAGCTGAAGTCATCTTGTTTTCGGCAGCCGTTTTGGCTGCAATGTACTCACCACGTGGTGTTTCCTTCTTCATTGTCTTTACCCTTGTGCTCTGTTTAGAGGACTGGCTTTACTTAGACTCTGCTACTCAGCTCATGCGCAGAGGAATCTGTAACTGTCCATGCATATCTTTTAGTTTGTAACTGTCAGGTTACTTTTACCGGAGTCAGCAACTGCTGGCTCCTCCTTTACTATTGAATGTGCATTTCTGTATGACCATCTATCTATGTAACTCTCCTATATGTGCTTGTACCACCCTCTTTTGAGACCCTCTGTGGGTATAAAAGACCCATGGTTCTTCTGTTCCTTGTGCTACTTCATACACTACCGAAGGGTGTTGTGTGAATATAGTTCCACCTCATGAGGTTTGATAAATATATCTTTTTACCTTTCAGTTTCCGTGCCAACTTATATTTACTTGTCTGAGGACTTGCGTGCAGAGAAGGGCGAACCTAGCACTGGTAGGCCTGGCTGAGGCCCACCTCTACAAAGGCATGGGCAGATTGGCATGCCCAATCAAGAGCGCACTGACTGTTTAGTCGGCCCACTGTTTGTAATGCCGGCTGCACTACAGCCTGCATGGGTAACATGCCCACCCCTCCAGCCCCTGGCTGCAAGCCTTGTTCCATTGCCAAATACCAATACCACCGCTGCATTGCAGTGTTGTGATTGGCTCAGGGGAGCGAACCTGGCTGCCAACTTCCTGTTCCTGGAAGCAGAGCGCAGGAGCAATGAAGGCACAGGACCTGGCTTGGAGGTAAGACTTCCCTTATTAATATTTTTACAACACCTGCTCACACACACATCCCCACGTCCACACCCCATCCAGTGTTCATTCCAGCGTTTACCACCTCACAGCTGTCCATCCCCCCAGCACTTCTCAATGGCAGCCGCTGTGTGCCCATGCACGGTGGGCGTACCACCCATTTGCCAAAGGCACATTTGTGGTTGTGACGCATACCATAACATCGCATTCCATTCCCATGCATACTAATAGTAGGCACAAGGCAACAGTAGAATAGGTGTTGCATAGCGGAGACATCAATATCACTATTCCCACATCAGTGAGTGCAACCCAAAACTAGCCTTTGCACCCCAAACCCAACCGTGAACCTTGGAATTATTTTTTGAGCTCCCATAACACGCCCAAAAATCAAACTTGACCCACATGCACACCCCAATTTCAATATTATACCCCCAAACATCCCCCAAAATCCATAATTTACCTCAAATGCACACCCCAATTTCAATATTATACCCCAAATGCACACCCCAAATTCCATACATTATCCCAAATGCACACCCCAATTTCAATATTATACCCCAAAACACACCCCAATTTCCATATTTTACAACCAAAACCCATACCCACCAATCAAATATGATGTAAAGGCACCTGTGTTGTCAGAGTTGCGTTGTTGATGATGTACTGCCTGTGTTTTATTGGTTGTCTACCATGCCAAAGGCAACCCATAGGCTACGCCATTTGCGTCCATCTGTCTCTGCACCAAAGAGCCTTCCTTTTGGACACTCCACTGCTACGACACCAGCACCCTCCGCGCCATCAACCCTGGACGCTTCCTCGCCGGCCAGGACCAACCTCTGCTCGGGGCGGGACATCGCCATTGCCATCACTGCCGGCTGCAGTATTGCCCGCAAGGAGCACCCTGACCATCAAGGAGAAGGCATTGCCATCACCTACAGTAGCACTCTCGGACTGACCACGCACTCTAATGACCCAAGGGTGACCATGGACCACCTCAACTTTCAGATCCGGACCAAGCCCAAGCACATCATCTGCGGCCCCCTCATGTGAAGGCCCGCCGGGCTATGGCCCCCCATTCTCCAATCCAATTTTAGACCTCATTGCAACCCAGGTTCTCCCATCCACCGACGACATCCTACTCGGTGAACTCAAGTTCCACCTGGACAAACCCAGTGACCAGGACACCACCCCCTCCTTGGGAAGGTCCCCTACATTAGACACAAGCAGCAAGTCACCCCAACAAGCCACATATCAGCACACACAATCAAGCATGTCACCTCTGCCAGCGGGAACTTCAACTACAGCCACAACACTGGAGTCTCCTGGTCGGACCATCACTGGTAACATCAAGTCTTCACCTTGCGCACCGGATGTCACCGCCGTCATCGCACCCCCTTGCAGCTGGATCAAGGCCATCGAAGAATGTCTCGCCCACTCCCTCTGCAACAACACTCCACCAATGCTTCCAAACGATGACACCGCAGTGTGCAACCACCACCGATGGATCTCAACAGCGCAGATATTTGGGCACCCCTGATGAACGGCACTGCGTCAGTACCTTCCGCCTGCCTGATGGCAGGTGTGAGGGTTTTGCAGTGCCATACGGATAGGCTGGCCCCATTCATTGCTGGAGTTGCGTTATATTTGTGACACGACTGCAGCAATGCGTGACTTTAGCGCGAACAGACACGTCAGGATTCCTGACGTGTCTGTCATTACTTGCGTCATGGAGCACCGTCCAGTGAATACAGCGTATCCGTGCTGTCGCAAGAAGGGTGTTGTGAGAAGTGTTGCAATGCTGTCTTATTGCAGGGCTGCAACACTTTTCATGACTGGGGCCCTGGAATGCGGACTATCTTATTGGTGGCGCTCATTCTTGCACTGTAGTTTTGTCACAGGGCAGCGCTGCAACATTGCTTGCAGCGCTGTCCAGCACAAAAACATGCTGTGATGTGGCTCCAAGCATTAGCCCCATTTTTAAGAACAGATATTTTCTGGTCCTAAGTAATTGGCTCTAACTGCAGTTAGAGCCAGTTTTTTTGGTCTTCAGAAATTCAAGGATCCCCTTGTGAATATGGAGTGGTGTTGTTTGAGGGCGTTTTGTACAGGAACGCCTCTCCTGCATATAATTATCTCTATCAGAAGTAGCGATCTTTACAACAGGCATTTGTGCCTAAAAACTGTCGCTAACGGCTGTTATCAACAGCTTGGTAATTGGGCAACACAACGCAGCAATAAATCCTTGTGAATATGCCTCTTAATCTCCCCATACCTACCAAAAATTAGTGTGTCCTTAACTGGTGCTCATGAAACTATAGCACCAGTAGTGATGATTAAGTGCTGGTGCTGAGCATCGGAAACCACTGGCTCAAATTAAGCACTGTGTATGGTTCGAGTTAAAGGAACCCACGTTCGAGAGGCTTCGAATATAATTCACTTCCTCTCCGCACAGCTCTCAGTTGTGAATCCATAGCAGATCTTCCCTATATCCAACACCTGTTAATAATAATTCTTTAGTGAGGACAGTGTCTCCTTAACTTTAGGTGCACATGCTGTAGAGTTTTCATGTAATCATCAAAAATCTTTAAAAGATTTTGTGATGATTGCTTCAGCGCGAGTTCCAAAACTATTCCTATGGGCCTGACTGTCTTACTTCTGCATAAGCATATGTTACTTCTGGAAATTATTAGTAACGCTTATCTGACCTTGGAGAAAGACACAATTAATAAAAAAAAAAAGCTTTGTGAATCAGGCTTGGGTTTTGAGGTGCATTTCCCAAACACCAATCGGGAGTAAGGCACCTATTCATTATACAGTGGGCGAGTGCTTCAACTGTCTAGTGCTTGCTGTAAAGGTACACCTCGATACAAATGTTTATAGTGGTGTTTCTTTTGCAGGTTCTATCTCTATACTAACCCATAAAAGGAACGTAGCAAATTCTGCTGGTAATTGCACAAGCTCTAATTTTGCTGTTAAACCATTTACATTTTATGCAACGTCTTTAATTCTGAAGGTCACATGGTATGTCAGTTACAAAACGTACACATATATGAGTGATGATACAGTGCAGGCCTCATTCTATGCGCATTGCTTCTAAGAAGCGACATTTTCCTCCACGTGAACACTGGCGCGTTCTTTGCAGCAGAGACATCTTTTCCTCAATTATAGAAATGTGAGCAGTTCAACATAACTAAGTATGCAATAACGATCCTAAAATGAAAATGCAATAATGTCCACCGTGTCACAGAATTTAATTCACACCATTTCATTTCTGCGAAATGATCTCCATAATCATAATTTTGTACATCCATGAAATTGACATCAAAGTAATTTTACACTCTCCAGAGCAAGGCTGTAAAAAGCTCCTGAATTTCATTCCAATGAACTTTTGCTTCTTGATCCTCAAACGTGCAACCAATATCTAATGGGCGACAAACTGGTAGCATATTTCCCCGAAAATGTAATACCTACATTTCCAGTCCTAGATGTAAGTGAAAAAGAAAGGCAGAACAATATTTTACAATTCATATTTTGCTTAAATGCACACAGTTTGGTATGCAGGATTTGGCATAACAAAATCACTGATGTTTTCTTGGTCCTTCTCCCTATTAAGGGCAAAGAAAAAGACATACGAAATAACCTTAGAATGTGAAAAAGTTGGGGCGCTGTTTAAAAGTCACTACATTATTAATTTCATACGTTGCGCGAGATTCGAGTTCATTTTGAGATGAAGCTGAAAAAAAAACATTCTAGAAAGGAGTCATAACCTTAAGCATCTCATAATCTGTTAAGCAGGCTGGGGTAACATTATCACATAACACCAACCAAGTCCAAGGCGCCATCCTGGGTAAGGCACAAATGGGTACTCTGCATGCCAACAGATGATGATGAGACTAGAGGTTGCAGATAAGGGCTAAAGCAGACTAAAGTGTTTTCTAAGCCTCTTTTATATTAGCACCAATTGAGAACTGGGTGAGTGATTTCACCACCGCTGCTAGTGATCATGCAGGCAGTTTTAGTGGATATTGCTGGCACGTAGAGCTCCAGTGCAAACACAGCCTGGTTACAAGTGATTGAATGAAAGAGTCCCCTACAGTTGGAATGTTCACATAAAGATGCAACTATCTAAAGAGGGTGGTAGAATACTCTTAAGTACTCTCACATTTTAGACAGACAAGATGTACTCCATGCACTGCTAATTACCCCCCTTCCCACATCTTCTATGACATCATTGATAATATCACTGCAACATTTGCAGTCAAATTACTGAGAAAAATGTGCACGGCTGGAGTGCGTATTATAATTAATTTAGGGCACAAGATATAGTTATTTGAGCTAACTCTTTGTATGATTTTGTGTGTTTGGTATTTTAGTTACATATATATATAGAGAGATAGATAGATAGATAGATAGATAGATAGATAGATAGATAGATAGATAGATAGATAGATAGATAGATAGATAGATAGATAGATAGATAGATAGATAGATAGATAGATAGATAGATAGACAGGTAGACAGGTAGACAGGTAGACAGATAGACAGATAGACAGATAGATAGATAGATAGATAGATAGATAGATAGATAGATAGATAGATAGATAGATAGATAGATAGATAGATAGATAGATAGATAGATAGATAGATAGATAGATAGATAGATAGATAGATAGATAGATAGATAGATAGAAAGCATTTGGACAAAATATAGAGTTTTGAAATATCGTTGTCAAGCATATCCATTTTTCAGGTAAGCAATATAGTTTTCAAGAATATCTGTTGTTACTTTCGTTTTCACCAATATAGTTGGTAAAAATACTGTCATTTAATTATCTTCATGTGTGTTCATTTATATATTAATTTTATGAGTTATTGTTTTTACAATTGTTAATATTATTTTTGAATACAGTCTGCAATTTTAAGTGATTTATAATGTTTAAATGAATAGCAAATTTTAATTTATACTGTCGTAGCAGGTTGCTAAGTTTTAAAGGGTGTATGGTAATATGTTTCTTAATGAATTATTAATGTATTTTTTAATTATGTAATTGATTATTAATTATGTTAAATGTGTAATAATTAAGGGCCTCATTATGATGTCTGACCGCCATCATATCAGGGATATTCGGTGCCTGCCACACAGTGCAGGGAAATGTAAACACCAAAGCTGAGGCACAGGGATGAAGGGGGGCCCGCTATGTCCCAAACGTCCCTTTCTGCCAGCCTTTCCATGGTGGGTTCTCTGCCATGAATGGGCCGGCAGAATGGAACATTGTAATACCTACTGCGGTGCCTGGCAGGCACCACCACCATTGTAGATATTATAGCACCTCATGAGCCCGTCGGATCTGTGACGGTCAGTCTCTCCGACTGTTCCGCATCATGATGAGGCAGGCAGGAATGTAGTTATCGATGGCTGTGGGACATCCACTGACAGGGTGACGGTCACACCGCCATCATAATGATACCCTATGTTTTTGGCGTCATATATTATGTGTGGGCTGCTGAGTCTCTAGGAGTACAGAGTGGGAAATTAATTAATTAATTAATATTAAGAATTTATTAAGACATATTTAATTGATGATTCATTATGTAAATTGTGTATTAATTATATTTTTTAAGTTATAAATGAGGTATGGGTTGCTGTGTTTGTTGGGGTATAAGGTGGGGAATTTATTATTCCATAATCAAATAATTAATTATTTAATAATAATGTATTCATTAATATTTAACTCATTTTTAATTATGTTAACTGTGTTACATTATTAATTTTAGTTACATTTTAAGTGTCAAGCTAGGTTTGTGGAGGGTATAGTGTGGTAAATTACTTAAGTAATACATAATGGCAATATTTTTTAATTGATAATTAATTATGTTTAATAATCATGTCATTTGTTTAATTTTTTATTTTTGTATATATGGTTTTGGGGTGTTATTTAATAAAGTTTATATTAAGAGTTTTATATTTGTTATAAATGAATAGGGTTATGTTTCGTATAATTATGTATTTGAATTGAAGTACTTTCCCTACGGTTGCACACACTGGAGTTGAAATAGTAAATGTTACCCCTCCAGAGTCCAATGCTTTCCCTACTGTTGCACAGACTGAAGTGGGAAAAGTAAATTTGATCCCTCTGAAATCCAATGCTTTCCCTAATGTTGCACAGACTGGAGTGGAAATAGTCAATTTTACCTCTCCGAAGTCCAACGCTTTTCTTACTTTTGCACAAACTCGACTGGGAGTAGTAAATGTTACCCCTCTGGAGCTCAAAGCTTTTCTTACTGTTGCACAGACTGGAGTTGGAATGTTAAATGTTACCTCTCTGAAGTCCAATGCTTTCCCTACTGTTGCACAAACAGGAGCGGGAATAGTAAATTTCACCTCTCTGAAGTCTAACGTTTTCCTTACTTTTGCACAAACTTGAGTGGGAATAGTAAATGTCACCCCTCTGGAGTCCTAAGCTTTTTCTACTGTTGCACAGACCGGAGTGGGAATAGTAAATGTAATTCAGTTTAGGCAACTCATCAGTTTAACACCCAAACACAGCAATAAGGTACAGAAAGATGACCAGTCAAGCTTCCCAAAGTCCTTGCACTGCACAGCAATGCATATCACATAATTTTTTGTAACTTTTGAACCTTTCAAGGTGGAATCAGTTTTCTGGTTGTGAAAACCTGCAGATTATGTAACAGGTGATGGATTATGTGGCAAATGCAGCAAATCTAGAATTTTTCGACAATCGCCACACAATTGCATAATTCCAGTGGCCCTGAATAGACAATCCTGGTAAATTTATGCATTTAGAGGGGTGTCTCAAATTTAAAAAGCAGTATAACAATCCATCTCATTGATTAATTTCCCACAGTGAAGCAACTGAAGTCCAAACAAAGAGAAATCACAAAAAAATTATTTGAAATAAAAAAAACACCCTTACGCACAGTAATAAGTAAGGCAAGTCCGAAGAAACCCCAGTGAAAACATTAATTAAAAGCTTGCATTTTCACTGATACAGCTACACCTTTCATGTAGCATACAGTCAGACATAATATGTATAAAACAACTTCAATTATTGCAATAAATCCATGATAAGGAATTTGCATCACTGTCAATGAAAATATAAATCCTGTAACGCATAAACAATGCACCAATCTCCTCAAACCAATCCTTCATACTAGCAATTCACTATCTGAACCAATAGGCATCTCCAAATGACAAACACAGGAAGGAAAAACAAAAACTCTCTTTGCTTGGTTTACATTTGCAAATTACCCATTAAGAATTCACATAACCTCCCACCCATTCAGCACTACCTTCAACATCTAGACCCTCATCCTCCTTCAGACTCAAATAGCATACATAACTGACACATATATTTGCAATTCCAATGGTAGGCCCACATCACTCCTTATGCCGCACATGAACATATCTGATCAACATTTGTTGGCTAAAGCTATAAAATTAGAGCCAACCAGTCAAAATGAAAACAGCAAAAAGGAAATAAAGAAATAAATCATACTGTTTCATTCAGCTCTAAAAATACCCACAAAGTGGAGATTTGAAACCCCCTTGACACGTCTCTTCTGTTTGATATTATTGCCACTTGGTGCTATAAATCAGGCTGTCTATCAATCCTAAATCACCTCTCCTAAGAGAAATTGCTAATCACACATCTAAGGTAATATATCTCTTTCTCATCAGGCGTGTAAAGTTAAATGAAAATATGACACAAACAGATAAATAAATAAAGAATTTAAACATAAGAAAACAAAGTAAAAATGGTTTACTGCTGTTAGTCTACATCTCCAGATGTCATCCAGGATAGTTGAACCCCTATACCCTTTTCAGCTACATTTCAGATTAACATCTAGTGTTGTTCCATCATTTAATATCCATCTGGTTCACAGCTAATATCTCACAGTTAGACCGTATACTTTAGACGTGAACACTCTAATTATTCACCTAATTCTATGTATCGTTTTCTTATCAAGCATGTAAAGGTAAATGAAAATATGACATAACAGATGAATGAATAAAGAATTTAAATATAGTAAAACAGAGAAAACCAATAATTTAGTGTGTTAACATACATCCCTAGATGTCAACACAGATTCTCAATCCTCTATACCCTATTAAGGTACACCATAGATAAACATCTGGTGCTAATCCAACAAATCATATTCATTCAGGTCTCAGCTGATATGGTACAGTTAGACACTAACCAATCAAGCAATTATAAATGTGTGGAGTTCACTATCCACTTTTACACCTCAATCCAAAGTCTTCAATCCTTCAATCTACCTAGTCTCACATCTCCTCAAGTTCAGATCTCTATCACCTCCTCTTCTCTCACTGTGCACCTGTAGATTTTCTAGAAAGCTAATATTTAGAATGTTATCATTCTCATGATCGCAAATGGGTATGCCTCGTCCCTGTTAAGTATGGCTCTGAAGTGTTCTTTCCAACGAGATTTTAGTATTCTTTTTGTAGAACCAACATATATTTTATGGCAAACACAAAAAATAGTGCAGACAGAATGAGTCAAAATGCAATTCATGAAAGACAAGATTGCATTTTCTTTCTTAGCAGTCCTATTAACAAATTCAACACATTTGTCCATCGCATACTTAAAACAAGTACAGGACCCACATTTATAAAAGCTCTTTAGAAGGTTGGGCAGCCAGGCTTTATCTGGGTGCTGTTTCTTGTAGCTGACAGTGTCACTTGTACTTAGAGCCTTATTACGAGTACGGTGGTCCAAAGGACTGCCGTACTTGTGGTGGCATTCCATCCACCACCACACTATGGGCCTGCTTGCAGGATTATGGTGTGGTGGTCGGACTACCACAGGAGCACAGCAGTCAGGATCAGGAATATTCTGGCAGTGCCATTGCCGCACCCCAGAGCATATTCTGAGTTGTGTGTCCACTGCCCTTTTCATGGTAGTGAGCCTACCATGGAAAAGGTGCTGGAGCAGCACCGGGGCCCTAATAGAGTCCCGGTGCCACTCCTGGGCCAAGGGGTGCATGCAAGGGAGACACATGTTGTGCCCCCCTGGAATTGCTTTCCTGTTCCTGCATGGGTTGACATTCATGCCACACTGTTTAGGAATGTACTGCAGGTGCAGGCATGGCGATGAGCTGCATGTTAGGCTCTCCTATGAGTCTAACAGTCCACCGCTGCCAGACTGCCGCAGCACCACCTGTCTGCCATGGAATACAATTGTAATCCAGCAGACTTTGTCGGTCCTCTTGCGGACAGTGTGGTAGCGCCGCAGGAGGACCACCAAACTTGTAATGAGGCCCTTAACATGTTTTTTAGGGACTTTTTTCTCCTGAATGTAATCTGTGCTCAGTCCATTAGCAGTTTCGTTAAATCAACACCATGTTTCTATTGTTTCACCCTGATATGCAAAATGTCTACTCTCCATTAAAAAAGTTATTATAAATCTTATGCATTGGTCCTGATAAGTATATGATTTCTTTTTGTCCCTTAAAATATTAAACTTGTCAATACTATCTGCCTTAGTGTGGGCCTTTACTAGAATAGCTTCACTCTCGGAATTTCTGCAATGTATTTATGCTTTCTGTTATAAAGTGCATAGCTCCTTTAAATGAACATCAGCAGCTCACGGCTGGAATGCTAACAGTCTCCATTGTAGTAATGTTCTACTGTGTGTCAGTTGGAGCCTGTGAGCTGTACTGGCAGGCTGCGTTGTTGGTGGTGCTTGCAATATACATTAAACTGAGTTTACAAAGCATCTTGGCTCAGTGTTGTAACACTTTCCACAGCAGAGGTTTCATTCTGACTACAGATTTATTTTACTTCTAATGGTTCTCCATAAGTAATGTTCACATGCTAGCATTGGTGGCATGACTTAGCATGAAAAATGGTTTAGCATGGCGTAGGTTTCCTATATATCCTACTTTGTAATCGATCTTGTGCAACATGTTAGTTCAATATCAAGAAACACAATATTCATGGTGCTGTACTCTGATGTCAGATGATATTGAATTAATTTCTGTTTAAAAAGACTAAGATAATCAACCAGTTTTTTAGCAGTTCCTGTCAGAGCCATGTACCAGAGCTTCATCGTCACCAGGAGCAGAATAGCCGAACCTCACTGCTGTTGATGTATATTTTCCCAACTGCCCAACACCACTGCCACCTAGATATAAATCTGCCCACAGCGATGTGAGGGAAAGGGGAATGGGAAGAAAAGAGAGACTGCCACTGCGGTGCCATCTCTTGCGGAATATGCCAGGACTGAACTTCCCAACACCTGAAACCACAAAGCATAAAATTACTCCTTATTCAGACCCTCCCGGCTGTAATAACTACTTGAACAACTTAAATGATCTCTACCATTCAATACCTATATTACCCAGTGGAATAGCTTCTCTCTACTTGTGGCTCCAGTTCTGCATGAAGGCTTCCTCTAGGCTATCAAACAATCACCCAAAATCGTACAGCCAAAAAAGGAGGTGGTCTAGCTGTTGTATTTAGGAAAACAATACATATCACTAAAATTGACAACATCTCCATAAAGAATTGTGAGGCTCTTCTAACAAGATGCAATCCTACACCATCTTCCTCCTGTAACTTCCTGCTCCTTTACAGACTTCCACCTAGCAAGGCAACATTCCCAGACGCACTTCTAGACACAGTTTCAAACCTGATAACAATACACTCCAACCTATGCGTTCTGGGTGACCTTATCGTTTGGTTTCATAATCCCAATATGACCCATCCAAAAACAATAATCACCGGCCTAGACGCATTGAACCTGCATCAGATTGTCCACAATCCGACACATACCACTGGACATATCCTAGATGTCATTTTTGCTAATACTGAACTAGTTACCTTTCAAACTATAACTCCAGTCACATGGTCAGACCACCACTTGCTTGCCTTCCAACATAAAACAACGCTAAGCAACTCACCTAAAACTACCTTACATCCATCCACCTATCGCCCGTGGAACAAACTCAATTTGGAACACTTGGAAACACAACTAACATCCAGTACAAATCTGGAAACCATAAATTCTGTTCAAAATCTATATGAGTGGCTACAGGAAGCTTTTGACATCCTGATACTAGTAGGATACTAGTAGGCAATTGACCATATCATTGAGGCCAGTGTCGACCATCAGGAGTTTTCCATCTTATGCAACTTTAATTACCATATTGAATGACACAAATGGTCAAACATCCTACTCACGAGGCTGGACACATCTTAGATGGTATATTTACATCTAACCCTCAATTGAAAGTGCAGGGGAGTTTGCCAATCCCGTGGTCAGATCATAAGGCTATTCAGTTTTCACTTACGTCATCCCATCATCTTGCTTGTCCTCATTCTGCTTCTAGGTCATTTACAGGGAGAAATTGGAAGGAAATGAGCTCACAGCAATTGCAATCAACTTTAGCTGCCTCCAAACCGATACTGATGCCTGAAGTAAATATAGCCACCAATATCTTTAATAACTGGATAAAAACAGCGGTAAACATCTTAGCCCCTGAAAAAACATTTACCAGTAAACGGTTGAAGAAATCAGAACCTTGGTTCGATGATGCACTGCGTAATCAGAAACACAAATGTAGGCGGGCTGAGAGGCGCTGGAGAAAATCTTATGGGGATGTGGAAAAAGTTAGCTATACACAGTCATTGACTGTCTGTAAAAAAATTATTATGGATAAAAATTTTTAGTTATTTCTCTAACAAAATTGAGCAGGCATATAAATCAAGCAACACACCTTTTTCAGTATTAAAGGAATTAGTGACACTTCCGACCACACCCCCATTGAACAGCAATGCTGCCTTGTGCAATCAATTGGCAAATTTCTTTAGGAATAAGGTGCTCTTTATGAGACGTTTTGTGGAAATAACAATAAGGTCCAGGTGATTGAACCTTCTCTTCCTCTGAAACAGAACGATCAGGACCTGGTTGCCTTTGTCCGCCCAAATATAGAACAGGTCAGACTGGTGAAATCAGGGGCTCCCTTTGATCCTTGTCCCCCAAAAATATTTCATCATGCTGCTGAGGAGATCAGCGAACAACTCTATTTACTTTTTAAAGAGATTTTGAATTCTGGCATTTTTCCAGAGGCATTCCCCTGCTGAAAAAGCCTGGTCTGGATCCTAGTGAACACAGTCATTATCGACCTATAGCCAGGATCCCGTTTCCAGCTAAGGTGCTGAGAAAATCATGAACCTCCAGCTTACGTCCCTCGTTGCCTCAGAGAACTTGCTGGATCCCACACAATATGGTTTCCGGCAGGGGCATGGCACGGAGACAGCCTTGGTCATGGCAGCAGAGGAGCTTCGCTCTTCACTGGATTCCGGTGCGAAGGCCGCCTTGATCCTTTTGGATCTCTCGGCGGCCTTTGACACTGTGAACCATGACATTCTTAGTCTAAGGCTACAGAAGTTTGGAGTCTCAGGGATGGCTTTAAGCTTGCTTAAATCCTATCTTAACAATAGGTGTCAGTTTGTTCAGATTGATGACTCATGTTCGAAGCAATTTTCACTTCCGTGTGAGGTTCCGCAGGGCTCATCTTTGAGCCCTATGCTGTTTAACTTGTATGTTACCCCATTAGCAGACGCCATCAGGCAGTTTGGTTTCTTGTTAGTGTCCTACGCCGATGATACCCAGATCGTAGTTTCTATTTCTGGTAATCCAGATGAAACAGCGGCTCATTTCAATCGGTGTATGACCTGAGTGGACCACTGGATGAGTACTAACTGCCTAAGGCGGAACAGAAGTAAAACTGAGGTGCTTCTCCTGGGCTCTGATCCCTCCATATGGTCAGAGAAACGGTGGCCTCAGACGATAGGAACACCTCCCATCCCAGTAAAAAAGGCCAAAAATTCGGGAGTCATTTTTGATGACGGTCTTACGTTCCAATTACAAGTTAATAAGGTTGCTTCTCAGCTGCATTTAACCTTAAAACTAATTCAGACGGTGAAACCATATATTCCGCCATCTATAGTTGAAAACAGTGGTAACATCTTTGGCATTAGCCAAACTGGATTATGGCAATGCCCCGTATTTGGGTCTTCATAAACAACACCTATTCAAACTTCAACAGGTTCAAAGCTCCGCTGCCAGGATGTTGCTGAATATTCCCAAGTTCCAGTCTGTGTCCCAGGGCCTTAAACATCTTCACTGGTTGCCAGTGAAAAAGAGAGCGGAATTTATGGCCTTTCAAGGCCCTTCAGGGGACAGGACCTGAATACCTGAAACAACATCTATTATGGTATCATCCAAAAAGGACACTCCGTTCAGCCATAAGTAAACTTCTTCAGGTATCCAAATTCAGCAGGGTGTGTGGGGGAGAATATATCTATCAACAAAAGGGAGGAACCAGAAACGGACTATATTTAGCGGGGTCCAGTGTACATGTCCGGAAGAACAGTAACACAAGGAGGGTACAAAGTTCCCCGAGAGAGGTGGGAGTGTGAATGTAGCGTAGAGAATGAAAAGAAAAAAGGGCGGGGAATTTCCCTTTTTGGAACTAAAACCCTCACACACCTAGCAAGCTAGGTGTCATGCTTCATCATATGGGTTCTGCTCCTCGTCAGACTGGCGCTGCAATGTCTGACGGGCACCCGCGAAGGGGCTCTTTATCAGAGATCTTCTGTTCCAGCCATATGGTGCATGCGTGTGAGAGGGCAAGTGAATGTGTAGTCGTGAAGTGAGAGTGATTTAAAAAAAGGTTAGGCAATCCACAGGGAACTTTATTAGTGTGGTTGACTCCCTTGGTTAAAAGGTGGGAGGGGAGACAGGTGCTGTGATAAGGTTCACAGTGAGATATCTACAACCCTCTGGTCAGGTCAACATGTTTCTTGCATTCATTGCAATTCTTCAGGACCTAAGTGCTCAGTACTACACAGTGAATGTTTAAAATGCAACCTTATGTCTTGAGGTCAGTAGAAAAGCAGGCCAAATGGTCCTGCCCTTAGACGAGCGACCTAGAAATGAAAGAAGAGCACACAGCAGTGAAGGGCATTAGTGTAGTGCTCCATTACTATCTAGGTTCTTTGTTCTCTACGCTATACAGACACACTAGTGACACACAAAAGAAATTAAAAATTAGTGGGTATTGTCTGGGCAAAACACCCACAATGGTGGTGAAACTTTCAAATGAGAATGAGGACGAAAGGACATTTCAATAAATAAGACATGGGTGATGCGTCACGCTGCTTACCCTAAGACAATCCCTAAGGTGCCCCGCAGTCTGCTCCCGTGGGACCTGCACCTTTGAGTAAGGTACCTAAGGGAGAGAAGATGTAAGGAGAGAAGGAGACCTTAGAGGGGACATGAGGCCAGCAGTAAGAACGTTATCACAGGGTCCATCAGGCATTGCTCAGGGCTGAGCCGTCGCTCTCGTGTTTTGCCCTGTACCTACTCATAAAGGTATGTCTACTGGCACGGGAGCCTCACAGAAGCAGAAGAGGCGGCGACACCCACTCCGGAAAGTATCTCAAGGCTCTGTTCATGGTAGCCGGATCCAACCCCCTCCTCACGTCTCCACATATGTTAATTGGTGGAGGGAGGGAAGCAGGAGAGGACCCGGTCCCGAAATTCAGCCGGTAAGAAACCCCGGGAAGGATCGATGTGCCCACTATGATCTGTGAATGCAAAATGGCCACTGCGGGACAATGAGGGGCAGGTAGCTAGGAACTGCACACAAGGTGGGGCGCATAATGCCCGGAGCATCACCGTAGTGATCCCGGACTTGGCGTGCAACAAGGACATTTAAAGATTACTCACCCAAGCGGCGTGCGGTCTCTGACGTCAGCACCTACCATCACGCAAAGTCTGGTCAGGACAAGGAGCGACTGGTGTAGAGCTTGGGCTTTCACCGTCGCTCTTGTAGCCACTGCCGTCCCGTCTCCCTGGATCCGCGGGGGGGGGCATGGTCGTATGGCCCGGTCCCACGCATGCGCATCGCTGGGGAGGGAGTAAGAAGAATCATCAACGATTCCTTAACTACAGGAATATTTCCTGAAGAACTCAAAAAGTCATACAAACGCCCTTTACTGAAGAAAACAAACTTGGACCCGCTGAACCCTGACAACTACACACCCATTACAAATGGACGGTTCCTGGGCAAACTGATAGAAAGAGCAGCGTTCGCCCAGATGTCACAATTCATTGAAGAGAATGACATACTTTCAGACATTCAAACAGGATTCCGTCCGCAAAGAGGCACTGAATCTGCCCTTCTTGCCATCTGGGATGACCTAAAGAGTACAGTTGACCGCAACGGTGTTGCTGCGCTACTCCTCTTGGACCTCTCAGCTGCCTTTGACATAGTTAACCATGACACTCTGAAACAAAGACTCTATGAAGACGGCTTAGAGGGAACTGCTCTAGACTGGATCGTGTCCCACCTTCAAAACAGAACTAATGTCATCCATACCCCACCATACTCGTCCAAACCGTACTCCACGAAAGCAGGGGCCCCTCAAGGTTCTATCATCTCGCCCATGCTTTTCAACATCTACATGAAGTCATTACCAGTACTGAGCAATACATTTCACCTCACTTGCTATAACTATGCAGATGACACGCAAATACTCCTTCAACTGGAATGCCCCAAAGACATTGGAAAATCACCAATTTTCAGCTGTCTCAGAGCCGTGGATCAGTGGATGACCTGGAGCCATCTCAAATTGAATGCTTCAAAAACTGAAATACTCACTTGTGGCGATTGAAAACATTACAACCCGCTTGGCGTATGGCCTGATAAACTGGGATCACTGCCTAAAGTATCTAAGGAAGTAATAAACCTCGGAATGACCATGGACTCCAAGCTGTCGATGAATGCCAAAGTGGAAAAACTAGCAAGATCAAGCTGTGCTACTATGAAAACGCTGCAACAAATTTTCCCTCATTTGGGATTTCCACACAAGGTCCAAGCTGCCATCTCGCTTGTTTCATCCAAACTAAATTATGTCAATAGCCTCTACCACGGATCACCTTTAACGACCATGAAAAGACTACTACGGATTCAGAACTCGGGTGCCAGACTACTCTTGCATATCAAACCGCAAGACCACATCTCCCCTGCCTTGAAAGCCCAGAATTGGTTACCGGTTGCCAGAAGATCCATGTTCAAGCTGCTGTGTGTCACCCGCAAAGCAATACATAGAATGGGACCACTCTTCATTAGGAATAAAATCACCAAACACATTCAACAAAGGAACCTCCGTTCTAATCCCACCATACAAGAAAAAAAACATGGGTGGCACATCCTTCTCTGTTCAAGCAGTCAAACTATGGAACTCTTTAACCCCCAACATAAGGTCCACCGACAACCACCTTATCTTCAGAAAACTACTCAAGATTTGGGTCTACCCCACATAAGCCCCATACGCAAACAGAAAATTTAGAGCATATCCCTCTGTATACAAGCATTTGTTTTCACTATAGATATGTACCTATCTTTGTGTATTACTTTATATAAACATGTAAAATAATTATATTGTTGAGAGAAAAAATAATAAATAAATAAAAATCATCTGTGGTCTACATGTACATATTTCCATTGTGCATCTATGTACCTTCCATGTACTTGGATCGGTGTGTCTGTTAATTTTCTCCTGAAAAAGCATATCCAATGCACTACCCTATTTCTCATCCTGTGCCTCTATCAATATCTTTAATCTACATATACTTACCTCCTTTATGTATCTATATACTTTCAATGTAATTATGGATCTATATATTTATCACTTTCTTCTAATTTAGCATTTCCATTGCACTACCCTATACTTCCCTTAATATATCTTCTAGCCCAACCTCTGACTCATCTCAAACTTCCTCTACTACTCCTTCCAATGCACTACCCTATCTCTCATCCTATAAATCTATCGATATATCCTCTACATCCACTCTCTCATTTATCCCAAACCCCATACCACTACTATGATTGCCAAAATAACCCTTTCTAGACTCTCTCCTACTCTACCCCTCCTTGCATCATCTGACACCTCTTTTACTATACCGATCTCCTAAAACAAACCTTTCTGAACTCTTCCCTCTGAGTCCTCCCCTCTAAAACTCCTTTTTACTCTTTCAATAGCCTCCTGCTACTGCTAAGACCTAAAATAAAAAGAAAAAAAAATCCTTCACTCTTTTATCCCTCCACTATCCTTTTCAATCGAAATGAGCAGACTAACATATTCACTTCTCAAATTCCATATTAAACTATACTAATATACTACCCAAATAACTGAATAACATATCCACTACCCAAATTACTTCATATTTTTTACTATACTCATTTTCAACAGTAATCCTTTATGGGTTCCGGAGTGGCGTGCTACTCGCCAGAAAAGCACTTCAACACCCATCAGGGGTAACAAGTGCTATATGAATGCAAATCTTTCTTTCTCTTTTATCCCTCTGCTATCCTTCTCACTCCAAGTAACTGACTAATATCCACCACTGAAATTAATTCATATTTCACTATATTAATTCACCACTAATCCTTTGTAGGCTTCCTGAATGGTGTGCATCAACAAGCGCCATATAAATACAAACCTTTGTCCTCCTCTATCCTTCTGCTATCATTCCAAATCCAAATAACTGACTAACCTATCCACCACTTAAAATGTACTTGCATGTTTCACTATACTAATTCAACTCTAATCCTCTATGGGTCCCGGAGTAGCGTGCTACTCGCCGAAAAAGCGCCTTGACGCCTCGTCAGGGGTTGTAAGCGCTTTATAAATACAATACAATACAATACAATATATATATAGTTTGCAATTATACTGTCTTAACTTGTCCTTCTCTCCTACAGGTTGCGGCTGACTTCGTAGACTGGTTGCCAAGGCTAAAGGTGGTAAGTACAAATATATATATATATATATATTTCTAGGTACTTCGTAACGTTACAATGAGCCAGGCACTGTTAGTAGATGAATAGGATTAGTTGCGAGCAGTAAATTGTAGACTGTCACTGCGCGCATTAATTCTTGCTGATTAGTCTCTTAATTATGGTAGTGTCTCGTACGTAAATGAAGGGTCTTCACTGAGTGCAATTGAAGAGCAGAATTGTCTCTATCTAATAACTGCGCGACAGCAAGCAGAGAATTCTTACGGCACACCTTATGTTCTGAAACAAGATTTCTTATCAAGTATAGTTCAATTTCCAATAGCTACTAATAAATTCTCTCTTCCAAGAGCACTAGTTGAAATGTGTAAACCGTAGCAAGACTCACCCGACAAGCAAAGCGAGCGGAGTTCCTCACAATACCAATGAACTTTTAAGAGTCTTTAGCAATAAGGACACCAAGGATTTCCACAGAAGCGAGGAAACACTCATTGCCCCCGAGAAATACCTGATATCTCCAACGGAGGCTTCAGAAGATAGGTGTGGCTATTCAGACCTCCAGGAATTGAATCAGAGGTAGGCTGATACCAGAAATGCGAGCGAAAATCTCCTCGCTGAAATTTCCTGTAAAAAATAAGAATCGCTCACTCGAAACGCAGCTTCCACTTCAGAAAGACAGTTGAAGTGCGAAGGGCACCAGGTGTGCGAGCACAATAACCGCAACGAACCTCAAAGAAATGAAAACACTAGAATGCTAACTTCAGCTCATTAAGTGGCCGCCATCTTGGAATTCCGCCAGAAATGGCAGAAACGTTATTGCCAATCTGATTACAGGAAAGGCTTCCCTACAAGTTGACTCCACGTGAATGGATTTTTTCTGAAATAAGTCTCATGCTTAACTCTAAAATATGGGAAAGAACGGTTCAATCTGGAATAGGATCGCTCAGTCCTGACAGTTCCATTCCAAATTAGAAAAATATCATCAACATCTTCCACACTAGACAATCTTATCATTGATACAGAACAAGTTATCGTTCACAGCATATGTATTTTCATACAAACACATAAAGAGATTAGTGTATGATGGGGCAGAATGTGACCCCAGCGCCATATCCCACTTTTGATGATACATACAGCTGTGAAAAATAAAAATAAATGGTTGCTCAGCGCAATCTCTGTCAGATCAAAAAGCATTTGAGGATATTTCCAAAATCTCACTGATCTATTGAATAAAAAGCTCTCCAAGTCCTTGTTTGTGATTAATTATAGTGTTAAGACTCTGACCATCCATAGTAACTATAGATCATTTGGACCCTGTGGGATAGCAGACACCGTATTCAACAAATCGATCATATATTTAATAAAGGACAGTAAGGACAGTAAGGATTGTCCAAATTGTGATAATATTCCAGCACCCTTTCAGTACACAATCTTATTACAGAAATATGGGTCTACATGGAGGAAAATTTTGGTACCACATTTTTCCAAATGTTGACTAGTACACAATTAAAGTATTTTTTCCACACAAAAATCTCATCCTCCCTGAGATTCCTGAAGGATAAATTAACTATGGTTTTATTCTGACACCTTTGTTGACTGACCTGGTTTGTGATTTTGTTTTTACTCCTTCTTCCCTTACTCTGTTCCCGTTTATGTTTGTTTTTTCACCTTTTATCTTTTTACAAATGTCTCTCGCAGCCGTATCTGTGGCCAAACTTCCTCTGACTTTTAAAACCGCCCGGGCTTTTAACTGCACTAATCTGAGGACTTGCTGACATTGGGAAATCCACGCCGATTTGGGGCAGAGGAGCAGTGCTACATCGCAGGCGGGACTGCAAGGACCAGCCTGCACAGCGCCACCATCAACACTGCAGCTGGGGTCTCTTCCCGCCCCCTCCTCCCAGCAGCTGATAATGGCTCGCGGCCCCCGCTTTGCGGGCCCCGCTCGCAGCCGTATCTGTGGCCGAACTTCCTCTGACTTTTAAAACCTCCTGGGCTTTTAACTGCATTAATCTGAGGACTTGCTGACATTGGGAAATCCACGCCGATTTGGGGCAGAGGAGCAGTGCTACATCGCAGGCGGGACTGCGAGGACAAGCCTGCACAGCGCCACCATCAACGCTGCAGCTGGGGCCTCTTCCCGCCTGCTCCTCCCAGCAGCTGATAACGTCTCGTGGCCCCCGCTTTGCGGGCCCCGCTCGCAGCCGTATCTGTGGTCGAACTTCCTCTGACTTTTAAAATCTCCCGGGCTTTTAACTGCATTAATCTGAGGACTTGCTGACATTGGGAAATCCACACCAATTTGGGGCAGAGGAGCAGTGCTACATCGCAGGCGGGACTGCAAGGACCAGCCTGCACAGCACCACCATCAAGGCTGCAGCTGCGGCCTCTTCCCGCCCCCTCCTCCCAGCAGCTGATAACGGCTCACGGCCCCCGCTTCGCGGGTGCTGCTCGCAGCCGTATCTGTGGCCGAACTTCCTCTGACTTTTAAAACCTCCCGGGCTTTTAACTGCATTAATCTGAGGACTTGCTGTCATTGGGAAGTCCACGCCGATTTGGGGCAGAGGAGCAGTGCTACATCGCAGGCAGGACTGCGAGGACCAGCCTGCACAGCGCCACCATCAATGCTGCAGCTGGGGCCTCTTCCTGTACCCCACCTCCCTGTATATATCAGTAGCCTCTCCCGCGCAATGCGGGACGTGCCCGGGATTAGCGGGCCATGTGAGGCCGTCTGAGGCTGGGCAGGGCCACTCCCTTTGAAATCCGGGTTTGTACTCGGTATATTGTGTCTTATATATTGCTTGTAGTTATTGTATTCTTCCTGTTTAGTACAAATCCCATCTGTGAGTCGCAAAATGGCCCTACGCTCGGGGAGGGGCAGAAAGGTTACCCTAAAACCTAACGGTGGGGTAGCCACTGGGACCCTGGATCAATTCATAACCCGGGCCACTGGTATTTTAGAAAAGGAAATTGCCTTCACCGAAAAACGCCTGTCTATTGATTTGTTAACAGGGAAAAGGTCTTCTCTAGGGCTGATTGGATCAGTGGCAACCCCAGTTCAATGTATTAGGCCTGACCCCCTGGTTGTTACTAGCCCAATATCTTACTCTCTGTTGGAGGGCTTGGATGACTCAGTTTCATGTCCTAATTTAAGCCCAATTTCGTCTAGTAGTGTATCTAGTAGCCTTAGTATGACACCAACTCTTCTTCCCTCTGAAGAACAAAACTTGGTATCAGGAGTAGATAAAAATCCTACAGTGACATTGAAATCAAGTAAAAGGAAAAGAGGGGGTGGACATAGGAAGGGTGGCTGTGTAAAATTGACAAAAACTAATATTACGAATAAGGATCCACCAGTTAGAGCTCAGTCTCCTAGCTTAAGTGGTGTACTTCCTGAAACCGCACCACTATTGACTCCACAAAATTCAAATGAGGAATTTCTTGGAAAAATGGAAATACTAGTGAGGTCTTAATGCAAAATTGGATCAATTGGAACTGTTGGTAACAGGGAATACCGCCGCACTTGATGAATTAACAAAAGGCTTAAAGAGCAAAAGTGCTAAAACCCCTACTATTGCAGCGCCCGGTACAACAAAGCCTACTAGGGGCGTGCAAAAGATCACTAAAGTAATCCCTCCAACTCAGAATTCAAAAACAGCTACAGATAGAGATTTTTAGAGAAAATAGCGCATTGATAGAAACTTGTTTAACCTCCCCCTCTGTGCCTGAAATTCTAATTAGGAACTTTGAGGAACTTTGTGGTAATGTGGCATCGCATCTTATAATCACTACGGGCAAAAAAAAGCCAAGAGAGTGCAAATGGTTTAATTCTAAATGTTCTGCAGCTCAAACTATCTTAACAAAGGCTTTACATCAAGTACCACGGGATAAGGAGTCGGTTAAAAACGCAAGGAAATTATACAGGGAGACTATTGATAGGCGTAAACTAGATTTAAAAAAAAAGGCCTGGGATGATTTGGAAAAAGCCTCAGATTTGAGGGACAGTAAGCTATTCTGGGAAGTAATAAATCGTCTCTTCCTCATTAGTGAGGGAAAAGGCAATATGATGACACATATACCAGGAGATATCTGGGAAACACATTATGAAAAAAATTTCATAATAGGGATTTGCTTGGTATCTGTCACTGAGGAGAATAGTGATTTTCATCTAGAGTCAGCATTAACATTTAGTCTTTCACTCTCGCTTTCTGAGGTCATGGAAGCTTTAAGGAAAGGCATCTTGTTAAAAGCCCCAGGACCTGATGTAGTCCCTCTAGATCTTTTTACACATAATGTTGAGGTGTGGGCACCTTTGTTACTTAATGTTTTTAGAGCGGTAGTGGTAGGGCGCATCCCTATTTCTTGGAAAGAGGCGGTACTTGTACCGATTTTTAAGAAGGGCAATAAAAGTGACCCGTGCTGTTATAGGCCAATCTCGCTAATAGACGCATCATGTAAGCTCATGGGTAGGGTTATTCTGGCCCGCCTGGAAGCATGGGCCGAATCATCAAGTATTATTGTGGATTCACAGTATGGTTTCAGATGGGGTAAGGGTTCAACGGAGCAGTGTCTTAATTTGGCTTTAATTATGGGTAAGTACATGAAGGCCAGAGGAGCTTGTATTCACCTGGCCTTCATGAACTTATCCAGTACATTTGACACTGTCTGTAGAGATAAGTTATGGCGGATGATGAAGTCTATGGGGTTTGAGGAGCCGCTGGTCACCCTGCTTCGTAGATTGCATGCTGCCACTACGGTGAGGATTAGATTTGACCCGGGGGGCGAGAAGACAAAACCCATTCCATCAACTGAAGGGCTACGCCAGGGCAGTATTCTTGCCCCTTTCTTGTTTTTAGTTCATACAAATGGGTTGGAAAACTATTTGTTGAAAAACTGCTCAGATTTCCCCAAAGTAAATGGCAAACGGATACCTATGTTATCTTATGCAGATGATACCGTCTTAATGACCCTTACTGCAAATAGCATGCAAGCTTGTTTAAAAGCTTTTAATGACTTTATGTCAGATCTGGATCTTAGGGTCAACTTTACAAAGTCCTTTGCGATGGTTTGCGGCCCGAAGGGGACAAAAACCCGCAAGTATGTAGTCAACAATGTAACCATTGGAAAAAGTTGATAATTTCAATTATCTGGGAAATTTATTTAATAGTACTCTGATTTGGGACCCTCTAATATCAGCACGTGTGCAGAAGACAACTCGCTCTATAGAGGCCCTTTTTCGCTTCTCCAGTAAGTTGGGCCAAAAACCGATTGCTGAACTAAAGACCTTGTACAAAGCCAAATGCGTGCCTGTTGTAACATATGGGGCGGGGGTGTGGGGTATACATAAATGCACTCCGATCCAAATAATGGAAAATAAGTTCCTAAAGCGTCTCCTATCAATCCCATCCGGTTCATCAAATATCTTCTGCCATTCAGAGATGGGTATAGAATTTGTGAGTGATATCATTCACGTTTCCCCTTTACTTTTATGGAGGAAAATTTGGCAGTCGGAAAATTTTAAATTATCAAAAGAAATCCTACAGGACTGCATTAAACTTAAATATGCCATGCATATCCCTTGGCTGTTATATGTAAGGGAAACCTTCCATAAGATTGGTCTGGGACATATTTTTGATAACCCTGAATCTATCCAGAAGGATGTGAAGTTGTCAATCAAAAATGCTTATCGTATTACCCTGGGTATGTTAAAAGACATTGGGCAAACATCATACAATGGGGGCAAATTGCAGCATCAGTTTTACTTATCCTTCACTATGCACACCCAGTGGCGCTTCTATATGACAAGATTTCATTTAAATACACTGCATTTTTTGTTTGCATTTCCGAAACAAGGGGGTTGGTGTGAGAGGCTGTCCCCTTGTCATGGTAATAATAAGGTTTCACAATGCACTTTGCATCTTGTTCTTTTTCGTACTCTGTATAATGAACCAAGAAATCGGTTTATTAAACCTGTTTTGCTGGATATCAGACCATGTGATTACAGGGAGGGATACGAGTATCTGATGTCATTGTCTACTGCAGCTATATGTAGTGCTGTGCTTAGTTTTATCAGGCTAGCCCTAACTATAAGAAAACGATATTGAGTAGTATTATCAGCTAATGTGCTGTAGTTAGTCTTTGCTGTTTAATAGCACAAGCACTTTTATTTTAATTGTCTATGGCTTTCTCTTTCCTTTGATTGACTGTAATATTTTATTATGGAACTTAGAGAATTCTGTGTAAATTTGATTTTTAAAACTGTATATTTTTATGATTCTGTTGATGAATCGAAATAAAGTTTAATATAAAAAAAAAATGTCTCTCCCTGGTCATGTTTGGGTAGCATGGGCTATGCCTAAATAAGGACTGGATTTCTATGCCTAAATAAGGGCAATGTGAACTGTACCTATAAAAGGGCATGAATCGTGAAAATACAAACCGAATCCAAATCGATACACAACACTCACTCCACTTTCGTATGTACGATGTTACTAAACATGTTTAACATATCTAAAATGTATCTACACATGAAGTGCTAAAACCCCTCCAAAATACATAAAAAATTTATTAGAATTGGTTGTAAGCATAAAAAATGCATTGGTGATGTACACATTAAAGCCATGTTTCATTCTAAGCATATATTTACATTTGAATGCCAAATGAATGAAGCACGAAAATATACATTTATGAAATGGCTCGTAAATACAGAAGAAAAAAGGCCGAAACCATTTCATGTCAGATTGCAGAAACTGTTTGTTTATGGACAAGGTCATATATTGTCTCTGGAAGTATTCAAAGAATTATTGTTCTCTATGAATAGTTCTACTATAAGCAGATAACTTGTGCCAAAAAATGAAAAAATACAAATTGGGAGAAAAAAAATTAATCATAGGAAAAAAGTTATTTGTTTTCAAAAATGAAGGTCAAATTCAAAGTCTCTCAGAACACTGTGTGCCAAATTTAAAAGTCAGTGTTAGCGCTTGGAGAAAACATGAAATCTCTATGTCTGTAAAAAAATAGTCTATCATTGTAGGTGACAGTTGGATTACCTCTTTAACAAGATTAACCTCACATAGATGTGAAGCATTGCCTTCAGCATTGGTCGCATCAGCAATGTTCGTATCGGATGTTACATTCTCCCCGCAGTCAAAAGATCTGGGTTAAATCCATCAATCCTTTGCGCACTACGCCAACCCAGTTTAGACCCAGTCATATGCAAATCAGGCTTGACCCTGTGCCCCATGGGAACAGACCTGACCGAACTGCCATGCCAGGTCCTCCCTGGACCGGAAACAAGCATCCTGGTACCGGTTTCAGGGTATATCACCCTTCTTTAGCCAGGCTAGCTTGAATCCAGTGGCGCAGTGAGCAAGGGACCCACGTCGGGGCATACCCATTCCACTTAGGGTGAAAAGTGTCACAGCAAAAAAATTAAGCATGGGCATAAAATTCATTCCGCTGGCAGATTTTGCGGATTTTCTGCAATTTCGCCATCTGCGAATCGTGCGAAATCGCAGCAAAATCCGCGAATCCGCGAGCGGGGCGAATTTTGCTCAGGAAGCACTTACAGGGTTAAAGCAGGCACCCAAATTGAAGCTAGATTCTTTGTAACCATTTAGAACTCGCACAGAAGCCCGGCCCCAGCCCACACACACTAGGTGACTAGGCTATGCAACCTCTTCCCGCCCTTTCCCCCACTGTGATGGACAGCTCACTCGAGGGACCTCGGTGCCTATGGGCACGGTGGCAAAGTTACAGACACACGGGGTCACTGGAGACAACTCTTCTGGGCCTTTACACAGCTGTAGTGTAGGAAAAGCACGATACATTTACCCAATGAGGTAGCACTTACTAAGTAGCCAGTAGAAAGTACTCCAGTTAAGTATGGTGCAAGTCGCAAAAGAATCCGCGATTCTGTGGGAAAATCCACGAATGCGCTGATTTTTTTGCGATTTCGCGCAAATTTTTGGAATGCTGATTCGCAAGATTCACCCATACTTAAAACAAGTGATGGACGGAATGCTGACATTGCAAACATTCTTCCCCATTCAAAAGATCTGGGTAAAATTCTTTTTTCTTTTGGTCACTACGCCACCCCAGTTTGGACCCAGCCATATGCAAATCAGTCTTGACCCTGTGCCCCCTGGGAACAGACCTGACCGAACTGCCATGCCAGGTCCTCCCTGGACCGGAAACAAGCATCCTGGTACCGGTTTCAGGGTATGTCACCCTTCTTTAGCCAGGCTAGCTTGAATCCAGTGGCGCAGTGAGCAAGGGACTCACGTCTGGGCATACCCATCCCACTTAGGTCGAAAAGTGTCTCAGCAAACAAATGATGGACGGAATGCTGACAATGCAAATATTCTCCCCAGTCAAAAGATATGGGTTAAATCCATCGTTCCTTTGCCCACTACCCCACCCCAGTTTGGACCCAGCCATATGCAAATCAGTCTTGATCCTGTGCCCCATGGGTACAGTCCACACTGAATGCCATGCCCGGTCCTCCCTGGACCAGAAACAAGCATCCTGGGACCGGTTTCAGGGTATGTCACCCTTCTTCAGCCAGGCTAGCTTGAATCCAGTGGCACAGTGAGCAAGGGAGCCACGTCTGGGCATACCCATCCCACTTAGGGCGAAAAGTGTCACAGCAACCAAATGATGGACGGAATGCTGACAATGCAAACATTCTCCCCCAGTCAATAGATCTGGGTTAAATCCATTGTTCTTTTGCCCACTATGCCACCATAGTTTGGACCCAGCCATATGCAAATCAGTCTTGACCCTGTTCCCCATGGGAACAGTCCAGACATAATTACCATGCCAGGTCCTCCCTGGACAGGAAACAGGCATCCTGGGACCAGTTTCAGGGTATGTCACCCTTCTTCAGCCAGGATAGCTTGAGTCCAGTGGCACAGTGAGCAAAGGACCCACGTCTGGGCATAACCATCTCACTTAGGGCAAAAAGTGTCACAGCAAAGAAATGATGGATGGAATGCTGACAATGCAAATATTCTCCACAGTCAAAAGATCTGGGTTAAATCCATCGTTTGGGCTGGACTTTTCCCATGGGGCACAGAGTCAATTCAATTCAATTCAAGAATCTTTATTCGGTGATTAAAAAAAACACCATAAAAGCACACTCAAATATACATAGTAAAAAGTCATTAAACATTTCATGATTCTTTGTACAAAAAATATACACCATAATACAACCAGGTATCCATTATTGGCACTATTAAAAGTTACAGTAAAAACAATTCAATCTTCTCCTCTGATGAGCCTTAAGCGGAGAGCTACCTTGATAAAATTCAAAATGCTACACAGTGTTAACGGATCCGCAGCTGTCTGTAAAAATACTAGTGCCTCCCTCGCGTGGACCAAATTAGCTTTTTTCAGGAGGTTTACAAGGTATCTACGTCTGGGCATTGAATAAAAAGGGCAGAGTAAAACAAAGTGAAGGGAGTCCTGCGGAGACCTATTGTCGCAGCCGCAGGACCCCTTCTCTTCAATTGACGTAGCAAAACCCGCTGGTGATGCCAACATAAATGGGAGTAGGTTCAGTCTGAAACGGCACATCAAGAACCTGTCCTGTGCATTATACATGAGGTACAAGTAAGGCTCCATACCTTCCCTGCTCTTCACCAGGAAATGGGCCCTTACTGTCTTTTTACACCCTTCAGCCTCATCTCTGCGTAGGTTTTTCCGCTCTAGAAAAATTCTCCCTACCTGCAGTTTGTTCTGGGCTACAATAGTTGTGGGGTGCGTAAACAAATTCCCAAAACCTAGCTCCTCCAAGGTATTCTTCACATAAAAGAGCCAGGGGATGCGCATACACTTGTCCCTCTCAAGACAGTCCGATAAAATTTCTCTGCTTAGTGTCGCATCGGGATTAACCCAGATTTTTAGCCAAGCAATAATGGGCCTCAATTTTATCAGATCTTCTATGTAGGGTCTGCCTAACTCCCTGTGGGCAATCATACCAGCAGTACTTTGTGGTACCCTTAAGAGCGATTTCAGATATTTATTTTTCTCTCGTTGGATACTAGTGGTATTAACAAAGCCCCATACTTCTGCCCCATAGATTACCTTGGAGCATGATACAGAGCTGTACAGGTTTATCACCTGTTCCGGGGACCATCTTCCTAGCCTCCTGCCATAGCCAGCAATTGCCCCGTTAGAAGCAATCATTTTACCACGTCGTTCCTCGACCAGGGTATCGAACCTCAGGGCACCATCGAATGTTACACCAAGATAGGGGAACGTTTTAACCTTTTCCACAATATGACTCCCTATTGTGTATGTGAATGTAGAGGAGGTTTTCTTTGTTTTTCCCGCCAGAAGCACATATGATTTGCTTAGATTAACAAAAAGGTCCAGGGCGCCCATGAACCTAACAAATCCATCTATCAAGATTTGAAGGCTCCTTGGTGTGCGTGCGATCAGGACCGCGTCATCTGCGTAAAGCAGAACAGGAATATGACGCGACCCAACCTTTGGGCAATCTGCCTTTAGACCTAACAAAAACTGCTCCAAATTATTAATGTAAAGGGAAAACAAAAAGGGGGCAAGAATGCAACCTTGCCGGACTCCACTCATGCAGGGAAAGGAGGTAGTCAGTCCCCCCTCCCTGTTAAAGCGAACCTTTGCAGTGGTGTCGCTGTGCAATTCTCTCAATATATTAATTAAACCCCTCTCTATCCCCATACTAAGCATCATACCCCACAATTTTTCCCTGTTGACGTGATCAAATGCTGCTGCCAGATCCATGAAACCCATGTAGACGGAATCGTCACTAGCCATGGTATACTTGGCAGTCAGCATATAGAGGTTCAGGCACTGGTCGCTAGTCAACCTCCCTGTCCTAAATCCGTATTGAGTGTCCGAGAAGATGTTATTTTCCTCGGTCCACTCGGACAGTCTATTAAGAATTGCCCTTCCCAAAAGTTTTGCCGACACATCGATCAGGGAGATCGGACGGTAACACTTCGGGTCATCCCTACTGCCCTTTTTAAAAATCGGCACAATTACCGCCGTGGACCAAGACGGGGGCAGGCCACAGATAATGGCAGTATTAATAACCCTTGTCATTAGAGGGGCCCAAAGTTCGATATTGCTCAGGAACAAGTCTGGGGGGATTCCGTCAGGCCCCGGGGCTTTATTTCTGGTCAGGCCCTCCATCCCTACAGTGATCTCCCTAATGGAAAATTCTACTAATGGAGCCTCAGTTGAAATGGCCAACGGCTCTTCACTAGAGCCAGACTCATGATTATACAGGCTCCTAAAGTGGGTAACCCACTGCTCTGGGAGAACATTAGCCCCTATATCCGGGGCATCTTTTTCCTGAAACGTTGTGTTATTAATTATTTTCCAAAACCCTGCCAAATCCTTTCTTTCCCCTGCTTCCCGTAAATCTGCCCATGCTTCCGTCTGCAAAGCCAGTTTCCTCCGTTTGATCTCCTTTTTGTAAGTGTCCCTACACTTCTTAACTGTTTGGGGAACCCTTGGCTTAATTTTAAGGCAGTTTTTCAGCTCCCTCAAAGCTTTAGAACAGTCATTGTCGAACCATCGCGGATTTCCGTGGTTCTTCAGAGGCGCACTGGTCTTTAATAGACCGTCGACCAGTTTAGCAATCTGATCAAAGGCTTCTAATACCCTTGACCCTTGGACCTCAGTATCCAGACAATCATTAATAGCGAGTTTCCCTGCGTCCACCAGGCCCTTGTAGAACTTTTCCCCATCTATTTTTGCCCATTTTAATCTCCTGCCCTGGTCTATTGCTCTTTCAGAGAATGTACTTTGGACTCTAGTACTTGGGCCCACCCTGTACGACAGATCCAGGACAAGAGGATTATGGTCACTGAAACCACTCCATTCGATCCCTACACTGATAATCTTATTAGTTAGGGACCTTGAGACCAGAATGTAATCTATAAAAGAAGAACATCCTCGTCCCTTGAATGTGGGAGGGAGTGTACCATCCAACTGCGTCCCTATCATATTAATAGTATGTTCTAAGTCATACTTAAGCCGTAGCATTCTAAGTGCAGAGCCCAACAGTGTGTGAGAAAAATGCGGGCCCTTCTCCCTGGGGCATCGTGACCAATCAATATTTGTGTGGACCAAAACCGGGCACAGGTGGCAGTTGTAGTCTCCCATGACCACCAGCCCATATGGCTGCCCCTTTTTTTGATTTGAAATAGCCTGGCCCAACCTGTTATCTAATTCCTCAGCCAAAGAGACATTAGATCCTAATGTCTCATCGTTGTAGATGTTAACTGCAACGAATCTGAGGCCTTTCCCAGAGAACATCACTGCCTGAATCCTGTGGGAGTTCCAATCCAGACATGTATGACTTCCCGGGAGGCACAGGTCTATATATATAATTAATCCTCCCATTGCCCTCCCTGATCTTGATTTTTGAGCCGGTACAAAGAAACACCTGTACCCTTGCAAATGGTAGTTATTCTCCTGGGCCCATGTTTCCTGCAGGCAGATCACATGAAATTTTTTAATATAATCAAGCCACTCCATGTTATTGAATTTCCCGGCAAGGCCTGCTATGTTCCATGAGATTATTCTTAAAGCCTCACCCCCTTGTGCCCCTCCTCCCAATAGCCCTCCTACTGGATCGCACCCTTGTTTTTCCTTTTCCAACCCCTGTACCCCGCCTATACAGGCAGTATCTATAGGCCTACATTCATCAGGCCACTGTATCCGGGCAGAGCTTGGTGAAATTTGCTCTGCCTCGGAACTGTGCTTCTCCTGATCATCATACAGAGCCCCTCTACCCCCTAGTCCCCGTGTGCCCTCATTTATTTGTCAATCTACCCCCTCAAGGCCATCCAGGCAATGAAACCGATTTGACGTGTGGAAGGGTAACTCTGGGCGGCTAAATAATGGTCTAGGGTTGAACTCGTAATGAACACCCCTCTGACCCACTCTTTCCCAGTTGCTATATGGCCGGGTCACATGTGCAGGTACATTGGTGGGAGGAAAGAAAAAGGACACATGCAGGGTTTGGATGGTTGACTCTAGCGATCTGTTCTTTCCCTGGCATATATAAGAAACAGTTCTCGCATCCCTACAGCTGACCAATATGCAGTCCCCTTTTATAGATTTGCGGCTTCTCCCCACCCAAGGGACCCTTCTGACCATAATAATTTCGTTATTTAAGTGCTCTGGTAAGGGTCTGTTCAAATTAAGCCATTTAATTACCCTGCTTTTTAAGATACAAAAATCCTCTGTTTCACCTTCTTCTAACGGGGGAACACCCGCCATCACTACAGTAAAGTCATTTGACTCTGGGGGTAAATTAGGTCTACGTGGCTTAGGGGGAGGCTTCTTTAGGGGCATTAACACAGCTCTATCCAAAGGCTGTGATTGTGTGGTGGGTTTTACTGGAGGGGTAGGCCCATTAGGGTTGGATATCTCCATTCGGGTCGAGTTGTTACTCTGGGGATATAGGGGTGCGGCCACCATTACTGTCTGCGTTGGTACAGGGTTCGTTCCTTTTTCTGGCAGTTGTTTGCCTGGGGCTATTGATATGGCGGTGGGCTCTGATACCCTTCCTTGCGATGTAGCTGGAAGTTTTAGGCTATTTAGTGTGGCCTCTAGGATGGTTAATCTAATTTCCACCTTTTTTATGCTTTCACTGATGGGTAGCAATAGTGACCTCAGTAGAAATTCCAAGTTTCCCAACGGAACAACAGAAAGGGGGACATTAACAATATTATTTGCTGTGTTTCCCAACACACCGGTGGGCGCACTAGTCTGTGCAGCAGGTTTTATCTGTGACGCCTCCACTACTGACACAGGTGATGAAATGGGCTTAGATGACTTCCCAAACTCAAAAATAAGGGGTTTAGGTCTATGTTTCCCCTGTGGCCCCTTCGCCTTTCTCCTACGTTTTGATGGGGGCCCAAAGGCTGCATGTGCAGCTACAAACTTCGGTTTGGCTTTCCTAGGTTGCAAAATCGGGGAACGTTGAGAAATTAAATCAATAGTCACCTTGTTGGAGCATGTACTGCTCGCAGGGGTAGAGCTCGTTGGGGAAGTTACCGGAGTTTTACTACCCTCTCTCAACAGGATGGGAACATCATCTATTGGGGGCAATTCTGCATTAGGCGTGGTACGATCATCACACAAGGGTCTGTTTTTCAAGATATCTATTGAACGTCTCCGTTCAACCCTCAGCCGGTTTAAGGTGCCCTCTTTATCCCCATCTCCCACAGCCCGGGGAAAATAATTATCTAAGGTTTTTGGCCCACCCTGTTTCCTAGGGGTGCTTTCCCTAATCGGGGATGGCATGGCGTCTAAGGTGTGGTGAAGTGTATAAAACACTGTGACAGGAGCCAAAATTTAGCGCCTAATAGCACAACCAAGAGGGTGGGCCCAGCCCAGCCTACTCCGGCCTAGGACGGCCGCAGACGGCCCCGCCCTTGTCCCGGGCTTCTCCCGGGACGCTCCCGCGCGCTCCCGCGCAGCGGGCGTGCTAAGGACTTAAAGTACTAGTTCACGTTATGGGCGGGGTCGCGGCCGGCAGGGAGAGCAGCCCAGCTGATGGTAATGGGGCTCGCAGGGGCTCCTGGTCCACGGAGTCCCTGCTTCGCTCGCAACCCTGCCGGTCCAAAGAACAGTCCCAAAGTCAGCAGCCCTTTAAAGAATACCCCGCTGCGGGACCCGCGTAGCGGGTCCGGCGAGGTAGAAAGCAGGTCCGGTGTCAGAGGCAGAGACAAAGAGGCTTCAGCAATCCACTGCGGCTTCTCGGCAGGAGCGTCCCGTTTGAACGCGGGAGATCCCGCCTGTTTAAACACTGTGGGCGGGGTCGCGGCCGGCAGGGAGAGCAGCCCAGCTGATGGTAATGGGGCTCGCAGGGGCTCCTGGTCCACGGAGTCCCTGCTTCGCTCGCAACCCTGCCGGTCCAAAGAACAGTCCCAAAGTCAGCAGCCCTTTAAAGAATACCCCGCTGCGGGACCCGCGTAGCGGGTCCGGCGAGGTAGAAAGCAGGTCCGGTGTCAGAGGCAGAGACAAAGAGGCTTCAGCAATCCACTGCGGCTTCTCGGCAGGAGCGTCCCGTTTGAACGCGGGAGATCCCGCCTGTTTAAACACTGTGGGCGGGGTCGCGGCCGGCAGGGAGAGCAGCCCAGCTGATGGTAATGGGGCTCGCAGGGGCTCCTGGTCCACGGAGTCCCTGCTTCGCTCGCAACCCTGCCGGTCCAAAGAACAGTCCCAAAGTCAGCAGCCCTTTAAAGAATACCCCGCTGCGGGACCCGCGTAGCGGGTCCGGCGAGGTAGAAAGCAGGTCCGGTGTCAGAGGCAGAGACAAAGAGGCTTCAGCAATCCACTGCGGCTTCTCGGCAGGAGCGTCCCGTTTGAACGCGGGAGATCCCGCCTGTTTAAACACTGTGGGCGGGGTCGCGGCCGGCAGGGAGAGCAGCCCAGCTGATGGTAATGGGGCTCGCAGGGGCTCCTGGTCCACGGAGTCCCTGCTTCGCTCGCAACCCTGCCGGTCCAAAGAACAGTCCCAAAGTCAGCAGCCCTTTAAAGAATACCCCGCTGCGGGACCCGCGTAGCGGGTCCGGCGAGGTAGAAAGCAGGTCCGGTGTCAGAGGCAGAGACAAAGAGGCTTCAGCAATCCACTGCGGCTTCTCGGCAGGAGCGTCCCCACAGAGTCAATACTGATTTACATATGGCTTGGTTCAAACTGGAATGGCATGGTGAGCAAAGAAACAATGGATTTAGGTCCATATCTCTGTACTGGGGTGAATGTATGACATTGTTCTGCATTCTGTCTATCAACTGTTGTTTTTGCATTTGTCAACCAGAGTGGGACGGGTATGCACAGAGGTGAGTCCTGTGCTCTCCATGCCATTGGAATCAAGCTATCCTGGATGATGAGGGCTGAAAGCCCGAAACCGGTCCTAGGATGTCTTTTTCCAGTCCAGTTCGGGCTGAACTGTTCCCATGGGGCACAGGGTCAAGACTGAATTGTATATGGCTCCGTTCAAACTGGAATGGCATGGTGAGAAAAAAAAACGATGGATTTAGGCCCAGATCTCTGTACTGGGGTGAATGTATGACATTGTTCTGAATTCTGTGCATCAATTGTTGTTTTTGGATAAGTTGATTCTTGAAACATTCCGAAGTACCTGGGGAGTCCAAATTATGTAATGGGTAAATAAATAAATAAAAAATGGGTAAATAAGGATATAGATCGTACCTCGAAAGTGAAGTATAGTAGCCCCCCTGAAACATTTTCTTGTTCAAAAAATATGATGAGGGAGTTCAATTTGGTTGATATCTGGCAAAGTACGAATGGGGTAACTAGAGATTTTACGTTATACAGCAAGAAATAAGGCATCATTCCTGAGTTGACTATTTCCTTATAGATCAAGAATTGTTAAAAGAGGCCGTGAAGATAAAGCATATTCCCACCACATTATCAGACCATTCAGTTGTTGTTATGGATTTGATATTGCAGAAAAAAGAGGCACAGAGAAAGTGGACAGTAGATAGGACGATGTTATTAAATGAAGAAGTGATTAGAGATCATGGGGAAAAGATGGATGAGTATTTCAAATACGATTCAGGAACAGCTAAGGACCAGATAGTATGTGAGGCATATAAGGCCTATTTAAGAGGGATAAAGAAGGCTATAACAGCAGGGAAAAGGAAAGTTCTGAAGCAAGTGGAGGTAAGGAAAATAAATGAGATCAAGGAAAAAAGACAGAGAATCACAGATTGCATTAATGGAAAGCTTAAGTACAATTACAACATCAGCGTAAGAGCTAGAGAGTCTGCAGTCTGAGTTCCAGGCAAAGATAGATAAGAAGCTCCTAGAAAGGTGGAAGGCACGCAAGTTCCAACATTTTGAATATGGGGAGAAGTGCAGCTCTCTATTGGCGTGGAAGGCTAAGTCAGACAGGGCAAGGAACATGATTAAGAATTCAATAAAAAAGAGGGTCAGGAGTAATGATGCAAGCAGATCAAGAGATCCGTGAAGAAGCTGAAAGTTTCATGAGTGATCTATAGAGAGAGGATATAAAGCTAGAACAAGGAAATATTCAAAAGTGGTTAAAACAGATAACACTTCCCAATTTGACAAAGGATCAAACAACATCCTCGGTTCAAGGCATTACTGAGGATGAAATACTGGCACAATGTAAAAAAAAAAGGCAAGAGGAAAAGCCGCAGGCCTGGATGGGCTGGCAGTAGAGTTGTACTTAAGTATCCTTGATAAGGTGGTGCCAATTTTAAAAATCCTGTTCGGTAAAATTTATATAGATGGGAAATGTCCACCCAGCATATGGGCAGAAGCCACAAATACGCTGATTCTGAAACCAAACAAGGATCCCCAGAAGATTAAGTCTTATAGACCTTTATCCTTACTAAAAACGGATTATAAGATCTTCTCAGGAATAGTCGCTTCACGGGTCTCAAAGGTAATAACAGGGGTAGTCCATTCTGATCAAAGAGGCTTCATATCAAGGAGGCAGTTAAATGAACTAACCTTTCAGGTAATGAGGGACTTTGATTCGGCTGAAGCAAGAAATGTCCCACTGACTGTAGTGGCAATAGATGCTGCCAAAGCATTTGATCAGGTAAATTGGGCATACTTGCGGGTGACCCTAAAAAGTTTTGGCTTTCCAAATAATTTAGTAAAGACGGTGAAAAACGTATTACTTAGCCCTATGGCAAAAGTGCTAGTAAATGGGAAACTGGCAAATTGGTTTGTTATTTCAAGGGGCACTAGGCCGGGGTGTCCTATGTCCCCCCTCCTGTTTAATCTATATATTGTGCTGTTTGCAAGCTGGCTTAGAGAAGACACCTCAATTTTGCCTTTCAGGATGGGTGGGTTAGAAATCAAAATACCATTATATGCAGATGATTTGCTTTTATATATGACAAATCCTCAAAAAGCAATTCCGAGGTTGATAGAGGAGGCAGAGAGATTTGTTGAGGTTTCAGGGTATAAAATCAATAGGGAAAACCTGAAATCATGGAATGGAATCAGGAGGTGAGAAGCCAGGGGGCCCAAACTCATTTGAGATACCTAGGGACACAACTCACTCAGAAGCATATCCCTGTAGTCAATTGGAGCATATCACTGTAGTCAATTGGAAGAGAATAAGTAAGGAGGTAATAAGTTTACTTTCACGATGGGCAAACCTCCCCTTAAACATCTATGGGAGGGTTAACCTCGTGAAAATGTATTTTACAAAAAATTACCTTCCTATATAACTCTATCTCACTTTCTTTCAGAAAGGCAGACATAGCGAAGGTACAAGGTAAAATAGGAAGCTTTACTTGGGCGATGAAATGTTCAAGGATAGCCTGGAAAAAACTTAGAAAAGGGCTCAATGTGGGCGCACTGGCACTACCCGACTTATTAACTTGCTGCTACGCCTTCCATTTCAAAAACTTTCGAATGTTAGCAAGTAAGCCCGATAGCTCATCATTAGGATTATTATTTGAGGCCATGTTAAAGGATGTGGTGCAAGGCCAGAGTAATTTTCTTTACAAATATGGTGATCCAAAATTTTACAAGAAAGTGAGGCTAAAGGTTTTAAGAGCTGCTTTAGAGACTTGGGTCTATATCAGGAAGAAAATGAAGATACCATATTACGCAGCACATGGTCCGATTTTTCAAGGTATCTTTTGTCCTCCAACCGGCTTATCCTCTGAATATATTTAATCACTGTGTTTTTTTCAAACACAGCTTGGATTGTTGGCAAAGGCCATAGCTCCCTGGCACTCACTCTTTTTCAATGGAAAATAGCAGTTGAAATTGTAGGCTTTTCTGAAGAGTAGGCTAACGTAAATGGGCATAGAGATGTTAAAGCAGGTATGAAACCTGCCGATTGAAAATGTGAGGGGAGGCTAGGGTTTTAGTAATTTGTGATATAAGTAGTCTAAAAATAGTTAAACAGGGAGACGTTTGAGAAAGTACAGCACTCTTTTTATAACTCTTTTTACTCACCCTACCCATCTTTTCAGTTGCTTAACAACTCCATAAGTGCAATTTTACACTTCCCAAAATTACACGATTTAGACGTAATTTAAAAAATTGCAAAAGGAACCTTTTAAAGTATTCAGACCTACTCTCTTATTTTAATTTGTAATTAAATAAAAGTATTTACTTTTTAATGTTAACAAAAGATTCAATTCAGGCCAGGGCTAATCAATTGATCGCTAATTCCAACCCAGTTTGGTGTTGGCTTATACTCCTAGGAAGGGTGAACATTTTTCTATAAGCATCGCATTGTATGGCGTCTAATGTATGAGTGTCTCTGAATGGAAAAGCCTCTAAACCATAGGTAAATGATGGGAACAGTTTGGCCCCTATACCTTTTTATAAATGGTCCTGTAAAGAGCGTTCAAGTGTTGCATGTACTCTGTTAAAAGCATAGATTAATGGCACATTCCTCTTTTTAGCTGCCAATATTACCAAGGAGGTCCTGAGTCAGTGAAGCAAGTGCCCAGATGGGTATAAGAGTAAGAATAAGAAATTGTCATATTCCCTATTAACCATTTTTTGCCGATTTACACTTTGCACCAAATACCATAGCATTAGCTTTATTCACATTGATCCTGATCTTAATATCAACATTGTATTAATGAAAAGCATCTAAGGAACAGAGGAGTCCAATGTAGACTCTGTATGAAAAATGAAAATCATCTGCATATTAGGGATTTCATACAGCGTACTTGCCTACACATAGAGGGAGGGGTCTTCCTATTTGAAGAACACTTCCAAGATCTGCAGTGTGAAGAAGAAACAACAAGAGGGCTAATAAATAAATCTTTTAAGGTCCTTTGCTGTTGAAACTCGTTCATAAATATTATTGCTCTGGCCTGGCTTAGCTCTAACCCAGGAGTCTGTGGCTCTACGTAAAGGACCTGGAGTAATCCAAGTGCTAAGCTTTCTCCAAAGGAGACAGCAAGACACCCTGTCGAATGCTACTGTATAATGTACAAAACAGGCATAGTGGTTTACCTTCAAAATGTGATTTGCCTTGTATGTCAGCATGTTATCTGTGGTGCCACCCTAGGCCTGAAGCCCCCTTAATAACAGGCATTAATAAATGGGATAGGTTTCGCCGATTTGATAAATAATGGCCTTTTTTATGTTATACGTTGTAGCTTGCTGAGTGGTTGTACAATATAAGTTATAGAAAGTCTGTTAACGTGTTATTACTTGTTTATGTACAAAAAGGTAATATATTGCGCTGTTACTAGTTGTATTACAAAGTGGGGAGGTGATGTAAATGGTGGTGGACACAGATAAAAAAGCATGTACCTGATAAGTAGGCTTGAAAGTCGTGCAGCTATAGGGAGAATAGGTAATGGGTGGATGAAAAACCAGTACAGCATAAGCGTTTTTTGGAAATCATACAAAACAAGATTATGAAAACAAGATGTTCAGGTGTTGCTTGGTTAATGCCCATTGTTATGATAAACAAATTAAAATTTAACTTTACATTTTTCAAATGAGCATTTGAGCAGTTGTGGAATATATGTGGAAGAAACACACTGAAAGTGAGTTTATTGGTTTATTGAGAAGGGCAAGTTTTTTTTTAGTTACAGATTTCTTTTAAGAAGTTTTTTTTTCACTGCACATTTTTTTTATTGCAAAAAAATTTAAACATGAACATAAACTCTGAAACAATAATGAGAATATAGTAAATATTTGCACTTGCATTGTCATTGTATTGTGTTACTAATCATTTACAATTTTACTTAATTTAAGTATATTTGTATGTTGTAACAAACACTGCATTTGTTTGAAGGCATTTGCTATAATAAGTGCAAGTGCCACTGCACCTGCTTCACCATTGAAAACATGACCCTAGTGCATGTTAGATAACTGCACTTTTACGGTTTTAAGAATGTGCAGTTGGTACAGTTGGTGTTCTTTACATTATATTATAATGAAAATACTGAGGGCTGTTTAAATTACTTTGGACAACTCAAACCCTTTTTAGCAATTATTAAGCTAATATACCATGTGTTAAAAGTATGCAAATAAATATGAATGCATTTTACATTTATGGAAAGATAAACATAAAATTCTAACCATTAGGAAAAAACTCCTGCTTCACTTTAAAGAGTACGGCTCAATTACCACGTTGCTTTTCTTTATGGCCAACGAAAAATACAGCAAACTATATATCATGTTTTTGGTGCTAGCGCAATACAACCTGCACAGTAAAGGCCAATCTGGAAAAAGCCAGTCTTACCACCTACCAGATTTTTTTTTGTGCAAATCAAATGTATTGTTTTGCAACGCATAGAACCAATCAGCAAAAGCACGGAGGACAGTAGATCAGTTACTTTCTCACAGTTAGAGCATCCCTCGATTTTGTATCCCATAAGACATACACAGGCAAAAATAATGAGACAAATCAATCCAAGCCCTCCACAGTACCCAACCACTTCCGGCCACACCCTTTCGGTATTTTTTGGGGCACCCTCTCGCCACGTAAAGGGCCCTCTCCTGGGTCGCACACCAGTCCACCCCCCTTCACCACCTCCCAAGGTCCGGCGGGTCAGGACATTTCTATGCCACCGCTTTGTCATGCTTGGCCACTATTATGGCTGTATTAAAAAATAACTTGTCACTCCTGGACCCATCTAGCCCATCTGTGATTCCCAATAGTGAGTGCCGTGGGTCATGAGGAACCCCCCATCCCAGGACCTCCATAAGCTCTTCTTCAATGGCCCCCCAATATCGCTCCAGGCGGGTGCGTGACCAAACCACGTGGAAATAATCGGCCGGGCATAATTACAACTCGCACATGACCCGTCTGGGTGCAAGCCTGCTCAGTGTAGGCACAGGGGAGTGAGATAAGCTGAATGCAAATACTAGAGTTGGATCAGCTTATGTTTGGCAGAGGTCGTGACTGTGCTAGGTGCCATGAGGGTGCCGCGCCAATCCACCTCGTCTAGGGGGCCTACCAATTCCACCCACTGGTCCCTCAACTTATCCAGGGAGGTGGGGGTGTTGTTGACTAGGGTGCGGTATATGCGGGAGATGTCCCACTTGCCTAGATCTCCCAGCATTGTCTGCGCCTCTGTAGGGCTATGTTCGGGGAGCCTTGTGTCATCGGTGATGGGCGTTTGGAGGGCATGCCACAGCTGCAAATACTTATAGAATTGGGAAGTGTGTAAGGAGTAACGAGTTTGAAGCTCCTGGAAGGAAATCATAGCCTTTATCCCATACATCCCCTCGTTGTGAAATGCCAATGAGGTCCCATGATTTAAACCCCTGCAGCCCACTAACTTCCCGGAGCCATGCCAGAGGGGTGTACATTGAGTCAGCTTACGCGTCCAGCCGGTATGGCGAAACGAGGCCTGCCAGACCAAGAACACGGAGAGCATCACGTCAGGTAGTTGGGATGGAATGGGCCCACGTACAGCATTGCTTGGATTTTAGGTAATCCCAGCTCACCCAGCCCGAACCGGTGGGCTGGGTCGGACCAGCCCCCATTAAACCAATCATGGACCACCAGGAGATGTGCAGCCGGGAAGTAAAGATATAAGTGTGTCATCCCCATTCCCCGTCGAAGGAAGGGATCCGGCACACAGACAAAGCCAGGCGTGCCCTCCCCCCATTACAGAGAAACTTAGTAGCTAGACTGTCCAATTCCTGGAACCTGGTCCTAAGGAAACAAAAGGGGGTATTCTGGAGGACGTGAAGAAATCTGGGGAGGATCATCATTTTAAACAGAGCGACCCTCCCCAAGGAGTCCACTTATGGAGATCCTCTTTGCCGTTTTTAACTAATGGGGCAACATTGAGGGACCAGCCCAATTTGGGAAGAATGGTGATCCATATCCCTAAGTATTTAAAGGATTGTCGCAGAAGCGGTTTGGTGGATTGCCAATCGTAGCAGTCCCTGGAGAGGTGCAGTGGAACCAGAACTGATTTCCCGGGGTTCAGTCGAAGCCCAGAGGCCTGCCCAATGAATTGTAAGACCTGGAGGCAGTGTGGCCCTGAAGTGGCTGGGTCAGCCAGAAAAATCAGGACATCGTCCGCATAGAGTACGATCTTGTCCGTCTCCACATTGGGCCACTCCCAGCCATGAATGTGGTCCTCAGCCTGCACCAGAGAGACCAAGGGCTACATTGCCAGGGTGAATAGCAATGGTGAGAGGAGGCATCCCTGTCTAGTGCCCCTGCTAATGGGGAAGGCCTCTGACAGTACACCATTGACCAGCACAAGCGCTCGCGGGAGGGCGAAAAAGACCCTAAAATGAGGCCCAAACCACATCTCGGCCAGCACATCCTGCAAATACGTCAAATCCACCGACTTGAATGCCTTTTCGAAAACTATAGACAGGAGAGCCAAATATGGGGTAAGCAAGTGCCAGTGGGCTAGAGCCAGTTGCAGCCTCCGGAGGCAATGGCGGGTCCCGCGTTGAGGCATGAAACCACATTGGTCTGGGTGGACCAGGGAGGTTAAGTAGGGCTCCAACCGCTGAGCCAGAATGGTGGCATACAGCTTAACCTCCGTATTGAGGAGGGAGATGGGACAATAGTACGCACAGTGACATGAGGGAGGCTGGGATTTTGGGAGAACCATGATGGTAGCGATGTCCGTTTCTGGCTGAAGGAACTTCTTTCCACTGCTTCCTGAAATAGGTCGGCCAGACGGGGCACTAGAGTTTTGCGGTATGCCACGTAGTACTCCTGGGGAAGGCCGTCTGAGCCCAGGGTCTTGCTCGATGAGGTAAGGGAAAACGCTTCTTCGATTTCTTTCTGAGAAATGGGGTGTTCCAAATACTTCTGGGCAGTCGTCTCCAGCTGAGAGAGACACATACAACCTCGTTCAAGGAATTCAGCGAGCAATAGTTCAGGGGCGTGCAGTGTGTATAAATGCTGGTAATAGGTGGTGAAGGTGTTAGTAATCACCACGGGGCGTGGTGCACCCTTCCAGCCTCGTCTGGCAATCTCCGGGATAATGCAGTTCACTCTGGGGTAGGTGGCTAGCCGGTGCAATATCGTACCATTCTTGT